>NW_025964112.1:64213711-65595138 GCF_023055435.1 Haliotis rufescens | reverse complement strand
GCCATTTCAAGACTATAGGGCTCGAGTCTTGTTGAGGCCCACCAGTGGCATGATCCAGCCCTAGGGTCATGTATACCCTAGTAACATAGTAACTGACCGACCCTCATCTTGTCAGGCTTATGTCACCAGCAAGGGGCGTTGGGAACCTATTCTTCACCCAAACACATTCTCCTTCAAATAGCACTGGGTGCCGTTGTACAAAGCGATCTTTGCACTAAGGTGATCCTAACTCCCATACTTTAACATAGACTTACGACAATCGTAGCACTAAGGTTGTTACGTACAACAGGCCCCTGGTCTCTGGACTTGCAGACAAGAGCGGCCATGTCTTACATCCCCCTGGCCTGGTGAGCGCTCTTGTGCAGCAATACTCTGGTGAAATCAATTCCAGCTGCACCAAGAACAAGTCCAGCAGTGGTCTGTATTCCTGATCAACAGAGCCCACTTACTATTTGCTGATGACCTTGTACTATTTTCATGCTCTGCTCGTGGTCTGCAAAACAGTCTTAACAGCCTACAGACCTTCACTGAACATTGGAAACTTAAAGTTAACTTATCCAAAACTAAAATAATTGTATTTGGGGGCTCCTCAAAAGAACATAAACTTCAATTTAAATTGGGCCATCAAATCGTTGAGGTAGTGGACTCCTACTCCTATCTTGGAGTAGTACTAATGAGGACTGGATCTTTTAAGGCCGCTGTCAATACACTGAGAGGAAAGGCCATGCGAGCATGGTATAAGATCAAAAGTTCACTGAAATCAACTTCTCATCTCCCAGCAGACATTCTCATTCGCTTGTATAATGTCTTAATTGTACCCATTGCGTCATATGGAGCCGAGGTATGGGGCTGCAGCCTTCTAAGACCCTCACATGAAATGTATCATAACTGGTCAAAACAACTATGTAATGAGATCACTATCAAAATAGCAAAACAGATTCTAGGAGTACCAAAAAAGTCGAGTAATATTGGATGCCTCAGTGAATTAGGAATGTACCCTCTTACTTTACAAATATATATGTCCATGTTTAGATATTACCAGCGCCTGAGAGGCTTGGAAGGTGACAGGCTCTTATTCGATGCGTACCAGGAGGATATTCTCTTGGCCTCACAAAAAATATCCTGGACATCCTCGATCAAATATATGATGGCACACCTACTTCCCAAATCCAACAGTGAAAATGCCCCTTGCTCAAAATTCTATGAAGCTCTTCAAACAAAATTTAGAAATATATTTCTCATTGAAAGTGACCAAGTAAACACTGATAACTCCCACAAACTTAGGCATCTAGGACTTATTAAAGATAAATTTGAACTTAAGAAGTATGTTTCAGCTGTAAAATGTAAAGATCATAGATTAGCTTTAACCAAATTAAGACTCAGTTGCCATAATCTGGAGATTGAAAGAGGCCGATACACTAACACGCCTGTCGACCAGAGAATATGTAAATTATGTAACCTAAATAAGATAGAAGATGAGAAACACTTCCTTTTGTACTGTCCAAATTATCAGAACGAAAGGCAGATACTTCTTCGAACACTAGACCTCCAAACCTGCAAAAATGATAATAAAATCCTAGCAAATATCCTGAACCCCTGTCCTGAAAGTGCAAAATATGTTTCACAAACTATCTCCGACATGTTTATTAAAAGAACCTCTCTTATAGACAACATCAAGATATGACCTTATGACTATTATTATGTCTTATCTGTACAGTATCAGCATCATTAAAGTACACGCTGCCAACCACCTCATGATATATATATATATATAAATGTTTATACACTATGAATGAAATAATATGTAATATTTATATATATAATGTACATTATGTATATATACCTCTCATGTTGATAGTTATATTTATTCCATATGTAGTTAGTTTGTACCCTGCCCTACGAGGGTGTTCCGTACAATAAAAATTCTTGATTCTTGATTCTTGATTCTTGAGCTCCAGATAACTTTTTCAGCAATTGAGTTTTTACTCTAGGGTTTCTATTTTAATTGGGTTATTACATTTTGTCAATGGGTAACCAATATTTTCTTACTCATCTATTCATAACTTTATTGGGTTTTTCCCAAATTTAGTGAACATTTTAAGATTTAAAAAAAATGAAATAATGTTTTAGATGTATATAACTGTTTTAAATATATAGGCTTGACTTGTAATTATGTTGATGAAATTAGCTCCCTTGAACGCATGCTGAAAAAGCTTCATTGGGTATTTACGGGTGCTGTTTTTATACATTTGAGTTTTTCATTTAATGCATGCATTTCTGTACATAAGTTAATTAAAAGTAATTGGGTTTTGAATATTTGGGGAGGGGGGGGGGGGGGGGGGGGGGGGGGGGGGGGGGGGGGGGGGTGGGGGGGGGGGTATTTTACGTAAATACGCTGCTTATCTGTAGCTCTAGATTAATAAAGTCAGTCCCACTTTCTCCCCACCACATTACTACCAGAGTTTAGTACTTCATGTTACTTCACTCGTTTACTTGATTCCACTGCTAGCCAGAACATCAATAAACAGATACAGCCAGAACATCAATAAACAGATACAGCCATAACATCAATAAACAGATACTGCCAGAACATCAATAAACAGATACAGCCATTGCCTCCACTACCAGCCAGGATACAGTTGTGCATGTCTCGGTACACATTTGGTGAGACGATGAGAAGTCTGCACAACTAATGACTTTCGGTTTGTGAGCCAGATCAGTCTTAACTGGGTAAAAAATGGAAACAAATAAATAGAGGATATTTGTCTTTTCTTGTCAAACAGCATGTTTATCTCATCGAGTGACCTGCTCCATTGATGAGAGGCGCAGCCAAGAGTGAAAATGTCAACTTCTAGAGGTCGTGAGATGCAATAAACAAGCAATTTGACAAGAAAAAACAAATATTTCTATTTTTATTATGTATTTTCTTGATTGATATTAATGATCTTCTGAAGAAAACCATTGTGTCACTGAGGTACACTGAAAGTAGTTCCGGCATTATAAGGGTAACGCTATTTTTCAGGGCATTATCATTTACAGAAACCGGAGGTCTTCCATTAACTGCCCGACGAAGGAGGGCAGTTGAAAAGACTGATGGCTTCTGCAAATAATAATGCCCTGAAAAAGTGTGTTACCGTTATTATAGCTAAAATGGATGGAATTTGTTATCAAATAAACAGAAACAACAATATCGGCTTTGAAACATTTACTGCCATCAACACAAACGTCACTGACCCACTTATACAAATATGGAAACGTCAAAGAACAAACCAGATGATGTCACTATTAAATGTGACATCACCTATCCCTACCCTATGACATCACCTAACAACGGGTGTGATAATGGCCCATCGTCAAGCAATATGAGTGCATTATCAAGTTACAGTGGCTCGCTGATTTCTGATAACATGCGGGCGGTTTAATGACAATTCAATCCATTTTAGCTATAATAAGTGATATTCCACTTAAGTGACATAACAGTTTATTTCATGCAAATGTAAAATCCATTTTATACTTGGAGAATAATAATTCACTCACTGAGCACATTAATACACATGCCTCCTGGTCACCATCGTGGTGCAAGATACAGCACACTCAGAAACTAAAGAATGCTGCTCTCTCTTCAGATTTGTTATCAGCAATTATACCTAGGTCAGATAGGTTCGAGTCAGTAGGAATACAAAACAGCCAGCACCACTAACACAGTCTCAGTTGGACATTGAGATGCCTGGCTCCCAAATCCAAGTGTCAACATTTGTAATACTTATTACGATTAGAGTACTTGAAGGATGATACTACGTAAACATTTACAACTGTTTGTTTGTGGGCTGTTAGTTTGACAACGCCGATACACCAACAGCTTAGTTCGGCCTGCTGGGATTCAAACAAGTGACAATATTGAACATGAACAAACCTCATCTTACACCACATAATTCACACGCCACCCAGACTACACTATACACACAACACACACCATACACACACTACACACACCATAGACACCATACACACACTATACACACACTACACACACCATAGACACCATACACACACCATACACACGCCATAGACACACCATACACACACTACACACACCATAGACACCATACACACACTACACACACCATAGACACACCATAGACACCATACACACACCATACACACACTACACACACCATAGACACCATACACACACTACACACACCATAGACACCATACACACACTACACACACCATACACACACCATAGACACCATACACACCATAGACACCATACACACACAACACACACCATACACACACCATAGATACCATACACACACCATAGACACCATACACACACAACACACACCATAGACACACAACACACATCATACACACACTACACACACCATACACCATACACCATACACACCATACACACACAACACACACACAACACACACCATACACACACAACACACACACAACACACACCATACACACACAACACACACACCATAGACACCATAGACACCATACACACACAACACACACACAACACACACCATACACACACAACACACACCATACACACACCATAGACACCATACACACACAACACACACCATAGACACCATATACACCATACACACACAACACACATCATACACACACCATAGATACCATACACACACAACACACACCATAGACACACCATAGATACCATACACACACAACACACACCATACACACACCATAGATACCATACACACACAACACACACCATAGACACCATACACACACAACACACACCATAGACACCATACACACACAACACACACCATAGACACCATACACACACAACACACACCATAGACACCATACACACACAACACACACCATACACACACCATAGATACCATACACACACAACACACACCATAGACACCATACACACACAACACACACCATAGACACACAACACACATCATACACACACTACACACACCATACACCATACACACCATACACACACAACACACACACAACACACACCATACACACACAACACACACACCATAGACACCATAGACACCATACACACACAACACACACACAACACACACCATACACACACAACACACACCATAGACACCATACACACACAACACACATCATACACACACCATAGACACCATACACACACCATAGACACCATACACACACAACACACACCATACACACACAACACACACCATACACACACCATAGACACCATACACACACAACACACACCATAGACACCATACACACACAACACACACCATAGACACCATACACACACAACACACACCATACACCATACACACACCATACACACACAACACACACACCATACACACACAACACACACCATAGACACCATACACACACAACACACACCATACACACACCATAGATACCATACACACACCATACACACACAACACACACCATAGACACCATACACACACCATAGACACCATACACACACTACACACACCATACAGCCTACAACATACAACCCACACACAATACAGCCTACACTACAAACACCATACAGCCTACACCATACAACCCACACACCATACAGCCTACACCATACACACTCCATACAGCCTGCACCATACAACCCACAAACCATACAGCCTACACCATACAACCCACACACCATACAACCCACACACCATACAGCCTACACTACACACTCCATACAGCCTGCACCATACAACCCACAAACCATACAGCCTACACCATACAACCCACACACTATACAGCCTACACTACACACTCCATACAGCCTACACCATACAACACACACACCATACAGCCTACACCATACAACCCACACACCATACAGCCTACACCATACAACCCACACACCATACAACCCACACACCATACAGCCTACACTACACACTCCATACAGCCTGCACCATACAACCCATAAACCATACAGCCTACACCATACAACCCACACACTATACAGCCTACACTACACACTCCATACAGCCTACACCATACAACCCACACACCATACAGCCTACACCATACAACCCACACACCATACAACCCACACACCATACAGCCTACACTACACACTCCATACAGCCTGCACCATACAACCCATAAACCATACAGCCTACACCATACAACCCACACACTATACAGCCTACACTACACACTCCATACAGCCTACACCATACAACCCACACACCATACAACCCACACACCATACAGCCTACACCATACACACTCCATACAGCCTGCACCATACAACCCACAAACCATACAGCCTACACCATACAACCCACACACTATACAGCCTACACTACACACTCCATACAGCCTACACCATACAGCCTACACCATACAACCCACATACCATACAGCCTACACCATACAACCCACACACCATACAGCCTACACTACACACACCATACAGCCTACACTACACACTCCATACAGCCTACACCATACAACCCACACACCATAGAACCCACAAACCATACAGCCTACACTACACACACCATACAGCCTACACCATACAACCCACACACCATACAACCCACACTCCATACAGCCTACACCATACACACACTACACACATCATACAGCCTGCACAATATAGCCTACACCATACAACCCACACACCATACAGCCTACACCATATAGCCTACACTACACACACTACACACACCATACAGCCTACACCATACAACCCACACACCACACAACCCACACCATACAGCCTACACTACACACACCATACAGCCTACACTACACACACAATACAGCCTACACCATACAACCTACACCATATAGCCTACACTACACACACTACACACACCATACAGCCTACACCAAACAACCAACAACCCACACCATACAGCCTACACTACACACACCATACAGCCTACACCATACACACCATACAGCCTACACTACACACACCATACACACCATACAGCCTACACTACACACACCATACAGCCTACACCATACACACCATACAGCCTACACTACACACACCATACAGCCTACACCATACAGCCTACACTACACACACCATACAGCCTACACCATACACACCATACAGCCTACACTACACACACCATACAGCCTACACCATACACACCATACAGCCTACACTACACACACCATACACACCATACAGCCTACACCATGCAACCCACATGCCACTCAGCCTACACACTAGACCAACACTTAGTCCGTCTCACAATCCCTGAACCATATTGTTCCTCCCTTTCACCGAGCCCTTACTGGTATGCTATAGTCCTAAATAAAGCAGGCCCTGTATTTTATCCAGGGTCTGAATCTCCCATTTCACTGGTGCTCCTTTCGAACTTAAAAGGAGTTAATGTTTCTATCAAAATTATATACGTCCTGAGACTAAGCGTAAGTCTAACAGTTAGTCTCAGAAAATATTTCTTTAAAATAATTGCAATATACTTTTGTTAACAGAACCTTTCTTTATCCACTGTATTCATAATCAAGGAAACTAGACTTGGTTTAGTTACATCTAGACTTTTCAGTAAAAAATAATTAACAAACTAATTTCACAGTGATGGCACAGGACTAAGTCTACACCATACAACCCCCACACAACTTAGACTACCTACACCACAGCCAATTAAAAGCCTTACTCAATCATACGATTATTGATAAGCTCATGAATATTCATGTTAGCATTCCACTAATAAACAAACAGCACCATGAAGAATTATAAGCTGCTCAGATTTTACAAGACCTCTTCTTTTGAACACTAGCTGGATTCTAGTATCATCAGTAGATTGGGGCTGAGACTCTTCTCCATGGTATGAACTCAAATCACAAAAGGTACAATGCATAAAAAAGGCATAAAATATCATGACACAGCAGCATTCAACACATCCAACTCACGGATCCCAACTTTTAATGTTTTGATGAGTCAGAGGAGGCTGCATACAGGACATTGCATTTACTGCCATTGACCCCTCAATCTGGCTAGCCCCCCCCCCCCATGATCTCTGCTCTAATAGGACAAATTGGAAGGCATCCTAAACCCTGAGAATCCATGAACCACTTGACCCCGAGGACAAGGAATATGCTCTGATCAATGAGCATCAATCACAGGAGATAGATGACTGATCCTCACATTGTGTACAGGACATGTCCAGAGGCATGCTGGCCACTGCACCACGGATACAAGTGCACTCTTTATACAACATGGCTATATCACTCTTTATACAACATCGATATTGCAGTCTTCATACAACAAGGCTATATCATTCTTTATACAACATCGATATTGTAGTCTTTATACAATATGACTATATCACTCTTCATATAACAAGGATATTGCAGTCTTTCTACAAGGAATTTGCACTCTTCATACAAGGTAGATTTGCACAAGTATATAGGGCAATAATTATTAGTTGAAACTATAAATTCTAGATAATGTAAATAATAAGAACAAGATGTCCCTATAAGAGACTGGAGTCCTTTGTACTGTCCACATATCTAGACTTGCCTATTAGGAGGATAGAATTACTACACATCGATGGACTATTCTTTCAGTACAGCCTTGGAACAAGGCTAGCAACAAGGCTATATCACTCTTATACAACAAGGATATTGCACTCTTTTTACAACCGGGATATTGCAGCCTCTTTATACAACAATGCAATATTTCTCTTTATACAACAATGCTATATCTCTCTTTATACGAAAAGGCTATCTCATTCTTCATACAACAATGCCATATCACTCTTAATACAACAATTCTATATCACTCCTTATACAACAAGGCTATATCACTATTCATACAACAAGGCTATATCACTCTATGTACAACAAGGCTATATCACTCATTATACAACAAGGCTATATCACTATGTACAACAAGGCTATATCACTCTTTAAACAACAAGGCTATATCACTCTTTATGGCTATTGCCTTGCTGAACATAATACCAGTTCTATCCAACATCCCACTTTGAGGAGTGATTGACAATCTCCGTCTTCTAGTTTAAGAAAACAAGATAATTCCTGTACAACCCAAGGAGCAATCAAGCAGCATTCTGTTAAACTTTCAGAATTGATTTTACACAACAGTTCAAGATGCATGGAAAGACATTATTTTCCTCTCGCTGTGCTGCCAGAATGGTTTCTATCAATATTTTGACTAATATAGTTCCACAAGCTCAAATCATAAGCACCAATACAGATGCAATTTGAAGTACATCACAGGAAACTGGTTGTAGAAGATTTAGACCCTGGCCAAAACACATCATTATGAAGTAGCTCGGCCATTGGTATCGTCAGATTCAGCCTTGATCGACACAGTCTAAAAGTCACTTGCTTCATAATTGAATTTTGACGTAAGTATGGGAATTGCATAATTAAGTCAGAGTTTATTTCATGGAAGATGAGATCACATTTCAGAGAGCAGTTTCATGGTTTCTGTTCACACCAGCAATAAATCCAATCTTATACACTCCGTAAATCATTCATGAATAATTGGAGTTTTGTATTAAACAAAGCCAATATTCGGTTGTGTTCATGACTGGCTGTCAAGCTCTGAGGTTCTGTGCAAAACTCCATCACTAAATCAACCCTCACCAATTCAAGCATAATGGCTGATTCCACTGAGATCTGAATATGCATTGGTAAATTTATACCATCTTTTGGGAACAGTATGGGAACTTTGTCATACTCCATGGGGAGAGATTGATTCACGACTCGGACAGATTAAAGCTAATTTCCCTGTCGCTTGGGACCTCCTGGACTATTGAACATAACACAGAGGACCACTCCTGCTGGCAACAAGACTAATATTCCACAACTGATATCGACACTAGTCATTAGAACAGCTGCCTGTTCTCAGAGTATCGAACCAAGTTTCACATAGTATGTTGTTTAATAGACCCAAGTTTTACTTGGTATCTAATCTTATAGACAGTCTTCTTGAGGTCTGTGTCCGATAGACCAAAGTCTTACGAGGTCTGTGTCCGATAGACCCAAGCCTAACTGGGTTTGTGTCCGATAGACCAAAGTCTTACAGCTCTGTGTCCGATAGACCCTAATCTTACGAAGTCTGTGTCCGATAGACCCTAATCTTACGAAGTCTGTGTCCGATAGACCATACTTATTAGGCCTGTGTCTGATATACTCAAGTCTTACTAGATCTGTGTCCGATAGACCCAAGTCTTACTAGATCTGTGTCCGATAGACCCAAGTCTTACTAGATCTGTGTCCGATAGACCCAAGTCTTACTAGATCTGTGTCCGATAGACCCAAGTCTTATTAGGCCTGTGTCTGATATACTCAAGTCTTACTAGATCTGTGTCCGATAGACCCAAGTCTTACAAGGTCTGTGTCTGATCGACCCAAGTCTTACTAGATCTGTATCTGATAGACCCAATTCTTACTAGGTCTGTGTCTGACAAACCCAAGTCTTACTAGACCTGTATCTGATGGACCCAAGTCTTACAAGGTCTGTGTCCAATAGATCCAAGCCTATCATGTTTTCAGTTTGATATATACAAGATTTGATTTCATGGTGATGCATACTTGCTCACAAACTTGACCAGCTTGAGCATAAAAATCACCATGCATTGCTTTGCAAGATCTTGTGCAACAATCAGTTCACTCCTTGTGTCCATTGTCGGCATGTTTCAATGTGGCTGTTATCACGGGAGATATAGGGAGATAGTGATGCCTAACATACATGACACATTCAGGAACTAACCAACATGATATGTACAATCTCCAGTACCTTCCGCACCAACACAAAGACAAGAACTACCGGTAGTTTTTCCAAACTAATGAATCAAGTTTCATGTTCCTGACAGCAAGTTTGACAGATGCATGCCACAACATCAGACACAGTCCATTTAAACATCCAGGTGGTGTCAGATGGACGGGGTCCAGACATTTCCCCACATGGACCGTGATGACTTCCCTACAGGTCAATTCCACAGTGGACATTTCCCCACTCCCGCTGTTCTTCAGGGTACTTTTTTTTTAGAATCTGTGTTTATCTAGCTGTTGACATTTTAGTGAACTTGAAAATGATGATGAATTTTAATATTCATATTATCATCAGTCAAATTGTAAACAAAACTCTTGACATAAAATATTTGTTGTCGATCTTAAATCATTTTTATATAGAATGGAGGAAAAGTCCATGTGGGGAAATGTTAGTGTTGGCGACTGTCTGAGCTGGGAGTTGTCCTGTGGCAAAATGTCAGATGGACACACGACTGATACAGCTGGGAAAACTTCATCAACTCTTTGATGATAAACCAACTGATGGCGGTTCAACCGCTTCACCCAGGGACAGGTGGATGGTTTGTTAAACTTTGAAGAAATTGCAGCTGGTCGTGGCAGCCCTCCTGGATCCCTGTGGCCCCCACGCTCCCCCATGGCTGATGATGAGGCAGATTAAACAGATTACAGGAGATCCCAGCCAGCCCTCCTCAAAGCAGGGAGTGCACAAACCAGCAGCATCGGGAACAGGCTGATCCGAGTGATAATAATATTTCCAGGACCCACAACTGGGTAGTTGGCCACACAAACATCTGTGACATATAGGCAGGAGGACCAAGCCATATTAACTTCTGTAAATACTCTCTACATGTATGTTTATGTCAACTGATTATATGTATGTTGACTGCGCTTTCCAACTGCAAGCGTATGTCGCACACGGGCCCGGCCAGGCCATTTAATGTGTTTCCAAAAAGGGGAAAAGTGAGTTTGTGCAACCCAGGAGGGGGGCTTTAGGGGTTGCTTATATAGTAATTTTGAAATTTTGAGATTTGGAAAGAATGCCAAGAGTGGGTGGGGGACGAAATAAGGGAGCTGTGTGTGTTGGGTGGTTGTTAGATAAGGTAGTTTTGGTTTTAATATTTTATTTGGGGTTTAAATGCGACGAATTAGTCCCTTAGGCTCCCCCTTCCCTGTTGTACGTCATCACCTACCCCCACCCCCACTCTATCATGTGCTTCTACCCACCTCACTTGTCTCATCCCAGGAAAAGTCTGCTATCACCTCCACTCCCCTATGCTTGCTTCACCCAAACGATCCTCCTCACTACCCTCCCCCCTCCCTGCCCCTCTTCACAGCCCCTGCCCATTTCACTGCCCCTGCCCCTTATTGCCCCTGCCCCCTTATTGCCCCTGCCCCTTATTGCCCCTGCCCCCTTATTGCCCCTGCCCCTTATTGCCCCTGCCCCCTTATTGCCCCTGCCCCTTATTGCCCCTGCCCCCTTATTGCCCCTGCCCCTTATTGCCCCTGCCCCCTTATTGCCCCTGCCCCTTATTGCCCCTGCCCCCTTATTGCCCCTGCCCCCTTATTGCCCCTGCCCCTTATTGCCCCTGCCCCCTTATTGCCCCTGCCCCTTATTGCCACTGCCCCTTATTGCCACTGCCCCCTACCCCTCCTCAAGTCCCCTGCCCCTCCTCCATTCTGTCCCTCCTCTCCTCCCCTCCCCTCCAGTCTGCCAGAGAGCAGCTGGTTACATTATCAAGTTGACAAGATAACAATCTTACTGCAAGGAGTCTGAGCTAATTTCAAAACTGAAACCCAAACTTCCTCCATTCCTGCACTTGACAAATATGTCACTCAGTTGTTTTTTTGGCAATGGCCGACATGGTTGGTTTGTGTCCAACAGAGAAATACAGAATGGTTCTAATGGGGAGAGAATGATCAGAAGGAATAAGTAAAGTATTCTTAGAGTCATTCGCAACAATGTCTTCCCAGGAAACATGACGGCACATGGCGGGGCAGCTATCACAATTAATAAAATTAATAGATCAAAATAAATGCAAAAGTACTTCATGAAACAAGACAAAGTAGCCATTGCGAGTCCCCCCTCAGAACCTCCTCCACTTAGCAAAGTGTGTGTCGAATCATGAGTCAAGAACAGAACACCCTTATTGGTCAGGGTCCAAACCAGCTACATCTGGGAGTAAATATGATTACAAACATTAAAGATAAATATACATATAACGGACACTGTGCATAAAGATATTACATTTTATTATTATATACTATACATGAATGTTCATATATATCACAAGCAAGGGTGGACTCAGCATTTTTTAAAGGGAGGGTTCCAATAAAAAGATCCTGTCGGGGGGAGGGGGGGGGGTGTCTACAACATACTACATTTGGTTTTCAAAGGGTGGGGTGTGTGGACCCCATGGACACCCCCCCCCCCCCCCCCCCCTAGCCCCCCCCCCCCCCCCCCCCCCCCCCACGAACACACAGCCCCACCCCAACACCAGCGCTGGATCCACATATGACCAGATGATTGACAGCATACGTTTGATGAAATACAGAAGTGGCAAAACTCAACAGTTTTATTTACTAAAGTCCTGTCTTAGCACAGTGTGGTGTGGAGCTGGTAGATGGTATTCTCTCTCCCGTTGTCAAACAACGACTGCGCCAGATCAGAGATCACCAACAGCACCCACATGCCAGCAGATGGGGAAGTAGTGCCAGGTGGGGATGGTCTGCTGATGTTTCTGTACTCAGTGTGGGAGCGGAGGGGAACCCGACACCCCACTTCCTGGTTGTACAGAGGATGTCTATCTGTCTGTCAACTTGGTGGCTTACAACTACCTCATCTGGAGGGGCCCCGGGCAACAGTGTAGAAGCAGGCTCAGTTTGTTGGTCTGGTGGACAGTAGGGACTAGGCTCAGTTTGTTGGTCTGGTGGACAGTAGGGGCTAGGCTCAGTTTGTTGGTCTGGTGGACAGTAGGGGCTAGGCTCAGTTTGTTGGTCTGGTGGACAGTAGGGGCTAGGCTCAGTTTGTTGGTCTGGTGGACAGTAGGGACTAGGCTCAGTTTGTTGGTCTGGTGGACAGTAGGGGCTAGGCTCAGTTTGTTGGTCTGGTGGACAGTAGGGACTAGGCTCAGTTTGTTGGTCTGGTGGACAGTAGGGGCTAGACTCAGTTTGTTGGTCTGGTGGACAGTAGGGGCTAGGCTCAGTTTGTTGGTCTGGTGGACAGTAGGGGCTAGACTCAGTTTGTTGGTCTGGTGGACAGTAGGGGCTAGGCTCAGTTTGTTGGTCTGGTGGACAGTAGGGGCTAGGCTCAGTTTGTTGGTCTGGTGGACAGTAGGGGCTAGGCTCAGTTTGTTGGTCTGGTGGACAGTAGGGGCTAGACTCAGTTTGTTGGTCTGGTGGACAGTAGGGGCTAGGCTCAGTTTGTTGGTCTGGTGGACAGTAGGGGCTAGGCTCAGTTTGTTGGTCTGGTGGACAGTAGGGGCTAGGCTCAGTTTGTTGATCTGGTGGACAGTAGGGACTAGATTCGGTTTGATGGTCTGGTGGACAGTAGGGGCTAGGCTCAGTTTGTTGATCTGGTGGACAGTAGGGACTAGGCTCAGTTGGGTCTGGTGGACAGTAGGGGCTAGGCTCAGTTTGTTGATCTGGTGGACAGTAGGGGCTAGGCTCAGTTTGTTGATCTGGTGGACAGTAGGGCTAGACTCAGTTTGATGGTCTGGTGGACAGTAGGGGCTAGACTCAGTTTGATGGTCTGGTGGACAGTAGGGGCTAGACTCAGTTTGATGGTCTGGTGGACAGTAGGGGCTAGGCTCAGTTTGATGGTCTGGTGGACAGTAGGGGCTAGGCTCAGTTGGGTCTGGTGGACAGTAGGGGCTAGGCTCAGTTTGTTGATCTGGTGGACAGTAGGGGCTAGGCTCAGTTTGTTGATCTGGTGGACAGTAGGGCTAGACTCAGTTTGATGGTCTGGTGGGCAGTAGGGGCTAGACTCAGTTTGATGGTCTGGTGGGCAGTAGGGGCTAGACTCAGTTTGATGGTCTGGTGGACAGTAGGGGCTAGACTCAGTTGGATTGTCTGGTGGACAGTAGGGGCTAGACTCAGTTGGATTGTCTGGTGGACAGTAGGGGCTAGACTCAGTTGGATTGTCTGGTGGACAGTAGGGGCTAGGCTCAGTTGGATGGTCTGGTGGACAGTAGGGGCTAGACTCAGTTTGATGGTCTGGTGGACAGTAGGGGCTAGATTCAGTTTGATGATCTGGTGGACAGTAGGGGCTAGGCTCAGTTTGATGGTCTGGTGGACAGTAGGGGCTAGACTCAGTTTGATGGTCTGGTGGACAGTAGGGGCTAGACTCAGTTTGATGGTCTGGTGGACAGTCGGGGCTAGACTCAGTTTGTTGATCTGGTGGACAGTAGGGGCTAGACTCAGTTTGATGGTCTGGTGGACAGTAGGGGCTAGGCTCAGTTGGATTGTCTGGTGGACAGTAGGGGCTAGACTCAGTTTGATTGTCTGGTGGACAGTAGGGGCTAGACTCAGTTTGATGGTCTGGTGGACAGTAGGGGCTAGGCTCAGTTGGATGGTCTGGTGGACAGTAGGGGCTAGGCTCAGTTGGATGGTCTGGTGGACAGTAGGGACTAGGCTCAGTTGGGTCTGGTGGACAGTAGGGGCTAGACTCAGTTTGATGGTCTGGTGGACAGTAGGGACTAGGCTCAGTTTGTTGGTCTGGAGGACAGTAGGGGCTAGGCTCAGTTGGATGGTCTGGTGGACAGTAGGGGTTAGGCTCAGTTTGTTGTTCTGGTGGACAGTAGGGGCTAGGCTCAGTTTGTTGATCTGGTGGACAGTAGGGACTAGATTCAGTTTGATGGTCTGGTGGACAGTAGGGGCTAGAATCAGTTTGTTGATCTGGTGGACAGTAGGGGCTAGGCTCAGTTTGTTGATCTGGTGGACAGTAGGGACTAGGCTCAGTTGGGTCTGGTGGACAGTAGGGGCTAGGCTCAGTTTGTTGATCCGGTGGACAGTAGGGGCTAGGCTCAGTTTGTTGATCTGGTGGACAGTAGGGGCTAGGCTCAGTTTGTTGATCTGGTGGCCAGTAGGGACTAGGCTCAGTTGGGTCTGGTGGACAGTAGGGGCTAGGCTCAGTTTGTTGATCTGGTGGACAGTAGGGGCTAGGCTCAGTTTGTTGATCTGGTGGACAGTAGGGACTAGGCTCAGTTTGTTGGTCTGGTGGACAGTAGGGGCTAGGCTCAGTTTGTTGGTCTGGTGGACAGTAGGGGCTAGGCTCAGTTTGTTGATCTGGTGGACAGTAGGGGCTAGGCTCAGTTTGTTGATCTGGTGGACAGTAGGGCTAGACTTAGTTTGATGGTCTGGTGGACAGTAGGGGCTAGACTCAGTTTGATGGTCTGGTGGACAGTAGGGGCTAGACTCAGTTAGATGGTCTGGTGGACAGTAGGGGCTAGACTCAGTTTGATGGTCTGGTGGACAGTAGGGGCTAGGCTCAGTTGGGTCTGGTGGCCATTCAGGGCTAAGCATACAGCAGTCATAATCTCAGGTACTGTTCCATGAAGCTTGATCAAAGGCCCTGACATACAACAGCCATATTCACAGGAAGATAAAAGTACAGCTATAAATCTCCAGCAATTGTACTGTATACCACTACCTTCAAACGTTCAGCCATAATAATCCTATCAAAGAAATAGGTACTCTAGAATTCACATTCCTTGGATCCAAAACAGTCTCAACACACATTCCTCCCATCAGGAGGTACGCAAGTTCTATTCAAATAACCCATATCCCCTTATACATAGCAGATTTCTGTCATATGACGTCAATATTCCACATGTCGTATATTTCACACCGATGAGGAGAGGTCTACAAATACATTCCTGTGTGCTATCAGCACTGAGAGTCAGCTGTGATAAGCCCTGGTGCCACTCTCCCGGATTTACAGCTGCTCTTAAAACAGTAGTGGCAGTCCAGGGCCTCTCCGGAGTTCCTCCTGCTAGCTGGCTGTCAAGTCAATCACACCGCTAAACCCTTTATATGTCTCACTGAGATATCCAGCTCAACACAAGAGCTACAATACACCTGTGTGATACTACTGACCAACTTTTAGTAGTACCGATGAAAGCACTGTTTGACACATTGATGGTAGTACTGTGTTCTATATGGGTGATATTACTGTGTTATATATGGGTGATATCACTGTAATATATGGATGATATCACATGCAATATTCTGATGTTATTGTGTACTATATAGGTGATAACACACACTGTACCCATGTGGGGAAATCGAACCCAGGTGTTCGGCATCACGAGCGAATGCTTTAACCACTAGGCTACCCCACCACCCAATCAAATAGTGAAGATATCAGTGACAAATAGTGATGCTCTGACAGAGAAACAAATTGATGAAATCCTTGTAACAAATTGATGAAATCCTTGTAACAAATTGATGAAATCCTTGTAACAAATTGATGAAATCCCTGTAACTAATTGATGAAATCCCTGTAACTAATTGATGAAATCCCTGTAACATATTGATGACATCCCTGTAACATATTGATGTCATCCCTGTAACATATTGATGAAATCCCTGTAACATATTGATGAAATCCCTGTAACAAATTGATGACATCCTTGTAACATATTGATGTCATCCCTGTAACATAGTGATGAAATCCCTGTAACATATTGATGAAATCCCTGTAACAAATTGATGACATCCTTGTAACATAGTGATGACATCACTGTAACATGGTGATGAAATCCCAGTAACACATTGATGAAATCACTGTAACAAATTGATGACATCCTTGTAACGTAGTGAAGACATCACTGTAACAAAGTGATGACATCCCTGTAACGTATTGATGAAATCCTTGGAACAAATTGATGACATCCTTGTAACATATTGATGATATCACTGTAACACATTGATGAAATCCCTGTAACATATTGATGTCATCCCTGTAACATATTGATGACATCCCTGTAACAATGGCAAAGCTGCTAGACTTACATGTGTGGCGGCAGCTCATAGATGTTCCTGCTGCGGTACTCCTCGATGACGCTGGACGTGTACAGCTGGAGGCGTGTGTAGGGGTTCATAGACACAACCACATTCCCAATGTAGGTCTGAAACAACACAATTACTTTGACAACATGCCACCCTGGAAGTGTGAGCATGGGGTGGGGTTCTACACGGATGACTGCAGCCATGACAGTACCGTTGTGATAAGTTTTTTATTTGTCATCATTTCCAGGAAATACAGAGTAGTTTTGAAAATTTAAAAAAAAAATTCAACTTTCAGTTTAGTACTGCTACTAATGAATGAAAAACAAACATGTTTTAACATGTCAAGTTACTGAAACATAACTGAATGGTTTTATTGGGGGTAGAAAATGACCTTTGAATTTGTCACGATATCTTACGAACAGTGGTGATAAAATCTCATGTTTTTTTTATTTCACCTGTTGTAAAACAGAGTTTGACAAAAACAAATTGTCAAAAGTTGTCATATTTTTTCCTAATTTTAGATTCATTCTGTAGGTTGGTCTCATAAACCAACCAAAAAAATAGATGTGGCCGAACAAGACAAATCTGTTATCAGGCTATAAAACAAATTTAAAAAAACAATATACTCATGATAGACATAAATGACAATCAAACAAATGCTATTGATACTAAATCTTCTAGTGACGTATAAATAACACTACCCAGGTAATGAGGTTGCATGCCTGTTCAAAGCCATCACCAAGCTTGTGTTGGTCTACAGCAGTGATCAAATGTGTGGGCCTACTAGTGCTGTGATCTGAGCTGCACAAACCGATCTTAGCATAAAGTGCTTAAGAACAGCTACAAAATACAACTAGAGAAAAACATCACTTCAAATCGTTATCAGCAGTTTACCAAGGGAAACTTTTCTTTTTCTGTCCAAAAGCACTATGTTTATGAGCATGTTGAAAATACATTATACTAGCCTCATTAAGTCTACAAATCCTTATCAGTGTGATGTACGGGAGGAAGATACAAGGCTCCTCACTGGGCACTGGGAGATGTCAGTCATAGACACCAGTGAAAACACCTCCTATCACCCCTTACCTCGTATCACCCACCGTTACCTAGTTACCTCCCCTGACCGAGGGTTCCTCCTCACCAGGCAGAGTAATCCTGTACAAACAAGATAACCCCACATATCTCGGGGTAGCCGCAGTTTGGGCGATGTTTACGTTGAACATATTTATTATGGAGAAAGTTCAGATAGGACGTATACACATACTCTTGTTCAACATTCAAGACCATCCACATTGTGTGCTTGATATTCTTACATTTATTTCAGGTTCAAATTCTTGATTTCATCAATGCTTTACATTTCAAAGAACAAACATCTTAGGGAAAAACATCAGACACAAAAATAGTTTAGTGGATGTATTCAAACAACCCTGATTTTGTAGAGATGTGAACAGATCTAATAAGGTCATGGAAGGGTTACTGGGGATTAAGTGAGTGAGTGAGTTGGGTTTAACACCGCTTTTAACATTATTCCAGTTATATCACGGCGTGTCAGCTTAATGTGGGAAGAAAGCCCGAAGTGATGCAGGTCTCAGACGTTTACCACATCGGTGAAACCCACGAGCACGGGTATGGTGCTGACAAACCTAGAAACATAATCGGGGCGAACCAGGATTCGAACCCACAATCAAAGGTTTCTGGCACGCCCAAGGGACGTAACTCTGCACAGCGAATCGCAGCGCCAACCGGAATTAAAAGGTGATCACAAACAAGAGTTCCACTAAACATAAGGAAATGCACTGAGTGTCAAGACAAACCCTTAGGTCAAGCTGGTTCAAAGGCTGTACCATAATCCACATCACCTGTGTACATGACGTGGGGTACATACGTACCTGGGTATGTGAACCATGAAACACTTTTTGAGTTGGAGAGGGAGCAGTATAACTTGAGGTATATGGGGTATATGTGCTTTTGTGGTTTTATGCGCCTTGTTTTTATACCAGAAGCCGGAACTACAACACATTTATCTTGGTATATAGGTATCACTCACAGGAGAGATACACAGTATCTTATCAAGACACACCTAAATACCCAAATGCATTTTGTAACTTGCACTGCTGACCAAACCTCACGTTACTAATCTGTATAATGCCGGATCATATCTACCAACCAAACCTCCACTCCACCTACCAATCTCTACAGCAAATAAGACTTTATAGCAAACAGTTGTGCAATCTCAGTGTTGACATTGGCAGTGCAGTGTACTGGGTTTGTAATCCATGTTGTACAGGTGTGAGGTGATGGGTCATTTAACGTTCTGAATTCAGACAGACACATAGTTCACCAGGAAGTGCCATACTATAGTACAGGAGTTTAGGATCCATAACAAACCAGTGTTCAACTCCGTGCACAACCATAAGACTCGGAGCACACAAACCAGTATTCAACTCCATGCACCAACCATAAGACTCGGAGCACACAAACCAGTGTTCAACTCCGTGCACCAACCATAAGACTCGGAGCACACAAACCAGTGTTCAACTCCGTGCACCAACCATAAGACTCGGAGCACACAAACCAGTGTTCAACTCCGTGCACCAACCATAAGACTCGGAGCACACAAACCAGTGTTCAACTCCGTGCACCAACCATAAGACTCGGAGCACACAAACCAGTGTTCAACTCCGTGCACCAACCATAAGACACGGAGCACACAAACCAGTGTTCAACTCCGTGCACCAACCATAAGACTCGGAGCACACAAACCAGTGTTCAACTCCGTGCACCAACCATAAGACTCGGAGCACACAAACCAGTGTTCAACTCCGTGCACCAACCATAAGACTCGAAGCAGACAAACCAGTGTTCAACTCCGTGCACCAACCATAAGACTCGGAGCACACAAACCAGTGTTCAACTCCGTGCACCAACCATAAGACTCGGAGCAGACAAACCAGTGTTCAACTCCGTGCACCAACCATAAGACTCGGAGCACACAAACCAGTGTTCAACTCCGTGCACCAACCATAAGACACGGAGCACACAAACCAGTATTCAACTCCGTGCATCAACCATAAGACGTAAATATGTCAAAAAGATATCAACTTTGTCAGTGTTGAGGCCATCTGGTAGTGTCTAGTTACTACTATAAAAAAATCAAAAAAAATCGCTGTTTCGTATGTAATATGCAGTCAAAATATATTCTAAGACCTTGTCAATTGTTGCTACTTTTACTATACATATTTAAAACAAAAATAATCATAAGGTTTGCATATTGGCATATTATCTGTAATTGGTTTTACAATCGTGAAAACATGTTGCTGACAAACAACAAATATGACTGTAAACAAGTCAATGTAATGCACTTATCATACATGTATGCATCCATACTTCGACAACTAAGGTTTTGAGGCCCCAACAGAAGTAATGTTATCATGGATGCTGTAAGTATCAGTGAGTTGGTGTGACACCCAATTTCAACAAAATTAATGGGAACAATATTGAATAATATTATGAATAACATTAATAAAGTAGATTTAAAAACAATTAAACAGACAGACAATGAATACTTTTAATAGGAATTGTTTAGGAAATAATAGTCGATGTAATAATGCTACATTTTGTAATATTGAGTTATGATGACTCCCTAAGTAGAATGCCTCAAGGAAACTGGGCCTGGAGCACACAAACCATACAATGATCTATTGCCACAAGATACTCTTTCACCATATCATTTAGCACAGTTTCACTTTCACAAGGTCTGATCCTAGACTTGCACAAGTCTTGAAGGCAATTATTATTAGATGAAATCATGAGGTCTAGGTTAAGTAAATAATAAGAACAAGTTGTCCCTGTAAGAGACTGGAGTAGTGTCCACATATCTAGACTTGCTTATTAGTATGACAGAATTACTACACATCCATGGACTTTTCTTTATGTACAGCCTTGGAGCAAGGCTAAGTCTGACCCATACTTACATATATCTGATCATGTTTGAATCGTTCTTTAAGATTCTCTATAAAAGCATCCTCTGTCATGGGGTCAAGAAGCACAGCATCGCTGACACCTACGTTGTTCTCAAACACCGACAGTGCCCCCTGGTGTAGCGCCATGATTTACTTCGGTTCACACGCTGGGCTGAAAGTAAAAACGAAAACATTACCGGTAATGTCCATGGTCACAGATAACAAGTTAGTTGTCTCCCTCTACCAGTCAGATCTAGAGTAGCAAACTTCGTGACCATGGTAACCATGGTAACTATGGCAACTAAGTGACCAAGACACCTGTTCCATGAGTGAGTGAGTGAGTAGGGTTTTACTCTTATTTGATCAATATTCCAGCAATATTACTGTTGGTAACCTCAAGAATGGACTTGTGTACCCTTGAAGTTCTTAGGTCTACCAAACACTTCATCCACTTAGTTGTAAGGCTACTTATTTAAACGGTGCAAGAAAAGGGCACCCATACACAAGTATTGCAGCCTACTTCACAGGTCTTGAAGAGATGAGGCCCATGACGATGACATCTCCCTGCTCACGCACTGGAGTAAGTGTGACGTGTCTCCAGCTGATATAAACCCCTCTACCCCTGTTGAGATAAGGGGATCCTCAAGCTAACATTAATCACTATGTCACCAATTACCATCCCCGCTAAGACACTGAGATTGACCTCAGAAGCCAACACCTCGATGGCTAACCCTATCCCCGGACTTTGACCTTTTTTGGGTGAACCTTTGCTAAGTTAGTGAGTTAGGTTGCGACTCGTACCACTTCAGAAATATTGCAGTTTTACAACAAAGGGAGACTCCAAGAAGGAGCCTCCAATCAAATCAGTGTTGGGAATTGCTGCCAGTTTGAGTGTTAAGCCCGAAATTCCTCTTTAACTTGATATCAAAGGACATGGTGGAACTATAGAAAAAACAAACCTTTCCTTCGACAGCATGCGTGATGTTTGACATTTTTCGAGGGTATGTGACAATTTTAGCATGAATTAAATATCTTGTCGTCAGGTCATTCACAACATTTTTTGCATAATGAACAGTTCTGGAAAAATCATCTTATCTTCATTTCTGAATAATCCAGGGACAGGATCCATCCAAACATTTTAAGTTGATAACTGCCATTTCAAAAGAACTTCTGTTATGTCCAGGAAGTTACAAGTATTTCACACATATACATTCAAAGTTGAAAATAAGACATGGAATGGTCTTTGATGGCATTACCATGGTTACTGCCAGAAGGATTTGGAGACTCATCATGGACATTCAAGGAATTGTGGGTAATACAGTAATGTTTTCCACAAGGGACACATGATATATAGTAGTAGTCAATTATGCCCAGTCTTTCAAACTGAATAATGTGAAACAATTTATGACCATGATGAAACGTTGCCCTCCACAATGTGATTTAATATAAAGGTCATGAATCTAACCTTTAAAATTATGAAATTTTACAAGAGTCAATTTTTAACTGTAAAGTATCCATAACATTATGAAACTTTACACAAGTCAATAATTGACAATAATGTCAATAATGTCAATAATGTTAACTTTCCTTGACCCAATGAAGAGTGCTGTCTTCTTGTGCTATAGTTTCCACAGATCAACAACATGTTTCTGTGAAATCAGTGCTAATTGCACTGACGAACCCTGCCTTGATATCCTAGGTAATGAGCACTGTCAGTCTCACACTAATCAACATAGACATCCAGCTGAACAAGGAAAAGCCTGATAAAGAACTGCAGCGTTGTCAGGGGACCTGAGCACTTAAGGAAAGGGTATGCAAGGAGTGGAAAATAATTGACTGCACAACCATCTAAACTGTATACGTCATGGAACCAACACCATATGGCTCATCAGGTACTTTAAAGGCCACAACAGTGATGTATTTTGATGTGATGGTAAAACCAGACTTCCTCAGCGATGCTGTATACACGAGTCTAGCATAGCACTAGCAGCTCACCTGCACACACCAGCACACCAGCACACCAGCACATTAGGCAGTGCATCACTGACAGGACAACTCACATCACAGTCTTCAACTTTGATATTTCAGGATGATCTCCCCCATTGGCCAATCTACAAATTGCAACCACAAGTAGCATCCCTTAGCAGTGCCAGGATCTCCTGAATCTTGAGCCACCCTAATTATTGGTTTGCATTTGAGGGTTAAATTTACAACATTCTTACAATACCTTAGGGCTACAGTAGTTTCGAAGATTGGCTAGGACAGTCTACGATAAGAACTTGGGGCTAAGATTGTTTCGAACATCTAGGTCAAGCCGTGAAGGAACAGAGTCACTTTATTCCATCCCAAAATAATGCTTTATATGCTTTGTCACTACAGTCTAAAGTCTTCGATGTAATGTGTATAGCCATATTTGACCCCTACTATACCGGAAAGGCTGACTATGTGGCATGTTTACATGACATGCTGATAAAGCAGTGAGTGAGTGAGTGAGTGAGTGAGTGAGTGAGTGAGTGAGTGAGTGAGTGAGTGAGTGAGTGAGTGAGTGTTTGTCCATGAGTGAGTGAGTGACTTTGTGGGTGGCTGGATGGCTGAGTGAGTGAGTGAGTGAGTGAGTGAGTGAGTGAGTGAGTATGGTTTTACTGTATCTACAACAGAAATAGGCTTAACACATTGTACCCATGTGGGGAATCGAACCTGGGCCTTCAGCATGACGAGCGAACGCTTTAACAACTAGGCTACCCTACCGCCCCAGCACACACTGAAAGAAGACTTAAGTCACAGAGATATTTATGACAGATGATGTGCGTAAATCAATATCAGCCTGTGCTTGGGTGCATCACGTCACACTCAGCTAGGATTAGCCCCGTCACATGAGTCCAACACACCAGGCACCACGCTCTCGGTCATGTACTTTACACAAGGCACTAGATCATGCATTCCTATGGCAGGTGCAAGGATTCTATCATTTAGATAAGATATAATCTCTGTGACAGGTGTTGCAGCCATCTGAGCGAAGGCAAGAATACAGTTCCAGCAATTAAATACTTATTGTTTAGATGAACACCTTAATATTTGTGCAAATCAACCAACAAAACTTAAAGCACTTTGATAAGGGGACAAGTAACAAACATCCAGCCTCCCTTGTGTAACCCCTGACCCTGAGTCTCAGAACCACCCCTGCCAAGGCCTTCAAGTATCACCCCTGCCAAGGTCTTCGAGTATCACCCCTGCCAAGGCCTTCAAATATCACCCCTGCCAAGGCCTGCAAGTATCACCCCTGCCAAGGCCTTCAAGTATCACCCCTGCCAAGGTCTTCAAGTATCACCCCTGCCAAGGTCTTCAAGTATCACCCCTGCCAAGGCCTGCAAGTATCACCCCTGCCAAGGTCTTCAAGTATCACCCCTGTCAAGGTCTTCAAGTATCACCCCTGCCAAGGTCTTCAAGTATCACCCTTGCCAAGGCCTGCAAGTAACCCCCCCCCTGCCAAGGCCTTCAAGTATCACCCCTGCCAAGGCCTTCAAGTATCACCCCTGCCAAGGTCTTCAAGTATCACCCCTGCCAAGGTCTTCAAGTATCACCCCTGCCAAGGCCTGCAAGTAACCCCCCCTGCCAAGGCCTTCAAGTATCACCCCTGTCAAGGCCTGCAAGTATCACCCCTGTCAAGGCCTGCAAGTAACCCCCCCTGCCAAGGCCTTCAAGTATCACCCCTGCCATGGCCTGCAAGTATCACCCCTGCCAAGGCCTGCAAGTATCACCCCTGCCAAGGCCTTCAAGTATCACCCCTGCCAAGGCCTTCAAGTATCACCCCTGCCAAGGCTTTCAAATATCGTCTCTGCAAACCAGTAATGTTTCATTCTTGATCCAGCCATTCTTGTCTCCTGCGAGTGCTAGCTAGGGCGATTGACAGATCAATGATACAACTAGAGCAAGGACCTTGGCTGACACCGTTACTACTTAAGTAATCACAGTAGTGGATGCTGGTGACGTCTGTACAGCAGACACAGTTGTCGATGTTGGTGATGTCGGAGAAGCAGACACAGTAGTGGATGTTGGTGACGTTGGAGAAGCAGACACAGTTGTGGATGTTGGTGACGTCGGAGAAGCAGACACAGTAGTGGATGTTGGTGACGTCGGAGAAGCAGACACAGTTGTAGATGTTGGTGACGTCTGTACAGCAGACAATGTAATGGTTGTGTGGGACGTGGAAGCAGGCATGAAGCGAGATTGCTGAAACCTCTGGTCTATATTTATGCCCATACAGAATGTAATTACGACAACCACGATTTTGCTTAACACTTCACTGGTAGAACCACATGTTATTATCACATTCCTGGTGAATATACAAATAGCTTACAATGATTTAACAAGTAGGTAGATAACAGTCTATAACTCTCAGATGTGTAATTGAGTGATAACAAAATATCCATTCCACGTGGATTCGAAATCCATAAGTCAAACAGAAATTACAATCATCTGGTGACGATCAAATCTGGATGCAGCCCAACACAGTGGGTGGGTGGGTGGCAGGGTGGGTGTTTTATTCCACTTTCAGCAATATCCAGCTGCTGATCAGGGTGGGCCTTTACAGACATGGGAAACTGAACCTTGTCTTCAGCAAAACAAGCAAATGCTTGGCTACCCCACTGCCCCACATCCAGAAAGTCAAGAAATATTTTATTTATAATGAAAAAGTGAGTAAGCATTTTATGTAGCGTAAGTAATTTCTCAGTCACTGAGGTTGACATAACTTTGTGTCAGTCAGTGAGAGAGAGATAGGCTCAACACAAGGGTTTTATAACACAAGGGTTTAGCACAAGAGTTTAACTTGTTTAACACAAGACAAAAGTGACACAAGTCATGTATGTTTACCATTTTGGCAGAACCCACAAGCACAAATCAAAGATCATAATCAGGGTGTTTCAAGATTCTGGAGATCCTGGCACTGCTAAGGGAAGCAACTTGTGGCTGCATGGGTCGATAGTTACCATGAATGAAGCATTTTATGTGAGGTAGGATTTTAAGGTGATGTATACCATAAAGAGGTTCAGAATAATATGTTGCACAATTCCCTTGAACACCTGCCAGGAGGAAGGGGGACTGACGGATCCTCACAGGTCTCTTGAGCCTTTAGGTTAGCGAAAGCGGGTCCAGCGGGTCCGGGCGCCCTTTTTAAAACCAAATGTAGTATACTGTAGGCAGTAAAATTATTCGGAGAGAGGATTTTGATATTTTGGTGATACCATAAAGAGGTCCAGAATAATCTGCTGACTCTGCACAATTCCCTTGAGCACAACACCTAATCCTTATAAGTGATACTAGGAGCAAGTGGGACTGACACAAGAAGCCACTGCCCTCTCCCAACGTCAATTAAAGTCGAAGACTTCTTCAGCAGCTAAATGATTTTGATAATGCTATTTCTGCTAGAACTTGGAATCCAACTGTGGGACACCATCATCCTCTCATAACATGCTACAGGAAAATGTAGAGGGGTCCTATGACCCTCTCTTATGAGGGAAGGGACCGTCTCATCAACTGTTTGTCATATTTATGGGAGACTGTCTATTCTAGTGCTGAAAGCCGAGGCTCATATTCAATTCCCCACAATTTGTTCAATTGTTGAGAGGATGCGTGAATGAGTTAGATATATTACACCAGTGTAGCTGAAGGAAAGACTTAATTTACCTGAGACTAAGACAACCCTACACTACCAAGGATGGTTCACATCCAGTGAAGTTTTAATCATAACTTTACCCTGTCATTGTTGAACATTATCATGACATAGACAACCGCTAGGCTATTCCATTACATGGGGAACAGTCTCTAAAGACTGTAAGTTCGATAAAACATGGAGAAACTGTGCCCTGAAACTGGTGACATGGCTACTGATGGGGGAGATTGACTTTAGATGATCCTCACTTGATCTGCCATCTTCATCAGAGGGCCAAATGCACACAATAGATCCATTTATCTTCCCTCAAATAAGCCTGGATGGCAAACACAAATCTTTAAGTAGACAGCAGCAATGTCACTTCACACCGTCTGCTTCTGCACACGGGGCAAACTACATACACAGGGCAGAGGACAGGGCAGACGACAGAGCAGACGACGCAGAGAGCAGAAGACAAGGCAGACAATGCAGAGGGCAGAAGACAAGGCAGAGGACAGGGCAGAGGACAGGGCAGAGGACAGGGCAGACGATGCAGAGGGCAGAAGACAGGGAAGGCGAAGCAGAGGGCAGAAGACAGAGCAGAGGACAGGAAAGAGGAAAGGACAGAGGATGCAGAGGGCAAGGGACAGGGCTGGGGACAGGGCTGGGGACAGGGCAGACAATGCAGAGGGCAGAGGACAGAGCAGAGGACAGGGCAGATGATGGAGAGGGCAAGGGACAGGTCAAAGGACAAGGCAGAGGGCAGAGGACAGGGCAGACACACTGGGGGTAGAAGATGGGGCAGACGGGACAGAGGACATGAGCAGGGTCTAACACAGGGCAAACATTATGTCGTCTTACCTGTGTGTGTCATCTGCCTCATGAATGTCATAACCCAGATGACACACACAGGCAGGTTACATGCACAGGAAGACAACGTATGACTGTGTGGCAAACAAAAAGTTGAGTTGTTGACACAAGCTTATATTTACACAGAAAGAGTATCAGGAAAGTTTGTCCATCACTCATGGACTTGATCAACCGTAATACCAACACATGCAACCCTGACTGATACATGGTTTATCTGTCAGGAAGCAAAGCATCTGTCAAAACCATTCATTGCCATGGTTCAGGCTACATACACCAGGGCACGAACACAACATCACATGTTTCAGGCACCGATGGGATGACACCACAACTACTACTAGGGCCAACCAATGGGATGACACCACACCTACTACTAGGGCCAACCAATCGGATGACACCACACCTACCAGTAAGGCCAACTGATGGGATGACACCACACCTACTACTAGGGCCAACCAATGGGATGACACAACACCTACCAGTAGGGCCAACTGATGGGATGACACCACACCTACTACTAGGGCCAACCAATGGGATGACACCACACCTACCAGTAAGGCCAACTGATGGGATGACACCACACCTACTACTAGGGCCAACCAATGGGATGACACAACACCTACCAGTAAGGCCAACCGATGGGATGACACCACACCTACTACTAGGGCCAACCAATGGGATGACACAACACCTACCAGTAACGCCAACTGATGGGATGACGCCACACCTACCAATAGAGCCAACCGATGGGATGACGCCACACCTACCAATAGAGCCAACTGATTGGATGACACCACACCTGCCAATAGAGCCAACCGATGGGATGACGCCACACCTACCAATAGGTACCAATAACCCTCAAAACCGATTCTTTCATATACCCCTCAAAAGAAGTTAAAGAACACCTGATTCTTTCATATACCTCTCAAAACCAATTCTTTCATATACACCTCAAAACCGATTCTTTCATATACCCCTCAAAACCAATTCTTTCATATACACCTCAAAACCAATTCTTTCATATACCCCTCAAAATCAATTCTTTATATGACTCTCAAAACCGATTCTTTCATATCCCCCTCAAAATTGATTCTTTCATATACACCTCAAAACCAATTCTTTCATATACCCCTCAAAACCCATTCTTGCATATACCCCTCAAAAGAAGTTAAAGAACACTTGATTCTTTCATATATCCCTCAAAACCGATTCTTTCATATACCCCTCAAAAGAAGTTAAAAAACACCCGATTCTTTCATATACCCCTCAAACTGATTCTTTCATATGATTCTTTCATATATCCCTCAAAACCGATTCTTTCATATACCCCTCAAAAGAAGTTAAAAAACACCCGATTCTTTCATATACCCCTCAAACTGATTCTTTCATATACCCCTCAAACTGATTCTTTCATATACCCCTCAAACTGATTCTTTCATATACCTCTCAAACTGATTCTTTCATATACACCTCAAAAGAAGTTAAAGAAAACACACCTGTTTCAAATACTACTCAAAATAAGATGTGACCACCCGATTCCTTCATGTACAAGGCATGACAGAGTAACAACAGTAACATGAAAGGATCAGGTGTTCATTAACTTCTTGGAGTAGTATACATGGTAGACGGTTCTATACGAAAGTGTCCCGGTTTGTTTTTGTACATACTCTTCATTATCTTCATTTGGTTTATACTGACAGTCACCAGTAGTTTATACAGACCGCTGCCAGTAGTTTATACAGACAGTAGCCAGTAGTTTATATACAGACCGCAGCCAGTAGTTTATACAGACAGTAGCCAGTAGTTTATACAGACCGCTGCCAGTAGTTTATACAGACAGTAGCCAGTAGTTTATACAGACCGCCGCCAGTAGTTTATACAGACAGTAGCCAGTAGTTTATACAGACAGTAGCCAGTAGTTTATACAGACAGTAGCCAGTAGTTTATACAGACCGCCGCCAGTAGTTTATACAGACAGTAGCCAGTAGTTTATACAGACAGTAGCCAGTAGTTTATACAGACAGTAGCCAGTAGTTTATACAGACAGTAGCCAGTAGTTTATACAGACAGTAGCCAGTAGTTTATACAGACAGCCACCAGTAGTTTATACAGACAGTAGCCAGTAGTTTATACAGACAGCCGCCAGTAGTTTATACAGACCGCCGCCAGTAGTTTATACAGACAGTAGCCAGTAGTTTATACAGACCGCTGCCAGTAGTTTATACAGACAGTAGCCAGTAGTTTATACAGACCGCTGCCAGTAGTTTATACAGACAGTAGCCAGTAGTTTATACAGACCGCCGCCAGTAGTTTATACAGACAGTAGCCAGTAGTTTATACAGACAGTAGCCAGTAGTTTATACAGACAGTAGCCAGTAGTTTATACAGACCGCCGCCAGTAGTTTATACAGACAGTAGCCAGTAGTTTATACAGACCGCTGCCAGTAGTTTATACAGACAGTAGCCAGTACATATATTTCTGAATATCAACATGACTGGGCTGCAGACTATTCACACAACATGTGATCTTCACACAGGGAAATGATTGCGAACACCGAGATATTGCACGCAGTAAATAACTGATTGAAGAGCAAACAAACCATCGTTTACAAAACATTGTGAAACGGACGGTAGTCGCGCGCGTCTGTGTAACCATGGTAACTAGTCTAACTAGTTGATGATGGCAAAACATGTCACCAGTGGGGCTGAGCTGAGGACACAAAGCTTGCAAAGCTTGTTCATATATGAAAAGTAAAGATGAACAAAACGTCAGCAATGTCAGTTTTTGTTCAACTCCAGGGTCAGCGCCTTGCTGCAGAACAATGTGTAACATAGTGAGGATTACTAAACAAATTTATCCACGTTAAGCGAACATTCTTACAAACACAGCAGCCCATTATGGAAGCTGTCTCTCTAATCTGAGCTAATCGCAGGACTCATTTGCCTGTCTGTCTGTCAAGAGCTGCAAGTTGTCTCTCTCATTGCAACACACACGTTACATCACAACAATGACAAGATATGATGGATCTGGACATGAACCTTCAGAGACACGACTGACAACGCCTCAATGTAGCACAAGGGTTCAATATGCTCTTCACAGCAAGAAGTACGAGTGATTGAGTGTTTGTTTATTTGTTTGTTTGCTTGGTGTTTAACGCACACACAGAAATATTACAGCTATCAGACGGTGGTCTGTAAGTAATCGAGTCTGGACCAGACAATCCAGTGATTGACATCATGAGCATCAATCTATGCAATTGAGGATTGATGACATGCATCAACCAAGTCAGCGAGCCTGACCACCCGATCCCGTTAGTTGCCTCTTACATTTTACAAGCATAGTCGCCTATATGGCAAGTATGGGTTGCTGAAGACCTATCCTACCCAGGATCGTGAAGGGTCGAGTGAGTGAGTGAGTGAATTCAGGTAATTTGTCACAAGGGTATTCAGGTAATTGTGTCCCATACAGTCAGTCCATTCAGTAACTGTGGTAATGTGTCAGAGACACAAAATCTCAACAGAACTAAGAAGTCTAATGAGAGACACAGAACTCCCCCCTACATCACATGTGTGGTGTGTCTGGCATCTATGGAGTGTAGGGCGAGATCCTGCTTCCCAGGCCTGACACAGGGGACACCCTCCTATCACTGACAGGTGCCCCTTGGTGTGATACCCCTCCTCCCAGCTCACATGAGCATCCAGGCCCAGGATCCATGCTGCCTTCCAACACACCAGTCGGCAGCTCATTCCTGACCATGTGGTATCACAAGGGCTGAGACTAGACACAGCAATCCACATTGTTTGAATGTCAGCAGGCGGAAGACATTACCTTTGAACACAGCTTCTCACACAGACCCTCAACCAAAAATATCCGAAAACTCCAAAGCAACACCACAATTCTTTGGCAGGTCTAAATTTCTCTTTCACTCTGGTCCTTCCTATTACATATCAAAAGACAATTGTAAAATGAAAATAATAAAATATTCTCATTTGGTCAACTTGTCTGATAATGATTTTGATTTTGTCAAATTTGTCATGATAAAACATGAGAAAGGAGCCAAGACAGTGTCATCATTTTGTGTCCGAAATCTAGACTTGCAAAACCATCATAGACTTGCATTGGATTTTGGAATATTCCTTTTTCAGTATCTGTTTGTGAGGCTATGTACTGACATACACCGTCACCAATCCAATTGTGGATGCAGTGAAACTGCTATGAATCAGAGGGTACCATTCCCATAAGTCCTAGTCCTGCACCATGACCGTGGAATATATTTATTTTATGAAAAAAAATCATCTAGAAATGCATATAAAAGCAAGTCTAGCCAGCTCAAGCTGAAATCAGCATAGGGAATTTTTTTATATTTTTAGAGTCAAGAAGGATATTGTGTAATATAAGATTTCAGAGACTAAATGTTAGTCTAATGAAGTCCCAATGTCCCAAATATACTGATGGAAACAAATAAGGGAACTATGAAAGATAGAGGGAAATAAGCTTTACTCTCACTACATTTAAAATAGCACGCATACAATTCAAAATATATCTTAGTCAAATGTTGAGATGTGTTTGTGTGCATTGTTTCCAACGCGTATTTGGAAGAAAGGAGATCATGTTACTGTCTAAAACTAAGTGCTCCCTCACTCATTCCCATCCGTATATCTTGTAAACCAGACCTAAGAAACACAGCACTGTACATACACTGACATTCAAATAGCAATTATCCAGAGAACAAAGTTTCTCAAGAGCAGACAAATGAGGTTTCAATATTTGGAAATATGTACAAACATTTTCAGATATTTTTTTGCATCGTTTATTGTTGCCTACTCAGAGTGTTCAAGCTACAAATGTCAGATGTGTCAGACTTCCATTGTTCCTTATCAACATAGCTAGCAGTAATGGTACAGTGTGACACTGTACAGGAAAACCTGGCTGTGATATACGACCAAGGCCATCAAGGATACATCTAATTATATACTGTATAAGTCATATCATTATGGTACAGGAAATCACATCACAGATAACAAAATACAATAACCAAATATTTTTTCTCTAGTTTCACACATTTCTCTCCAAGTTTAACTGTTTTAGCCGTTCTTTTTACATTTATTTCATGTGATACAATTACTGCATCTTATCTTGCATAAGTATTTTGATAAATAACACTTGTAGAGAAGTTGTTGAGCTACATGGAGAAACTTGTGGTCCATTGAGGGGCAGTCATGCGTGCCTACAAATAGTCACTTGTGGGTGTAGCTGGCAACCGTCCTATGTACACATCACATCCCCTACTGATAATAGGGGGCACGGGTGGCCCAGTCGTCTAAGGCGCCGCGATTCGCTGTGCAGAGTTGTATCCCTTGGGCACACCAGAAACCTATGATTGTGGGTTCGAATCCCGGTTCGCCCCAATTATGTTTCTAGGTTTGTCAGCACCATACCCGTGCTCGTGGGTTTCACCGAAGTGGTAAACGTCTAAGACCTGCATCACTTCGGGCTTTCCTCCCACATTAAGCTGACACGCCGCGATATAACTGGAATACTGTTAAAAGCGGCGTTAAACCCAACTCACTCACTCACTCACTCTACTGATAATAACCCAGACCAACTTAACGTACAGCCATCATAGCCGTACATGGAAACCAACTAATTCTAAATATCATCCACACATCACATATACATGGCAAGAAAAGGATGCTTCAGTTGCTATGAGATGATATCATTAATCACCCTCTGCGATAAGAGTGGTAGGTAGCTTAATATTTAAAATTTCGCTTTTCAAGCCGAAGGTCCGAGTTCTATTCCCCACATGGGTACAATGTGACGCTGGTGTCACCCACCATGATATTGCTGGAATCACACTTCCAATGGTGTGAAGCCATACTCTCTCACTCATACCTTGGTTTTCACAACTGCATGGAACCTGTGAAGATCCGGGTCATAATTGGTCTTCAGCAACCCATGCTTGTCGGAAGAGACAACAACGGGATCAGGTGGTCAGACGCACTGACTTGGTTGATGCTTGTCATTGTATCCCAATTGCGTGATATCAATCACTGGATTGTCTGGTCCAAACTCGATTATTTATTGACCCCCCCGTCATATAGCTGGAATAATGCTGAATGGGGCATTAAACAACAAACAAACAAACAAATAAAACAGTATGGTATGTGGGATGCAGTGGTGATGAAGGACTGCGCAAAGACCCTGAAGTAATGTTATCTTCAGCATCTTAATAATATATGGCTAGGTACAAAGTTCAACATTCTTCTACCGACACATTTTCACAAACTGTGGAAGTTGCTAATTCACATTGTTCTTAACAATGCAGCAATATGACGTCATGCTGTCTTAACTGACAAATCAGCTATGTCTTGTGGAAATGCTAAATGCACATGTGCAAATATTCAAAAGCAATTTCACAACATCTCTCAACCCTTTCAAGAGTAAAACAAGGACTTGAAGTTTAACACAACGAGGTTACACATCACATCTCTCAATCAACTGATCATTACAGCACAATACAAGAGGGAGTGAAAACGAACAATATCTTCCACAATTTCATCCAATCTCGAGTGGCATGACTGGGATATAAGCAAACACATACATCATACCAGCATGACACATGCATTGCTGTCAATGTATCATAGGATAGCGTTTGAAAACATTATTAAAAACAGTCATTATCTCCGAAACTGATATGTGCCATATTGACAGTGGGGACATCATGACAAGATATCATTCCAAATAAACTTCATGTCAACATCTGCTGTTATGCAAGGTTGTCAGTCATGTTACGGACACTACACACGTTAATCACAATATGACAAAGTATTCCCCTTTACCTGACTGTTCCTGGCGGGTACAGTATATAGACCGGTGTACAGTGAGTGGGCTCTCCTAGAATCACCCCATCCTGATGAGTTAGATACCTTACTCCCTAGGCTACGCTAGGCCCTGGTCCTATTTACATAACATCAAGAAGGGTACAACAATATCCTGTTGTGAACTGTCCAACAACATCGGATCACTTTTTCCTTGATGACTTCAGGACAGCGGTTACGCACAGGGGGATTAAGCGGAGTGGTCGAGAAATCTTGTTCAAATTATTTCCATAAAAATATATTTAATTTACAGGTGTATAGGGTTAGGCCTAACTGTATTTACGAAGCCTTCTCAATTTACTATCACGCTATATATACCTATATGTACAGCTAGAGAAATTACCTGATTATTAAATATAGACTTAAATCACAGGTGACAATGAACATATTACAGGTAACGATACAAGCTAATTACATGACAGGTGACAAAACACACTGACTTGTGGTGCAACTGTCGAGACAGGTAGGGCAACCGAGACAGGTAACAACCAACAGGTGTATGTCTCGATGTGAGGGTGCAGCGCGTGCCCAGCAGGGAGACCAGACACAAAGGTTGAGGCAGTTGTTGGATGTGCATCAGTGATTTCCCTCCATGCAGTGAGTGTGGGTGGCTGCAGTATGCTCAGCCAACTGTGAAGTTGCTAACAATGAACAACACAGTACAAGACAGTCAAACACTGTATTACACAGACAGCAACATGTCCTGATCTTTGTATCACAAAATAGAACATAATTGTACAGTGTGGCATGTACGGTTGGGAATAACACTATTATAGCATAGAACATAATACTGACATTTACATCATGACCATCAACTTGAACAAACAGACAGTGTCAGTGGGTTCATCAAGTGGAGATTCAAGTAGCTGGCTATAATGTTTTTTTACCTGCATGCCCATTAGAGTATCTAAAATCAGGCCAAATATGGCCTTTACAGAAACTATTTCTAACAAGAGTCATCAGAAAGATGACATATCCCCCCGGCAGCTGTCTGTAAAGTAACCACTAGTTAATGTGCAATTCTGTATGTAATGAGTCAACAGTTGAATGTTCTTTAAGAAGCATACATTGTTTACCCACTGAATGGTTTTCGAATTCTTGCCCGGAAACGAACCCGTTCCCCAATGGAGTCTAGGTCCAACTTCTTTCCATAAAAATTGTAAAAAATAAAAATTTGTTAAAAAGAAAATATCAAAAGGCTGCCACTTCAGTATGTGCCTGATAGATTTGCCAAGTTTCGATCAAATACACTGAATGGTTTTTGAATTCTGCCCCGGAAACGAACCCCATCCCCAATTGAGTCTATGTCCAACTAGATTCCATAAAAATTGTAAAAAATAAAAATTAGAAAAATCCCAAAATATCAAAAGGCACCACTTCAGTATGTGCCTGATAGCTTTGCAAAGTTTCGATCAAATACACTGAATAGTTTTGGAATTCTGCCCCGGAAAAGGAAATGATTACGGACGGACGGACGGACAGACGGATGGACGGACAGACTGGCTGATCACTATATCCCCCTGCATTATATGCCGGGGGGATAAAAATCTTTTGTCCAGCAATTTATGTTCTTACACATCATTGTACACAGAACTGTTGGTATTGTGGGTGAGAATATAGGTCACCAAGAACTTATGTTTGTCGTATGAGGCGATTAAATGGACCAGTGACTTGGTCAGTGACTTGGCCGTTTGAATGTTTGAATAACCCAAATGCATGTCTCGATGATCATGATGTCAATCACTGGATTGTCTGGTCCAGACTTGATTATTTACTGGTTGTCATGATTGATACCTAAAGTTTGGAACATAAGTGCAGGAAGACGTAGCAAACAGCTGACACAAGGTGATACAGCTGAAACTGTAGACAAACATTTTGTCCCAGAAATGTTATCTTCAAAATATATTTCCAGAAAACCTATTATACAATCCAAAAGGAGCCCAGAACAAAGCTTAAGTTCCTTGAGCTTCAGCAATCTAGACTTGCCAAATCATGCAAGTCTAGTATCACTCCATAATTTATGCTCTAGGGTCTGGGAGACAGACGACTGAACCCAACAAATACCTATACCAGCAGAATATCACTTCTGTGGTGTCAAAATCATGTTGTCACTTGTTGTTGGTTGGTTGGCTTGTTGTTTTTACGCCGCATTCAGAAATATTACAGCTATATGACGCCGGTCTGTAAATAATCAAGTCTGGACCAGACAATCCAGTGATTGATATCATGAGCATCGATCCACGCAAATGGGATTGATGACATGTATCAACCAAGTCACCAAGCCTGACCACCCGATCTCTTACGACAAGCATAGTCGCCTTTTACGGCAAGCATGGGTTGCTGAAGAGCTGTTCTACCCTGGGTCTTCACGGGTCTCACCTCTTGTCTCTCACTAGTGATCCGGGGGGCATGGGGGGCCCAGTCGTCTAAGGCGCCGCGATTCGCTGTGCAGAGTTGCGTCCCTGGACACGCCAGAAACCTATGATTGTGGGTTCGAATCCCGGTTTGCCCTGATTATGTTTCTAGGTTTGTCAGCACCATACCCGTGCTCGTGGGTTTCACCGAAGTGGTAAACGTCTGAGACCTGCATCACTTCGGGCTTTCCTCCCACATTAAGCTGACACGCCGCGATATAACTGGAATACTGTTAAAAGCGGTGTTAAACCCAACTCACTCACTCACTCACTCACTCACTAGTGATCCTATAGGGCTCTGCAGTTCCAGATTACACAAGTCACATCAATACTGCAAAATATTTACAAGTCAAGCACATATGATATTTGTTTACACTGAGAATTATTAATGAATGAACAGTGAAAGGTCGAGATACTTGTATTCAGCAAGACTTGAGTCACCGGTCACACAGGAGTAATGATGTCATTCATTGTGTTCTTTAGTAAGTTTATACAGGATGTGTACCAGTGTCTCTTAATCACAGATCTATTCATCATAGTCTAAAGCACCTGGCTGGCATCTCGCTGGACATACAGGAAGGGTACTTGCCACTGTCACCGCACAGTATCAAATGGATTGTTTTAGGCCTGTCCATTTCTCTCAGCCATGGCAGAACTCATCATAGGACAAGGAGGTACATTATCTCAACTTGTGCCATGACAGACAAGTCTACACAGTGGACAAGTGGAATTCATCAACTTAGATATTGTAACAGTGAGCAGGTGAGTGATACTAGAATCTTGCATTGGCAAGATTTCAGCCATTTAGGGACAAGCACACAATGTTTTCTTTAAAAAAGTAGAGAGTGTATGTGGTGTGGTCGGTTGGAGTAAGGAATGTTGAAGTGGGGTGGGGTAGAGAGTGTGTGTGGTCCGGTCGGGTAGGAGTAAGGAATGTTGAAGTGGGGTGGGGTAGGGAGTGTGTGTGGTCCGGTCGGGTAGGAGTAAGGAATGTTGAAGTGGGGTTGGGGTAGAGAGTGTATGTGGTCCGGTCTGGTAGGAGTAAGGAATGTTGAAGTGGGGTGGGGTAGAGAGTGTGTGTGGTCCGGTCGGGTAGGAGTAAGGAATGTTGAAGTGGGGCGGGGTAGAGAGTGTGTGTGGTCCGGTCAGGTAGGAGTAAGGAATTTTGAAGTGGGGTGGGGTAGAGAGTGTGTGTGGTCCGGTCGGGTAGGAGTTAGGAATGTTGAAGTGGGGTGGGGTAGAGAGTGTGTGTGGTCCGGTCGGGTAAGAGTAAGGAGTGTTGAAGTGGGGTGGGGTAGGGAGTGTGTGTGGTCCGGTCGGGTAGGAGTAAGGAATGTTGAAGTGGGGTGGGGTAGAGAGTGTGTGTGGTCCGGTCGGGTAAGAGTAAGGAATGTTGAAGTGGGGTGGGGTAGAGAGTGTGTGTGGTCCGGTTGGGTTGGAGTAAGGAATGTTGAAGTGGGGTGGGGTAGAGAGTGTGTGTGAGGCAGGGGGATGGGGCGGTGGACGATTAAGTTGGGGTTGGGTGTAGATGAAGAGAATTGTTGCCATTGGTTCAGATAGGGGTTGAGGTTGAGATTGCAAATATGACACATGTTTGAATTTCAACATGAACAAAGTTAGGTAGAAATCTCTAAGTGGACTATCACCGGCTACCTATCAGCCCAACAGCCCTGCTAAATGAGAGGAAGTTCTGCCCTCTACCCAAACGACACTCCTCCGACTTCCGACTTTTCCGACTGCTAGACGTACATGGAATTAGCTGAACAAACAGCCAGGTTTCTTATCAAGGAAGGCCGTGAGTCCTCCATGCCATTGTCGCACAACACCCAATAGTGTCCATCAAATGGATCAAACACTTGGTACAACTGACATCCACAACATACTGAAATATCAGTGCCACAGCACTGTAGCTGAGTCTGGATATGTAGTCAGAGGTATCAACAAGACAAAGACAGATGCTGTCAGCATTGATAATCAAAACATGTCTTCATAAATACTGTGGTGTAAAAACTATCACTACAATCTAACGATTTGAAAACAGCGATATCATCATGAGGAGAAACATGCATGCCAAACTTCAGCTATCTAGTGCTGGCAATTTTATGGGAGGAGTTTCTAGAGCCATATATGTCTTTTGAGATAATTTAAGTGTATGGTCAAAACAAGGACAAACTGTATAATATTGTGTTGAAACAAAAGAAATAACAAATTTCAATATATTTAACAAAAATGCCTGAGTAATGGCCATATATAGATTTTTCAATTAGCTGCTATATGGCAGATCGGTGAGAATACTGTGAATTTTCAGCTTTGCTGGCCCAGCGGTTTCTGAGGAGGTGATGTTTACACAGTGAGGACATACATTTTGAGAGAACTAGAGAGAGTGAGTGATGTTTGGATTAAAGCCGCTTTTAACAGTATTGAAGTTAAATCACGGCATGTCAGTTTCATGTTTGAGGAAAGCCCAAAGTGATTCGGGTCTCAGACGTTTACCACTTTGGTGAAACCCACAAGCACGGGTATGGTGCTGACAAACCTAGAAACATAATCGGGGAGAACTGGGATTCGAACCCACAATCATAGGTTTCTGGCATGCCCAAGGGACGCAACTCTGCACAGCAAATTGCGGCGCCTTAGACGACTGGGCCATCTGTGCCCCCGAGAAAACTAGAGGATAAATAATGGTCTATATCTAAAATATCATGAAAAACAGAATATATGTATTGAGATTCACTACTGACTTTGTATATACCAACTGTTATTACATTTTGAACAAAAATAGGCTGAGTGATTGCAGAAGGTGAGGTGAAATTGGGTTTAACATTGCCCTTATATAGCGACATGCATCAGTGTTAGAAATTGGCACTCGTCCTGTAGTCCTTGCCAAACTTCCCAATAGTTAAGGTATCAGAAAGACTAGTAGAAATTTGCCATTCATAAGGGCTTTGCTATATGTTATCAGTATTAGGATTAGTGGACTAAAAATGTTATTTTCTACCGCTGTGCATGCACATGTGCGCACATGTACTAGTCCAGACTAATGCCAATGTTATATAGTGCTAGTCCACTGAGATACCATGTAGCAGCTTAAATATGAATACCCCACTTAGATACAGTATACAGACTGAGAACCGACCTGTTCTTGTTTCAGTCCTTTTTATTAATGACAAGTGCCAGACTGGATAACAGCAAGTACCATCTTTTAACGTCTTTTGGTATGACGCGGCCAGATTCGAAACCCAGACCTTCCGCTCTCCAGGCGGACGCTCTACCACTAGACCACATAGGCAGTCAGTGATGGCCATAAGTGGTTTCAGCTTGCAGTATGGACAAAGGTCAAAGGGTAAAGCAAGAACAAAATGTCATTAAAAAACAGTACATACCATATTCGACTTAATAAGCACCCTGCTCTAATAAGCACCCATGGCGATATTTGCTTATATATTGGCTAGTGAACAATCCCAATTAGCACCCCTTCAGATTGATCAATGTACACAAGACTTATTTACTCGTGTATAATACGCACTCGTGTGTTATAGGCACCCTTAATTATGGGCAATTAAATTCTGGAAAATATATCTGTCATGTATAATACGCATCCACTTTTCTTTTGTATCATTGCCGGCTGTCAGCATAAAGCACAAAATTTACAATATTTCAACTCTGTATGTTTTTCTCACCAAAATTATAATCTAATAAGAGCCCCTATTTCTAATTTTGAGAGTGCCCTTGGTGCTTAATACGTCGAATACGGTATATCTTGTCCTACTACCTATAAAATTGCTGAGTAATGGCCATAAATCGCTTGTTCAATATGGCTCCCGTGGTGGTCAACGGTGACAGATCAAATTGTTCAATAAAAATATTCGGCAATAGCGATCAGCTGTTCCAAAGTGCTACACTTATGGTTATTATCATTTTAAACATACATGGTAAAAGCTGCAACTAAAATAACAAGATATTGGAATATATTATGTCCGAGAAAATAATAGTTTCAAATACATTTCTTTGAATCATTGCATCAAAATTCTTTGAGGTTATATAATTGTGTATTTTTTAATCAAATCACCAGTAGATTGGTAGAAAATGTTTGTACAAGTGATTGCTATTTCCGGCTTATATTACAAGAAAACACAGACAGTAATTTCAATTTCTGCATCTAGTACAATGTCAAGCAGAATAGGAAATACAACTTAATTGGTAAATCATCATGTCTACTGATATCATATCTCAAATTTCAGATTTTTATTTACCAATAAAGTTTGTTAACATGGTTAACACCTAATTCCTTGAAGGGATACAATGTAGTTTTTTACCGTGCATGATATGATGTTGACCAAAAGCACTCGGTCACCCTTGCAAGTCTTGTACACACTAATCAACAAGACGGCATGTGTCAGTCTGGCTGCACCTCTTCATTTTATGCCCTTTGTTATGATATCCAGTCTCAGGTTAATAGGTCCGGCAAGAACTATCTCAAAATATCAGGTTGGCAAACTCTAAAATGTCCGGTTTGCACTTTTTCAAATCAGACATTTTGCAGTCACAACCAGACAAATCCCGCACACAGACCGGTTTCCTGATCCCTGAATTAGAGTGATAAATAATATGAAATAGCAAAAGATCAACAATTACAGTAATATTTTAGGAATGGGTCGATGTTGTGTAATTCTCAAGCCATGTTAACTGGGTAAATAAACCCAATTTAAAAAGGTCAGTAGGCGTGACATCCCTCAACAAGAGATGTCCTGTGCATCTGGGAAATTACAACATCAAACAATCAGGAGAGGGTAATCAGCAATTGGGAGTTATTCTCTAAATCTGAAGGATCTGACAGTATCCAGGGTAACGGAGTCACAGGGGTTGTAATGTTGACTGTGTGTCTCCACAATTCCATTCAATGCACTGAACAAAACATGAGCCATACAATACAACTGCAGAACCAAAGGCTTTATCAGATAAAAGCAATGAGCTATACAAGTCACTTATTGCCTGTGGCAAGCCTGGAGGAAACAGTGATAAGCCTACCTGAAACTGTATATGTCCTCACAACTAGCAATGGTATACACAATATAATGTGTCCTCACATCTCATCACTGGGTTATACACCAACTAGAGATGGTATACACAATATAATGTGTCCTCACATCTCATCACTGGGTTATACACCAACTAGTTATGGTATACACAATATAATGTGTCCTCACATCTCATCACTGGGTTATACACCAACTAGAGATGGTATACACAATATAATGTGTCCTCACATCTCATCACTGGGTTATACACCAACTAGAGATGGTATACACAATATAATGTGTCCTCACATCTTAACACATGGTTATACACCAACTAGAGATGGTATACACAATATAATGTGTCCTCACATCTCATCACTGGGTTATTCACGCACTAGAGATGGTATACACAATATAATGTGTCCTCAAAAATCTCATCACTGGGTTATACCCCAACTAGAGATGGTATACACAATATAATGTGTCCTCACATCTTAACACATGGTTATACACTAACTAGAGAAGGAATACACAATATAATGTGTCCTCACATCTCATCACTGGGTTATACCCCAACTAGAGATGGTATACACAATATAATGTGTCCTCACATCTTAACACATGGTTATACACTAACTAGAGAAGGAATACACAATATAATGTGTCCTCACATCTCATCACTGGGTTATACCCCAACTAGAGATGGTATACACAATATAATGTGTCCTCACATCTTAACACATGGTTATACACCAACTAGAGAAGGAATACACAATATAATGTGTCCTCACATCTCATCACTGGGTTATTCACGCACTAGAGATGGTATACACAATATAATGTGTCCTCAAAAATCTCATCACTGGGTTATACCCCAACTAGAGATGGTATACACAATATAATGTGTCCTCACATCTTAACACATGGTTATACACTAACTAGAGAAGGAATACACAATATAATGTGTCCTCACATCTCATCACTGGGTTATTCACGCACTAGAGATGGTATACACAATATAATGTGTCCTCAAAAATCTCATCACTGGGTTATACCCCAACTAGAGATGGTATACACAATATAATGTGTCTGCACACCTTAACACAGGGTTATTCACCAACTGGAGATGGTACACAATTTATTGTGTGTAAGAAAGTATGTTGGGGGTGAGGGTTAGGGGGTGAGGGTTAGGGGGTGAGGGTTAGGGGGTGGGGGTTACGGGTGGGGGTTCGGGGTGATACATAATGTATGAAGATGTATGAGCTTCATCTCCTCAGCATGGTTTTGCAAGTTTTACATGTTTTATTCAACTTCAAATGAAGAAGGCATAGAAAGCACACTATACTCTCCGCACAACCAAATACACCTAATTACTGTTCTTAAACAGAAAAGTTACGCCTCTTTCACACTCGAGGAGAAATTATCTTTAAGTTCAGTTGCTTAACTTGAATTTTATAAATCTGTGTATTTGTTCGAGTGGGTGGGTAAGCATTAAAATGGACCAATACTGAATCGACTGAATGTTTAATGAGGAAAATCTATGGTATTACTGAAAACAGGTGAAGTTATTTACTTTGCTGTTTTGTGATGAAACATGATTTCCATAGTATCTATACAGCATCCTGTTTGATAAATCTATAATTGTATATCCTTTATCTGCAAGGGTGGAAGAGGAAAGACATACATATATACACTATGTCCTGTATCTGGGGGGGTGGGGGGGGGTGGGGTATATATACAGTATGTCCTCTATCTGGGTGTGTGTGTGTGTGTGTGTGTGTGTGTGTGTGTGTGTATATACAGTATGTCCTCTATCTGTGTGTGTGTGTGTGTGTGTGTGTGTGTGTGTGTGTGTGTGTGTGTGTGTGTGTGTGTGTGTGTGTGTGTGTGTGTGTGTGTGTGTGTGTATACAGTATGTCCTCTATCTGGGGGGATATATACAGTATGTCCTCTATCTGGGGGGATATATACAGTATGTCCTCTATCTGGGGGGATATATACAGTATGTCCTCTATCTGGGGGGATATATACACTATGTCCTGTATCGGGGGTGGGGTGTGTGTGTGTGTGTGTGTGTGTGTGTGTGTGTGTGTGTGTGTGTGTATATATACAGTATGTCTTCTATCTGGGGGGATATATACAGTATGTCCTCTATCTGGGAGGATATATACACTATGTCCTCTATCTGGGGGATATATGCAGTATGTCCTCTATCTGGGGGATATACAAGATGTCATGTATCCAGGGGTATATACCGTCATTTACCAGGTTGGTAAATATTTCATCCTGCACCTGAAACGGGTCTACCTGTCACCTGACTACAGTGCATCAGTGCAGAAACAGCTTGAGGGCAGATAGAACACAGTCCCTACTCACCCCGCTACTTGGAGGACACAGTGTCATTCTACCCATGTCCGACAGAAACTTCCAGAGACCTCTGCCTATTTGTTCCTTATAAACTGTCACCACACTGGATGGTGGGGTTGGAGGGGGCAGGAGGTTCTCAAATCAGCTGGAGGAGGACACTGCTCACTACCAAGGCAAACATCCTTGTATGCTACTCAGTATACAGACGGAACTATAAATGTACTTTTTTGTTTTGGAAGTGAAAACCTAGACTGGTTAAAGTACTAAAATGTAATCCAAGATTGCAGAGAACAGGAACTGACAGCTCTCAATTCAGAAACAAAGTCGATCACCATTACTTACAGAGGACTCTGGTGTCTACAGTGGTCTATTCAGGTTTCTGAACTAAATGCCCTTTTCTGGCAAACTGGGAAGAGAACATTGTCTTGTTCAAAATTGAAATCGTTTTATTTTCTAAAAGAGGTATTGTCTTGCATTTGTTGCATTGCATTCAATAATCTAAAACTACGCCATAGACCCTTTTCCTCTTGATCACGTTTATAAGTTATTACTATAAGATCGTGAATTGGGAAAATGTTTCATTTTAATTTGGAAGTTTTACTGACATTTGCAGCAGGGAATATTAGCCTCTGGACAGGCATAGATAACCCCAGGATATATCTATCTACCTATCTATGTCTAGACCATACCCCTGCTCCGTCCCTCTTCCCTAATTAACGGCCCCTCCATGCCACTGCTATTCAACAACTGTTATTTACATGACTTAGTTCTCCAGCTGACTGTAACATCGTTCACTATCTTGGCAGCCCACCTCTACAGCCTTGCTGCTGCCAGATAACGAAGTTGTCAATGCCAGCTTAATGTGTATGTGTCATGGCCTGCCTCAGGCTGCACTTCTCAATATTATTATACAGTGAATAACGAAATGCTTCAGTGAGTGTTGACTGACTGTGAACCATCTTTCATCAAAGTGTAAATATACAAACACACAGCTACTGAGGCTCTGGCATGTGTTCTATAGAGCAGGACAGTAGGATATACAGGGTCCGCACCGCTGATTTGAAAAATTAAACATTCACCTATCAATTATTTTCTTCACCAAAAATGAAAATGGGTACTTTATATACGTACATAAAATTGTAATACTTTCAGCACGTTCAACACAACTGGATAGCGTCCTTATGAAAGTCTAAAACAGCTGACTGAATCACCGTCTTGGGTTGACAGCCGGTCGACCGTGATGTCGCGACTAACATGGTTCCACCGGTCTTCAAGCTCGGGTGTAGGTTTTAGTTTAACCTATATAAATAATAAATATACTATCTACATACGAAAAATTTAAAAACAATAAGTCTCCTAAGCCATGCTTATCACATAAATAGCAAAATACGGCGCGGTGTATCCATGGGGTATTCTTTGATGTTGAACATGCTGGAGAAACAATGAAACATCGAGACGCAACAGACAAAGACCCGAAACAGAATTGTGTGTGTAATGAATCGTAATTTGATAGCAGTATTTATTGATCGTAGGAAAACACGAAAATTGGAACAAAGGAGATTTTCGTCATAACGCCGACACGGGCCTTTATTATAGCACGGAGACCCACTGACAGCGTACTATAAATTTACCAAAATATTCAGCACCGATTGCCGACGCTCGCAATCGAGAGAGAATAAAGAACTGACAGCATGCGATCCCCAGACATCCAAAAGTTGGCTGCTAATTGCAAATGACAATAAATACACAGAAGCTGCAAAGAAACTATTCAACCAGAACACTTCGGCTTCTACACAAATTCATGTGACATGCCGGCTTGCACGGCTGGAATATAATGGGCTATCTCACATTGCCAAAACATACGGTGCACACTCTGTGGATTCTTCCTACCTTTTCTGTCACGACGGGTAATCCAGACAGCGACGTATTTCTGCAGACGCTAAAGATCCAGAAAATTATTTCCCATTTAATTCCTCGGTATGATTTCCTTCTCACAAAGAAATTCCTCCAAATTTATCCATTTTCGACTCCGCGAATCTATTCTGACTCAAACCATGAGTTCAGCATGCTATAGGTTTCGCGCATGCGTCTTTTCCCACAGAGCAGGAAGTTTCATCACCTCATTATAAGGCTTGACCCTACGCATGTCAAACTTGTAACTTTATTCACAAAAAGTATTACCTTCATCATGGGTTAAAACAGGAATTGCGTACATATGGTATTAAAATTTAGCCGTAATTTCTCACAGTTGACAAACATCAACGTTATATCAGAATCTTAGTCGGCGAAGACTTCTGAATGACAGATGTGATATTGAAATGTTGATAGGATTCACGATAGAAAAAAACGTCTTGGTGAGGGTCCATTTAGTTATGTCAACATTATCATATACAAATGGAAACTTTATTTGCGTGTATTCTTTGCAATTTGTGGTATCTTGACTTTTAATTTGGCTATCTTAAACAGACAACGCTTGTGTGTAGTTCGTCTCCTGGCAGGAGAGCGTTAACGCGGTTTTAAAGGTCTGGTGCAGACAGGGGTCGTCTGCTGTTGTCTGTTACCTAATACGTTAGCAATATACCTGGGAGTAATTAGCTTGCCGACCACACCACCTTTACTCCGCGCACACACACTGCCATGTACACGCACGTGTATTTTGATACACGTGGTCGACTGAGAGATTTGGAACCGTTATAGACAATTCTCTTCATAAAGATTCTCGCAAATCACCGAACTATTAAACACAAGATAAACACACAGGTCACAATGGTAAGCGATAACGTTATCTGTAAGTATTTTGTAAATTCGTTTTTTCATCTGTTAAATCCGCTAAGCCTACCTGCTGGTCTGAAAGCTGGTTCTATCCACTCTATACCCCCCGAACCGTCACCGAAGTCACTTGTCGCCCTTCACGCCCGGATCATGTGATGTCGGCAGCGTTATAGGGCCACGAACATTATATGGCCACCTTATACAGTTACATGGCTTCCATTAACAGGGAAGTCATTTCAACTCTATTTACTGTGACTGCGCCCCGTGCGATTAAGTCTGCGTTAAAAACGAACGATACTATCCTAGCACACTCGATAATCCCGACACCCTTCGCTTCCGCGCAGAACGGCACCACTGTCTACTCGTGTGTATATGCATTCTGTAGATATCGTTTAATATAGACTTCAAAGTTGAAATCCATGATACTATCTTCATTCGATTCAGTGGGTGAGGTGTATCGAAAAGAGCTATATCGAGCGTTAATATATACCCCTTGACCTCGTCCCTGTATAATCCCTGATCTATCTCAGCGCGGGGTGGTCGACCTCGTCAATAAAACATGCCGCACGAACAGCATACTATAGGTCGTGTGCAGAGGGGTATAAACATACCGAACAATTCACTGCCTTGTAGTTTAGACGGCAGCAGTAAGTATACTTACCTATCTCTCTACACTGAAACCCTGTCAGTACGGATCCCGTTATTCCCCAAAACCCCTCCTGCCCCTGTGGTTCCCCTTTAGAACGTCTACATTCAGTAAAGACCGCCTCCGTGGTCTAGTAGGAGAGCGTCTGCCCGGAGAGGGGAAGATCGGGGTTGGATTCCAGCCGCGTCATACCAAAAGTCGTTAAAAGATGGTACTTGTTTTTACCCTGCCTCGCGCTCGGTATTAAGAGACTAAACGAGGACTGGTCGGCTCGTAGTCAGTATGCACATTTCTGTACTCTAGGCTTTAACTTACAGTACTGAACTGTGATAGGTTCAGCTTATACCGTACGGGTCTAAGTTACCGGCATGCATTTGTATTTAATCAAACCTAACGAATGCAACGGTGACCAACATCGGTTATCTGAACTACCAATATAAGAGGACGATGGGGCCTTATGGTTAAAATGTTCGATCGTCACGCTGAAGGCCTGGGTTCGATTCCCAACATGAGTACAATGTGTGAAGCCCATTTCTGGTGTCCCCCGTCGTGATATTGCTGGAATATTGCTAAAAGCGTCGTAAAATCCAACTCACTTACCAATATAAGTTGTCACTGGTGAGCCTGAGCTGGGCCACACCAAGAGAGGTCACTCCCCAACCTACGGGCGACAATATTGATCTGAGAGAAGTGTGTCGTCACCCTCCGCCAAACTTATGTTATACATTTTAACATCTAGCTTCATTTTTTATTCACTAGTATGTACTCTAGTTGCGACAGCCTGTGTAGCAACCACGTCCACGGTATCTCGGTTGTGTTCAGGGCAGCTCTCGGGTGAGCTCACTGTTGTGCAGGTAGCCTAGTGATATTGTTCTGTATCCTTTATCCTGTGTTTGTATTTCCCTCTCTTGAGGATACCCCGTCAAGATGCCTGTGTTCGCCGGAAAAGTTGACCGACTGCGGTGTAAAACAGCATTCACGTCCTCGTAAGAGTCGACTAAAATGAAAGAGGAGTTTTATGATATTACAGATATTGCAGGAAGCTGGGATATAGTTGGGTTATAGCGGGAATATATTGCTGGGATATACTAGTAGCTAAAATATATTCCTGGGATATAGCTAGGATATATTGCTGGGATAGAGCTAGGATATATTGCTGGCATATGGCTAGGATATATTGCTGGGATATAGCTAGGATATATTGCTGGGATAGAGCTAGGATATATTGCTGGGATATAGCTAGGATATATTGCTAGGATAGAGCTAAGATATATTGCTGGGATAGAGCCAGGATATATTGCTGGCATATGACTAGGATATATTGCTGGGATATAACTAGGATATATTGATGGGGTAGAGCTAGGATATATTGCTGGGATAGAGCTAGGATATATTGCTGGCATATAGCTAGGATATATTACTGGGATAGAGCTAAGATATATTGCTGGGATAGAGCCAGGATATATTGCTGGCATATGACTAGGATATATTGCTGGGATATAACTAGGATATATTGATGGGGTAGAGCTAGGATATATTGCTGGCATATAGCTAGGATATATTGCTGGGATAGAGCTAGGATATATTGCTGGGATAGAGCTAGGATATATTGCTGGGATAGAGCTAGGATATATTGCTGGGATAGAGCTAGGGTATACTGGGGATATTGCTTGGATATATCAAGGGTATTGCTGGGATAATGACGACTGTGTCATGAGACAATGGAGAAGATCTATCAGTTGCACTGACAGCAGTTATATCCTCAGCCTCTCCACGTACAGGGTTTGAGATTCCAACTTGATGTCAATATAGAAGCCCTCTTCTGGTGCCCCGCTCGCTCGCTCCCTCACTCCCCCTCACTCACTCACTCACCCTCACTCACTCACCCTCACTCACTCACGCTAGTAGACGTAAACAGTTAATGTCTGCATCGCGTGCGTTCTCCTACGACTAGTCTGGCCCCCGGACCGCCAAGTATATATATTAAAAACAAATTCAACTCAAGCCTGGAATGATTTGGTCTAGATTGCCTCAGCTCCAGGAAATTAAGAATGATTCTGGGCTCCATTTAATTGCTTTTTTGGTTTGTAGATATACTTTTAAATATAAGATTTCGTCGACTAAATGTGAGCCCATTCATCGCCATAAGGTCGCTGAAAGCCTCACCTGCTTCAAACCATGCGTCACAATATGAAGATTTATTTGTTGCACTGCGTCTCTCAATTATCATGTTAATATTATTAAACAGTTATATTATTCATAGAAATTGCAAATTTGACATTCAGCAGCACTGTGTGCAATCTGTCGGCGCCATGTCGGTCCCAATGCTCATCCCTCTACCCCCGCCCTCGAGGCCATGCGTGGACATGATGTACCCTGACGGCTATAGGACACTGTCCAGAGCACAGGCGGTTATACCGTTACTACTGACGTGTTTCTGGCAGCCTAGTCTGTCTTACAGACCCTGATACAAATATATATCAAAATACAGCCCATGCAAGTCTATAATGTTTGGCAAGTCTAGATCACTGCAGTATCAGGAAAAATGATCTGAAAATGAAGAGAGTCACTGGGCTCCTTTTTATTATATTTTTATTAAGATAACTTAACAACTGTTTTTTTATGTACGATATGTTCATTTCAGAGACTAGATTTTAGTCTACTGGCAGCCGTGCAACTCAGTGCTACCCAGAATGTTTACAGTGTTATGATCAGGTGAATAATTTTAAATTATCGTGATATCAGCTATTCCTTTTTTCAAATTTTATAACAAATTTAAATAAGTATTGTTAATGTAAAGTATGTTAAATATGTAATTTCAAATAGCTGACTGGTTCAATACATACGTGTCCAGACATTAGATAAGCGTGTTTATTTCAACACATACATTTCCAGACATTAGATAAGCGTGTTTATTTCAACACATACATTTCCAGACATTAGATAAGCGTGTTTATTTCAACACATACATTTCCAGACATTAGATAAGCGTGTTTATTTCAACACATACATTTCCAGACATTAGATAAGTGTATTTATTTCAATACATACGTGTCAAGACATTAGATAAGTGTATTTATTTCAACACATACGTGTCAAGACATTAGATAAGTGTATTCATTTCAACATATACGTATCCAGACATTAGATTAGTGTATTTATTTCAACATATACGCGTCCAGACATTAGATAAGTGTATTTATTTCAATATATACGTGTCCAGGCATTAGATAAGTGTATTTATTTCAACACATACGTGTCCAGGCATTAGATAAGCGTATTTATTTCAACACATACGTGTTTGAGTGTCCAGACATTAAATAAACGTATTTATTTCAACACATACGTGTTTGAGTGTTCAGATAGTGTAGACGTATGTGACATTTAGCATACGTGTCTGACTCGGCCATGGTGGGCTAGTATTCAATTCAGCATATACATGTACATGTACGAAGATTGCATTATGGCTGCCAGTACAACCTGCCCCCGTGTTAGGGGAAAAGGAAACGCATGAAGGGCCGCAGCTTAATGTGGGAGGAAAGCCCGAACTAATGCAGACTTTGGTGACACCCACGAGCACGGGTATGGTTTCGTGGGTACGAATCCTCGCCCCTATTGCCGTCATTGGACTGTCAGCACCATACCCGTGCTTGTGGGTTGTGACATTATGAGAAACATCACCTGCATCTCTTCCGGGTGCCGATGATATTACCAACACACCGTTCTAAGCGGCGGCGTCTTCAGCAACCCATGCTTGCCGTAAAAGGCGACTTTGCTTGTCGTAAGAGGTGACTAACGGAATCGTGTGGTCGGGCTCGCTGACTTGGCTGATGAATGTCATCGTATTCCAATTGCCTGGATCGATGCTCATGACATCAATCACTGGATTGTCTGGTCCATATTGTCTGGAACATTGCTGAGTGCGGCATCAAACAACAAACAAACAAACAAAAGATATCACGAGGATACAAAATGATACATGTGATACATGTACATCACTGGATTGTCTGGTCCAGACTCGATTATTTACAGACCGCCGTCATGTAGCTGGAGTATTACTGAGTGCGGCGATAAACAACAAAGAAACAAACAAATCAAAGCGTTGCCAAATCAGCTCACACACTCTGTCAGACCGAAGGAGTGTATGTCCCAGGGAGGCCTTCCCAGTCCGCATGGTGCTGTATGCCTTCCAACATCTAAACGTCAAGCCAAGTTTCGAAAATCCATATTTATAGCATTTCCCTCTCTGATTATTGATTTTCTTATAAAAGCTAAGGATTCAGTAAGGATTTCTGAAAGATTGAGTATACTGAGATATCAATTCTGATAGTAGCAGACCTTCACTTCTGTACACGTATCCCATATGTCAAATGGCTGGTTTATATGACGGGTGTGGCGGGCGGTGGTGTTACTAATGTCACACTGTCACACATTGAGGAGGGTAATAATAAGCTAATATTGCCGCTTCATAAACAATGGCGGGCATTGCCCTTGTCCGTATAGCGGCTTTGCTGCTTTGTTGCCCCTGTTCACGGATCAATCTAAGCGACACGCATTGGTATCCGTCACCATGGCAACTGAACAGTAGACATTCTGTTGATGTCAACATTTGTTTGGAGAACGTCCGGGTTACATCCACACCAGTGGAATAGGCGCACAATGTACACGGTACAACCTGCATAAGTCACTCCCGCTACAATTACACCATTACCGATACCGGGGCTATATCTCGTATATAAACTTTTGTTTGTTTGTTGTTTAACGCCGCACCCAGCAATATGCCAGCTATATGACAGCGGTCTGTAAATAATCGAGTCTGGACCAGACAATCCAGTGATTGATATCACGAGCATTGATCCACGCTATGGGGATATGATGACATGCATCAACCAAGTCAGGGAGTCTGAACTCCCGATCCTGTTAGTCGCCTCTTATGACAAGCATCGCCTCTTACGGCAAGCAGGGGTTGCTGAAGACCTATTCTACCCCGGATCAATACAGGTCTCCTAATCATCACACCCTCAACACCGACTACTGACACACTCTCTTTACAGCGAGTAATGATAGACACCCCTATGGCCCTGACATCAGGTGGGGCTTCGTCACACCCTCTTTGGAAATAACTGTTCTACCAAAATGCAATCATTGCGTCAAGCTGGAACCCTGTAAAGATCCAGGTTAGAATTGGTCTTCAGCAACCCATACCGGTCGTAAGAGGTGACTAACGGGATCTAATGGGCTGACTTGGTTGATGCTTGTAATCGTTTCCCAATTGCGTAGCGCGATGTTCGTGATGTCAGTCACTGGATTGTCTGGTCTAGACTCGATCATTTACACACCGCCGTGATATAGCTGGAAAATGGCTGACGTGGTTTGGGACGTTGGGACAAACAAATAAGACAAAACAAAACACGCAAAACTGGTGGGATTTGTAGGAACCGTTGAATCATGCACCCTACATGTGGATATTTTACGAGTGACTCATTCAATATATATTTTATCTTCTCGTACTCAGATTCCGACTGCAGGCAAACTTCATAAGCCCTTTGTGATTTATTTACCTATTTTAAAAATATTTTTCAAACAATAAAGCAGTCAGTTCAGTTTCACACTATCGTTTCTCTGTCCTCGGGGCGGTGGTTAAAGTGTTGCCTCTTCACGTCGAAGACCCAGGTTGAATTCCCCACGTGGCTACAATTTGTGAAGCCCATTTCTGGTGCCCACGCCGTTTTATTGATTGAATATTGCTAAAAGCGGCGTAATAACTCACTCACTCAGTCTGACGGCCATCACAACACGCGACGTTCAGGCTGCTGCGCGGCTTCAGCGACGTCCATCAACGTCCCAAACCACGTGCAGGAGAACACAATGGGATAACTACAACCCATCCGTGTGTAACATGCTATCAAACAAATCTAAATACGTCATTACATCATGTGGTTGTTAAAACCACTGTACCGATCGATAGCGATTCGTTTTAACTTGTGGTTATTTTACGACCTGGATAAAAGCTTTGTTCATGCTGCGACACATCTCCCAATTAACTGAAACACATTAACTGAGCGCAGTTGTGTTATTCATGATACGGCTTACATCGATTTAGACAAATCATACATACATAAAATAGTAATACTCTCATGGAACTATTTAAATGGAGATCCCAGATAGATAGATAGATAGATAGATAGATAGATCAGATAGATCAGATAGATAGATAGATAGATAGATAGATAGATAGATAGATCAGATAGATTGTTGGGCCATAAGAAAACGTTGGGCTTTCATTTGCATGCCATCACAATCTTACACAAGTGAAAACATGCCACGACTGACAGAAGCCAACGCAACGACGCCATCGGCCGACTGCAAACAAGAGAATCATCTTCAGCTATACCCAGGTTTTTTCCACGTAGCACAAACCTCCATTTTCAGACACACGGGACAACACGTGACCTTACCAGATCCGGTCGACCACGTATCACTACTAGAGCACAGGACAGATTCGTACGGCTACCTCACTTACATGTAAGCTCCACCACGACCACCTCTACAACTACGGCAATTCAAGGAATGGGTATCATTCCAGAGAGTGAGGAACCGTTTACGCGGTTAAAGGTATTCGCGCAAGACAACCAGTTCGAGGTGTCATTTTGACGGACCTGCATCGTTGGCTGCGACGTCAATGGTATGAAGGTCACAGAGGATGGAGACACGTTTGCTTTAGTGACGGGTCCAGTTTTATGCTTCGCCGTGCGGATGGTAGACGTCGTGTTTACAGGCGTCACGGGGAACGTACTCTGTACCGGAAGTGGACTGGTGTGGTGGTTACGATTTAACAACTTTGCGGGGTTTTTTTGCAGTGTATAAACGTGTGCGTGTGCGTGTGCGTGTGCGTGTGCGTGTGTGTCTTGAGGTGGGACACTTAAGGTTATGTACTTGCAAGTTATCAGGGTCTTTGAGAAGAGATAAAACTCCCCAAGAATCACCTAAGGAAATGGTTCTAAACGCACTGAAGTGCCCGCAAATGTCCCCTAAAGAATTCACACACGCGTGCCTTGTAACGTCCGTATTCTGTGCTGGTCATCAAACAGTGTTCTCCTGAGGAATGAAAGACGGCAATATTTCCAGGTCATCCTGAGAATCTCCTCTTACGTGCAGCCGCGTCCGTACGTGTCTGTTCGCACGTGTGTATGTACGTACGTGTTTGTATAAGTATAAACATAGGAATGGTCTATTCTACTATTTGACTGTGATGAAGTCAGTACATGATCGAATCTGGACCTAACGAACCAGTGGGTGATAGCGCTAGCAACCAGACCGTTGGGGTCAGCCAGGTCACAACCAGCAACGATCTCAAATTCCTTGAAGCAAAGAAGCTTCCTGTCTTGACAGCAAAGATAACTTGACCTGAATTGGTGACGGTGGCCATGATATATGAGCGTTGTTTGTCGGTGGCAGTTAGGGGTATTCCTTCTGCGGCATTCGACGTTTTTGATTATTTCCCATTATGACGATATCCCATTATGCCTCCTCCCCATTGTGCCTTTTTCTCATTATGACTGCTACCCATTGTGACTACTTTTCATTATGACTGCTACCCATTGTGACTACTTCTCATTCTGACTACTGCCCATTGTGACTACTTCTCATTATGACTAGTATCCATTGTGACTACTTCTCATTCTGACTACTGCCCATTGTGACTATTTCTCATTCTGTCTAGTACCCATTGTGACTATTTCTCATTATCACTAGTACCCATTGTGACTACTTCTCATTATGACTAGTACCCATTGTGACTACTTCTCATTTTGACAACTGCCCATTGTGACTACTTCTCATTATAATTACCACCAATTGTGACTACTTCTCATTATGACTGCTACCCATTGTGACTACTTCTCATTATGACTACTGCCCATTGTGACTATTTCTCATTATGACTACTGCCCATTGTGACTATTTCTCATGACAACTGCCGAATGGGACTATTTCTCATTCTGACTAGTGCCCATTGTGACTATTTCTCATTCTAACTACTGCCCATTGTGACTATTTCTCATTCTGACTAGTACCCATTGTGACTATTTCTCATTATGACTACTACCCATTGTGACTATTTCTCATTCTGACTAGTACCCATTGTGACTACTTCTGATTATGACAACTGCCCATTGTGACTATTTCTCATTATGACTAGTATCCATTGTGACTATTTCTCATGACAACTGCCGAATGGGACAATTTCTCATTATGACTACTGCCCATTGTGACTACTTATCATTATGACTCCTGCCCATTGTGACTACTTCTCATTATGACTACTACCCATTGTGACTACTTCTCATTATGACTACTGCCCATTGTGACTATTTCTCATTCTGACTAGTACCCATTGTGACTACTTCTCATTATGACTACTACCCCATTGTGACTATTTCTCATTCTGACTAGTACCCATTGTGACTACTTCTCATTATGACTACTACCCCATTGTGACTATTTCTCATTCTGACAAGTACCCATTGTGACTACTTCTCATTATGACTACTGCCCATTGTGACTATTTCTCATTATGACTACTGCCCATTGTGACTATTTCTCATTATGACTACTGCCCATTGTGACTATTTCTCATTATGACTACTGTCCATTGTGACTACTTCTCATTATGACTGCTACCCATTGTGACTACTTCTCATTCTGACTACTGCCCATTGTGACTACTTCTCATTATGACTAGTATCCATTGTGACTACTTCTCATTCTGACTACTGCCCATTGTGACTATTTCTCATTCTGACTAGTACCCATTGTGACTATTTCTCATTATCACTAGTACCCATTGTGACTACTTCTCATTATGACTAGTACCCATTGTGACTACTTCTCATTTTGACAACTGCCCATTGTGACTACTTCTCATTATGACTACTACCCATTGTGACTACTTCTCATTATGACTGTTACCCATTGTGACTACTTCTCATTATGACTACTGCCCATTGTGACTATTTCTCATTATGACTACTGCCCATTGTGACTATTTCTCATTCTGTCTAGTACCCATTGTGACTATTTCTCATTATCACTAGTACCCATTGTGACTACTTCTCATTATGACTAGTACCCATTGTGACTACTTCTCATTTTGACAACTGCCCATTGTGACTACTTCTCATTATAATTACCACCAATTGTGACTACTTCTCATTATGACTGCTACCCATTGTGACTACTTCTCATTATGACTACTGCCCATTGTGACTATTTCTCATTATGACTACTGCCCATTGTGACTATTTCTCATGACAACTGCCGAATGGGACTATTTCTCATTCTGACTAGTGCCCATTGTGACTATTTCTCATTCTAACTACTGCCCATTGTGACTATTTCTCATTCTGACTAGTACCCATTGTGACTATTTCTCATTATGACTACTACCCATTGTGACTATTTCTCATTCTGACTAGTACCCATTGTGACTACTTCTGATTATGACAACTGCCCATTGTGACTATTTCTCATTATGACTAGTATCCATTGTGACTATTTCTCATGACAACTGCCGAATGGGACAATTTCTCATTATGACTACTGCCCATTGTGACTACTTATCATTATGACTCCTGCCCATTGTGACTACTTCTCATTATGACTACTACCCATTGTGACTACTTCTCATTATGACTACTGCCCATTGTGACTATTTCTCATTCTGACTAGTACCCATTGTGACTACTTCTCATTATGACTACTACCCCATTGTGACTATTTCTCATTCTGACTAGTACCCATTGTGACTACTTCTCATTATGACTACTACCCCATTGTGACTATTTCTCATTCTGACAAGTACCCATTGTGACTACTTCTCATTATGACTACTGCCCATTGTGACTATTTCTCATTATGACTACTGCCCATTGTGACTATTTCTCATTATGACTACTGCCCATTGTGACTATTTCTCATTATGACTACTGTCCATTGTGACTACTTCTCATTATGACTGCTACCCATTGTGACTACTTCTCATTCTGACTACTGCCCATTGTGACTACTTCTCATTATGACTAGTATCCATTGTGACTACTTCTCATTCTGACTACTGCCCATTGTGACTATTTCTCATTCTGACTAGTACCCATTGTGACTATTTCTCATTATCACTAGTACCCATTGTGACTACTTCTCATTATGACTAGTACCCATTGTGACTACTTCTCATTTTGACAACTGCCCATTGTGACTACTTCTCATTATGACTACTACCCATTGTGACTACTTCTCATTATGACTGTTACCCATTGTGACTACTTCTCATTATGACTACTGCCCATTGTGACTATTTCTCATTATGACTACTGCCCATTGTGACTATTTCTCATGACAACTGCCGAATGGGACTATTTCTCATTCTGACTACTGCCCATTGTGACTATTTCTCATTCTAACTACTGCCCATTGTGACTATTTCTCATTCTGACTAGTACCCATTGTGACTATTTCTCATTATGACTGCTGCCCATTGTGACTATTTCTCATGACAACTTCCGAATGGGACTATTTCTGATTATGACTACTGCCCATTGTGACTATTTCTCATTATGACTCCTGCCCATTGTGACTACTTCTCATTATGACTACTACCCATTGTGACTACTTCTCATTTTGACTACTGCCCATTGTGACTATTTCTCATTATGACTAGTACCCATTGTGACTACTTCTCATTATGACTACTACCCATTGTGACTATTTCTCATTATGACTAGTATCCATTGTGACTATTTCTCATTATGACTACTGCCCATTGTGACTACTTCTCATTATGACTGCTACCCATTGTGACTACTTATCATTATGACAGCTACCCATTGTGACTACTTCTCATTATGACTACTGCCCATTGTGACTACTTCTCATTATGACTAGTATCCATTGTGACTACTTCTCATTATGACTGCTGCCCATTGTGACTATTTCTCATGACAACTGCCGAATGGGACTATTTCTGATTATGACTACTGCCCATTGTGACTATTTCTCATTATGACTCCTGCCCAGTGTGACTACTTCTCATTATGACTACTACCCATTGTGACTACTTCTCATTTTGACTACTGCCCATTGTGACTATTTCTCATTCTGACTAGTACCCATTGTGACTACTTCTCATTATGACTACTACCCATTGTGACTATTTCTCATTCTGACTAGTACCCATTGTGACTATTTCTCATTCTGACTAGTACCCATTGTGACTATTTCTCATTATGACTACTGCCCATTGTGACTACTTCTCATTATGACTGCTACCCATTGTGACTACTTATCATTATGACAGCTACCCATTGTGACTACTTCTCATTATGACTACTGCCCATTGTGACTACTTCTCATTATGACTAGTATCCATTGTGACTACTTCTCATTATGACTGCTGCCCATTGTGACTATTTCTCATGACAACTGCCGAATGGGACTATTTCTGATTATGACTACTGCCCATTGTGACTATTTCTCATTATGACTCCTGCCCAGTGTGACTACTTCTCATTATGACTACTACCCATTGTGACTACTTCTCATTTTGACTACTGCCCATTGTGACTATTTCTCATTCTGACTAGTACCCATTGTGACTACTTCTCATTATGACTACTACCCATTGTGACTATTTCTCATTCTGACTAGTACCCATTGTGACTACTTCTCATTCTGACTACTGCCCATTGTGACTACTTCTCATTATGACTAGTATCCATTGTGACTACTTCTCATTCTGACTACTGCCCATTGTGACTATTTCTCTTTCTGACTAGTACCCATTGTGACTATTTCTCATTATCACTAGTACCCATTGTGACTACTTCTCATTATGACTAGTACCCATTGTGACTACTTCTCATTTTGACAACTGCCCATTGTGACTACTTCTCATTATGACTACTACCCATTGTGACTACTTCTCATTATGACTGTTACCCATTGTGACTACTTCTCATTATGACTACTGCCCATTGTGACTATTTCTCATTATGACTACTGCCCATTGTGACTATTTCTCATGACAACTGCCGAATGGGACTATTTCTCATTCTGACTACTGCCCATTGTGACTATTTCTCATTCTAACTACTGCCCATTGTGACTATTTCTCATTCTGACTAGTACCCATTGTGACTATTTCTCATTATGACTGCTGCCCATTGTGACTATTTCTCATGACAACTGCCGAATGAGACTATTTCTGATTATGACTACTGCCCATTGTGACTATTTCTCATTATGACTCCTGCCCATTGTGACTACTTCTCATTATGACTACTACCCATTGTGACTTCTTCTCATTCTGACTACTGCCCATTGTGACTACTTCTCATTATGACTAGTATCCATTGTGACTACTTCTCATTCTGACTACTGCCCATTGTGACTATTTCTCATTCTGACTAGTACCCATTGTGACTATTTCTCATTATCACTAGTACCCATTGTGACTACTTCTCATTATGACTGTTACCCATTGTGACTACTTCTCATTATGACTACTGCCCATTGTGACTATTTCTCATTATGACTACTGCCCATTGTGACTATTTCTCATGACAACTGCCGAATGGGACTATTTCTCATTCTGACTACTGCCCATTGTGACTATTTCTCATTCTAACTACTGCCCATTGTGACTATTTCTCATTCTGACTAGTACCCATTGTGACTATTTCTCATTATGACTGCTGCCCATTGTGACTATTTCTCATGACAACTGCCGAATGGGACTATTTCTGATTATGACTACTGCCCATTGTGACTATTTCTCATTATGACTCCTGCCCATTGTGACTACTTCTCATTATGACTACTACCCATTGTGACTACTTCTCATTTTGACTACTGCCCATTGTGACTATTTCTCATGACAACTGCCGAATGGGACTATTTCTGATTATGACTACTGCCCATTGTGACTATTTCTCATTATGACTCCTGCCCATTGTGACTACTTCTCATTATGACTACTACCCATTGTGACTACTTCTCATTTTGACTACTGCCCATTGTGACTATTTCTCATTATGACTAGTACCCATTGTGACTACTTCTCATTATGACTACTGCCCATTGTGACTATTTCTCATTATGACTAGTATCCATTGTGACTATTTCTCATTATGACTACTGCCCATTGTGACTACTTCTCATTATGACTGCTACCCATTGTGACTACTTATCATTATGACAGCTACCCATTGTGACTACTTCTCATTCTGACTACTGCCCATTGTGACTACTTCTCATTATGACTTGTATCCATTGTGACTACTTCTCATTCTGACTACTGCCCATTGTGACTACTTCTCATTATGACTGCTACCCATTGTGACTACTTATCATTATGACAGCTACCCATTGTGACTACTTCTCATTCTGACTACTGCCCATTGTGACTATTTCTCATTCTGACTAGTACCCATTGTGACTATTTCTCATTATGACTGCTGCCCATTGTGACTATTTCTCATGACAACTGCCGAATGGGACTATTTCTGATTATGACTACTGCCCATTGTGACTATTTCTCATTATGACTCCTGCCCATTGTGACTACTTCTCATTATGACTACTGCCCATTGTGACTACTTCTCATTATGACTGCTACCCATTGTGACTACTTATCATTATGACAGCTACCCATTGTGACTACTTCTCATTCTGACTACTGCCCATTGTGACTACTTCTCATTATGACTAGTATCCATTGTGACTACTTCTCATTATGACTACTGCCCATTGTGACTATTTCTCATTATGACTAGTATCCATTGTGACTATTTCTCATTATGACTACTGCCCATTGTGACTACTTCTCATTATGACTGCTACCCATTGTGACTACTTATCATTATGACAGCTACCCATTGTGACTACTTCTCATTCTGACTACTGCCCATTGTGACTACTTCTCATTATGACTTGTATCCATTGTGACTACTTCTCATTCTGACTACTGCCCATTGTGACTACTTCTCATTATGACTGCTACCCATTGTGACTACTTATCATTATGACAGCTACCCATTGTGACTACTTCTCATTCTGACTACTGCCCATTGTGACTATTTCTCATTCTGACTAGTACCCATTGTGACTATTTCTCATTATGACTGCTGCCCATTGTGACTATTTCTCATGACAACTGCCGAATGGGACTATTTCTGATTATGACTACTGCCCATTGTGACTATTTCTCATTATGACTCCTGCCCATTGTGACTACTTCTCATTATGACTACTGCCCATTGTGACTACTTCTCATTATGACTGCTACCCATTGTGACTACTTATCATTATGACAGCTACCCATTGTGACTACTTCTCATTCTGACTACTGCCCATTGTGACTACTTCTCATTATGACTAGTATCCATTGTGACTACTTCTCATTCTGACTACTGCCCATTGTGACTATTTCTCATTCTGACTAGTACCCATTGTGACTATTTCTCATGACTACTGCCGAATGGGACTATTTCTCATTATGACTAGTACCCATTGTGACTACTTCTCATTATGACTAGTACCCGTTGTCCCATCGATGTTCATGATGTCAATCACTGGATTGTCTGGTCGAGACTCAATTATTTACAGACCGCCGTCATATAGCTGCAATATTGCTGAGTGCGGCGTTAAACAACAATCAAACACAACAAACAAACTACACATTGTGACTACTTCTCATTATGACTACTACCAATTGTGACTCTCCAATTGCGTCTACCACGCATTATGACTACTTACCTTTCTCACAAATTCCTATTATGACTACTGTTCAAATGGACATCCTTCGTGGATCAGTGACTGCTGATTACTACCTATCGGCCCTGTACTTCCAGGTGAGGTTGACTGAATCACTGTTGACCTTTCCGTTGTCCGAGTAGTCAAAATGGGAAGGGACAAAACAGTACTATGTACGCATTTATTCTTTTAAATTCTTTCATGATTCCATTTGCTGGACTAACATTCAGTTCTTTTCACATTTTACATGATCAATGGGACCGCCCCCGTGCAAGCTGAAACCACTTATGGCCATCACTGACCGCCTCCGTGGACTAGTGGTAGAGCGTCCGCCAAGAGAGCGGAATGTCTGGGTTTGATCCCCGACCGCGTCATACCAAAAGACATTACAGGATGGTATACTAGCCACATAAAGAAACTGTGCACGGAGAAAATATATTCTGGTTTGAAATACAACACAGCAAGAACAAAATGATGCAGACGCTGTAGCAGCTGAATGATCGGACCATAAGAAAATGTCAACGGGACCTGAACAACATCTGTTACGATGACGTCAGAAGATCAAAATGGAGTAGGGGGTCATACGACAAAGTCACAAAGTCAATAACGGGTATGACCACCCTGTGCGTGAATCACAGCAGTGCATCGGCGACGCATGGAGTCCACAAAATGGGCATGGAAGGCCTGGGGAATGGCCTGCTATATCCTCCTGTGCCAAGTCACGGACGTTATCTGAAGGATGTGGAAGACGACGCAGACGGCGCTCCATTTCATCCCACACATGCTCTATTGGGGAGAGATCTGGAGAAACTGCAGGCCATGGCAGTAACATGACATTGTTATGGTGAAGGATATCCATTGCGACCCTAGCCGTGTGTCGGACGAGCGTTGTCCTGTTGAAATGTCAATCCGGGCCATGACGTTGCAGGAAAGGAATGACCACAGGCCTCAGAATCTGATCTCTGTAGCCAACACCGGTGAGATTGCCCTGAACAACCACCAAAGGGGTTCGGTGCCGTGCTGTTATCCCACCCCAAATCATCACAGAGCCACCTCCAAAACGATTCCTCTCCACAATAGAGTTGCGTGCATAACGTTCTCCCAAACGCCGGTAGACACGTTGGCGCCCGTCACTGTGGGAAATGTTGAACCTCGATTCATCTGTAAAGACAACATTTCTCCACCATATTCGAGGTTGGCGAACATGATTTCGACACCATCTTAGACGGTTGACTCGATGACGTTGTGTCAGGATGGGAGGTATGGCAGGGCGTCGTGGTCGAATCCCGTACTGACGTAAACGATTCCTGACAGTGTTGGCATGGATACGGCGCAGTCCAGGAATTGTCTGGGACGTCGTTACTGCCGTTTGGAACCTGTGCCGGAGATGTGTAACTCGAATCCATCTGTCCTGTCTTGGCGTCGTTACTCGGGGACGTCCTGAACGTGGGTGGTCGGCAACGTCATTTGTGTTCTGATAACGCCTCACCAATGCCGATATCGTGTTACGATGGCATTGGAAATGTGTTGCCACCTGTTGTTGCCTCATTCCCGCTCGGATCATTCCAATGGCTTCATGACGCTGTGCAGCTGTCAATCTTGGCATGATTTGCTTGTGATATGCTTATGTCTGCGCCTGAGAAGTTTTGAATTTTTTAATGACCACAGATCATGCTTTCCAAAGTGACAGCGAATTTTGAGTTGCACATGCTGTGTACAGCTGCACAGGGTGCACAGGATGCACGTGCAGTAACACATTGCACGTCCATAGGCCCCCATCAACGACGTCATATCGCATGGCACGTGCATGAGCGTTTGAATGTCTCCAATAATTGCTGTGTTCAAACCTATATTTCATATATAGACGTTGTATCTATATTTTCTCCGTGCACAGTTTCTTAATTTGGCTAGTATACTTGTTACCCTCTCTGGCGCTCGGCATTAAGGGGCTTAAACAAGGACTGGTCGGCTCGGAGTCAGTACACTGTGTCTGAGTGGGGTATTCATGTTAAACTGCGGCATGGTATCTCAGTGGTCAGTGTTCTAGCACTATAAATCGGCATCAGTCCGGACTAGTACAAGCAGCCACACAAACACACACACGTACATGCACGTCGCTATATAAGTGCAATAATCTTGGACTCGACGTTAAACCCCATTTCTCCTCACCTCACCTGTGTCTGAGTGGGGTATTCATGTTAAACTGCGGCATGATATCCCGGTGTTCTTAGCACTATAAGGGGCGGTCGGGTAGCCTAGTGGTTAAAGCGTTCGCTCGTCACGCCGAAGACCCGGGTTCGATTCCCGACATGGGTACAATGTGTGAAGCCCATTTCAGGTGTCCCCCGCCGTGATATTGCTGGAATATTGCTAAAAGCGGCGTAAGACCATACTCACTCACTCTTAGCACTATAAATCGACATCAGTCCAGACTAGTACAAGCACACACACACACACACACACACACACACACACACACACACGTCGCTATATAAGTCAATAATCTTTGACGCGACGTTAAACACCATTTCATCTCACCTCTCCATGATCCATGGTAGTCTCTGTAGGTATTTCTATACATCCTTCTACATTTATAGATAGTCCATTACGTATTTCACGGGATCCATGGTAGTCCCTGTGGGTATTTCTATACATCCTTCTACATTTATAGAAAGTCCATTACGTATTTCACGGGATCAATGGTAGTCCCTGTAGGTATTCCTATACATCCTTCTACATTTATAGATAGTCCATGACGTATTTCACGGGATCCATGGTAGTCCCTGTGGGTATTCCTATACATCCTTCTACATTTATAGATAGTCCATTACGTATTTCACGGGATCCATGGCAGTCTCTGTGTGTATTTGTATACATCCTTCTACATTTATAGATAGTCCATGACGTATTTCACGGGATCCATGGTAGTCTCTGTGGGTATTTCTATACACCCTTCTACATTTATAGATAGTCCATTACGTATTTCACGTGATCCATGGTAGTCTCTGTGGGTATTTCTATACATCCTTCTACATTTATAGATAGTCCATGACGTATTTCACGGGATCCATGGTAGTCTCTGTGGGTATTTCTATACACCCTTCTACATTTATAGATAGTCCATTACGTATTTCACGTGATCCATGGTAGTCTCTGTGGGTATTTCTATACACCCTTCTACATTTATAGATAGTCCATGACGTATTTCACGGGATCCATGGCAGTCTCTGTGTGTATTTGTATACATCCTTCTACATTTATAGATAGTCCATGACGTATTTCACGGGATCCATGGCAGTCTCTGTGTGTATTTGTATACATCCTTCTACATTTATAGATAGTCCATTACGTATTTCACGTGATCCATGGCAGTCTCTGTGTGTATTTGTATACATCCTTCTACATTTATAGATAGTCCATGACGTATTTCACGGGATCCATGGTAGTCCCTGTTGGTATTCCTATACATCCTTCTACATTTATAGATAGTCCATGACGTATTTCACGGGATCCATGGTAGTCCCTGTGGGTATTCCTATACATCCTTCTACATTTATAGATAGTCCATGACGTTTTTCACGGGATCCAAGGTAATCTCTGTGGGTATTTCTATACATCCTTCTACATTTATAGATAGTCCAATACGTATTTCACGGGATCCATGGTAGTCCCTGTGGGTATTTCTATACATCCTTCTACATTTATAGATAGTCCATGACGTATTTCACGGGATCCATGGTAGTCCCTGTGGGTATTCCTATACATCCTTCTACATTTATAGATAGTCCATGACGTATTTCACGGGATCCATGGTAGTCCCTGTGGGTATTTCTATACATCCTTCTACATTTATAGATAGTCCATGACGTATTTCACGGGATCCATGGTAGTCCCTGTGGGTATTCCTATACATCCTTCTACATTTATAGATAGTCCATGACGTATTTCACGGGATCCATGGTAGTCCCTGTGGGTATTCCTATACATCCTTCTACATTTAAATAGTCCATTACGTATTTCACGGGATCCATGGTAGTCCCTGTGGGTATTTCTATACATCCTTCTACATTTATAGATAGTCCATGACGTATTTCACGGGATCCATGGTAGTCCCTGTTGGTATTCCTATACATCCTTCTACATTTATAGATAGTCCATGACGTATTTCACGGGATCCATGGTAGTCCCTGTGGGTATTCCTATACATCCTTCTACATTTATAGATAGTCCATGACGTATTTCACGGGATCCATGGTAGTCTCTGTGGGTATTTCTATACACCCTTCTACATTTATAGATAGTCCATTACGTATTTCACGTGATCCATGGTAGTCTCTGTGGGTATTTCTATACACCCTTCTACATTTATAGATAGTCCATGACGTATTTCACGGGATCCATGGCAGTCTCTGTGTGTATTTGTATACATCCTTCTACATTTATAGATAGTCCATGACGTATTTCACGGGATCCATGGCAGTCTCTGTGGGTATTCCTATACATCCTTCTACATTTATAGATAGTCCATGACGTTTTTCACGGGATCCAAGGTAATCTCTGTGGGTATTTCTATACATCCTTCTACATTTATAGATAGTCCAATACGTATTTCACGGGATCCATGGTAGTCCCTGTGGGTATTTCTATACATCCTTCTACATTTATAGATAGTCCATGACGTATTTCACGGGATCCATGGTAGTCCCTGTGGGTATTCCTATACATCCTTCTACATTTATAGATAGTCCATGACGTATTTCACGGGATCCATGGTAGTCCCTGTGGGTATTTCTATACATCCTTCTACATTTATAGATAGTCCATGACGTATTTCACGGGATCCATGGTAGTCCCTGTTGGTATTCCTATACATCCTTCTACATTTATAGATAGTCCATGACGTATTTCACGGGATCCATGGTAGTCCCTGTGGGTATTCCTATACATCCTTCTACATTTATAGATAGTCCATGACGTTTTTCACGGGATCCAAGGTAATCTCTGTGGGTATTTCTATACATCCTTCTACATTTATAGATAGTCCATGACGTATTTCACGGGATCCATGGTAGTCTCTGTGGGTATTTCTATACATCCTTCTACATTTATAGATAGCCCATGACGTATTTCACGGGATCTATTAGTGAATCTATGAAGTCCATTCACTTTTCATCCATTGTTCCTGACATTTCCATTCACAAATCACGCACTTACCAGTTATGCATTTATCTCTGAAATTTAATATGAATAAATATATTGCATTATATTCCATATTAAACAAGAAAACAACGTTATCACTATCCTCCGCCATGGGTCACATTATAATTTTGTTTGCTGGTATAGTAGTGAATATAAACTTTAAAAAAGAGTCCTATAAAGCACTTGGGTCGCTTTATGTCATCAGAAAAAAAATTAAATGTGAAATTAATACACACAAGAAGCACCTTCTCTGGAAGTTTCTGAGAAAACTGATCCCCATTGCAGACACCCTGTACTAAGTAAAATAACATAGATCAAGGGCAGTCACTTTGTAAAAAACGCACGCAGGCACGCACACACGCACACACACAGATAGAGAGCGAGAGCACCCAAGAAAAAGAGACAAAATAACAAGTGAAAAGTGTTTATTTAATCTCTTTGGTAGACAAAGACACAATGGAGGAGACCACACTGGCATAGATCCCATTAACATGCTGAGACTAGACATAGTGGAGACCACACTGGTATTATATCCCATAACATGCTGAGACTAGACACAGTGGAGACCACACTGATATCATATCCCATAACATGGTGAGGCGATACAGAGTGGAGACCACACTGGTATTAGATCCAATTAACATGGTGAGACTAGACACAGTGGAGGAGACCACATTGGTATTATATCCCATAACATGAGACTGGACACAGTTGAGACCACCCTGGTACAATATCCCATAACATGGTGAGACTAGAGACAGTGGAGACCACCACTCTGGTATTATATCCCATAACATGCTTAGACTAGACACAGTGGAGGAGACCACACTGGTATAATATCCCATAACATGCTGAGACTAGACATAGTGGAGACCACACTGGTATTATATCCCATAACATGGTGACACTAGACACAGTGGAGACCACACTGGTATTATATCCCATAACATGGTGAGACTAGACACAGTGGAGACCACACTGGTATTATATCCCATAACATGCTGAGACTAGACACAGTGGAGACCACACTGGTATAATATCCCATAACATGGTGAGACTAGACACAGTGGAGACCACACTGGTATTATATCCCTTAACATCATGAGACTAGACACAGTGGAGGAGTCCACACTGGTATTATATCCCATAACATGGTGAGACTAGACACAGTGGAGACCACACTGGTATAATATCCCATAACATGCTGAGACTAGACACAGTGGAGGAGACCACACTGGTATAATATCCCATAACATGGTGAGACTAGACACAGTGGAGACCACACTGATATCATATCCCATAACATGGTGAGGCGATACAGAGTAGAGACCACACTGGTATTAGATCCCATTAACATGGTGAGACTAGACACAGTGGAGGAGACCACATTGGGATTAAATCCCATAACATGAGACTGGACACAGTTGAGACCACACTGGTATTATATCCCACAACATGGTGAGACTAGATGCACAGTGGAGGAGACCACACTGGTATCATATCCCATAACATGCTGAGACTAGACACAGTGGAGACCACACTGATATCATATCCCACAACATGGTGAGGCGATACACAGTGGAGACCACACTGGTATATATCCCATAACATGAGACTGGACACAGTGGAGACCACACTGATATCATATCCCATAACATGGTGAGGCGATACACAGTGGACACCACACTGGTATTAGATCCCATTAACATGCTGAGACTAGACACAGTGGAGGAGACCACATTGGTATTATATCCCACAACATGAGACTAGACACAGTGGAGACCACACGGGTACTATATCCCATAACACGGTGAGGCGAGACACAGTGGAGACCACGCTGGTATTATATCCCATAACATGGTGAGACTAGACACAGTGGAGGAGACCACACTGGTATAATATCCCATAACATGGTGAGACTAGACATAGTGGAGACCACACTGGTATTATATCCCATAACATGGTGAGACTAGAGACAGTGGAGACCACCACTCTGGTATTATATCCCATAACATGCTGAGACTAGACACAGTGGAGGAGACCACACTGGTATAATATCCCATAACATGCTGAGACTAGACATAGTGGAGACCACACTGGTATTATATCCCATAACATGGTGACACTAGACACAGTGGAGACCACACTGGTATTATATCCCATAACATGCTGAGACTAGACACAGTGGAGACCACACTGGTATTATATCCCATAACATGGTGAGACTAGACACAGTGGAGACCACACTGGTATTATATCCCATAACATGCTGAGACTAGACACAGATGAGGAGACCACACTGGTATAATATCCCATAACATGGTGAGACTAGACACAGTGGAGACCACACGGGTACTATATCCCTTAACACGGTGAGGCGAGACACAGTGGAGACCACGCTGGTATTATATCCCATAACATGGTGAGACTAGACACAGTGGAGGAGACCACACTGGTATAATATCCCATAACATGGTGAGACTAGACATAGTGGAGACCACACTGGTATTATATCCCATAACATTGTGACACTAGACACAGTGGAGACCACACTGGTATTATATCCCATAACATGGTGAGACTAGACACAGTGGAGACCACACTGGTATAATATCCCATAACATGGTGACACTAGACACAGTGGAGACCACACGGGTACTATATCCCATAACATGGTGAGGCGAGACACAGTGGAGACCACACTGGTATTATATCCGATAACATGGTGAGACTAGACACAGTGGAGGAGACCACACAGGTATAATATCCCATAACATGCTGAGACTAGAGACAGTGGAGACCACCACTCTGGTATTATATCCCATAACATGCTGAGACTAGACACAGTGGAGGAGACCACACTGGTATAATATCCCATAACATGCTGAGACTAGACATAGTGGAGACCACACTGGTATTATATCCCATAACATGGTGACACTAGACACAGTGGAGACCACACTGGTATTATATCCCATAACATGGTGACACTAGACACAGTGGAGACCACACTGGTATTATATCCCATAACATGCTGAGACTAGACACAGTGGAGACCACACTGGTATAATATCCCATAACATGGTGAGACTAGACACAGTGGAGACCACACTGGTATTATATCCCTTAACATCATGAGACTAGACACAGTGGAGGAGTCCACACTGGTATTATATCCCTTAACATCATGAGACTAGACACAGTGGAGGAGTCCACACTGGTATTATATCCCATGCTGAGACTCAGTGTTCTCAGTCCACCAATCATTTCCAGTACAGGTGATACCTGCTGTATTACATACATGTGATAATGAAACAAACGTCCACACTGGTATAGTGACGTATTAACAGTACCTCACACATCATATATGTAAATAAATGCCACGTACTATCACTTGATATTCATCCTCTGTCACTGATACATCCAATCATTTCAGTGACTAAGCTCAGCCAATCAGATCAAGGAAAGCCTCTTTAACACACATATTCATAGACGGTTTCATTAGTCTGATAACCCAGACATTAAACATCTGACCCTATTTCATCTGTAAAAAAGGCACTGGTGTCATATCAATGTTAGCCAATCAGATCACAGATAACATGTAATAAATATGCAGTGAATTTAGAACTACATTTGAAGCTTTGAAGTTTGAAGCTTATTCTTTTGCCTCGTAGCAACATGAGGCAAGGACTGCAATATTTCTTTTAAACTTATCATGCGGCATACATATATATACACACATACAGTGAGACATATATGACACATGTATATATAGTAAGAACACAGTGAAACAAAAATAACAGTACATTCAGTGTCATACACTCTGTGAAGCCAAAGAATGCTTCCCCTAATCTCAGAGGCAAGTATGTAAATCAATAAATACACAAAAATATCAAAGCTAAATATTTCTGAGAAGTTATACATCCATGTGAATCTCTCATGACAAATGACAGATAGAAGCAGGTGCTCACATTCCATCAGCAATTCTGTGCATGTAAACTCTCTCCAATTACATATGTGAGCATTTTAAAGGCTTTAAATACACATGGTCAATTGACAAAACATTGACGTCATGATATTCGTACATGAAGGCTAGCTGACTTTTGGATTTTTTTACAAGACGTTTCGAATGACCAATCAGACAAGTAGATTCTTTAATGAATAATATAAAGATAAATAAAAATCTCAGTGCTCACAGCTGAAAAGCAACTGTACACAACATATCACAACAACATATAAGTATGATCAATTACGCTCCAAAGTAAAAAGTGACAAGGAAATATCAACAATACACAGAAAAACCTTGTGCAATTACACATTCTATAAACAACTACAAGGTATTCACTAAGAACAAGCAACAATACTGCAACAACACTGATAAAACATGGAATACAATGGATGGAATACTATCAATATGACCAGAGTACAGCGGACAACATATTATGCTGGACCACTTACCATCTACAATGTAGTTTGACCATACAGAGTATAGCTGGGCCATATAGAGTATAGCTGGACCATCTACAGTATAGTTGGACTATATACAGTATAGCTGAACCATATATAGTATAGCTGGACCTTATACAGTATGGTTAGACTATATACAGTATTGCTGGACCAAATACAGTATAGATGGACCATACATAGTATAGCTGAACCATAAAGAGTATAGCTTGGCCATATACAGTAGACTGGGCCATATACAGTATAGGTGGGCCATGTAGAGTATAGCTGGACCAAATACAGTATAGCTGGGTCATATACAGTATAGCTGGACCATATACAGTATAACTGGGCCATATAGAGTAAAGCTGGGCCATATACAGTATACCTGGGCCATATACAGTATAGCTGGGCCATATAGAGTAAAGCTGGACCATATACAGTATAGCTGGACCATATACAGTATAGCTAGGCCATATACAGTATAGCTTGGCCATATACAGTATAGCTAGGCCATATACAGTATAGCTGGGCCATATAGAGTAAAGCTGGACCATATACAGTATAGCTAGGCCATATACAGTATAGCTGGGCCATATAGAGTAAAGCTGGACCATATACAGTATACCTGGGCCATATACAGTATAGCTGGGCCATATAGAGTAAAGCTGGACCATATACAGTATAGCTGGACCATATACAGTATAGCTAGGCCATATACAGTATAGCTTGGCCATATAGAGTATAGCTGTGCCATATACAGTATAGCTGGACCATATACAGTATAGCTGGACCATATAGAGTATAGCTGTGCCATATACAGTATAGCTGGGCCATATAGAGTAAAGCTGGGCCATATACAGTATAGCTGGGCCATGTAGAGTATAGCTTGGCCATATAGAGTATAGCTGTGCCATATACAGTATAGCTGGGCCATATAGAGTAAAGCTGGGCCATATACAGTATAGCTGGGCCATGTAGAGTATAGCTGGGCTAGACATAGTATAGCTGGACCACATACAGTATGGTTGGACTATATACAGTATAGTTGGACCATACACTGTATAGCTGGACCATATAGTGTATAGCTAGACCATATAGAGTATAGCTGGGCCATATGCAGTATAGCTGGACCCATATACAGTAGAGCTGGGCCATATACAGTATAGCTGGACCATATACAGTATAGCTGGGCCATACATAGTATAGCTGGGCCATATACAGTATAGCTGGGCCAAATACAGTATAGATGGACCATACATAGTATAGCTGAACCATAAAGAGTATAGCTGGGCCATATACAGTATAGCTGGGCCATATAGAGTAAAGTTGGGCCATATACAGTAAAGCTGGGCCATATACAGTATAGATGGACCATATAGAGTAAAGCTGGGCCATATACAGTATAGCTGGGCCATATAGAGTAATGTTGGGCCATATACAGTAAAGCTGGGCCATATACAGTATAGCTGGACCATATACAGTATAGCTGGGCCATATACAGTATAGCTGGACCATATACAGTATAGCTGGACCATATACAGTATAGATTGACCATATACAGTAAAGATGGACCATATACAGTATACCTGGGCCATATACAGTATAGCTGGGCTATATAGAGTAAAGCTGGGCCATATAGAGTAATGTTGGGCCATATACAGTAAAGCTGGGCCATGTAGAGTATAGATGGACCATATAGAGTATACCTGGACCATATACAGTATAGCTGGACCTTATACAGTATTGCTGGACCAAACTAAGTATAGATGGACCATACATAGTATAGCTGGATCACATACAGTATAGCTGGACCTTATACAGTATAGATGGACTATATACAGTATTGCTGGACCAAATACAGTATAGATGGACCATACATAGTATAGCTGGACCACATAGAGTATAGCTGGGCCATATACAGTATAGCTGGACCCATATACAGTATAGCTGTCCCATATACAGTATAGCTGGCCCATATACAGGAGAGCTGGGCCATATAAAGCATAGCTGGACCATATACAGTATAGCTGGGCCATATACAGTATAGGTGGGCCATGTAGAGTATATCTGGACCAAATACAGTATAGCTGGGTCATATACAGTATAGCTGGACCATATACAGTATAACTGGGCCATATAGAGTAAAGCTGGGCCATATACAGTATACCTGGGCCATATACAGTATAGCTGGGCCATATACAGTATAGCTGGACCATATACAGTATAGCTGGACCATATACAGTATAGCTAGGCCATATACAGTATAGCTTGGCCATATACAGTATAGCTGTGCCATATACAGTATAGCTGGACCATATAGAGTAAAGCTGGGCCATATACAGTATAGCTGGGCCATGTAGAGTATAGCTGGGCTAGACATAGTATAGCTGGACCACATACAGTATGGTTGGACTATATACAGTATAGTTGGACCATACACTGTATAGCTGGACCATATAGAGTATAGCTAGACCATATAGAGTATAGCTGGGCCATATGCAGTATAGCTGGACCCATATACAGTAGAGCTGGGCCATATACAGTATAGCTGGACCATATACAGTATAGCTGGGCCATACATAGTATAGCTGGGCCATATACAGTATAGCTGGGCCATATACAGTAAAGATGGACCATACATAGTATAGCTGGGCCATATACAGTATAGCGGCCATATAGAGTAAAGTTGGGCCATATACAGTATAGCTGGGCCATGTAGAGTATAGCTGGGCCATGTAGAGTATAGCTGGACCATATTCAGTATAGCTGGACCATAAACAGTATAGCTGGACCATATACAGTATAGCTCGACCATAAACAGTATAGCTGGTCCATATACAGTATAGCTGGGCCATATGCAGTATAGATGGACCATATACAGTATAGCTGGGCCATATACAGTATAGCTGGGCCATACATAGTATAGCTGGGCCATATACAGTAGAACTGGGCCATACAGTATAGCTGGGCCATACATAGTATAGCTGGACCATATACAGTATAGCTGGGCCATATACAGTAAAGATGGACCATACATAGTATAGCTGGACCATATACAGTATAGCTGGGCCATATACAGTAAAGATGGACCATACATAGTATAGCTGGGCCATATACAGTATAGCAGCCATATAGAGTAAAGTTGGGCCATATACAGTATAGCTGGGCCATGAAGAGTATAGCTGGGCTATACATAGTATAGCTGGACCATATACAGTATAGCTGGACCATAAACAGTATAGCTGGGCCATATAGAGTATAGCTGGACCATATACAGTATAGCTGGACCATAAACAGTATAGCTGGGCCATACAGAGTATAGCTGGGCCATATACAGTATAGCTGGGCCATATACAGTATAGCGGCCATATAGAGTAAAGTTGGGCCATATACAGTATAGCTGGGCCATGTAGAGTATAGCTGGGCTATACATAGTATAGCTGGGCTATACATAGTATAGCTGGACCATATACAGTATAGCTGGACCATAAACAGTATAGCTGGGCCATATAGAGTATAGCTGGGCCATATAGAGTATAGCTGGGCCATATACAGTATAGCTGGGCCATATAGAGTATAGCTGGGCCATATACAGTATAGCTGGGCCATATAGAGTAATGTTGGGCCATATACAGTAAAGCTGATGATGTGATCACTGTCACTGAGAGTAGCACTATTCGATGTTTTCACTGTTAACACTAATGGGATATATGGCAGCACTACAATGTCTGAGATATGTCGAACCTTGTCAGGGAACTGACATCAAGGCCACCATCTAGCAAGGTGACACAACAGGGCTGCCTTAGACATAGTAGACACATGTGGATATGACAGGCACTAAAGTGCTACTGCTAGTTGAGCACAAGAATAATTAAATACAAGGTACAGTAAGCACAACATGGTGAAACATAAAAACAGCCATACATTCAGCGTCACACACTCATGAGGCAAAATAATGCTCCCAGTAATCTCAGAGGCAAGTATGTAAATAAATAAATACATAAAAATATTATCACTAAAGCTAAATATTTCTGAGAAGTTATACATCCATGTGAATCATCACAGTGAGATGCAGGTGCTCACATTCCATCACCAATTATGTACATATAAAATGTTTCAAATTACATATGTGAGCATTTTAAAGGCTCTAAATACTGTGATTCACAAGGTCAAGAGTTTGACCAGTGATTAAAATGCTGAATAGACATGGTCCTAGCTGATGTAGTAGACAAAGACCATGTGACATGTTTAATGCAACTGTTTTTTACAGTTACCATGGTTACGTTATGCATAACAGATTCCCTGTGAATGTTACACCAGTATCTAGTATATAACGTGTGTTTTATATTGCTGATTATAATGTATAACAGATTCCTTATGAATGTTACTGTTTGGATGTGTTGTTACATCACACTCTGTTATTCCATATGATGTAACAAGGATATTCTGCAAAGTGATATACAATGTGCAATACATGCGATATAACACTGATTTATACCATGGTGATTCATGTGTGTTAAAACACTGGTTGATATTAGTGACCCCCAGGAGAAAAGAGACCTTTTGGGTGCTAGGATACAATTGTGCTGTGATGTCATACAGACGTTTGACGTCACTTACTTCAGTGACGATCTCCATGAGTGATGTCATGTATCTCTCTAATTATTACGACTTGAAAACTTGAATTGTATTTCTGTGTTAAGAAGATGCTGAAGTTTAAAATATAATGAAAAGTCCCTTATCTCATGGTTGGTCACATTTATCCTAAGCCCATTCACAAGTTTTTACTATTCTAAATCATATTCCAAGCACAACATTCCCCCAGCGATGTCCCCCTCCAGACATTCTCACATCATCCAGGAACACTCCACCACTGTCCTCAGTGATTATTACTAAGCTTTTGTAGTCATACACTAAAATCTTGTACAAATCAGTAACAAACATAAATACATTCCTGAGTAATAATTCCACAAATTTGATTAAATGCCTCTGATATAAAACACTTCAAGAAAATTTTCCATTTGCAAAAGAACAACACATCACAAATCAGGAACTATGTTGACATGCCAGTTGCAGTGTAAAAAATTTCAAGGTCAGATCAGACATAATGATCACAATCCCGATATATGAATTATCAGAACAATATCATGACACATGTGAACATTTAACAAATCAAATCAATCATTCAAAACATCCGTCAAAACTATCGCCAATCTCATTAAAATCAGACCTTAGACTGCTAAACAAAGATCTGAAGACATCCCATTAAGGGTAACGTCAGAACGACCTTTCATCCGACCAATCAGAGCGTCGCTTACCAGATTATGAAAGTGACAGTCGGAATGTGATTTCTCATCATGCAACCTCGAAAACTTTAACACGGGGTATTCCAAACGATAGTTACGGGTTTAAAGACTGAATCTTTACAATCTAGACCATCTATTAGCCATTCCAGAAAGTTTTTTTGTTCAGGTTTCAAATTTGTAATCGAGAATTTGTCAAAATATGTTTCGAAGCGAAGTCGCCAATTTGAAATTTGTGCTGTAAAGCACGAAAAAGCTGCCTTCTGATTGGTCATTTCATTGGTCGGTCAAAGTTCGTGCAAGGTCGGCCTGACGTGACCCGTAATGGGATGTCCTCAGATCATTGTTTTATCAGTAGCCAGAACGAAGATCTGATTTTCATGAGATTGAACTATCTCTTGACATCTTATGAATCCGTCCCCTCAGGCCCTTGTTTGTTTAGTAATACAAATATTGCACGTTAACATTGTATTGTAAATATAGAAAATATAATCAGGAAATATGCTAAGATGAATATTTTGTATTGCTTATTGTTTTGATCAGTTTTGTTCCCTTCTTGTACCTTGTTTATATTCCACATTCTTTTGTTAAAACATAATTTAATGTTCAGCATGTATTGTACTGGAAAACAATTCTCCTGTATTCCAATTAACCACTGTATCAGTATATGGTACATCCTACAAGCCACATGACTAGAAATATCATGAATTTTTTTTCTCAAATCTGCCTAATCACTCATAAATTTCTTCCTCTTCATCTTAGGCCATTCATATTTGTTTATGTGTTCTCATCTCCAACCTCAACCAGCAAGAGAGTGGGTGGGTGGGGACAAAAATTTAAAAAACTGTTTTTCTTGAATTGTGTAACATATCTTATGACATTTTGAAGTTAAGAACACTTGCTAAAAGTCTTTATATTAATTTATGGCGCAGATGAGAGACTTTGCCTTGTAAACCAATTTTAAATGAATAAAGCTGAAGAAATATGCAGCTGACATGTTTTTTCACTTAATGCGCAATGGTAGGAGCAGCTTTTTATAACATCCGGGCATAAACTTTCACAGCAGCAGGGAAAATTGATATAAGAAATTTTTATCATTTCACATCGGAAACACAAACAAATACAGACACCCTTAGGATAAAACAGGGATTTATCTACTTGTTCTCAGATTAATCGGACACTGTATTGAGGCCCAAATCTACAGCAAATGTTATTGCTGGCAAAAAGACCCACACTGGAATAAAAACAATCCCCAATAAGGGTATTATCATGATAGCTAACATTTTAGTATCATTCTTTTATACTTCATTTCATGTCCATCATAATAGATGATATATGTAAAAAGTATTTGAGAGACCATGTGAGTCCAAAAGAACCTGCAAAAGACCCTGAGGGTCCATGTGAGGCAGTAAGGGTCCATAACAGTCCATTTGATTCCTTGATTCCTTGATGAACGTAAGTGGGGTACATGAGGGTCCATGTGAAGCAGTAAGGGTCCATAACAGTCCATTTGATTCCTTGATTCCTTGATGAACGTAAGTGGAGTACATGAGGGTCCATGTCAGGCAGTAAGGGTCCATAACAGTCCATTTGATTCCTTGATTCCTTGATGAACGTAAATGGAGTACATGAGGGTCCATGTCAGGCAGTAAGGGTCCATAACAGTCCATTTGATTCCTTGATTCCTTGATGAACGTAAATGGAGTACATGAGGGTCCATGTCAGGCAGTAAGGGTCCATAACAGTCCATTTGATTCCTTGATTCCTTGATGAACGTAAGTGGAGTACATGAGGGTCCATGTCAGGCAGTAAGGGTCCATAACAGTCCATTTGATTCCTTGATTCCTTGATGAACGTAAATGGAGTACATGAGGGTCCATGTCAGGCAGTAAGGGTCCATAACAGTCCATTTGATTCCTTGATTCCTTGATGAACGTAAATGGAGTACATGAGGGTCCATGTCAGGCAGTAAGGGTCCATAACAGTCCATTTCATTCCTTGATTCCTTGATGAACGTAAATGGAGTACATGAGGGTCCATGTCAGGCAGTAAGGGTCCATAACAGTCCATTTGATTCCTTGATTCCTTGATGAACGTAAATGGAGTACATGAGGGTCCATGTCAGGCAGTAAGGGTCCATAACAGTCCATTTGATTCCTTGATTCCTTGATGAACGTAAATGGAGTACATGAGGGTCCATGTCAGGCAGTAAGGGTCCATAACAGTCCATTTCATTCCTTGATTCCTTGATGAACGTAAATGGAGTCCATGAGAGGACATGTGAGTCTACATGAGTCCATGAGAGGACATGTGAGTCTACACGAGTCCATGAGAGGACATGTGAGTCTACACGAGTCCATGAGTGTGCTAGAAGGCACCGGCTGTTGTCTTTTCCCGGAACTGTAGGTAGTCCAGGAGTTTGTTCGGTAGTGGCAGTTTCTCCGTGTCCTTGAGGGGGACTAGTTGGAGGACCGTCCTGCGACATAGGTGTTGGAGGGATGACTGGACTGGGGGCAGCTTGTACACAAACACCTTCCGCTTGTAGCTGCAGTTGCGCATCACAGCAATACAGGACTCGCTGGGGGAGAATCGGGGGAACACCTGCAGATTGATGACCTCCGACACTGGCCAATAACAACCACGAACATCCACCCTCATCACAATATCAAGCTTGGGGTAACTGAGAACCGCAACAAAGTTTGTACTATATTCTCGACTGTGAATAGGATGGACGTAACGAATAGCGATGAAATCCCCTGTGGGACTTGATCGTATCTGGTGAATGCTTGCCGAAATATTAAGATTTGGAACATGTTTTTCCAAAGACCAATCTGGGAGTTTCCTTATTTCAATGTCTTGATCAGCCCCTAGAATAACAAAGTCATCACCTAGTTTAGTGTTGTATGTGAGGGCATGCGTTCTGAAGGCTGGGGGAATAGCGGCTACGACTGGAGACTCGGACGGACCTACGAATAGGGTGAGGTTCTGTATGACATAGCTGTCAGGCAGGACGACAACCCGAGTCAAGTGGTCCGGTCGCAACATGATTCTCCGCTTGTTTGGAGATATGTAGCACTCGTACCAACGCCGCGTATGATACATCACCACAAAATGGCCGACACATGTCTTCTGAAACAAATCTAATATATAGAATTTTGCAATGGTGAAATGTCTATCACAGTTAATCTGGACTACAGCCAGGCCATTTCTGTAGCCCACCACACTGCACTCCTTCCGTGTACGATTATGTTGAGCATGACGGAACCAGTTGGGGTCCTCCGTGTCTGGAACAGGGACTCGCGGAACCTTCACAGACCCCACCCACCACGCTAGCTTCTCAAGAATCACGATCTCTGATTTACTCTTCCAGCTCACAGCGAAGTATCTGCCATCCGTCGTGTCCGGCTTCACGAGGATCCCGCTTCGTCGGTGAGCTTCTCGCAGGGTGCTGAAGTCTGTCTTCCCCGTGAATCCACAAATCTTTCTGCGATGGCGAATCCACTTTCCAAAGGAACAAGTGTGAAGCAGCTGGCCAGATTTGGCTGACAGAATTCTCTTGTGGAAATCTGCACTGCATTTGTCCTCATCCTTGTTGCTATGGTAACTGCCTCTTAGATGTAAGTTACCCATCTCCTTTCAGAAGATCCTTCAAAATATAAATTAAAGAACACCATATTATCATGAATCGTGCGTATTTACTGAACTAAAATTGTCATGTTTGATTGTAAATGTGAGAAAAAGTATTTACAAATACAGTAAACTACGGTTATAAAGAACTCAAAGGGACAACAAATTTCAGTTCGTTATAACCGTAGTTCGTTATTAGCATATATTGAGCATATAAAGCTTTTGGACCGGACCAAAATCAGTTTGTTATATCCGTCAGTTCATTATAAGCATGTTCGTTATAAACATAGTTTACCGTATGTGGCCATAAGCAGCTCCAGGGTCACTAGCCCTTCAGGACTACAACAGCTGATGAAAGTGTGGTCACAAGTTGGACTTAATATGAGTGAGTGTGTCAGAAGAGTATTTCAGTTATTTTATTGCTGCATGTCAGCTTCTTATGTGAGAAAAACAATCAGGGTGAACAGGAATTGGAACCCACATTCATAGGGTTCAGGCACACCCATTGGACGAATCTTTGCACATTGAAGTGCAACTCCTTAGATTGAAATCAATGTGACATTACACACATTGGACTGTCGATCGGTCATCATCCATCTCACCTAATCCCACAGCAGTAGAATCAGCATTCTATTCCAGTAAGTGAGTGAAATAGCTTTTATTCCGCTCAAATCACTTTTCCAGTCAACCCTGGGAATGGCTTCACACACTGTATGACTGTGGCAATCAAACCCATGCCTGCAGTAGGACAACTGATGACAAGCTTCAACATTCACTTTATTCATGGATTTGGCATCAGCCAGACCTAGATCTTTTGTACTTTACAAATCTTATTAAAATCATTTCTTTTACATCTCCATTGAAAATCGTGTCAGGTGCACCCTGAACTAACTTTAATTAAACCTAAATAAAGGATGTTCAGCATCTTGACCCAATCAATCAGACGTCAGCTTACTAAAACAATTTGGTTTCGTTTCTTTACCCCCTCAATTTCATCATCCCGAGGCAAGTCCAGTTTCCCCCCTTGCTGAACTAGGCTGGAATTTCTGGGCTCAATTGTAGCGCCACCAGTGGCTATTATGAGTTATGTCCCTTCTATGTCCCTCTTATTGAACAATCACATGACTTACATTTACATTTGCTTCAAAGAAAAAGGCGGCATGAAGACTATCTGATCCATAGTAAGATCTATATTGTAATTAAATAGGTCTTACTTTGCGAAGTTCATCAAATCAAGTGAGCACCTTGATTAAAAACATGAAAAGATTTGGAAAATTTCTGTTGATGGCATGTTGACGGTACAAACCGGACGTTGATTTTCTTTCAACTATGCATAGCCTTGTTGGTCTTGGTAAAATATAACTTCATAATTCCAGCCTAGTTCGGCAAGGGTGGAAACTGGACTTATATAGTCAGTCAACTCCCTTGCCTCAAAAAGATGCCTCGATTTGGAAACTTTGATCTCAGCAAAGAAAATCACAACAGAATATAAATATACCCTTGTTAGTATGCACTTTTAGGTGTAGATGCAATGGCATTCACAAAAAAACAGGATGTTTAAAATACCCACAACCACATAATAGCACGGCTTAATTCTTTGCATCTGGAACTCCCCAATAATATTTGTTTTGGAGATACAGAAAGCAGATATATGTTTGTCTCAATGTTTTGCTCACTCATAGTCATACCATGGACAGTATATTAAGGGTCCATGGTCATACCAAAAACTTAGAAGCCTTGAAGCCTTGAAGTTGATTCGAAAATTCCCCTGACACACCAGGCTTCTCCTAGGGAGACAGGATTAAAATATGACTTAATGAGATTGGTAAAGTGCATCAGTGAAATCGTAAATACACTGACATATGCTTCTTTTGCTTAAGTGGCTATCTAGTGTCAGATGTGACCATCACCCATTTGAAAAACACTTGATCGCCCTCTTCTTCACATGCAAATGTGGTCAGATGCATTAACCCACAAGAGACACTCTTCTGCAATGTTTGGTACGGAGACTACAAGTTTGTCAAAGACATGCAGATTATAGGTTCCAAAACAAGACTTGTCACAAACTTAACTGTAAGGTGATAGATTAAATTTACATCACTGATATAAAGTGATGCATTCCTTTACGTGATCGGACACAATCATTTGATAGTCTTTGTGCAACTTATCTCAGAGATAACTACTTCTATTAACATATATACATTCAGTACAGTTATTTTCAGATCTTTGTCTAAACATCTGATAGTGAGGAGACTCGGACTGTGGTGTCTACCCGACCCTCAAAACTCAGGCCCGAGGCTGGCTCCTGTTGTGAGCAGACAAAGGCTGGCAGCGCTCAACAACAGCTGACGACCGACCTATCGCGTAAAAACTACAACCAAACAAACGTGCCATTCCGTGACACCAGCGTTTGGGTGAGTTGATTTACGGAAGACATGAAATCCCAAAAGAAAATTTTAAAATCATATGCAAAGAAAGAAAATATCACGTACATCGCTCCATTAACCTGGTCCTTCCACAGGTGCCCGATGTAAACATAGCTTGGTTTATACGAAAAGTGGAATTGCATGATGTGGAATAACGGAATTCATATTATATTTATATATTGGATCAAAGGTTTAGGTAAATATTGCATTTTCTTACCCAGACTATCTTCGATCAACAAATTGTCGATTGTTTAATCATCTGAGGCATTTTGTGGAATACGTTAAAATTATGACGTGGTCTTGTTGGATGACTGCTTATTCAGATTGCGATTGTGTGGTGAAAAGTGGTTTAACGTCACGTTCAAGTTGATTATATACTTATATAACATATTTATGCGATAAACCACAAAGAACGGTGAAGAACGAAGTGCGGTTTACTTCACGATAAAATATTTTTGGAGATTCAAACATACGCTTGCAACTTGATGACGTCGTATATTGGACGACGTTAATTTTTGAGAGGACAGTGTCTAGTGAGTTGTTCCCCATTGATGTAGCTCGTGGTCGAACGATCGTATCCAAAAGCGGGAGAGATGTGACACTCGGTATTCGGAGAAAAGTTACGGGTAGTCGACGTGAGGATTGTGAGAATATGCGGACTTGTCCGACATTACCGAGATCGGATTCTATTCAGGGAGTCATCATTTTTTAAATACAGGTAAATAATTTTTTTAAGTTGTACATTTTATCATCATCCTTAAAGAGGATGTACATAATGTTGATATCTCATATAAGACATAAACGACTCGTGGTCGCTGTTTATTTCTTTAAAATGGCGACGTGCATGCTCGTGTATGTGTGGCTGCTTATATTAGTCATGATTAATGCTGAATTTATAGTGCTAGCCCATTGTGATACCATTCCGCAGTTTATCATAAATACCCCACCCAGACACAGTATACAGATTCCGAACCGACCACTCCTTGTTTAAGCCCCTTAAGGTCGAGCGCCAGGCCCGGTAACAACAAATACCATATTTTAACGTCCTCTGGTATGACGCGGCCGGGGATCGAACCCCCGTCCTTCCTCTCTCCGGGCAGAGGCTCTACCACTAGACCAAGATACTTAGTTGAAAATTCAAGATACTTTGTTGAAACTTCAAGAGAAACTGTATTGGGCAAAAAAACTTGCCGAGGCTTCATTTTCAGCTTTGAGCTGACACTGTTGTCAGATAAGAAGTTGAATTTTGAAGATAAAATATGAAAATTGTGTCGCCCCAATGGGCTTCCGTAGATATTAGTCTGCTGTTACAGAACTTAGTTGGTAGAACTATAACTTTTGTGATTTTTAAGGAAATATAATCTACATTTCTATATGTATTTTAATATAATAACAGACACCAGTCCCATATAACGATTACGCATTGCGTAACTAATTTGAAGGTGTGGATAATAAAGAAATTAATTAACGTCTCAAAATGCGTGTAAAACAAGACTTTTGACATATATTTCACAAACGTATGTAACACAATTATGTAATATGACATGTATAGAAGGAACTAGTGTAATAACATTTCAATATGTCCACATGTATCTTAGCGATTCGTAACGCTGATTGGTCAAATGAAACAATGTAACGTCACATTGATCAATGTTTCATCATATGATATGACGTCATCCAATTCAGATAACATTACATCGTAAGAACAATATTCCAGCCTGCAAATAATCGGATCTGGGCACTGTTTTTATATTTCGTTGTGCGTCATCTAAATTCTGATCATGTGTACTTAGTATAGGTCTTAGTATGCTTGTCGTAGGAGGCGACTAACGGGATCGGATGGTCAGGCTCGCTGACTTGGTTGATGCACAGGCCATCGTATCATCATATCAATCACTGGATTGTCTGGTCGAGACTCGATTATCTACGGATCGCCGTCATATAGCTGGGATGTTGCTGAGTGCGGTATTAAACAACAAACAAACTTAGTAGCACAGAAGTGGCACATGTTTGAATTTATGGCACGTTTACCGCCTTGATGAAAACACAACAACGTGTCGGGGACAATAAGAGATGTAGTACAGTGGGTTGTCATATATAGGTGCGGTGGTGTGGAGTTTCTTTCTTTTTTTCAATTGATGTAAAGTAACTCAATAATTGTTTTGGACATGTTTCCTCAAACTTTGCAAAACAGCTGTTCTTTATAGCAACATCCAAGTTTAAGTTATGTGTTTTTGATAATGTGTGTATGTGTGTGTGTGTGTGTGTGTGTGTGTGTGTGTGTTTGTGTGTGTGTGTGTGTGTGTGTGTGTGTGTGTGTGTGTGTGTGTGTTTGTGTGTTTGTGTGTACTATTGCAAAGTCAGTGAAAATAACATTGATTATCAAGATGTCTCTAAATAAACAGTCAGACCATTCCAAAACCTCTTGAGGTATGGAGTAATTGGCTAATTCCAAGTGTCCCCCAATGTGATGTGGATGATATTGCTAAAAGTGGCTCACTCACTCATGTCCTACCATTTACCTACAGAGAGTTAAAAGTGATTTTCTTTGTAAGGCTAACTATTTTGATCACGAACGTATGGCAAAACCGAAGAACACCAGACATGCCAGAACCTCGATCACCTGTCTACATTTATTGTGGTCTTTATAAGAAATACTAACAGTACGAACTTGTTTCCCCTTTCATTGCCTATAGTGTGTTCCCAACCTTGTTTCCAGGAACCGTTACTAACACCACCTGTCCTCTTAAAACAGACAGTTTATCTGTTTTTCATATTCCAGTCGGTGTTTTTAATACACCCAATACCGGAAGTTCAAAACCATAACAAGAAAAGAATAAAAGTGGATATATCCAACAAACATGATTTTAATTAGATTTACATGGAAAAGTCATTGTTTCACGTTTGCATATTTATTTTTCACTGGCCTTTCACTGTTTTACACCATTAGCGTAATCAGTGAGAAAACATTCCAACCATGACAAATTATGTCGTTATGTGAAGTTATCGATGGGTATCTCCTGTGTTGCATGAAAGATGGCCGAGAATAATCGCATGGAGAAGGTTGACATGACGAAAGAATTCCAAAATCTGAGTCCCTCAGACAAACACTACTTGCGAAAACTAGAACGTGTCAACAAGGGAAGAGCGGTGAAATTAATGACAATGAGAAAGAGAAATGCATTCACAGGTCTATTGCTTGGAGTCGGCGTTCTTTCAATTTGTATCCTTCGAGAGTTCACAAATCACAAGTTGAGCCTTCGGCTTCGCAAGCACCAGGGTTAAATTAATCAGGGCGGGTAATGACCATGTGTTGCATATATGTCTGAAAGCTTGGGAGTACTGCAAGTTTTCGGATTTTAATTAGCGCTGCATGGAGGATCGCTATGTCCGATCAGGGAGATTATACAAAGACTATATAGGCTTATGTGGTCCACCATGACATACGGGACATGAGTGAAAAATGTTTGACTTTTCATTATATTTTTAAACTACAGCATCTTCAGAACACAAAAATACAATTCACAAGCATCAATTAATATTTATTACAGAGATACATGACATCTTCACTGAAGTAAGTTGATGTAAGACGTCTTTGTGATCTGTCATATAGCACAGTATATCCTAGCACCCATAAGGTCCCTTTCTCCTGGTGGGTCACATATAGATAGACTCTCTGGTCCGGTTGAATCTAAGACCGCCTCCGTGGTCTAGTTGTAGAGCGTCCGCCTGGAGAGCAGAAGGTCCGGGGTTCGATCCCCGCCCACGTCATACCAAAAGACGTTAAAAGATGGTACTTGTTGTTACCCTGTCTGGCGCTCAGCATTAAAGGGCTAAAAAAAGGACTGGTCGGCTCGGAGTCGGTATACTGTGTCTGAGTGAGGTATTCATGTTAAACTGCAGCATGGTATCTCAGTGTGCTAGCACTATAAATCGGCATCAGTCCGGACTAGTACAAGCAGCCACACACACACACACACACACGTGCATGCATGTCGCTATATAAGTGCAATAATCTTGGACGCGACGTTAAACCCATCCTCCCGAGGCAAGAGAGTTAACTGACTATAAAAGTCCAGTTTCCACCCTTGCCGAACTAGGCTGGTATTGTGGAGTTACATTTTGGCTGGACTAACGAGTCTATGCATAGTCCAATCAAAATCGATTGCAGGATTTGCAAATCATGTGCACCACCAACTCGTTGTCAGCAGATATTTTCCAAATCTTTCCATGTTTTTAATCAATGTGCTCACGTGATTTGATGCATTTCGAGATGTAAGACCCGTTTTATCACAATATAGATCTTGATTATCGATCAGATCGTCCTGACTGGGCGCCACCATTTTGTGTGAATCAAACGCAAGTGATACGAGTGGTGGAATCTGATTGGTCCATAGGAGAGGCTCAGAAGGGACATAGCTGGTAATAGCCACTGGTGGCGCTAGGATCGAGCCCAGTAATTCCAGCCTAGTTAGGCAAGGGTGGAAACTGGACTTTTAAAGTCAGTTAACTCTCTTGCCTCGGGAAGATGCGTTAAACCCCATTTCACCTCACCCGATTGAATCTAAGCTATGCTGTCGTTAGTCAACACTGGACCACAGTTTTGCAATTATAGCCTGTAGGTGAATTCGTCACCCAACAAATTCGTAGCTATGGAGAATTGGTAGCCACTCCCAACTCATAGACAAAATTCACGGTGAACTCTTAATCAAAACAAATACAATAGAGAATTAGAATTTGAAGTCTGCAGTCTTTATTTTGCCAGGTCGAAGTTTAGAGAACAGTCTGTGGTTGAATCATCAGCTATGAATATTGCATTCATACGCCTTTTCCCAACTTTGAATTAAGATAATGTGCATAATATATGAGTGTAATAAATAAATTACTACACTCATACCTGTCAGATACTATTGTTATTACAGCTTGTGTATTTAAAATACCCTCTTAATAAAGATGGTTTACAATGGACACTTATTTTGCAATCAATATTTTCTGGTAAAGAACATTTTAAAACTTATCCTGTCTCACAATATGCATTTCTTCTTCCCTTCCAATCCTATGTGGAAACGTGCTTGAACAAAGTTTCCAGCTTCTAAAAAACCCATTGCCCAAACACATCCCAGGTAACTATGGTTACTGTCGAACAACCAGGAAACATACATGATCTGTGCACATTGAACTTACAAGACATGATCACATGTCTGTCTCTGCCAACTCGTTCCATTTCTTATCGTCTTATTGTGAAGATGTATTTCTGACTGAGAGAATATATTTTGGTTTTCTTTTTGGGGTGCTTATTTCTCTTCGTTTTTGCTTTGTTTTGAAAGTGCAACTTCTTACAATAATAAGAAGAAAAGGACCAGATGCGCCCGGTGTGTGAGAGCTGCCGTTGTACTTACTCTACTTTGGAGCTTACTGATCTTGTCTGTCATTGGCAGTAGCTGCCAGTTTTTAAACAATGATGTCACTATTGTTAACAATGACCTGCACGGCCCCACGTCCACACTCCCATCTCAGTTCATTACATCGTCCACGTTGTTCATCAATCATACTCTTGGGAAACAGTTGACTGCTCGCGAACCTTCATTCAAGGTTCCTTCGTTCACTGCCTTCACGGCCTCTGCTCCTTTGCCTAACACTCGTCCTCTGAAGGTTTGCCAATCAGACTCCACATTATGGTGCTCTCTTGTTCGCAAGTCCAAGGATCGGCGCTCTTGTGATCAGTAATCTCGTTTGTCTGACAGGGATCATCGCTCTCGTTCTACAGATCGCCAATCAGGTTCAGATGTCAGGGATCAACGTTCCCATTCGCAGGATCAGTGCTAGGACTGTACTGGTATGACTCAATGCTCTCCATCTCCAGCTCGGTGTTCGGGTAAAGGTTCTGGTATGGACGCTCCTGTTCAACGGGCTCATGTTCGACGTTCTCCGGTTCTTCAGTCCTGTCTGGATTCTTCTCAGGGTTCATGTGTCGGACCCCACTGCCAGCTCCTGAAATCAATCATCTTCATACTGTTACACCAACTGATCTTTTTAAGACGACATCTTATCCAACATCACCCTCCCTGAGACCCTGGTGTTGTTGGACATATCTACTAAGGCCTAGATCAAGCCTTTGCCTCGTTTTGCTGTATCTTGACTCCACGTTTCCACCTGCACCCATGGTATGTTGGCCATGGACTTTGATGATGATGTTCCGAACAATCGTGTACCTCCTCCGTGGACAAGCATCGAGACCTCATGCACTATGCTTTGTCTGTGTGTCGCACCCTACCTCTCATCTCTACAGTCTTGTTGGCAACAGATGCTCTCTTGTCTTCCTTATGTCATTAGGCGCATGATGATTCCTTTGTTTGTGGTGATGTGCTGCTCATTCAAGACAAGATCATGACCATCCTCGATCTTCTATCGCACCATGAGGGCTTGGTCACGGCTCTCCATCCCCATGGTGTCTTACAACACTGCCCTTGAGATGATCAATTCAAGGCTCGGCTTTATCAACTCCCCTGTTCCTCTGGAAGCCTTTTTATAGATCGGATCCAGGAGGTTGCAAATAGAAGTGCAAAAGGGCACAAACCTGCAGGTGATAGTGGACCTCCTCTGTTTGCAGAAGAAGCAACTTGAGGATCATAAGTAGAACAATTGTTGTTATCCTCAATTTGTGCCCCCTCATTGGGATCTCAAGGATTTTTTACTCTTCTTCGTGCATGCGGGAGAGAATGTTGTGGACAGAGGATCAAAGTCGTCCTCAGGCCGTACAGAGTCCTTCAAAAGACCGTCCCTACCAATAGAAGGTGTTCTTTCCCGGGGTTCCCTGAAGGTGGAGGCCACCGATCACTTGGATCAGACTTTGGTCGCGCCCTTGGTTCCCCACGTTAATGCTCGCCATAAGAGGGTTCCACCATTTTCCTCTCCGCGACAACCATCTGCTACAATCTCACACCCGGTTGCTGCATCCGTACCTTGCAACGCTCCATCTATGCGTTTGGCGCATCTGCATAGGTCCTTTATCGCTAAAGGCTATTCCAAGCAGGTTACGAAGACTGTTACTGCAGCCCACAGATCTTCTACCACACACCTTTATGATCATAAGTGGATGGCCTTCGAGAGCTATTGTCGCACTTGCAGTATTTCTACTCCTTCTTCGCCTCAACAGATCACTGAATATCTCCCTAACCTTCGTTCAATGCGTAGGCTCAAAGGTTCTTTTTGGCCACGTACCTTGCTGCAATTAACTCGGTCATTGTCACCACGGGTGCGAAGATTATATTCCCCTCTCGACTGCAGCGGTCTCTGAGGTTACATATACCACTACGTCGTTTGGGCCCTTTTCCATCATCTTTTTTGATGGTATAAGGGCCTATACCTCCGCAAGGTTGCTTCGCCCACAGCTTCAACCTGCATGAAGCCCTAGCTGACGCTTCCACTATGGCCTAGCACAGTAACTGCTCCGTTTCCGCCATCATTAAAGGGTGCTTCTGGAAATCTGATAAGGTAAAGACTTTGCTTTACCTACGTGATGTTTGAGTTACTGATGTCTTGGGTCTCCGAAAGTTCAGACCGCTGATCCTGGCTCAAAAGATGTCTGGGCCTACTCAATGCAGATAATGCTGTATACACTTGTTCTTGTACTCTGGCCTCACTTGTGTATATACAGAATAAATCTTTAAACTTTAACTCTGTGTTTATTGTTTCTTGATTGTTCAGGTATTCCCAGATAGATTTCCTGTTTGTTGGGTGGATTTGATTGTCTGTACTGTACTTTTCTTGTAGAATCGATCAGTTGGAGCCCCCCGGATCGATTACCAGTTGTCTGCTGTATAAATTGTCCTTTACGGCTATGCGAAAATGAATGATGACATACATGAAAACGGGGCGGTTGGGTAGCCTAGTGGTTAAAGCGTTCGCTCGTCACTCCGAAGACCCGGGTTCGATTCCCGACATGGGTACAATGTGTGAAGCCCATTTCTGGTGTTCCCCGCCGTGATATTGCTGGAATATTGCTAAAAGCGGCGTAAAACCATACTCAGTCAGTCATACATGAAAACATGTTCAGCATGTACTACCCAATCTCTTGATGTTCCCTCCGATTAGTGCATCGGGATCGTTTCACCTGTTGTGGGTTTTGTTTTCACGCTCACGAATTCTTGTCGTTTTGTTTGTGACACTAGCCAGTATTTTAAATATCTTTTTATTCATTTTACTGTTTAGATCCAGCCTCCCTTTGTTGTCACACGGTTCTAGACTTTCAGGCAAGGGAACTGCGCCCACCATCCAACTGTGGTATAAATGCATATTGTGAGACAGGATAAGTTTAAAAATAAGTTGGCAATTTTATTATGAATTGGACCACCCGGCCATCCCCACATCTCCGTTCCTCTAGCCTTATAGCTCTGACAAAAGAGAATGAGTTGACAGTATACTGTAACGAACATGTGATGAGGTCATGGAAGGTCGATGTACACGGGATCACAAACATGGCCTGGTTGTAACAGTAACCATGGTGATGCTGGTATGTGTTTGGGAAAAATATTTTTTAAGCTGGAAACACTTTTTCAGTCACGCTTTATGGGAAAGGAAAGAAGGAATGCATATTGTGAGACAGGATAAGTAAATGAATATACAATTAATAATGAAATATATGTGATCCAATGACCAGACAAAATAGATACATGTATTTTAATGAGTGAAAGTGTTTAGTTTTTCATGTCACGGGATGAGATAAATATGTATAAATTTTGACAAGCTAGCAGGTGGACAAAAAAGTCAAATGTTCCATTTTTCATGATTTTTCTCATTTACCTTTAATGTGAACCTAGGGTTTAAGTGAGCTACGCCATACCTCCATTGTTCACCCATTCACATGCGAGGCATCTCCCCAAAAACTTATATAGGACATTTATGTGTATCCATATGTACTTTTTTTGTGACCTCATAAACATATTTAATAGTGCATGGGATAGCAATTTGTCTTTTTGTTATTTTTTTGTGTATTCTAATTTTGGGCTACGTTCCTTGATCAGTCATACCCATCAGCCTACCAGTTGTGATGTCCAGGTTGTGATAATTACATCTGTTGGGTATAATAATCACAGGTGATAGGCTGTTGGGTATAATAATCACAGGTGATAGGCTGTTGGGTATAATAATCACAGCTGATGGGCTGTTGGGTATAATAATCACAGGTGATAGGCTGTCGGGTATAATAATCACAGGTGATAGGCTGTCGGGTATAATAATCACAGCTGATAGGCTGTCGGGTATAATAATCACAGGTGATGGGCTGTTGGGTATAATAATCACAGCTGATAGGCTGTTGGGTATAATAATCACAGGTGATAGGCTGTCGGGTATAATAATCACAGGTGATGGGCTGTTGGGTATAATAATCACAACTGATGGGCTGTCGGGTATAATAATCACAGCTGATGGGCTGTTGGGTATAATAATCACAGCTGATGGGCTGTTGGGTATAATAATCACAGCTGATGGGCTGTTGGGTATAATAATCACAGGTGATGGGCTGTTGGGTATAATAATCACAGCTGATGGGCTGTTGGGTATAATAATCACAGGTGATGGGCTGTTGGGTATAATAATCACAACTGATGGGCTGTCGGGTATAATAATCACAGCTGATGGGCTGTTGGGTATAATAATCACAGCTGATGGGCTGTTGGGTATAATAATCACAGGTGATGGGCTGTTGGGTATAATAATCACAGCTGATGGGCTGTTGGGTATAATAATCACAGCTGATGGGCTGTTGGGTATAATAATCACAACTGATAGGCTGTTGGGTATAAAAATGTGTGATATAATGGAGGTAAAATGTCACAGTTAACTGTCAAACACTGCCCTTAACCTCCAAACAGATGGTTACACCATGTATGCCGTGAGACAAGAGAAGTTCCTGGAAGGCTTTGACACTGTTCCAGAAGGTGCGAAGAAGTCTGCATAAAAGGAATGTTGCAGTTGTTTGGGGATGATTGTGGCTGACTGGCCGTCAGTAAAGACATAAGCCTGAGGATAAACTGATTGCTGAATCTGCTCACTATCTATAATGAAATACAGAGGAAACAGCCTGCAGCACTTCAGTAGATGTAGCAGTGTGTGTGTGTGTGAGCTGGACCGGTGCTGATGTTGGCTAGGTCAGATTGTGAATTCAGACTATGTACATATTCAGATTAAACTGAGAAAAGATAAAGGACTTTATTGGTAATTTACTTTTATGTTCTTTGTTCATTTGTTTGGCATACAGACCCTGAAACAAATATGCTACAGACAAAAAATAAGAGATGTTTTGAATATGGCTATCGTTGAGGTGTACATGTACAATACAATACTGTGGCGTTGCAACTGAATGCATCATCTAATCACAAGAACAGTATGTGATGCACATGGACACAGTTAATCAACACTATGCCATCAAGATGTCATGCATGTATCGCCAAACATGGACACACCAGATGTTGATGTACACCTGAAATTAATTTTCCAGACATTTATCATCATTACACCGTCACTACCATTTCATCAGTTCCCTTATGCTTTCGTTGGTGGTATATATTCAATACAGCCCATGCAAGTCTAGATTACTGAAAATGTAGAGTCTCTGGATTTATAAAATAATTATTAAAATCATTTAACAACTGTATTGAATGCAAATATTTTCTTTTCAGAGACCAGATATTAGTCTGTGTATCTCTGTGTATGATAGTTTAGATCCTGTTGATGAATGGCTTGATGATACACTTTGCAGATACACCTACTAGGGCTGGGACGGGTTACTCGGGTACCCGGGTCAGGTGGGTCCTGAGTAGGACCCGGGTACACACAGGACAACCCGGTCCCCTGGTTAATCACGTTATATATTGTGTAATGACAAAAATTATCTAGAACTCTAAGGTTACACTACAAGTCACTAATGTTCGCATTTCTTTCTGATTTTTATATGGTTGAATAAAGATATAACTTAATTCAACTTCAGTGTATAAATGACCAGATTGTTTAATACATGTATCTAAATACGTTTTGCCAGGGCTATGCTAAAAATGTTCCCAATTGGACATTTTAAGACATCTCCTGAGACCTTCAGTGGGCGGGTAATAGGGGGGTGGGTACCTACAGACTTAACACCTACAGACTTCTGTATAATAAATAGGGCGGTCGGGTAGCCCAGTGGTTAAAGCGTTCGCTCGTCACGCCGAAGACCCGGGTTCGATTCCCGACATGGGTACAATGTGTGAAGCCCATTTCTGGTGTCCCCCGCCGTGATATTGCTGGAATATTGCTAAAAGCGGCGTAAAACCATACTCACTCACTCACTCACTGTACAATAAAAAGTATGCCAGACAGCAAAAAAATATAATAGCATATTAAATTTAAGCACATGTATCATTTTGTATCCTCATGAGATCTTTTGTTTGTTTGTTTGTTGTTTAATGTCACACTTAGCAAATTCTCCAGACAATATGGACCAGACAATCCAGTGATTGATGTCATGAACATCGATCCACGCAATTGGGATACGATGACATGCATCAACCAAGTCAGCAAGTCTGACCACCCGATCCCGTTAGTCGCCCTTATGACAAGCATAGTTGCCTTTTATGGCAAGCATGGATTGCTGAAGACCCTGCTTTGGACCAAAGTACCCCACTGCCCAGGGATATGGGGATCCAGTGTCCATGGTGGCTGCCAGTTGCACACAATTGTTCCGGGACTGTTGGCTTGGCTTTTTCAGTTGTATTCCAAGACACTAGTCATTGACCAACTTGTCGGACACATACATGCTGCTAGTGGACAGGGGCGGCCGGGTAGCCTAGTGGTTAAAGTGTTCACTCGTCACGCCAAAGACCCGGGTTCGATTCCCGACACGGGTACAATGTGTGAAGCCCATTTCTGCCGTGATATTGCTGGAATATTGCTAAAAGCGGCGTAAAACCATACTCACTCACTCACTGCTAGTGGACAGGTAGATTGTCACTTGTCTGGGACTAGTGGACAGGTAGATTGTCACTTGTCAGGGACTAGTGGACAAGTAGATTGTGGTCATGGACTAGTCAGTGGCTTGTCACCAGGATGTGGCAGGGGTTGTTCGTTCTCGCCTTTTTCTTTCTTACACTTGCAAGTTTTGGACTTATGACATGGCCAAATACCTACGTATGGCTACAATGAGTAAATAGGGTTGCTTTTTAATTAGACTTTAAATGAAAATCGAAAAATAAGCAGTTCTATTGACCAACAATATTAAGTTTGTACTGCTTTTATCTACATCTATGAAAATCAGCTACCTGGAAAACTGTTATCCAGGGAATTTCATGTTTAATTTGGGTACTTGGGGACTCCAAAATGAATTCAAAACAACCGGGAATTTGACACATCCCAGTTTTGACACGAAGTTTGAAAAACACTTCTTTAACAGTTTAGCCTTACCTATGCATTTAGCGTTGTTACAAGTCCAATACATTCATTTATCAAGCCTCTTTGGTCTGGTAGATAGAACGTCTGCACAGTAGTTTCATCCCTGTTAGCATCCAAAAGACGTGAAAAGACGGTATGTCTTACCCTACCTGGGATAAAACAAGGAATGATTGGCTCAGGAGTCAGTACACTGTGTGTGAGCAGGATATCCATGTTTGGCTATTATTTAACCACGCACTCAGCAATATTCCAGCTGTATGACGGTGGCCTGTAAATAATTGAGTCTGGACCTGAGAATCCAGTGATTGACATCATGAGCATCGATCCACACATCGTAATGTGAAATAGACATTTCTGTAGCACTCTTTTTTTCCATTTTGAGATTATTTTGAAAAGTATAAAAGTCATTTCCACTAACCTTTTTTAAACCAGGTAACTTTTGTTTTACCAATGCAGAACTATAGCCAGTAATCTGCAACTCAATTCTGAATACAAACACCCGACATTTCTGTTGAAACAATAGGCACCAGTCCTAACCAGCCTAATTCATTTGCAAAATTTTCATGAAGTGATTTGGCATAAAAAAAAATCCCAACCTGTTTTCATTTGAACCTGTTTGCTGTGTTATTGTAAAGATAAAAATATTATTCTATTTTGGAACCCCCTTCTCTCCAATGGTCATCAGTTCTCGATGGAGGTGGCTTTCAAACTTGATAACGTATTCATAACTTTATGTATGCAAAATGACATCCTTGTACATGACGGACAAAGGGCACCATCAAGGCAAGGGATGTAACTCTAGGACATTCCCAAGACTGGGTTTTGATTTAACAACATGTCTCTCTAACAATAGTGGTTTCAAAAACCTTGTCCCGCATTGACAGACCGATGTGGCAGTGGATAAGCAATTGAAAGCAGCTTGACATCACAGTCAGCAATATTTCTGCTAGATGACAATGGCCAAGGCCGAAAATCGTGTGGAACCATCCAACATGGACAAGTGTGGATGGGACTTTGTGATCACACCCTACAAGAGATGGAATGGTGCTCATGCAATCAACCATATTATGCATCATACTGTGGCTAATATCTGGTGGTATCCTGGCCATGCAGTCATTCTCAAGCATCTTTCAGTTTTTATAACTGTCAGCGGTGGTGAGGGAAGTTACTATATATAGAGTGAGTTGGGTTTAACACCGCTTTTAACAGTATTCCAGTTATATCACGGTGTGTCAACTTAATGTGGGAGGAAAGCCCGAAGTGATGCACGAGCACGGGTATTGTGCCGACAAACCTAGAAACATAATTGGGGTGAACTGACTACTTTTAGATGCTCGTGTGATATGTAAACTTCCGCAATAGCATGGACTGATGTCATGAGTTCATAAGCATGTGAAATGTGATGTGTTCAATGTTGAAAGTTCTGGATGTTGGAATATATAAGTGGAGCCGTCACATGCCTGTCTGATATCACATTTACTGACATCAAGACCAGCTGTGTAAAGATCACTCATCACCCCGGATTCCCAGCCTAGGCCCATCTCCGGCATTTGAACCACTATTAATATCAGACTTTTGCTATCAGCACCACGTTTGTATTTGACACTCATTACAACCATCACAGGCTTACAAATAAAATAATAGGTTCTCAGGCAATGACTTGAAAATATAGTGCAGGTGGGCAGCACTTTGTTTCTCTTGTTAAAACTAGTGTGTAACCTCAACCTGGTGTAGAGGGCCTCCCTACATAAATAAGCATACAAACTCCTATTGCTGCCATGACCATAACAAAATGCAGTGAAGCAGTATGCATGTAAAGGGAAGTGACTGCGTTTATATTGGATCGCACTAAGTGTAAGGAAACATGCTGCAGACTTGATGTGGGCAGTGCCCGAGTACCAAGACTTTATTTAGCCTTTTATTTATATTTATTTATAAATTGTTTTCCATTAAATATTGTACTAGACTTATGTACTGCCACTGTAATTGCCGTGCAGTAATTTCTAGACTTCGTGAATTTGCAATACATTTGTCTATCATTTCACAATTCTTTTAAGTACAGATTTCTGGGTAAACAAGTAATGTGTGTCCAGGTTTTTGTTGCAAGCCATATTGTTCCATTTTATGAGTAAATGCAGAAGTATGCAGCTACTATAGTGAAAGGTAACAGTGTCAAATCCGAATGTAACTTAGGTCATGCAAATTTCTACCAGTAGATATGTGATCTCTACCGTAACTTCCAAGATCATGTGACAAGTCAAACAAAAAAATATTTAATTAAGCTTCTTTTATTAAGATCACAGACAATACTGAAATGAAATGAATTTGCTCAATGGATGATACATGATGAATTCAGTCTTAGTAGAATTGATCCTTGACAATGAAACTTGTCAAGTTCTCATTATGAAACCTGAGAATGTCTAATGTCAAAAATTGTTCTTATTTCAAAGGATGGTAAATTCCCTCATTACATGCATCAAGCCGAGACCAGACAACTTCTATAGTCATTGTTTGATGAATGAGGTCATGTGGTGGTTAAGTTGTTCTAGTCATGCACATGGATGTTGGAGAGTAGTTTAATCAACCTCCTCGATGGTGGGGCCTCCGGAGCTGCCGCCGGTCTGAGCTGCTCCTGCACCACCAGCTCCTGCGCCAGCTCCAGCTGCACCCGGGTTGAAGTTGGGCATACCACCAGCACCTCCAGCTGCCTGGTACAACTTGGTGATGATGGGGTTACACACTCCCTCCAGCTCCTTCTGCTTGTGTTCGAACTCATCCTTCTCGGCAAGCTGGTTAGAGTCCAGCCAGCTGATGACATCGTTACACTTGTCGGTGATGGTCTTCTTGTCATCTTCACTGATCTTGTCTTTCAATTTCTCGTCCTCTACAGTGGACTTCATGTTGAAAGCGTAGCTCTCCAGACCATTCTTAGCCTGGATACGGTCTTTCTGCTTCTCGTCCTCTGCCTTGTAGTTCTCAGCCTCGTTCACCATACGCTCAATCTCCTCCTTCGACAAGCGACCTGACAAACAATAAATTACCGTAAGTTCACTTACAAAATATTCTTACAAGCCTGATAAACTTTTGAAAATATTGAATGAACGGTTCATAAAGCGAAGTGTCAAATTAGGAAGATCAGAACTACATTTTGCGATGTCACAAAACTGAAGACCATTATTGTGGTACACACCTTTGTCGTTTGTGATGGTGATCTTGTTCTCCTTCATGGTGCTCTTGTCCACAGCGGATACATTGAGGATACCATTGGCATCAATGTCGAATGTTACTTCAATCTGTGGGACACCTCTGGGTGCTGGGGGAATTCCAGTCAGCTCGAACTTGCCCAAGATGTTGTTGTCCTTCGTCATAGCTCTCTCACCCTCATAGACCTGGAAGGAAGATTGAAGTGAAGTAAGTAACAATGGATGGTAGTACTTAAACGATGTATGATAATGTTTGAAATATAAACCAAAACTGTTGGCCAGAAGTATGTTTCAGGGTACACACCTGGATCAGCACACCAGGTTGATTGTCTGAGTATGTTGTGAAGGTCTGGGTCTGTTTGGTGGGGATGGTGGTGTTCCTCTTGATGAGGACAGTCATCACACCGCCAGCAGTCTCAATACCAAGTGACAGGGGAGTGACATCCAGCAGTAGCAGGTCCTGGACTTCCTCGGACTTGTCACCATGAAGGATGGCGGCCTGGACGGCAGCACCATAAGCAACAGCCTCATCGGGGTTGATGCTCTTGCATAGCTCCTTGCCGTTGAAGAAGTCCTGGAGGAGTTTCTGGATCTTGGGGATACGTGTTGACCCTCCAACCAGTACTATGTCATGGATGGAAGCCTTGTCTGCTTTGGCGTCGCGCAAAGCTTTCTCTACGGGCTCCAGTGTGCCACGGAAGAGGTCAGCATTGAGCTCCTCAAACCTTTAATAGATAGACAGACCTTATGACAACACAGCTTAAATGCAACAGCAGTAACATTTTACTCCACTAGTCATTAAAATAACACCGCAAAACCCTAAAAAAAAAAGTCAATTTTTTACTAGTCCTTATGATAACTATTTGGCAGTTTGGCAAGGACTACAGACCTGGTGACAATTTCTAATATTGAAATGTATAGCAAACATTGCTCAACACCAACTTAAATAATCACTGAATGTCAAGATTGTATGACCTTTAAACTTGAGCATGATTAGGGGATTTACAAGAGAATTGTGAGTGTCACAGCTTGTTTCACAGGAAACTGCATACCTGGCTCGGGTTATGCTGGTGTAGTAATCCACTCCCTCAAACAGGGAGTCGATCTCGATGCTGGCCTGGGTGCTGGAGGACAGGGTTCTCTTTGCTCTCTCGCAGGCAGTTCTCAGACGCCTCACAGCCCTCTTGTTATCAGAGATATCCTTCTTGTGTTTCCTCTTGAACTCCTGGATAAAGTGGTTCACCATACGATTGTCAAAGTCCTCACCACCCAAGTGGGTGTCTCCAGCTGTGGATTTCACCTCAAAAATACCATCTTCAATGGTCAGGATAGACACATCAAATGTACCACCGCCAAGATCAAAGATAAGTACATTGCGTTCACCACCAACCTGTAACACAAATCAATTATCATGAACATGCTAAATTGTAAAACAGTATTAACAAGTTAACAGCATCATCGCTATCCCCACCATGGGACAAATTATTGTTTGTTCATATATTAGTGAAAAGAAACCACAAAAAAGAAAAGAAAAATGTCCTGTAAAGCCTAAAGAAGGGATAGGTACTAGGGTCACTTTATGTCAGCAGAAAAAATGATTAAATGTGAACACCCATTCTCTGTAAAAAAAATATATATAATTTGATGACACCAATTCTCTTACTCCCTTAAATAAACTAACTTCAGAAGTTTCTGAAAACTCAACACATTCACACAGTATGCACAAAGTTGAAATGCACGGAGCAAGGACCACAACTCTGTAAAAATGAATTTAAGACTATTTTTCAAATTCACGTAAGATCAAGACCAATAATCAGTGTAAATTTTCATTTCTCAAATGTGCCCCCTTTGAACTTGATACTTGTTACTATACCCCCCGTCTGACTTCTTGGTTGGCGAGAAAAACCAAGATCGTTGAATTGAACTGTGGAACATCAAAATACCCCAATCTTACTGAACTAGAACATACAATGTAGGAGGAGGTTGAAAAACCTGTAGCCTACTGAAGACATTAGCATAGACACGTAACACTGGTCATAAATAAACCATAACAAACCTTCTTGTCAAGACCATATGCAATAGCTGCAGCTGTTGGCTCATTGATGATACGTAAAACATTGAGACCAGAGATTGTCCCTGCATCTTTAGTTGCCTGTCGTTGAGAGTCGTTGAAGTAAGCTGGGACTGTTACAACGGCATCTGTGATTGTCTGGAAAAGATTCAGTAATAAGATCAGTATTTGCAATCTTTTGGGTTGAGATGAATTTCATGTTTTGTAAATGAACATTTTCTATCCTTATTAGAATATTTTAGGATTACAGTTTCATTTCAATTGATGTATTGTGGACAGAGTTATTGATGGTATCAAAATTACCTTTCCAAGATATTGTTCAGCTGTTTCCTTCATCTTTGTAAGCACCATGGAGGAAATCTCTTCTGGGTAGAAAGTCTTTGGTTCATCTTTGTAATTTACTTGGATCTTGGGTTTGCCTCCATCACTCAACACATTAAATGGCCAGTGCTTCATGTCTGACTGAACATTTGCCTCCTCGAATCTTCTTCCAATAAGACGTTTGGCATCTGAAGAAAAGATCCACATATATGAGCATTTCTGATTACATGCAATGTTTTTATACTTACATGATGCTACACAGTGCTATAGGTGTGGCGTCAGGTAAGGTAAAACAAATGTTTGGTGGAATATTGATGGCCATTAACCTCTTGACTGCCATAAATAACAAATTTCCACCCAAGATCAAATTCCCACCCAACTATTAACTGGAGTTACTTTTCCTCATTAATGTAAAAGCAATCTCAATTCTGAAATGATAACAAATTGCAAAGACTTACCGAAGATTGTGTTCTCTGGGTTCATGGCAACCTGGTTCTTTGCAGCATCACCAATGAGACGTTCTGTGTCGGTGAAGGCAACATAGCTGGGTGTTGTTCGGTTACCTTGGTCGTTGGCAATAATTTCTACCTTTCCGTGTTGAAACACGCCTACACACGAGTAGGTGGTCCCGAGATCTATACCAATAGCTGGTGCTTTGGCCATGGTCCTATGATCAAAGAAAAAAAGAAAATTAGATGAGGTCACGTTTACCTTTAGACTTCCGCTTAGGCTTCTAGAACATTCCAGGGCCAGCCGCCTACTTTCATTTTGAAAAAAATAAAATAATTTCCTTGTTTCTGGTAGGGATTTTCTAGTGAAGCGTACATTTAACCTATCCTAGGGTGATCACCTAGCTCATCTAACCTATTACAATCGACATCTCATTATGCCGAAATACCCGACCACGTGATCCTGGGGAACACGCCCAGTCACGCATTGTTTGAAATATTACTGAACAAAAAGGATCTGTTATCAGTTACATTAAAGAATGAGTTTTCGTATCCCATAACTTTACATACAATCAACGTGTCCCAAAGAAATTAAGAAAAAAAAATCGATCTGTAATCTAGATCTACGTGTTCAGATTATCGGTTTGGTTTGACTTTGAAAACACAAAGTCAAACCAAACCGTTAGATATATATAATCTGTCGTGAAATTAATTGTAATATGTATGTTCTTATTTTGAAAGTTTCCCTATCGAGAGCATTGTGCAGCAACCATTTATTTCCAACACAGAAAGAGAAATCGCCATGTTTCAGTCACAACCACGTGTTCGTCTTGGAGGCCGGTATTCATGAATGAAAAACGTATTCAGATTTCCACACTACGCCTTGGTATTTAGAAACAAAATTCAACCCTCAAAGCATTGGACTACCCATAATATACATACCTTGTGTAACAATGTCTGTGATAGTATATAAAAGAAGCTCAATTTCCGTCTCTCTCTTCTCTTCTCCTCTCCACTCGATGACCCTGCGTTACTACCGGCTAATGGCGTGTTGCGGCCTTTTATACGTTTGCGGATATGACGTCATTTAGAACGTTCTAGAACCCGAGAAACTAGGTAGCGGTCTTATCAGTCGATGGATGTAATTGGTTCAAAGTAAGGAGCGCTTTGATTGGCTATCCCTTCAAAGTCACGCTCGGCTGCACTCGCAGTGGTGATTAAAATTCATAGTAATTTGCGATTCTCTTTGCATACAGATAATCATTTTTAGCCTTAAAGTAAAAAAGATTAATTGAATAATAATATTTGAATAATTTCCCTTTCTGCGTTTTCGAACTAAACGAAATTATTTGCTTGATAATATTCATACTAAATGGGGAAAGTCAGAGCTATGAAAGAATCATGAATAAAACATTTTTAGTTCTATGATTGTTAATATGAGTATTTCATGCAATCATATCTATTACTTTAACCAATTTACTTGAAGCTTTATATTATTATAATTTACAAAGATTATTTAACCCTCTCTGTGTATTTTGTGTGTCCACGGATATGTATTTTCACATCCCAGATGACCTAATCTAGCTATATACAATAGTGTGAGAGAGTACTGGCCACACGTATTTCCATAGACTAACATCTAGTCTCTGAAATGAACATATCGTACATAAAAAAAAAACAGTTGTTCAGTTATCTTAATAAAAATATAATAAAAAGGAGCCCAGTGACTCTCTTCATTTTCAGATACTGCAGTGATCTAGACTTGCCAAACATTATAGACTTGCATGGGCTGTATTTGATATATATTTGTATCAGGGTCTGTAAGACAGACTAGTATTTCCAGTTCCTCGCCTCCAGCATATCATTAAAACCCACGGGTTCAACCTGCCTTTGTTCAATTTCCCGCCATTTCTATTTTTAGAACCGGACAACGTCTTCATTTCCCTACTTTCCAGAAATCATCGTCTCAGTATTTGCGCATACTAAACAAAATTCCACTTTAGTAAAATTCGTCATCGCTCGCGTAGTTAACTGGCCCAGGAATAACACCAGTTTCGAGAATACTTTGGAATGTTTTATATACATGTTGGTGATTCGTTTAGACTCGAAAATCTATTGGGCATTCAAATTGACTTTTGAGATTTCGTTTCCAAATATCCCGCAAACTCGGTCCCAGGTGTTTGAAACAAACGGTTGGGGATTTGTTTATTCTATATTTTTTCAATAAAAAAATAAATAAACAGGAAAAGACTATTCCTTTACACACTGCAGAGACCATATAATAGATTATATAATATTATATGGTCTCTGCACACTGTAGATATATGCATGTTCAATTATTATTCGAAGTAACGATTGATCGTTTCCAGATTTAATTAGGGATTTTTACATGTGCATTGTGAAACAAGCTCAGTTCGCAGCTAATCCTCCGCCATGAACAATAAGTAATAAAATATGCTCTAAGGTATTACGTCATTTTTGTCAATAGCGACATTAGTCTTCCTTTGAATATTTAATTAATGAATTCATTAGCTGGTAGTCAGATTGTTCTAATTAGCGCGCAGTCGCGGTGAATGGCTGCTCTCACCATTGCACATTCATAAGCTGCATCTCGGGGCAATAAGTATACAAATCCTGAATGCTTATTAACGGCAAAAGATTTGTCGCGTAGCAACACGGGCTAAATTACTGAAGAGAAACGTGATTATTTTACTTGTTCGTGTTGTACTATATACCACTAACTTAGTTTTAGTTCATCTATATTCCTGGGAATTGGGAACACAGGTCGACTTGTAGACTAAATAGTTAGAAAAAGATAGGACATTTAGGTATAGCAATTTATTAATTTTAAGACTTTTTTAAATGGTATTCTACAAATATATGTTCGCCGAAGAGATAAACCCTGCCGAGCTTTGTTCATATTTTCTCGATGTTAATATAAAAAATCCGAATGAAAACCTCCAGATTCTAGCTGGTATAGCTAAAGGATTTTCATTGTATATATGAGTGTTCCACAACTTCGTTACGAACGTACAGATGCCGCGTACGTATAGTCAATTACATAATGTTATGCGAGTAGCCCCTAGGCGTATTCAGTGATAACAGTGGCAATAATGTAATTCTCGGCATGAACCGACCTGGCCGTGCATGTATCAATACGTGACGTCAAGACTGCATGCTCATCTGTGGCCCGATGTGCCCCCAGCAATACAAATTCAGCGACTGTTAAATATTCCCTGAAACCCAGTTTTTTTGTCACCCGAGGCATACATCGCCCCATACACATAATTATCATCAAGCAAAATATTCAACAAATCAGGTAAAAGAAACCCGCGGTTGAATAACGGGATCTGGCGGTCAGGCTCGCTTACTTGGTTGATGCATGTCATCGTATCCCACTTGCGTAGATCGATGCTCATAATGTCAGTTACCGGATAAGAAAGAGAATTTATGGTTGTCAACTTCTTTATTATGAGGAACACAACGTTTCGGAGTATCATCAGGTGAATGAATGAATATCAGGATTGTCTTTTCCAGACTGGATTATTTACAGATCGCCGTCTGCTGAGTGCGGCGTTAACAACACAGAGACACAGTCATACACATATATATCGCCATTATTGAGGTTCATCATGAGTGTGTGTGTGTGTATATACACACATGTGGGATAAATATACCATAGTGGATCCAGAGTGGGGTCCGGACCATTACCCCCCCCCCCCCCCCCCCCCCCCCCCCCCGACACACACACCTTGAAAACCAAATGTAGTATTGTATGTTGTAGGCAGTAAATTATCTGAGAGGGGTATTTTGATATTTGGGCCCATTCCCTATTAAAAATGCTGCATCCGCCCTTGTATACATTAAACTTAATTATTATGAACATATAATAGCAATAGCATGTACTATATTTTATACTCATTGCATCATACATGTAAAAATATAATTTTTTGCATGACAGTATGCATAAATTTATATTGGGTTGAAATTAACTTATATGGTAGGTGCAAGGGATACACGTTGGCAGACATGTCGGTTTGTGTGCTTTTGTGTTGTTTTGTTGATTTGGTAATTGCTACTTGAGAATATTTGACTAAAAGATGAAAATGCCGCTTCCGATTATGATTAATAACTATAGCTTAACCTGGAGGTATAGCTGTATACTTGATGGGTTGCCGTTAGCCTTGGGTTATTGTAAATATGGCTCGTGTTGGGATTTGTTTCCTTAAAACATGGAGTTATTGTGACTCGTACGAAGTTGCTTGTTTTCATTTCCGTGTGGTTATTTTGGAGAAGGGATTTGTTTGATGTTACTGTTGATGTTTCGGTATTAACAACGCGCACGCTGCCCGTGTCTTACACGCGCGACGTTCATTAGGGTTCGATTGCCTCACCTGAAACATGACGGATTAAGTCTTATATTTTATGACTTAATCCGTGCCATGTGAGGGATAAACAACAGTAATTATTCAGAAGTGACATAATTGCACAGTTCATTTAGGGTGTCTGACAGTAATGTACAATACAATGGGGGTAGCATCTTATAAGCAATGGCAGTTGAGTGTGATTCTAGGCCTATATACATGGCTGCATTGCAAATAAACGTCTTCCTGAATCGGTCGCGGTATGTGTCAGTGTCCATTTTGTGGAAGCCTCGGTAGCTGAGTGGGTTAGGTAGCCTAGCTACTGTGCGTGCTAGCGATGGGCCTAGATTTTCGAAACGATCTTAGCCCTAAAATTATCGTAAAGTTATCGTAAGGAAATCGTAGGCTATCGTAGCCTATTTTCGAAACTATCGTAGCCCTAAGATATCTTAAGTTGGTCGTAAATCTAAGATAGCCCTATACCTGTCGTAAGTTTATTTTATCCTCATCCAAGATGGCGGTATACTTTGCTCTGGACATTTTACATGATGAAGATGACAATGATTTGATGACAAGACGGAGGATATTCCGAGACAGAGCTCGTCCCCTCAAGGGGGCACGGGTGGCCCAGTCGTCTAAGGCGCCGCGATTCGCTGTGAAGAGTTGCGTCCCTTGGGCACGCCAGAAACCTATGATTGTGGGTTCGAATCCCGGTTCGCTCCAATTATGTTTGTAGGTTTGTCAGCACCATACCCGTGCTCGTGGGTTTCACCGAAGTGGTAAACGTCTGAGACCTGCATCACTTCGGGCTTTCCTCCCACATTAAGCTGACACGCCATGATATAACTGGAATACTGTTAAAAGCGGCGTTAAACCCAACTCACTCACTCACTCGTCCCCTCGATACGCTTGACCACTTCGAGCTATTCTCCCGCAACAGATATAGGTGTCGTAGCTCTGAGCGATCTGCGACAGGTTTTCGATTGTTTCGAAAATCTATCTTATCTTAGCCTTAAAGATATCTTATCTTTCAGCGTAAGTAGTTAAGATTTATCTTAGCTAAGATCGTTTCGAAAATCTAGGCCCAGAGGTGCCTGGCTGTGAGAGTGTGGGTTCGAATTCTAGATGGGACTCTACCCCCCACCCCCCAAAGTGCTAGAATTTGCTCTTTATTAAGAAAGTGTAATCCCAAATATAACATTTGTGACAGCTAGTATATCTAATATCGGTATAATGACGGAGTGTTTGCTGAAGGAGGTTAAATTGGCACCAATATTCCATGCCAATCGATCGCTGTTAGTCTGTCTTACAGACCCTGATACAAATATATCAACTACAGCCCATGCAAGTCTATAATGTTTGGCAAGTCTAAATGAAAATGAAGAGAATCACTGGGCTCCCTTTTTATTATATTTTTATTAAGATAACTGAACAACTGTTTTTTTTTGTACGATATGTTCATTTCAGAAACTATATGTTAGTCTAGATCGCTGTCCGAGGAAACAATACAGAACGGCCAAGCATAGACGTAACGGCCAGTAAAGAAACACCCAAAACGACCACGTGTTAATAGAGTATGATGTAGACAACATACTACCACACATCTGTCGTGGACAATGCTGGTATACTCAGATGAGAACGAAGTGCATGCATATGTGCTGTTTAGTACTGTATGCATTATATACAAGCGTGTTCACTGACCATGCGTGGCAATTTCTGTAAAGCTAATAAACCACATTCATCAATATTCCAACTTCAGTGTTTTAAGCATGGTGTAATATATATCACAGTTAAATTGATAAAAATCTAGATATAAAAACTCAGATTTGATGAAATATTGTTATTTCACAATATCACGAGTGTATTACAATAATTGCAAGATATATGTGGTCTATAAACCTTAATGTATGCGAGTTGAAAAAATGTTTCAGCTGTGAAACGTTTCAAATAAGATACGATACGACCCGTGAAGATCCGGGGTGGAATAGGTCCTCAGCAACCCATACTTGCCTTAAAAGGTGACTTTACTTTGTCGTAAGAGGCAATTAACGGGATCGGGTGGTCAAGCTCGCTGACTTGGTTGATGCATGTCATCGTATCCCAATAGTGTGGATTGACTCTCATGATATTAATCACTGGATTGTCACTGGATATATACAGACTGTCGTCATATAGCTGGAATGTTGCTGAGTGCGACGTAAACAACAAACAGAACAAAACATAATACGGTAAAGATATAATTCTTGGATTCTGAATATGAACCAATATTATACGCCCTCATTTCTGTCAACTACACATGAAATACACCACAAAGCAAAACTGAAATCTTATTAAAACGTGATAATGTAAAGCGCGTCTCTCCCTCAACACCGACACAAGCTGCTGAATATTCATGACATTAAACATGCATGACCTCTGTGTCAGCAACCGCGGGAGAACTTGTACCATGTGACCAAATTTCGCGGGAAACAGGCTTTGTGTACACCTCGCCTGAGAGAAGTTGTGATCTATCGCCATGGATGTCGCTGATCAGGCTGTTAGGACGAACCAAGTCAAAGATCAAGTTGGAGAGAGATGTCAAAAGTTATTTCAGGACTTTCTAGAAGAGTGAGTATATCTGAACCCAAAACACACACACATATGCGACATTTTGCCAATGACTCTAGCCTAAGTTATTACCAAAGTTTTCGATCTCGACTCCGATCAAGTAGTCATGCACCACCAGCTGATATTTAGCCGATATTTATATATTGGTGTGCGAGAAAAAAGTTGTGGGTATATGGCATGGTAGTGTATGTCAAAAAGTCATGTGCGTTCTAATGTACAATATGTACTATCATCTATGTCCCACCATAACAGTGATCGACCTGTTGAAGGTCCGTCCGAAATATAAAGGCCTAGGTCTAGCTCACCCATGTATATGTGACAGACTTGAGAGCATCTACAAATTCTAAAAAAAACCAAACAATTAGACATGGAGTAAATATTTTATAGCATTGTTACTATTAGATCGCTGATCATTTGAAAAGTTAATGTGCAAAATGTTGGCGCATAATTCTAGGCTACATGCTGGCTATAGCCAGGGTAGACCTTAGCCGTACAGCTAGCATGCTGTAGATCCGTGCTGATGAAGCAGAGCTAGGTCCATCTCCTTGTCTCCAACATCACCTGAGTACATTTCCCAGTGTAGCTACAGTTTTTGAGCTCAAATTGTAATGCTCTTGGACTGAAGAGTATGATCATAATATTGTCTGTTGGTTATGATAGAAGAGATCAACTTGAGTGATTTGCTTGTTTGTTGTTTGAATCTGCGCACAGCAATATTCCAGCTGTATGACTGCCACCAGTAAATAATTGAGTCGAACCAGACAATCCAGTGATCGATCCACTCCGTCAGGTATGATGGCACTCAATCAACCAAGTCCCCAAACCTGACCATCCTGTCCATCCTGTGTGTGTACAATAGTGAAATAAGTGAATGAATGTTGTTTGTCGTCACTGTCTGCAAATTCTGTAGGACCAGCACACGCCCAAATTGGGCGGGGTCGCTAACTATAATAACACTATAAATACTAATAAGGCTTATGTAGAACAAGATTCAATGCTCATGTCAGGTTTTATTGCTGACAACTTAGACCTTTGGAACAAGTATCTCTCACTTGGTATCAGTCAATATATTGATAGATCTCCAGAACAGGAACACAGGCGTTATTAAGCAATTGATTTTAATAGCAACTCTCAGCAAGTATTATTCATGTAATATTCCCCGCTATTCATGTGATATACTCCACTATTTATGATATTCCCCACGAGTCATGTGATATTTCCCACTGTTCATATGATATTAACCACTATTCATGTGATATTCCCCACGAGTCATGTGATATTTCCCACTGTTCATATGATATTAACCACTATTCATGTGATATTCCTAATTTAATGTAATATTCCCCACTAGTCATGTGATATTCTCAATTATTCATGTGATATTCCCCACTTTTCAGGTTTGCGGTTGATGGGGAGGCCAAGTATCTGCCTGAAGTGCAAGAGCTCATCCGCCCTGAGCGCAACACTCTCACTGTCAACTTTGAGGATGTGGAGCGCTACAACCAACAGCTGGCGACAACCGTCCTGGAGGAATACTACAGGTGGGAGGATGCTGCTCTGTCATGTGTATAAACATTGTGAAGTGATTCTTAATTTAAGTGTTGAATTGTTCCTGAATCGTTCTTTACATCCTGTTAAGGTTAGGAATGTTGACGATGGTAGTGGATTGAATTACATCTCATGTTGACAATGTTTTTTCCAATGCCAATCTTCTGTATGATCACAGGGTGTACCCGTACTTGTGCCGGGCACTCAAGAACTACGCCAAGGACTGGGGCCAGATCCCCCCAGCCAAGGAGTTCTATGTCAGCTTCACCGATGTCCCCACACGACTCAAGTGAGTTTACCTGACAACTTGTTTAATTTCTGAAGGATGAAATTGGTATCCATCACTCAATTCAATGTGATAAACATTTGAAATGGAATACTTTCCTTAGCTTGTTGAAAGTACTGCCATACAATCTGGCCTATCGATTGGATATTCCAGGACCCGTGAAGATCCTGGGTAGAACAGGTCTTCAGCAACCCTGTCTTGCTCTAAAAGGCGACTATGCTTGTCGTAAGAGGCGACTGATGAGATCGGGTGGTCAAGCTTGTCGTCGTCATATAGCTGGAATATATCTGAATGCGACGTTAAAACAACAAAGAAAGAAAAGATATCCCAGAGCTTTCTTTTGGTTAGTTTTCAAAGTTTGAATCAAGAATTTGGTCATAATAATTTGTTTTTCAAACTAAATCTGGAATGGAAGTGGCCAATCGAAACTAGTGCCGTAAAGTTTGAAGAAGCTACTTTCTGATGGGAAAATGTCGATTTCTTGTTAGTCATTTCATTGGTCACTCAAAGTTTGTTTAAGGTTGTCACCTGTAATGACATGTCTTTCGACCTTTGGTGTAATAGCGAGCACTAAATTCTGATTTTGATGTGATTGTCCAAGATCAGTGTAATGACTGCCTTGTTTACCTTGCAGTGTGTCGCCTTACAGCGATACCTGAGTGAATACGACTTTTAAACTATCGCTAAGAGCCCGGTGTCTACTAGGACTCTGTGCTTGTAGTGCTGCTACTCTTCCCTCGCTATTCAGTAGATGCTGATTGTCCTCCTTGATTACAGAGTACGGGAGATGACTACAGCCAAGATCGGGACTATGCTGCGGATCACAGGTCAAGTCGTTAGAACCCACCCAGTCCATCCAGAACTTGTGTCCGGAACATTCATGTGTCTGGACTGTAGAACTGTCATGAAGGATGTAGAGCAGCAGTTTAAATACACACAGGTATGGACAATTTGACCCACCATGATTTACAAGTGAGTTTATGATGGATATAGGTTGTTAAAATTAAGTGTATTCATTAGCTGCTCAACAAACCAGAGACAAACAATGTGACATGCTGAAAAGATTTCCCACCTTCTCAGTCTGTGCCAAAGCTTTTGTGTCGAATACCCGAACCTATCACCTGACAATGTTTTCAGTAGATTTTAGTGTTTATGTATGGACTTTTATGAGCAGGGCTTTTTTTTTTGACTCAGAACTTTTTTCTTTATCACAAATTTTAAGAAGCATTCTGAAATTGTTCAGACTGAATAGATCTGAAACCAGTAGTATAACTAGTTGTTTCAAGCTTTTGAAGTACTATCTTAATTAAGTGGAGATAACTCTTACTTGCAGCCAACCATTTGCCGGAATCCAGTTTGCAACAACCGGACACGTTTCATGCTGGATGTGAACAAATCTCGCTTCGTAGACTTCCAGAAAGTCCGGATTCAGGAGACACAGGCGGAACTTCCCCGCGGAAGCATCCCCAGAAGGTACGAGCCACACACTGTGTTGCATGTTCAGTGAAATACTGACTGTCCATTTGACACTGATTGGGTACAACACCTCTTTTGTATCCGACCACCTCCATTGTGTAGTGGATAGAGCGTTTGCCCGGAGAGAAGAAGGTTGATGTTTCGATCCCTAGCCACATCATACTAAAAGAGATAGTTCTTGTTCCCTGCCTTTATGACTTTTGGCACTATTAAATAACAGCATAAGCTCATCCTTCTACAAGCAACCACATACACACATGCACGATGCTGCATAGACGTGCAATAATCTTGAACACGATGTTCAACCCCATTTCACCTTGTATCAACAGACCGATTAAGAGGAGGTACTAGGGCTGGGACGAGTCCAAATTTACTACCCGGGTACCCAACCCCCTATTACCGGACCCTACCCAGGTACCCACTGTAGGTCTCAAGCGTTGGGAACACAATGTCTAACTGGAAATAGTTTAACTGTAGCCCTTGCAAAAACTGTTTAGATACATGTTTGAAACCAGAGACCATATAATAGATATATGGTCTCCTATGAAACGATAAAATCATGCGTACACTGAAGTTGACTGAAGCTTTATCTTTACTCAAACATATACAAGTCAAGAGGAATGTGTGCATCATCAGAAAGAAATGGGAACATTAGCAACTTGTAGTGTAACCACTGAGCTCCAGTGAGTTTTTGTCATTAAACAATATGTCTCGTGACTAACTACGGGTCCGGGTAGTACTGTGGGTACCCAGGTCCTACTCAGGACCCACCCGACCCGAGTACCCGAGTTACCCGTCCCAGCCCTAGTAGGTACTATCCTGTGTGTACGCTGAACAATATGGTGGGAGGACTGTTCAAAACTGCTAACGTGATTACACTTTGTAAGTTTATGCCAACATTTCAGTTGTAACAATTTGAGAACTGTAATGGCTTGATGTCACTATGTTTGTCGTGAGAAGCGACAAACGTGATCGGGTGGTCAGGCTCGCTGACTTGGTTCATGCATGTCATCGTATCCCAATTGTGTGGATCGATGCTGATGATGTCAATCACTGGATTGTCTGGTCCAGACTAGATTATTTACAGACCGCCGTCACATAGCTGGAATATTGCTGAGTGCGGCGTTAAACAACAATCAGTCAATCAATGGCTTGATGTCAGTGATGTGTAATATGACGACGTCGGTACTTTTGACTTGAGGAATGACAGCTGTGATCTGTTGTAGCGTGGAGGTGGTGTTACGAGCTGAATCTGTGGAGTCGGCACAGGCCGGCGACCGCTGTGACTTCACCGGCACATTGATCGTGATCCCAGACGTTGGCAGCATGTCCGTCCCAGGTCAGTAGAACCAGGTGTCCCTTGTTGTAGATGCTGAGTATCATCATCGTCACTCCCAGTGTGTAGCTCACCTGAACAGAACTTTGTGAACTGGCTGCTGGAATACTTCGTTTCAGGAACCTTTTGCCTTTTCAAAAACACAAGATTCATGAAGCTAAAACAATTGAAGCACGTATGATCTCAGCCAATGCTCAAATAAATTATCCAGGTGAGCTACACAGAGCCTCTTGAATCATTTGTTGACCACAATCTCAGTAATTACAAGACAGGGATCTATCTAGACCTGCTCACAGGCTCATATTTGCCCCCAAGATTCCTGCAAATGTCAATAAAAAATCCAAATTTGGAACTAATGCTTCGTTTTAAATTATTGCATTAAATTAAAAATACCTTTGAATTTAAAAAAATACAAACTTTCAGAAAATCCCAATTTTGAACAAAATAAATTTTTTGCCTGCCAGGGGCACTTTTTAAAACGCTCACCTAAGGCAGCCTTCCCCATGTTCTAGGTATCCTACAGTAAGAAGACTTTACCTAATAATGAGTTCTTTGTCCTGAATCTATATTAAGTTGCTAAAAATGTCAACGATAGAATATCACAAGTAATAATGTAAAATTCATAACAGCTTAGAATTGAACACCAACATAGGTTGAAAGGTGACCAAATAGATCAGATGGTCTGACTCTGAGACTTGGTGGCATGTCATCGTACCCTGGTGCATGGATCTTTGTTCACAACATCATTCCAGGGTAGAATAGGTCTTCAGCAACCCATGCTTGCCATAAAAGGCGACTATGCTTGTTGTAAGAGGCGACTATGCTTGTTGTAAGAGGCGACTAACGGGATGGGGTGGTCAGGCTTGCTGACTTGGTAGATGCATGTCATCGTATCCAGACAGCGTAGATTGATGTTCATGATGTCAATCACATGATTGTCTGGATGAGATTCAATTATTTACAGGCGCTGTCATATATCTGAAGTATTGCCGAGTGCGGTGTTAAACTACCAAAAAATATTCAAAATAAATCAGCAGTGACTTGCATTTGTAGGTGCTCAATCGGAGACGTCGTCACGGGTACGGGGTAATGATGGCTACGAGACCGAGGGTGTGCGTGGTCTGAAGGCACTCGGGGTGCGGGACCTCACGTACAGACTCTCCTTCCTGGCCTGCACTGTCACACAAAGCAACCCTAGGGTGAGTAGCATCCTCATCCCCTACCAACTACAGGTTATGGATGCAGCAGTCAAAGTTAAAGATAAAAGTCAGTGAGCCCAACGGGTCATTAACTTAACACCAAACGTTTTAGGGATCCCTAGACTGAAATACCTCAAGGGCCTAAGACTCACTTGGCTGATGAATGTTGTCTTATTTATAAACAGGTTTCTATCAAAGCAGAGGTCAGGGAAGGACAGGAGTACGTTGTTATGAGCATATATAGATCACATACAAGACGTTAGAAGTGTGGTGATTCTGTTAAGAGATGTCAGTTTTATGATTGTTACAAATTTAGATCAGGACATTCTCCTATACCAGCCTTAGCATTTTAAATATCTTTAGATTGCAAACACTATGTCCTAGAAAATAAACAGGTGTCAAATTGTTAAGTTGTCTGTTGTGTACAACTGTGTAACTGTTGTCCCCAGTTTGGTGGAAGAAACATGGGAGATGAGGAAATGACGGCCGAGACCATCAAGAAGCAGATGACAGATGAGGAATGGCAGAAAGTCTACGAGATGAGTCAAGATAAAGCTCTGTACCAGAACCTCTGCTCTAGTCTCTTCCCAACAATACACGGTGAGTCTGTCAGAACAATACGATATGGCTATGACAAGTGCAAATGTCCTTAATAACTTTTTAGACTTGGTTGAAGGAAATTAGTTTACTTGGATTGTTAGTGGCGGTACCCTTGATGGGGGTTGTAGTAGTGTAAAATGATTGTCCCCCAGAGAGGGTATGTAAGACCACGTCATTGGGGGTAATTGTTTCCTGACAGCAATTGCCAACACCTGACAGGATGATGTAAAATCAGGCTGGGGTCCCCATGGACAGCATGGTGATCCACCTTCAGCTGCTGGTGATCTATAGCCCTTTTTTATTATGTATTGTTACATATAGGGATATCTATATTGTAGTATGCTAGTTTTAAGTATTAATCTGTGATATTCAATGTCATTAAAATCAGACCTCAGTTCTCACTACCGCTAAACAAAGATCTGAAGACATCCCATTTGGGGTCACGTCAGAACGACCTTTCATCCGACCAATCAGAGCGTCGCTTACCAGATCATGACAGTGACAGTCGGAATGTGATTTCTAATCATACAACCTCGAAAACTTTAACACGGGGTATTCCGTAAGATAGTTAGGGGTTTAACAACTGAATCCATACAATCTAGACCATCTATTAGCCATTCCAGAATGTTCTTTGGTTTAGGTTTTTAGTTTGTAATCGAGAATTTGTCAAAATATGTTTCAAAGCGTAGTCGGCAATTTGAAATTAGTGCCGTAAAGCATGAAAAAGCTGCCTTCTGATTGGTCATTCCATTGGTCAGTCAAAGTTTGCGCAAGGTTGGTCTGACGTGACCCGTAATGGGATGTCCTCAGATCTTTGTTTAGCGGTAATGAGAACTAAGATCTGATTTTAATAAGATTGCTGTGATATTCTACTTATTTTACTGTCCATCAGGTTTTTGTTTATTTAATCTTAATATATGAATTTTCAACTAGGGGTGACTATTGGTCTGGAAATCACAATTGTGATAACTATTGATATCGAAAGAAACTATTGCGATCAGTATTGATAGTTTTCAGTATATCATACTTGAGTTGAATTGAACCTTGGAACTGAAGTTTCCTTTGAATGTGATAACCATAACAACAAAGAAAAAATAAAGTTTGAGATATGACTGATTTGTTTTTTCTTTACCCTCATAATTTAAGAAAAAGAAACTTCCACATTACCATGTGTAAATTACGACCACTCATGATCAATAGAAAAACAAATTTGAACAGCATTGCATGTATTTTATTGATATGGAAAATACAATCGAAACTATCAGTATTCCTAACTAAAATCAATACTATTGATCGAAAACTGATTTAACAATCGATTAATTGACTTTACGTGCTTACCAATAGCAATATATAGATATTTAGATTTTTCGTGACACCCCTATTTTTAATGTATAACCTCTCGTGACGATATTGCTGAAATATTGCCGATGTGACATTAAATTTTAACTCAACTCACTCACTCACTAATATGGTTAAGTTAAGATTGCCAAGTTGCTCATGAGAAAGATTCATGTGGTTCAAGAACAATGCGTTTTCATTTTGCGTTTTAAACAAATCTCGAGAACCTGAAATGTAGAGAACCTGACCTCTTCTCACTTGATTCTGTGTGTCCTATACACAGCTGTGGCTTCTCTCCTGACTGTTTTCTTTACCACATGCAGGAAGTGACGAGATAAAGCGAGGCATTCTACTCATGTTGTTTGGTGGGGTGCCAAAAGTGACAACTGAAGGCACAAACCTCCGTGGGGACATCAATATCTGTGTTGTGGGTGACCCAAGTACCGCCAAGAGTCAGTTCCTGAAGCAAGTGGAAGACTTCAGCCCCCGCGCAGTGTACACCAGCGGGAAAGCCAGTAGTGCCGCCGGTCTCACAGCTGCAGTCGTCAAGGATGAGGAGTCACATGAGTTTGTGATCGAGGCTGGCGCCCTGATGCTGGCAGATAATGGCGTGTGTTGTATTGACGAGTTTGACAAGATGGACCCCAAGGATCAGGTGGCCATTCACGAGGCGATGGAACAACAGACCATCTCCATCACCAAGGCTGGAGTCAGGGTGAGGTTTAAACCAAACATTAAATCAGAAGTATTTGATGGGCTAGTTTTGTTTAACGCCACAGCAATTTTGACATATCCAGAGAAAATTAATATTAATCTTCAAGACTAAACAATCTGATGCTGTCACTACTCTGCTATTGTGACCGGAAGTTTCCACTCAGAATGTAATGTTGAGTGTTCTCTGTAGTTCATTATTCTCCATGTAATGTTGAGTGTTCTCTGTAGTTCATTATTCTCCAGGTAACGTTGAGTGTTCTCCATTTTTCGTTGTTCTGTGTGTTGCTATAATGTTGATTGGTTGCAGGCGACACTCAATGCAAGGACATCAATCTTAGCAGCAGCTAATCCCATTGGCGGCCGGTACGACCGGACTAAATCCCTGAAGCAGAACATCACCTTGACAGCCCCCATCATGTCAAGATTTGACCTTTTCTTCGTCCTCGTTGACGAGTGCAATGAGGTGAGATACAGTTGATAATACAGCCTAGCATACCATAATTTGAAGTAATACTTCCTATCACCACAACAGTTTAATGTCTGTGACCAATCCACCGCTTCGAATGAGGTGTTTTTTATATAGTAGCCAGGGTCACTCAGTAACTTAGCTAATGACAGTTGTATAGTGCCTACCTCTAGTCAGACTGCTCTCACTGGTTTGTACAGGAAAGTACAGTGAAAGTACGGAAAGCGTGCCATTAAAACTATTAAAACTATGCATAATCCATCTGTACTTAGTTCTGACCCATGAAGATCCAGGTTACAATTGGTCTTCAGAGACCCTTGCTCGTCATAAGAGGCGACTAACGGGTTCAGCTTCAGGCTTGCCGACTTGGTTGATGCATGTCATTGCAGCCGAATCAGGTAGATCGATGCTCATGGATTGTCTGGTCCTGACTCGATTATTTACAGAAGGATGTCATGAAGCTGGTATATTGTTGAGTGTGGTGTTAAACAACAAACAAACAAACAAAGTTGTCTGAAGCACGAGTTGTGTTAAGGTTGTGAACTGTTGTCTGATGCACGAGTTGTGTTAAGGTTGTGGACTACGCCATCGCACGTCGGATCGTGGACCTGCACAGTCACCTGGAAGAGTCAGTGGAGAGGGTGTACAGCGTGGAGGAGATCACACGCTACCTCATGTTTGCCCGACAGTTCAAGCCCAAGGTGAGGAGACCGTGTTCCTGGTGGCTTGTGATACTGCCAGTCCCGGTGGGAGTGGTGGCAAGTCTGAAACTTACCAGGCCCCCCCACCCCCCTATTTTTGCCAGTCCCAATTTTTACCCTGTTTTACTGTCTACATTCATGGCTGACAAATTCAATGACGTCATCACTGAAGTAACTTAAGTTCAGTCACAATTTTCTCTTTTCCCCCGGAATCTTGGGTTTGAAACTACTTTACTGATTACAGCCAATGTTTGTTCAACAACAAAGATTTTACGGTACTTCATTTGCTGGTCCAACAGGGACTGACAGTCACATGAATTCCTGGTCCAAGCCAAATTTTACCATCAGTCTCCATCCTTGCCAAACTAGGCTGGAATATTTTGGAGTTGGACTTGTTAGTCCAGCAAAAACTTATGTATAGTCCAATGAAAATTGCATAACAAAATTCAACATCTGGTTTGTAAGTAACACTGATTTCAACATGCAGATTTCGGTCCATTGTAGGATTTGCAAAGCATGTGTACTGTCAACTAGATATCAACAGATATTTTCCAAGTCTTGTAATGTTTTTAATCAAGGTGCTCAAGTGATTTCATGCACTTCACGAGGTATTAAGACTTGTTTTGTAACATTGTGAATCTCGAATATCGATCAGATCGTCTGACTGGGTGGTGCCATTTGGTTTGAAGCAAATGCAAGTAATCAGATTGGTCAGTAGGAGGGACATAACTCATAATAGCCACTAGTGGCACTGCGATCAAGCCACGAAACTCCAGTATAGTTTGGCAAGGTGGAAACTGGACTTCTATAGTCAGTTAACTCCATTGCCTTGGAAAGATGTCCCCCTACCCCCTGCACTTGTCATCTGCCGACCCACTGCTGTTCTCTGAATATACCTCCCTCCCCTGCACCTCATCTCCTGAACCTACTGCCCTTCTCTGAGTATGCCACCCTCCCTCTGCACATATTTGCGGAAAATCTGGTGCTGTTCTCTGAACCTGCCACCCTCCCTCTGCACATATTTGCCGGGCCCCTACTGCCCTTCTCTCAACATGACACTCTCCCTCTGCACTGTATATGTATTGGTCAGTTACATAAGAAACTATACATTGCTGTAATAGGTTTTGCTGCTGCTAACAATTTGAAATGTCTACCTCTGGAAATCCCTCCTGGGGTGATTTAGTGGCCAGAGTAATGACCAGGTGCTGTGTCCCCAGATCAACAAGGAGTCCCAGGAGTACATGATAGAGGAGTACAAGCGCTTGCGGCAGCGCGACGGCACGGGGGCGGCCAAGTCGGCGTGGAGGATCACCGTGAGGCAGCTGGAGAGTATGATCCGACTGTCGGAGGGCATGGCCAGGATGCACTGCCAAGACGAGGTACAACTAGCTGTTTCCTCTGTCGAGTGAAATCAGAAGTGAAAATTTTAATAGCCGATTATATTCTGTAAATGTTACAAACACAGTGAATTAGGGTTAATTTGTCCTCCAATCCACAAACTTATCTCAGCGCTATGATTGTCATAAGTCTATGTTAAAGTATGAGAGTTCCAATCATCTTAGCGCTAACAGACATTTCCATTGTACTCCATATATGTTGGTACAGTTAGTACATGTCTCACTCCCCCTGTCACCCCTCATGTCCAGGTGGGGGCACGGGTGGCCCAGTCGTCTAAGGCGCCGCGATTCGCTGTGCAGAGTTGCGTCCCTTGGGCACGCCAGAAACCTATGATTGTGGGTTCGAATCCCGGTTCGCCCCGATTATGTTTCTAGGTTTGTCAGCACCATACCCGTGCTCGTGGGTTACACCGAAGTGGTAAACGTCTAAGACCTGCGTCACTTTGGGCTTTCCTCCCACATTAAGCTGACACGCCGCGTTATAACTGGAATACTGTTAAAAGCGGCGTTAAACCCAACTCACTCACTCACTCATGTCCAGGTGCAGCCAAAGCATGTGAAGGAAGCGTTCCGGCTGCTGAACAAGTCCATCATCCGTGTCGAGCAGCCCGACATCCATCTGGAGGAGGAGCAGGCAGAGCAGGACATGGAGGTTGAAGGTACGTTGCAGACAGAATGAACGCTGAGACTAAGTGTGGTCTACACTTGAATGAATGGCCATCAGGTCGGTAGGGACCACAAAGCACATACCTCTTGTAATCCTCTAACTGTTGTAACTCACACTTTAACATGGATGTATAATCCTATTTGCAAGTGGACATGATTCTGTTTGTGTCTCATTGTGGTGCTGTTTATGTTTATTTAGGAATGGGTGCTTGTCCGTCCGTCCAACCGTCACATTTCGTTTCCAGAGTAGAACTCAAAAACCATGAGAGAGATCTTAACCATACTTGGCACATAGATAGGTCTAGTGGTTAACTGGTGCCTTTTGAAAGATTGGGATTTAAAAAAACAAATTTTTTCCAGTTTTCCATGGCTTCAAAAACTTCGAAAATGGCATCTTCCCGAGGCAAGGGAGTTAACTGACTTTAAAAGTCCAGTTTCCACCCTTGCTGAACTAGGCTGGCATTACGGAGTTACATTTTGGCTGAACTAACAAATCTATGCATAGTCCAATCAAAATCGCGCAACGAAATCAAAATCCAGTTGGTAAATTGTCATGCAGATTTTGGTCGATTGCAGTATTTGTAAAGCATTTGCACTGCCAACTTGTTGTCAACAGATATTTTCTAAATCTTTTCATGTTTTTAATCAAGGTGCTCGCATGATATGCACTTTGCAATGTAAGACTCGTTTTATCACAATGTAGATCTTGATTATTGATCAGATCGTCTTGACTGGGGCTGCCATTTTGTTTGAAGCAATGCAAGTGATACAAGAGGTTGAATGTGATAGGCATAGAAGGGGCATAACTCGTAATAGCCACTGGTGGCGCTACAATTGAGTCAAGGAATTCCCGCCTTGTTCCGCAAGTTTGGAAACTGGACTTTTATGATCAGTTAGGTCACTTGCCTCGGGAAGATGCCATTTTCGAAGTCGTTGGAAGCTGATGGAAGCCGATGGAAAATGGCGGTAGTGCTTGTTTCCGGAGCAGATCTTGAAAACCATACGATATTTCTTGAACACAACCAGACATGTCATATTGGTGGGGGATATGTGTATTTCATGCTTGTTGGACAGAATGAGAGTACTCCAATACCTCATTCAGCCTTTAGAATTGATTGATGTCAGGGTCAGGTAGTTGCAGTGTTTGACCAGCTGATTGAGTGTCATCGGCCCTTGAAGAGTTGATCATTGTTCATGCTGGCAGCGACTGGTTTATCTGACCCTGAAATGGGTGTTTTAATTATGTAACCAGAGAAAGGCATTGCCTGCTCCTTCAACTGGTGGTGACTTTTAAGTAACTTTTCCTTTACCCCGAACTGTCTTCCCTCCTCAGAGGAGTCTCAGCCTGTAAGTGAGGAGTCCACAACGCCAACGCCGGTGGAGCCGGCAGCGGCCCAGAAGAAGGGCCTGAAGCTGACGTACGAGGAGTACAAGCAGATGGCCAACCTCATGGTGCTGCAGATGAAACGCAAGGAGGAAGAAGAGGTTCCCACAGCAGGTGAGAGGCGGCAGAGTTATCTCCCCTGGATCCAAAGTCCGAGGAAGCTTTTTATAATCTGTAAACATCTGTGAAAGCACTGGACTGATTTACCCTATTTCTTTCATGTTCCCAAGGTAAGGGAGTTATCTGACTATAAAAGTGCTGTTCCCACCCATGCCAAACTAGGCTGGAGTTAGTTTTTGGCTGGACTAACGAGTCTATGCATAGTCACATCAAAATTGTGTGATAATGTCGACATCCATATTGTAAACTGCCATACAGAATTGCTTGCAGGATTTACAAAGCATGTGTACCGCCCAACTTGGAGTCAAAAATATTTTCCAAATCATTTAATGTTTTTGATCAAGGTGTTCAAGACCCGTTTCATTACAATATACTTCTCGATTGTTGATCAGATCATCCTGGCTGAGAGCCACCTTTGTATTTGAAGCAAATTTAAGTGATATTAGAGGTGAGGGACATAGAAGGGACATAACTTGTGGCACTACGAACGAGCCCAGACAATTCAGCCAGGTTCGGCAAGGGCGGAAACATGACTTTTACAGTCAGTTAACGCCCTTGCCTCTGGAAAATGTATATTCTGGTATGCAGTGAACACATTTTCTGTGCAAAAAGATAGACATATAACAACAAAATTACAGAATGCAAGTTATTGTATTGTCTACTTGAAGTCATAAAAACGTGTTCATGTACAAGACTGTGTGTGCACAGGTGGCGAGAGTGTTGGTCTGAGGAAGAGCGAGTTAATCAGCTGGTACCTGGCAGAGATGGAGGAAGAGATCGATTCGGAGGCTGAACTAATGGAGAAGAAAACTATAGCTGAGAAAGTTGTGGAGAGACTTGTGCATCATGTAAGTGGAAACATTTCATGGAAGCCATTCGCAAAAGTGGGGGAGGCTCTGTTCGGATTTGTATTCAGAACAGGAACACTGCATACATTTTCTTGCCAAACGGCATAATAAGGCCCTGTTTATTATTTTATTTAGTGGAAACCGGGAAGAGAGAGTGTTCTTGATTGTGATTCTTTTGTAATGAATACTTGTTTTGTAAACCGCTTTATAACAATACCTGAAACAAGAGACCCAGAAGTCTGGAGGGAAATATTTAGTTTCCAGATGGAAAACTAACCAGCAGAGCAAATGTTATTGTAAGATTGATAGTCCATAGGCCAGAAGGTTAGCATTGAACTATGGAGCTGCTTCCTGAAGTTTTGAACGGAACATTTGTTTTTGCAGGATCACGTTCTGATTGAGCTTACACAGACTGGGATGAAGCCCAAATCGAAGCACGACACACAGGCCCTGATCAGGGAGGAGGATCCCATCCTTGTGGTGCATCCCAACTATGTGGCCGACGTGTAGACGACTCCATGGATGGGGCGTGGACAGTCATTGAAAGTGCAACCAATTCTGAACATTGACTTGTGCAGGGATTAATTTGAGGCAGACGGTGCCGATTTGTGAGACTTTCACCCTTGGAATAGAGGGATGGAACTTGACAGGAAGTTGTAGATATGTTCCATAATGTACAGGTGGGCTCGTGTGAGCTGTGCATCTAGGAGTGCTCCCCGACAGCAAGGGTAGTGAGGGGATGTGAAGAAGATGGATCCAGCGACAGTTGCTCTCGATGTCTCAAGACAACATGGATTGTTCTTGAAGACTTTGTATATATCTGGCTCATGTTCATACAGATCATTTGCAATAAAATGGTCATTCAATATGTTCTGTGTCCTGTTGGATCAATGTTGTGTGTGAACGTCCTTTGACCCACATTGGAGGCTTTTTTCTTGTCTGGAGGTCAGTCATCCACGTTGGAGGCTGTTGTCTTGTGTGGACATCAATCATCCATGTTGGAGGTCAGTCATCCACGTTGGAGGCTGTTGTCCTGTGTTGACATCAATCATCCATGTTGGAGGTCAGTCATCCACGTTTGAGGCTGTTGTCCTGTGTTGACATCAATCATCCATGTTGGAGGTCAGTCATCCATGTTGGAGGCTGTTGTCTTGTGTGGCGGTCAGTCATCCACATTGGAGGCTGTTGTCTTGTGTGGACATCAATCATCCATGTTGGAGGTCAGTCATCCACGTTAGAGGCTGTTGTCTTGTGTGGACATCAATCATCCATGTTGGAGGTCAGTCATCCACATTGGAGGCTGTTGTCCTGTGTGGACATCAATCATCCTTGTTGGAGGTCAGTCATCCACATTGGAGGCTGTTGTCTTGTGTGGACATCAATCATCCATGTTGGAGGTCAGTCATCCACGTTAGAGGCTGTTGTCTTGTGTGGACATCAATCATCCATGTTGGAGGTCAGTCATCCACATTGGAGGCTGTTGTCTTGTGTGGACATCAATCATCCATGTTGGAGGTCAGTCATCCACATTGGAGGCTATTGTCCTGTGTGGACATCAATCATCCTTGTTGGAGGTCAGTCATCCATGTTGGAGGCTGTTGTCCTGTGTGGACATCAATCATCCACGTTAGAGGCTGTTGTCTTGTGTGGAGGTCAGTCATCCACGGAGGCTGTTTTCCTGTGTGGACGTCAATCATCCATGTTGGAGGTCAGTCATCCAAGTTGGAGGTTGTGGTCCTGCGTGCAGGTCAGTCATTCATGCTGAAGGCGGTTGTCTTATGGATAAGGGTAATTTGGTTATATTGCTTTAAGCGACTTCTTCACCGGAACTAAGAGATATCAACAATATTTGGTTGGAAGCATTCTCCAATGGTGAGGATTCAAAATTGTACAAATGGTGGGGCTGACCCCACAAGAGGCTAAGGGGTGGGGATCATTGTAACTGAAAACTCGCATCTTTCGTCCTACCGCTTACACCTGAATTTATTCAAGAGGTTCAAATCCGATTTTCTTTAGGGACTCCATGGCAGCTATATTGAAATATCTATTCATAAACATCAATGACTTTGTAAACTATTTCTGTGCAAAATGATGGTCTCAGGAACCTGAACTTTGAATGTTTTCGTTATGATGGCGTGTATGTTTTGTAAAAATCGTTAGATGTGGGGAGTTTTTCGTCAGTATTTATGCAAAATACATTTGAATATGAACGCTGACAAAATATTTTGCTAAGTGTGTCGTTGATATTTTATACCGATAACTACTTACCCAGAGTGATACCCTGCCGTGATATTGCTAAAAGCGGCCTAAAACAATACTCACTCACTCGCTTACCCTTGTTATCTACAGTGCGAGGTCAATCTGCATGATAATCATTCTATCATATCTGTTAAATGTTGTTTAGTTTGACTAAAATCAGAAGAAACATTTGCAAAAATGGCTTAGCATCTTCAGTTTATTGGATATGTACAAGCAGGACTATACATCTTGTCAATCGGTTTGGAAGCCATTGCTCTGTCCAGCAACACTGCTGCTCCACATCTCAACCGTAACCTTGTAGAAGTGATACACTCAGATCATTGATAAAAACATACTTACCTGTTGCTTACATGGGTTGCCATAACATTTCTGTCCGACACGTACTAATAACATACTGAAATCTGTTCTACACTGGTACTATTTACATAGGGACATCTGTGTTCTACACGTGGCACTTATTACATAGGGACATCAGTGTTCTACACGTGGCACTTATTACATAGGGAAATCTGTTCTACACGTGGCACTAGTTACATAGGGACATCTCTGTTCTACACGTGGCACTTATTACATAGGGACATCTCTGTTCTACACGTGACACTAGTTACATAGGGACATCTCTGTTCTACACGTGGCACTAATTACATAGGGAAATCTGTTCTACACGTGGTACTAATTACATAGGGACATCTGTGTTCTACACGTGGCACTAGTTACATAGGGACATCTCTGTTCTACACGTGGCTCTTATTACATAGGGACATCTCTGTCCTACACGTGGCACTAATTACATAGGGACATCTCTGTTCTACACGTGACACTAGTTACATAGGGACATCTCTGTTCTACACGTGGCTCTTATTACATAGGGACATCTGTTCTACACGTGGCACTAGTTACATAGGGACATCTCTGTTCTACACGTGGCACTTATTACATAGGGAAATCTGTTCTACACGTGGTGCTAATTACATAGGGACATCTGTGTTCTACACGTGGCACTAATTACATAGGGACATCTCTGTTCTACACGTGGCTCTAATTACATAGGGACATCTGTTCTAAACGTGGCACTAGTTACATAGGGACATCTCTGTTCTACACGTGGCACTTATTACATAGGGACATCTCTGTTCTACACGTGACACTAGTTACATAGGGACATCTCTGTTCTACACGTGGCACTTATTACATAGGGAAATCTGTTCTACAAGTGGCACTTATTACATAGGGAAATCTCTGTCCTACACGTGGCACTAATTACATAGGGAAATCTCTGTCCTACACGTGGCACTAATTACATAGGGACATCTCTGTTCTACATTTGGCACTAATTACATAGGGACATCTCTATTCTACATGTGGCACTAATTACATAGGGACATCTCTGTTCTATGCATGGTACTGTTCACAACCATACATCAACATGGAGCCAGATGGTTGAGTCAAGCTCATCAATGAACATAAAGTTTTGTCATCATTTTTCATTAGCAAAACTCTCATCCTCCTCATCGCCTTCGTCACGAGCAACATTGTCATCATCATCATCGTCGTTGGCGGGCAGGGCGTTCTCCGATACATCGCCGTCGAAGCCCCCCCAGCCTTCGGTCCTCGACTGGGTCGGACTCCGACCCATCCGTTCCGCCAGGAGCTTGTGGTCTTCACGATCCTCCTTCGACTGAAACAGAGAACACTTCAAGTTGCGTGGCTGTGTGTGGACAGTAACTGCATACCTGTGTCTGACCGCTAAGATCATCTTCCGGAGGTAAGGGCCTTAACTGACTATAAAAGTCCAGTTTCCTCCCTTGCCGAACCAGGCTGGAATTCCGGAGTTACAATCTGGCTGGACTTTGGCTTGCAACGTGCAGAATTCTGTCCACTGCAGGATTTGCGAAGCATGTGAACCGTCAACTGAGCGTCGACAGATTTTTTGCGAATCTTTTCATGTTTTTTTTAAATCAAGGTGCTCATTTGATCTGATGCACTTCGCGTTGTAAAACCTGTTTTATTACAATATAGATTTTGATTATCGATCTTGACTGATTGGTCAATAGAAGGGACATAACTCGTAATAACCACTGATGGCACTACGATCTTGGCTAGTTTTGCAAGGGTGGAAACTGGACTTTTATAGTAACTATAGTTGACTCCTTTGCCTCGGGAAGATGGCTTAGGTTTCTTATCATGAGACTTGTTCCCCTATTCACCTTGTAATCGTCTTTGATACAAGGGTAACCTACCGCTTCCCTGTATTAGTGGAAAGAGAGTCAGCCTGGAGGGCGGAAGGTCGGTGTTTCGATCCGAGGTGCGCCTCAAACCAAAAGATGTTAGAAGATGGTACTTGTTACCCTGACTGACGCTCGACATTAAAGCTCTCTACGCTACTGTCGAACCAGTTCGACAGAATTTGTCACTAGCCGTGTTGCTACTGCCTTGCTTTCCCCAGTGAGTGAGTATGGTTTTACGCCGCTTTAAGGAATATTCCTGTAATATCACGGCGGGGGACACCAGAAATGGGCTTCACACATTGTATCCATGGCGGGAATCGAACCGGGGTCTTCGGCGTGACGAGCGAACACTTTAACCACTAGGCTACCCGACCGCCCGGATCACATTTAGATGAATGCCTACATAGGTCTATAATAATGGAGAATAACAAGCCTATCAAATGGCGAGAATTACCACAAGGTATATATTATATCAGTGATGTCAAACCAACCAAATACGGTCATCAGTTCTTCCAATTTCGATGAATAATATACAGCCTGGTTTCCCAGTAAAATGAACGAAGAACTTGGTAAAAATGTTGAATATCACTTTGTTAAAAATAATGGTATGCTATCACTTTGATCGAAATAATGGTAAGCATGTGAGTAAAAATAATAGAGAATATGTTCATTACAATTTAGTTTAGTCTCATGGAATCACATAACCGTTTTTGCATAAAAAAAATCCCTCATGTGAGCCAGAACTGTCTTTGCCTATACTACTGTATACTGTAAACAACAGGCTGTATGTAACGGGTGGCCGTATTCAGTAACCATGATCAAATAACGCAGACATTGCTTTCTACTCCACCGAGGGGATACCGTTACTGTCGTATTATTGCGTAATATTCCACCATACGTTACTGTTGTATGCTTACCCCATAAGGATTGGAATACGTTGACCTGAAAAAAATAATAATAATGGTATTGATATTGACCTCAATATCTTTTGCATTTATGGCAGTATAAACGTTAAAAAAAGCTGGGCACAATGTGTAGATCCCCGTGGCAATGGAACTCACTTGTTTGTTTGTTGCTTTATGCCACATCCAGCAATATTCCAGCTATAATTATGACGATGGGCTGTAAATAATCGAGTCTAGACCAGACAACCAATTGATTGACACGATAAGCATCGATCTACGCAAGTTGGATTCACAGGAACTCGTTATTGGCCAGTAAATGAATATTTATCATCCAAAACTTGCTCCCACAGGAGATATCGCTTGGGTGAGATCTACATTGTAGATATTGCTGCAATGAAATTGCAGACCAAATGACATCACTCCTCTTCTACAGAAGCTGTTAGCAGTACTTTTTACACTTAAGATACAGCGTATTACTGTCTACAAACTGAAAAATTTGGAAGAATGATGTTGGATGATAAAAAAATCTCACCCTCGTGTCTTTTGATGTCAAATATATTACCACGGAGCCTCAAAGTTTTTCCACTTTTATCAACTCGTGTTGATATATTTGATATCAAATGACTCGAGGGTGAGATTCTCTATGTACCCCCTCTATGTAAGTAGTAGGTGGTATACATATTTATTTACTTACCAATAACGAGTTCATGTGGTTGGATTCGATGATGACACGCATGAACCACGTCAGCGAGCCCGACGACCCGATCCCGGGATCACTTGCAATTCATTTATTTCAAATTATACATGTACTAAAAATTATATGGTCAAGATGTATTGTATCAATTTCACTTAATGACACGCGCCCTCTTATGACGTACCTTCTGAGATACAAGACGAGGCCCAGCACGGCACTCGCAGCAACCAAGCCTGCTATGACCGCCCCTGCCAGCACCCCCGACGCACCGCTTCTGTCTGAAAGCAACAACGAATACGTTCACAACTTGTATTTCTGGGGGCCGCGTCATACAAAAAGACGTTAAAAGATTGTACTTGTTGTTACCCTGTCTGGCGCTCGGCATTAAGGGGCTAAAACAAGGACTGGTCGGCTCGGAGTCAGTATACTGTGTCTGAGTGGGGTATTCATGTTAAACTGCGGCATGGTATCTCAGTGAGCTAGCACTATAAATCGGCATCAGTCCGGACTAGTACAAGCAGCCACACACACACATACACGTGCATGCACGTCGCTATATAAGTGCAATAATCTTGGACGCGACGTTAAACCCAATTTCACCTCACCTCACCTGTATTTCTGGGTGAGAGGGTGTTGTTTTACGCCCCTTTGAATTTTGTTCCAGCAATATGACGGAAGGGGCCACAAGGAATACATTGTTGGCATCATCTTCCTGAGACCAGGGCACCGTTCCACAAAGCGATTTTAGCGCCATGATTGTCGTAAGCCAATGTTAAAGTATTGGAGTATGATCACCTTAGCGCTAAGAGGGCTTTGTGGACCTGGGCCAAGGGCGTTAGTGACTATATATACTTTTATAGTCAGCTGACGCCCTTGCCTCGGGAAGATGTGTTCCCATGTGGGGAATCGCACCTGAAAAACGAACATTTTAAGCACAAGGCTACTCCACTGCGCGCGTGTATTTCCTGTGGAAACACACAGAACTACATAAACACCACTCTACCTTATCTGGACGAACATTGGACAGGCTGCACCCACCTTCATCAGTCAAGTCGTTTTCATCCACCTCGACGTCACCGTCGTTCCCTGCAATGACATACACAATATCATACATGATGTGTGTCGTTCTTTCACCGAGACATCTCATCATGACTGTTTTACACTCAAATCGTAGCAAGACCCATCTACCGCCCAGATTCATCACGTACCTTCTGAAGTCGGCGGTTTGGTGGGAGGGGGTGTTGTTGGGCCATCGTTGATGCCCAGTTTGGTCAGTTCCTTGGCGGCATCGGGGTGTATCAGCAGGTAACCTGGTAGACACATCCATCACTTCAGTCAGTTACACAGGTACAACACTCATTTTGTACAGTCAGGTAAACAGGTACAACAATCACTTCAGTCAGTTACACAGGTACAACACTCACTTCAGTCAGTTACATAGGTACAACACTCACTTCAGTCAGTTACATAGGTACAACAATTACAAAGTAGCAGACTAACTTTTCCATCCTTGATTGAGGGCGTTGACTGGTCGATAGTCCTCTTGACTGAGGTGGTCTTTCTCGTTGTAGTGGCCTGCAACATCCCCCCAACAGGTACGTAACAAACATCACACCATTCACAGGATACTGTGCCTCTACAGTTAGACTGAAGCTACACATGGATGTTGACACGGATATACCTAATTCACGACCCGTGAAGATCCGGGTGGAATAGCAATGCTTGTAAGAGGCGACTAACTGGATCGGGTGGTCAGGCTCGCTGACTTGGTTGATGCTTGTCATCGTATCCCAATTGCGTGGATCGAGGCTCATAATGCCAATCACTGGATTGTCTGGTCCAGACTCGATTATTTACCGATCGCCGTCATATAGCTGGAATATTGCTGATTGCGGCGTTAAACAGCAAACAAACAAACAAACCTAATTCACAATCTACGATAACGTACATCACCCTACGGTAGATTGATGTGGACACAGATGTACCTAATTCACAATCTACGATAACGTACACCATCGTACAGTAGATGCATGTCAACAAATACGTGCTTGTATAACGTCAATTCTAATTAACGGAATTGACAGTCGCAAACTACCTATTGATAGTGCTTGGATAACGCATTTCTTCAGATGGCTTTGAAACACTTCTTGAATATGGTATCATGTGTTTAGAATGTTTGTGCATGACAAGTTTTCATGTTTTTTTAAATCAAGGTGCTCATTTGATCTGATACACTTCGCGTTGTAAAACCCGTTTTATTACAATATAGATTTTGATTATCGATCTTGACTGATTGGTCAATAGAAGGGACATAACTCGTAATAACCACTGATGGCACTACGATCTTGGCTAGTTTTGCAAGGGTGGAAACTGGACTTTTATAGTAACTATAGTTGACTCCTTTGCATCGGGAAGATGGCTTAGGTTTCTTATCACTGAACAAATTAAGATGCAAGACTTTATGAGACTTGTTCCCCTATTCACCTTGTAATCGCCTTTGATACAAGGGTAACCTACCGCTTCCCTGTATTAGTGGAAGAGAGTCAGCCTGGAGGGCGGAAGGTCGGTGTTTCGATCCGAGGTGCGCCTCAAACCAAAAGATGTTAGAAGATGGTACTTGTTACCCTGACTGACGCTCGACATTAAAGCTCTCTACGCTACTGTCGAACCAGTCCAGTCACTAGCCGTGTTGCTACTGCCTTGCTTTCCCCAGTGAGTGAGTATGGTTTTACACCTCTTTAAGGAATATTCCTGTAATATCACGGCGGGGGACACCAGAAATGGGCTTCACACATTGTACCCATGGCGGGAATCGAACCGAGGTCTTCGGCGTGACGAGCGAACACTTTAACCACTAGCCTACCCGACCGCCCGGATCACATTTAGATGAATGCCTACATAGGTCTATAATAATGGAGATTCTACCATGAATTTGGAATTTACTCGATTCTGATTGGTCAATCAGAGGCTATTAAATCACCATAAACCCCCTCTGATTGTAACAGCTGGTTTGACGACCGCATCACCGCGGAAGCTAATATTCATAGAATAGTACTATTTTCAGTCATGTCAGGCATATTTAAATAATTATATCTACAATTACAGGTTACAAAATGCACAGATGCGGTTACTACAGTATTCAAAGGATGTGTGGCAATACATTTCATGCAGAAAACACGTTAGAAATCTACAAAGGGAATGTATTTACGTTTTTGAGACAACTGGGCCTAGATTTTCGAAACGATCGTAGCCCTAAGATTATCGTAAAGTTATCGTAAGGAAATCGTAGGCTATCGTAGCCTATTTTCGAAACTATCGTAGCCCTAAGATATCTTAAGTTTGTCGTAAATATGAGATAGCTCTATACCTGTCGTAAGTTTATTTTATCTTCATCCAAGATGGCGGCATACTTTTCCATAGATATTGTGCCAAACAACTAGTCCGCTTTACGTTCAAACATTGACATTTAATTTTGTAAAACTGAGTGATTCAAATTGACAATTCGAAAACACGAAGAACGCATCAAGGATTTCACGTCAAAAATGTTCTTAATCGCGACAGCGATACACATAACTGTGGAGTCGATAGCTTACATTATTTGTCTATCCAAGTCCATGCTGAAGAAGTGTGAAACAACATACCTTTTCGATAATTTGGGAAGGATAAAAACGGAAGGTGTCGGCAGGCTACAGTAATGACCGTGACCTTATTGATAGTTTAGGGGTAGCTAATCTTAGTTCAAAGTCTAGTTGAGAGTGGTTTCCCTTTGTATTCGCCCGGGACACCTTGCTCAATGGTACAGTTTTCATAAACCGCAGAGTTCCGCTGTTATATTTTCTGAGTCGCATTTGAGTCAATGCTTTAGTCTTTATTTTCGCATTTTATAAAATTATATCAATCTACATATGTAAAAACAACCATAAAGGTTTCGCATAAGTTTTTACATCTAAAATCGTGTGGGACGGGTGGTTTTAATAATTGAATTTTAACTATACAGTAGTATTTATTGACTTAACAAGGAAATACATGTGATCAAATATTTGTATACAATATCTAATATTTTTCTTGCAAAAGTAATTGTAATTTGTTTCGTTTTAAATTCAATACCTACGTTATCTATATCCTCTTGAAAGACAAATATTTGATAAAAAGTGATTAAAAACTGTCTGTTGAATAATTGCATTCTTTAAAAGCAGGTGATTAACGGCATATAGATGTATTCCCTAATAAATATAACAATTTACTGAAATTTTGACAGCAAAAGTTAAGCACAGATTTTTGTATCGACAAATCAAATAAAAAATGAGTTCCCATGCTCGTTCTGGTTCTCGTCAAAATGTAGCATAGATTGCACATTGTCCAAAATTCACATTCAAATATATGTTCGCAGAAAAAAAGTTTATTGAATGAAATTTACTGATCAACATAAAATACACATTTTCAACACAATAATCTTTGCATTCAATAAACCGGTTTTAAAATATTTTGGTCTTTTTAATATTTAAGTCTACATCTTCCCGTTTTATGTTTTACAAAAATATAGATATCCTTGAGACCATTCAGACAATAAAATCGTTGTAACGTATAGGTTCAACGGACAAATACTAGTAAATGATCCTCAGCAATTCTGTCAGACAAGCCAAACATCATTGAACTACGTCCTGGAATAGATTTGACACATTACAAAGTATTTCGCTCCTAAGCCAGATTTAAATGAAATCAGACAAATCAGTTTATTAGCTCTACTTAATTTAAAGGATAGAAAATGACTACATTATATGAATGTTCACGTTAACTTGTGGCGTGTTCCATGAGACAACATAACTTGACATTCCTAAATTATCTCTCTTTGCGAACGAAAATTAGTGTCACTTTTAAATTTTGAAAATAATTATGGATCTAGATAGATAAAAAAATAATTTCATCATCTAAATACTAATAGCTTGATATTGTATTTAAGTCCTTGGTTTATTCGTGAAATATATTGGATACATAAGTAACAAAACAAACTTAACAAGCTTAGATTATCATATAAACTTGCTTGTGGGTGCGCTGCTTCCTGAACAATTTTTGTTTTGAGTGTTTCCACGTATAATGTTGGTGTTTACACTAATATAAACTTGACTTTTGACATAAACATAAAAATAAACAGTATACCAGACTTGAACACGCATGTTAAATGCTGAACGCATATGCAGCTGGGAAATCCCCGTGACGTCACTGGGAAACACCCCGCTTTTTCAATCTCTAACACAAATCAGTTCTCTGTCAGAGTTACGACAGGTATCGTAACTCTGAACGATCTGCGACAGGTTTACGATAGTTTCGAAAATCTATCTTATCTTAACCGATATCTTATCTTTGAACGTCAGTTGTTAAGATTTATCTTAGCTACGATCGTTTCGAAAATCTAGGCCCAGAAAGCTTGGAATTTTGGCGCTTTTCTGTTTACGACTGTGACGTCATATCTTTTGCGTCACAATGAGCGATATGACGTCATAATGGTGACGCGCGATGTAGAGCGAAAACCTTGCAAAGCTTGCCTTGTTTTCTTTAGGGATGCCCACCTCATGTTAGCTTACCAAGTTGCCGTGCTTATATGCTTTCAATGCCTGTCATATGTTCGAGTGAAGTATTACGGTGTCAACAAACTGCTTGAGTATATACAGCGCCATATTTTGTTCGGTGATTCCGTAATTCAGATCGATAACCCACTCAAAACACTGGATTCATCCCTTGCCGCTTCACTCAGTATGTTTGCTAACACCAAAAAGTTCGCGTTTTATTTAGTCATGGTAGAATGGAAATAAACATACTGTGTTTTCAATGTAGAGCTAGGTTACCTGTAGATTTAACCCTGCTAAATTGAATTTGGAACCGAACGTGCCATAGGCCATTTTGTCGATAAAGCCATGCGTAATTAAATGCAGCGAATCGGCTACTTATGGATAGGTAGGAATAGTGCAACATCGGTTGTGAATAAAAAGGGATGTTTTAGTGAATATATTATATCCGAACATGGTCTAAAATAATACGGTTATGTTCAACAAGAACTGATTATTCTCTACAGTTAAGCAAAGCCCTGACAAATGAAGCTCGGTATTATAAGCTAGAGGGCGCCACCTGTCAGCCAGACGTTGTAGGATGTCCCGTCTCTGGTCCCACAGGAGTCCTTCTTGTTCCCGCGGCACGGCGCTCTGCAGATGTCCCGCGTGTTCGTGAACTCCTTGGCGTCCTTGGGTAGCGCTGACACACACGTGCACCTCACGCCAGCCTGGGAATGAGAATAACTGGTTAGTGGACAACAACCTGAGAGTACTGGTTAGTGGACAACAACCTTAGATCGAATAACTGGTTAGTAGATAACAACCTGAGAATAACTGGTTAGTGGACAACAACCTGAGAATGTCTGGTTAGTGGACAACAACCTGAGAGTACTGGTTAGTCGACAACAACCTTAGAATAACTGGTTAGTGGACAACAACCTGAGAATAACTGGTTATTGGACAACAACCTGAGAATAACTGGTTAGTAGACAACAACCTGAGAATAACTGGTTAGTAGACAACAACCTGATAATAACTGGTTAGTGGACAACAGCCTGAGAATAACTGGTTAGTAGACAACAGCCTGAGAATGTCTGGTTAGTGGACATCAACCTGAGAATGTAGCGTCTCCCAGCCGAGCCCAGATCTGATTATCGAGCATTGTTTTAAGGGGGCGGGTGCAAAATTCAGAACTTCAGTTGAAGCCTGGTCACAATATCAACCACAGTCTCGATTATTTACAAGACACCGACATACAGCTGGAACAATCCTCATCTATTGTTATTGAAGTCATACGCGCAAAATCACCTGTAGTTGGAAGCGTTCTTAAAATCTCTAACAATGTTAAGACAACGTTTTCACATCAGCGAGAGAAAGATAAACTATATAACACGGTGTTGTTCACTTTGCTCAAACCTGACCTGCCTCTAATGGACGGTGACAGGCACCAGACACTATAATTTGATTTTCACATACTTTCTGTGTTGTTGAAAGGGGTGCACACCTCCACCCTGCCCCGCCCTAATTTCCACTCACCGAGAGCATGGCATAGATGAACTTGTAGTGGAAGCAGTGGACGACACACATCTCCTTTGACATGAGGTCCGTAGTGAAGGATAGGGAGCTGTGTGGCGTTACACTCACACACGGGCCCAAGTTGTCATCTGAAATGAGAAACAGTGGATGCACGCAGGTACCTGATGTATTCACGAAACAGTCCACCCATACCTGGTACTTTAGCAGCTACCAGCTGCGACCGTTAGACCAGCCACGTGGTCCTGTAGGGTACTTGTTTAATCATGGCACCTGATGTGAAATACCTTATAAAAAAATAGATAAAAAATTTAGCAGCTACAAGAGGCAATATCTTCTACTCACAGGCAGCCATTTCCCCAGTCATATTTGACTTGTTCCGGTTGAACACGACGCGGCTAGATGTGTACAGCTTGTGGAGCTTTTCCAAGTCCAGCTTCACCAGACCTGCAATACATCATCAGGGCACATGAGTGTGCGTGTGTGTGCGCGTGCGCGGTCCATGTAGACACCTATCTATGCAAAACATGTTTCCGTTACCGGGACTAACTAGTGAGCTGAGATCATAAATGCAAACTTATCTTTCGTCATTGTTTTCTTTATAAACACTATTTCACATGGCTAATCTCACCACCATCCACTCCTATAAGAAATAACCAGTTGTGAAGAGGTTGAAGTGCACGGTTGTCCGTGTGTGATCGATTTGACAATAACTGCAAATGATACAGTACTCGTTATAGCATGCTCTTTATCTCCCGGACTAGCATTTCAGTAAACCTACACTAACCCCTGGGACCATTCTCGTGGTTCCCCCATTCTCAAATTACCCCCCACCCCTTCATTTTCATTTGCCAATATGATTGGCTACGCTTCTTGTTAATGGGGTTGCAATATGAAAACTCCGTACAACAACAAGAAAGCGAATTTCATCTACCGTTACAAACCGTAACAAACCGAAAGCAAGGCGTCCTATAAAGGTATGATCCTAACAGCATCCCTGAGATTGGGGTAGGCTAGGCAACATGTTTACAGAAGAATCAAGGCCTCGGACAGCACGGATGGCAGAATACGTTGTTGGCGTCGTAGCGGCGAGCGGGATGCCAAGGCAACATGTTTTACCATGATCGGTATGGGGGCGGTATCACACACGATAGGCGAATTGATTTGGCTATTGTTAATGGACATTTGATGACTGGCCATAGACATGTTGACGGAATGTTTCTTCCTGTCGTTGTTCCATTCGCTAGAATTATCGGCAGAAATTCTGAACTGCAAGATAACAATGCAAGACCACATCGTGCCGCGGTCATTTCCGACGAGAAGGCGTAAGGACATTAGACTGATTCGCGGACATGTCCCCATAGAGCATCTGTGGGATGTTCTCGGACGGAGGGTGTGCGCCAGGGACCCAGAACCCGCTAATGTGGCCAGCTTGGGCAGCTCTACAGGCGGAATGGCGGCAATACCAATGGCAACCATACGTACGTTAATTAACACTATGCCATCAAGGTGTCGTGCATGTGTCGCCCAACATGGTGGACACACCAGATATTGATATACACGCCCGAAATTAATTTTACCGACATTTATCGTCATTACGCCTTCACTATAAGTTCATCAATTCCCTTTTGTCGGGTGTATATATTGTACGAAACACCGGAAATTGAGATGTCGTTAATTTCGAATGAAATCGAATGACATTGCGCAGATGCATAAAACATTGCAAAGGATCGTAACTTTCTACTCTACACGACTCTTCTGTTCCGCCTTCTCCATTACTATTACCTGTGAAAAAGACAGACGCCACCTTTTTGCCCCCGCAGACCTGTTTCTTTGAACCCGGACAGACGATGTTGCATTCGTTCTTGTCTACGACCTTGCTCTGGGTGTGAGAGCACATGCACTTCTTGCCGTTCTGAAAAAACAAGACACACCCTTAAACTACACCTAAGTGGGTAAACCTATACATTTGTTCCACCTCCACTGCCACATTGAGGGTCACGGGTGAGCAAATGGTCGAATCCGCAAGAGTTCAGTCCTTTAGTCGTGCCAGGATGCGCAGATAGTCAGGTCGCATCCCCTAGGAATAATGACCCGTGCTCGTGGTTTACTGAAGAGGTAAACGTGTTCGATCTGCATCACTTTGGGATTACCTCACACATTTGCAGGACCGCCGTGATGTGAATACTCTTCAAAGAGCGTTAGGGGGCACGGGTGGCCCAGTCGTCTAAGGCGCCGCGCCGCGATTCGCTGTGCAGAGTTGCGTCCCTTGGGCACGCCAGAAACCTATGATTGTTGGTTCGAATCCCGGCTCGCCCCAAATATGTTTCTAGGTTTGTCAGCACCATACCCGTGCTCGTGGGTTTCACCGAAGTGGTAAACGTCTGAGACCTGCATCACTTCGGGCTTTCCTCCCACATCAAGCTGACACGCCATGATATAACTGGAATACTGTTAAAAGCGGCGTTATACCAAACTCACTCACTCACTCACCCAAAGAGCGTTAACCCAACTTACTCACTAATCCCATTAGCACGTTCGCATCACCAACCTGGATTACAGCATACTTGTACTTTTTTTTCCAGCAGTTGACGACACACCACAACGCCGTCATGCCCCCCTCCGCCTTCACCGTGAACGTCGTCCCCTCCGGACTGCGGCATCCGAGATCCTGCACCTCTGAAAGAAATGAAATTCGTTCTTTCTGTCATGCCTTTGCTGTAGCAATGCATAATACATCTATAGTTCCATATGTCTGGAATATCTTGGAACAAGGGGGCATACCACCACGCTTTCTTCAATTCTAGTGCAGTCGGATTTAGACCCGTGAAGATCCGGGGTAGAATAGGTCTTCAGCAACCCATTCTTGCCGTAAGAGGCGACTAACGGGATCGGGTGGTCAGGCTTGCTGACTTGGTTGATGCTTGTCATCGTATCCCAATTGCGTGGATCGTATCCCAGTCGATGCTTATGATGTCATTAACTGGATTGTCCGGTCCAGACTCGATTATTTCATGTTCTCATGTTCTCGTCGGTATATGGCTGAAATAATGCCGATGCAACGTCAAATACTAACTCACTCACTCCTCGCTTTCTTCTCACTGCAGACCTCCAGCTGGAACAGGATAAGGCCGGGGTAAGGCCATGGTAAGGCCTTGATGTCATACAGAAATAGTTTGTAAAGTTTACTACCTTAGCGAATTTGGAAGATCCCGGTTAGAATGTTTGCAAGGAAAGATTCGGTACCAAAGATTCAAACATGAATGAACATGAATGTTTAAAAATATCTCACCATTAGATTCGTTTCTTGCTGACATTCCAAACAAATGTTCCACATTTTCATCAGTACCCAACGGCGTTGTCTGCGGCAGTATCAGAACTGCAATAAACACACAAATGAGTCTTTGAAAACAATACCCGTACGGTTTGTCGTCCATTTTTCTTTCATTGTTATGTGACGTCATGTAATGCCGGTGACATCATGTAATGCCGATGACGTCACTGAGGTTAATGACGTCATGTTTCTTGTGTCTCCAACCTTCGCTAGGCAACTAACTGCACACTAAGGACTGCGCAGTGATGACTTGGCATCTATCTCACGTTCGCCTATTTGCCACGTTCCATGCGGCCAGCACAGTACCTCTGCCACAAGCCAGCGTCATGTCCCTTCTTACACAGTCCATTCATGATATTGCACATGTATTCATTTGTTTAATTTTTGACGAGTCTACACATTAAGATAATCGTATGTCATAGAATTTGGAAAATGGGCCAAAACGTGAGAAATTTGTGTAGTTATCCTTTGTTTGAATTGGTTCTACGACTAATTGGTTATAAGGCCACTTTAATGTATAAAGATAAAATGCCATGCACCTCACTGCCGCAGTTGTAGTAGCATCATCATTATTATTATGCAAAAAAATATTTAATGTGCACCCATAGGCTTGGATAAGGCCAGTCTGTTCTTATTTCAGAATAAGCGCGTTTGTTTCGAACAAGAGAAAGGTCCGCAGTAGTGTTATGGCAAGTCACCACTGCGCCGGAGTCTGACTATTCCCGTCAAGCCTGTGAAAAATATATATGGCCTTCTGTTAGCAGATTGACTTGGCATGACACCACCACAGCCACAACCACTTTCAAAGTTATTTACAGATCATACTGCATACGGTATTCTACTTCATCTTTACAAATTTACCCTTGCACTAGATATCAAAGACCCAGATTCCAACGTTTAATGATATTTTCTCAAAGTTTACCATATGTTTATAGAATCTAGAAATGAGCAGACATTTCCAAAATAAAATGGACGAGAAATACACCGTCGAGCAAATGAAAATCTGCAATTAAAAATTGGACTTGACAAAAATATTACGAACGTTATCAAAACGTTACTCGGCTGAACGAAGTCGCCGAAACGATGCAACTTTAAGATCCAAAACACAACAATGGCACCTTATCAAATTCTTCATGATTACCATTTCTTGTTTGTTACATGTTTAGCCACCATCAAACAACATCTTCCCAAGGCAAGGGAGTTACCAGGGGCACCAGACAAAGGCTAGCGAGGTGTGACGATTCGTCGCACCAGAGACCATATACCGTTATCCTCATGAAGGGACCTCTTGTCACATCTTACGTACGCTCCACCAAATTACTAGTATATATATTTATATAACGGTATATGGTCTCTGGTGTGACGAATCGTCCATTTCATTTTCAAACAGTCTACTTATTTATATAAACATGACATGAAATGGTTAACTTCCATTGAGAAAATATCTTAAACCGCGAAAAACTATTGCGACATCCAAGTCCTATGGATAGCTAGCGATATGGTCACTTTGGTGTTGAAAGATATATTGTCATACTCTTCTATGTCACGTTGTAATAGCGTATTATATTATTATATCAGACAATCTGTAAATCATACTGAAAGACGTCCATGACGCCGGATTGCTCTGATTTCAGCATTGCGTACATCAGCCTATACTCATCCCCTTCTCAGCTATACCAGCCTATACTCATCCCCTTCTCAGCTATACCAGCCTATACTCATCCCCTTCTCAGCTCTATCAGCCTATACTCATCCCCTTCTCAGCTCTATCAGCCTATACTCATCCCCTTCTCAGCTCTATCAGCCTATACTCATCCCCTTCTCAGCTCTATCAGCCTATACTCATCCCCTTCTCAGCTCTATCAGCTATACTCATCCCCTTCTCAGCTCTATCAGCCTATACTCACCCCGTTCTCAGCTCTATCAGCCTATACTCATCCCCTTCTCAGCTCTATCAGCCTATACTCACCCCGTTCTCAGCTCTATCAGCCTATACGCATCTCCTTCTCAGCTCTATTAACGTATACTCATCCCATTCTCAACTCTGCGACTGAAATTATGAATTTGTTAAAATTATATTTGTTTAACCTTACACGTGACTATATTTTCATGAGATACGAGCTTCAGAGATTGCTTTGCTGTAAAACATTCAACGCGATAATTTGCATGTCACATGTAAACAAACGCATTCGAATTAAAATCAGATCGGCCTGTGTAGTTAGAGAATTCCATCTGAGTTTACAGATAGTTTTGCAGAAGTATGAACCAATCGCACCAGAATCGCGACAGTGAGCTTTACTATCTGTACTTACAAATCAAACAATCTCACCTCGTGCCTTCGTGCCGGATCCGCATTCCGCATGTGTAACCAGTCAGACAAAACCACTATAAGCACTTTATAAATGCGTCTCCTTGACAGAATATACACATCTGAATGTGGAGGAAAACTAAACACTGAAATGAATGATAAACGTTTTGAAATGCTGCATGGATCATGTATGAGGATTTCTTACACCAATCGATAGCAGTAGCAAGCAGTGGCCAGCAGTAGCCAGTAAGCCGTGACTAAGATCGATTGGTCACAATCACCAGATAAACCTATTCTGTGTTAACTTTTGTGGTTGTTCTTCGTTGATTAAACACCGCTTCGTGTCTTTAATGTAACATTTAGCGACGTTCAATCAACGGTGAACTACTCGAAATATGAAAGCCACTTCAAACAAGCATGAAATACTCATATCCCCCGCCAATATGACATGTCCGGTTGTGTGCGATGCATTAGCTCCTGTGAACTATGTTCACTGGGCCTTTTTGTAAATGGCCTAATTTGCAGCACTAAAAAAAGTTATAACTGGTGTTGTTTCCCATCTGCAGTTTATGATAGAATATGTAACTGTATTTGGAATGAGTAAGGATGAGACAAATTGACAAACAACTTCTTTATTACAATTAGGATCGATGATTTCGGTGTAGGTTTTAACACCGTTATCAAGCAAGTGAAGTACAGAGTATGGTTGACACGACTATATACAGGATAGGAGGCAGTGTTTATACAGTTGAGTAGGTTTAAGACCAGTTACACTGTTGTATTTGTAATGAGTTGTGTTTCTGCATAAAGTTAGTCAATGAATGCAACAACCGTGTCCATGACACTTTTGGAGGAACATACACACAAGCAATGCAGAACTTAGCAACAAGAATGGAAATGTATTCAATACTGCGAGATGACATTATGTGCCAAGTTTGGTGAAGAAATATGGCACGGTTTTCAAAATCTGCACCGGAAACGAAATGTGACGGACGGACGGACGGACGGCAACCATTCCTATGCCCCCCTTCCACTTCGTGGCGGGGGATAATAATGTTGTATCGATAGTCGTAGTAGATCAGACGACATGTTTGTTGATATGCCGGGGTCACCGTGTGCTAAATTATCCAATGCGATGTGAAGCTGCCCTACAATCAGAAATGGTTATCGCTCATTAACCACTTCAAAATTCACCAATCAGATTAGACCACTATTCAATGTCATAGTTGATTATGTGATCTGACTGATCTTGTGTCATCGTAATCGGCGCGAGACGTTGCTCATGCTATCAACCACTGGTTTGCATGTTCCTGATTCGTCATGATATAGCTTGTATGTTGTTGACTGCCGCATCACTCACTCTTGTTGACTCCCCATATGTCCCAGCAAAGGCCAGCAGGGCAATGATCTCGAGGCAGGGCGTCCACTATGACGGTTGACTTGTTGACTTGACTTTTTTGTTAACTTGTAGGTCGACGTCAGCAATTGTCCATCTATGTCTGAATGAAATGCTGTGTGTGTTTGTTTAACAATACTTTTAACAGTATTCAAGCTGTAGCACGGCGTGTCAGTTTAGACGTTAACCACTTTGGCACGGCACGGGTATGGTGCTGACAAACCTAGAAACATAAGCGAGGCGAAACGGTATTCGAACCCACGATCATAGGTTTCTGGACGCAACTACAACGCATTGCAGCGCTTTAGACTACTGGGCCACCTATGCCCTCCTTGGCACATGGACTTGTCGAGGCACCGAATCAAAAATGAAAAAGTGGATTCAAAACCAAAAGGTTATAAATGTATAGGATTTATTCATTTTTTCTTTTTCTTCTTTTTTTCCTTGGATCTGTCTGTGGCCTTATGTCGACTGTGCTTCTCCTTTTTGCCCGCGTCTTTTGACTTTCTATCTTTCTTAGGTTTCCCCTCGCCACGGAGTGATTTTTGTTTCTGTTAACATGAACAGCATTCCCGCCATTACTCATAGTTACCCGTTATTACTCACAGTTACATACCATTACTCATAGTTTACCGCCATTACTCACAGTTACCCACCATTACTCACAGTTACCCATCATTACTCACAATTACCCGCCATTACTCACAGTTACCCGCCATTACTCAGTTACCTACCATTACTCATAGTTACCCGCTATTACTCACAGTTACCTACCATTACTCATAGTTTACCGCCATTACTCACAGTTACCCACCATTACTCACAGTTACCCACCATTACTAACAATTACCCGCCATTACTCACAGTTACCCGCCATTACTCAGTTACCTACCATTACTCATAGTTTACCGCCATTACTCACAGTTACCTACCATTACTCACAGTTGCCTACCATTACTCACAGTTACCTACCATTACTCAGTTACCCATCATTACTCACAGTTACCTACCATTACTCACAGTTACCCACCATTAGTCACAGTTACCCGCCATTACTCACAGTTTACCACCATAACTCACAGTTACCGACCATTAGTCACATTTACCCGCCATTACTCACAGTTACCCATGATTACTCACAGCTACCCATGATTACTCACAGTTACCCATGATTACTCACAGTTACCCGCCATTACTCACAGTTACCCACCATTACTCACAGTTACCCACCATTACTCATAGTTTAACGCTATTACTCACAGTTACCTACCATTACTCATAGTTACCCACCATTACTCACAGCTTCCCGCCATTACTCACAGTTTAACGCCATTATTCACAGTTACCCACCATTACTCACAGTTACCCGCCATTGCTCACAGTTACCCACCATTACTCACAGTTACCCGCCATTGCTCACAGCTTCCCGCCATTACTCATAGTTTAACGCCATTATTCACAGTTACCCACCATTACTCACAGTTACCCGCCATTGCTCACAGTTACCCGCCATTACTCACAGTTACCTACCATTACTCAAAGTTTACCGCCATTATTCACAGTTGCCCACCATTACTCAGTTACCTACCATCACTCACAGTTACCCACCATTACTCACAGAAACCCGTAATTACTCACAGTTACCCGCCATTAGTCACAGTTACCCACCATTACTCACAGTTACCTACCATTACTCACAGTTACCTACCATTACTCACAGTTACCTACCATTTCTCACAGTTACCCACCATTACACACAGTAACCCGCCATTACTCAGTTACCCGCCATTAGTCACAGTTACCCACCATTACTCACAGTTACCCGCCATTACTCACAGAAACCCGTAATTACTCACAGTTACCCGCCATTAGTCACAGTTACCTACCATTACTCACAGTTACCCACCATTACTCACAGAAACCCGTAATTACTCACAGTTACCCGCCATTAGTCACAGTTACCCACCATTACTCACAGTTACCTACCATTACTCACAGTTACCTACCATTACTCACAGTTACCTACCATTTCTCACAGTTACCCACCATTACACACAGTAACCCGCCATTACTCAGTTACCCGCCATTAGTCACAGTTACCCACCATTACTCACAGTTACCCGCCATTACTCACAGTTACCTACCATTACTCACAGAAACCCGTAATTACTCACAGTTACCCGCCATTAGTCAGTTACCCGCCATTACTCATAGTTTACCGCCATTACTCACAGTTACCCGCCATTACTCACAGTTACCTACCATTACTCACAGTTACCTACCATTACTCACAGTTACCCACCACTACTCACAGTTACCCACCATTAGTCACAGTTACCCGCTATTACTCACAGTTACCAACCATTACTCAGTTACCCGCCATTACTCACAGTTACCCGCCATTACTCAGTTACCCACCATTACTCACAGTTACCAGCCATTACTCACAGTTACCAGCCATTACTCACAGTTACCCACCATTACTCACAGTTTACCGCCATTACTCATATTTTACCGCCATTACTCAAAGTTACCCGCCATTACTCACAGTTACCCGCCATTACTCACAGTTACCTGCCATTACTCAATGTTCACCGCCATTATTCACAGTTGCCCACCATTACTCACAGTTACCTACCATTACTCACAGTCACCTACCATTACTCACAGTTACCAACCATTACTCACAGAAACCCGCCATTACTCACAGTTACCCGCCATTAGTCACAGTTACCCACCATTACTCTCAGAAACCCGTAATTACTCACAGTTACCCGCCATTAGTCACAGTTACCCACCATTACTCACAGTTACCTACCATTACTCACAGTTACCTACCATTACTCACAGTTACCTACCATTTCTCACAGTTACCCACCATTACACACAGTAACCCGCCATTACTCAGTTACCCGCCATTACTCATAGTTTACCGCCATTACTCACAGTTACCCGCCATTACTCACAGTTACCTACCATTACTCACAGTTACCTACCATTACTCACAGTTACCTACCATTACTCACAGTTACCCACCACTACTCACAGTTACCCACCATTAGTCACAGTTACCCGCTATTACTCACAGTTACCAACCATTACTCAGTTACCCGCCATTACTCACAGTTACCCGCCATTACTCAGTTACCCACCATTACTCACAGTTACCAGCCATTACTCACAGTTACCAGCCATTACTCACAGTTACCCACCATTACTCACAGTTTACCGCCATTACTCATATTTTACCGCCATTACTCAAAGTTACCCGCCATTACTCACAGTTACCCGCCATTACTCACAGTTACCTGCCATTACTCAATGTTCACCGCCATTATTCACAGTTGCCCACCATTACTCACAGTTACCTACCATTACTCACAGTCACCTACCATTACTCACAGTTACCAACCATTACTCACAGAAACCCGTAATTACTCACAGTTACCCGCCATTAGTCACAGTTACCCACCATTACTCACAGTCACCCACCATTACTCACAGTTACCTACCATTACTCACAGTTACCCGCCATTACTCATAGTTTACCGCCATTACTCACAGTTACCCGCCATTACTCAGTTACCTACCATTACTCACAGTTTCCCACCATTATTCATAGTTACCCACCATTACTCACAGTTTCCCACCATTACTCACAGTTACCCACCATTAGTCACAGTTACCCGCCATTACTCACAGTTACCCATCATTACTCACAGTTACCCGCCATTACTCACAGTTACCCGCAATTACTCAGTTACCCACCATTACTCACAGTTACCAGCCATCACTCACAGTTACCAGCCATTACTCACAGTTACCCACCATTACTCACAGTTTACCGCCATTACTCATAGTTTACCGCCATTACTCACAGTTACCCGCCATTACTCACAGTTACCCGCCTTTACTCACAGTTACCCACCATTACTCACAGTTTACCGCCATTACTCACCGTTACCCACACTTACCAACCATTAATCACAGATACCCACAGATGCCGACAGCGTGGTTAATACTCACACAGTATTTTGAACAGAGGTCAATGTAGAGGTAATGCGGTAATCAAACCATCCTCACCTTGGACAATTCTTCCTTAATCCTTTTGCCTGCCGCCCCCCCGTCGCTGCCCTGTGGTATCTGATGAATCAATGGGACAGTTAAATCTCAACAACACTAATATTGGTGCAAACATGGATGCATTTGATTTTGGACGCAATGTAGTCTCGAAATTTCATTATAGACAGTCCAGGCCTCACTACTTGACCCGTGAAGATCCGGGTAGAATAGCAATGCTTGTCGTAGGAAGCGACTAATGGGATCGGGTGGTCAGGCTCGCAACCTGTGCTTGCTGTGAGAGGCAACTATGCTTGTCGTAAGAGGCGACTAACGGGACCAGGTTGGTCAAGATCGCTGACTTGGTTGATGCATGTCATCCTATCCCAATCGCGTGGATCGATGCTCATGGTGTCAGTCACTGGATTGTCTGGGCCAGACTCAATTATTAACAGACCGCCGCCATATAGCTGGAATACTGCTGAGTGCGGCTTTAAACAAACAAACACACAAACAAAACCTCACTGCCTCTGGACCTATACGTTATTGTCTGGAAGCATGACAAACTATATATTGTACGGCGTGGCCAAGACTATCTCAACCAAATTATAAAACTTACCTCTGTTTCCTTCTTACGCCTGAAACACAAAACATGAAAATACAGCAACACTAAATACTCTACGTATAAACATATAGTCATGTATTGAGCGGGGAATTACGAAGGTTGTTCTGAGTGATGCAGCGTGACCCAAATGTTCGCGAGATTATTGTCATTCGGGTAAACTGATGCCACGCAAGCAGCACGTGACTACTGAGTCGTGTCGCGTGACTCTTCGTCGGGTAATGACTTCAAGCTGAAGAAAACCTCCGCCGGTGAAGTCTCAAACATCTACATTACTTCAATGAAGAGGAGGTAGAGGAGGGCTTTCCTCCCACACGCCGTAAACCCAACTCACTCACTTAATTTAGTACAAAGGGCAAGAACAGTGACGTTTTTGACTGATACCTTCCTTTCTTCAAATGACAATGTGAAATACATACCTTTACCTATAACAGTTATAATCAAGATTCTTCGTTTACAGCAATGTTTTCAGGTCTGACTAGTTACTTAACTGGATGTCATCGTAACACGTAGATCAATTCCATGATGTCAAGGGGCGGTCAGGTAGCCTAGTGGTTAAAGCGTTCGCTCGTCACGCCGAAGACCTAGGTTCGATTCGCGACATGAGTACAATGTGTGAAGCCCATTTCTGGTGTCCCCCGCCGTGATATTACTGGAATATGGCTAAAAGCGGCGTAAAACCCAATCTCATTAAAATCAGATCTTAGTTTTCGCTATCGCTAAACAAAGCTTTGTTTAGCGGCAGCGACAACTCAGATCTGATTTTAATGAGATTGCGTAAAACCATATCCACTCATGATGTCAAGCACAAGATTGTCTTGTCCAAACTCGATTATTTACATACCGCCGTCATATAGCTGGGATATTGCTCGGCTCAGTGTAAAACAACAAGCTAAGTTACTGAACCATCGTTTCTTGACCGCATATATTATTCTGAGAATCAATGACCAATGCCTAAAACCAATTGTTTGCTATGGGATAATTCTAAAATAAAGTATACACTATATGCACAGGAGGTTAGCTTCTCGACAACCATCCTATTTACCTCATCCCTAATCTGTCTACTTGTTCGGTTGATGAGAAAAAAACCATACATTGTGTCAAAGAAGAGTGATTATCTTCTTGTATATTATTTACCGTTTGATGAAGATAACAAGAGCGACGACGAGCCCTATCAGCCCCACGCATGCGACGCCCGCGACGACTTTGGCGGTGGTATTATCATGTCCATCTGCAAAACGTCATACTTGTATTATTCTCTAATGACTGCTTCAGGCGAGTGCGAAACAAACAAACAAACAAACAAACAATATGTGTCCTGCGTCCACAACACCAGTATCTTCTACAGAACCGAGGTTATTGTATAACGCGAAGGCGACAAACACCACGTGTTTTCAACAGCCTCTGATTGGTTCAAAAAACGTTCCAGAGGGAACTACAAGAATACCTTCCCATCAACACTCACACTGCATTGAAATACATCTTAAATAAATAAATCATGCACACAAACACACGTTTTGGATTCAGTGGGAAATTCACTTCTGTTATTTTCTTTCAGAGCCAAATGACCGAGACAGAGTGACTGAGTTGGGTCTATCATCCAAAACTGGCTCCCACAGGCGATATCGCTTTGCAGACCATCGTGACGTCACTGGTTACCATGATGTCACAATCAAATGACATCACTTATGGATCTACTACTGAAGCTGTTAGCAGTACTTTTTACACTGAAGACACTGCTAATTATTGTCAACAAATTGAAAAAGTTGGAAGAATGATGTTGGATGATAAATAAAATCTCACCCGAGTGTCTTTTGATATCAAATATATCAACACTCGTTGATAAAAGTGCCAAAAATCCTCGGCAAGCCTCGGAATTTTTCCACTTTTATCAACTCGTGTTGATATATTTCATATCAAAAGACACTCGGGTGAGATTCTCTATTAATCGCCGCTTTGAACAGTATTCCAGTTATATCACGGCTTGAGTGGGAGGACAGCCCGAAGTGATGCAGGCCTAAAACGTTTACCACTTTGGTGAAACCCACGAGCATGGGTAAGGTTCTGACAAACCTAGAAACATAATCAGGGCGATTTGGGATTCGAACCCACAATCACAGGTTTCTGGCGTTACCAAGGGACGCAACTCTGCACTAGTTGTACCATGTGAATGCCCCTTGAGACGAGTGGGCCACCCGTGCCCCTGAGAAAGAATGAGGTACATCACTATTTTGTAAACGTGTATCATTAATTCATTATTAGTCTCATTGAAACGGAGAGCGTGGATTCTGACACAGACTGATCCATTAGATCTGCCGTATCTTGAATATATATTTCAAGTGTAACTGGCTTTCACCCATGAAGATCCGGGTTAGAACTGGTCTTTAGCAACTCATCAGGACCGGGGTCAGACTCGCTTACTTGGTTGATGCATGTCATCGCATCCCAATATTGCGTAGACAGATGTTTCCACTCCTATTTACAAAACCTTTGTCCAACGGGCTCATTGCACAATCTAATATAACCCAGAAAGGGCTTCACTGGGATAATGCCGGGCCCGCCTCTGTCCGCGACAGCCTCACCTTCGTCAACAACGACCACATCTGTGCCGGGAGTAGTACCTGGAGACAAGAAATAGGTTGTACAAGCACCCATATCATGAAAGAATACTGATATCGCCTCCTAGTCACGGTAACACCTCACACACGCTTATTTACAACATATCTGACAGATGCATATTGATCACATGTCACAGTCATCATAATTGATAAAACGCAACTGTCACGAATATCAATGACACTTCATAATCACCATTACTGAAAAAACACAATCACAAATAAACTTTTGTTTATTGTTTAACGCCGCACTCAACAATATTCACGTTGTATGACGTTGTATAGTGTGTGAATTACACCAATCAACGCGTGTGTGCTGTGTGGTGTGTGAGTCACGCCAATCAATGCATGTGAGCTGTGTGGTGTGTGAGTCACGCCAATCAACGCGTGTGAGCTGAGTGGTATGTGAGTCACGCCAATCAACGCGTGTGAGCTGTGTGGTGTGTGAGTCACGCCAATCAACGCGTGTGAGCTGTGTGGTGTGTGAGTCACGCCAATCAACGCGTGTGAGCTGTGTGGTATGTGAGTCACGCCAATCAACGCGTGTGAGCTGTGTGGTATGTGAGTCACGCCAATCAACGCGTGTGAGCTGTGTGGTATGTGAGTCACGCCAATCAACGCGTGTGAGCTGTGTGGTATGTGAGTCACGCCAATCAATGCATGTGAGCTGAGTGGTGTGTGAGTCACGCCAATTAGCGCGTGTGAGATGGGTGGTGTGTGAGTCACACCAATCAACGCGTGCGAGCTGTGTGGTGTGTGAGTCATGCCAATCAACGCGTGTGAGCTGTGTGGTGTGTGAGTTATGCCAATCAACGCGTGTGAGCTGCGTGGTGTGTGAGCTACCGCGATCAACGCGTGTGAGCTGTGTGATGTGTGAGTCACGCCAATCAACGCGTGTGAGCTGTGTGGTGTGTGAGCTACGGCGATCAACGCGTGTGAGCTGTGTGGTGTGTGAGCTACGGCGATCAACGCGTGTGAGCTGTGTGTTGTGTGAGTTACAGCGATCAACGCGTGTGAGCTGTGTGATGTGTGAGCTACGGCGATCAACGCGTGTGAGCTGTGTGGTGTGTGTTTCGCCAATCAACGCGTGTGAGCTGTGTGGTGTGTGAGTTACAGCGATCAACGCGTGTGAGCTGTGTGGTGTGTGAGTTACGGCGATCAACGCGTGTGAGCTGTGTGGTGTGTGAGTTACTGCGATCAACGCGTGTGAGCTGTGTGGTGTGTGAGTTACGGCGATCAACGCGTGTGAGCTGTGTGGTGTGTGAGTCATGCCAGTCTACGCGTGTGTGGTGTGTGAGTTACGGCGATCAACGCGTGTGAGCTGTGTGGTGTGTGTTTCGCCAATCAACGCGTGTGAGCTGTGTGGTGTGTGAGTTACGGCGATCAACGCGTGTGAGCTGTGAGGTGTGTGAGTTACGGCGATCAACGCGTGTGAGCTGTGTGGTGTGTGAGTTACGGCGATCAACGCGTGTGAGCTGTGTGGTGTGTGAGTTACGGCGATCAACGTGTGTGAGCTGTGTGGTGTGTGAGTTACGGCGATCAACGCGTGTGAGCTGTGTGGTGTGTGAGTTACGGCGATCAACGCGTGTGAGCTGTGTGGTGTATGAGTTACGGCGATCAACGCGTGTGAGCTGTGTGGTGTGTGAGTTACGGCGATCAACGCGTGTGAGCTGTGTGGTGTGTGAGTTACGGCGATCAACGCGTGTGAGCTGTGTGGTGTGTGAGTTACAGCGATCAACGCGTGTGAGCTGTGTGATGTGTGAGCTACGGCGATCAACGCGTGTGAGCTGTGTGGTGTGTGAGTTTCGCCGATCAACGCGTGTGAGCTGTGTGGTGTGTGAGTTACGGCGATCAACGCGTGTGAGCTGTGTGGTGTGTGAGTTACGGCGATCAACGTGTGTGAGCTGTGTGGTGTGTGAGTTACAGCGATCAACGCGTGTGAGCTGTGTGGTGTGTGAGTTACGGCGATCAACGCGTGTGAGCTGTGAGAGTTACGGCGATCAACGCGTGTGAGCTGTGTGGTGTGTGAGTTACGGCGATCAACGCGTGTGAGCTGTGTGGTGTGTGAGTTACGGCGTTCAACGTGTGTGAGCTGTGTGGTGTGTGAGTTACGGCGATCAACGCGTGTGAGCTGTGTGGTGTGTGAGTTACGGCGATCAACGCGTGTGAGCTGTGTGGTGTATGAGTTACGGCGATCAACGCGTGTGAGCTGTGTGGTGTGTGAGTTACGGCGATCAACGCGTGTGAGCTGTGTGGTGTGTGAGTTACGGCGATCAACGCATGTGAGCTGTGTGGTGTGTGAGTTTCGCCAATCAACGCGTGTGAGCTGTGTGGTGTGTGAGTTACGGCGATCAACGCGTGTGAGCTGTGTGGTGTGTGAGTTTCGCCAATCAACGCGTGTGAGCTGTGTGGTGTGTGAGTTACGGCGATCAACGAGTGTGAGCTGTGTGGTGTGTGAGCTACGGCGATCAACGCGTGTGAGCTGTGTGGTGTGTGAGTTTCGCCAATCAACGCGTGTGAGCTGTGTGGTGTGTGAGTAACGGCGATCAACGTGTGTGAGCTGTGTGATGTGTGAGTCACGCCAATCAACGCGTGTGAGCTATGTGGTGTGTGAGTTACGGCGATCAAAGCATGTGAGCTGTGTGGTGTGTGAGCTACAGCATTCAACGCGTGTGAGCTGTGTGGTGTGTGAGTCACGCCAATCAACGCGTGTGAGCTGTGTGGTGTGTGAGCTACGGCGATCAACGCGTGCGAGCTGTGTGGTGTGTGAGTTACGGCGATCAACGCGTGTGAGCTGTGTGGTTTGTCAGCTACAGCGATCAACGCGTGTGAGCTGTGTGATGTGTGAGTCACGCCAATCAACGCGTGTGAGCTGTGTGGTGTGTTAGTTACGGCGATCAAAGCATGTCAGATGTGTGGTGTGTGAGTTACGGCGATCAACGCGTGTGAGCTGTGTGGTGTGTGAGTTACGGCGATCAACGCGTGTGAGCTGTGTGGTGTGTGAGCTACGGCGATCAACGCGTGTGAGTTGTTTGATGTGTGAGTTTCGCCTATTGCGTGTTGCAGTAACTAGGCTAATAAGTCAGCACCTACTTGCAGGCGATCTCAAAATGATCCCATTCCCCTTTGCCACGCCCAGCAAGACTTCCTTATTCTTCAGGAAGTACTCTGGGAAGGAAAAGAGACACTGTATGTACACTGCGAGGAACCTGTCCTGCACATATGAACAGTAACCATATAGAACCAACCCACACTACACCCACACACTGTGATGAGCTTGTCCTGCACATATGAACAGTAACCATATAGAACCAACCCACACTACACCCACACACTGTGAGGAGCTTGTCCTTCACATATGAACACTAACCATACAGAACCACACAACACTACACCCACACACTGTGAGGAGCTTGTCCTGCACATATGAACAGTAACCATACAGAACCACACAACACTACACCCACACACTGTGAGGAGCTTGTCCTGCACATATGAACACTAACCATATAGAACCAACCACACTACACCCTCACAGTGTGAGGAGCTTGTCCAGCACATATGAACAGTAACCATACAGAACCACACAACACTACACCCACACACTGTGAGGAGCTTGTCCTGCACATATGAACAGTAACCATACAGAACCACACAACACTACACCCACACACTGTGAGGAGCTTGTCCTGCACATATGAACAGTAACCATATAGAACCAACCACACTACACCCTCACAGTGTGAGGAGCTTGTCCAGCACATATGAACAGTAACCATACAGAACCAATCACACTACACCCACACACTGTGAGGAGCTTGTCCTGCACATATGAACAGTAACCAGACAGAACCACACAACACTACACCCACACACTGTGAGGAGCTTGTCCAGCACATATGAACAGTAACCATTTAGAACCAACCACACTTCACCAACATACTGTGAGGAGCTTGTCCTGCACATATGAACAGTAACCATTTAGAACCAACCCACACTACACCCACACACTGTGAGGAGCTTGTCCAGCACATATGAACAGTAACCATTTAGAACCAACCACACTACACCCACACACTGTGAGGAGCGTGTCCTGCACATATGAACAGTAACCATACAGAACCAATCACACTACACCCACACACTGTGAGGAGCTTGTCCTGCACATATGAATAGTAACCATACAGAACCAACCCACACACTGTGAGGAGCTTGTCCTGCACAAATGAACAGTAACCATTTAGAACCAACCACACTACACCCACACACTGTGAGGAGCTTGTCCTTCACATATGAACAGTAACCATACAGAACCAATCACACTACACCCACACACTGTGAGGAGCTTGTCCTGCACATATGAACAGTAACCATACAGAACCAACCCACACTACACCCACACACTGTGAGGAGCTTGTCCTGCACATATGAACAGTTACCATACAGAACCACACCACACACTGTGAGGAGCTTGTCCTGCACATATGAACAGTAACCATACAGAACCAACCCACACTACACCCTCACAGTGCGAGGAGTTTTTCCTGCACATGGGTATGACAGGGTGGGTCAGGGTATGACTGGGTGGGTCAGGGTATGACAGGGTGGGTCAGGGTATGTCAGGGTGGGTCAGGGTATGACTAGGTGGGTCAGGGTATGACAGGGTTCGTCAGGGTATGACTGGGTGGGTCAGGGTATGACTGGGTGGGTCAGGGTATGACAGGGTTCGTCAGGGTATGACTGGGTGGGTCAGGGTATGACAGGGTTCGTCAGGGTATGACAGGGTGGGTCAGGGTATGACTGGGTGGGTCAGGGTATAACAGGGTGGGTCAGGGTATGACAGGGTTGGTCAGGGTATGACTGGGTGGGTCAGGGTATAACAGGGTGGGTCAGGGTATGACAGGGTGGGTCAGGGCATTACAGATAGGGTAGGTCAGACTATGACATGGTGGGTCAGGGTATGACAGGGTGGGTCAGGGTATGACAGGTTGGGTCAGGGTATGACAGGGTGGGTCAGGGTATGACAGGGTGGTTCAGGGTATGACTGGGTGGGTCAGGGTATGACAGGTTGGGTCAGTGTATGACAGTTAGGGTGGGTCAGGGTATGACAGAGTAGGTTAGGGTATGACAGGGTGGGTCAGGGCATTACAGTTCGGTTGGGTCAGGCTATGACAGTTAGGGTGGGTCAGGCTATGACAGGGTCGGTCAGGGTATGACAGTTAGGTTGGGTCAGGGTGAAGGTAGGATGGGTCAGGATGTGACGGTCCTCCTCGTTCAGAGAACTTAAGTACAGGTACTAATGGAAATAACAAACGTGCTTCCTACTCTTCCAGTGGCTTTCGAGAGCTGGCAGCTTCTTGAAGTCCTTCCTGCTGGCTTGGTCCTTGGAGTCGTAGTGACCTGCAAGAAAAAGTGGGTCACGTGATCCTCGGAGACGCACGCAATAGATCGCGGATTCGAGAAATATCAACCGAATGCAAACAAACATATCAGTTATATACCTGTGAGGTGGACGCTGTTGACGTTAATGGCGCCGCCGCAGATTTGTTTCCGGTTGCCTCCACACACTTTTGTACAGGAAGTCTTCTCGCCTCGTTCCAGAATCTTCTCCATGGTTTTACCTGACGACAGTACTTCCGGTGAGTCAGATGTACACTTGCAGTACGTGCTGAGCTGCGGAGTGACAGAGGAAGGGAGTGAGGCCAAAATAGAAGACATAGTGAGAGAGAGAATGTGTGAGGATAACGTGTTTGTAAACTTGAGAGGGCATAATGTAGCCGTAATTATATAGAAATGAGTTTATGTGCAGCGTAAGGAGTTTGTATCTCACAGTGAGCATGGCGTAGAAATATTTGCAGTTGTAAGGAGTTTGCGTCTCATGTTGAGCACGGCATAGAAATATGTGCACTGTAATTAGTTTGCGTCTCATCTTGAGCATGGCGTAGAAATATGTGCAGTGGAAGGAGTTTGTATCTCACCGTGGGCAAGGCGTAGAAATATGTGCAGTGTAAGGTGTTTTATGTCTGACCGTGAGCATGGCGTACAAATATGTGCAGTGTAAGGAGTTTGCGTCTCATGTTGAGCACGGCGTAGAAATATGTGCAGTGTAAGGAGTTTGCGTCTCACCGTGAGCATGGCGTAGAAGTATGTGCAGTGGAAGAAGTTTGTGTCTCACCGTGAGCATGGCGTAGAACTATGTGCACTGTAATTAGTTTGTGTCTCATCTTGAGCATGGCGTAGAAATATGTGCAGTGGAAGGAGTTTGTATCTCACCGTGGGCAAGGCGTAGAAATATGTGCAGTGTAAGGAGTTTGTGTCTGACCGTGAGCATGGCGTAGAAATATGTGCATTGTAAGGAGTTTGTATATCACCGTGAGCATGGCGTAGAAATATGTGCAGTGTAAGGAGTTTGCGTCTCATGTTCAGCACGGCGTAGAAATATGTGCAGTGTAAGGAGTTTGCGTCTCACCGTGAGCATGGCGTAGAAGTATGTGCAGTGTAAGGAGTTTGTATCTCAACGTGGGCATGGCGTAGAAATATGTGCAGTGTAAGGAGTTAGCGTCTCATCTTGAGCATGGCGTAGAAATATGTGCAGTGTAAGGAGTTTGCGTCTCATGTTGAGCACGGCGTAGAAATATGTGCAGTGTAAGGAGTTGCGTCTCATCTTGAGCATGGCGTAGAAATATGTGCACTGTAAGGAGTTTGTGTCTCACCATGAGCATGGCGTAGAAGTATGTGCAGTGTAAGGAGTTTGTGTCTCACCGTGAGCATGGCGTAGAAGTATGTGCAGTGGAAGGAGTTTGTATCTCACCGTGAGCAAGGCGTACACGTATTTGTAGTGGAAGCAGTGGACGACGCACATCTCGACGGTCATTATTTCTGAATCGATTGTCAAGGCCTTCTTCGGCTTCCACTGGATGCATTTGCCCTTGTCATCTGGGTGGGAAGAGGTGAGCTTACATGATGGTGAATGGAAAGGGTTCAGTAATGTTGATTTCACTTTCATTTTCTTCTTTTCGTTTCAAATTGCAGAGGAGTGAGTGAGTGAGTGAGTTTGGTTTTACGCCGCGTTTAGCAATATTCCAGCAATATCACGGCGGGGGATACCAGAAATGGACTTTAACCCGGGTCCTCGGCGTGACGAGCTAACGCTTTAACCACTAGGCTACCTGACTGCCCCAATTTGTAGAGGGAAATGCTTAGGTTACTGCAATGAGTCAGAACGTCATAGCAGCGCTTAATCTCAAGTCTCTGACCTTCTCTGAACAGAGGGCGCTTAGCTCTATTAACAATTGAGGAATATTGTTGAATAAGTCTTAAAAATATCGTATAAATAAGTCCATGCAAGGAACAAATTCAAGGAACATTGAAGTTTTAAGCATTTTAATATAGTTTCAGCTCTCTGGGCCGTGTTGGTTCTGAAAAGAAGATTCTGTAAATATATTCCGTTAAAAGCAACTATTTTTTTTATTGTGGTATCATGAACTTAGTTACTTTGTGGTGCTAGATGTTCTCATAATGTTTCAGATTCCTGTCAGCTGTTTTGGAAAAAAACACGAGCGGACAGACAATGTGCCATGCCAAAATATTACTTGGACCCCTTCGGTACAGGTGAGCTAAAGCCATCATTGACGCCGATGTCTGCCACACTAACATTTGGCCATGAGCTTCGTCCTCTGGCGTGCTCGCTTTTCTTTAAACTTCATAGCGTCGCTGTACATCTTCCCAAGACGTTTCCAGTTGAAGGATACAAATCCTGAAACAGACGCGTCGAGGAGTAAAGTAAACTGACACTTTTGTAGAATGCGAAAATATGAACTTGGGCTGCCGAAACTACACGTGCAATAAGGGTACATAAATGATACGAACGGCAGGTCAGACACTCACACTGATAAAAAACAAAAAAACAACGTCACGACTGACACACGAACAACGCGAGCGGGCCCTGGGTTGATACAGATTGAAGCCCCCTATGCCCACATTGCTAGATCTTTTAGTTGCTCCCGTGTTGCTGTAACTTACCAGATGCAACTCTACAGACAGACCGGGCAGACATCAGACAGACCAAGAACAGTCAGACCCTGGGTAACTACGCCTAATGAAGATGTCACAGTCAACCCACATGTACAGAAACAGTAGCCACGTGATAGCCCTACAACCCACCTGTATGGAGAACGAAGACCACGTGATAGCCCTACAACCCACCTGTATGGAGAACGAAGACCACGTGATAGCCCTACAACCCACCTGTATAGAGAACGTTGACCACGTGATAGCCCCCACAGTTCTGTGCCTTGGACGATGGGCAGGGGATGTTGCACTTGTTGCTGTCTACCTTGCTTCCCAGGACTTGAGAACAGAGGCAGTGGTCTCCTCGCTGAAACAAGTGACATCAGGCCGAACATCAATGTTGATAGATAGTTAAGTATACTCTTCAAAAGAAACGCAAAGCCAGATTTGTGTGAGGTGGAAAAATACATTTATACGAGGAACCGTACAATGTATTGCGCCAAAATGTTGTGGAGAGAACACTTGGTAATTGTAGTCATCTCAGTTATCGGTACATAGGAAGAGTCCAAGGTAAAAGTCAGTTACCATCAGTAACGCGTATGTCCCCCGTTGGAATCGATAGCGGCCTGACATCTCCTGCCCATGGAAGAGACGAGTATGCGAATCACATCCTTGGGAATGTTAGCCCACTCGGCCTGCAAGGCAAAAGCCAACTGCTGCAACGTCTGGGGCTGTGGTTGACGTCGGCGTAGCCGTCTATCCAATTCATCCCACATATGTTCTATCGGTTTCAAAGCCAGGGGAGAACATCTACGTTGTTGTTGTGTAGACAGGCTCTTGTGATCCGTGCTGCATGCGGTCTAGCGTTGTCCTGATGGAATACACCGTTGCCGTTGGCTGCAAGAGGGAGGACGTGTAGAAAAAGAATTTCGTTGATGTATCGTTGAGCCGTAAGATTGCCCTGGATATCGTCCAAACCTGTCCTGCCATGATGAGAGATATCCGCCCACAAACAAACAAAACATCATAACACTACCCCCACCAAACCTGTCCACTTCCTGTACGCAGTTTCCGGCGTAACGTTCTCCCCGACGTCTGTAGACCCGTGCTCTTCCAACCCCTCGACGGAGAACCAGACATCTCTCCATCGCAGTTTAGGCCATACCCAGTCGTTGTTGACGATGTTGTCGACTCAATATGACGGGTCGAACAGGACGTCTTGCTCGTAAATCTGCTGCTCTTAAACGGTTTCGTACGGTCTGGTCGGAGATTCTGCGCAGTCCTGGTATTTGGGATGAGGTTGAAGTGGCTGTGGTCACGTAGGTGGCGCAGTCGGATGTAGCGATCTTGTGTGGGTGGTTACTTTGGTCGTCCCGACCTTGGCCGATCACGTGTTGACCCTTGCTGTTGAAACCGACCCCACAGCCATGTGATGGTGTTGGGCGCTGCACTGAAAACCCTGGCTACAGCTGATCGGGATTCTCTTGCCTGCAAGCGGCTGATGGCGTTGTTTCTTTGCACTTCTGTTACATTATGCTGCTGCACATTCAGTGCGTGCAGCTCCATGGCCCTAATGCACTGGGTGCGGTTTTCCGAATTGTTCGTGTTTCCCGACTAATGGTTTGCGTGTCCTTGTGATCATTTTGAATCGGGAAATTTGTTACTGATTCTGTAACACATTAAACCTCTTCATTTTGCACCTCTTGGTCCGCTAAGTTTTCTTTTATGACAAAATAATTTCCGTATTGCGATTCTTTTTTTTTTGAAGCGTATACATGTATGTAGTGCCTTGTTTGATAATACTGAGCTAAACTATAGACGGCCATGTTAAGCATTGTTCTTGACGCATCGCTGTCCAAAACACTGAGGCAGCGGCATTATTAGTTGGTTGGTTTGGTTGGTTTGTTGTTTAACGCCGCACTCAGCAATATTCCAGCTATATGACGGCGGTCTGAAAATAGTCGAGTCTGGACCAGACAATCCAGTGATTGACGTCATGAGCATCGATCCACGCAATTGGGATCGATGACAAGCACCAACCAAGTCAGCGAGCCTGACCACCCGATCCCGTTAGTCGCCTTTTACGACAATCATAGTCACCTTTTACGGCAAGCATGGGTTGCTGAAGACCTTTTCTACCCAAGAATCTTCACGGGTCCATTATTAATTACGGTGCGTGCGTGCGTGCGTGCGTGCGTGCGTGCGTGAGTGCGTTAGTGCGTGCGAATTTCAAGTCACAAAGCTTGGCCACCCGAACAATTTCAGTCGCCTCTAACGACAGTCCGCGGGGTTGTACAATCAGTATCAAGATGCTTCATTTATAATTATTTTCAACTAAAATGTAACTTACTTTTACGAGAGAATATTTGAATTTATCTTTCCAGCACTGTTTTGCACACCATATGGACGACATGTACTTATGTTTTTTTACCAGAGTCGCGTTCTTGGCCTCACGACACCCTTCGTCTTTGACATCTGGAACACACAGCGCATCATACAGACAATGGCACATACAATGACACATACAATGACACATACAGTGGATCATACAGTGGCGCATACAATGGCTAACGACTGTTCCTTCCTTCAGCTTTGTTTGTTGTCTGACGCCGCACTCAACAATATTCCAGCTGTTTGACGACGATCTGTAAATACTCGAGTCTGGACCAGTGACTGACATCATGAGCATCGATCTGCGCAATTGTGATACGATTAAATGCATCAACCAAGTCGCCTAATACGACAAGCATGGGTTGCTGAAGACCACCCTCCTTTAGCATCACTACAGTGGGTGTAGGGCACAACCAGGTCTAATCTTCTTCGTTTTGATATAATTAAATTTCGTTGAAATTCCTGCATTCTGATTAGCTGAATTGGTCACGTGTTATTGCATTCATTTCCTACTCTCCTCCCTGGAGTTCCATGCGACCAGCATAGTACCTTTGCCACAGGCTAGCGCCATGTGACGATTCGTCACATCTTACGCGGTCCATTCAATATATTGTATGTTTTTCATCTGTTTCATTTTTGAAAAGTCTACATATCTAGATAAACATATGTCATTGAATGGTTAACTTTCATTGAGAAAATATCCTAATCCGTGAAAAACTATTTTCCATTTGCGTAGTTATCCTATGTTTACATTGGTTGTACGGCTCCACGTGTTGTCATGTGATGGTGTTGGGCGCTACACTGAAAACCCTGGAGAGCCTACGGAGAGCTAGCGATACGGTCGCTTTGATGTATCAATATGTATTGTCATGCAACTCACTGTCGCAGTTATAGTAGCATATTCATATAATAATGCAAAACAATACGTAAAGCGCCCCTAAATACTTGCATTAGTCCGTTCTATTCTGATTTCTGAAAAAGCTCGCTTGTTTACAAACAAGAGAAAAGTCCGGTCACGTGATATGCAAATTAGACTGTGGTAGTTATGCTAAGTCACCAATGCGCCGGAGTGTGTTCATTTCCCAATGAATGTAAAACATTAAGCCACGCCCAACGAGGCGCATTACTTTTATTACTGCGGAATATCTGGGAATGCCATTAGTCGAGGGAATTCCCTTTCCGCTCACGTGTATCGTCATGCACAGGACATTTAGCGACATTCATGCATATTCATTGTCCAAACTACCCAAGTCGCGCATTCATTTAGTTGGCTCTTCGGTTTTTCGATTCATACCTCATTGAACCGAAACAAATACACAGTCAATCCTTAGTATATCTTGTTACCAAAAGCGTGACGCATTAATACATTCGACGGCAGGAGCTTACCATTGGATTGTTTTGTGTCACATAGCTCCAGCAAATACTCTGGGTTCTCTCTGTATTCTTTCATATCACCCGTCCACTGACCAACCAAAATAAACAGCGTGTAAACTGCAAGGGTGAGCTTCATGTTTCTTTTGTCCGCCATTGCTCCACAACATACGTATGACGTCATTTGGTTTATGACGTCATTTTCGTTTCATTACGTAAAAATTTCACACGCGTCAGAACGCAGAACGTAAGTACAAGCCCATTTAGAATAGAGTATTGACTGATCATGAATTTGCTTTCTAGCGGACAACCTCGTCCTTTTACGTAAGCGTTCAGATAGAGGTTATCACGCGAGTGGGTTTGGGGATGGTAAATACCCTTTATTAAGAATACACATTGTGTTCATTATGTGTGCTTATGTTTTACATTGACTTATAAATACATTTGCGTAAATCCGACGCCGATTTACATTTTGGAAACCGGATTCTACGTTCAACCTACATGAACATTGAAGTCAATTCAGTAATTACAGCGTCTATTGTAGTCAGAGCTGGATATTATTATCAGTTTTAGTAAAATTCAGGGATGTATGCGGCTGAGTGTGAAACGTCCTGTAAACACTAGCACACAAATTGATTACTGCATTCTATCCGTTTATATCCGGGTCAAAATTCATCTTCAGCAGCCAACCCGGGCCATGCTTCCCACACCCCTTGAAGACCCGGGTTAGAATTGGTCTTCAGCAAACCATGCTTGTCGTGAGAGGCGACTAACAGCATAGTTTGGTCAGGTTCGCTGACTTGGTTGATGCACATCAACGTATCCAAATTGCCTATGTCAGTGTCAATCACTGGATTGTCTGGTCCAGACTCGAATATATATATAGGCGGGCCCATTCACAAAGCTGTCTTATCTAAGACAAATCTTAGCGACTTACGACAAAAATCACGCCTGCTATTCTATTCTAATCTATAACTGTTAGTTTACGACACTGGGCCTAGATTTTCGAAACGATCTTAGCTAAGATAAATCCTATCGTAACTCTGACAGAAAACTTATTTGTGTTAGAGGTTGAGAAAGCGGGGGTGTTTCCCAATGACGACATGGGGATTTCCAAACCGCCAGCAATAACAACATGGAGAAGTGACACGGAATTCATGATCACATTGTAAGGTCACACTGTTTTACACGGAACTATATTGTACGGTTTATTTGTATAAAATGTTTAACGCCGCACTCAGCAGTATTCCAGTTTGTGACAGAAGCAAGACGATAGTGAATTATATATTTTCAATGAATATTGCTAACAGTGACAATTTATATGTAGATAAAACGATTATGAGATGCTAGAAAGAGCAGTGATGTTTTATTATAAATAATACAATTTACTAAAGATATATAATATAATGTATATTCAGGTTCCATTCAACAACGAATTGATCCGATCGTTAACCACACTTTTGAGTTTACATCAAATACAAACAGCTTTTTCTTTTTACTCTGTACGCTTACAAAGAGAAATATTCCAGCCAGTGTAGTGGGAGTGAACTGTAATCATGGGACGTCAGTCAGAAAGACATATAACGTATGTTTGCAATCCATAACACTTCTGTTATGGCTTCTGTCAGTAACATAAGCTTGATTTTTTTCCTCTTATCATGAAATATAAATTCATTTATCATATAATGGGTAGGTTTCTCGGCCGGATAAAGCCAACGGATAAAAACGACATCCGTTGGGGTCATACGCGGATAGAGATGCAAATATCAAAGGTCAAGTAGGGACTACTGTTTATAAACAAACATGGCGTCGCCCTCGTCATTCGGCGATCGAGTCAGAATTAACCATCGTGAATCTGGATAAACTACATGGATAATTGCTATCATTATCAAAAGAACAGTCCAATATACTGAAAATCAGTGTCTAACTGTGACGTAGCTAAGGCATTTTATAAGTTTTGGCAACTTTGGAGATATAAATTTCGAAACAATTTTGCGAGGGCACGAGGCCTAGCCAAACGGGATTAGTAGCCACATCTGTGCTTGTAGACCTCTGCGGCTTGAAACCTTCTCCACCAATTAAAATAGTTGGATTTGGCCGAAATATGTTTGCATTGTTACCTTGTTTTGTTTTGTCGCTGTGTGTACATCTGACTACACTTCTTAACGTTATGACAGGACAGACCGACTGTCAACAACGTTTGACCGTGGCCGTGACGTCTCATAGACTAGGGTTAGAGTAGCTTCCCTTTGACAAAGGGCAGATACTCTAGCGGACAGACCGATGGATTGCCGCGGAAGGCAATTAAAAACAATTGTTGTTTTGCGTATATGTTGCTTCGCCACTTTATAGGAAACAGATTTCAGTTTGAACTATATTGGCTAGTGTCACAGTCCGACTGACACATCACTTATCCTGTGACGTAATAAATATTAATGCGCCCATTCCAGGAAAACTTGCATGTTTCGGTAATGTTTGCGAGAGAGGGAAAGCGATTTTGAAGCACAGAATTAAAGAATGACATTATATGATAAAGAGGTTATCACGCTTGTGTGTTTGGGGATGGTAAATATCCTGTATTAGGAATAAACACTATGTATTTAGCTCGCCAAGGCTCGCTAAATACAATGTTTATTCCTAATACAGGATATTTACCATCCCCAAACACACAAGCGTGATAACCTCTATGGATTAAATGTTCTCAGACTGCATACCATCCAAATATACATAAGCGACTATGTGCCCATTCAAATACGCTACATTTCAGTATTACCATCTATTATTGTACACCAAAGGGACACCACTCTTAGTCACAATCGGTATATACGATGTTTCTGTCGTGTTTTCTATGATCTGTTGTACATGTTTTGAAAGTGCAAGCGGAAACTACACGGTCTTGTAGTCGGACATAATACAGTAGACCCATATTGTCAAATCGTTTTCTTCAACATGCCGTCTTTTTACAGCTATTTAACCATCATTAGCTTCAAAGACAGGTCCGACCCTGTCTTAATTGTTGCTGCTTGCGGCGTTAAAAGAACAAACTACTGCCTTCGGTGTAAGGTATTTTCTTAAACAAGCTAAACGAATGTAGGTGATTATGTTTCTAGGTTTGTCACCACCATTTCCGCGCTAGTGAGGTTCACCAAAGTACTAAACGTCTGAGACCTGCATCACGTTCAGCTGACACGTCGTGATGGAACAAGAACATTGTTCAAAGCGGCGTAAATCTAAGTCACTCAATGACACTTTTTTCAGATGAAGGCAGATAGGTTCTGGGAGCCATGTGTCTGAGCACCTATATTTACGAGTCCACGGGCACGTTACACTAATGCAACACAACCATATAACTTCAAAAAACTGTTAATAAAAGTACAGGTATCAATCGGTTTATTTGGTAATAAGACCTCAGGCTCACGTACAGATATATACAATTTAGTTTCACATCAAGTGTTGCATGATATGATATTTACAGGTAAGAAGAACGAAGACAGATAGCATCTTAAACATAATTGGCTAAGTTCTCAAGACAGGTTACATTGGAAGAGTTTAACATTCTGACTAGTATGTCTTTACGATTATTACCAGTAATAAAGTCTAAATATGGGAAATATTTTGAGCGAATATCTTCATAAATAGGGCAAACAAGAACTAAATGAATTTCATTTTTAAATGCCCTTAACTTGCTCAATGGACAAAACCGGAGTGTATTATCGATGCCATCCCTCCTTCCCGTGTTGTGCATAATTCCCAGTTCTCCAATACGTAAAGGGGTAAGCGTGCGTCGTTTTTCTTTTGATTATACATTTAATAGATACGGTTCAAGTGGTAATGATGTCTTAAATAATGAATACAGTTCTCATTTCTCATCCAGACACTTCAGAATACCATGTTTGAACATGACAGTCCTCAGCCCTCAGAATAAACTCACTTATAAAATATTCAGGATCACCAGCACCTAAAAATTACCACACATGTCCGAAGCCATGATAATATAACATATTCTTAATAGCAGAAACCCATGTATTCCTACCAACGGCATCATACCTAACTAACATATCGTAACACCGTTTTGGAAATCTCTCTTGGGACATGTTAAGAAGCTTAAGCCAGTATCTTAAACATATTGTGTAAGAAACAATATAAATACCATATCGACCACATTCTCCGAGCACTGCAACATTTGTAGATTTGGAACTAATACCCAAACACCCCAAATCTCCGAACCATATAAAATAATAGGTTTGAATTGAGTCGAACATTTTAAACAACGCTTTAGGAGCTATATTTCGAAGTTTATAACCGAGCTGTTTTATAGGAATTAAACCTTTACTTGCTTTCAAAACTTATGTCGGAACTGTTCTCGGCCAACACAGCCTGCTTAAAAATATAATACCAAAATAACAGGTATAAAACAATACAGAATGAGAGATGAGTTGGTTAGTATACTGAGGAAGGAACTGATGCTTCGATAGGATTTTACTGCAGGCTCACTTGGTGTGAATCACTATATTTACTCTGGTAGCTGTGAATGACCGTGGAAGTTGTCCGGGGTCCGGGGGTTATCGTAACCAATGAGATGAAATATTTTTTGTGTCGCGTGAAGTGTTTAAACATTAGATCATTCAATATTTTTGATCGCATTGCTAATAATTTCAAAAAGCCGATATTTTTTTATACCGGATATTGAAGAGTTAGCTCCCTTGTACCACTATCCAGTGCTTGAGCGCGTGTCGGGAAATGTTTGTTGTTGAAGCCGCAGTCAGAACTATTCCAGCAATATTACTGTGGCATGTAAGTCATCGAGCCTGGACCAGAAAAACCAGTGATTGATAGTTACAGATCACCAAGGTTACCGTACATCGAATCTTCAGTGGTTCTCACTTTCTGCAGACCCAGGATTGATCCTTTCTATGATAAATACATAGCGTGATTTGCACATTTTAAGAATGCACTAAATATGTTTTACATGTTGGTTATTAAAATAAAAGGGAACATCTCACTTAACCCAGTAATAGACCTCATTTGACCAGCACTAAAGGCAGTACTAATTTGCACTTGACCAGCACTTATTGCACTAATATTCCCCACTTGATCAGCTCTTAATGCACTAATATTCCCCACTTGACGAGCACTTTATGCACTAATATTCCCCAATTGACCAGCACTTAATACTCTAATATTCCCCACTTGACCAGCACTTAATGCACTAATATTCCCCACATGACAGGTGATACTTCAGCTACATGACGGCGACCTTGTCTATAACCCAATCTGGACCTGTCTAACCAGTGATTGATATTATGAGCAACGTCCTGCGGTCAACAAAGCCTGGCCCCCACCATCCACTAAATTGCCTAATGTGACCAGCATTGGTTGCTGAGGACATCTCAACAAGGGGGAAACATGCTTTAAAAACTATGAATATCATGGTGACACACCCGTATTCTTATCGATTGATAAGTCCTGTCTCTGGTGACATATTCAGGATGCAAGAAAGACGCATTGTCCCCTTCGTCATGAACTCAGTTTACAATTAAATGTGAACAAATAGTAATTAAAGTATAGGAAAACATACCGACTCCAATAACACGTATTTCTCAGTGCAGATGCAACACAACAGTATATGTATGTTATTCAAGACAACTGAGTTATGGAAATAATATGCTTATTATTCAAATACTGCCATTTAAAAACCCGTGATAGCTTTAAGTACAACACCGTGCCCCCTTCCCCAACATCTATCACAACTGTCATAAATATTAGCTTTACATACGATGAGTGACGGGCCTGAAGTCCGGCCTCTGTACTACTAGAGCCGTAACAAGAATGATGACGACTATTAGACGACAAAGACCGTAGGTGTTGCGGGACGCCAAGGGGGCTGAGCTTTAAATGAATTATGTAACGAGGCGGCCGTGGTTATACAGCCATCATATTCTGACTTGGTAAATTAATTTCCGTCAGCTGAGCAATCAAGGGGTCTTTTGTTCTTGCAACATCACAGAGATACACGGGACTTACCCATTGATTGATTACCTGCCTGACAGGACTGGTGTGCCCATACAGGCCCGCCACAATACTACGTCACGCACTGCCTCACGTACAGTCACGTCGATATACCACGTCACGCACTGCCTCACGTACAGTCACGTCGATATACCACGTCACGTAGTGCCCCACATAGGTACGCTGATATACGACGTCACGTAGTGCTCCACATAGTTACGCTGATATTCGACGTCACGTAGTGCTCCACATAGTAACGCTGATATACGACGTCACGTAGTGCCCCACATAGTTACGCTGATATACGACGTCACGTAGTGCTCCACATAGTGCTCCACATAGTTACTCTGATATACGACGTCACGTAGTGCCCCACATAGTTACGCTGATATACGACGTCATGCACACCCCCAGCTATACCATATCACATACTGCCTCGCCATAACTTGTCAAGAAATGTCACGTGTTCAGGATTGTCTGGTCAAGAGACCGCCTCCGTGGTCTAGAGGTAGAGCGTCCGGCCGGAGAGCGGTAGGTACGGGGTTCGATCCCCGGCCGCGCCATACCAAAAGATGGTACTTGTTGTTACCCTGTCTGGCGCTCGGCATTAAGGGGCTAAAACAAGGACTGGTCGGCTCGGAGTCAGTATACTGTGTCTGAGTGGGGTATTCATGTTTAACTGCGGTGTGGTTTCAGTGTGCTAGCACTATAAATCGGCATCAGTCCGGAGTAGTACAAGCAGCCACACACACACACACACACACACACACACACACACACACACACACGTGCATGCACGTCGCGATATAACCGCAATAATCTTGGACGCGACGTTAAACCTAATTTCACTTCACCTCACCTGGTCAAGACTCGATTATTTACACACCGCCGTCATGTCGCTGGAATATTGTTGAGTGTGGCGTTAAACAACAAACAAACATCTAAGTCATCAAACAGTTATATGAAGTACTACTGCTGCTACTGCTGGTGCCTCATACTGCTAGTGCTGGTGCTGATGCTGCTGCTACTACTACTACTACTACTACTACCACTACTGTTACTACTACTACCACTACCACTACTACTACTACTGCTGCTGTTACTACTACTACTATTACTACTACTACTACTACTACTACTGTTGCTGCTGCTGATTCTACTACTTCTGCTGCTACTCTACTACTTTTTCAGGTTTTGGATCAGGTCTTCAGCACCACCTCATATTACATCAAGTCAATCGGTACATTGTTGCCAAGAAGATGACGATGGTCATGACGTCAAAAACAATATTTATATGACGTCGTTAGAACAATAGTTTTACATAGTCCATGCATGCTATGACAAACATTCTACAACATAATATGGGTACCGTCTTGAATAACCTATTCGCAACACCGAATTCCTTTTTATTGTCACTCGTGACGTAATGCTGAATTGAAGTCTTTTGATTTAAATCGGAACGTACACAACTGAAATGCGCGAAATTACGATAATTCTACGTAGTTCGTAAGTTCTTCTTTAAATCTTCTTCAGTCACTGATAGAGACAGTCGCAATAAGTTACAGCTTCACACATTGCGTGCTCCTTCTTCCTGTCGATGTATGGAGGGCGTGATTGACAGTAGCCGTCCACGCCTGTGCTGCTGGATACCCCGAGGGGAGGTAACTCGCAGGTCTGGTGTCCTCGTTAATTCAATAAGCACTTTACCAAAGGGCATTGTCACCTCAACGTATCAATTTTAGGAGTAGAGACAATGGGGACGTTTATATCTATTGTTCGTTCATACTTGGACCTCTTTCGAAGTCGTGCGGAGAGAAGATCAACAGAAAACTGGAACCCGGGGGACCAATGGGAGACGATTCAGTGTTATCTAGAGCTATCGGTATATGCAGGAAAATGCAGTACCCGAAAATAAAGCATTATCATCTCTAGATCTGATGATAAAATTCGTTTTAAACCAGTCACGATTTACCATGGATACTTAAAAAATAAGATAAGGACTCTCAGTGATTATAACACATTCTGCAGCTATTATTATTGAAATATTAATATTTGAAATACACAAAAGAAAAAAGAAAAGAAAACACGTTTGACATAATTATTCTGTAGACTGCTTCGGTCATAACAACTGTAGCATCTTAAACCCAGATGATACAGAACAACATCCATGGCAAAGAGGCCAACCTTTGAAAATGGAAAGTTATGGTGAAAACTGATATTTTCGACAAAGATATTAAACCAGACAGGACAATTATCACACAAACATGCGTCATATGCGTTTTAACAGTAAGGCAGTAAGGGTGTGTGACGAAAAGAAACGGCAAAATACAAATATAGTCAGTTAAAAGACAGGGTTGGCGCAGACCCGGAGTGTTACTGCAGATGGAAAGTGTGTCATGAATATCAGGAGATGCATTACTTCCAAAGAGTACACCTGTGTTGTTTCTTAACTCCAATGTAACATACTGTAAGTACTAGTATATAAAGATGAAGGAAAGTCTGAAGGAAACTAGGAACTGACAAGTTACAAATTGATTGTTAATGGATTAACAGGCGCTAATTTCTAAAATTTATGTTAAAAGAATTATCTCAGCTCTTTGTCATAGGATTAAAAACCAAGAAAGCTTAATATATCATATCACAGTAATTGCAGTTCATCTTGATAACATGACAGGGCAAACAAACAAAATTACTGGCCAAACCATATTTGCATACAGTAGAGATAGAAAAACAATTCACCGGTGAAGAGTTGATCTTCAGCAACCATAGCATTCATTGATGTTACTTCCTCATTTCTACAGTGAACAATAATTTCCTCCGCTCTTATGAAGCCATTAGAAAGTATTTCGAGACACGTCTACACATAAATAATGACATATGTTCCATGGTCGTCACTGCAACATGACATCACAGAGGTGTTCTATGGGGGACATGTCTGGGGAGCGTGCGGGCCACGGCAACACGTTGACGTTGTTAGCTGCAAGGAAGTTCTGTACGATTCGGCTTGTGTGGGGTCTGGCCTAATCATGCTGTGAAAGGACACGACGTGGCAGCTGTTGTAGAAATGGTAGACAATCGGACAAACAATGTCCTCCATGTAACGCGTAACTTTCAAATTTCCGTTAGCAAACGAGTGGTGTTCTCTCCTGCCCACAAATTCCTCCCCGCAGCATTAGACCCCTTTATACGGCAAGGGCTTCTGAACGCAACATGCCGCCGTTCGCTCTCTCCTTCGGCGGTAAAGACGCTGTCTTCCATCATACCCAGGGCCCGCTTACGTTGTTTGGGTGTCAGTCATGGTATTTCTGTGGTGGTCTGACATGCCGTCCGTATCATTTATATACCCTTATTGCACGCGTTGTTTGAGCTGCCCAAGCGGCACGTGTTTTTAACTTTCCCCCAATTTCTGCCTAAAAACGGGCCGAGGACGTGTATCACTACCTGCAAAGAATGTTGTTGTTTGGACGATGTTTGGACGATTGATATATTTTGAGACTGTTTTCAAAATTCGCAAATTCATTTTAATGTGGTCGATACATTTCTTTTACTCTTCGGTAAGCTTCGGATTTTCAGAATTGTATCGACTCATGTGATATATTTGATATCAAAAGATTCTCGGGTGTGATTCTCTATATACATCACAAATGAACAATGTTCGCGATGACCTCGCGATGGTCGTTACTGGAGAACTGTCACTGTAGTGGGGGTTATCACCCAAAGTGATCTGATACTGCCATGCAAGACGTCAGCCGTTTAACCACTTAATAATCAGTCATGTCTTACAGACCTCGGTAACCCGAGATGATTGTCTTCCTTTACATGATGACTGGTTGCAATGGTCACGTGATGGCCGCGCTCTGACCATCATCAAGACGATAACGTCTGTAGCGCCCCACGCTATTCCCCCGTTGACCATTCACCGACCAATCAGTGACCGACAATTTGATATTAGCTTGTGAAGCACTGTGTTATACGATTTAATAAATGATAAGACAGAAGTAATCAGGCGAGGTCAGCTGGTGCGTAGTAAGATTTGAGCAATTTATTCACCATAATTTTAAGAAAATGCCTATCTACACGGCTTTACCCTATTTCACCCCGATTTCACGATTCTGGAGGACACTAGGGTCGGTAGAGAGGCGATGTCTTTTGGAATATTTCTTTTTTAAACCGGTTGCAGTTTTCCAAGCAATGCTTGTAAAGTGTAAATATTTTGTCAGGCACAAGATAATCGAAACCCTACATTAAAAACCTTCATTCCAATACTATACTGACACGTTTCGAACACGCATTTTTAAATTTTTGGGCAAAATGGCCACAAAAATCAAAACAAGTTGTACTGTGTATTTAGACATGAGATAACACAAAAATGTTATCGTTCGGGTTCGAATCTCATTCGACGTGTTTCGTGATGAATTTGAGCATAAAAACACTCATTGTCTGATGCTTGAAAACAAGATTATGCATGTTCAGTGTGTGTCAGCACGTTATGGAAGATAATGTACTGTTTAGGGTGGAGGATCACTCAAAATCAGATAATGTATTGTTGGGGTTGGGTGGTGGGGTCTTTGATCTCATGTGGTGACTATGTATGAGGTTCATCGAGACAGACAGCCGTCCCACCAGCAACAGAGACCAAGGCTATAGCGTCTGCACCCCATAACACTGCATGTACTGCAAACATATCTAATATCGATATTACTTGTTTACAAGATAACTTTGATCCAGAGGATCAACACGGCGGAAGGAACTTTGTAGAATACCTTCCTATTGATGCAAGTACTTATACTGCCATATAGTACACACATGTAACCCAGAAGGTGAAACAAATTCTAATTTGCATGTGGTACTTTCAGAATCAGGAATAACAACATGACAAATCTGAGTTTAAATACATATATAAAAAATAGAAAACATACATATCACGAAAACATAACTAGTAATATGTTTTCATAACAATGACTTCTGAAACATTTTTTTATTGATTTCAAGGAACAAGAGGCATTAAGTTGACACAATCATAGTGGTATACATAATAAATGCATGAAAGATTAACTGAATGGAATGGCAAAAAACTCTTTTGTGGGCACATTGTATGTTAGCTACATATGTTGAATTGTCTATACTTCTCTATAAGAGTTACCTCCCTAATGGTAATATGTTTACTCCTGTAGCCAAACACGTCAATTATTCACGCTGTCCGAAAGTGCTAATATCTCAATACACGGAAACTAGTTCAACTTTTCCCGCACAGAGATAGGCTGTTGGCCTGTACCTGACCCTCTCAACAGGCAGAACTCTCTCCTCGGAAATAGGTCAACGTTTCCCGCACAGCAATATGCTGCAGGCCTGTCCCCGTCCCTCTTGACAGAAAGACCCGCTTCACGGAAATGGGCCAACGTGTCACCGCAGCGAAATGCTGTATGGGGAAATAGCTCGGATAGAGCTGGACTGGTACCCTGCCCTTCGCCTCCTAGCGGCTTCAGGCGAGGAGCGCAAGCGGTCTATGGCAGGTAAACCAGTCAATTACAGAGCGTGTATACCTGTTATGATTGTTCCCAAATAATAAAAACATGTTTAGTGTAATAATTTACAGTTAGGAATGCTTAAAAAATAATTTCCTTTTGTAGATCGAAATGGAGGTGATATTGAAACGGAGATACATGTTGGTCGAATTGGAGGTTATATTGAGACACACATACATGTAGGTCCAAATAGAGGCCATATTGAGACAGAGATACATGGAGGTCGCCATGGAGGTTACCAAGTCTACACCAGACAATCCAGTGATTGAAGTCATGAGACAGAGGAGATTACATTGGACACACCTACTGGACCAGTGGATACCTACTCCACGACAGGATAACTACTGGATACCTCCTGGACCACTGGATCCCTACTGGACCACTGGATACCTACTGGATACCTCCTGGACCACTGGATAACTACTGGACGACTGGATACCTACTGGATACCTACTGAACGACTGGATACCTACTGGATACATCCTGGATCACTGGATACCTACTGGACCACTGGATACCTCCTAGACCACTGGATACCTACTGGACCACTGGATACCTACTGGACCAGTGGATACCTACTGGATACCTACTGGACGACTGGATACCTCCTGGACCACTGGATACCTACTGGACGACTGGATACCTCCTGGACCACTGGATACCTACTGGACCACTTGATACCTACTGGACCACTGGATACCTACTGGATACCTACTGGACCACTGGATACCTACGGGACTACTGGATACCTACTGGATACTTACTGGACCACTGGATACCTACTGGACGACTGGATACCAACTGAATACCAGCTGCACTACTGGATACCTGCTGTATGATGGGATACCGACTGGGTACCTACCACGTGACTGGATACATACGGCATACCAACTGCGCCACTTATTACCCGCTGGACAAATTGATACCTAATGCATGAGTGTAGCTGCACTAAAATATTGGTTCATGATAATATAGGTATTCATACATGATGATAATTGAACGTTTCACAAAAGCCTCACGTCGCACATGTTTTAACTTCACATAAAATGAATACAGAATACAGGATAAATATGAGTCATTAAATATTCGTCATGAGAGAATCAACTACGGCACGTGATGACCAGTGTAGGTAATACGTGTAACTTGCTAGGTAGATGGTAGTTCAATTAATATTTGTCAAACTACAATTTAACGAAAGTTATCGTCAATCACGTTTTCACATAATTTACTTAGTCTATTACTTTCATCTACAATACTAGTATGGTGTGCACTTTTAAAGCAAGATTGCTTAATTTCAACCCTGAATGTTGTTCACGCGATTAATTGCTACCAGCGTTTAATCGTGTCGGTAAGCATCGACCGATTGTAATGAATCAGGTGTCACTCTGCGTGTGTGTGAGGCACATGCTGTGCTATACAATCACCGCAACCATCATCTCACCTCCCGACTCAGATATCGCCGATAATAGGGAATAATTCAATTAAGCGAACGCGGAGACAACGTGCAAATCTGCAACTGTCACTCATTCCAGCACCTTGTGTTGACATCATTTCTTGCTAGGCCGCTTTGATCCGTCCCACATGTGTTTTAGCTATATCGACTGATGTGCATCATCTGCCATCATAGACGAGCCAGTTGATGAAGCTACATGATGACTTACATATTAGGTATATCGAAAGTCACTGATACAGGTGAACAGTTTAGGTATATGGAAAGGCACTGATACAGGTGAACAGTTTAGATATATCGAAAGTCACTGATACAGGTGAACAGTGTAGGTATATCGAAAGTCACTGATACAGGTGAACAGTTTAGGTATATCGAAAGTCACTGATACAGGTGAACACTGAACAGAAAAGGCATATTGAAAGTCACTGATACAGGTGAACACTGAACAGAAAAGGCATATTGAAAGTCACTGATACAGGTGAACACTGAACAGAAAAGGCATATTGAAAGTCACTGATACAGGTGAACACTAAACGGAAAGGTATATGGAACAGTTTAGGTATATTAAAAGTCACTGTACAGGTGAACACCGAACAGAAAAGGTATATGGAAAGTCACTGATACAGATGAACACTAAACGGAAAAGGTATATGGAACAGTTTAGGTATATCAAAAGTCACTGTACAGGTGAATACTATACCGACGAGGTATATGGAAAGTCACTGATACAGGTAGCACTGAACAGAAATGGTATATGGAAAGTCACTGATACAGGTGAATACTGAACAGAAAAGGTTTGTCGAAAGTCACTGATACAGGCGGCGAGCATAGTTATATGTATTTGATATCACTGTAACAGTTTTACGTACACTAACGTTGCTATAATACAGTAGACAAGCAAAAGTATTTTATCATTATTATTATTATATATTTTTCACTGATGCACTTTTAACCACATGTATATTATACATATATATATATATATATATATATATATATATATATATATATATATATATATATGTATGTATATATATATATATATATATATATATATATATATATATATATATATATATATATAAACTAACACAGGCGACACATATACTCAAACAGAAACAGAATCAGTGACACACAAACAAAAAACAGACTCAGTGTTAAACTTTTACAGCAGCGAATATGTTATGCCTCTTGCAAATTTCGTGCAATTCGATCAACAGCTTGGTTGCGTTTCTTGGATCATTTTAACACACTCTTTATCTGGTTCTAATTCAAAAATTCCTTCACAAGATTTCCAATGAAAAAATTCAATGTCACAATAACTTTTGCCTCTGAGTATATATCTGCAAAAGAGTATTTCTTAACATCAGGCACATCAGTCAAGTTCGACGCCTTCTTAACACCAAGACAGCCACTACTATTGTACAAGCGTGCGTGCTATCACACCTTGACTACTGCCCTCCTGGTAGGATTACCAAAACGCCTGATCCAAAAGCTTCAGCGGGTACAAAACTCTGCTGCCAGACTGATCACATGAGCCAAACGCTGTGAGCACATCACACCGATTCTCAAAGGTCTACACTGGCTTAAAGTAGAACAGAGAATACGGTTCAAGGTTCTCGTTCTTGTGTTCAAGGCACAGCATGGTCTTGCTACAAGCTACCTGGAGGATCTCATCATACAATACTAGCTAACAAGAACCCTACGATCTTGTGATCAATCGTTGCTTGAAGTGCCACCATCAAGAACAATCTCCTACGGGGATCGCTGCTTTGCAAGGGCTGGTCCTCTTCTTTGGAACGCCCTGCCCAAAGAACTCAGAATGCTCAGTGAACTTAACAGTTTCAAAAAACATCTGAAGACACACTTGTTCAGCAAAATATATACGGCCATACCAACTGTGCGAGCTTCAGAAGCGCTTTTGAGCAGTCAGTCTGGAAACTAGCGCTATATAAATACCAAGTTAATAATAATAATAATATGGATATTAAATGGCACCGTCACACTGCTCACCTACACTCGTAATTAATTAATAGAATTTCTGTCTCTATTATAATCTCTAAAAAGCATATTCTTATCTCATTATCCACAAACAGGGGGCTTATTGAAGGCTAATGAAAATGTTAACAGGCGTCCCGTATCGCTGTACTGCTGTATCGCTGTAATTGTTTTATTGATAAAGACATACCAAAGTTATTGTTTGATAGAAATCACCAGTATGTCTACCTGAAATTAATCTTTTGTGTGTTTCTTCTTATTATTGTGCAATCTTGACATCGCATATTCACCTTTACAGCTTGCATGATTGACCGACATAATCATAGAGAAACAGCTTTTGTAATAGCCTGCATTTGTATGACATGCCACCAGGCGTCGCTTACTGCAACAGCGGTGTTCAGGGACATGTGATCGTTGTCAGAAAATGAAAACGCTGTGCTATGTTCTAACTACATGCAAATTATTTAGTAGTCTCTAAATAAATTCCCAATTGCGTATTTATGGAAAATAATTCGGACCTATGGTTACGCTCACATTATATATCATGTTTTATAATATTTAAAACACATCAGAACAGAAAGGTGAAGGTTGCTATCGATGATGATCACTGCAGAGGAAACAATGCTGCTACATAAAGGTGTACATAAACATAACTTCTTTTTGACAATTTCAGTCACTTTACACTTTACAAATCCTAATGTAGTTTGAGGAAAATTAGATCGCGAATGTACTGCTTTACCTGATATAAATACATTGTAAGTAAAGCAACATATTTAAAATAGATGGTAAATGAAGTAACACAATTAAAATACATGGTAAATAAAGTAACATAATTAAAATAGATGGTAATTATAGTAACCCAATTAATATAGATTGTAAATAAAGTAACACAATTAAAAAATAGATGGTAAATAAAGTAACACAATTAAAATAGATTGTAAATAAAGTAACACAATTAAAAAAAGATGGTAAATAAAGTAACACAATTAAAATAGATTTTGAATAAAAAGAAACACAACTAAAATAGATTGGAAGTAAAGTAACACATTTAAAATACATGGTAAATAAAGTAACACAATTAAAATATACTTAACAACAAAAGTTCCTGTGACACCATTATTTTAGCGTATTTTTCAAACAAGAAAAGTTTGGTTTTCAATCTTATAGTAACTGTATGGAATCAAGTCACAAAAATGCAACTGCTACAGAAAAGCATGCATTTCATGCAAAAGTTGACTTTTATGCAAGCCCCATGCATTTCACTACCCGAGAATGGGTATAAAAACATGTGCGTTAACGGGATTCCATATGCATTGTTTAGTATCGTGCTGACAACAACCACTCAGAAAAACAACAAAATTACGCAATTATTCAACATTACGAAATGGCAGGCCACGCGTAACCAATAATCGACAAGACAACTGGATTCGAACAACACACCAACGAAATCGATTCCAGCTAGCAACAGTGACTGCAAGAAGCATTCCTGGCCTTCGACGAATATCTTCACAAACCGTACGTCGTCGCTTCAGATGTGCAGGGATTGTCACTAGAAGACCCGCCAGGCGTCCCAAGTTCTATTCACTGTCGAGTGTCGTTTTCACCTCAGCCACAGCGATGGACGGATTCGAGTGTACCGACGTCGAGGTGAACGTTACGTCAATCATTGTGTCATGGAAGAAAATCGGTTCGGGGGCGGCAGCGTTATGGTATTGGGTGGGATTACAGCAAGACAGAGAACCCGTTTGATGGTGGTAGAGGGAATACTCAATGGACAGCGCTACCGCGACGAATTCATCGGCCCTGTTGTTCTACCGTTTTAGCGTCGTCATGGCCCAGGTATTACCTTTCAACATGACAACGCCTGGCCTCATATCACTTGACTTGTTCAGGATTCTCTTCAACAAAACAACGTGAATGTCATCCCCTGGCCGGCTCGCTCCCCTGATCTCTCACCAATCGAACACATGTGGGATGAGATGGATCGGCGCCTTCGACGTCAACCACGTGTTCCAGAGACACTCCAGGAACTTCGAAAGATGCTCCAGCAGATATGTACAGATATCACACAGGACTTTGTGCGACGCCTGGTACTTTCCATGAGACGAAGATGTGTTGCCTGCATCGCAACCAGAGATGGACACACACGCTATTGACTTGTAAATTGACATTTTGGCATGTTCATATTTTTTATGAAATCATGCATTTTCTGAAGTCAGTATGGCAAATTAAACCATTTGAACACTTACAGGAGTCTTTTATCTGTTGCAAACCGAAAGTGTTTCAAATTTGGTAAAAAACATAACCTTGCATTAAATCTTATTCAATGTCACAGGAACTTTTGTTGTTCAGTATAGATGCTAATTAAAGCAACACAATCAAAATAGATGGTAAATATAGCAACAGAATTAAAATAGATGGTATATAAAGTAACCGAATTAAAATAGATTGGAAATAAAGTAACAGAATTAAAATAGATTGGAAATAAAGTAAATTTATTAAAATAGATGTAATAAAGTTACACAATTAAAATACATTGCAAAAAAGTAACACAATTAAAATAGATGGTAAATAAAGTAACATAATTAAAATACATGGTAAATAAGTAACACAATTAAAATACATGGTGAATAAAGTAACACCATAAAAATACATGGTGAATAAAGAAACACACTTAAAATACATGGTAAATAAAGTCACACCGATAAAAAAAGCTGGTAAATAAAGTAACAAAAGTAAAATACAATGTAAATAAAGTAACACAATTAAAATACATTGTAAATAAAGTAGCACAATTAAAATATATTAAATAAAGTAACAGAATTAAAATACATGGTAAGTAAAGTAACACCATTAAAATATAATATAAATAAGGTAATACAATTAAAAAAGATGGTAAATATGGTAAAATATTTAAAATACATAGTAAATAAAGTAACAAAATTGAAATAGATGGTAAATAAAGTAACACCGTTAAAGTAGATGGTAAATAAAGTAACACAACTAAAATACAATGTAAATAAAGTAACCCAATTAAAATAGATCGTAAATATAGTAAAATATTTAAAATACATAGTATATAAAGTAACAAAATTGAAATAGATGGTAAATAAAGTAACACATTTAAAATAGATGTAATAAAGAGACACAATTAAAATACATGGTAAATAAAGTGGCACAATTAAAATATATTTAATAAAGTAACAGAATTAAAATACATGGTAAATACTGTAACACCATTAAAACAGACGGTACAAAGTAACACAATTAAAATCCATGGTAAATAAAGTAACACATTTAAAATACATGGTAAATAAAGTCACACAATTAAAATAGATGGTAAAAAGTAACACAATTAAAATACATGGTAAATAAAGTAACACACATAAAAACATGGTAAATAAAGTAACACAAATAATAATAATGCATGGTAAATAAAGTAACACATTTAAAATACATGGTAAATAAAGTAACACAATAAAAATACATGGTAAATAAGTAACACAATTAAAATACATGGTAAATAAAGTAACACAAATAAGAATACATAGTAAATAAAGAAACACAATTAAAATACATGTTAAGTAAGTAACACAATTAAAATAAATGGTAAATAAGTGACACAATTAAAATACACTGTAAATAAAGTTACACAATTAAAATACACGGTGTATAAAATAACACGCGGAAATAGATGGTAAAGAAAGTAACATAAGACTACTTAAAAACGGTTAAACTTCTAAATTGAATAATAAACGTTTTGTATCTCAAATTGTTCTTGTAATCTACCATCATCAGAAACATAGGGAATATCATCAGGGAACTTCAACACGAAGAGTGCATGTCACCTCGCTGATACATCTCTTCACCAGGTTCACTAATCAATACAGAGAACATGACCAGGCAGCTCTTTCTGCCCAAAACAATTGACACAATACAGTAAATACGCTTTAACACAAGATATCTTAGTATACTGTTTAATATGTTACAAGTGATGTCTATGGTCTAGCGTCTGGCGTCTGTTCATCCGTCCGTGAAGTTTGACTGCTTCTCCGAACGGATGAGGCTGAGACTGCAGGAGGATGTAGAGATTCATAGTAGGCAAACATGCTGTAATAAACTACAGAGTATCGGAATGTGGAACATTGACAAAAAAGGAGCGACACGAAAGGATTCCGATTTATTCAATAGAGTAAATTATAAAAAAACTTTCTTGGAAAATTATTCAGTTATTTTATAACACTGAAAAAGATATATTATCTTTAAAGAAACAAAACAAAGTGGTGAGGTTTTGAAGCACCATATTGAGTTTCAGCTTTTTTCCTGTCACGTAGATGAAGAATGAAGCTTTTTCTCTCTGAAACATGAATATAAATTCCAATGTGGCTTGTAAGTACATAACGTCCAAGTGTCAGAGCGTATTGTCCGTCTGTTAACTAAACAGATGAGCAAGAAACTTCAGAAGTATGTTAGGATCAGTTTATGTCAAGAAAACCTTTGTAAGTCTTGACGACCCTTTTTTCAGAAGCCACAAGCTCCAGACAAAATCTGTGAAGGGCCATCGTAGGACTTTCATAGTGGTCTGGAAAGGGATTTTATTTAAAAAAGGTTGTTCTTCTCAAACTGAAAAAGACATAATTATCAATTATGGAAACTGTTTTATTATCATCTTGCAGGAACCACACGGCTGAGAGAAATTACATTTTGGTAGGACAAGCAGCACTTCAGCGATGGATAAATGTATTCAAGACATTCAGAATAAGGATTTGTTTCTCTTAAAATTAAACGTGATCGAGCTGAAACTTTGGGAAGATGATATATGATTTATAACTTTGGAACACTGCTGACGATGTTGCGAAAGTGTCTACTTAGATCTCACATACTGCTTTACTAAATGCGGTGACACATTAATATTTGTAACCATAGCGATGTTCTTTAAGGTTTGAAATCTCACTGTCACTACAATAGATAGCAAACTAAGCACTTCCCTTTCTTAATGGATAAACATTTAGCTCACTTGGGATGTAGCTGGTGAGCGACTTGGCCATGGAGCTAGTTCTATTATTTGGTTTGCTGGGCCGCCAAGACACATTTTAAAGTGTGTGGAATTAAATATACATGATTTATTTTATATAACTAATGTGTGTTAATTAATTTTAGTTATGAAAATACTTTAAATTATTGCGTTGGGACATGGCATTACAAATAATATTTTCTTTCATGTTATGTTTTCATAATTTCAAACACTTACTTTGTGCAAATTTTGTAAGTGCCGGGCGATACCGGTGGGGCAGGACATGCTCACCCTGGCGAACACCTGGTGTCATCACTTATTTCAATTGTTCCATTCGTATAATGTTCATCAGTATTTTACGACCATTAGATTTGTTACCGCAGTTATCATCTGGCTTTGATGTTTTACATGAAATTATCATTTATAGTTCTTAGTCCGTTGAAACCATTTAAACCAGTGAAGTGCCTCTTGGTTTTTCGGACTAATAGCTAAACCAGATTTAACTCGTCAGCTCACATCACTTGTGCACGTGAAATTTCTCAAATGGATGTGTGTTAATACATACACATTTACACACATTTAACTTTAATCAGTATCTCTGATCAATCTAGATGCAATAAAATACAATTATTTTGTGTGAATTCCTATATAGAAGTTCTGTGTCTTTCGGTACAGTGTTGTTATCGACCCTAGCATGTCTACACTGAGATTTTGCAGATCATACAAGATGTACCAAGTTGCGGGTCGTACATGCGATGGAGCTGAACATTATACCCCATTACTACTTTTCTTGTAGCTGCGTAGTACATATACATACTATGTAAAAGAGTATATGGCCTATATGTTCCTTGAATGTAAGTTAAACACTTCGTCTTGACAATGTTGTATAGTTCCTCTGTCATAGTTCCTCTTCCATTTGCCATATCATCTGTAGAGAATGATTTCTTCTCGATGACTTTACTTTTAGTCGATAACCATATTGGGATTTCACGTTTATTATATTCCCCATATTTCTGCAGATAGCTTATCAGATGCCACCTTTTGGAATTTGTGATCAATATAAATTATAACATATTTCAAATGTATGAAAACATGAAAACGGATTCTTCCACCTTTACTCAGATTCAAATGGTGATTGGGACTTTTCTATCTATAGCCCATATTTAACCTCATAGGAGGCGAGTGTCAGAATGTGAAATACCTACACAAAAGATCCCTCAAAATGCCTTCACATCTTGAGATAACGTTCGGAAGACAACGATGCTTGGCTCAAGCAACCTAGCTAGAGGACTCCACAACCTCTGTTGACAACTTCAAAGAGCGTCATACTCGAGACAAGTTGGAAGTTTTGTCAAACTTAATACTGAGCTTAGCAGGTTGACCTGCTTGTATGTGTCACTAATGATCATGTTGCCTGTGACGGGGGTATATTTAGCCAGTGTGGGCGAGATGTTAGGCATACTGACCGGTGTGGGCGAAATACAAGGTAAATAGCAGGTGCTTGGTGGAAGTGCTCGTGAGAATAGGATTGTAGGTGTATTGGACTGGGTATCTATCCACCCTGACTGAGAAATGGGGACAGTGACATATCAACGTTTTTGGCGACTTGGGCAAGGCGCTCACTGTCGAGAAATAATGTAAGGGGTAAAATAATTTGTGAACTAGCCACTCTTAAGAAATGGTTGCACCCTGTACCCTTAATAAAGACAAAGTTAGAGTCAGCTATTGCACTATCCTCGTTTAACTAAGATAGATAGAGTAATGTATTGCACTATACTTTATAAACATACAACTTGTGAGATTCTCGTTTCAAGACTCTGATCTTATATATCACCTACTACAATTATAAACAAAACAATTCGACCACTGTTCAATTATAAGAAGGTTCGATGAAGTTAATAAGCCTGAAATGAAGGTAACATGGGGATGATCAATAGCGTTTGATGTTTATTCATTATTATTCTTTCTGCATAATGTTAAGTATTAATCTGTCAGCACGCAGGTAATCCTTTCAGCCTGCTGTCTCAACACGCGTGGGGCTGGCACTAGGCAATTTAAATTAAAAATTAGAAGTGAAATAAACTATTCGTTAATATCGTGGTGGTGACGTAAGATACTGTCCACGACCAGCAGCCCGGGGTCCACGTGGCGATATTGGGATTGGGGCGGGGCTGCACAGGGCGACTATGAACACCACACTCATCAGGGACAACACACCATTGCACTGAACAGTTTGAAGAGCGTTTTATTACCATTGTCATGTATAGACTTTCTTCTTCACAGCAAAACATACACTTTACGACTTCATCTTTTATTGTAGTTTGTCAAGATGGCGTCCCCTTCCCTCACGACTCCGAGGGGGGTGTGATCGCGGGGCAGCGTCTGAACTCACTCACCTGTGTCACCATTGATTAATCTTCAGGTATTTCTAATTGGAGTTTAATACTCGAACCCTCCCGCTGAGTAGCCAATCACATCTGTTATAAACCGTCCTGATTGTACCTGCTCACAAGCTCATAAACATTTCATCATGTCGGGGCGATCTGGTAGGAGTTTAACTGAAACCTTTGTAATGTGGGAAACTTTCTCTTTTGACTATTTATTCACAGTATGCTCATAAATGATCACCAACCGATTTAAGAAAGAAACCAAATAAACATCTGGTATTTTGTACATATGGATAATTTCATAAATCGTTCTCTTCAATGCGACACTTACTCTCTTTTCCCTTCCTCCTTTCTCCATCCATGAAGCTCTTCCTTCTTCTCCATCCATGAAGCCCTTCTCCTTTCTCCATCAATGACGCCCTTGCTCCTTTCTCTATCCATGAAGCACTTCGTTCTTTCTCCATCCACGAAGCCCTCCTCCTTTCTCCATCGATGAAGCCCTTCTTCCTTTCTCCCTTCATGAACCTCTTTCTCCTTTCTCCATCAATGACGCCCTTGCTCCTTTCTCTATCCATGAAGCCCTTCCCCTTTTCTCCACCCATGATGCTCTACCTCCTTTCTCCATCCATGAAGCTTTTCTTCCTTTCTCCATCAATGAATCCCTTCCTTCTTTCTCCATCCATGAAGCCCTTCCTTCTTTCTGCATCCATGAAGCCCTTTCCCTTTTCTCAATCTATGAAGCTCTTCTTCCTTTCTCCATCAATGAATCCCTTTCTCCTTTCTCTATCCATGAAGCCCTTCCTTCTTTCTCCATCCATGAAGCTTTTCTTCCTTTCTCCATCAATGAATCCCTTCCTCCTTTCTCTATCCATGAAGCCCTTCCTCCTTTCTCTATCCATGAAGCACTTCCTTCTTTCTCCATCCATGAAGCTTTTCTTCCTTTCTCCATCAATGACGCCCTTCCTTCTTTCTCCATCCATGAAACTTTTCCTCCTTTCTCCACAAATGAAGCCCTTCCTCCTTTCTCTATCCATGAAGCCCTTCCTTCTTTCTCCACCAATGAATCCCTTCCTCCTTTCTCCATCCATGAAGCTTTTCTTCCTTTCTCCACCAATGAATCCCTTCCTCCTTTCTCTATCCATGAAGCCCTTCCTTCTTTCTCCATCAATGACACCCTTCCTTCTTTCTCCATCCATGAAGCTTTTCCTCCTTTCTCCATCAATGAATCCCTTTCTCCTTTCTCTATCCATGAAGCCCTTCCTTCTTTCCCCATCCATGAAGCTTTTCCTCCTTTCTCCACAAATGAAGCCCTTCCTCCTTACTCTATCCATGAAGCCCTTCCTTCTTTCTCCACCAATGAATCCCTTCCTCCTTTCTCCATCCATGAAGCTTTTCTTCCTTTCTCCACCAATGAATCCCTTCCTCCTTTCTCCATCCATGAAGCTTTTCTTCCTTTCTCCACCAATGAAGCCCTTCCTCCTTTCTCCACCAATGAATCCCTTCCTCCTGTTTCCATCCATGAAGCCCTTCCTCCTTTCTACTTCGATGAAGCCCTTCTTCCTTTCTCCCTCAATGAACCTCTTTCTCCTTTCTCCATCAATGACGCCCTTACTCCTTTCTCCATCCATGAGGCTCTTTCTTCCTTTCTCCATCCATGAAGCTCTTCCTTCTTTCTTCATCCATGAAGCCCTTTTTCCTTTCTCTATCCATGAAGCCCTCCTTCCTTTCTCCATCCATGAAGCCCTACCTCCTTTTCTATCCACATCAAGCCTCGCCCTTTCCTTATCCATCAACACTTCCTCATTTCCCCCTTTTCCATTCGGCACATCTCTTCATCCTTATACGCGAAGGCCTCCTCCCGTCTTCCTCTTCATCACTACCTCCCTCCAGAGCGAAATGGGTGTGAACAGAGAGGTGAAGGAAGTCGGACAGAGAGAGACAGACATTAACATATATATTAGTTATATTAGTCTCTCTCTCTTTCTCTCTGTCTCTCTCTGTCTCTCTCTCTCTCTGTATCTCTCTCTCTCTCTCTATATATATATATATATATATATACTGAGTCAAATTAGACACTTCACATTTTTAAAAGTAATCCCATATATGTCATACAACGGACAAATGTATCAGAGAAGGTAATTTTTAATCATTAATGTCCAAAGAAAGATTTTAATTAACGGTGGTAACCATAATTTGTTCCAAGCACCTACGGTATTCGGTAATAACATCAACAGTTTAAATCTTAAGTCCCAAGCACGAGAATCTGATGGCACACAAGTTCAGTAGCGTGTATGGCCACCGTGTGCGTTGACAACTGCCACACAACGCCTCCGCATGGACCTTGTGATGCTTGTGAACACATGATTGGGAAGACGACGCCATTGTTGCTGCAAAATGGTGCCAAGATCTTGCAAATTCTGTCGTTGGTTCTTGAGAGTGCGCTGACTTCTGCCAAGAGCATCCCAGACGTGTTCGATGGGATTGAGGTCGGGAGACCTTGACGGCCAGTCCATGACGTTGACTCCCGCATTCTGAAGGAAATTCCTTGTCAAAATTGCTGTGTGGGGTCTGGCTTTGTCGTGTTGGAAGATCAAACCGGGTTCATGTGCTGCCATAAAAGGCAGAAGTTCTGGTGCTAGTACCTGGTCGCGGTAAGCAGCAGCGTTGAGGTTGCCACGAATGACAAGAAGCCTGCATTGCCACAGAAAGCACCCCACACCATGACACTTCCGCCTCGAAATCTGTCAACTTCCTGTACACAACACTGGGCGTAACGTTCATGACGGCGCCTCCACACCCTCGCCCTGCCATCAGCAAATCGAAGATTAAATCGGGATTCATCACTGAAGACGACTTGATTCCAATTCCTCTGAGTCCATCGTAAGTGTCGCTGTGCCCACAATTGACGTTGACGTCTGTGTAATTGAGTCAGAATCGGCCCGCAGTATGGCCGTCGTGCTTGAAGGTGAGCAGTTCTCAAACGGTTTCGAACAGTTTGCGCACTCAGTCTACCCTTAAACAGTTCATTTCTGGTTGATGTAGCCGTCAAAAATCGGTTACGGAGGTGACGTAAGACAATCTGACGATCCTCTGCATGTGACGTCACACGTGGTCGACCTGGCCGAGGGCGATCAGCGGTGGTACCCGTTTGCTGTAGACGCGTCTGTAAATCATAAACAGTCCGTCGACTACAACCCATCGTCCTTGCGACTTCAGCTACGGACGTTCCCGTCTGCAACATGCCGATGACACGTTCACGTTGCACATTTGAAAGGCGTGGCATGACAAATGGCCGTAAAGACTTTTGTTTTCTTGTGTTTTTCTTTTTTTCTTAATGACTGCTTACAAGTATGGCTGCAAACACGTGCGGTATTATGGCCACGTGACCAGTTACACGTGAAAAAACACTTTTGCTACTATAGTGCTGTGCACATGATTTTGATCGATTCTCCTGCACAAAAACGGGTGTTATCTGAAGACAATACGTGGCCATTACTGTTTAAATACACAATAAGGGCCCACAATGATAACTGGTCAAAATGTTAAAATTTTAGGATTGTGAAGTTTTTAATTTGGTTCAGTATATATAAGTATAAGTATTATGTCAACTTCAAGTTTGACCATTTTGATATACGTAGGCATATTATTACATACCGACAATACCTCGCTATTCGTGTGTGTCTAAAATACATTTGTTTCAAAAGCTACGTCCGTGTTCGTTCCGAACAGGTACCTAACTTTACAGCAAACAATAGTCAGAACTGAATCATTTAAAACACAATTACATAAGCAACTCATGGCCGGTAAGAGCTGTGACGGCATGTCACCAGGCAACGTGAAGTATTCGTTACACTGCCGCAATACCAGTAATGTGGTCTTTAATATGGAAACATTATCTATAATAAGAGACAATATATCGCCTCACCATCTGTTGAGTGAAAACACTGAAACTGTCTCAAGGTGTGGATGGCCCGGAAATGTATTGAGCTCGGTAGGGTCACCATTTGGTACGGCATGTATCGTTGTTCAATCTCAGTGCAAATAGCTAGGATCGATGAGGAGAATGTACTTCAGGGTAATACACGAATTTATACTTTATCTTATCGAGATTTTATGAAGCGTTTAAACAGATCCGTGATTCAGTGTAAGTTTACATCGTATATACACGTGTAGATAGATACACCAAGTTGTCCAAGTCCCAGTTACATCAACCGATGCAACAAATTGTGTTATTTCAATTATGTGATTGAACAAAGCTTTATCTGTCATGTTTATATATTCCAACATGTAAATATATGTATTTTCACTACAATTGACTAAACCTACTGTGTTACCTCTGAACCTGATGTACAACCCTTCGAAAGGAATAAAAAATGTCAAAAAAAACAACAAAAAAACATGTAAATATATTTGAAGAGGGGATGTTGGGTAGCATGGTGGTCGTTGCGCTTGTTCGTCATGCCGAAGGTCCGGGTTCAATTCCCCAGCTGGATACGATGTGTTTATTCCATATCTGGTGACTCCGTGATGTTATTGCTACATTGCAGAAGCATCGTAAAACTATTTTTGATAACTGTTTATTTTTGTACCTTTTCATTAATACTTCTCACTATCGTTCGAATAACGCATTCCTTGCCTTTCACTCAGAATTCACCTAGAAACTGCGACTTCCTATCGTCAAACATTGCGACCCCCTCCAACCCCGCCCCGTGGTCGTATGTATGTTTATGTATTATAGTCAATCACATCTATGTAATTTGCGCTCTGCGGTTGTCAGTGCGAAGCGCGGCTGTAAACCCGTGATGAATCCTTCCCCAATTCCATCTGTACTTGTATGACTCTACCTTTATCTTCCATCAATTGCTTTGCAGGCGGGAGCGTAACAGCTTTATCAAAGTACAATTCGTAGAACCTTTTCTTTAGAAACTCTATTTAATTTGTCGTTTGATGACAGTTTATGAGATGTATCACAAATTATTGTGAATATTGATGGATGACAATTTATTTGATCTCCGGTACATGATTCTCCCGATACAAAGAGTGCTTTCTGTGTTTCGTGCATCTGCATATCTCAGGCCAGTGTGTGTCCATCATACAGAAACACCCCGTGGCTCCACACTTCTTTGACCGGCTGTGGCCTTACAGGTCGCTATTTTCCTCCAAGACAATATACAATAAATTAATAACAATTTTCTAGCTTTTTATTTCTTGTCAAATTCTAGTCACAATTTGTTAAATCTCTTTACATTGACCTTACAGGTCGCTATTTCCTCCAAGACAATATACAATAAATTAATAACAATTTTCTAGCTTTTTATTTCTTGTCAAATTCTAGTCACAATTTGTTAAATCTCTTTACATTGACATTACAGGTCGCTATTCCCCTCCAAGACAATATACAATAAATTAATAACATTTTTCTAGCTTTTTATTTCTTGTCAAATTCTAGTCACAATTTGTTAAATCTCTTTACATTGACCTTACAGGTCGCTATTTCCTCCAAGACAATATACAATAAATTAATAACAATTTTCTAGCTTTTTATTTCTTGTCAAATTCTAGTCACAATTTGTTAAATCTCTTTACATTGACCTTACAGGTCGCTATTTTCCTCCAAGACAATATACAATAAATTAATAACAGTTTTCTAGCTTTTATTTCTTGTCAAATTCTAGTCACAATTTGTTAAATCTCTTTACATTGACCTTACAGGTCGCTATTTCCTCCAAGACAATATACAATAAATTAATAACAATTTTCTAGCTTTTTATTTCTTGTCAAATTCTAGTCACAATTTGTTAAATCTCTTTACATTGACCTTACAGGTCACTATTTTCCTCCAAGACAATATACAATAAATTAATAACAATTTTCTAGCTTTTTATTTCTTGTCAAATTCTAGTCACAATTTGTTAAATCTCTTTACATTGACCTTACAGGTCACTATTTTCCTCCAAGACAATATACTATAAATTGATAACAATTTTCTAGCTTTTTATTTCTTGTCAAATTCTAGTCACAATTTGTTAAATCTCTTTACATTGACCTTATAGGTCGCTATTTTCCTCCAAGACAATATACAATAAATTAATAACAATTTTCTAGCTTTTTATTTCTTGTCAAATTCTAGTCACAATTTGTTAAATCTCTTTACATTGACCTTACAGGTCACTATTTTCCTCCAAGACAATATACAATAAATTGATATCAATTTTCTAGCTTTTTATTTCTTGTCAAATTCTAGTCACAATTTGTTAAATCTCTTTACATTGACCTTATAGGTCGCTATTTTCCTCCAAGACAATATACAATAAATTAATAACAATTTTCTAGCTTTTTATTTCTTGTCAAATTCTAGTCATAATTTGTTAAATCTCTTTACATTGACCATGTTAAGAAAGCTTTCTTTGCTCTTTTAAGGGTTCAATAGTGAATAAGCGAATGTCTTTCCACTCGCCCTGTCAGTTGTCTTTCTCTACTTTTTCACATTATTAAACTGTCAATATGTTTATAATGAACAATCCAGCCTCCGACGACTCCAACGGCAGCATGAACGACGTGGTCTGTCACATCACCGCCATGTTATCTGGATGCTCGAATTTCCAATGGATGATGAAAATAATAGATGTAGAGAAAACGTCCTCCATGATTATATTTTAAGGTCATTGATTCTTACAAACCCGGGATGATAAGACTCCCGTATCGCCTGCATCAGCTGACAGAACAGATGGATCAAATCAGCCCCGGCGTGACAGCTGAACGCTGCATCCTCCTTGCTGCGGTGACGCAACAACTCCCCCTGTCACACAGCCAGCTAATCCTTACTTATAAAACTGAGTAAATATTGTTAATCTCAAGAATCTGATCCTTTAATCTGCTGAAATCGGAATCCCGATAAAATGAAGGCATTGAGATTAGCTTGAGAAATTAATTTAATCCTTTCCGTTTATCGGATTCTGAGTCCTAAAATATTTAGTGTAACAGTAATGAGTATTTGGTTTTGGTGAAGGCGGAATATGGGCAGTTGAGCGACATTGTCCAACTCAAAAGGGCAACACAAAGATGAGCGTGTGAATATGATGGCTGTGTCAGTCAACACACGTCCTCGTCGTATACCCGATGAACATGAATAATATCAAACAGAAGATGATAGCAATGACTTTTCATTGTCAATCAACCATCTTCGCTCTATTCGTCCTTCTGGTCTTCTAGCACCCACTTCCAACTGTGCCTACTCTTGTCTGCCTAACTACCGTCCACGTCCGTTTCACGGTTGTCCCCGTCCGTCTGTTCCTACCGTGGTCCACCTCCGTCTGTCGCTACCGTGGTCCACCTCCGTCTGTCCCTACTGTTATCCACCTCCGTCTGTCCCTACCGTGGTCCACCTCCGTCTGTCGCTACCGTGGTCCACCTCCGTCTGTCCCTACTGTTGTCCCCGTCCGTCTGTCGCTACTGTTGTCCACCTCCGTCTGTCCCTACTGTTGTCCCCGTCCGTCTGTCCCTACTGTTGTCCACCTCCGTCTGTCCCTACTGTTATCCACCTCCGTCTGTCCCTACCGTGGTCCACCTCCGTCTGTCCCTACCGCGGTCCACCTCCGTCTGTCCCTTCTGTTATCCACCTCCGTCTGTCCCTACTGTTGTCCACCTCCGTCTGTCCCTATTGTTGTCCCCGTCCGTCTGTCGCTACTGTTATCCACCTCCGTCTGTCGCTACTGTTATCCACCTCCGTCTGTCCCTACTGTTATCCACCTCCGTCTGTCCCTACTGTTATCCACCTCCGTCTGTCGCTACTGTTATCCACCTCCGTCTGTCCCTACTGTTATCCACCTCCGTCTGTCGCTACTGTTATCCACCTCCGTCTGTCGCTACTGTTATCCACCTCCGTCTGTCCCTACTGTTATCCACCTCCGTCTGTCCCTACTGTTATCCACCTCCGTCTGTCGCTACTGTTATCCACCTCCGTCTGTCGCTACTGTTATCCACCTCCGTCTGTCCCTACTGTTATCCACCTCCGTCTGTCGCTACTGTTATCCACCTCCGTCTGTCCCTACTGTTATCCACCTCCGTCTGTCGCTACTGTTATCCACCTCCGTCTGTCGCTACTGTTGTCCACCTCCGTCTGTCCCTACTGTTGTCCCCGTCCGTCTGTCCCTACTGTTATCCACCTCCGTCTGTCCCTACTGTTGTCCCCGTCCGTCTGTCCCTACTGTTGTCCACCTTCGTCTGTCGCTACTGTTATCCACCTCCGTCTGTCCCTTCTGTTGTCCCCGTCCATCTGTCCCTACTGTTATCCACCTCCGTCTGTCCCTACTGTTGTCCCCGTCCGTCTGTCCCTACTGTTATCCACCTCCGTCTGTCCCTACTGTTGTCCCCGTCCGTCTGTCCCTACTGTTATCCACCTCCGTCTGTCCCTTCTGTTGTCCCCGTCCGTCTGTCCCTACTGTTATCCACCTCCGTCTGTCCCTACTGTTGTCCCCGTCCGTCTGTCCCTACTGTTGTCCACCTCCGTCTGTCGCTACTGTTATCCACCTCCGTCTGTCCCTACTGTTGTCCCCGTCCGTCTGTCCCTACTGTTGTCCCCGTCCGTCTGTCCCTACTGTTGTCCACCTTCGTCTGTCCCTACTGTTATCCACCTCCGTCTGTCCCTACTGGTGCACACCTCCGTCTGTCCCTACTGGTGTACACCTCCGCCTGTCCCTACTGTTATCCACCTCCGTCTGTCCCTACTGTTATCCACCTCCGTCTGTCCCTACTGGTGCACACCTCCGTCTGTCCCTACTGGTGTACACCTCCGTCTGTCCCTACTGTTGTCCACCTCCGTCTGTCCCTACTATTTTACCTTTTTGTTGTACTATTTTTTTTATGAATGTATAACAATTTTGAAAAAAGAACACACCGATCTTTTGTATTTCCTTTCAAGACAAAATACCATCAATTCAGGGACGTTGGAAACTATAATGAGAAAGTCTGAACGCGTCCGCTCCGGCAGAGATGAATGTTAATAATGCTAATAAAGTGTTATTCCCCATGGAGCTGAGAGTCGCTGAACAGAGATCTGGTTTAATCCTGTCGGTTCTACTGCAAGTGGGACCGATGGGACCCGTTGATATGGAATCTAATATGGTCAATCTGGAGGAGGGTCATTTGTTGTGCTGCCTTCTGACACCCTCCCAGATCTCCCTCAAGGATAAGCGCCCCCTCCCGCCACCTCGGGACGTCAGCTGAATCATATGTGTTTGTGATTTCTCTACTTTCGCGAGGGATGATGATTTCATACAGTTTGTTCTGTAGAGTTGATGTAACGGTGCTGAAAGGGTCTTCTATACCTTGGTTAAAAATTTGGACAGTTTATATTGCATCGTCAAAATATATGAGCTAAAAAGGTGTGTGCGTGTGTGTGTGTGTGTGTGAGGTGGGGGTGGGGGGGTGGGGGGGTGGGGGGGGGGGGGGGGGGGGTAGATGTATCCTGTGTCTCTCTGGGCCTCGTACTGATAAAGGCGACGGAGCTAATATTATAGGTTTACATGGGGCATGAAGTATATGCTGGAGGTTTGTGTATGGGGATAAATTTAATAGTTGGGTTTTGGTAGGTATCTTTTTAATTTTACTTAGGGTGTGAAGTTAACTTAAAGGGTGAAACTGGCTGTTAGAGCTTACATCGGTATATAATACTACTCGTTGAAGTTTATTTAAGCTTGATTGGAAGGTTTAGATGTACTCGAGTTTATGTCAAATACGTTTCTATAAATACAAGGATAGCAATGTGAAGGATTCCTCACTGTACAGCATATGTTTTATAATTCCGCTTTTTACAGTGTTACTTAAACCCGCGTATTTACAACAAAGAATATTGAATTTTCCATCTACCCTAGGGCCACTGAACACGTGATCTGGATATACTACTTCCCAGTAGATATACCATGTGTGTTCATGTCATTGAGGTGGTATTCTGACAAGTAAAAACTCGTGAACTTCTCTAATGTCTAGCCAAGGCCAACTGATTCTGTAAGTGTTGACAAAGAACATCGCCAGTGCGAAATCCCTCCCATCTCCACGTGCTTAGTGGCGGCATTCCCAACAGCTACTTGTTAAAACTCTACATTTACGGCCATAATTCCATCTTGATTTCAAATGAACAAGGGCCTTTCTGAATCTCACACTCCCAACATAAATCACGGCTTCCGATGTTTGCAATAAATTCTACTCGCACAAGAAGCCATCAGGAAAACAGCACTTCTCGTTTAAACGATATTGGTCGTATGGAAAGCAATCTCCCTCGGATTAACCCCGGGGCTTGATAAATTGATAGCCTTATTACAAATTGACTGCGCGATAATTCTCCTTGACTTCTATTACTGTGCGACAGATAGAGACGGGAATGGGATCCCCCTTCTTCTGTCATATCGACCTCCGGGTTAAAGGCCAGCTCGTGACGGCACCCCAGGGACACAGAACGTCCTGCGGGACCCGTGCGGTTTCTTTCAGTCTTAAGACGTGGCGTTGAGTCGGATTCTCATGAACAGTAGCCCGCGCGAGTGACTCCCAGCGCCAGCGATTAGACGCTCCATGCACGTAAATGTACGCGAACATTTATTCTTTGCCTTGGAAAATGTGCCCTTATGTTGCTGCAAATTGAGATATGGTTGGGTACCACCTGTGTAATACAGCGGGCAAGTTTTCCCAGGCATTGGCGTCTCTTCGAAATATGTCTGACAGATTAAATATCTTTCTTTTTAGATTGGCGGATAAGAATGCTTAAAACTTAGAACTGGAATTTTGGAATTAGAAAGAAGTTGTGTGAATTTGATGCACGCCAATACTTGGCGTAAGAAAGGTTGTGTGTATGACAATGGAAAGAAATGTATGAATGAGTATGTACTGAATTAGAAATATCTTTTTCGAACAGTAAGTGAGTGAGTACGTTTTTCGCCGCTTTTAGCAATATTCCAGCAATATCACGACTGGGGACATTAGAAATGGGCTTCACACATTGTACCCATGTCGGGAATCGAACCCGGGTGTTCGGCGTGACGAGCGAACGCTTTAACCACGAGGCTACCCGACCGCCCTTTTTCAAGAAGAGACCCGATAAGTTTCCAACTTGGCGATAGGCGCTATGAAAATGTACCGGAACTAACAGGAAGTGTTTTTATTATTTATCTCATGTCTAAGACGAGGCACGTGTGTTTGACTCGCTGTCGTCTATATGATGACATTAGAGATTTGTACGACCTTTCAGAAAATGAAAAATTCTCATCTTCAAAAATCAAATCTTTGTTTCAATTTGGAGAAAATAATATTGACCCGGAGAAAGGTATTTTATACACATAACGCATGCTGCGTTTTAAAAAATTCTTTGGATTGTTTGAAATTACTTTTTGGCCTGATAATGTACTTTAATACATGTGCATATGTAAGAAATGTATATGTTGGGCAGAAGTGAGACATAATTAAATCTGTGCCCCAGACACACGCCGTAACGAGAGATGTGCACACGTGCCTGGCATATGATGGAGCTTCGCCTACGTTCCTGATTGAGAATATTCAGGTTTTATGTTTGTATTATATAGATATTGGTTTGTTGTTGACAGAACTCTCGTTCAGCCTCTTGTTAGACAAACGTTATATACAATCATCTGTGACGTTATCAATAATTGATAATGTCATTTTCAATTATTAGCCATTTTAGGCAGTGGGGTAGCCAAGTGGTTAGATCCTTCGCTTGTCACGACAAAAGCACGGGTTCGATTCCCCACATAGGTACAATCTGTGAAGCCCAAAGCTTGTGTTTCCCCGCCGTGAAATTGCTGGAATTTTGCAAAAAAAAGCGGAGTAGAAGTATACTCGCTGGCTTAGTATTAGCGATTGTACAATGACATGATGACACGTCATTGAAAGACAAGTCGTGAAGTAACCCATTAGCCTGATGCAAATATCGTGTTCCACAGTAAGAGGTTCCCCGATATTCGCGTCCTTGTGTTTTGTTTGTTGTTTGTGAGTCTGGACGAGACACTCCAGTGATTGACATTAGCATCCATACACGCAATTGGGAAGCGATGACATGCATCAAGCGAGTCAGCGAGCCTGACCACCCGATCCCGTTAGTCGCCTCTTACGACAAGCATGGGATGGCTGAAGATCAATCCCAAATAAACGCCACCTAGACAAGGTCGTCTCATTACATTATTTGCACTACGCAATAGATGGGTGAGTGAGTATGGTTTTACGCCGCTTTTAGCAATATTCCAGCAATATCACGGCGGGGGACACCAGAAATGGGCTTCACACATTGTACCCATGTCGGGAATCGAACCCGGGTCTCCGGCGTGACGAACGAACGCTTTAATCACTGGGCTTCCCGACCGCCCCCGCAATAGATGGGTGTGACCCTAACAGCTTAACCAAAGATTGGGGTGGGCAAGGCAACACCAGGGACAGGCTGTGTGTCAGTGGCGTGACACCATATTTACAGACGAATCAAGGTTTTACGCCGATTCGAATAAGACAGAAAACGTTGTTAGCGAAGTAGCGGCGAGCGGTATGCCAGGGCAACAAATCCTGACCATTATCGGTATGGGACGGTAGTGTCATGGTGTGGGGCGCTATCACACATGACAGGCAAACTGATTTGGTAATTGTGAATGGACATTTGACTGGCCAGCCATATGTTGAAATTGTGCGTAATGACGTTGTTCCATTCGCGAGAACGCCAACGTGGCCCAGATTGTGGTAGCGCTTCAGGCGGAATGGCGGGCAATGCCAAGGGCAACCACACATGGTGGACAGATATTGATTTACAAAATATTAACAGACATTATACGTCCTTACACTCTCACTAACATTTCATCAGTATTGTTGTCGGTAGTATATATTTCACCCGAAATAAGTCTCTGTATTTGTGAACACGTAATGATAAAGTCTTTTTGATAGGCATTTACAAGTTGGAAGAACATGAAGACATAAAACCTTTATGGATAACAACGTCGTTGTTGTCCGTAACAACATTTCATGGCTACTCCTTGTCCCTTCACCAGGAGTATACTGAGCAAGCGTATTGAGTGAATATATTAGGGGCTGGGTGTGGGGACAGAGAACTGACTAGGGTGGCATCATAACAACAAGGCAATCAGGGTAATGCTAGGCTGTCGCACAGTAGAGGGAGTACACGCTGGGAAGGTTGTGTTTCTTCCTTTTGTTTCTTGAAGTTTCTTTTTTTTTCAGCGATTGATTTTGGCATGGCGAATTTTGGTTTGTTGCCAGGAAATGCTACTTCTTCTACTACTACTACTACTACTACTACTACTACTACTACTACTACTACTACTACTGTAACAGGTTTGGTGCCATCGGGTGCCCCTGCTCGGGCTGCCCCCAAGACCCCACCCCACCCCCCCCCCCCCCCCCCCCACCCCCCACCCCCACCCCCCCTTTCCAACCGCTGGAACCCCCTGAAGCAAACAAATCCAATAGATAAGATAAACAAATGTTTTCACATTCCTGTTTTAATACAGTATGTCTGCGCATGCGTTAAACAATCAAAAGCCTAACATCAACAATTTCTAGAAACACTAGAACAGCGGATAATTGCTATCATTATCCAAAGAATAGTCTAATATACTGAGAATCAGTGTCTAACTTTGAGGTAAGGCATTTTACAAGTTTTGGCAACTTTGGAGATATAAATTGCTAAAGTATTTTGCGAGGGCACTAGCCAAGCGGGATCAGTTTCCATATCTGTGCTTGTAGACCTCTGCGGCTTGCAATCTTTTCCACAAATTATAACAGTTGTATTTTTGGCCGAAATATGTTGTTACCTTGTTTCGTTTTATCGCAGTGTAAACATCTGACTGCATTTTGTAACGTTATGACAGGTCAGGTCAACAACGTCTCACTGTGGCCATGACGTCTCATAGACTAGGGTAAGAGTAGCTTCCCTTTGATAAAGGACAGTGACTCTATCGGACAGACCGATGGATTGCCGCGAAAGGCAAGTGAAAATAATTTGTGTAGGCAATTGTTGTTTTGCACATGTGTAGTTACGCCACTGTATAAGAAACAGGTTTCAGGTGGAACTATATTGGCTACTGTCACGGTCCGACTGACACGTCACTTACCCTCTGACTTAATATAGATTAATGCTCACACTACACGAAAACTAAACGAAGAGATTTTGAGCATAGAATTGAAGAAGGGCATCATATGATAACGAGATTATCACGCTTGTGTGTTTGTTGATGGTAAATAGCCTGTATTAGGAATAAACACTAAGTATTTAGCTAATACAGGATATTTACAATCCCCAAACACACTCGCTTGATAACATCCGTGTATCGACATAGATTTGACTGTAAGTGTGGGAGCTCCTGGTCTGACTGATGTGACTGTGATAGTGGGAGCTCCTGGTCTGACTGTGAGTGTTGGAGCTCCTGGTCTGACTGATGTGACTGTGAGTGTGGGAGCTCCTGGTCTGACTGTGAGTGTGGGAGCTCCTGGTCTGACTGTGAGTGTGGGAGCTCCTGGTCTGACTGATGTGACTGTGATAGTGGGAGCTCCTGGTCTGACTGTGAGTGTGGGAACTCCTTGTCTGACTGTGAGTGTTGGAACTCCTGGTCTGACTGATGTGACTGTGAGTGTGGGAACTCCTGGTCTGACTGTGAGTGTGGGAGCTCCTGGTCTGACTGATGTGACTGTGAGTGTGGGAGCTCCTGGTCTGACTGATGTGACTGTGAGTGTGGGAACTCCTGGTCTGACTGTGAGTGTGGGAGCTCCTGGTCTGACTGATGTGACTGTGAGTGTGGGAGCTCCTGGTCTGACTGATGTGACTGTGAGTGTGGGAGCTCCTGGTCTGACTGTGAGTGTGGGAACTCCTGGTCTGACTGTGAGTGTGGGAACTCCTTGTCTGACTGTGAATGTGGGAGCTCCTGGTCTGACTGACGTGACTGTGAGTGTTTGAGCTCTTGGTCTGACTGTGAGTGTGGGAGCTCCTGGTCTGACTGTGAGTGTTGGAGCTCTTGGTCTGAGTGACGTGACTGTGAGTGTGGGAGCTCCTGGTCTGACTGACGTGACTGTGAGTGTTGGAGCTCCTGGGCCCACTTGCACAAAGAGATCTTAGCGCTAAGATGATCGTAACTCCCATACTTTAACATAGGCTTACGATAGTCTTAGCGCTAAGATCGCTTTGTGCAAGTGGGCCCTAGTCTGAGTGACGGGACTGTGAGTGTTGGAGCTCCTGGTCTGACTGATGTGACTGTGAGTGTGGGAGCTCCTTGTCTGACTGTGGGTACGGGATCTCCTGGTCTGACTGAAGTGACTGTGTGTGTGGGAGCTCCTGGTCTGACTGTGAGTGTGGGAGCTCCTGGTCTGACTGATGTGACTGTGAGTGTGGTAACTCCTGGTCTGACTGAGGTGACTGTGAGTGTGGGAACTCTTGGTCTGACTGACGTGACTGTGAGTGTGGGATCTCCTGGTCTGACTGAAGTGACTGTGTGTGTGGGAGCTCCTGGTCTGACTGTGAGTGTGGGAGCTCCTGGTCTGACTGATGTGACTGTGAGTGTGGTAACTCCTGGTCTGATTGACGTGACTGTGAGTGTGGTAACTCCTGGTCTGACTGACGTGGCTGTGAGTGTGGGAGCTCTTGGTCTTACTGACGTGACTGTGAGTGTGGGAGCTGTTGGTCTGACTGACGTGGCTGTGAGTGTGGGAGCTCCTGGTCTGACTGACGTGGCTGTGAGTGTGGGAGCTCTTGGTCTGACTGACGTGGCTGTGAGTGTGGGAGCTCTTGGTCTGACTGACGTGGCTGTGAGTGTGGGAGCTCCTGGTCTGACTGACGTGACTGTGAGTGTTGGAGCTCCTGGGCCCACTTGCACAAAGAGATCTTAGCGCTAAGATGATCGTAACTCCCATACTTTAACATAGGCTTACGATAGTCTTAGTGCTAACATCGCTTTGTGCAAGTGGGCCCTAGTCTGAGTGACGGGACTGTGAGTGTTGGAGCTCCTGGTCTGACTGATGTGACTGTGAGTGTGGGAGCTCCTTGTCTGACTGTGAGTACGGGATCTCCTGGTCTGACTGAAGTGACTGTGTGTGTGGGAGCTCCTGGTCTGACTGTGAGTGTGGGAGCTCCTGGTCTGACTGATGTGACTGTGAGTGTGGTAACTCCTGGTCTGACTGACGTGACTGTGAGTGTGGGAACTCCTGGTCTGACTGACGTGGCTGTGAGTGTGGGAGCTCTTGGTCTGACTGGTGTGACTGTGAGTGTGGGAACTCCTGATCTGACTGATGTGACTGTGAGTGTGGGAGCTCCTGGTCTGACTGACGTGACTGTGAGTGTGGGAACTCTTGGTCTGACTGACGTGGCTGTGAGTGTGGTAGCTCTTGGTCTGACTGTGAGTGTGGGAGCTGCTGGTCTGACTGTGAGTGTGGGAGCTCCTTGTCTGACTGATGTGACTGTGAGTGTGGGAGCTCCTGGTCTGACTGAGTGTGGGAGCTCCTGGTCTGACTGTGAGTGTTGGAGCTCCTGGTCTGACTGATGTGACTGTGAGTGTGGGAACTCCTGGTCTGACTGTGAGTGTGGGAGCTCCTGGTCTGACTGACGTGGCTGTGAGTGTGGGAGGTCTTGGTCTGACTGTGAGTGTGGGAGCTCCTGGTCTGACTGATGTGACTGTGTGTGTGGGAGCTCCTGGTCTGAGTGACGGGACTGTGAGTGTTGGAGCTCCTGGTCTGACTGATGTGACTGTGAGTGTGGGAGCTCCTGATCTGACTGTGAGTGTGGGAGCTCCTGGTCTGACTGTGAGTGTGGGAGCTCCTGATCTGACTGATGTGACTGTGAGTGTGGGAGCTCCTGGTCTGACTGTGAGTGTGGGAGCTCCTGGTATGACTGTGAGTGTGGGAGCTCCTGGTCTGACTGATGTGACTGTGATAGTGGGAGCTCCTGGTCTGACTGTGAGTGTTGGAGCTCCTGGTCTGACTGATGTGACTGTGAGTGTGGGAGCTCCTGGTCTGACTGTGAGTGTGGGAGCTCCTGGTCTGACTGATGTGACTGTGATAGTGGGGGCTCCTGGTCTGACTGTGAGTGAGGGAGCTCCAGGTCTGACTGATGTGACTGTGAGTGTGGGAGCTCCTGGTCTGACTGAGTGTGGGAGCTCCTGGTCTGACTGTGAGTGTTGGAGCTCCTGGTCTGACTGATGTGACTGTGATAGTGGGAGCTCCTGGTCTGACTGTGAGTGTGGGCGCTCCTTGTCTGACTGACGTGACTGTGAGTGTGGGAGCTCTTGATCTGACTGTGAGTGTGGGGGCTCCTGGTCTGACTGTGTGTGTGGGAGCTCCTGGTCTGACTGTGGGTGTTTGAGCTCCTGGTCTGACTGAAGTGACTGTGAGTGTTGTTCGGTATGATGAGTGCAGGAGTCGCGCAGGGCTGACATACTATGATATGTACATCTATGTGATCAATCACATTTCCTTCCAAACAATTAAAAACTTAAAGTGGTTAAATGACAAGTCTGCTACAGGTTCCCACGGAGATCAATCATCCCCATACAGACACGGCAATTAATTGCCTCTTGATATGACAGAGGAATAAGTGACATTATGATCGGCGGACTTGCAGAGGTGTCAATCACTCGCCGATAACTCAAACAATATGGCTGATTTATGTGCGTGGCTGCTTGGATGTCTCGTGCTAGGTACACTGTGATTGGCTCAGTTTTATTTGTTTCATGATGGCGGAACACACCCAAGCCCAAGGCCTCCCGGAATACTCAAACCAGATGCCAGCTTATAATATATGTGACGAGGTGTTGTCATCCTGCCACGCTGGACGCCGAGAATCGTCGTCTGTGATGTTCCTAATAGTTCAACAACGTCTCCAAAGACGTACACTACTACACAGCACACGACGTCGCAAGATAACCGATCTCGTCATAGATACGAGACCGCCGCAGTCTTTGTCGCCAGCACCATGTGCTCGTACTCAACAACTTCTCCAAAATGGTGTCTTCAGCTCAACAACTTCTCCAAAATGGTGTCTTCAGCTCAACAACTTCTCCAAAATGGTGTCTTCAGCTCAACACGTCAACAAGTGCCCTTGCCAACAGCTCAACAACTCCTCAAATGGGACTTCTCCCAGGAAATGCTGCCTAGTCAAACCAATCCAGAACTTTTCGGCGAATGTGAAGACTCCCCAACACTGCAGCCTTCTGTATTACCCGAATTGTCAGAAGGGCTGTATTCCTGGTAGCAAACCCGGGCACTCTCCCAATGTCAGTCAACAGATTGGGAGGTACCAAACCTAAGGCACCGAGAACAATCGGGAGTCGGACAAGTTGGTACTTGGGATGCAAGCGTGAAATTTCGAAAGCGAGGTCCGCATATTTGCCATGTTTTTCCTCAATCTTGTCAATAACATTACTGTCAAAAGAGACAGAAAATTCAATGATATAAATGATTTCATTGGATTTATAAAAAAGTACAAGATAGGTTTGTTGGCCTGGATACGTCTGATGCTGTAAACGGGCCTATTCCAAAGGATTTTGTATTTATCATATTCCATGACGCCCTCTACATATTCAGGGTCGTACCATGGATGGACGTCTGTGTCAAAACCACAAACATGGCGAAGACGGTAATAAAATGATCGAGCTACACCATCATGTCGCTTAAGATACTGTGTTGGGTTTAGAGAATGGATGTGTCTGAGGAAAGCCTTAAGAAACATCTACCTATATGTACAATGATATGTATAAACCCTGTAGGTAGAAGGTGCCTTTAAGATACATGGGATAAACTCCAACCTGCTCGAGGCTTGCCTCATGATAAACACATAGTTTCAAATAATTGTACTGAACAGCTTGCAGAGGCTTGGGCCGAGGACTGGCTGTATTGATTAAGCGGGTGATTACTGCAAACTGTCACGGCTAAATGAAATCAGATTTATGTACGACGTGATGTCAACAAATGATAAATCTCATTTATCAATTATTTTCTAATGTATTATAGTTGTGTCTTTACAATTAAGGACAGTATTTTCCTGGGCGTCCATGGAGGTGCTGGGGAATATGAAGAACCATGTATCCATACAATGGTACAGTACAACTGTGTTCTACAGTGGAATACAATTGTGCAGTTTATTGCAATGCACCCCTACAATATAGTAGAAGAAACAGAAGTAGTAGAAGTAACATGAATAGTAGAAGTAACATGAATAGTAGAAGTAACATGAATAGTAGAAGAAGAAACAGAAGTAGTAGAAGCAACATGAATAGTAGAAGAAACAGAAGTAGTAGAAGTAACATAAATAGTAGAAGTAACATGAATAGTAGAAGTAACATGAATAGCAGAAGAAACAGAAGTAGTAGAAGCAACATGAATAGTAGAAGAAACAGAAGTAGTAGAAGTAACATAAATAGTAGAAGAAACAGAAGTAGTAGAAGTAACATGAATAGCAGAAGAAACAGAAGATGTAGAAGTAACACGAATAGTAGAAGAAACAGAAGTAGTAGAAGAAACAGAAGTAGTAGAAGAAACAGAAGTAGTAGAAGTAACATGAATAGTAGAAGAAACAGAAGTAGTAGAAGTAACATGAATAGTAGAAGAAACAGAAGTAGTAGAAGTAACATGAATAGAAGAAGAAATAGAAGTAGTAGAAGTAACATGAATAGTAGAAGAAACAGAAGTAGTAGAAGTAACATGAATAGTAGAAGAAACAGAAGTATTAGAAGTAACATGAATAGTAGAAGAAATAGAAGTAGTGGAAGTACCATGAATAGTAGAAGAAATAGAAGTAGTGGAAGTAACATGAATAGTAGAAGAAATAGAAGTAGTGGAAGTAACATGAATAGTAGAAGAAACAGAAGTAGTGGAAGTAACATGAATAGTAGAAGAAACAGAAGTAGTAGAAGTAACATGAATAGAAGAAGAAATAGAAGTAGTAGAAGTAACATGAATAGTAGAAGAAACAGAAGTAGTAGAAGTAACATGAATAGTAGAAGAAACATAAGTAGTAGAAGTAACATGAATAGTAGAAGAAATAGAAGTAGTGGAAGTACCATGAATAGTAGAAGAAATAGAAGTAGTGGAAGTAACATGAATAGTAGAAGAAATAGAAGTAGTGGAAGTAACATGAATAGTAGAAGAAATAGAAGTAGTAGAAGTAACATGAATAGTAGAAGAAACAGAAGAAGTAGAAGTAACATAAATAGTAGAAGAAACAGAAGTAGTAGAAGTAACATAAATAGTAGAAGTAACATGAATAGTAGAAGTAACATGAATAGTAGAAGAAATAGAAGTAGTGGAAGTAACATGAATAGTAGAAGAAACAGAAGTAGTGGAAGTAACATAAATAGTAGAAGAAACAGAAGTAGTAGAAGTAACATGAATAGTAGAAGAAACAGAAGTATTAGAAGTAACATGAATAGTAGAAGAAACAGAAGTAGTAGAAGTAACATGAAAAGTAGAAGAAACAGAAGTATTAGAAGTAACTTGAATAGTAGAAGAAACAGAAGTAGTAGAAGTAACATGAATAGTAGAAGAAATAGAAGTAGTAGAAGTAACATGAATAGTAGAAGAAATAGAAGTAGTGGAAGTAACATGAATAGTAGAAGAAATAGAAGTAGTGGAAGTAACATGAATAGTAGAAGAAATAGAAGTAGTGGAAGTAACATGAATAGTAGAAGAAACAGAAGTAGTAGAAGGAACATGAAAAGAAGAAGAAACAGAAGTAGTAGAAGTAACATAAATAGTAGAAGAAACAGAAGTAGTAGAAGTAACATGAATAGTAGAAGAAACAGAAGTAGTAGAAGTAACATGAATAGTAGAAGAAATAGAAGTAGTGGAAGTACCATGAATAGTAGAAGAAATAGAAGTAGTGGAAGTAACATGAATAGTAGAAGAAATAGAAGTAGTGGAAGTAACATGAATAGTAGAAGAAATAGAAGTAGTAGAAGTAACATGAATAGTAGAAGAAACAGAAGAAGTAGAAGTAACATGAATAGTAGAAGAAATAGAAGTAGTAGAAGTAACATGAATAGTAGAAGAAACAGAAGTAGTAGAAGTAACATGAATAGTAGAAGAAACAGAAGTAGTAGAAGTAACATGAATAGTAGAAGAAACAGAAGTAGTAGAAGTAACATGAATAGTAGAAGAAACAGAAGTAGTAGAAGTAACATGAATAGTAGAAGAAATAGAACTAGTGGAAGTAACATGAATAGTAAAAAAAATTAAGGGAGGGGAAGGAACATGAATAGTAGAAGAAATAAAAGTAGTGGAAGTAACATGAATAGTAGAAGAAACAGAAGTAGTAGAATGAACAGGAGTAGTAGAATGAACAGGAGTATTCGAATAAATAGAAGTAGTAGAATAAAGAGGAGTAGAAGAAGAAACAGAAGTAGTAGAATGAAGAGGATCAGTAAAATGAACAGGAGAAGAAGAATGAGCAAGAGTTGTAGAACCAACAGGAGTTGTAGAATGAACAGAAGTAGTAAAATGAACAGGAGTAGAAGAAGAAACAGAAGTAGTAGAATGAACCGGAGTAGTAGAATGAACAGGAGTAGTTAAAGAAACAGGAGTAGTAGAATAAACAGGAGTAGTAGAATGAACAGAAGTAGTAGAAGAAACATTAAAGGTGGAGGACCAAGAAAGCAAGAAACATGCAGGGCGAATCTGGGATTGGAATCCAAATGGATTGGCTTCTGACACGCCGAAGGGAGATAACTCTACACAGCAAAACAAGGCGCCTGGGACAACTGGGCCACTTGTCAGGAACATGAATAGCAGAAGAGCAGTAGAGCTTGCCTCGATTTTGCAGATTTTGACACAGCGAATGAGCTGTGAAGTGTCCTTACAGGCTAGGCGATATATTAAATATGTGTTGTTGTCTACCTGCCAATGACATGCAAAGGTGGACCGCGACTTGCGCATTGGTGGAAGATGTGGAGTATTAATACATATCAGCGAATCTCTGTGACATATCAGGCAGTTTACACGCCTCCTTGTGTGCCTGCATTGTGAGTTACATGCGGCGTCTGTGACTACGCACATCGGGCTTAGGTAGGAGAGACAGTCATGGTTAGATGGCTGCCCCACACCAGATTACCTCGCTCCAATATGCCAAGCAAGATGATAATGATATCCCAAGTCTAGCTGGATGTACGGCCTTTGTACCTTTGGACGCCTCATTGAGCTCTGATGAATATATCATATATCGATAAAAATTATGAAATGAACAGAACAACTCAGCACAAAGCAGTGCACCTTGTCGGGCGCCATAAACATTCCTCGACCTACAGTAATCATTACAGCTATTTTATTCTCATTCACCGGTATTATTCGCTTCATAGAACTCAAGCGGGTCTATAAAGGCTGGGCCATTTCACTACACAGAGTTTGTCAGACTTGTATCTCGCATTGTGGATTATTACTTTCACGGGTCCCATGGTAGGTTAACTGCAAAACTCTCTGATGTATCTGGCATCCAGGTGCAAGACCTGTGACTCATTGTGGCGACTGCAACTTTCTGCAGCAAAGCTGATTATTACATCCCGCGAACCTACGTTAGTACGTGCGCACTGGAAAGGCTCCTCAGTCAGTGAGTCCAGACCCCTTGCCACCATATACACACATTGCAACTGCACAATACATGCACTACAACAACCAATACATCAGTAAGGGAGGTTTATCTAACGTCGCATCATATGCAGTTACATCCCGAGGGCTTGGAAATGAGGAGGCTTGGGCCAGGAACTTCAGAGATTGACAGCGTTAGCATAATCCAATGTGTCGGAAATATGACAACCCAATACTTAGGCGACAAACATGCGGTTCTGGGGACCTTTGCTTACCCGGAAGCCCTAAATGGAGACAAACATAAGGTACTTGGCACCTATTCTCACCCAAAATCTCCATAGGGAGGCAAACATGAGGTACTGTGGACATATTCTCACCCAGAATCCCCACAGGGAGACAGACATGAGGTACTGGGAACATATACTCACCGAAAATCGCCACAGGGAGAGAGACATGCGGTAGTGGGGACCTATTCTGACCGAGAATCCCCACAGGGAGACAGACATGAGGTACTAGGAACATATACTCACGGAAAATCGCCACAGGGAGACAGACATGCTGTAGTGGGGACCTATTCTGACCGAGAATCCCCACAGGAAGACAGACGTACTGGGAACATATACTAACCCAAAATCCCCACAGGGGGACAAACATGGGGTTCGGGGGACCTACTTCGACGTAGTGTTGCGTTACACAACTGTCCCGTACTCACTCGTTACTCAAGTGTGTGTTGTAGAATGCTGAGGGAGTATGTGTGTTAAGAGGCGGCATTTTTTTCAGGCATGGAAAATATAATCAGTCATCCCAACTTCAGTAGAAATAAAATTATTCTTAAATAAAATATTGCATTTTTCAATCCATATTCATGAACAGATAAATTACCTCTTTGGAGACGGGCAACACTCATGAATTTTATGGGCCGGTCGTCCACGTGTGACATCACGTCAACAAGACAACCATATTCCGTTGGTGCATCTAGGGATAGCAAACTGCCACATTAATAGCTCGGACAATTCCTGGATGGAGACCATTTAGTGGGAGACCCGAACGCCAACGGTTGAGGTAGCACAACATCTGGGACCGACGTCCAGCTATACGCCCGGTTTTGCTTCCACGTCACCGTTACGCACGCCTTGCTGGGTGTAGACAAATTTGAGTTTCAGAAGACAAAATTGTGACAGTATATTGCTCACAGATAAGTCCAGGCTCTGGTAACGTTCGGGGTAACGTTTTAGCAAAGCTTGTATGAGTAAAAGTCGTTAGTTTTGGGGGTGGAAGTGTAATGGTATGGGGTGGCATCACAACACATGGGAGAACACAGATCATCATTGTTAAAGGCAATTTGAATGGCGTACGCTACCGGGACGACATCGTTCGAGATGATGTTCTTCCCTTAATGCAAATGCAGGGACGTAACATCCCGTTGCAACTGAGGATCATGCTCACCCACATTTTGCATGTGTTGTAAAAGACTTTTTGAGGCTGTGTAACATTGCTGTATTGCCATGGCCGGCTGTTTCTTCAGACCTCGCCCCATAGAACATGTCTGGGATAAGATGGGACGAAGCCTACGACAGGACTAGAACCAACCTGTGACATTAGGTAAGTCGGGCCAATCTTTGGTTGTCAATTGGAACAATATCCCCCAGGCTGTTTTCAATCATCTGGTGCCTTCAATGAGTCCCGTTGCCTCGCCTGCATCAACGCAAATGGTGGTCACACCCGATATTGACATTGTTACTTGAGTTGTTATACCCCCTCTTTCAGGGCCTGTCGCTCTGGCTCTTGTTTCTAGGTATTGAATTTGTCAATGAATGTGTTATGATAAAACATTGATCAAACGAATAATTACATTATATTTGGTTATTTCCAAGAAAACCCCATTACTCTTACACTACTTTACATGAAGCAGGGTTAGTTTCTTCCCAAACACCATGGCATGACCAACTCACTCCAGCAAGAAAACTCTTGTGAAAGGTTTTCAAACTTTACATATGCTTCGGCCTTTGCCATATGACTTGTATTTTAAAGTAATGGATTCCAAAGACAGTGAAATTCAATGTCGGTCCGGGCGTGCGGGTGTTGATATTCATGAGGAAACACAGACTTAAATATGTCGTTAACGTCATTTGTGTGTGAGCCAGTCACCAACCAACAATGTGTCGAGGTGTGGAAGATCGTCCATGTCTGTGTTCACATACAAACGTCTCACTAAATACCTGGCTAGAGTACTCAGTCTAGACGTAGAAGGAAATGTTATTATTTGTTATTGGTGGATTATAAGATCAATGGGGTGACACACGCGGGGCACATTCACCCTTGATGGGACCTGGTTATGGATATAGCGTTGTTGGTGTCTGGGCAGAGCTTGTAGATTCCACATGCTGGTGTTGGGCGTGTTCCAGACCCCCTTTAACCTAGAAGACTGGACAGTGACACCGCGTATAGCATGACCCCCCTTTAAGGCGATTATTATACATATACTACTCAACATTTGCTAAGGGCCAAAATACTCATCGTTTGTCAAAGGTATGGTCCTTAGCAAAAGTTTGGTAGGATATACCAACAAATATACAATTTTCATTGTATTTTACTTTTTAGAAGGGTGTGTTTTGCATTATTTAAGGTCGCTGTTGTACACTCAGAGAATAGTGTCAAGGGAACCTGACACAGAAGTCATTCCTGTATTAGGTACTGTGGATTAGAACAAACACCTGCTCGCCATGCAGCGTCAGGTAGGTAAGGTGAAGTGAAATGGGGTTTTACGTCGCGATGGAGATTATTGCACTTATATAGCGAAACAACACCAGGAAATGTGTGTGTGTTGTTTGTTTGTGTGTATGTGTGTGTGTATATATGTGTGTGTGTGTGTGTGTGTGAGTGCATGCGTGCGTGCGTGCGTGCGTGCGTGTGTGTATGTGTGTGAAAGCCTACAGAGAGATACCATGTTGCAGTTTGACATTGATTCCCCACTCAGACACAGTATACTGTCTCAGAGCCGACCAGCTCTTGTTTCATCCCCTGAATGCCGAGCGCCAGGCAGGGTAACAACAATGCCCTCTTTTAACGTCTTTTTCTATGAATCGGTAATCAAACCACCGACGTTCCGCTCTCCGGGAAGAAGATTTATCTACTAGACCACGGAGGCGGTCAGACTGGTACTGGGACATATAATCTAGCCATAAGAACAGTAGGGAAATATATAACATTTTGTCAGACTAGTAGTAGAAGATTCACCTTCTAGTCAGAGAAGTAATGGGGAAATATACATTTATTCAGACTAGTAGAAGTGGAATATATAAGATCTAGTCAGACTGGTTGTGAGGAATAAATAACATCTTTTTGGATTAGTAATTGGGAAATATACATTTATTCAGACTAGTAGAAGTGGAATATATAAGATCTAGTCAGACTGGTAGTGAGGAATAAATAACATCTTGTTGGATTAGTAATTGGGAAATATGCAAAAAAATCATCTGCGCGAAACACAATATGTATTCATCAATTCACGAATCAATTTTGAAAATACTTCATATAGTAGTGTTGTGTGTACCGTGGTAGCGCGTCTCCTATGACCCCGATGCAGAATGTGCCATAATGGATCTCATAGGGCTTACACTGGGGCGCTGACTCAACGTCAAATTTAGTTTGTTTGTTTGTTGGTTTATTGTTTAGAGTCACACTCAGCAATATTCCAGCTATATGACGGCGGTCTGTAAATAATCGAGTCTGGACCAGACAATCCAGTGATTGACATCATGATCATCGATCTACGCAATTGGTATACGATGACATGCATCAACCAAGTCAGCGAGCCTGACCACCCGATCCCGTTAGTAGCAGAGTCGGCTTTTACAGCGAACATGGGTTGAAGAAGACCTATTCTACCCCGGATCTCCACGGGTCACGTCGAGTAAGTGAATATGGATTAACGCCGCTTTGGGTAGTCTCTTTGAGTAGTCTGAAAGTCGGAAGTGGTGCAGGCTTTTAATGTTTACCACGTTGATGAAATCCACAAGCACGGGTATGGTGCTGACAAACCTAGAAACATAATCAGGGAAAATCGTGGCGTCGAACCGATAAGCATTGGTTTCTAAGGGACACAACTCTGCTCAGCGAATTGTGGCGCCTTAGACGACTGGGCCGCACGTACCCCTCTAGTTTAGTAATGTTAATGAAGTGCACTAACTACCTCCGAAGAACGAGTTCAATTTATTTGTAAATTGATTATTTTCCCATTTACATGAACCAAAAGTACATTGCTTGTACTTGGGAAATGCATGTTGACAATTTTGTGTTTGTTTGTTTGTTTGTTTTTTTTTTTGTTTCAGTTCCTAATATACTGTATAAAGGTATATTCTAGGAATTGGCTACCACGAGGCTATGTACACGGGAAACTGGCTTGACGTCGACCCCGAGAGACATATGCTGGTCGTGCGGGGCTTAATTGATCGGGTGGCGAGGCTCAGTGACTTGGGTTGATCGCGAGTCAATGTGCATCGAGGAGTGGGACAATGCTCAGATTATCGATCACTGGTTTAGCCGCCCTGGAGTAGCTGGACTATTTCTGACTGCGGTGTTAACAAACATTTTTATTATTATAACATCGTGATCATAGGCCTCTTCGTGTGAAATTTAGCGATAGAAAAAATTGGCAGTATGTAGATATATCCTATGGGCACCACTTGTACGTTACTTCTGTCTTAACTATTTCTTTATACATATGAATCGGAATTTAGGCTCGGATTGGCAAAATCTAAACAAGGGAATTCAGCTGAGAAGTTTAACTTAAGTTATAGGTATATCTGATAGTGTTCAATAATGGCCAGATAGCTCATATTAATTCCACTGATGTACCCACATGAAGCAGACATATAAGACATAAAGATCCCAAGTACCAAACGAAAATCTCCACAAGACGGTTATAACAAGGGGGATAACTTCAACTTTTCAAAAGAAAAGTCAACTTTCCCTTTGCGGTTTATGATACATGGAAGCAGGTTTTACATTGTCGTACGTGTGTGCGTGCGTGCTTGCGTGCGTGCTTGCGTGCGTGTGCATTTGCGTGCGCGCTTTGGTCCGTGTGTGTGAGTGTGATTTACCCAACTAGAAGTATAAGAGACAAGTGAAACCGCCTAATCTGTTTCATATTTGTTTCTATGCATATAGATTCATAGGAACAAAAGACTCTCCAAAAAACTGTATAACGACGTTCAAGGGGACGATTGTTCCATTGATATAAGAGAGACAAGTAAAACTGCATTTTCTCTTTAAAATTTAGAACTATGTATAAAGATTCAGAATGGCAACAAAACACTTTCCACATTACTGTATTACAAGAGTGATGACTTCAACTTTTAAATAGTCAGCTTTCCCTTTATGTGGAGCAATATAAACTAGTAAGCAGCAGAATATCTGCACTTACGGGCAGCAGACGTAACTCAACATTCATATATCATTTTTAGTTTCAACAAAATCAGTAAACGCGCTGCAGTGTCACTGGATTGCATGGTCCACTGTAACTGGATTATCAGGTCCACTGTCACTGAATTGTCTGGTCCGTTGTCATTAGATTGTCTGGTCCACATACTGGATTGTCTGGTCCACTGTCACTGGACTGTCTGGTCCACTGTCACTGGATTGTCTGGTCCACTGTCACTGGATTGTCTGGTCCACTGTCACTGGACTGTCTGGTCCACTGTCACTGGATTGTCTGGTCCACTGTCACTGGATTGTCTGGTCCACATACTGGATTGTCTGGTCCACTGTCATTAGATTGTCTGGTCCACTGTCACTGGATTGTCTGGTCCACATACTGGATTGTCTGGTCCACTGTCATTAGATTGTCTGGTCCACTGATTCTGGGCCACCTTCTACAAAGTGACCTTAGCGCTACGATTGCCGTAAGCCTATGTCAATATATGGGAGATCACCTTAGCACTGAGATCGCTGTGTGGAAGGGGGCCCTGGCTGAGACTTGATTGTTTCTTGGCCGCCCTCGTATGGCAGTAGAGTTGCTGTGCGGCGTTAGGCAACACAAAAACACTTACTTTTTTATGCAATTTATGTGAGTGGTGGGCGCTACCGGTAGAACGGGAATGCTTAACCTTTTCACGAACACCCGGTGTCATCTCTGATTTTCAGTGATCCATTCATATAATGTTTACCACTATTAGGCCTTTCATGCCCAGTGGAATCTGTTTCGGCAGATAGTCGACTGGATTATTTTCTGGCGTTGACACTTTATACAGTAAACTACTGTTATAACGAACACGCTTATAACGAACTGACGGATATAACGAACTACTTTTTTGGTCCCGATAATTAGCTGTATTATGCTGTATATATGCTTATAACGAACTACGGTTATAACGAACTAAAATTAGTAGTCCCTTTGAGTTCGTTATAACCGTACTTTACTGTAGTTACATATGGAAACCGGTTGACACAATAATACACCCAGAGAGGTTTTGTAAGATATGTAACGGGGGCTATGTGGATGACGAATATCATTTCTTGTTAATTTGTAATACAGCCATGTTTGTGTATTAAGCAATGAATCGCCGTTTGGCCGCCATGAGCCCGCTTCGTCTGATATTTTAAACAGGTAAATAGTAGCTATTAGACAAGCCAGGTATAGTCAGGGATGATTGACTTTGCTAGTTAGACGAAGAAGGCGTGTGAATCAACCCATTTTAGGGACAGGGATGCACGAAATTGAAACAAAAAGACCAACTCTCTTGCATTATTCATTTATCAATCTTAGCACTTAAAAAAAGCCTTAAGCATAATGTTGATAACAATTATTCCAAACAGACTGAAACTTCAGTGTTCACAACACACATACGATTCAACATTTTTTCCGCATAGACACTTCAATGTACACAACACGCATAAGATTCAACAATTATTCCAAACAGACACTTCAGTGTTCACGACAAGCACAGTTATTCCATACAGACACCTCAGTGTTCACGAGATGCATAAGAATCAACAATTATTCCACATAGACACTTCAGTGTTCACGACAAGCATAAGAATCAACACATATTCCAAACAGACACTTCAGTGTTCACAACAAGCATAAAAATCAACAATTTTTCCATATAGACACTTCAATGTTCACAACACATATAAGATTCAACAATTATTGCAAACAGACACCTCAGTGTTCACGACAAGCATAAGATTCAACAATTATTCCACATAGACACTTCAGTGTTCACGACAAGCATAAGAATGAACAGTTATTCCACACAGACACTTCAGTGTTCAAAACAAGCATAAGATTCAATAGTACTGTCGGAAATGCTAGAAAAATGTTTTTTGCCCGTTTAAACAAGATCAAATGTTTCACAGACCGTTGCTATTGAAATATCAAGTAACTACCGATCTAGCTACCTGTGGTATGAAGTATTTCAGTTACAAGGAGTTCTATCGACAATATTCTACTATCTGCTCTTAATCTCTATATGCTGTCTTGTGGGCCGACATAAGGACTGAATATTGAATACAACTAAAGCTGTGTATTTATACTTGCAGTGCGTTTCACTCTATATGAGTATTATATAACACATTGTAGGAGTATAGGACATATTACATTAGTGTTTTTTTTATACTTGCAGTGCGTTTTACCATGTAAGAGTATTATATATCACATTGTAAGAAGTGTAAAACATATTATTTTTATACTTGCAGTGCGTTTCACTCTATAGGAGTATTATATATCACATTGTAGGAAGTGTACAACATATTATTTTTATACTTGCAGTGCGTTTCACTCTGTAAGAGTATTATATATCACATTGTAGGAAGTGTACTACATATTATTTTTATACTTGCAGTGCGTTTCACTCTGTAAGAGTATTATATATCACATTGTAGGAAGTGTACAACATACTATTTTTATACTTGCAGTGCGTTTCACTCTGTAAGAGTATTATATATCACATTGTAGGAAGTGTACAACATATTATTTTTATACTTACAGTGCGTTTCACTCTATATGAGTATTATATAACACATTGTAGGAGTATAGGACATATTACATATGGTGTTTTTTTATACTTGCAGTGCGTTTCACCCTGTAAGAGTATTATATATCACATTGTAAGAAGTGTAAAACATATTATTTTTATACTTGCAGTGCGTTTCACTCTATAGGAGTATTATATATCACATTGTAGGAAGTGTACAACATATCATTTTTATACTTGCAGTGCGTTTCTCCCTGTAAGAGTATTATATATCACATTGTAAGAAGTGTAAAATATATTATTTTTATACTTGCAGTGCGTTTCACTCTGTAAGAGTATTATATATCACATTGTAGGAAGTGTACAACATATTATTTTTATACTTGCAGTGCGTTTCACCCTGTAAGAGTATTATATATCACATTGTAAGAAGTGTAAAATATATTATTTTTATACTTGCAGTGCGTTTCACTCTGTAAGAGTATTATATATCACATTGTAGGAAGTGTACAACATATTATTTTTATACTTGCAGTGCGTTTCACTCTGTAAGAGTATTATATATCACATTGTAGGAAGTGTACAACATATTATTTTTATACTTGCAGTGCGTTTCACTCTGTAAGAGTATTACATATCACATTGTAGGAAGTGTACAACATATTATTTTTATACTTGCAGTCTGTCACTCTATGTTTGTCACTGATGTGTCAAAACTGGAAATGCCCCATACATGCCTACCATAAATCTTTTTGAGAGCTTTGCTGAGTCCGTGAATATTTGTAACCCTGATCAAACAAATTTTGAGCAAGAGTTTTTGAAATCTTCGCCGACAGAGCATGCTCGATTTTACCTCAAAAGTTGTGAACTATAGACACCAAAGGCTGGAATATTGCTCCACATAAAAGTAAAGTTGACAACTTGAAAGATGAAGTCATCCCCCTTGTCAAACATTCTTGTGTAATGTGTTTTGTTGACATTCTGAATCTTTATGCATAGATCTAAATTTGAAAGAGAAAATGCAGTTTTACTTGTCTCTCTTATATCAGTGGAACAGTCGTCCCCTTGAACACTCCGCCATCGGAACTTCCCTCAAGACGCATATCTTCCACCAAACCTTTGACCCAACTTGTATTTTTTCGGGGCGCTTTGATAACCAGCATGGGAAAAGGACATACAAATCATAATTATGATTATTATAATAACATATGTTTATCACTGTTACCATTACAGTGGTAACGATGAGAGGAACTCAGCGTTTTCAGTGTCTTATGCATTCAGGAATTAAAAAAGGCACGCAGTAAAAAAATATGTTTCTTATCTTTCAGCTTTGTTACATTAATTGACAGGTGTGAATCAGATCGTAAACACACGGGATTATTATAACAGATGTTGATATAAAAAAAAATACATATTATTCATTTATCAGTCGATCTATTCCGACATGACACAGAAGCTAAACGTGATTTGCGGTGATACAACTAATAATTCATTATCGTCATGTATAGTTGAATTTACAACTTTACGATAGAATACATCATAGCAACGTTCTATTACCCACCAAACAAAGACTACGTGTACTAAATCACAACGAAGGAACATTTATTGGAGGGATGAACACAAGTCAAATTGATTGATTAATAATACATAATGTCTCAATGATACCGAAATCCTACTTTTACCATCACCCCCGGCGTCTATATTACATTACCTGCACCACAGTTCCAAACACATTTGCTAATGCCTTTGATCTTTCGATAACTAGAAAAGTTGTAAAATCGTTTGTACATTTTCTCAATTACAAGGGATGTTATACAAATTAACAAAGGGGTAAAATAATTTTAGCGTAATTATGCCCCTAATTCCCAGGGTCCATGTCTCTCCTCTGTTGTATCATTGTCTACCTATTACCATCCTCCTCCTAATTCGCTCACAACTATCTCCGCCTGTTTGTCTGTATATCATAAACAAGGGGGACACACAATCGGCCCACATCTATCGAATTAACAACTACATGTTCCCCTTTGATAAGCATTCAAGGTTTTACGATGTTGTTCCAGTTAAACAGATTTTCTCTCGCTTCATTGCGGACGTGTAGTGTGTTATTTTAATGGCGGTCGACAGGGCTGGGAAACAATGGCGGTGGTCAAGTCACCCGGCCTAATTTCATTGGATTACGGGGGACGCAGCTGATCGCCACACAAACCCGTCACTGACATATTGTAGTACATCTAATTCCATTGTTAGGCAATTGATGGCCCCAATCAACAACAATCACAACCCCCTCAATCTCTGATTGCTGCTGGGACGATAGAGCTTCTTCTTAAACACGATCGTCGTCTGCTCGGGAATTTGTCTTGGGGGTATTTCATGCGGTTAAATCAAGGCGTTCTCTCACAACATTACCTCAAAACAACCACCCTTCCTTCGGGACTCAAAACAGTTATGTTCTTTAAAACAACTTTATACGACCGTCTGATCGTCCGTCTGGTAATATTTCTTCAGGGTTTGCCTCACGCACACCCTAGTATCAAGAACACCGCCCAGACAGTTGTCTCTGGAGGGATAACATTTACACGCGAATATATCCCCCCCCCCCCCGCCCCACACACACACACACACCTTCACACATACACTTACACATCACTACCAAAATTACTCACCAAAATAAGAAGAAAACTCGTTTTCCAGTCAAATTCTGAATTGAAAGCTCGTAATAAGAATAAGAATTAACGTATTAACATTTGTATTTACTATTAATTTTATTAGTTTACAAATTAATCTCATAATATTTTTTTAAATAAAAATTGCCTCTCTTCGTTAAATGGGATTGATTGGTATATTGCTACGTACATTTGCTATAAGGACATATCCTTCAAATATAAGAGAAATTTTTATTGAAATTTTGTCCTGCTTGTCGTGTATATAGTCACGATTGACATATAGTCCAGACATACAAGACATGAAAACAGCATGTTTGTAACAACACTCAGACACTATCTCACACATGTACACACATAAACATATAAGAACTTAATCATAAGACGTTGAATTCGTACTTAATAACAACGATGAAGAGGCTGATATACATAATAATGTGTGGAAGAGGCTGATACTTGATAATAAGTGTGGAAGAGGCTGATATACATAATATTAATAAAATAATAAGGGGGGGGGGGGGGGGGGGGAGAAGGCGTATATACATGATAACGGTGGAAGAGGCTGATAATAATAATAATAATAAGGGGGAATGGGCTTATAAACTTTATAATAAGGGTGGAAGAGGCGGATATACATAATATTAATAAGGGGGGGAAAAGACTTATATACATAATAATAAGGGTGGAAGAGGCTGATATATACATAATAATAAGGGTGGAAGAGGCTGATATACGTAATAATAAGGGTGGAAGAGGCTGATATACATAATAATAAGGGGGGATACATATGGCTGTGTGGTAAGTAACACGTAGTTATATTGTACCAGCGTATAGGCTTCGTAACAACGTTTTAAAACATACCAGTGAGTGTCCACTCAATCAATTCTGACAAATATCTGGCATGGCACAAATATGATGGGTTGAATATCAAATCAAACCCGTCATCTCTATACTCAAGATACAGCTACAAGAGTAGACGCCATACAAATATTTGTCACATCGTGTTCCCCCGTTTGTGAATAATAATCAGTTTCTAACGCTTCTCTGTAATGAGTAACTTCAGAATACTGTTCGAAAACGATTGTATATAAAATTTCTCTATGAATTCTAAAATAAGCATGCATGATATGTTACCACCACATTAATAAAAAATTGAATTAATCATAATTTTCGAAAAACGCAAACAAACATATATTCGCAATGTTTGTACAACACACAAAAATGAAAACAAATCTTGAGACAAACAATTTTGAAGACGGGTAGTTTACTTACATAACATACTCACACAGGGACGGTGATGTCTGCCGCATCGTCCATGTCTCCCACCTAATTGGTCGAAATTGCCCCCGCCCACCCAATCAATGTGTCCCGCTCGTCAGACGCCACTCGCTGATCATCTTAGCTCCGCCCATATTGAATTATTACCTGTCAATCAAATCCACTGTCCCCAGCGACCTTTTAGAGGGCGAGAGTTTGAGGAAGAATTCATTGTCCATTGAGAGCAAGCAGCTATTTGTACCCTCTCAGCTCGTCACTACACAAGCAGCTATTTGATGCAACTCGAGCGCAAAATTCGACAGCTTTGTGGACTAACTTAAAGTGTACCTGTGCTAGCGTGACGTGCTACAAACATAGCGGGGACACAAGCCTAATTCGTCAGGAGAAGTTTACACCTTGCCCAGGACTATATTAATACATATGTATATAGATATATATGGCACGCTAGACCCACATTGAGTTCATACGAATCAGACCACTCTTGTGACTTCCATCTTCAGTTGTTGAGGACATTTATCGCAGTTTGTCGTATATTCCTGGAACTTGGAAAGACTTTGTAACCGACTTTCCGATATTGTGGGATCGTTGTACAACATCATCGACGGCAATGCACACCATGTCGGACCCCAACTACGTTGATGTTGAGCGTACTGACGAAAGGTATCGCGCTCCTTGTGAATCGGACAAGTTTTCGGCCGAAATGGATGGCGGGGCTTGCAAAAGCGCCGACAGCAGTCTCAATGACAGCGGTGCTAGCGTCGACACAACCTCTACTGTTACATCAGATGAAGAAAGACGCCACAACGACGACGACATTAAGATGACGTCATCAAGCGAAGATGAGCACATCGTAAGAAGCCCAGCGAGCAGTAAAGGTAAACAAATATATGTTTTGTGGGCGTTTTGTGTATTTCGTAAATTAACGACAATACATATCACTGACCAAAACGTATTTCGAAACACATATTAGAATTCATATAAAAAATATCTAAAAAATATCATTTAAACCTATGTGACAAACTTATTTAAACTTATAGCACAAGTTATTTGTTTGTGCCTACGCGACAAGGAACGTACGGACATACGTATTTAGAGATGATTCACGTGAGTTGACATCGCTGTAGCTTCCACGGCGACAATAAAACACTAAGTTCAGGATTTTAATTTTAGGTTTAAAGGCAGTTAAATAAAATTGCTGTTTGACTTGGCAGTTATCATCAATATATACCCTATTAGTATTATAGCTTAATCCTCTGCACTCGACTGCTTACTGTAAGTGTTGGTGTTCAAGTTATCTCTCTTTGTCATGACCAGGTAATTATCACAAGAGTCCGTGTAATAATCCACTAGAAAACAATTTTTAAGTGTATTTATCATGTTTATGAATGTAAATATTTTATAAATTGAGAATGTGAAAATATGTAATTATGGCATGTCTTTTTAAACATCATTCTTCATGCAAATACTTATTTGTATGGTTCCCTGTTTTTTGTTCAATTAATTTTCATTTATATACTAAATAATAATAAATCTATCTAAAAGCCAATAAAATATTTTGATATTTGTTCATATGGAATCAAATCGTAAACAATAAATTAACGTTCAGTATTCCAAGCTGCAACCTATATATGTGACGTTTTTATCTAAAGGGAGGAAAATATTTTCATAGACGAATGATTTCTGATATCACAGGCAACCTAGTGCTTATTTAATTCTTTTACGCTCTGTTGGTTATTTTCATCCCGACTTTTCTTTTCTTAACTGTCATGCTAACATGCTAACATGTTAGTGTCGTGTTGGCACAGCTGGATAACGATTGAAATAAATAATGCACATCGCAAAGAAATAACATATAGTAAAAATCATCTGATGGTATTATTATCGCACATTATACAAGCAGAGCATCAAATGGTGGCCTTATTTACCTTTCGCGTTCATCACCTGGTAATTGACGTTAATATAGAGATAGTTTAGTGCACAGGTAAAATGGGTGATAGGAAATAATTACGATACTTAAGTAAACGTATAGTAGAAATGGATTCAGATAATACACACTGAGTCATAGAACAGCTGACCCAGAAAGAGATATAGTATATATTGCAAGTGAATCTAGGCGTGCATTTTCGGTCTCGTGACAAGTATATATAATTGTGTTTTATTCTTTCTTTGACACAAAAGTATAGAATGTGAGACCTTAATAATATCTCTATCTATATTCTTCCATCTTAAACCAATTAAGCTAAATAATTTTAAATATTAATTTGTTTCTATAAATTACTAAAAGTTAATTATTATTATTATTAACGAAAACGTACAAAGAATATATGTTAGAAACGCTACAATATTATAGTGAGCAAGCTGGTTTCATCCTTTTCATGACTGGTATTTGTTCATTGTTCGACAATCAACATTAGTAATTGTTCATTGTTCGAGTCAACATTAGTATTTATTCATTGTTCGACAATCAGGCATTGTCCCTATCAAAAACTATCCTAATTAGTGGACAATACACCGAGGTGACTCTCACCCGACATACGGGGCACTTTGTCTTACCTTAGATCATACACATACACAGGTAAGACATCCCGGGCGCACGTGCTGTATCCGGTATCACGTGATTTATTGACCAGATTAGCCTACTGGTCATCTTGGGAAACATGAAGTGGTCATTGTGTGGTGTTTATCCCACCCCCAGGTGAAGTTCCCCCAACACTCGTTCTTTGTCCAGCTTACACAACTGCAAGACATCAGCCCTGCCTCTAGACAGTCATACACACTCATAAACCACTCTTATGTGAAACGATTCGCTATTGTTTCGAGTTTAAAATAAATAATTATTCACAGGAAACAACGCCAATCTAAACATTTTAACAGAGTGAAATTACTATAATATAATTTTTTCAATTGATTTTTATTCTGTATATGTTCCTTCTTAAGAGAAGTAACATTGCCGACAAAATAGAATTGTAACATATTTTGGACTCATTTTTCTAATACAGCATATATTATAATTTATAACAAGGCGTTAATAATCCACTGCAGCCGATGTGTTGATGGGGAACTGGTGTAGATCAGATGTGACTATTTAATTCAGTGTCATATGTCAAAACATATAAATAATAATACAAATAACTGGACTTTGACCATACCTATACTGTTTTTTTAATACACTGACTCGTATTCAACTTTATATACAAACTAAGCCGATACCTACGCCGCTAGAACCACAACATACCGTACTGGTCACCCAACTGCTTCATTTTAGTGTGTCATTTCTTTAGTGGAGCGTTTTTGAGTTCTGAAAACAATTGTTCGGCGATAGCATTTAACAATATACACAATGATGTCCTTACAATTAAAATCCACATACTGTTTATTTCTATTCTCCCTAAAGATTGTAATCGTTGTTTAAAAGAGTGGGAGAGTGTTTAAATATATGTTTAATGAGCTCTGATGATTAGGGAGGGGTGCCTTTGGAAAAGTAAAGAAAACGCAAAAAACCCAAGATTTGTTAATAACATGAGACTTGATAAAAATACTTCATTAAAGATTGAACAAATTAAAACACGAAGTCTTCCACTTCAAGAAATTTAAACAAAAGAACAAATATCTTGAATATTCGTAGACATACCGGGTACGCAGAAGTATATTTTCAGCATCACACAAAGGAAATACCTCCACGTATATCAACAGACACGTAGTTAAAAATATTTCAGCAATTTTATATCAGCCGCGAGCCACAATAAATAATTTATTCCCATGGAAAATAACATTCGTAAAATGATAAAAATGGTAGGACATAAATGGCTTCACAGTTTTACACCAGCGAACATTTTATGTACAAAGTCCGATGTGCAATTGAGAAAACAGAAATTTGTTTTCTGCAGTTGAGAGAACAAAATTACTTCATAGATCTGGTAAATGTCTTACTATATACTTTAGTTTTCGTTTATTAGTTGTAACCTTTCTGTTCTTAGTAATGTAAAAGTTTTACATAATTTGACATATAATTCATCTTATATTAAGTTTAAAGGTAATCGTTAAAGTAGGCTGATGCAATACGAGACTGACGTTGACCAAACTCTATTAAATCTTTACAAAGTAAATTATTTTTGTATACAAAATTATAGAGAAAAGTCCTCATGAAATATTTCCTAAAAAATGCTTTTACGATTTCATTGATAGCCAATGGTCCGATATCAAACTTGGCTTTTGTCCGCTCCTTATCTGAGTGCTGAAAAAATATTTTCCCTCGAGAAATAACAAAATTATATTGTTAACCTTTATTAATATTTGATCCCGTCTTTAAAACGAGTATGTTTGTTTAGAGGCGCGTCAGTAGCTGTGTCTATTACACTAATCAGTTAAACCCAAATTAACACACCTATCACAAGCCAAACACGGTCTAAATTGTAATTACACAGTGTCTGAGATTAATTGGACAATCTGTGGTCGCCTGCCGCACCCGTAGGCAACAATGAGTGTGATCTTTAGGTATCCCTCATCACCTTTACAACGTGTCGCCAAAAGTTAACATGTGCGGTAAAGATTAAAGATCCACGAATTAGGATTATCCTGTCTAGTGCCGTGTCGTCTAAAGAATCCGGGATCACCCTCTAGACAAACATAATTATTGGATTAAACTTTTAAAAGCGCGTGAAAATCCGGTGAATTCAATCTGTCCGAACTTCACGTTCCTCGAGCTTCCCAGCTAGACCACTCATTCCATTTTCCTTTCATTTGTTATCAAAATATCCTTTTATTCTGAGTTAAGAGATAATTTATATGTCAAATATCCGTGAGTTAAAATGGTATATAGGTATGTGTGTCTGGCACCTATAAAAGATCATGTCACCTCCAACAGAAATAGTTATCTCAGTGGGAGAACTGTGAATTGTTTCCAATGTTCCAACGATTATTTGGGTCGAATTTAAGTAAGTGTTCATATATATCGACGCCACCTTTGTGAAAATTGGAATATGTATAACACCTTCTATATATTCCTCACATATATCCCTCCACACCTGAAAAGAGATCCTTTCGATATTCAGCAGCCATTACATGGCACAATGCGTCATCTAAAAATCAAATCATCAGCCTGACCGTTTTCTGGAAGGGACAAACACCTTTCTTTTCAAGAAATTCTTCCCCCTCAACTGTGACTCTGCACATGCACTATACAAGTGAATATATTATCATTGTTATTAGTGTAAAAGGGTGTTCACAGAGGGGTCTGCACTAGTTTAAAAACAAAACAGAACACAAAAACAACGTTTCAGTGCATTTGATTGATTTATATAAATAGAAGTATTTGTGTTATTGGTACACAGCGATATAAAATGGGCGGCACCCATTCCAGCAAGGGAGGGATCGTGAAGGATCTACATGGGTCTGAGATTGGGAGAGATTCACGGGAAGAATTTCACGTAGTTGGACTGATTTCTCCCTGTGTGGTTTCGTATGTCCCACGATGTAAGCCGGCGATTTGTCCCTCGCCCCGGGTATCCCCTTACCCCATAAACAGCCACCGCATCCTTAATAAAACTGGCGATTATTGTGACCGATAGTCAGCAAGATGGCGATATATACAATAGAACAAGCTGACGGCAATACGACCTGTTGATTGCCGAAGACCCTACTCCCCTTAGATGTAAATAGACACCAACTATCGTCCCTTTGAGCTTGAAGGAGGCTATCCCTTATTCCCGAATATGCGTATTTAATAATCTTTGGGGAACGGTAACCAATGGGTGGTCAGAAAATGGGTCACGTGATACGATTGGCGACACGACGAACGTGCTAATTGATCACCTAACTATTAACAACTGAAATTGCCACCAGATGGCGTAGTGTAGCGGTCAGGTTATCGAGAAAGGAAGTGACAAGGCACTGTAAGGGCTGTATATCCCCAGCCAGTCACCCCGAAAAGGTCACTTCAACGCCACCTGTCAAAACGAGTTCTTGCGATGGTCCAATTAGGTAATTAGCAGATGCGTGGAACTGATGTCAGTCACAACGTTGTCTTGTCATAAACATGTCTGTTTGGGTCAGGTGTGAGAGCATCAGTTGAGGTGTCGCTAACTTTGCTTCTGTTCACGCCTATCACCGGATATCACATATTTATATCATATAACTGCAGAACTGTTTCTAACTCAGCAGATGTTAAGTGTACTCAGATCTGTGAACAACGTTGCCATTTCACCTGTCTGTAGAAGTTGGGAGATCATGACGAGAGGTACAGTTATTATACAGTTTCAGTACAGTTTCTTCCGTTAGGATTGAGAATTGTTCTTGGTTACTTATTATGTGAGTTTGCTTTCAGACAGTCCCCTAGACGACAACGGAGTCCGCCGTTACCGCACGGCGTTCACGAGGGAGCAAATCGGCCGTCTGGAGAAAGAGTTTCTCAAAGAGAACTACGTGTCACGTCCAAAGCGTTGTGAACTGGCAGCGTCCCTCAATCTGCCCGAGAGCACCATCAAGGTGAGACCCGCATTTCCATGTCTTACCTATGCTTCTACAATGTCTTCAGTTCCTGCCTTACCATTTCCTATCTATTCGTCAACAATATCTACAGTCTCCGCCTCGCGTGTCCTGTCTAATCTTCATCAATATCTCTATTACTGCCTTACATGTCCTATCTATTCTTATGCTCATTCAACAGTCACGTCATGTTTGGTCTTATACCGCATTGCTCGTAATAAATACGCAGGCTTGTATTCTACCGCTGTTGAAATAATTTGTTGGTCTAGTCTCCCACTCATACCTCTTCTGTACTTTGATCAGGTGTGGTTCCAAAACAGACGCATGAAGGACAAGCGTCAACGCATGGCTATGGCCTGGCCCTACGGCATTGCTGACCCTAACATCTACGCCTACATCGCTGCGGCTGCCGCATCCTACCCATACGGCATCGCGGCGGCCGGAGCTCCCTTTGGCTGCTACTCCGGAATGGGCTTGCAGCGCCCTCAGGCGGGACTCGCACAGCTCCCAATGGCGGCCGGACTTCGACCAGGAACCGAGTATTTCAACAATCTGACCAACTCGTTCCTCCGACCCCCGACGATGGTGGTGCCTCATACTGTTCATTCGCCTCCTCCAGTTCGGTCGCCGTTAGACCCAACATCTCTTATGGGGCACAGCACTTCCTCCACCCCCTCGACACCCCCTTCGGACTCCTTGTGCTCTAGCCCCTTCCCTTTCACGCCCACCCAACACAAACCCTCCACTGTGTCGACGAAGAGCAATAGCTCTACAGCACCCAACGGACTCTTCCGACCGTTCCAGTCTGAAGTGGAGCGGACGTAGCCATGCGTCGTCACGACACCCATGTGATGTTACAAAGACATTTAATACATGTGAGAACTGAGACTTGGAGGACTCAAGTACTGTGCTGAGGTTGAGTTGTCTCCCTGCGCAGTAGCCGACCTGCTGAACGCCAGGTGGCGTCGCGATGGTGCTCAACCACGACTGAGGAGACACGGTTGGACAATGTGTGCTGTTATTATTGATATTGACTCGTCTCAGTGACCGGTAATGACGACGTCGAACGCCGTCACAGACGCACGAAGTGCGTCACACTCACGCGCATTAGGTGGACACGGGTACCCTGCGCACACATCTGAACTTACTCAAGACGACGATTGTCTCATCCCTTATACTCACTATGTCAAAATACGTTGTTTTTATGTAAATATCGAAGAGAGATTTATGATTGTTTTTGTTTGTACATACTATATATTCTTCAGTTTTGGAGAGTAAGAAATAAAACTGTCTATGTGAACATACATCCTGCTGTTGTACTTCGCTTAACGTGAGTTTCTACCAACGAGCTGACTTTAATATTGTTTGAGGTTTTGGAGGTATAAACGTAAAGATAGAGTAGCGGATTTCCGCAAAGTGTGCAAATGGCGGTTTACTTTTTTCTCTCCATTAAAGCAAAACAAAAATATAAACGCAAATACTTATGACTAAATACGTCAACAACAATGGGATCACCTTCAATATATTTACTGTGAAATGACGATGTCTCAGGTCATTCTGGCAGCACATCTTTGCTACATGCTGCTGCTGCACCTTAGACACCCCCGATGTCACCCCGAGAAGTGCGGTTCTTTTACCCCGATTGCGGTGCATGTTACCCCGAGAAGTGCGATTCTTTTACCCCGATTGCGGTGCATGTTACTCCGAGAAGTGCGGTTCTTTTACCCCGATTGCGGTGCATGTTACCCCGAGAAGTGCGGTTCTTGTACCCCGATTGCGGTGCATGTTACCCCGAGAAGTGCGGTTCTTGTACCCCGATGGCGGTGCATGTTACTCCGAGAAGTGCGGTTCTTGTACCCCGATGGCGGTGCATGTTACCCCGAGAAGTGCGGTTCTTGTACCCCGATTGCGGTGCATGTTACCCCGAGAAGTGCGGTCCTTGTACCCCGATTGCGGTGCATGTTACCCCGAGAAGTGCGGTTCTTGTACCCCGATGGTGGTACATGTTACCCCGAGAAGTGCGGTTCTTGTACCCCGATGGCGGTGCATGTTACCCCGAGAAGTGCGGTTCTTGTACTCCGATGGTGGTACATGTTACCCAGAGAAGTGCGGTTCTTGTACCCCGATGGTAGTACATGTTCCCCCGAAAAGTGAGGTTCTTGTACCCCGATGGTGGTACATGTTACCCCGAGAAGTGCGGTTCTTGTACTCCGATGGTGGTACATGTTACCCAGAGAAGTGCGGTTCTTGTACCCCGATGGCGGTGCATATTACCCCGAGAAGTGAGATTCTTGTACTCCGATGGCGGTGCATGTTACCCCGAGAAGTGCGGTTCTTGTACCCCGATGGCGGTGCATGTTACCCCGAGAAGGGTGGTTCTTGTACTCCGATGGTGGTACATGTTACCCCGAGAAGTGCGGTTCTTGTACCCCGATGGCGGTGCATGTTACCCCGAGAAGTGCGGTTCTTGTACCCCGATCGCGGTGCATGTTACTCCGAGAAGTTCGGTTCTTGTACCCCGACTGTGGTACATGTTACACGGAGAGGTGCAGTTCTTGTACCCCGATGGTAGTACATGTTACCCCGAAAAGTGAGGTTCTTGTACCCCAATGGCGGTGCATGTTACCCCGAGAAGTGCGGTTCTTGTACCCCGATTGCGGTGCATGCTACCCCGAGAAGTGCGGTTCTTGTACCCCGATTGCGGTGCATGTTACCCCGAGAAGTGCGGTTCTTGTACCCCGATGGCGGTGCATGTTACCCCGAGAAGTGCGGTTCTTGTACTCCGATGGTGGTACATGTTACCCAGAGAAGTGCGGTTCTTGTACCCCGATGGTAGTACATGTTCCCCCGAAAAGTGAGGTTCTTGTACCCCGATGGTGGTACATGTTACCCCGAGAAGTGCGGTTCTTGTACTCCGATGGTGGTACATGTTACCCAGAGAAGTGCGGTTCTTGTACCCCGATGGCGGTGCATATTACCCCGAGAAGTGAGATTCTTGTACTCCGATGGCGGTGCATGTTACCCCGAGAAGTGCGGTTCTTGTACACCGATGGCGGTGCATGTTACCCCGAGAAGTGTGGTTCTTGTACTCCGATGGTGGTACATGTTACCCCGAGAAGTGAGGTTCTTGTACCCCGATGGCGGTGCATGTTACCCCGAGAAGTGCGGTTCTTGTACCCCGATTGCGGTGCATGTTACTCCGAGAAGTTCGGTTCTTGTACCCCGACTGTGGTACATGTTACACGGAGAGGTGCAGTTCTTGTACCCCGATGGTAGTACATGTTCCCCGAAAAGTGAGGTTCTTGTACCCCAATGGCGGTGCATGTTACCCCGAGAAGTGCGGTTCTTGTACCCCGATGGCGGTGCATGTTACCCCGAGAAGTTCGGTTCTTGTACCCCGATGGCGGTGCATGTTACCCCGAGAAGTGCGGTTCTTGTACCCCGATGGCGGTACATGTTACCCCGAAAAGTGCGGTTCTTGTACCCCGATGGCGGTGCATGTTACACAGAGAGGTGCGGTTCTTGTACCCCGATGGTGGTACATGTTATAAAGAGAGGTGCGGTTCTTATACTGCGGTTTTTCTGACGTTGCCATCAAGGGATGTCTTGCATGAGGGTCCACAGAATACCGATAAACCATATTGCCATATTGCGAGTTCTGCCAATAACGGTACTGAAATAACAATTGACAATAGTGATTTCTCACCGACAACTCGCCTTTGGAGATATCATTGACAAGACAGGAAATTGAAAGATAAGTTGATTTTTTTCTTCTGTCGAAGTAATTATCGCCTGAACACTTAATTAAATTTTGAAATAAGGTGTGAGTGAAACCTGTTTAAATACTACATGAAAACATAATTTCATCTCGCCCATGGTCTACATGTTTTACAAAATAAGAATCCGGAGGTGAAGTTAAAATGCAAACGTTTTCCACAGCAAAATATCACCAAATCTCTGTCTCAATAATACGAAAAGGATGACCTTTATATTCACAAAACGAATTTCAGACAAGTGGAATTAATACCATGTGGATTTTCAAAACCTAAAAGGATTGGCTTGATTCCCCCCAATATTAGACTAGATTCAAATTCAAAACATTTGATTTTTTACAAATTTGTACACCACCATCAACACCAAAGAGTTAAGGACAAACATTACCCCTTTAACAATGGGGAATGTGTCACTAAAGGATATAGTTAAAATCGTCAAGGTTTCATGACAATTTGTCAAAAATGAAAGCAAATGTCATCTGAAGTTTCCTGAGAAAGCAATATATGAAATGTTGGACATCCCCATAGACAATAGCTAGACACTTTGGGAACAGAACATGTAGGCAAGAAGTAGTGTTCATAGATTTACTCTAATTTTCTGCAACCTATGCATTTACTGACAAGTTGCTAACATTGAACAGCAGTGTGGAGCATGGTGAGTTTAATATCTTGCACGTCGGTATTGTAGATTGTAGTTTCTGCTCGCCTGTAACAAGCGGAAATACATTTTACCCGATCTGAGCCTTGACATGAATTGTCTCCCATACTCAAGTTCATTCTATTCCTCAACAGGCGGGGATTAATAAAACACCCACATTGTGTTGGGCGTTCTGGCAGCCTGCCACGCCCACCTGCTGAGAAGGACATTACGTGACGTTTTATGTACCGGGTTTCATTATATATAACAATGGCGCGTTTGAACTTTAAGTGAATTTTGAATAAATATCATGTAAAAGTGAACATGACAAAATATAAATTGCAAAATGTAAATATTTAAAATGTAAATATTTAAAATTTAAATATGCAAAATGTAAACATGCATAGTTTAATCTAAATCTCGAAATAAATTCGGTTCATTGGTATGCGTAATATATTAACGTTGTTTCATACTGACGTACAGTGAGGCTGCCTATCGCAACATATATGTGTGTGCCTCCACACAGGACGCTAATGCCGCCTACAGATTGGAGATCGATAAGTAGCAACGTTTGTCTATATTCGCTGAAGTTAGATCTACTGGACTCAACATGCGGTATATATGCTATATGTGCTAGTCAAAACTCCTTCATGCACATAAGATCTTCCGTCGCTCAACGGCTCTTCAGGTGCAATGAAAACTTGAACGTAGTCATCGGCGACTCACAACAGCAGTATTTGTGATGTATGTACGCCTCCCTCTATTATCACTAACTATGACGTCATAGGCATAATATATCACATGCAAGAAGTACATATTCAAACACATTGGATCCCCAGCTGTTATAGAAAAAAGTTGTGACTGTTACCATGACAATATGTCTCATTTAATCCCGTTATGGATCAGATTAAACCTGCCTCTTTGATATTATGGGAAGGGGTGGAGTGGAGTGGAGTGGAGTGGAGTGGAGTGGAGTGGAGTGGAGTGGAGTGGAGTGGAGTGGAGTGGAGTGGAGTGGAGTGGAGTGGAGTGGTTTGGTTTGGTGGCGTGTGCGTGTGCGTGTGCGTGTGCGTGTGCGTGTGCGTGTGCGTATCTAGATTGTTTTAGAAACTGGTCACTGGCCTTGCAGGATGGTTTGATAAAACTGAGCGATGGTTTTCTAAAACAAATGTTTAGCATCTTCGTGAACACTTGGTGTCATCACTGTTTTCAGTGATCCATTCACATAATATTCACCGCTCCCTTCTACACCTAACGAAATTCGTTTTGGTGGACTCTCGAGACTGATTATTCTCTGGCGTTGACGTTTTATATTTCAAAGAAAACAATGAATATCCTTACGTAGTAACAGAATCCTGTCTGCAGAGAAAAGATCAGCCCCTCCCTCCTGAAGGTTAAATGTTAGTCCGTAAGTTATCATAGGTCAATTAGTGACTGTGTGGCGAGGCCACGGACACCATCAGCAGACCGATCAAATGTGGACATAATTTAACAACTGTATCATAAGTTAACGACAACACTAGCCGATAGTTGAAAGGTGAGGTAATAGGCTGGATGTACACGTAGTTACATAGATAGATGTTATATGTTAACGTGCAGTGTCAATTGCTGTCACTCACTGTCTACACAGAACGTCCAATTGAAGCCAGGAGATGGAGGCGATAAGGCGGTCTTCGTGTCCCTGGGGGACACTGGCCTCCCTGTTGTTACACACAGAATCCATAGCAAACGTCTTTAAAGTCATATTGTCCTTTAAGCTCGGATAGATAAAATACCTGCATAAAGGCAAATATTTTGTTCATTCTGAACTAAATTCATAACACAAATTTAACAAATTCTATTTTATCTTTGAACAATTTTAATATTCTCCATACAGATCGCGTGATGTACATCAGAAAATCCAGCAAATATTCTTCAGTACATGTAAATACGAGTAATAATAATAACAACGTGTAGTAATAATTTCATACTGAAATAACGATGAGGCTTAGCAGAGGTACAGTTATATTTATTAAGCTGAGAAAATTTATGAACGACAGAAGAGTATGATAATTATTCGGTGGACATTGAGAAAACTAGGAGCTACATCTTGTGTATTTGATAGAAATGGCATTTCACCTACACTGGCTTTGCTGGCGTCTCTTTAATATACACGCCCGTATAGCGCCAACATTCACACAGAAAAGTATGCTCTGTACGCTTGTTGGAAGAGTCAGTGTCAAGAACAGTTAAGGGGAAAGCCTGTCTTAAAAGAAATGTTTTTAACTGTGTCTTTAAAGGTGATGATGTTTTGCTGAAATGGAATGTTACAGTTGAAAAGATTAGAAATCCCTTTAAGAACATACACTTAAATGTATTATAATGTTTCCGGAGATTGCAACAGGTGCCTCACGTGGAGTTGGGCAGCTGCAACGCGTCTATTTATTATTATTTGTTACTAACCTGATTAAAGACGTCTCCATGGAAACATATTTTCTCACGATTGACAAAAATAGAATATAATTGATATATGATTAACAACTGACGATATTTGATTGTGTCAATCACAGGGGATGGGCCCCAAGAAGTCACGTTTATTCTCTTCTAAAGTGATAGTTATTTATATGTGACACGAATAGAAAACTGTGTCAATTATTAGATACCTCATAAACTGTACCAATCAATGGATATGTCTTGGACTTTCAATTTCTAATTCAAGTGACAGCCACGTGTTTCAACATATTTTACACAATCTATCTATATCAAACCTACCCATTTAGGCATTATTATACAGCACAGTTGCAGGGTGCTTCCACCAGTGTGGCCAACTTGTATGCCATTATCTTTGCTAGGTATTTAGAAGTTCCGCTCGAAGAAGATGACGACATTGAACTTTTATGGCTCACAACCTCTTTAATGCTTGTAACGTCGTTTCGCCAGGCGAAGGGACCAGAAGTAACCCGTGAAAGTCGTTACAAGCAATAAGACGTTGTCATCCAAAAATGTCTTTAATGTCTTCTTGTATTCGCTTTTCCAATATGGAAAGTTCATTAAAGCAAATGAATTTATAGAATATAGATAATGTATGATCTCTTTCAATAGTTCTGTTTGTTGTTTAACGCCGCACTCGGAAATATTCCAGCTATATTATGTAAATAACCGAGTCTGGACCACATAATCTAGTGATTGACATCATGAGCATCGATCTACGCAATTTGAATACGATGACATGCATCAACCAAGCCAGAGCAAGCCCACGCGTTCCCGTTAGTCGCCTCTTACGATAAGCATCGTCTCTTACGGCAACCATGGGTTGCTGAAGACTTATTTTACCCCGGATCTTCACGGGTGATCTCTCTCACGAATCTTGTCTTCAAAACACATTGGGGTTGGAGATCTGACGAGTGGACAAGGTGGGCCAGTCAGTGTGGCACTGGGAATGTTGACGCACATCAATGAAATGAGTTGTTATAGTGTGGTGTGAAAGAAACCACAGGTTGTGCCACGCTGTTGAGTGTTCCGGGGCAGCCACCAACACGTTGGATCAAAGCAGGAGCAACAGTGTGAATCGCCACGTGGTGCAGACAAATAATGAGTGCCGCTTACACCAAGCAGGTGCCCCCTACCACAGGTCTCCCCCAAACACATGCAAGCGCCGAGTTGATGGTCAGGTTCTACCCGCCTTTAGTGACCACCGTCCACCCTCGATGTGGCGGACACAGCAGGTGCATGTACTTCACGTGCACACTGTGTGAAACACGTGATCAGGGTACATATTCACGTCTCTAATGTCTCCATGTTGTAAATAGTTATTGTGGAGTAGACATGGCGTACCTAGTCGTTAAATTACATTCTATGAGCGAGTATTAATCAGGTGGACAACAGAACACGAACCACTGGGAGGGTGATCAGGGCAACACATGGGGTACAAGGACAAAGATATTACACATTAACTCCCAAGTCAGCATTGCAATCAGTACCATAGTCTGAGGCTGCTTTGTCGCTAAGTATTGTATTGGGTGATAAGCTTGCATTCTGTAGACGAGGCCATAAAGTGTTTACAACAACATCAACCTATCCTGCAGCAGTTTACCTATGTATTGTAGGTATAATAAAGTCCGCAACACGGCCGCCTTGTGACCCCAGGTCATGAAAGTGTTAATCATGGGAATCTGGAGAAAAGTACTCCCGATTTCATCTTCAACAAATTGTTCACCGACCATTTAAACTCTAATTTGACTGCCGTAAAATGCATCAGAGAGTCGTAAAGTGACCTTAACAAAACCAGCCAATCAGAGGGCGGAACACATGAAAGGGCGCCCCCTGGTTCCGTCAATTAAACCATGACGCAATTAGAGTAAAATGGAGCGAGGGGAGCCGGTGGGACATGAACGGGGCGGGGAGTAGGGGGCAATATTATCTTAATTGAAGTCTATTTAAATCTCGTTTTGCCCACCCCTGGGGATTGTGAGTTAAACATTGGCCTGGTATATCAAAGAGGGTACAAGGTGGTCAGTCCAGCGTTTAAGCTTTGCAACAATTAAGACAAGGACTATCATTGTCTAAATAGGGTCTTTGATTGAGCAATTAGTTGTCGATACAGGGACCCCGAGACCGCTGCTGATTGTGTGCTAACGGGTACACGTAACGATATGTATTTGAAAAACTGGAAATAAAACAAACCACCAACAACATGAAATAGAATGTAATGAGGACAGTATGCAGTTCTTCTTTTAATTCATGGTGACAGAATAGTGTCCTCGAATAAGGATATAATGCCCATTCTGCGTCACTGGACAGTTATGTACTAAAGACATATTGTCCGAATTGTCTTCGGACAGTTATAGAATGAAAATAGAATATTGGTATTGTATCCTGGATGGTTATAGAGTAAAGATAGAATATCCGTATTGTGTCCTCGGATAGTTATAGAGTAAAGATAGATTATCCGTATTGTGTCCCCGGGTAGCTATAGAGTAAAGATAGATTATCCGTATTGTGTCCCCGGATAGTTATAGAGTAAAGATAGAATATCCGTATTGTGTCCCCGGGTAGGTATAGAGTAAAGATAGAATATCCGTATTGTGTCCTCGGATAGTTATTGAGTAAAGATAGAATATCCGTATTGTGTCCTCGGATAGTTATTGAGTAAAGATAGAATATCCGTATTGTGTCCTCGGATAGTTATAGTGAGTGTGAGTGAGTATGGTTTTACGCCGCTTTTAGCAATTTTCCAGCAATATCACGGCGGGGGACACCAGAAATGGGCTTCACACATTGTACCCATGTCGGGAATCGAACCCTGGTCTTCGGGGTGACGAGCGAACGCTTTAACCATTAGGCTACCCGACCGCCCCCGGATAGTAATAGAGTAAAGATAGAATATCCGTATCGTGTCCTCGGATAGTTATAGAGTAACGATAGAATATCCGTATTGTGTCCTCGGATAGTTATAGAGTAAAGATAGAATATCCGTATTGTGTCCTCGGATAGCTATAGAGTAAAGATAGAATATCAGAATTGTGTCCTCGGATAGTTATAGAGTAAAGATAGAATACTAGTATCCGTATTGTCTACTGGAAGTTACAGAAAAAGATAGAATATCCGTATTGTCTACTGGAAGTTATAGAAAAAAGATACAATATCCGTATTGTCTACTGGAAGTTATAGAAAAAAGATAGAAAATCCGTATTGTCTACTGGAAGTTATAGAAAAAAGATAGAATATCCGTATTGTCTCCCGCAAGTTATAGAAAAAAGATAGCATGTCCGTATTGTCTACTGGAAGTTACAGAATAAAAGATAGAATGTCCGTATTGTCTCGTGGAAGTTACAGAATAAAAGATAGAATATCCGTATTGTCTCCTGGAAGTTATAGAGTAAAGACATAAGATCAATGGCCAGCGGAGCGCCGATCTGGGACCATGAAGATTAGCACCGATAAGGATTCTTCCGGACCGTATGTTTACCGCACATGTTAAAACAATATGTCGAGTTACGATATTGTACGCGTGATCTGGGTGATCAGAAACTTATAGATCGGTGTGCCTTATGAATAGCAACTTTAAAAGACAAACCAAAATTGAGTGTGAATGACTTGAAAAAACTTGCCAGGATGATCAATCGGCTGTAGTCTGTTTCCTCTTTGTCAAATGACTATACTTTATGCTCTTTTTGCGAAGATTTAAAAGATATTTGTTTGATCAATCAAGGTCTTAGTAAAAGAGGCTTTTAGAAAGTTTTAGGTTAGACATGTGGAAGACATTCCAGATTTGACGCGTCAATGACAAAAATGATGTCCGATGTTGCCATCTTTTTTTCAGGTGAACACTTGGCATGCCGTTGCATGTGTTTGTGACGGGTGCCAACGGTGGGGCAAGATACGCTCACCTTTACGCGAACACCTGGTATCACCACAATTTGATAGTGATTCATAAACACATGCTTATGATATAGTCAAAATCGCACAACGAACTCTGCTTTTAGTGGAGACGTTTTATGATTATGGAAATGCTTTTTGTCGCTTTTATTTACAACAATTCGAAAGTGAAAAATCATGAACTGATTGCGTCCATGTTTTTTAGAACCAGTTCCTTTTCTTGTGAAACGAATATGAATAACAACAAGGCACTGCCTTTCTTAAGAATAAGAGAAAATACATTCTATTTCAGTTCGCACATTATAGCATATTAAGAAATAAGGTTTGGGTTTCAAGAGAAGAGAGGCATATTACAATTGTAGACTTTGACGTTGTGTGGGTTGTGTGGTATTTGTACACAGACTCGCTTGTGTAAGTTGGAGAAGAACCGTCGATGATAGAAAAAACAGACGAGAAAATATATATGTACCACTAAATGGACTCAACAGCCCGAAAATTTAGGAAGCAACAAAAGCACGACAACAGATTGTATCATCTATAAATGCATCTTATGCCTGTGTGTGTCTTGTGAGTTCACTGCCCCACGCACAATAACAAGAGCGGCATAGCGGTGTGAGATTCATATGTAATGTGACATTTCAATAAGTCTGTGGTATTGACTAATTCAGTTTAGTTCATCGTGCAACAAATGTAAGTGAGTCGAGAGACAAGTACACTATTTAATGACAGAAAATGCGTCAAAGTTATGCAGCTGGTGATCACTTTCGTGCCTTTTTGTCTGTGAAAATGGAAATCTTGGGAATCTCGACACTAATATACCCACGTTTTGTATTAATAACCCAAATGTGTTGAAATTATCTTGCTTGAAGCAAGGGTATGTGTATTCTAAGAAAAAGTACTTTCTGTTTGGCTAATGCAAACACATGGTTCTAAAGGAAAATGATTTGTTTATTTGTTTCCTGTTAAATTAAAATTAATATTTGTCCTGCTCTTATGTTGCGACGGTGAAACAGTATTGACCTTCATGTGCCTCAGATCGCGGTTCCCTAGAAGCACATCACGTTTTGCTCTGGCTGGGTAACGAGGACTTGCAGTGGATCGGAAAGCAACATAATTGGTGAGCAGAGACGTCTTTGACCCACAATCAGATGACGTTCAGGAGTAGGTCACTGGCATGACCACGACGGTCAATTCCCCTGACCATCTTCACTTTGATCCACCCTTTTCTCAATCCTAAAGTTTGTTTTATATCGCGAGATAATCCCAACTCCTTCAGGAATGGATGCCGGGTATGATAACTTTCGTCGGCATCAAAATATCTTCAAATACCAAGTTTAAGGATGATTTGTAATAAAACTTGTATGGCCAGACATTGATGAGGATCAAAGATGCAAAGACATTAAATTCAAATCTAAGCAGTGATAAAACTATCTGAAAGCAAAAAGCCGAACCAATCTAAGATACTGATGCTTGGTACCAATAAAAGTTATCATTCACAGTGATCTTATAGCGGTATTTGTCAATGCATTCCAATGATTTGTTCAAAGTCCCGTTCCCTTTGCAAGGAAGACATAAAGCGAACACTGTGTCCACCCGTACCAGAGGCACCCCCCGGCCGGAGGGGACTTTGTAATGACCTTCAAACAATAACCATGTCCAGCTAATCACTGGACCCTACTTGACCACACGTCAACAGTCAGGTGCCCTAAAATGTACTTAGTGACCCAAACGGCAGTTTGATGTCCCCTCTGACCACACCCCCACTTTGTTCGTCCGTCATCATCATCTATAGATGCGGCAGATAAACGGTTTGTTCTCAGAGACTCGGTCTTCTGAGACCTTGTATGCAAAGGTAGCTATGTCCAATTTCACAGGCAGTAACCATATTGAACCTTGCCCTTATTAAATACCAATCGATGTCCAAAGAGTATAGTCCTCCCTCACCTACCCCCCACCCCACCCCACCCCGGGGGTCAAAGTAGAAAGACGTGACCCGTCCCCTCTTCCCTTACATCACACATAAGGCTGATGAAGATGTATAGATAATGTTGACAAGTTGAAGTCCTTAATGAGGTCTGACGTGCTTGTAAAACCCTTGGCCACTTCTCTTAGTCTAATGTCTTGGCGCAAGTTTTTTGTAACCCTGTTCACTGTGAGAAATGTTTCATATGTACATAATGTGAAATAATATTATGTGGATGATGAAATGTTCAAACATATGAATGATATTGAAGTATGAATTTATTTCATTGTTTACCTGTATTCATTTATGAAAATGCGTACATGGGGGCGGGGCAGGAGGGGGAGGGGGTGGATGTAGTGGGATGCATATATGTGTATGGTGTAGAGGGAGGGGCGGGTACGTGATTGTGTGAGAGTATAGAGTATGAATATGTGTATTCTGTAACACGGATATATTGAGATAATGCTTATTGTTAAATGTACGCGTGCCTGTGAATGTGTGTAAATGTGAAGAATGGTATATGAGGGATGTTGGGGATGGGGTAGCATATCGGAATAGGTATTGATGTTGGTTACTTGTTTTAAGCGCCTCATACTGTTTTTTACCTGACATATACTTATACTTATAATATACTATGCTTATTAACAGATTTTAGTGTCTCATAAATGGTGTTGGTCGGGGTCCGTACGCAAACCCACCGCTTCTAAGACTTTTGTGTAGTACAATGTGTAACATTTTATTAAATATCACCACTTTTTCTCTATGTAGATATCAAGGACAGTATTTTCGTGTGTTCTCAAATGTTGTTTGTTTACTGGGAACACAAACCACGCGTAACATTTCACACAGTGATATCTATTTTTCATTTATATAAATTTGTATTGGACACAACAGAAAACATTTTTCACCAAAATAATTTTTTGATAACTTTGCGTAAACATTTTTTCAAAGAAACAAGTCATGTTTTGTTTGAAAAAAATGGTGTATCTGAACACGTATCGTCTCTACGTTGTTTATTAGCCGTGAAGCTGTGATGGTATGCCTGTGAATGTAGAGTGGATCCAGGAATCTACATAGGACTGACAAAAACACGCTGGGAAAGCGGAGAAAATAACAGCAATAAAAACATTCTTCTGATTAAATTTGAAATTATTTAATTTCTTATAAATAAATTATAATAAAAACTCTACACAAGCCACTCTTGGGCTTTTGTCAAGAAAGTACGCCGAATATATGATATGAAACATCAACGAATGACCTCGATCATCTGTCGATCAGTTGTCTGGGTTTTTATATAGAAGGCGTTAATGTGTAGATAGCATCGAGACAATTGTCGCCTAGGTAACCAATCATTAGGTTAATTATTGACAGGCACGGCCAACTTGCTTCCGCCAAGGATGGTGTCGTACGTCTTAATTCTGTTCAATTCAATTTAAATGTAACACATTTGAGAATATTTCGAGAACGTTATTTCAGATCTTTCCATCATCATTATTAAAACGTGTTTTAATCTACAATTATTCTCGTTGTATTTGGCTGAAATATTGTCGATATGATTTAAAGTGAAACTCATATAGTCAAGATGAGTTGTGGACAGTATTGTGACATATTCATTAAACCAATATTAATAATATTTTTAATTTCTTATTAGAACTCATATATATAACTCATATATATATATAACTTATATATATCTTTAATGGTTTCGCTGTTGTTTTGAATGAAAATTACATTATGTTTTGGAGAGTCAAAAACGTTTATCTCTGACTTTCGACATTACGGAAGACCACACTCCACAAATATGACAATTTCTTCGTATTTACCATAATGGACACAACATGAAGACATACTCGGCCTTTTTCAAATCAATATACTTTTATTAATAAAGTAGATATATATTTGTTAACATAATGTAATACACGAAATATATATTTTTTATTTCACTCAAAGTTTTCATGCATTTCAATCAAGTGTTTTTACCAGAGAATGAAATAATCACAATTGTTCACATGTGTGGCCGTAGAAAAGTTATCAATACTAAAATATGCTATCAAAATAAGCATTAACCTTCACTCGTGTACTCTCTGATGTTTAGAAAAGGGTTACTCGCATCTTACTTTTAAATGAGGGAAAATAATAGGATCGCGTTGATATTTTATTCGTTATGAAGAAAGGTCCTCCGGTAATTCCAGTATATGTTATAAGCTGTCGTGATTGTGTGAGCTATGGGAGTGTATTCCAGTGGTCGCAGAGTTGTGGTGGGGAGGGAGGGAGGGAGAGGGAGGGGGGGGGGATTAACTTTGTCAAGTTATAAATTGAATGAAGTGAAGTACTCCTAGACACTGGACAGTAACGTTGTGTAACGTTATCCGTCAAATATATCATGCCTTTAATTTGATCTATCATTGATCTCACAAGATACGTTTCAGTTCTCCATATACGGACACAGATATTCATTGTGAACTTAGCTACACATACTATTAATAATCCAGGCAGTATAAATACCCGTTTTGACGTGTAATAAAATCATCTGGATCAAATTTGGACACCTAGAATCCCGGCGACTGCGCAGACAGACTGTCGGCGAAGATGAAAGGGAGAGTAAGAATGGGATCTTTGTACGCAGGCGCAGTGAAGCGAAGCGGGTATGTAATAAATCTCGAGTTAATCTAGAAACACACTCTGGTATTGAAGTGATGTTATTAATGCCGGTGCACGCAATACGCACAGCTCATCCTACTTGCCGCAACCATCAGCGTGTTGCTGACCAGTCGCACTGACTTTAACAAGCACCTTTCCCACAGATGCACATGCTCGAGATTTTGACTTTTTTTAAAGACTGTGCTCTCAGTCTACCTTTCATGGCCGAGGGGACGGTTATGCTACAATCCCATGAAACAAAAGAACATTTTAAAGTTAACGTGGACGTAATAGATATATTCCATACACATCTATTAAATTCTGACAAATAATTTATCAAAGTTTTAAGTTAACAGTGAATATAAGGCCCATACGAAAGGGCATAACTAGACTGTGATGGACTGAACAAGTAACCATGAACATGTATTTTATTTTATTCGATCAAATTAATATTTTGCCAAAAAATTGAGACAACGATGCATTTAGAAAACATTTGCGCAGAGATCGATTTATAAATAAGACCATTCATGTAACTATTGTAAATAATTAAACTTAAATAATTAATCAACACTGATCGCATGATATTATTTTTTTGACGGTTTTAACGCATTTCGCAGAAGTTGTCGCAGAGGTGATCGTTCAATTCCTAATCTGATAGACCCTGTATGCTGAATAGACAAACAATCGTAACACTGATTTCTCTGTATGATTTAAACAAAAACAGCTATAACGCATGTCTATAAATCGGAAAGATTTTAATTCGCAAAAGGTAAGTCCCCAATTTCTGTACGACTTTGTTCAGTATGAAACGGAAGAGCAACTCTGTTACCTAGACAAGTGGAGGGTAACCAAGGTCATGATAACTAATGCCCAATTCATTCAATGAAAAAATGGGTTTTTTGACTAAAATATTTTTCTAATATTCTCGTCCCCTGAAAATCAATTTCTATATTTTTTTTGCTATACGTCTGTTCCCTGCAACACAGAAAAATGGCAGATAATTTAAACTGGCAATAGTTATTAGAAATCACAGCAATGTTTTTCACAAGTGATGAGTAAACGTTAACTGTGAAGTGTACAAAAGCGTCACCGAGACAACAGAATGGGAATATGGAAGGCTCTGACACCAGCGTCAGCCAGCGCCAATAAAAACTTTCAGGAATCAGAATTTTTTAATAGAAATTCAATGTTTTATCTCTCTATGCCCGAATATATACGTTCAGGAATTTGGACTGTTTACAGTACGATATTTTGAAAAGACATCGAAACAATTATTTCACGGCAAATTCAGCTCCGTCATTTAGCTTGTTTCGTACATTTCAGAAGAGTGAAGACGTACATTTATCTATAAATTCGTACAAAACGAAGTGTACAAGTACATTTCTCTTCGATGAATCTTACTTGTTAAAATGCAGTATTATTACGCATAAATCTACATGAAACAAACAATTAAAAACAACTGAATTATAATCTGAAATGCTTAGTTTGAAAAGGACTTTAATGCTTACAAGAAACGTATTCATTTATGTACAGGAATATGTTATATTAATTTACGGTTAAGAATTAATAAGATGGGGAAACATCTAAAGAATATTTAAAACTTCCATTTTGTAACAATACATTTTTTTCGTTCTGTTGAATTCAAGGAGTACTTTTTGAAATATCGATGCAGTCAAGGTGTATGCATATATAAACTCCCAGATGTTTTTAATTTTTCTACCGGACAGAAACAACACTATCAGGAGGCAACAGCAGGCAGAATATTGAAGTGTAAGGAAATATTGGTATACTTGTGAGTGGGATTCATCAGCTGTACACTGGCCATACAGACCGAGAACACAACCTTGACGAACTCCCACTGGCTTTTAGACAACGGAAGTTTTACACTGCGCGCGGGAAACAATTGATTCATGTTCAGTAGAATAAAGCACATGTACACTATGTAATAATTTCAGTCAGAAAGGAAATTTGTCATTGAGTTTAATTAATCAATCTTCATAATATATTCACTTTATTAATTTCTTACTTCAGTTAATATAATAATTCAGTTACTTTCTTTTCATTCAATTTATTCCCAGTTACTCCGCTTTAATGTAATATTTTACTGGATTTTGATTTGCTTTCTTCGTAATTTTGTATTCGTATTTTCAGATATATTCCGAAATGTGCTGTCGTAATTGTGACTTTTGTTGATTGTGACAATTATTTCAGTCCTTTAATCGGGCAGAGGGTAGATATGGAGAAAATCAGGGTTTGCTACATGTGCTGGGTCTATGAGTCTAGCTGTTGGCTGTTCTAGCTGGGGGGCTCCACCTCGCTGTGCTGTGCTTTGTCGGTGTCCCGAGTCTGGGCTGTCCCCATCTCTCAGATGTGCCACTCGGGGTGACAGGCGCGGCACGGATGCGATGTGTGGTCAGGACAACAGTATAAGTAGCCATGTCAGGCCCGGCCGCACAACGAGAGGTGAAATTAGTCGCGTGGAAAATCTTACTTGACTACGCTATTAATTTTCAACCTGCTTAACCCAAATCAGGCTCGTATCTTGTCCAATATCTGTTGAGGCTGCCACGCTGTTAGTAATGCATTATGGCCGTCATACAATGTCAGTCGTGTGGAAAATGTGACAGCAAATTAACAAACTGAAACGGGTAAAGTTATACCCGGCAGAGGCATTATGGGTCGTTGATTGATGATGATAAGGAGATGTAATCATGATAATAGTCTCATCATGTTTCTCGTTAAATTGATCTCGTTGAAGGAAGAGCAATTGCTACAGACTGCTAGTTTTTGTGAACAGATGAATTTTTTTCCTCTGTATCAGTCCAACCGGGGAGCCCCGCCTCGACACTCATGGGCACAAGTTAGGCTTCCCTACTCTGACGGATCACCCTATTAGCTGATATTATTCCAAGAAGGCTGTCTGAAGGATCTGAGTATATACAGGAATACTCTCATATCATACACCAAGCTAATTTACATCGAGAATTCAATTATCTCAATATATCGTTTATAACAATGTAACCTAAGGCCGTAGGCTCCTGATTCCTCATTTAGAATTCCTGTAGTTCCTGTAGAATAACGGTACTTCGCTTGACTCGAACATTGGGTAATCAATATATATCTGACGATCCCTTGCATTTGTCACGCAACAGACACCTACTTTGTACACAAACGGTCTGATGGGCGGGGGCTACCGGCAGGGAAGGACTTGCTTACCCTTTGTGCGAGCACCTGGTGTCATCACTGATTTTCAGTGATCCATATATATAATTTTCAATTACATACACACATCCTATAACATTGAATTACTTACACACAACATGTAACACTACATAACTTACACACACATTTAACACTGCGTTACTTACACACAGCATATAAAACTGTATTACTTACACACAGCATATAACACTGCATTACTTACACACAACATGTAACACTGCATTACTTACACACAGCATATAACACTGCATTACTTACACACAACATGTAACACTGCATTACATACACACAACATGTAACACTGCATTACATACACACAACATGTAACACTGCATTACTTACACACAACATATAACACTGTATTACTTACACACAACATGTAACACTGCATTACTTACACACAGCATATAACACTGCATTACTTACACACAACATGTAACACTGCATTACTTACACACAACATATAACACTGTATTACTTACACACAACATGTAACACTGCATTACTTACACACAACATGTAACACTGCATTACTTACACACAACATGTAACACTGCATTACTTACACACAACATGTAACACTGCATTACTTACACACAACATGTAACACTGCATAACACACATAATGCTGCATTACTTTCACAGGACACTGCATTGCACACAGCACTGCATTACGTACACACAAGACTGCATTACGTACACACAAGACTGCATTACTTACCCACAAGACTGCATTACTTACAAGACTGCATTACGTAAACACAAGACTGCATTACTTACACACAAGACTGCATTACTTACACACAAGACTGCATTACTTACACACAAGACTGCATTACTTACCCACAAGACTGCATTACTTACAAGACTGCATTACTTACACACAAGACTGCATTACTTACACACAAGACTGCATTACTTACACACAAGACTGCATTACTTACACACAAGACTGCATTACGTACACACAACACTGCATTACTTACACACAAGACTGCATTACTTACACACAAGACTGCATTACTTACACACAACAATGCCTTACTTACACACAAGACTGCATTACGTACACACAAGACTGCATTACGTACACACAAGACTGCCTTACTTACACACAAGACTGCATTACTTACACACAAGACTGCATTACTTACAAGACTGCATTACGTACACACAAGACTGCATTACTTACACACAAGACTGCATTACTTACACACAAGACTGCATTACTTACACACAACAATGCCTTACTTACACACAAGACTGCATTACTTACACACAACACTGCATTACTTACACACAAGACTGCATTACTTACACACAAGACTGCATTACTTACACACAACACTGCATTATGTATACCACACATAATGCTGCATTACTGTCACAGGACACTGCATTACACGCAACACTGCATTACGTACACAAAAGACTGCATTACTTACACACAACAATGCCTTACTTACACACAAGACTGCATTACTTACACACAACAATGCCTTACTTACACACAACACTGCATTACTTACACACAAGACTGCATTACTTACACACAAGACTGCATTACTTACACACAAGACTGCATTACGTACACACAAGCCTGCATTACGTACACACAAGACTGCATTACTTACAAGACTGCATTACGTACACACAAGACTGCATTACTTACACACAACACTGCATTACTTACACACAAGACTGCATTACTTACACACAAGACTGCATTACTTACACACAAGACTGCATTACTTACACACAAGACTGCATTACTTACACACAAGACTGCATTACTTACACACAAGACTGCATTACTTACACACAAGACTGCATTACTTACAAGACTGCATTACGTACACACAAGACTGCATTACTTACACACAACACTGCATTACTTACACACAAGACTGCATTACTTACACACAAGACTGCATTACTTACACACAAGACTGCATTACTTACACACAAGACTGCATTATGTATACCACACATAATGCTGCATTACTGTCACAGGACACTGCATTACACGCAACACTGCATTACGTACACAAAAGACTGCATTACTTACACACAACAATGCCTTACTTACACACAAGACTGCATTACTTACACACAAGACTGCCTTACTTACACACAAGACTGCATTACTTACAAGACTGCATTACGTACACACAAGACTGCATTACTTACACACAACACTGCATTACTTACACACAAGACTGCATTACTTACACACAAGACTGCATTACTTACACACAAGACTGCATTACTTACACACAAGACTGCATTACTTACACACAAGACTGCATTACTTACACACAAGACTGCATTACTTACACACAAGACTGCATTACTTACACACAAGACTGCATTATGTATACCACACATAATGCTGCATTACTGTCACAGGACACTGCATTACACGCAACACTGCATTACGTACACAAAAGACTGCATTACTTACACACAACAATGCCTTACTTACACACAAGACTGCATTACTTACACACAAGACTGCCTTACTTACACACAAGACTGCATTACTTACAAGACTGCATTACGTACACACAAGACTGCATTACTTACACACAACACTGCATTACTTACACACAAGACTGCATTACTTACACACAAGACTGCATTACTTACACACAAGACTGCATTACTTACACACAAGACTGCATTACTTACACACAAGACTGCATTACTTACACACAAGACTGCATTACTTACACACAAGACTGCATTACTTACACACAAGACTGCATTACTTACACACAAGACTGCATTACTTACACACAACACTGCATTACTTACACACAAGACTGCATTACTTACACACAAGACTGCATTACTTACACACAAGACTGCATTACTTACACACAACAATGCCTTACTTACACACAAGACTGCATTACTTACACACAACACTGCATTACTTACACACAAGACTGCATTACTTACACACAAGACTGCATTACTTACACACAAGACTGCATTACTTACACACAACAATGCCTTACTTACACACAACACTGCATTACTTACACACAAGACTGCATTACTTACACACAAGACTGCATTACGTACACACAAGACTGAATTACTTACACACAAGACTGAATTACTTACACACAAGACTGAATTACTTACACACAAGACTGCATTACTTACACACAACACTGCATTACGTACACACAACACTGCCTTACGTACACACAACATGCATTACATACACACATATACTGTTGCATTACTTACATACAAAATATAATAAGGTACGGGAAGGTGACGATGTGTAAAGTGATATTTAATTCATAAAAGGGCTCTATCACACCTATATGAGGCCCTAAAGATGTATGATATCCCATGATAAGACAAGTGGAAGTCAGGGTGATGTAGATGATCAGGAAGCACGTGAGGCCGAGGTAACAATGGGCAATTTATCGGAGTAGACCACGTCGTGTTGTTTGGGGCATTTCCTCCGCTTGACATGGCTGTGTACGGTTCATTTTGTGTGGTTCACAGTACTAATGAGGATTGTGTTGACACCGTGAACGTGGTAACCCACCTCAGGCCGTGACTCAACCCCGTTCACACGGAAACATGTGCACCGTGCTGTCATGACGTCATGGTGTCATACATATGCTGGGGTAGGATAACTTGGATAATACCCCGGTCACGTGCACCCCGCCCACTTATACATCACCTTCATGGGCCTCACCTCAGTCCGAACCCCGGAGAGGATTGAGGATAAAGAACAAGTTGAGACTCAACGCCGAGACAGCTGCAGATGCAAAGGTGTAGGACGATATCTCCTCCTCAGATGTGTATTAGCATAACCCAATTCTTCAATGTCCATGACAAATGGCCCGTTCTTCCAGATGTCTATAAGAAAAGCACCGTTTTTCACAATGTATATAAGCGTAACGCCATTCTTTACAATGCATATAGGCATAACCTCATTCTTCGCAATGCACTTAAACATAACCCCATTGTTCACAATGTACATGTACATTAGCATAACCCCATTGTTCACAATGTACATGTACATTAGCATAACCCCATTGTTCACAATGCACATGTACATTAGCATAACCCCATTGTTCACAATGTACATGTACATTAGCATAACCCCATTGTTCACAATGAACATGTACATTAGCATAACCCCATTGTTCACAATGTACATGTACATTAGCATAACCCCATTGTTCACAATGTACATGTACATTAGCATAACCCCATTGTTCACAATGTACATGTACATTAGCATAACCCCATTGTTCACAATGTGCATGTACATTAGCAAAACCCCATTGTTCACAATGTACATGTACATTAGCATAACCCCATTGTTCACATTGCACATGTACATTAGCATAACCCCATTGTTCACAATGCACATGTACATTAGGATAACCCCATTGTTCACAATGCACATGTACATTAGGATAACCCCATTGTTCACAATGTACATGTACATTAGCATAACCCCATTGTTCACAATGTACACGTACATTAGCATAACCCCATTGTTTACAATGTACATGTACATTAGCATAACCCCATTGTTCACAATGTACATGTACATTAGCATAACCCCATTGTTCACAATGTATATGTACATTAGCATAACCCCATTGTTCACAATGCACATGTACATTAGCATAACCCCATTGTTCACCATGTGCAGTGGTCAGACTCGCTAACTTGGTTGATGCATGTCACCCTATCCCAATTGCGTGGATCGATGCTCATGATGTCAATCACTGGATTGTCTGGTCCAGACTCGATTATTTACAGACCGCCGTCATATAGCTGGAATATTGCCGATTGCGGCGTTAAACAAACAGACAAACAGACAAATAAACACAACGTATATAAGCATAACCCCATTGTTTATAATGTTTATAAACATAACCCCATTGTTCATAATGTATTTAAGCGTAATCCCATTCTTAACACTGTTCACAACGTGAAGCCTTGAACCTCGTAAAGCTACACCTGGCAATATTTTGGCATAAATGTACAAGAGTTGAACGTCGCACTACGATCTATTAAAAGTAAATATTTGATCTTCACAGTGTAAAACTCTATTCTTCATGGTTTGCCCGTGGAGCATAAAGGTGTTCAGCATTATGCTTGACATACTAGCCGACAATGAGTGAGTGAGTGAGTACGGTTTTACACCGCTTTTAGCAATATTCCAGGCATGTTACGGCGGTAGGCACTCAAAATGGGCTTCACAAGTTGTAGCCGTGTAAGGATTCGAACCCGGGTCTTTTGCGTGACGAGCAACGCTTTAACCACAAGGCTACCCCACCGCAGCAGGAACCGCATTGTCGATCGCATATGCATATTGCGGTATTGACTGTCCATCGCTTCCACCTTACTGTCATTTGTCGGGTGAAATGTCGAAGGTTGTCTTAAATTGTATTCGATCATTTACTGCATAGGTAGGGGCGGTCGGGTAGCCTACTGGTTAAAGCGTTCGCTCGTCACGCCGAAGACCCGGGTTCGATTCCCGACATGGGTACAATGTGTGAAGCCCATTTCTGGTGTCCCCCGCTGTGATGTTCCTGGAATATTGCTAAAAGCGGCGTAAAACCAAACTCACTCACTCACTCACTACTGCATAGGTGGAAGGTCACAGCAGTGGTGGACAGTTAGGATGCAATGGTAGACAGATACAGTAGCGAAAGACGGTCATACTGCAGTAGTAGACAGTTACAGCAGCGATAGACGGTCATACTGCAGTGGTAGACAGATACAGCAGCGATAGACGGTCATACTGCAGTGGTAGACAGATACAGCAGCGATAGACGGTCATACTGCAGTGGTAGACAGATACAGCTGCGATAGACGGTCATACTGCAGTGGTAGACAGTTACAGCAGCGATAGACGGTCATACTGCAGTGGTAGACAGTTACAGTAGCGATAGACAGTCATACTGCAGTGGTAGACAGTAACAGCAGCGATAGACGGTCATACTGCAGTGGTAGACAGTAACAGCAGCGATAGACGGTCATACTGCAGTGGTAGACAGTTACAGCAGCGATAGACGGTCATACTGCAGTGGTAGACAGTAACAGCAGCGATAGACGTTCATACTGCAGTGGTAGACAGTTACAGCAGCGATAGACGGTCATGCTGCAGTGGTAGACAGTTACAGCAGCGATAGACGGTCATACTGCAGTGGTAGACAGATACAGCAGCGATAGACGCTCATACTGCAGTGGTAGACAGTTACAGCAGCGATAGACGGTCATACTGCAGTGGTAGACAGTTACAGCAGCGATAGACGGTCATACTGCAGTGGTAGACAGATACAGCAGCGATAGAAAGTCATACTGCAGTGGTAGACAGTTACAGTAGCGATAGACGGTCATACTGCAGTGGTAGACAGTTACAGCAGCGATAGACGGTCATACTGCAGTGGTAGACAGATACAGCAGCGATAGACGGTCATACTGCAGTGGTAGACGGTTACATCTGTGGTTGACAGTTACGATGCAGTTGTAGACAGTCATGGTGCAGTGGTAGACCGTCACACTGTGGAGGTAGACGGTCACACTGCAGTGAAAAGGTTTCACTCTTGACTGTCTAGCCACATTTCCTCCACGTTGGATCAAAGACAAAAAGACTCCCAAGCGTTCCCGTAGCCGGGGTTAATTTCAAATTGTGGGTAGATTAGCGTCTTATCTGTGAGCGGTCCGAGAGTCGTCCATCGCTACATCAATGAGAGAAAAGATGGACAGACTTAGACCAGCCTCATTCTCCAATTACCGACAAATGAGTCTCCGGTCAACTACCCTCAATGTGGCGTCCAAATCCACGCAGTATGACGCCACAGATTCACGCGAGTCTCTCACGAGCCTTTTATAGCCTCGACAAATAATTCCAAAACAATAAAAGTTGATCTTCGGGGCAATTTGGCACAGGATGAAGCTGAAAGCGTAATGATCCCGAGATGTCCCATGTTCTTGTAATGTGGCTGTGAAATGATCAGAGATTTGCCAACAATTAGTGAAGCCCCCGACTCGGTCCTTTATCGCAGAACAAAGTGGTAATTTGCTCCGTCCGCCTCCGAGGGGCGGTAAAGGCAATAGGCGAAATCCTCTATAAATGGAATTACAATTTTATGGATTTGAGATAATTTGTCCTCGGGTGTGGCGAGTGATTAGCCAGAGGTTGCTAACTCTGGGAGTCGACGTGGGAAGGTGGCTCCTGTCACTGAAGGCAGATTTCCACGTCTATACCCTTCAGCCCACACACGCCACTCTCTCGCATACCATCAAACAGCATCACGGCATACCTACCCGTCCATCACTCATCACGGCATACCCACCCGTCCATCACTCATCACGGCATATCTACTCGTCCGTTCACTCATCACGGCATACCCACCCGTCCCTCACTCATCACGGCATACCTACCCGTCCATCACTCATCACGGCATACCCACCCGTCCATCACTCATCACGGCATACCTACTCGTCCGTTCACTCATCACGGCATACCCATCCGTCCCTCACTCATCACGGCATACCCACCCGTCCATCACTCATCACGGCATACCCACCCGTCCATCACTCATCACGGCATACCCACCCGTCCATCACTCATCACGGCATACCAACCCTTCCATCACTCATCACGGCATACCCACCCGTCCATCACTCATCACGGCATACCTACCCGTCCGTTCACTCATCACGGCATACCCATCCGTCCCTCACTCATCACGGCATACCAACCCTTCCATCACTCATCACGGCATACCCACCCGTCCATCACTCATGACAACCCGTCCATCACACATCACGGCATACCTACTCGTCCGTTCACTCATCACGGCATACCCACCCGTCCATCACTCATCACGGCATACCTACCCGTCCGTTCACTCATCACGGCATACCCACCCGTCCGTTCACTCATCACGGCATACCCACCCGTCCGTTCACTCATCACGGCATACCCACCCGTCCATCACTCATGCCAACCCGTCCGTTCACTCATCACGGCATACCTACCCGTCCGTTCACTCATCACGGCATACCCACACGTCCATCACTCATCACGGCAAACCCACCCGTCCATTCACTCATCACGGCATACCCACCCGTCCGTTCACTCATCACGGCATACCAACCCGTCCGTTCACTCATCACGGCATACCAACCCGTCCATTCACTCATCACGACATACCCACCCATCCATTCACTATGTTTTCCTTCAAATATTCAATACTAAGATTCAACCTATTCCTTTATATGGTGCGGAATTATAGGGCGTAGACAGATTTGAAAAAAAATAGAACAAGTGCATATTACGGTTTGTAAGAAGTTTCTTAACGTTGGTTTGCAAACACCAAATGCTATTGTGTATGGGGAATGCAGTCCATACCCTCTATATATAAATGCTATGTGTCGTTCTGTAAAGTATTGGCTGAAAGTGATTGAAATGGACAAAGATAGGATACCAAGAAAATCGTATAATATGCTTGTATATAACGATAAGTGTGGCCATCCCAACTATGCTTTTTCTATTCGTTCCATATTATTTTCTCATGGATTTGGAGTAGTTTGGATCAGTCAAGCTGTTGGCGACAAACCATCATTCATTAATAATTTTAAAAACGCTTTGATAAATTTGTTCTGCCAATCATGGAATAGTACTATCAAGGCTTGTTCTAGGTACATCCTGTATAAAGAGTTTAAAAGTCTCCTGGAACCAGCAAAATACCTTTCCATTATTGCTGAAACAAAATATCGAAATGTTATGATAAGGTTTAGAGCCGGGCTACTAAGACTTAAGGTAAACGAAGGTAGATGGGCTGATATTGATGTATGTTTACGGCTCTGCCCCATATGTGAAACAAGTATAGAGAATGAATATCATTTTACTTAAGAATGTGAATATTACAACGATATTAGATATTAGATATTATATTATATTTCAAATGTATGTATTGTATATGGGCCAGTGGCCTTAGTACAAATAAAAGACTCCACTCATCACGGCATACCCTACCACCCATCCACTCATCACGGCATACCCACCCACCCATCCACTCATCACGGCATACCCTACCACTCATCCACTCATCACGGCATACCCACCTACCCATCCACTCATCACCACATACCCATCCGTTCATTCGCTCATCACCACATACCTACCCATCCCCTCATATATCTGTGACTCACACATACCCACGACTCACACATACCCACCCGTCCATCCACTCACCACCACCCACCCACCCGCCCATCTACCCGTAACTCCTGCCTAAACGTTCCCCGATACCCAGGACACCCACCTGACCGGGGTTCCTCCTCCCAATCTACCCAAACATAGCCTCTGATACCAAGGTGGAAGTCATGTTTTGTTCAGCTTTCTAATAACACCCCTGTCGGTCTAATTCACATCGCACCCGGAATTACAATCCCTGACTAGTTGGTTGCTGATTGTTCCACGGGCACTGCTGATGTGGCTGTATACAGCACCTGTGTTCGCCTCTGTGGGGATGCACTTGATGTTTCAACTGCACGTCGAGAGAGGAACATCAGGGGTGGCGAGTGCAGCCTGGCTAGGTCACTGAAATACACCACTACAATAGATGATCATTACACGAGGAAATTACACACATCGCCTTTGTCGCACTACAGATTCGGGTACCTGTTGACCTGGGAAATTACAGTGAAATATTTATTCATTCCCATGGCTAGTTGACTTTTCTGTATATGGATCATTAACACGAGAATTAAGGGTCTATAATATCAGTAACGATGAAATATTTCAGATTTTTTTACAACAGGCACTTACCTGCTGTGACAATTTGTGCGTGTCCTGTCGGAGTGGTGCCCGGATGGAGAGCAACCAAGACGTTTCATGGCCGACGCACTAGAAGCAATAGGATGAATATTGAATTACTTAATATGAACTGCCAACCATCATGAGAATAAATCGGTATAACTCGAACTCCGTTATATTGATATGTCGTTTAAGACATTGTATTGTGTAAAGAAAATACACGTGTCATGTGTGTCAGCGGTGGACGCTCGACTGTCATCATGAATAATTATTTAATAATGGAATGTGTCCAAATTCAGAGATAGTCCACACTAGCATTATCATACTACTACTACTACTACTACTACTACTACTACTACTACTACTACTACTAACGACCCGTGAAGATCTCGGTTAGCAGCAACTCATGAGGCGACAATGCAGGTCGTAAGAGGCGACTAACGGGATCGGGTGGTCAGGCTCGCGGACTTGGTTGATGCATGTGATTGTATACCATTTGCGCAGATTGATGCTCATGATTTCACTCACCGGATTGTCTGGTCCAGACTCGATCATTTACAGACCGCCATCATACAGCTGGTATATTGCTGAGCGCGGCGTTAAACAACAAACAAACAAAACCTTTCAACACTGGCACGATTTGTTACTATAGCAATGAACGTGACATTTCCAAATGTGACAAGAATGATGTCAGATATACAATTCCCTATTTTGACTAGACCGCCTCCGTGGTCTAGTGGTAGAGCGTCTGCCCGGAGAGCGGAAGGTCCGGGGTTCGATCCCGGCCGCGTCATACAAAAAGACGTTAAAAGATTGCATTTGTTGTTACCCTGTCTGGCGTTCGGCATTAAGGGGCTAAAACAAGGACTGGTCGGCTCGGAGTCAGTATACTTTGTCTGAGTGGGGTATTCATGTTAAACTGCGGCATGGTATCTCAGTGAGCTAGCACTATAAATCGGCATAAGTCCGGACTAGTACAAGCAGCAACACACACACATACACGTGCATGCACGTCGCTATATAAGTGCAATAATCTTGGACGCGACGTTAAACCCCATTTCACCTCACCTCACCACTATTTTGACTTGTACTATATGTTCCCGTGATTTTCCAGGTGAACAGTTGACTTGCCTTTACATGTGTTTGGGACGGGTGCAACCAATGGAGCAGGACACGCTCACCTTTTTGCGAACACCTGGTATCATCACTATTTGATAATGATTCACGAACACATGCATATGATACAGTCGGAACCGTACACTCGACAAGAGATTTCTTGTGGTACGTGGAAAGGGTTTTGTCTCTGTTATTTCAACATCCCTTCAAGAACCTTCACAAGGCCTCTTGGCAACACTGTGGACGACCAGACCATGGGTAAATAGAAGGTGTAACATCCAGTTACACGTCTCTGAGTGAGTTTCCGTCTCTGCTGTTTGATTGTTGTTTTTCAAGCTATTCAAGCTATATGACAGCGGTCTGTAAAGTCTGGACCAGACAATCCAGTGACTGATATCATGAGCGTCGGTCTACGCAATTGGGATACGATGATTGGGATTATCCCTGACCCCCCGATCCCGTTAGTCGCCTATTACGACAAGCATAGTCGCCATTTATAGTCAAGCATGGGTTGTGAAGTCGTATTCTATCCCGGATCTTCACGGGTCCAATCTCTACTGCGGGTATTCACAGGCCACAATGGGGGCGGTCGGGTAGCCTAGTGGTTAAAGCGTTAGCTCGTCACGCCGAAGACCCGGGTTCGATTCCCGACATGGCTACAATGTGTGAAGCCCATTTCCGGTGTCCCCCGCCGTGATATTGCTGGAATATTGCTAAAAGCGGCGTAAAACCTCACACACTCACTCACTCACAGGCCACAATGCCAGCCATGCTTCCTGCACTGTATGTTACAAAGGGCGGCACAAAATATTATTGCAAATTACAGGAGAATAGGCTAGGGCCTAGCAATACTCGTAATTCAAACCGAACTTTGTAAGTTAATTCTGCCATACTTTGTGCAACAATCCAGCATTTGACGAGACAATGTCTTATTGTCATAAGGGTCACCAACTCACAATGTCCAGGCCTTGACAGGACAAAGCGACCGTATCAGACAGTGGAGAATACTTCTTTAAGAGTAAGAACATGTTTTCATCCACAAAAGTAACATGCGTTGTTTTTTTCTGGATGTTTTCGAGGGCCATTCTTACAGTCACTTCGACTAACGGAACACCTGGTGTCGTCAATGTAACCTGTACTGAAATGTGTTTCCTGCCTGGCACAGGACCTGTTTACAAGTAAACAAATATGTATAGGCATATAAACATTCCCACACAACAATGCCCTCACTGACAGTCATTAAGCAATAACCTGTATTTAATATTGCATTCATCTTCGTACCCCAAGTAGCTCTGTCATTACGACCTCTTACTCACACAAACACAAACTGTACCCATTGACCCCGCAGTCATGATAAATACATCATTGCCGCTCATGATGTATTCTCGAGGCACACAGTCATGGTCTATATCATAGATAAAGCCAACTGTTTGGCAACACGGGCGAGTGTTCTGTTCGTTGTATCTTGCAGTCATAACGAGGCATGACAAAGTAGTTGAAATAGCCGGTTATAATAGATGATAATGTCTCTCGAAACATCATAGAATAAACGTCGTATTCAATACAGTGATGAATGCACACGGTGTACCCGTTGAACCCAGACATGTTTAGGCAAATTCCTTCAAACAATGCAGCTATTCCATAGGTACAAATCATAAACATTTGATTTCTTTTCTGGTCGTATTTGCACCCGATGACCCCGGTGGAAGGACCGTTGTGGACTATTATGTGTTCTGCATACTACAACAATCCCTGGGCCTGGCGGCTGTCTAGAAGGGCTGAAGGACGCGTTGTCCAGCAGAGACGTTAAGACCCTGTGCTTGTATCAGAAGCATGGAGACTTTACGTCATGTGATGGTCAGTGCCCCCTGGCGGCTGTCTAGAAGGGCTGAAGGACGCGTTGTCCAGCAGAGACGTTAAGTCCCTGTGCTTGTATCAGAAGCATGGATACTTTACGTCATGTGATGGTCAGTGCCCCCTGGCGGCTGTCTAGAAGGGCTGAAGGACGCGTTGTCCAGCAGAGACGTTAAGACCCTGTGCTTGTATCAGAAGCATGGAGACTTTACGTCATGTGATGGTCAGTGCCCCCTGGCGGCTGTCTAGAAGGGCTGAAGGACGCGTTGTCCAGCAGAGACGTTAAGACCCTGTGCTTGTATCAGAAGCATGGATACTTTACGTCATGTGATGGTCAGTGCCCCCTGGCGGCTGTCTAGAAGGGCTGAAGGACGCGTTGTCCAGCAGAGACGTTAAGACCCTGTGCTTGTATCAGAAGCATGGAGACTTTACGTCATGTGATGGTCAGTGCATCCTGGCGGCTGTCATTTCATACTTCCCTGGCGAGACAGTAATCCGGTAGTTTCCTTCACGCAGATGGGTTCGAATCCACATATGGTCGTGAAAGCCTTCACTGGTGTTCCTCGATATAAAGTGACATCAATATCGGTAAATGCAGTGTAAAACGTATTTAAGTCAATCACCAACGTCTCTCGTTTACGTATATGTGTTTATTTCACGTCCGTCTTAAATTGCGTCTCGCCATCGCTCAGGTCTCTTATTCACTGTCGTCTCCCATTCACTACCGTCTCTAATTAACTGACGTCTAATATCCCACTACGTCTCATATCCAACCACGTCCCATATCCTACTTCGTCTCATATCCAAGCACCCACATCTCATATTCGACTACTTCCCTTATTCTTGGCCGTCTTTAATTTACTGACATCTTTTATCCTATTTAATTCCTCCATATCTCGTATTACTCACTGACGGCAACCACATGCTTACGTCTCATATCCAACCACGTCTCACATCCAACCACGTCTCATATCAAGTCTCTCACATCCAACCACGTCTCATATCCAACCACGTCTCATATCAAGTCTCTCATATCCAACCACGTCTCATATCAAGTCTCTCATAATCAAGTCTCTCACATCCAACCACGTCTCATATCAAACCACATCTCATATCAAGTCTCTCACATCCAACCACGTCTCATATCCAACCACGTCTCACATCCAACCACATCTCATATCAAGTCTCTCACATCCAACCACGTCTCATATCCAACCACGTCTCACATCCAACCACATCTCATATCAAGTCTCTCACATCCAACCACGTCTCATATCCAACCACGTCTCACATCCAACCACATCTCATATCAAGTCTCTCACATCCAACCACGTCTCATATCCAACCACGTCTCACATCCAACCACATCTCATATCAAGTCTCTCACATCCAACCACGTCTCATATCCAACCACGTCTCACATCCAACCACATCTCATATCAAGTCTCTCACATCCAACCACATCTCATATCAAGTCTCTCATATCCAACCACGTCTCTCATTCGCTGTCGTCTCTCTTTCACCAATGTTTGCCATATAATCAAAAAGCAATCTAATCTATTCAGATAGAAACAGAAAAAAACATGGCATATTCCACAACGTCGCACTGATCTGTCTAAACGCTTGTTCGGAAGGTGTCGTCACTTCACTGTGCGCACGTGCAATGCCCGCTCTTCCGTTCAGCGATGCTGCAGCCCCCCCGCGGAGATGAAACAAACCTGTGTCTGTCCTGTCTCACGGGCAAGGTGTCTGCCAGAACACACCTGAGCCGTGAGTTACCGCCATGCTCCCACAAGACAGGGACGACCGCGTTAGAGATGACATGTGATTATTAATAAATTAGCGGGGATGACACTCGACGCGGGATTCAACACAGAAGTGAGAGGCAAAGGAGAAAAGGTCTCCCTTGCGACAAACTACCATCTTCATCAACTTACTGGCATGTCGTTTCAAGTCCTACTGCTGGACACTAACATATGTAGTTGTCAGGTTTATAGTATTTCACGGCCAGACTTAATCTTTCTTGAGCCCAGGTGGGCAGCGGCATCTCCCTCTTTGGCCACACCAGAGTTACCTCCCCTAGTATGAAGTGCACTTACTTAAAAGGAACGGAGTGTTATGACAAATACGGACTTACCTGGCCACAGATTCCAAACATTGTTTAGTTCCTTAACGAGGCGGTGAAAAATAATGCCTGGCACATCACAAGAACGCTCAGTTAAAAGTAGATAAATTTTGTTGATAACAAATGTGTATTGTGATGTATCGTACGTGAAGCGTAGCTTAATGATAAACACTAAGCCATGCATCCTTCTCTGCCAGTTACTGGGAGAATGAAATATAAGCTTTATTAAGTGGGACATGTAGGATATTAAGAACAACATGGCAGATCTGGGCGTCCTGTGCCAGGTGCTGACTCCTCCTTTATCACAGTGTGAGGTGGACAACGCCCGGTCAGATATACCAGAGGCATTGCAGTAGAACGGGAGGCACGGGTGGCCCAGTCGTCTATATGCACCCCAATCTGATGTGCAGAGTTGCGTCCCATGCCGCCCCCCCAAAAACAACAACAACAACAACAACAAAAAAACCAAAAAAACAAAACAAAACAACAACAACCAAAAAAAACAACAGAAAACGAAAAACCAAAACAAAACAACAACAAAAAACCAAAACAAAAACAAACAACAAAGACCCATCGGTTTCATCGGTCATCGGTTCGAAAGTCCGGTTCACCCCGATTATGTTTCTAGGTTTGTCAGCACCATACCCGTGCTCGTGGGTTTCATGAAAGTGGTAACCGTCTGAGACCTGCATCACTTCGGGCTTTCCTCCCACATTAAGCAGACACGCCGTGATATACTAGTAACTGGAATAGTGTTCAAAGCGGCGTAGACCCAACTCTCTCATTCACAGAAGCTGTATCGTTGCTGTATCTGTCTACCACTGCAGTATGACCGTCTATCGCTGCTGTAACTGTCTACCACTGCAGTATGACCGTCTATCGCTACTGTATCTGTCTACCACTGCATCATAACTGTCCACCACTGCTGTGACCTTCCACCTATGCAGTAGTGAGTGAGTGAGTGAGTTTGGTTTTACGCCGCTTTTAGCAATATTCCAGCAATATCACGGCGGGGGACACCAGAAATGCTCATCAACCATTGTACCCATGTTGGGAATCGAACCCTGGTCTTCGGCGTGACGAGCTAACGCTTATACCACAAGGCCACCCCTCGCTGATTACGAATCAGGAGACCTTCAAAACCTTCCTATATTGATATGGTTCTTATGGAGCAGAGAAGCAACGCATTAATTTCACGGACTCCCCGTGCAGATCTGGGTAAGAAAAAGTCTTCACCAACCCATTTTGATCGTAAGAGGCAACTAACGGGATCAGGTGGTCAGGCTCGCTGACTTGATTGATGCATGCCATCGCATCCTAACTGTGTAGATCGATGATCATGATGTCAATCACTGGGTTGTCTGCTCCAGACTGAATAATTTACGGACCTCCGTCCTATAGCTGGAATATCGTTGAGTGCGGCGTTAAACAACAAGCAAACTGACCCTTCTGTAACACATTACCAAGCTGAAAATAGCCTGTGCACCTCGCACCACTGATCCTATCAATCAACGTTGGGTGCGATTAAGATTACATGCTTAAAGAGGGCGACCTTCTTTCCTCAAATTCGAAAAACATTACATAGATGGAAAAATATACCCCCGTGACTAGCGTCAGTGCTACGTTTTCTTATGGTTAACAGCTCGCTCCAAATACAAGAGGGGATTGTTGCTGCCCAGCCTAAGATACGTGTCGGCCTTGTTAACGCTGGAGGGGAGTGAGAATGTTGTCATGTCGGGACAAAGTGAACATGACGCCAATGCATATCATACCACGACACATCAACATTAGCTACCCATTCGATCTATTAACATCTCACCAAGGTCTTGCTTGTGACAAGCTATTGCCGTCATCAGGGCCTTATTTGCGACTATTTCCTGGTGCCATTTAGGTCGTTCTTGTAAATAAATACGTTGTCGAGATCTCCCTTGAGACAACCTTTTGACGTCGTCGAGGTCATCCTTGTGATAACCTTTTGACGTCATGGAGGTTTTCCATGAGAATCTTTGACGTCATCGAGGTCTTCTTTGAGGCAATATATTGACGTCATCGAGGTCATTCTTGTGATAACCTATTGACATCACCGAGGTCTTCCTTTAGACAATCTTTGACATCACCGAGGTCTTCCTTTAGACAATCTTTGACATCACCGAGGTCTTCCTTGTGATAACCTTTTGACATCACCGAGGTCTATTTTGTGATAACCTTTTGGCGCTATCGAGGTCTTACTTGAGACAATCTTTGACGTCGTCTAGGTCATCTTTGTGATAATCTATTGACGTCATCGAGGTCTTCCTATGCACTTGGATTTGGAGAAACAGGATACGTTATTGGTCACAGATTCAATACACGCATTTCTTCTGTGAAAGAAGGAGTCGACCAGTGACATTGTTTCCACAGCACAATCCTGTGAAGACATCCATCATAACTAGTGAACAATTTACTTTTGCAGTGGTCGGTCCCTAAGTCTTTAAGAGATTCATAGGCATTTAGTTGTTGGTAGAAAAACTAATACCACTTAGAATCATGACGGGGCTGTAATTTTGTTGTCCCATCTCTGTCATGGTCTTGGATGTTGTTGTAGATCTCTACTGCAACCCGTTGATTTGTTCATTGGCCAACATTGAGTAAATGCGCAATTTGTATTGTACAGCACAGCTTGCCAGTTTCGTTTGTTTCAAATGAGGAGTGGTGACGTTATCAAACAGCTCAAATCTCTGCCTTGGTCCGACAATATTACCGACAGCAAACCGTCATTGCTGTCAGAGCGGCGGGAAGCCGAATTGTGAAAGTGTTGCCTTGTCACGCCGAAGACCTGGGTTGTATTGCCCACAAGGGTACACTGTGTGAAGCTTAGTTCTAGTTCCCTGGTCGTGTTTGTTTTGTTTGTTTGTTGTTTAACGCCGCACTCAGCAATATCCCAGCTATATAATAGTCGAGTTATAATTAATGTTATATCTGGTTTTGCAGCTGAAAAAAATATCTCCAGACAAAATCCCAGCCCATCATCTGAACAACGAGGTTGGTTGGTTGGCTGGTTTGTTGTTTAATGCCGCACTCAGCAATATTCCAGCCATATGACGGCGGTCTGTCAATAATCGAGTCTTGACCAGACAATCCAGTGATTGATATCATGAGCATAGGTCCACGCAATTGGGATACGATGACATGCATCAACCAACCTACGAGCCTGACCACCCGATCCCGTTAGTCGCCTCTTACGCCAAGCATGGTCCCCTTTTGCAGCAAGTATGGGTTGCTGAAGACCTATTCTACCCCGGATCTTCACGGGTTCCCCTATCGTGACATATCTCATATACTGCAAATACAGCGTAAAACTCATATTCACTCACTCACTCTGATTTGCATATCCCCTTAGATTTGAAAGTGACGTTCCATGACAACACAGTAATCCAGTTCTCCTGTCTAAAGGTAAGCTTTTACCAGTAGACCCCCCCCCCCCCCTCCCCACACGTTAACGCTCCCATTCACACACGTAACTGATTATACCGGCTATACACACGTCAACGGGTATACGCGTGTTGCACGTGTGAGTAGACCTCAATTGCACAGACATAGTTACACAAGTACAGGAGATCATCCTGGCGTTGAGCGGTCTCTCTGTATTATGCATTCAGATTCCAGGTAACAGAGCAATTTTAATCTACATTTTCAAACGTAATTAACGGGCCCAGCAATTAAACGCCACTACAGGTAATATGCCATCTATGCAATATGGCCGCCATACGTCCCATTATTACTTTCTCAACACGTCATGAAGATAAAACTCGGATTGGTGCAGTTACTGAGGACAGGTATAAATGATAATCCGATTCCATATTTCTATTATTTAACAGCTCAATTAATGGCCGATATCTAGATGACCGATGTATGAACGGGGGCAGAGGTGGAGCGCTGGCCATACCTAGTCACGTGATATCCCACGACAAGGGAGGTTATTACCTGAGGATCCCAGTCACCTCACGATATGCAGGTTCTGACATCAAAGTTGGGTCAGCCACTCTTGGGGGCTGTAAAGTACGGGACATTAACGCCTCGCTATACTAATGCTGGTTTATGATGGTAATCAAGGAAGATAATTAACTAGCATGATTAGCAAATGATGGTAGATAATCAAATACTCCTTGCATTGTTTGTGGGGTCAAGGATGAAGTACGTAATACTGAGAAATGAAGGCTAGGGGTAGGGAAAGTAGGATTGTTCAAGGAGGGGAATGAATAGGAGAATGTCGACAACAGATGGATAGATGTGAGGATGAGGCGAAATTGGGTTTTGGATGGTGAGGATGGTGAAGGTGTTGAGGGTGTTGAGGGTGTTGAGGGTGGTGAGAGTGGTGAGAGTGGTGAGAGTGATGAGAGTGTTGAGGATGGTGAGAGTGGTGAAGGTGTTGAGGGTGTTGAGGGTGTTGAGGATGGTGAGAGTGGTGAGAGTGGTGAGAGTGATGAGAGTGTTGAGGATGGTGAGAGTGGTGAAGGTGTTGAGGGTGTTGAGGGTGTTGAGGATGGTGAGAGTGTTGAGGATGGTGAGAGTTGGGAGCGTGGGGAGGGGGGTGATCGTGGAGGTTCGGGAGGATGGTGAGATTGGGCAGGGTGGGGAGGTTGGTGAGGGTAGTGAGGGCGGTCAGGATGTGGTGTGTGGGGACGATGGGGAGGATAGGGAGGATAGTGAAGATGGTGAGGGTAGGGAGCGTGGGAAGGATGGTGAGGGTGGTGAGGTTGGGGAGCGTGGGAAGGATGGTGAGGTTGGTGAGCGTGGGAAGGATGGTGAGGTTGGGGAGCATGGGAAGGATGGTGAGGGTGGTGAGGATGGTGAGGTTGGGGAGCGTGGGAAGGATGGTGAGAATGGTGAGGTTGGGGAGCGTGGGAAGGATGGTGAGGATGGTGAGGTTGGGGAGCGTGGGAAGGATGGTGAGGTTGGGGAGCCAGAGAAGGATGGTGAGGTTGGGGAGCGTGGGAAGGATGGTGAGGTTGGTGAGCGTGGGGAGGATGGTGAGGTTGGGGAGCATGGGAAGGATGGTGAGGAGGGTGAGGTTGGGAAGCATGGGAAGGATGGTGAGGATGGTGAGGTTGGGGAGCGTGGGAAGGATGGTGAGGTTGGGGAGCATGGGAAGGATGGTGAGGAGGGTGAGGTTGGGAAGCATGGGAAGGATGGTGAGGGTGGTGAGGTTGGGGAGCGTGGGAAGGATGGTGAGGATGGTGAGGTTGGGGAGCGTGGGAAGGATGGTGAGGATGGTGAGGTTGGGGAGCGTGGGAAGGATGGTGAGGTTGGGGAGCCAGGGAAGGATTGTGAGGTTGGGGAGCGTGGGAAGGATGGTGAGGTTGGTGAGCGTGGGGAGGATGGTGAGGTTGGTGAGCGTGGGAAGGATGGTGAGGTTGGGGAGCGTGGGGAGGATGGTGAGGATGGTGAGGTTGGGGAGCGTGGGAAGGATGGTGAGGTTGGAGAGCATGGGAAGGATGGTGAGGAGGGTGAGGTTGGGAAGGATGGGAAGGGTGGTGAGCATGGTGAGGTTGGGGAGCGTGGGAAGGATGGTGAGGTTGGTGAGGTTGGGGAGCGTGGGAAGGATGGTGAGGTTGGGGAGCGGGGGAAGGATGGTGAGGATGGTGAGGTTGGGGAGCGCGGGAAGGATGGTGAGGATGGTGAGGTTGGGGAGCGTGGGAAGGATGGTGAAGATGGTGAGGTTGGGGAGCGTGGGAAGGATGGTGAGGATGGTGAGGTTGGGGAGCGTGGGAAGGATGGTGAGGTTGGGGAGCGTGGGAAGGATGATGAGGTTAGGGAGCGTGGGGAGGATGGTGAGGTTGGTGAGGTTGGGGAGCGTGGGAAGGATGGTGAGGGTGTTGAGGATGGTGAGGTTTTGGAGGATGGTGAGGGAAGGGGGCGTGGTGAGAGTGTTGAGGATGGCAAGGGTGTTGAGGGTGTTGAGAGTGTTGAGGGTGTTGAGGCTGGTGATGGTGTTGAGGGTGTTGAGGGTGGTGAGAGTGTTGATGGTGTTAAGGGTGTTGAGGGTGGTGAGGGTGGTGAGTGTGGTGAGGGTGGTGAGTGGTGAGAGTGTTGATGGTGTTATGGGTGTTGAGGGTTTTGAGGGTGTTGAGGATGGTGAGGGTGTTGAGGGTGGTGAGAGTGTTCAGAGTGTTGAGGGTGTTTAGGGTGTTGAGGATGGTGAGGGTGTTGATGATGGTGAGAGTGTTGAGAGTGTTGAGGGTGTTGAGGGTGTTGAGGATGGTGAGGGTGTTGAGGGTGTTGAGAGTGTTGAGGATGGTGAGGGTGTTGAGGATGGTGAGGGTGTTGAGGATGTTGAGGATGGTGAGAGTGGTGAGGGTGTTGAGGATGGTGAGGGTGTTGAGGGTGGTGAGGGTGTTTAGGGTGTTGAGGATGGTGAGGGTGTTGAGGGTGTTGAGGGTGTTGAGGATGGTGAGAGTGGTGAGAGTGTTAAGGGTGTTGAGGGTGGTGAGGGTGTTGAGGATGGTGAGGGTGTTGAGGATGGTGAGAGTGGTGAGGGTGTTGAGGATGGTAAGGGTGTTGAGGATGTTGAGGATGGTGAGAGTGTTGAGGATGGTGAGGGTGTTGAGGATGTTGAGGATGGTGAGGGTGTTGAGGATGGTGAGGGTGTTGAGGATGTTGAGGATGGTGAGAGTGGTGAGGGTGTTGAGGGTGTTGAGGGTGTTGAGGATGGTGAGGGTGTTGAGGATGTTGAGGATGGTAAGAGTGTTGAGAGAGTTGAGGATGTTGAGGGTGTTGAGGGTGTTGAGGGTGTTGAGGGTGTTGAGAGTGTTGAGGATGGTGAGGGTGTTGAGGATGGTGAGGGTGTTGAGGATGTTGAGGATGGTGAGAGTGGTGAGGGTGTTGAGGATGGTGATGGTGTTGAGGATGGTGAGGGTGTTTAGGGTGTTGAGGATGGTGAGGGTGTTGAGGGTGTTGAGGGTGTTGAGGGTGTTGAGGATGGTGAGAGTGGTGAGAGTGTTAAGGGTGTCGAGGGTGGTGAGGGTGTTGAGGGTGTTGAGGATGGTGAGGGTGTAGAGGGTGTTGAGGGTGTAGAGGGTGTTGAGGATGTAGAGGGTGTTGAGGATTGGGAGGGTGCTGAGGATGGTGACGGTGGTGAGGGTGGGAAGGATGGTGAGAGTGGTGAGAGTGTTAAGGGTGTTGAGGGTGGTGAGTGTGGTGAGAGTGGTGAGAGTGGTGAGGGTGGTGAGGGTGTTGAGGGTGTTGAGGATGGTGAGGGTGTAGAGGGTGTTGAGGGTGTAGAGGGTGTTGAGTATGTAGAGGGTGTTGAGGATTGGGAGGGTGCTGAGGATGGTGACGGTGGTGAGGGTGGGAAGGATGGTAAGGGTAGGGTAGGGTTGGTATGATGGTGAGATTGGGCAGTGTGGGCAGGTTGGTGAGGGTAGTGAAGGGGGAAGTTGGTGACGGTGGTGAGGGTGGGGAGGGCGGTCAGGATGTGGTGTGTGGGGACGATGGGGAGGGTAGGGAGGTTGGTGAGGGTAGGAAACGTGGGAAGGATGGTGAGGATGGTGAGGTTGGTGAGCGTGGGAAGGATAGTGAGGGTGGGGAGGATGGTGAGGTTGGGCAGCGTGGGAAGAATGGTGAGGATGGTGAGGTTGGGGAGCGTGGGAAGGATGGTGAGGGTGGTGAGGTTGGGGAGCGTAGGAAGGATGGTGAGGGTGGGGAGGATGGTGAGGTTTTGAAGGGTGGTGAGGATGGTGAGATTGGGCAGCGTGGAGAGGAGAAGTTGGGGAGGATGGAGAGGTTGGTGAGGGTAGGGAGGGTTTGGAGGATGGTGAGGTTGGGGAGGATTGTGAGATTGGGCAGCGTGGGGAGGTTGGTGAGGGTAGTGAGGGGGGAAGGTGGTGAAGGTGGTGAGGGCGGTCAGGATGTGGTGTGTGGGGACGATGGGGAGGGTGGGGAGGATGGTGAGGTGGGGAGGATGGTGAGGGTAGGAGCCGGAAAAGTGTGGGCTTTTGGGTTGGATGATGATGATGGGTAAATCTGTTGTGAAAAGGAGATTTGGAAAACGAAATGGTGGTAATCCGATATGTAAATGTTGAAACCAATCTCGAATGAGAAGTCGACACTGCTTTTCCTGGGTCAAAATCTATCATGATGTTGCGGCGCCATAATACCTCGCTCATTGGGCATAAGATTTTAATGTTTGCAATATAATTCACATTTCATTTCTATTATGAGCGATTTCCTTGGAATTAAGATGTCGATTAGGGGTCTATTATATGATCTGAACTAACAGATTGACAAAACCTCATGCACCCATTAGCAAATGGAAACCCCGTTGTCATAATTACATTATTACTCTTTCACGTAAAGCAGGATGCTTACAATTCTTTTCAAATCGTTGTTTTCTATTATATTTTTATGGACGTAAATCACCATTATGGAAATGTCAGGGATACGCGATATAAACGTACATTGTTCTTACGGGTCTGATTTCCTTATTTTATTCATCTGCAGCACGAGATATCATGAGCTTTATAATTATCTTTATATCAGTAATACACAAAGAAAACACACGCAGAGAAACTATTCATTTCCGGCTTCACTCTCAATGAATATACTTTACTGATTTCCGAAAAAAATAATCAGTGGTACGCCACTGGATATCAATGGGATTACGCCCCTTTGCCCGTCATCCCTGTGTGAGGTAGACAATCATCAATATGGCGCCTTGGGACAATTGCACATAAAACGATCAATTTTACGCGCGAAAGAGTATAAGAAAGGAACTGATTTTTGCAGTAACTGGGAAAATATTATAGTGGTGTAATAAAAATGTCTAATTAATTTCCACTATTTAAATTGGCCACCTGTAGAGCCGACGCTCATCGGTTGGCGTGACACCGTCCCGAGATCCAAGGGGGACAACAAAGATGGACACCCTTAATAACTGATTGAATGCTTCAGTACATTTCTATTTTGTTTGACACGCTTAGTGCTTTAAATGTCATATCTTAATTCTGCCAAATATAACAATAAAGTTTTTTATAATTTTTCACTGGTAGGCGAGGGTAAACTTCGTTTTGTCTGTAAAAGCTGATTGGCTTTTCAATATATATGTCATCTAGTTGATGATGCTAGATGCCCCTCTGCGCTAGCCCTGACACTGTTCCTCAATCAGATTCTTGGAGGCAGCTGCTTCCCTTTGAAATAGAGATTATGCTTATTTAAACATCCAGTTAGTTAAAAGAACACTGTTTGAACCTGTTCTAATCAGCTGACCAGGGGTGGAAAACAAGTTTCTAGTTCCCACTTTTCCCTTTATAGCTACAGCCTTTTCTTTTTTATAAAGAAGACATCTGTGCATATATTTCATTGCATGGTAAGCTTGCATGGTAAGCTTGCATGGTAAGCTTGCAAGGGTGTGCGTGAATTTCCAGGGGGTCAAAATTACATTAATTGAAGGAAAAATCTGAAATCCAAGACATAACTTGGATAATTTGATGACTTAATAACTATGTTACAACCAATGTTGTCAAATTATTCATTTGGGAAGCCTCTTTTCCCCTCGTGGCCAACTGACTATTAGTGAAGACCTGGGTCCACTTGCACAAAGCGATCTTAGCGCTAAGATGATTGTAACTCCCATACTTTAGCATAGGCTTACGATAGTCTTAGCGCTATGATCGCTTTATGCAAGTGGACCTAGTATAAAAACGATTGACAGTACTGGAACCACGAGGCTATCCCATCTGATCTATCAATGAATCCGGGATTGAATTCAAGATGTCTATAAAATCATTTTACATGTCGAACACGTGGAAAGAAAGCACCGTGTGATCTGTTGCACAGTTTGATTTGACGGTGAATTGAACCTATCATTCTCGATATCGACCTTGATATGCGCACATTGGCTTAGGTAATTTGGTGATATTTAAATTTTCAGATATCTAATATTGTTTCGTCCACATGGGTTATACATATCGCGTAAAACGAATGGGATATATGTGCATATGATAGTTATAATGTCAAATAAACATGGAAATCGAGATATCCTTAACTGATCTCGAATGAGAGGAATCAACAATGTTTCAAATTTAAGCACTCTCGCGACAGGTCCAGACTGAATAAGTACTCACGCACTCCCCCACCCAAAATCCCACACTTCCAGCTACTCCCTCACCCAAAATCCCCGCCATCTACCCACTCACTCACTCGCTCACCTACGCACTCACTCACTCGCTCACTGGTTCACCCAAAATACCACCCACCCACCCACGCACGCACTCACTCACTCACTCACTCACTCACTCACTCACTCACTCACTCAGTCACTGGTTTACCCTAAATCCCATCCACCCACTCACTCACTCAGTCACTGGTTCACCCACAATCCCACCAACGCATCCTCTCAATCCCTCACTGGTTCGTCCAAAATCCCACCCACCCACCCACCCACCCACCCATCCACTCACTCACTCACTCACACGCTCGCTCACCCAAAAACCAACCCACACACCCACTCACTCGCTCACTCATTCGTTTTTTATAAGATGACTTAAGTGGGACAGTCTATTCCGCTAGACTGGCAATAAACTTTGTAAATTCCTATGTCTGTTGTCCGTAGACCGAGCGTGTTACTACCCAATAAGAATCGTTTGTAGAGTCGCAGCTGAAGCTCCTGTGACTGACAACCTTTGGGCATTCCGGAGTCAGATATAACGTGTCGTGAACGTTTCAGTCTCTGAGTTGAAGAGATCTTAATCCGTTTCAAGGGGCGAATATTTACACTAATTTGCACGTTTGTATCTCGTAACGGTTTTGAGGCCAATATGTGTATGATCCAAGTGATAAGAGCGCGACAGAAGCTTTCGTGAAACTATCAACAAGGCAATTGTTGCAAACCAGTCGTATCAACGGCGTAATGGTATGACCACCCAAACACAACACTGACTCACTTAATGATGGTATCAGTGCTCTCCCCTTTTGAACTCTTCGGCGTTAGCGGTGATTATCGATCTACCTGCCCCACACCTGAACACTTTGATGTTCGCCGCCTCGTGTCGACGTGCGGCACGACCAAGGATTGCCCCTCCCCCTCCCCCTGCAACATAGATGTGTGATGGGACCCTGTTTGCTGTGAAATATGCATGTTTGTATACAGGCTTATCTCCATACACAAGAGTCAGTACATGTTGAACTAACAAACGGCATATTTCAAATGTGTAAACTAAATTTCTTGACCCGTTTCAATTTAATCGATCATTTAATACGTATGATTTCACGTTGTCAGATAATCTAACACCTGTGCTCTCCTGTTAAAGCTTTATGATGATGATGATGATGATGATGAATTTGGGTTGTAAGGATACATTTTGCCGCGATACGATATATATCTCGGTAGCAATGTCGCAGTACACGTTACGACACTTGAAAACGTCAACGTCAACGTCAACGTCAACGCCAGAGAATAACCGGCCTCGATTATCCAGCGAAACAGATGCCATTGGGCGGGAAAGGCAAAATGTCGGTGAGAATTACATGAATGGATAACTGAAAATTAGTGATGACACCAGGTGTTGGTGAAAAGAAACCGATGCCATGCTAAGAGACCTTATTCCATCACCGAAGGTAATGAATGGAATCATCGGTGAGTTTAGTTAATAAATGGAACGTGACTTGTGACCTCTTGTACATTCCGGCCGAAATGGTATTTTACAATTAGTTTTCATAAAACGTTATGGTCAGTCATAGACATAATTGTATCATTTTGTATCGATGCATAACCTCACAGAGTATCGCGATGTATCGAATGTTCGGTGTATCGTCAAATAGCTAACAATGACACGCTTTTCGTCCTTTGTTCATATTTGGTTGTTGATGTCCATGTCGCCCAGGATCCTTTGTCAGATGTCAGAATAACCACGCCACTCTGACGCCTCGTGGTTTAAACAATAGTTGAGTTTTTGTGGTTTGTGTTGTTTGTAGCTCCAATAACCCAATATAGCCACAAAACTACTGGAAAATGTACTCTTGAAATTAGATTCTGACAAAAAACAGACAGACCCTGTAAACGGAGGGGCAAACGAAAGTATTTCATGTAATTTAAAATTGAAAGAACTGTTGTTAAATCTAAATTGTCAATTTAACCAACAGTTTTTAAAGGGTAATTTGTGGCTGTGTAAGTGTGTGTAAAAATATACTGCCCCTAATATACCCCTACCATGTTTGAAATGTAAATTTGTTGATACCTATTGGCAATTTTTAATATGCTAATTATGTTTTAAGTTTTAAAATTTTAAATCAAGTTATATTTAGAGAAAAAATTTAAAGAAAAAAATCTGTGAGTGCTGACTAAGCGCCAGTAAAGTTTTTTATATGTTATCACTAATTTAAATGGAAATTCAAAATAATCAACTGAAGATAGTTTCTTTTGCCCCTCAGTATATATTCATGGTCAAGGCTGGGGCACCTGGATACATCTACACAGAGACATCTTTAGATGGAACTGGTTTGATTCCACGTAAAAGAGTCGCCAGCTTCACATTTTGATATGCAAATAACCGGGGAACAAATACATCAACTTAACTGTCTCTTTACCAATTTTCACATGGGAATTATCTAAATACCATGTACCCGTGTATGAGTGATGTATAAATCCACATCTTATCTCGACCCGCCTGGTTCTCCGTCTCCAGTAGACATATTTGAGTTGAATGTCCTACTTTCAAGAAATGCCTCCCACAACTGTGATGAAAAGCTCTCGAGTTATGTCGCCTTCATGCCCACTCAGGGTCATATATCGGTGTAACGAGTTATCATAGATCTTCAGAATACAATCAAGGGCATATCAACGATGCGTTGCTATTTGTTCAAAATATGTAAAACATGACTCTTGAGCCCCATTCAAATGTCTTTTTGTGTGATCAGAATTTGTAAATAACACATTACAATACAGATGTTAAGTATAAACATCAGCTTTGATTTGGTTGATATGAAACTGTAGCATGTTTAACGATGGTGTGTTGAATGTTTGTTCACCTTTGATTCCGCGTCGTGTACCCATTTCTCACGGTGGCGTCGAAACAAAGTCGTTAGATTGCCTGAAGTCGACCTATCACGACCTACGATGAGCATAGTATCATTTGTGAATACTCGTACACATTGCATCTAGGACACACCTATATCATCTGTGAATACTCGTATACACTACCTCTAGGACACACTGCTATCATCTGTGAATACTGGTATAGACGGCCTCTAGGACAGACTGCTATCATCTGTGAATACTGGTATAGACGGCCTCTAGGACACACTGCTATCATCTGTGAATACTGGTATAGACTGCCTCTAGGACACACTGCTATCATCTGTGAATACTGGTATAAACGGCCTCTAGGACAGACTGCTATCATCTGTGAATACTCGTATACACTACCTCAAGGACACACTGCTATCATCTGTGAATACTCGTATATACTACCTCTAGGACACACCTATATCATCTGTGAATACTCGTATACACTACCTCTAGGACACACTGCTATCATCTGTGAATACTCGTATACACTACCTCAAGGACACACCTATATCATCTGTGAATACTCGTATACACTACCTCTAGGACACACTGCTATTATCTGTGAATACTCGTATATACTACCTCTAGGACACACCTATATCATCTGTGAATACTCGTATAGACTGCCTCTAGGACACACTGCTATCATCTGTGAATACTCGTATACACTACCTCTAGGACACACTGCTATCATCTGTGAATACTCGTATATACTACCTCTAGGACACACCTATATCATCTGTGAATACTCGTATAGACTGCCTCTTGGACACACTGCTATCATCTGTGAATACTCGTATAGACTGCCTCTAGGACAGACTGCAATTATCTGTGAATACTCGTATAGACTGCCTCTAGGACACACTGCTATCATCTGTGAATACTCGTATAGACTGCCTCTAGGACACACTGCTATCATCTGTGAATACTCGTATAGACTGCCTCTAGGACACACTGCTATCATCTGTGAATACTGGTATAGACTGCCTCTATGACACACTGCTATCATCTGTGAATACTCGTATAGACTGCCTCTAGGACACACTGCTCTCATCTGTGAATACTCGTATACCCTGCCTCTAGGACACACTGCTATCATCTGTGAATACTCGTATACACTACCTCTAGGACACACTGCTATCATCTGTGAATACTCGTATACACTACCTCAAGGACACACTGCTATCATCTGTGAATACTCATATACACTGCCTCTAGGACAGACTGCAATCATCTGTGAATACTCGTATAGACTGCCTCTAGGACACACTGCTATCATCTGTGAATACTCGTATACACTACCTCAAGGACACACTGCTATCATCTGTGAATACTCATATACACTGCCTCTAGGACAGACTGCAATCATCTGTGAATACTCGTATAGACTGCCTCTAGGACACACTGCTATCATCTGTGAATACTCGTATAGACTGCCTCTAGGACACACTGCTCTCATCTGTGAATACTCGTATAGACTGCCTCTAGGACACACTGCTCTCATCTGTGAATACTCGTATAGACTGCCTCTAGGACAGACTGCAATTATCTGTGAATACTCGTATAGACTGCCTCTAGGACACACTGCTCTCATCTGTGAATACTCGTATAGACTGCCTCTAGGACAGACTGCTATCATCTGTGAATACTCGTATAGACTGCCTCTAGGACACATTGCTCTCATCTGTGAATACTCGTATAGACTGCCTCTAGGACAGACTGCAATTATCTGTGAATACTCGTATAGACTGCCTCTAGGACACACTGCTCTCATCTGTGAATACTCGTATACACTACCTCTAGGACAGACTGCTATCATCTGTGAATACTCGTATAGACTGCCTCTAGGACAGACTGCAATTATCTGTGAATACTCGTATAGACTGCCTCTAGGACACACTGCTCTCATCTGTGAATACTCGTATAGACTGCCTCTAGGACAGACTGCTATCATCTGTGAATACTCGTATAGACTGCCTCTAGGACACACTGCTATCATCTGTGAATACTCGTATAGACTGCCTCTAGGACACACTGCTCTCATCTGTGAATACTCGTATACACTACCTCTAGGACACACTGCAATTATCTGTGAATACTCGTATAGACTGCCTCTAGGACACACTGCTATCATCTGTGAATACTCGTATAGACTGCCTCTAGGACACACTGCTATCATCTGTGAATACTGGTATAGACTGCCTCTATGACACACTGCTATCATCTGTGAATACTCGTATAGACTGCCTCTATGACACACTGCAATCATCTGTGAATACTCGTATACCCTGCCTCTAGGACACACTGCTATCATCTGTGAAGACTCATATAGACCGCCTCTAGGACACGCGAATATCATCTGTGAATAGTCGAATACACTACCTCTAAGACACACCAATATCATCTATGAATAGTCGAATACACTACCTCTAGGACACACCAATATCATCGGTGAATAGTAGAATACTCTGCTTCTAGGACACACGAATATCATATCTGTGAATAGTCGAAGAATCCGTTACCTCTTGGACATATATAATATGTTAATAGACTCTCTTCTACAGACCGCCGTGATACCGCCGACATATTGCTGAGGTGGCTGGATGAAACGGTTCAACAACCCCATCGAGCATCTACCAATGTACACTGAACTTTATTTATATTACTTTGCCACTTTGGAAATATGAATTTGAAATTGTGTGTATAACAAAAGTTCGATGTATAAACAAACTGTTCTCATTGAGAGGTGTCACTTACGCAACAGACAACAGTTAATCCCATGGCGATATTCTTGATTTCCTCAATGCCGCCCTGTTGATCGCCTTGTGTTTGCCATGATCAGGTCATCATGCAATCCAGATTGTCAGTATATATCCTATTGATGTCGCCTAATGCTAAGTCACAGCACTGCTGGCTTTATACCAGCTAGCATTGTAACTAATGCTTGATTGTACAACGGTACTTTCTCCATATGGTTCAACATAAACATGTTAATAAAAGCCATACGCAGAGCAAATAGATGATACTGATTTCACACACCCTGTAACATTACTGACGTGATGCAGACGCTAGTTTTGACGCAATGCTGGATGATGACGTCACAATGCTGGATCATGACGTTGCAAGGCATGATGACGTCAAAGTGGTTGACTATGTCACATATCAATGATTGGCACTGTTAGCGTCACGGTTTGTTTTTCTAGAGGGACAACTTACCTTTTTCGAAACAGCTAATCCTAATCTCCCTCGGAAAATATTATGACACGTGTTTCGTGAAATCTGTGTCACACAAGCGGTGAAAATCTTTGTGAGTGAGTGTTTTTCGCCTCTTTGAACAGTATTTACATCAAAGGGTGTCAGCTTGATGTCGGAGCAAAGTCCGAAGTGAAGTGGCAGAGCACTAAACTAAAGGACCAACATCAGGGCGATTTCCTGATCAGCGGATCCTGGCGCTAAAAGGGGACTCAACAATGCACAGAATATTTTCTGTATGAGCAGACTGGGCACAAAAACTCGACCTGAGCAGGGCCCACTTGCACAAAGCGATCTTAGCGCTAAGACTATTGTAAGCCTATGCTAAAGTATGGGAGTTACGATCATCTTAGCGCTAAGATCGCTTTGCGCAAGTGGGCCCAGATGTGTATTGGGCAGGACATGCTTTCCCTTTTCGCGAACACCATGTGCCATCACTGATTTTCAGTTATCCATTCAAATAATTTCACTGCTATTTTTGCCTTTTACGCCATTTGGAATGGAGACCGGCTATTCTCTGACGTTGACCTTTTGATATTTTGACACTCCACTGAGGAGATAGATATTTGTCACTCTACATATTTAGCGTTGGCATATTGTTCGCTTTTACATGGAGTAAATTAAAAACTATACAGAGGTCGATTATTTGCAAAGTATGGCCATACAGTAAGCTACGGTTATAATGAACTGAAAGGGAACACTGTTTGTAGTTCGTTATAACCGTAGTTCGTTATAAGCAGCAAATATCCGGGACCAAAAAATAGGTTCGTTATATCAGTTAGTTGGCGCGTTGGTTATAAACGTAGTTTACTGTATTTAAATGTGTTGTGCACGGCTTACGAGCGACACGTGGCGAGCTAGTCGTGTCACCCCTGCGCGTGTTTGAATAAGGCTTACTGAGTCTGATATCATGACGATGTAAGCATTGGTACACACATTGAAGCGGATATGGATAGAGATTGGGGAGGTTTAGAGATTCAGGTAACTTCGCTTGATACTGATTTTGCCGATGCATGTGGAACGATGGCGTCCAAAGGACAAAGAGGAAAGGCAATGCGGAAATGCCAAAATGTACTGTTGCCAGAAAGGTTTATTCTGATTTTTCTCCTGTTGACCTCGTCTCGTATTGACCTCGTAACTGGGTCTTGTATTGAAGCGTTGGTGAGGTGAAATGGGGTTTAACGTCACGTCCAAGATCATGCACTTATAGAGCGACGTGCATGCGCGTCTGCGTGGGTGTGTTGCTGCTTGTACTAGTTCGGACTGATGCCGATTAATAGTGCTAGCCCACTGAGATACCATACCGCAGTTTAATACTCAACTCAGACACAGTATACTGACTCCGAGCCGACCAGTCCTTGTTTTAGCCCCTTAATGCCGAGCGCCAGACAGGGTAACAACAAGTACCATCTTTTAACATCTTTTGGTATGACGCGGTCGGGGATCGAACCCCGTACCTTCCGCTCTCCGGGCGGACGCTCTACCATTAGACCACGGAGTAAGTCAGATGAACAAAATAGCACTGACCAAAGGTGTGCGGTATGCGTACCGAGCCACATTAAAAAACGTCACTCGAAATAATATTGAGTGAGTGAGTATGGTTTTACGCCGCTTTTAGCAATATTCCAGCAATATCACGGCGGGGGACACCAGAAATGGGCTTTAAACATTGTACCCATGTCGGGAATCGTACCCGGGTCTTCGACGCGACGAGCGAACGCTTTAGCCACGAAGCTACCCGACCGCCCCCTCGAAATAAAAAGGTGTGAAAACACTCCCTGTGAGGTAAGAAAAGAATGGCATTGTATCTGTGTCATTGACATTCGCCTGACTCAACCTCTCGACAGGTGCAAATGTATTTCAAGACATTCCGCGTCCGACTTGTCATGCCCTTTAATTAAATGCTACAAATGCCAGCAATAGGATCACGATAGTGATTGTGTGAGTTTGGTTTTACGCCGCTTTTTAGCAATATTCCAGCAATATCACGACGGGGACACCAGAAATGGGCTTTAAACATTGTACCCATGTCGGGAATCGTACCCGGGTCTTCGACGCGACGAGCGAACGCTTTAACCACGAGGCTACCCGACCGCCCCCTCGAAATAAAAAGGTGTGAAAACACTCCCTGTGAGGTAAAGAAAAGGATGGCATTGTATCTGTGTCATTCACATTCGCCTGACTCAACCTCTCGACAGGTGCAAATGTATTTCCAGACATTTCGCGTCCGACTTGTCATGCCCTTTAATTAAATGCTACAAATGCCAGCAATAGGATCACGATAGTGATTGTGTGAGTTTGGTTTTACGCCGCTTTTTAGCAATATTCCAGCAATATCACGACGGGGACACCAGAAATGGGCTTTAAACATTGTACCCATGTCGGGAATCGTACCCGGGTCTTCGACGCGACGAGCGAACGCTTTAACCACGAGGCTACCCGACCGCCCCCTCGAAATAAAAAGGTGTGAAAACACTCCCTGTGAGGTAAAGAAAAGGATGGCATTGTATCTGTGTCATTCACATTCGCCTGACTCAACCTCTCGACAGGTGCAAATGTATTTCCAGACATTTCGCGTCCGACTTGTCATGCCCTTTAAGGGGCGGTCGGGTAGCCTAGTGGTTAAAGCGTTCGCTCGTCACGCCCATGTACCCATGTCGGGAATCGAACCCGGGTCTTCAGCGTGACGAGCGAACGCTGTAACCACTAGGCTACCCGACCGCCCGATCACAATAAGATTGATATATACATAGAGTGTTCATTGCTTCATTACAGTTCAAGTTTCGACTGCCATGAGAAGATCGAATGAGTGTCTTGTTGGGAATACGTATAAAATGGCTGGAATATACAAACAGCTCAATGTATTATAGATACCGGAAATAAGTAAACAATGGCACTTAAAATACACAAGTGATCATTCCTTTTTTCTCAAACATATCTACTGGTCTGTAGCCTGAGTTTATGCGATTTTCATCTTACTTGATGGAGTGTTCAACAACACATTAACATGTCTGATTATTGCTTAGCCAAATGTTTTTGAGTCATTTGAGAGACACGAATGTCAGTCTTGCTCATATAATAATTTCAGCCCATCTACAAATTCTTTCAAAACAAATCGCAATCTGTTGTTGCCATACAAATCCAGATCCATTAAGTGAAACAGTATGTTAAACGTGAGATGTCCAATTTCTCCTACCTTTTACGTACATAAGTCACATACGTCACAAGCACAGTATAACGTGTGTTTACATATTAATGGTCTGGGGTATACAATATCTTGCACCAATATTTTAAGTTTCAAAGTATTTATGCACACAAGGTATCTTCCACATTTCGCTCTAACAAGGTTTGATGCTACGAAAGAGTGAACACCAAGGCATCGGTTCCAGGCTGCACCAAAGTGTTGATACTTTATTTGTGGTGGTTATAACAGTCTCACCGAACTGGGGGAGTCAGCACAGTGATTACTGTGGTAGAGTAGTTACTCTCGAATTGGCCACTGTGATCTCGGTGCTCATCAAAGTATTTTAGTTATCCATCGTCATGATCAGGTACCCGAGATTCTGAAACACTATATTCGAAAATGCTCTGTTCACTGCAACCTTAGACAAAAGCTCAGAAAACCAGTCTTAGAGGGAGATAATTCATTCTCTATTTCCACGACGCTGGGCCCCATTTACTTGTACTGGATGATTTAACGAGCTGAGCTGGATCAGCAAACTGGCAAATATGACGCGATCTTAACATGTTTAACTGTTTTTAATGTGCTGTAATCGCATCATCTGCTAATTTACTGATTGGAATTCAGCTCACAAAAATAAATTGGTACTCTCCGCTTTTTCTTCAATCTTCTGGCAAGTGTTATTGCATTGTTGATTTTCCCCGGTGCGTTGATATTTTAATGATTTATGGCAAATATGCTCCTTTCTTCAAATGTACCCCATGATTACCCCAGTTTAATTCCAAGCCATGTGGGGCGGAAACAGGCACCCTCCTCCTCCTCCCCGCCCCATCCTACTCCTCCCCCATCCTCTCCCTCCCTTCCACCTCCTACTACTCCTCTCCCCTGCCCCTCCTCATTCCCCTCCTTCTTCTCCTTCGCCTGCTACTACTTCTCCTCCCCTTCTGCTACTACTGCCCTCTTCCACTTCTACTTCTCCTCCCCTTCTCTCCTCCTACTCCTGCTCCTACTTTTCCTCCCATTCTCCTCCTACTACTTCTCCTCGCTTCTCCCCTATTACTCTTTCTGCTACTACTTGTTCTCCCCTATCCTCCTACTACTTCTCCTCCCTTCTCCTCCTACTACTTCTCCTCCCCCTCTCCTGCTAATACTTCTCCCTTCCACTTCTACTTCTCCTCCCCTTCCTCCTCCTCCTACTCCTCCTCCTACTACTTCTCCCCTTCTCCTACTACTTCTCCTCCCCTTCTCCTGCTACTACTTCTCCTCCCTTCCCTTCTGCTACCACTTTTCCCCTACTACTTCTCCTCTCCTTCTACTACTTCTCCTCCTCCCCTTCTCCTGCTACTACTTCTCCTACCCTTCACCTCCTACTACTACTTCCCCTCCCCTTCTCTTACTACTCCTCTCCACCGTCTCCTCCTCCCCTCCCCCACCCCACCTTCTCCTAGTATTTCTTTTCCCCTCCTCCTCCTCCTACAACTACCACTACCACAACCACTACTACTACCACTACTACAACCACTACTACTACAGGTACTCCTACTACTACTACTACTACTACTACTACAACCACTACTACTACAACTACTCCTCCTCCTACTACTACTACTGCTGCTACTACTACAACTACTACCACGACGACTACTACTTCTACATGTTTGATCCATAGTAATTATTAGTTGTAGCTATGAAGTAGTGTCACTTGTTTATCACTGTATTAAGCTCAATGTCTGGAAGCAGACAGTATTCACGTGATGTTAACAACGACAGGAACAATTTATAATATGCGGAATATGAAATAAAAAAACAAAGATTGGAAATAAGTAGACGACCGTGCATTAGCATATTTTGTCATGTCTTGTGGACTCTTTTCAGTTTAATGAATTCATAGAGTTATCAATCACGTTATTTACCCCCGAGGGGATCAATGCTGATGCATCTCTTTTGTTCAAAGGACGATAATTGCAATAGGGAACGTAAATCACAACTCGTGGTCAACAGTCGGCGTTAGATAAAAAACCCTCTGTCACCTTACTGGACGTGTACTGTGCGATCTATAGCGTGATTGTTCTGTTTCCATCGCTCCATCATCAATGTGGATACTTAATGATATAACTTTAATCATTATTGCCTGTTTCGCCAATTGTCTCAGCCCAGGGATAGAATTAGCTGTGGTTTTATTGCATCCGGAACATGTCAGTTGGCCGCCACATTGCCATCAGTCATTAGCCTCGAACCATAGCTACATTATGATTGAGTATCTCCGCCGCGCCTCTGGGCACGAGAGTACGTGTTAAATCAGTCTGAAGTTAAGCAGTGTTGTAAATGTGATGGCGATCACAAACAATACTCTACTGTTCAAAAGAAGTATCTGTAACAAGTTTAAGAGATGCTCATTGATAAATAAGTGAAAGCGGTTTATGTAAACATATTAGCGCTTTGATACGCCACATATAACCGCCAGGCAATGATTACTGAACGACTGTGCCGCCCTCCCACCGCTTGAGTGGAACATGGTTTTAATAGACTAATCGTCGTTATGAGCATATTTGATGCTCGTCATTTGTGTTACAGTCAATATTTGTCGCGCAAACAAAGATGAAGGCGATCACAGGAATATGATGCTGAAACCAAATAACGAAAACAGCCACATTAGTTTTATGGTTATTACTTTTATTTGACTGATCGAGTGTTATTGTCGGCGGATGCAAGTTGATACAAGACGATCATTGTTGGACAATAAACCATAGCTATATATTTGAATGCAAAGTTAATTAAGTAGCCTCCGTGTTGCTTCGTTAGAAAAACCCAGCGTCAACTAAAGATTAGTTATAATTAGATAGATTCTAAAAACTGTATTTTGTATTTTCTCATGCATTGTTTGAAAATTATCCGAAAAACTACAAAAAGTGTAGTAAATGTTTCTGTGGACTGTGTGGTACTGGCCAGTGGCATATAGAAGTTAATAAAATCAGTAGCGGTGAATATACGAGGGGTGTTCATTAAAGATTTCCCTTAAACCATTTAGGGTTATCATATGTGGTTGAAGTTTCACATGTGTCATGATACATGTATCTATGGGTTATGTCTGAATTTGCAGCACCGAACTATTAATCTTACCACTTTTACAGGTGTTATGATCGAGTAGGGTGTGACAATGCAGCCAGTAGAATACCGAGCAGTGATTAGGTTTTTATATTTGAAAGGTCGCACACCAAAAGAAACTTTCGATGAAATGAAAGCAACTTATGGGGAAGATGCCCCATCATATGACGTTGTTAAACACTGGCATCGCCAGTTCAAGTGTGGTCGGACATCTGTGGAAACAGCTGCCATTCCTGGTCGCCCCCATTCAGCCATTGATGAGGACACTATCCATCAAGTGGAGACCGCCATTTTGGCAGACCGACGTATCACTGTTCGCAAGTTATCACAAGATGTCAAGATCAGTGTAGGGTCTGTGGAAAAAATCACCCATGACAATTTGAACATGCATAAGGTGTCTGCACGATGGATTCCCAGGTTGCTCACACCTTTCCAAAAGCAGGAACGAGTCAATTGCTCAAAGGATCTTTTGGACATGTGCCAAAAAAAACAGGCAAACCTTTTTGACAGATTTATCACACAGGATGAAACATGGGTCCATCACTATGATCCCGAGACTAAAGTTCAGTCGATGCAATAGAAGCATGTGGATTCACCACCCCCAAAGAAGGCACGTGTCCAACCCTCTGCAGGCAACGTCATGCTCACGGTGTTTTGGGACCAGCACGGAGTAGTAATGATGGATTTCTTGGCAAAGGATACCACAATTACAGGAGCTTATTATGCTTCACTGCTGCGGAAATTACGGGACGCTATCAAGCTTAAGAGGCGTGGCATGCTGACCAAGGGTGTCCGTCTCCTGCAAGACAATGCTCCAGTACACAACTCTCATGTTGCCCAGGCAGAAGCGCGGTCCTGTGGCTATGAAATCCTTCCACATCCTCCTTACTCTCCTGACCTTGCACCATCTGACTTCCACCTCTTTCCAACCATGAAGTCATTTTTGAAGGGAAAACGTTTCACAGATGATGAAACACTGATTTCTGAAGTCAAGTCCTGGTTTGAGACGCAAAAATGAGGGCTTTTACAAGCGAGGTCTCCTTAGATGCATAAAACGATGGGAGAAGTGTGTAACTCTTGGTGGTTCCTATGTGGAGAAAGACTAATACCTATGCCAAGTTTCATTCCACTAGGTCCATCGGAAGTCAGGGGAAATCTTTAATGAACACCCCTCGTATATGTGCCAATCCTTCCAGACTGCAGCTCCCTACAAATATAAGCCCCGATATATCTTAAAATCTCTGTCCCGATAACCTAACAATCTCTGTTCCGACAACCTAACAATCTCTGTTCTGATAACCTAACAATCTCTGCCCCGATAACCTAACAATCTCTGTTCTGATAACCTAACAATCTCTGCCCCGATAACCTAACAATCTCTGCCCTGACAACCTAACAATCTCTGTCCTGATAACCTAACAATCTCTGCACCGATAACCTAACAATCTCTGCCCCGATAACCTACAAATCTCTGCCCCGACAACCTAACAATCTCTGTCCTGAAAACCTAACAATCTCTGTCCTGATAGCCTAACAATCTCTGTCCTGACAACCTAACAATCTCTGTCCTGACAGCCTAACCATCTCTGTCCCAACAACCTAACAATCTCTGCCCTGATAACCCAACAGTCTCTGTCCTGATACATCTGACAATCTCTGTCCCGATAACCTAACAATCTCTGTCTAGATAACCTAACAATCTCTGTCCTGATAACCTAACAATCTCTGTCCCGATACATCTGACAATCTCTGTCTAGATAACCTAACAATCTCTGTCCCAACAACCTAACAATCTCTGTCCCGATACATCTGACAATCTCTGTCCTGACAACCTAACAATCTCTGTCCTGACAACCTAACCATCTCTGTCCTGACAACCTAACAATCTCTGCCCTGATAACCTAACAATCTCAGTCCCGATAACCCAACAGTCTCTGTCCTGATACATCTGACAATCTCTGTCCCGATAACCTAACAATCTCTGTCTAGATAACCTAACAATCTCTGTCCTGATAACCTAATAATCTCTGTCCTGATACATCTGACAATCTCTGTCTAGATAACCTAACAATCTCTGTCCCGATACATCTGACAATCTCTGTCCCGATAACCTAACAATCTCTGTTCCGATAATCTAAAATGTCTGCCCCGATAACCTAACAATATCTGTCCTGATAACCAACAGTCTCTCTCCTGATACATCTGACAATCTGTCCCGAGAAATCTAACAATCTCTGTCCTGATAACCTAACACTCTCTGTCCCGATACATCTGACAATCTCTGTCTAGATAACCTAACAATCTCTGTCCCGATACATCTGACAATCTCTGTCCTGACAACCTAACAATCTCTGTCCTGACAACCTAACCATCTCTGTCCTGACAACCTAACAATCTCTGCCCTGATAACCTAACAATCTCTGTCCCGATAACCCAACCGTCTCTGTCCTGAAACATCTGACAATCTATGTCCCGATAACCTAACAATCTCTGTCTAGATAACCTAACAATCTCTGTCCTGATAACCTAACAATCTCTGTCCCGATACATCTGACAATCTCTGTCTAGATAACCTAACAATCTCTGTCCAAACAACCTAACAATCTCTGTCCCGATACATCTGACAATCTCTGTCCCGATAACCTAACAATCTCTGTCCCGATAATCTAAAATGTCTGTCCCGATAACCTAACAATCTCTGTCCCTGAGAAATCTAACAATCTCAGTCCCGAGAAATCTGACAATCTCTGTCCCGATAACCTAACAATCTCTGTCTAGATAACCTAACAATCTCTGTCCCAACAACCTAACAATCCCTGTCCCGATAACCTCACAATCTCTGTCCCGACAACATAACAAGCTCTGCTGACACAATACAAATAGTTGATATCTAAGTATATGTAAATTGTTCTTTTAAAAATCTCTGTCCCGATAACCTAACAATCTTTGTCTCGACAACCTAACAAGCTCTGCCGACACAATACAAATAGTTGATATATAAGTTTTTGTAAATTGTTCTTTTAAAAATCTCTGTCCCGATAACCTACAATCTCTGTCCCGACAATCTGACAAGCTCTGCCGTCACAATACAAAAAATTGATGTCTAAGTATTTGTAAATTGTTCTTTGGGTTCAAAATAATCGGCACATCAACCGAATTTCATGACGAGGTTTCATTGCAAATGAAGTTTTTCTGCGTCCCGTACTTACACATTACCTACATTCTCCGCCCCAGTCGCAATTATCGATGCATAGATCCCTACATCAGTGATAACACCACTCTGATACAGAGGTCAGCTGTTGAGTCAACTACATATTAATATATTTTCCCATTCCAGTAAGTACCATCTGCTAAGGAAGTCATATTTTAAATCACTCATCTATTCTTTCATCCTTCAATCCATGTAACTATCATTTTGTAAACAGGGTCAGCTAGCGAATTATTTACCCATCCATCCGCGTAACTATTATTCCGGTAATGAGGTCAACTATTGAATCGCCCATCTACGGATAAATACTTCAACTCTGTACCTACCATTCTGCTAATTCTTTCCTCCCATAGCTATCATTCTGTATTTACGTTCCATTCAAAATGTCTTTATCTGTTATCAACTACAAAACGATATATTTACGAGAGGACTTCTGGTGGTTGGGGGGTGTTGGGGGGCCGGGTGTGTGTTTGAGACAGGATAGTTTTACTGCTTCACCTCGTTCAACATTGTCTCTGAAAAGACAAGCCAAACAAGTTAATGTACTTATAACACATTATTTATAACAACACGCAGCACGTGCAGTGTACAATGGGTTGTTTTTGTTAAAAAATACCATTGCTAGAAGTTTCTGGAACAGATTATTTATATTGTTTGTTAAAAATCCAAACAAGTCCTAGCCATGCTCAAAATATCACATGGTCGGCCCCCAGGTGACATATTGTTCAAAATGGTTGATCAATACACTCTCTCTAGGAACAAGTGGACAAAGATCTGAACCAAACTGCCGAACAAAAGATGGGACCCACTTGACAATTGGATTTTTCCACTATTCAACAAAAGTTATCAAAACGTTACTAGGATGAAAACAGTCACCGAAACTCTGCAAACTTAAGGTCCAAAACACAACTATGATACCCGTATAATAAATAAAATAAATTTATTTCACATTAGGTGCCACGATTTTACAACAGACCCTACAGGACCACGTGGCTGGCCTAACGGGTCGTAGTATGTGCAGGCTCAGTAGACATGACTTGAGCAGAGCTTCTGATATTTACTCTATCATTACATGGTCCATTTTCTCTTGATTGTTAATAATTTGTACATGAAACTCTAGCTCCTTAACATAGATATTAATGTACAGACCTTTTCAAGAATTTACGTTTATACACTTTTGCCGTAATTAGAAGATATCTGAGTATCGGTTCGTTGGTGGACACTCTAAATAATACCGTATTTCTGTAACTTTCAAATATCATATCATTTATATTCACTTTCATCTAAGTTGTACAGTCATACAAGTAATGTCGTATTGTCTCCGGCACTCCACATCTGGGCCCACTTGCACAAAACGATCTTAGCGCTAAGACTATTGTAAGCCTATGTTAAAGTATGTGAGTTAAGATCATCTTAGCGCTAAGATCGCTTTGTGCAAGTGGGCCCTGGTCTTGATACTAATTTTATGTAAATATATGCTACATGGAAACATACTTTGAAGAAATTTGAATTGTAGTTGTCTGCATTTGTTTTCGATCACAGAACCGTCGATATGTTCAAATTTGTATAAATAAATATCTGCACTGATGTGGCTGACTAAATACGAGTGCCAATAGTTTGTTTTTGCTCCCGTACCAAACACATCGCCACTGAATAACCATGTCTCGTTTGTTTCATTGTTAGCCACCGTCAAACATGAGTGTATGCTTTCTTTTGCCCGACAGTATATATCAAGCTAAACAAAACAAGCAACTTCGAGGACAGGGCGACAGATGCAACAAGATGGCGGTGTCACAACCTAACTTCTGGATCAGCTCATGCAGAGGGAGGTTGTTGGAACAGCATTCCCATGGATATACATGTCCCAGCTACCTAATCATGCTAATAACGGTAGCGATCCTACGCCTGCTTGGTATTCAGAAGGTCGATACGCTGTAATGTAGACATCACGATGTAGCTGTCCATGTTACTGCAGCTTAATGTGGTATGTACAAGTTTGTAGCAGGTTAAGCTACCGATTGACTTGTAATTGAAGTCTTATCGTGCACTTCGCCAACCTATAATTTTCTCCTCACCCGCTAATCAAAGCAGTTAACCTGACCTTTATCACACAGCCATAAACTAGCGCACCCCTTCACATCCAACCCCTAAAGTAGCGGGTGTTAGGCTCATAGCCCCAACAAGAACTGCCCTCTAATTTCTCACCCATGACTACGAATAAAATCTTAACAGAAGGTCATTCCCGATTACAATCGCTATTTGTGGAATGCTATTATTTCCAGTTAACTGGTTCATTAATGATCGAAATTACACACAATTTAGACAAATATGTGACTCGACGGATAAGATAGTCCCTTTCTTCCCTATAGGCGGGAGGGGAACGTTCGGGGTCAGCCCCGTTAGGGCTACTCCACAGTTTGACTATTTCCTAGTTTGATTACCCAAATATACGGAGGCAGAAAATGCTCCCCTGTGGAATATTGAACTCTACCAGTCAGACATGATTAAACTTCAGAATTAATGTTGTTCATATGTGATTAGTAAGTTCATAAACGTCGAAGTTAGATGGGCTTTCAAATAAGTGACCATGATTATAAGGAATACCCAAATAAACGAACGAAAAAAACAATGAAAATTCAGCCCGTTTGTTAACCCAAAACTACGTAGAATATGGACACACTACTGTTCCACCACACATTTGACACGTGCAGGTTGCACAATGAAAAACAAACAATGCTTACAAACATTGACTTATTGTACAATATAATATTACCCAGTAAAGGCAATATTAAATGTCTCTAATACTAAATAATGCCTTGTTATGTCAATTTAATGTAAGCTGTACTCTTGTGTGAGATTATCCCACGACACGCCTTACACTGACCAAACTGAAATGTCTAATTTTTGCAGTGAGTAAGCAGCTTAAATTAGTCAAATTGAAAAAAAACATAACACCGAAGGTGGATGCAGGAGATTTATTTTCTATGTTTAAAGGAAAGTATCATATATTTTATATTTATTGTATTTTCAGTGTTTTCATATCATAAACTGTAACTGAAAAATGTCTACCTTGTTTTGATAATATTTGCTATGGAATATAATGCAAAATATTTATTCATATTAAATTGCAGAATTAATGCATAAATAACACGTGTATGTGATTGTGCATGGCTTGTAAATGAAAATATATACTAGTATGTATGTGAAAGGATGTCATGAAACGAATGAAAACCTACATTTCAAACTTCATTTTGACTACCCCGACATCGGAATCGGCATTAGGGTGCTAGGTAGTAGAGTGTTAGACTTAGTCAGCTTCACCTCGAAGAATAGGGGTGATGGGTAGTAATCAGCGGTCAATTGAAACATTAAGGAGGTTTTTTAGGCAGACGCCAGAAATACGTCACATAACGTCGTGTTTCCTGTACTTTCATCACGTCATGGCCGATGTAGGATTTGGGCTTTCCTTAAAAACAAAACAAATACTTCAACCTTTTAATTTTTGCCATTATTGTGAAGAAAGAGATACTATTAATACGTTTAGAATAAATATAGTTACTTGTTTTCCCCGTCAATTTAATGAAGATTGGCGGAAAAAATATTCCAAACCTTCCTGCCGATAATCTACATATTTTGTCCAATTTGCGAGGACATTATCGTAAACATCCGCATTGTAATGTCGGTGTTTTCCTGACGTGCATGCTCACTCCATCAATGAGTACTTGCCATGCATCCCACCTCAGCCCGACGTCACGCCGGATGACGAACGGCTCCTGTCATGCCACGTGATTGATAACAACCAATCGCCGCTCACCCTACTAAGGGACGATGCTGATCCCTTCCCCGTCGTGGTCGTCGCGCAGCTGATTGATATGTACGAGGACGCTGACAGTCGACGTCACGTTATAATTTACATACTGTAGCCCTCATGATAGACAATGTAATTTTTACGAGCTCCGTCTTCAAAGAGAAGGTTAATACAAATGACAGGCGCGCACCCGTGTTCGGCCTCCAGCACCAGTTCACTCATGAATTCCTAATACAGGGTCTATTTACATAATCATATGCTCGCCGGTCTCAGTTTCGTAATTTGGTATTCTGTGCGCGCCTGACAGAGAGAGATCTGAGGACCTTCCTTGCTAGGACTTGTCACATAGCCCGTATGTTTCGTCCAACTTGATGCTACTTTAATGAGTGTTTAATTACTCCTTAAGGCCAAGCATTATGCACTGAGGTAAATGAATTTGTTTTAAGCCTCTCTGGAAAATGATTTATTCTGTATTATTAATAAGGGGCCACTTAAGGGTGTATATGTTTGATACCAAATGTTCAGGTTCGGCTGATAGACCAGGATCAACGTGGAGAGTGAGTGAGTGAGTGAATGTGGTTGTACGCCGCATTTAGCAATATCCCAGCAATGTCACGGCGGGAGACACCAGAAATGGGCTTCACACATGTCCCTGGTCTTTGTCGTGACGAGCGAACGCCTTAACCATTAGACTACCGCAACGCCCCAGTGGAGGAGAGGTTTGAACCTTGTCATAAATTAAGTATTACCGCACTGTGATTTTATCAAATCAGACATTAATTATTTGGTGTAAAGCAGTGTAAATCTAGAATCTTGTCTTTTCCTGTCCCGTCTTCCGAAATATAATAAGTTTCTGTTGTTATAGTTTAGAGAAGAGAAATACAAGCCCTTGAGATCGCAACCACACAGTGAGTGTGTGAGTGAGTATAGTTTTACGCGGTTTCTAGCAATATCCCAGCAATATCACGGCGGGGGACACCAGAAATGGGCTTCACACATTGTACTCATGTCAGGTATCGAACACGGGTCTTCGGCGTGACGAGCGAACGCTGAACCCACAAGGCCAATCCTGCAACCACATAGCACATATGTCCTGATAGGCGTGACGATCTGGGTAATAATTGGTCTCCCGCACCAAATGCGTCACAAGAGGTGACTTGCAAGATCCGGTGGTAAGGCTCGCTGGCTTGGTTGATGCATGTCATCGTATCCCAATTGCGTATATCGATGCTCATGATATCAATCACTGGATTGTCTGTTCCGGATTCGAATAATTACAGGACACTGTCATACAGCTCGAATATTGCTGAGTGCGCGTTAAACAACAAACCTGACATCATAACCACACAGTAAACAGTATTAAAATATTAAACCCCAGCCCACTACCACCCCCCCCCCCCCCCCCCCCCCCTTCCCCGAATAAAACATGTTCGGCCCCTAAGTGTGAATTTATAAGTGTACACTGATGCTTATACAGACGACCCCCTCCTTCACAGCGCCTCACACTTACTCCATGACGTTTCCCTTAGTCTTGTTTTTGAGCCAGTTTGAGGTTTGTCATGGGTTGAGTCCCTTTGATGTTCATGGCCTCGTCATGGGAGCGTTTGAAGATGTTGCCGCACTTTGTAGCCGGGTCGTAACTGTCGGACAATCTGACAGTTTGTGTGCTTGGCCGCCAATTGTGACAACAACAGGATACAGACTCTAATCACGTGAGTATTAAACGCTCACCGCCACTTTACACCCGCTTCCATCAAGCAGACGACATTCGGTAACGCACAGACGACATCAGCAACGAACATGGTGACTTATGGTAAACATCACGGGGATGACAGCCTCAACTACCATCTACCATCTTCTGGTCAGATACTACAACCTCCCCTGAGAAATCAAGTCCAACAATCACTTTTGTTTACCATCGAACAATCCCTAATCACAGAATATCATTGAACAATTTCTAGTGGCAACCATCCTTCGTGACAGTCCGTCTAAGAATCTCTTGTGAGAGACCATCGTCTAAAACTTTTTAGTGAGAAACCACCGCTTACGAAACTCTAACGAGAAAGGCCACAACTCACATGAGAGACAACTAACTCTCAAGGGAGAGACTGTCATGTTTTGTGAGAGACAGCCGGCCAACAATATGTAGTTCAGAGTAAAGATGACTGTCGATGATATACAAAGTTCCGTTTCAAGCGGAACGGGGAATAAACTGACTTCGTTTTGACGATTACCTCTACAAACGACAACAATTGTACGCAGTTCGACGTCTTCTGGCCACGAGCAGATGGCAACATCTATAGGGAGTACGGGGACAGTTTTCCACGAGCAGACTGTAACATCGACAGGCAGTACGAGGTCCTCTGACAACGAACAAACTGAAACATATACAGGCAGTACGAGGTGCTCTAGCCACGAACAGACTGTAACATATACAGGCAGTACTAGGTCCTCTGGCCACGAACAGACTGTAACATATACAGGCAGTACTAGGTCCTCTGGCCACGAACAGACTGAAACATATACAGGCAGTACGAGGTGCTCTAGCCACGAACAGACTGTAACATATACAGGCAGTACTAGGTCCTCTGGCCACGAACAGACTGTGACATATACAGGCAGTACGAGGTCATCTGGCCACGAACAGACTGTGACATATACAGGCAGTACGAGGTCATCTGGCCACGAACAGACTGTAACATATACAGGCAGTACTAGGTCCTCTGGCCACGAACAGACTGTGACATATACAGGCAGTACGAGGTCATCTGGCCACGAACAGACTGTAACATATACAGGCAGTACGAGGTGCTCTAGCCACGAACAGACTGTAACATATACAGGCAGTACGAGGTCATCTGGCCACGAACAAACTGTAACATATACAGGCAGTACGAGGTCATCTGACCACGAACAGACTGTAACATATACAGGCAGTACTAGGTCATCTGGCCACGAACAGACTGTGACATATACAGGAAGTAAGAGGTCCTCTTGCCGCGAACAGACTGTAACATATACAGGCAGTACTAGGTCCTATTGCCGCGAACAGACTGTAACATATACAGGCAGTACTAGGTCCTCTTCCCGCGAACAGACTGTAACATATACAGGCAGTACGAGGTCATCTGGCCACGAACAGACTGTGACATATACAGGCAGTACTAGGTCCTCTTGCCACGAACAAACTGAAACATATACAGGCAGTACTAGGTCCTCTTGCCGCGAACAGACTGTAACATATACAGGCAGTACGAGGTCATCTGGCCACGAACAGACTGTGACATATACAGGCAGTACTAGGTCATCTGGCCACGAACAGACTGTAACATATACAGGCAGTACTAGGTGCTCTAGCCACGAACAGACTGTAACATATACAGGCAGTACGAGGTCATCTGGCTACGAACAGACTGTAACATATACAGGCAGTACGAGGTCATCTGGCTACGAACAGACTGTAACATATACAGGCAGTACGAGGTGCTCTAGCCACGAACAGACTGTAACATATACAGGCAGTACTAGGTCCTCTTGCCGCGAACAGACTGTAACATATACAGGCAGTACGAGGTCATCTGGCCACGAACAGACTGTGACATATACAGGCAGTACTAGGTCATCTGGCCACGAACAGACTGTAACATATACAGGAAGTAAGAGCTGCACTATCCACGAACAGACTGTAACATCGACAGGCAGTACGAGCTGCACTGGCCACGAACAGACTGTAACATTTATAGAGAGTACGAGGTCATCTGGCCATGAACGGACTGTAACATATACAGGCTGTACGAAGTCCTCTGGCTACGAACAGACTGTAACATATACAGGCAGTACGAGGTCATCTGGCCACGAACAGACTGTAACATATACAGGCAGTACGAGGTCATCTGGCCACGAACAGACTGTGACATATACAGGCAGTACTAGGTCCTCTGGCCACGAACAGACTGTGACATATACAGGAAGGAAGAGGTCATCTGGCTACGAACAGACTGTAACATATACAGGCAGTACGAGGTGCTCTAGCCACGAACAGACTGTGACATATACAGGCAGTACGAGGTCATCTGGCCACGAACAGACTGTGACATATACAGGCAGTACTAGGTCATCTGGCCACGAACAGACTGTGACATATACAGGAAGTAAGAGGTCCTCTTGCCGCGAACAGACTGTAACATATACAGGCAGTACTAGGTCCTATTGCCGCGAACAGACTGTAACATATACAGGCAGTACTAGGTCCTCTTCCCGCGAACAGACTGTAACATATACAGGCAGTACGAGGTCATCTGGCCACGAACAGACTGTGACATATACAGGCAGTACTAGGTCCTCTTGCCACGAACAAACTGAAACATATACAGGCAGTACTAGGTCCTCTTGCCGCGAACAGACTGTAACATATACAGGCAGTACGAGGTCATCTGGCCACGAACAGACTGTGACATATACAGGCAGTACTAGGTCATCTGGCCACGAACAGACTGTAACATATACAGGCAGTACTAGGTGCTCTAGCCACGAACAGACTGTAACATATACAGGCAGTACGAGGTCATCTGGCTACGAACAGACTGTAACATATACAGGCAGTACGAGGTCATCTGGCTACGAACAGACTGTAACATATACAGGCAGTACGAGGTGCTCTAGCCACGAACAGACTGTAACATATACAGGCAGTACTAGGTCCTCTTGCCGCGAACAGACTGTAACATATACAGGCAGTACGAGGTCATCTGGCCACGAACAGACTATAACATATACAGGAAGTAAGAGCTGCACTATCCACGAACAGACTGTAACATCGACAGGCAGTACGAGCTGCACTGGCCACGAACAGACTGTAACATTTATAGAGAGTACGAGGTCATCTGGCCATGAACGGACTGTAACATATACAGGCTGTACGAAGTCCTCTGGCTACGAACAGACTGTAACATATACAGGCAGTACGAGGTCATCTGGCCACGAACAGACTGTAACATATACAGGCAGTACGAGGTCATCTGGCCACGAACAGACTGTGACATATACAGGCAGTACTAGGTCCTCTGGCCACGAACAGACTGTGACATATACAGGCAGTAGGGGGTGCTCTAGCCACGAACAGACTGTAACATATACAGGCAGTACTAGGTCCTCTTGCCGCGAACAGACTGTAACATATACAGGCAGTACGAGGTCATCTGGCCACGAACAGACTGTGACATATACAGGCAGTACTAGGTCATCTGGCCACGAACAGACTGTAACATATACAGGAAGTAAGAGCTGCACTATCCACGAACAGACTGTAACATATACAGGCAGTACGAGCTGCACTGGCCACGAACAGACTGTAACATTTATAGAGAGTACGAGGTCATCTGGCCATGAACGGACTGTAACATATACAGGCTGTACGAAGTCCTCTGGCTACGAACAGACTGTAACATATACAGGCAGTACGAGGTCATCTGGCCACGAACAGACTGTAACATATACAGGCAGTACGAGGTCATCTGGCCACGAACAGACTGTGACATATACAGGCAGTACTAGGTCCTCTGGCCACGAACAGACTGTGACATATACAGGAAGTAAGAGGTCATCTGGCTACGAACAGACTGTGACATATACAGGCAGTACGAGGTCATCTGGCCACGAACAGACTGTGACATATACAGGCAGTACGAGGTGCTCTAGCCACGAACAGGCTGTAACATATACAGGCAGTACGAGGTGCTCTAGCCACGAACAGACTGTAACATATACAGGCAGTATGAGGTGCTCTAGCCACGAACAGACTGTGACATATACAGGAAGTAAGAGGTCATCTGGCTACGAACAGACTGTAACATATACAGGCAGTACGAGCTGCACTATCCACGAACAGACTGTAACATCGACAGCCAGTACGAGCTGCACTGGCCACGAACAGACTGTAACATTTATAGAAAGTACGAGGTCATCTGGCCATGAACAGACTGTAACATATACAGGCTGTACGAGGTCCTCTGACAACGAACAGACTGTAACATATACAGGCAGTACGAGGTCCTCTGGCTACGAACAGACTCTAACGTATACAGGCAGTACGATGTCCCCTGGCGACGAACAGACTGTAACATATACAGGAAGTACGATGTCCTCTGACCACGAGCAGACGATCATCGGTAGCCAGTACGAGGCCAGCTGTCCACGAACTGTCAAGATCACGTTGTATTCTAATAAGTTGGTGTGACTGTGTGTATTCCAGTGCGGTTAGGTTGTGTGTAAAGTATGAGCTCAAAAAATGTTATGTAAGATTGCTTGGGTCAGGAGTGAACATCTTTTGTTGTATGAGTCGTGTGACCGACTAGGTTTTTAAAAAGACTGTCAACCTATATTCAGGGAAGTTAATGAGAATTTTAACCTTGGTTGAACGGCATTGTATCTGAATATTGTTTATGCTTATATTCGTATGTAAGATAGCTACGCGATAAATCGCAAAGAACAGTGAAGTACGACGTCATTTCTGGTGATTCAAATATGCGCTCGCAACATATTTTTTACAGGAAAGTGTCTAGTAAGTTGTTCCCCATAGATATAGCTGGTCGACGCAGATAAACACAGTTGCCGAACGATCGCATGCAAAAATGGGAGAGATATGTTAATCGGTATTAGGAGAATAGAATTGTGAGAATATGCGGGAAAATACCAAACTTAACCCACCTGTTCGTAAAATGGACCTGCCCGACATTGCCGAGGTCGGATTCTATTGAAGGAGTCATAATTATCAAAGTTTTGGTAAATACTTTTAAAGCTGGTACATTTTATCAACATCCTTAAAGATGCTTTACATAATGTTGATATTTCATATAAGAAATAAAGACTCGTGGTCGTTGTGCATCGTATAATAAAACACTGCAGGAAGAATAAACCACTCGAAGCTTCTCTACTCATGGTTTATTCTCCCTGCAGTGTTTTATTGTACGACAAACAACGACCACGAGTCATTAATTTATTTCGTAGATTGAACATTAGACCATGTGTGTATTATCTGTATGGTTACATGTGTATATGAAGGTATTTAGAATAGTATACAAATGTAGAAAGATATGTGTTGTGTTGTATATTCACCGTGAGTGAGACCCGTGAAGATCCTGGGTAAGAAACTGCGGCTATGCTTGTCGTAAAAGGCGACTAACGGGATCGGGTGGTCAGGCTCGCTGACTTGGTTGATGCATGTCATCGATCCAAGTTGCGTGGATGCTCATGATATTAATCACTGGATTGTCTGGTCCGGACTCGATTATTTGCAGACCTCCGTCATATAGCTGGAATATTGCTGAGTTCGGCGTAAAACAACAAACCAAACCACTGTGAATGAAGTTATGACAAACTTGAATATCTCCCACAAACAAAATCTTTATGTAGCCGAGTTTTGGCAGCCGTCGTTTTAAATCAAGCACTATCATATCATTATGTGCGTTTACGTTTGATATTGAAATTGGTTATTCTGAGTAGTACTCGGTCAATGTATGTCGAATAACTGTGTGCTTATTTAGTCATTCTGAGTATAGTACATGCTTCATGTATGTTTAATAACTGTGTAGTTATTCTGAGCATGCGCCCATGCTCATCCGTATGTTTGGTAACTGTAAGTGTAATTATATATTCTCGATATAAAACATAACATGCTCGATGTAAGGGCCCATCCGTGAAGATCCGGGTTAGAACAGGTCTTCAGCAACCCATGCTTGTCGTAAGAGGCGATGATGTCTTTATCAATCCATCAATCAATCAGTCCTTTCTCTATTCAGTATGAATAGGCTAAATACAAATAGAAATTTACAAGAATGAGTGTGGTAGTATCAATATACATAATTTTAAACCTTATTTATATAACAAATATGTTCTCCTGTAAGCATGATCAATAAACACGCATTTATAATATGATAATACCCCGTGGTCTTTTGTTTGTTTGAATATATTATCATTCAGCACTTCACATCACACCATGTGCAACTGGGCAAGGTTTGCATGTTTGTGTTTAACGCCGCACTGACACAATACTTGCATAACCAGTTTGGTTGTATATTCTTTGTGTTAACATGTGCTACTTACGGTAGTCTCAATAAGACTTGTTTGTTTGTTGTATTACGCCGCACTCAGCAATATTCCAGCCTAAATAATCGAGTCTAGACCAGACAATTCAGTAACTGACATCATGAGCATCGATCCACGCAATTGGAATACGATAACATGCATCAACCAAGTCAGCGAGCCTGACCACCCGATACCGTTAGTCGCCTCTTACGACACGCATAGTCGCCTTGTACGGCAAGCATGGGTTGCCGAAGACCTGTTCTACCCCTGATGTTCACGGGCCTACTGGGCAAGGAGGAACAAAACTTGTTATAAGTGCTGACCATTATCCCACATCGATATTTCAGGTGATGTTGTTCTTCGAACTACACTGTTAACTATGACAGATCAAGAACAGTTGCTGTGGTCGTTCTGCTTACGGCCGCCTCCATGGTGTAGTGGTTAGAGCGTTTGCTACGAGAGCGGAAGGTCAGTGGTTCGATCCCCGGACGCGCCACACCAAAAGACGTTGAAAGATGGTACTTGTTGTTACCTTTCCCGGCGCTTAAACAAGGATTGGTCGGTCCGGAATCAGTATAATAATGTTTCTGAATGGGGTATTCATGTTAAACTGGTATCTGAGTGGGTTAGCACAATAAAGCCGGCATTACAAGCAATCAAACACACACACACAAACACACTCTGGGCCTGACAAGACCATCTGGTAATAGTTTTTAAAATTAACGTTATAAACAGGCTACAAGTCATGTAGGATATTAATAATGTGAGTGAAACACACAACGGACAGTAACTTGTATACGTAAATATGTAAAGAAAAGTAACCTAGTCACATCAGCAAGGCAAACGTAAATAATCGAACGTTCGAATACATTGATCACTGTCCTCTTTCCAATTGAGCTCATAAACTGAAATCGAGACGTTGAGGTTAATAAAGTTATACTGTTGCTATCGTGTATCGTTATACTGTCGCTATCGTGTATCGTTATACTGTCGCTATCGTGTATCGTTATACTGTCGCTATCGTGTATCGTTATACTGTCGCTATCGTGTATCGCAGCTACACAACCATAGTATAGTTACACTGTCGCCCTCGTGTATCATTGTTACACAACCATAGTATAGTTACACTGTCGCCCTCGTGTATTATTGTTACACAACCATAGTATAGTTACACTGTCGCCCTCGTGTATTATTGTTACACAACCATAGTATAGTTACACTGTCGCCCTCGTGTATTATTGTTACACAACCACAGTATAGTTACACTGTCGCCCTCGTGTATTATTGTTACACAACCACAGTATAGTTACACTGTCGCCCTCGTGTATTATTGTTACACAACCATAGTATAGTTATACTGTCGCTATCGTATATCGTTATACTGTCGCTATCGTATATCGTTATACTGTCGTTATCGTGTATCGCAGTTACACAACCATAGTATAGTTATACTGTCGCTATCGTGTATCGTTATACTGTCGCTATCGTGTATAATTGTTACACAACCATAGTATAGTTACACTGTTTTCTCACGTGTATTATTGTCACACAACCATAGTATAGTAACACTGTCGCCCTCCTGTATTATTGTTACACAACCATAGTATAGTTACACTGTTTTCTCACGTGTATTATTGTTACACAACCATAGTAAAGTAACACTGTCGCCCTCCTGTATTATTGTTACACAACCATAGTATAGTTACACTGTTGCCCACGTGTATTATTGTTACACAACTATAGTAAAGTTACACTGTCGCCTTCGTGTATTATTGTTACACAACTATAGTATAGTTACACTGTCGCCCACGTGTATTATTGTCACACAACCATAGTATAGTTACACTGTTGCCAAAGTGTATTATTGTTACACAACCATAGTATAGTTACACTGTTGCCCACGTGTATCGTTATACTGTCGCCCTCCTGTATTATTGTTACACAACCACAGTATAGTTACACTGTTGCCCACGTGTATTATTGTTACACAACCATAGTATAGTTACACTGTTGCCCACGTGTATTATTGTTACACAACCATAGTATAGTTACACTGTTGCCCTCGTGTATCGTTATACTGTCGCCCTCGTGTATTATTGTTACACAACCATAGTATAGTTTTACTTTCACCCACGTGTATCGTTTTACTGTTGCTCTCGTGTATTATTGTTACACAACTATAGTATAGTTATACTGTTGCCCACGTGTATTATTGTTACACAACTATAGTATAGTTATACTGTCGCCCAAGTGTGTCATTGTTACACAACCATTAAACCTATATTCGCCAAAGAATATCAATGAGTGAATAAATATATAAATCATGGCCGGAGTACTGATGTGTGACGTCTGGCAAGAAATACATATATTTTATGCAAATTGTGTGAATGACGAGTGGTACCAGTAGGGCAGGACCTGGGCCCACTTGCACAAAGCGATCTTAGCGCTACGACTATCGTAAGCCTATGTTAAAGCATGGGAGTTACGATCATCTTAGCGATAAGATTGCTTTGTGCAAGTGGGCCCTGCTTACCCTTGATATGCAATGATAGATTGCTATACTTTTCACTCCCATTTTCCCCTTGACACCCAATGGAATCTGTTTCGATAATCGAGACTGTTTATTCTTCTGGCGTTGAATTTATATTTACACAGATTGACAATGGAGAAAAGTGTCTGAATCTGTTCTATTGCTCCACTGAGCACTGGTAACCTTAGTAATATTAAGAATTGGCTGGGAGAGTTTTACTCACTTACACGATTTTCCAGAATTGTGGATACCAGTGATTGAAATCGGATCACAGCATGGTATTGTGGAAGAAGATTTGAAAGTTTGTGACGAGAAACTCAGACTCATGAATTTGCAGGATGTTTTATGAAAACAAATTGCCATATTTGTTTCTTTTTTCTCTTTTTTTTCAAGGTAGGTTTCATTCCGGATTTTATTTAAAGGGAAATTCGAACTGATGCTTAATAAACATGAGTAGCGTTTCTAGTGTGAACAGAAGGAACTCATAGCAACTGTTCTGTTTGCCCTATCATATTATACAATTTCGAGGAACGGAGTTATCTGTGGTGTCGATGTAGGATAAGGGCACTGTTTTATCAGTGAAAATGTCAAATATGTAGCGGGAAAATGCGTAATAGGTACATGTTCAACATGTTAACAGCTAGCCTTCTTTCATTTACACCTCTTGGAATTCCTACACGATGAAGTACATGCCCCCACACCCCACCCCTCCCTCATCCCCCATCCTCACCCGCCTTTTCCCGTGCTGGAGCATTACCTCCTACAGCGTATGTATCCATGACCATAAGCTTGGTGAATGGAATCTGGCGGATTATAAATGGACTTATTATTATTATTATTAGTAGTAGTAGTAGTATGGCTAAACTGAGAGATGATTTCTTACCATCCATAAACTGAAGAGAAAAAGAAATTATACCTAGATTATTTTTTATGTAATTGAAAATTGAAAGAATTGTTGTTTATTTAACCATCACTCATTCCTGCAACAGCTTGTAAAAAGTAATATGTGATTGGGTAATTTTGTTTGACAATATATGGGTTCCATGAAGACTTAAGTAAGAAATGAATTTGCAACCACATGCCCCCTACCGTGTTCAAAATGTTGTAAATATGTTCCGAAAAGGAAAGATAAGATGTCTAAGATACCAATAAGCAGTTATGATTTTTTTATATGTTTAAAATGTTTAAATCATAATATTTTTAAAAAAATGCAAACATTTTTAAGTATTCGTTGAGTGCTGACTAAGCGCCAGTACAGTTCATTTGTTGGATATGATATCGCTAACTGAAAATCAAACAAAAGATATTATCAACTCAGTGGTATAGTTTCTTCTGCCCCTCAGTTACTTTTAGTAAGGCTGAAAATGAACCGAAAAAGCTGATTTAAGAGGTATTCGGAGAAAGGAGTTTAAGAAGATTTTAATATTTGACAATGAGCAAGTGCTGAATTGAAGTATTTTTATGTCATAAGAGCACACATGCAAAGTCCTCTAAATGACTTTTATTCTTATGAGTTTATGCATAGTTCTGTAGTAATGCACATCATTATAGCAAAAAGGTTTAACATAACAGCTTGCATTTGTAAAATAAAAAAAGGAATAAAAAACACATCACCTAAACCGAAACGCAAACCGTTTTTGATACACGGAATTGTTTTCTTTACTGTTAACAATGTTTAGTCGACATCAGTACTCCCGTGGTGTATAGGCCGTGTGCCATGACACGATAGAGTTACTATTAACATGAGACCGCTATTGCATTGGTAACTGACATATATAACCACGCCCACTTTACTGGCCACGCCCATACCGGGCTTCTTTGTGTGGACCCCTCACTGTGCAGACTTTCCACGTTCGCTGCACAGCCAAGGGATGCTGGTCCATACCACCAGCCTAGATGTCTGTGTCAATATTTATTACGTATAAATATACACAACTGTCGCGTCTTACTGTTTAAAATATTAATTATTATTTCATCATTCAAACGTTATTTTCAATTTATGAAAATGAATTTTGGATTCACTGTGAAAGGACTTGTAATAGAAATCCGACCTATTTTCGCTTATCGATTTCAGAAGGTGTATTGAAGTCTTTGTGTCATTTACAGATCAAACAAGATATTTCTGAGGCGTTTCAATTCAGGATAATTTAAAAAATCGCATTATCACCAAGGTCACCTGGAGTGGCTGGAGATCATTTGAGTTGACGAAATACAAATGAACATAAAAAACTAGTGTAAGCTGATTGATAAAAGACAGTATGATGACCAAGTAAACATTTTAAAAATGGGAAATAATTTTATTAACCACAAATGAAAGAATATGATCAACACAAAATTAGATTAAAAGGTGAATGAACAAACGATTGAATGAACGGATGAAGGAATGATTATAAAAGATGAAGAAGATGTACACGAGCAATGGTTATCCGAGTAATATAAATATGATTGAATTGAAATGAAAGTAAAAAGTAACCTGATTAATAACCAATACCAAACAATATGGATGAATGAAAGAATGAATGAATTACAAAGATAGAATGAATGAATAAACACGAACAAACAACCCATAGATAGATAGGTACGTTCACACGCACACACACACACACACACACACACACACACACACACACACACACACACACACACACACACACACACACACACACACACACACACACACACACACACACACACATTAATATTCTAAGATTGCTTCATGGATTTATAACAAAGTCCATGTCTGGTGGAATTCATGCATCATTCCCAAGGACAGGAACTGTGTCTTGAAACGACCATTTAAGAAAATTATATTCACGGGTCATCGCAACATTACAATGATGACACCAGGTGTTCTTAATATGTGTGAGGCATAAACGACATATTCTATATATGATATGGGAAGGAAACAGGTTAATTGTTAGAGGTAATCCCCCACATGTGACCGCTGTGTACTGGGAGGGCGCCAGACATACATATACATACTAACACACCGACACAAGCAACGGCGGAGCGTTTTGCGGCAAATCTTTGAGTTCACAAAGTCTAACGCTGAGTTTTGTTCATCGGCCTTGTCAATAACGATTTGGTCGAACGTGGGAAGGTGCGGGGGGATTGTGTAGGTCCCCCATCAGTTAGTTCCGCTATTGCACTGAGATCACTCCACGCAAGCTCTCACTTCACGCCTTATGAGTGGCTTCAAATGAGCTATAATGAACTAGAACTTCTTGTCCAAAAGGCGTAACATGAGAGTTTTTGTAAGGACATTAGTCGCAAGGGGGAGGGTCGAGAATTGAATTGAAAAACTTTATATCCTAAACTGAAAATTTATTGCACATTATACGGAAATTGTCACCGGCAGTTGAAAGCACGGACTATGTGATTCCCGAAAGAAGGTTCTTAACATATTAGTCACTTGACGAGTTTGATAAAATGATCGTTAGGTGTAAATAAGAAGCTTAGGTATTGAGTAGCAGCTCAAGAAGTCCTTTCTTCTCACTTGTGTAGTCTCACTCTTGAGCCCACACCTCGCCGCGGGGTCACACACTGCTTAATGTAGCCGGTTATTAATAATATGTCAGACAACAATATCCATACACAAGTTAAACACAGCTTTTGATGCAGTTAAGTCCCGGTATTACACTCCGCCTTTCACTGTAACAGACAACGTCGGTGTGCAGTCGCCAACGCAGGCATCCTTTCAGGACGGAGGCGAATCGAACCTGTTCCCAGAATAAGATTATTTACAGCAATGCTTCACAAAGATCATCAATGGATTTGTCATAATAACGACCACTACTATACAGATATCGGCCGACACTAGCAACACGCTACATTTCATTTTATGCTGTTTTTTCATGCCATGAGCATAAAAGAAAGACCTCATCAAGCAACATATAGCTTTATGTTCCTGGCAGATTTTATGCAAGGCTAAATATGAATTAGGTCATTGATAGCACACAGTCCATATGCTGACTGCCAATGTTCACATAGGGAAATCAAAATTTTATGAAAGGAGAGCTTTGATACCTTTCATAAAGACTTGAATAATGGGAAGTAGGAAAAATGTTTGACATGAGTGGTGTTAAATTGGAGTCAGGGTTCCGCCCTCCCAGACATCATCTCGTGTCCCACACTGAGACTACTCGCACCACACAATCGGCTACACGTTAGATTCAGCACATACTCTGTTCACACGGATGGCCACGAGGAAGCTTCAGCCCTGCCCAGATGGTCCTAAAGTACTGATTCTGCCCGAACCACAACCGCAGTGAAGATATATATCCTGGTCCCATAACACACATGGTAGATACCTGTCCGTCACACACACACGCACGCACGCACGCACGCACGTACGCTCGCACGCACACATTATTCTATTTAGAAACATCTTGTCAAAACTGCTATTATCGCATGATCTCACTATCATTACGTCATGAGGAAACTATTCACATTGCATGTATGTGCTGTTGATACGTCAAGATTACGTTCCCGGAAACTATTCACATTGCATGTATGTGCTATTGTTACGCCGATATTACGTCATCAAGAAACTATTCACATTGCATGTTTGTTCTGTTACCACGTCGACATTACGTCATTGTGAAACTATTCACATTGCATGTATGTGCTGTTGTTACGCCGATATTACGTCATCAAGAAACTATTCACACTGCATGTATGTGCTGTTGATATGTAAATATTACGTTCCAGGAAACTATTCACATAGCATGTATGTGCTGTTGTTACGCCGATATAATGTCATTGGGAAACTATTCACATTGCATGTATGTGCTGTTGTTACGTCGATATTACGTCATTGTGAAACTATTCACATTGCATGTATGTGCTGTTGATACGCTGATATTACGTCATCACGAAACTATTCACATTGTATTATGTGCTGTTGTTACGCGCTACTACATCATTAGGAAACTATTCACATTGCGTGTATGTGCTGTTGTTACGCAGGTATAACGTCATTAAGACACTAGTCACATTGTATATATGTTCTGTTGCCATGCCGATACTACGTTATTAGGAAACTATTCACATTGCATGTATCTACTGTTTCGCAGATATTACGTATAATCGTCAAAGTGACAAAGCCAAGAGATTAAATATATATTTGCAAATACGATTAATGTTTGTAAAATTGTTTCTGTAATGCATCAAAAAGTGAAAGCCGAACATTTGGGACCATTAAGTACCTGATATGATAATGTTTATGTGTGAATTATGAAATACATATACATATGTGTCCAATTAAATATATTTATGAAAGACATAATGTATTTACAATGATAGTTAACACCACAGGTGGAATATCGTAACTTCACATCAAACACTAAAATACACTAATGCATGGACTAAATGGCCTTCCTCTGTGTGAACTGTGGTCTCGTTCGATGCACAAACCTGGGCCTCGTTCTCCGCAGCTCTGATAGTCACACAAGTAACATTGATAAGAGCATAGAGAGAGTCTCCGTATTGCTAATATAATACGTCAACTCCAGTCCTTTAAAGGAATCTTTAAAGGGATAGAAAGGAAAAAGTTATACAGTTATGTCCATGAATAGTTTGGGGGTATTTTTGCTTTGTGAAAATTGTGTTTCTTTAAATGTGCACGGCATATATACATATTTCATAATCCCTAGCATTTTTGTTCAGTATATTTTCAAAAGTTTTTCTAATTCAAACATTTTGAAATGTTATTTAACGGGTATATATGAACCCTTAAAAACATGTATATGATTTTTTTCTGATGATTCTTGGCATCTGGAAATGAATTACTGACTGTGACGGTGACCCCAGAAGGTCATCAGTGTTTAACCCTCCAACCAAGGCGTGGTCAGCACACATAAACATTCGTTTTTTAAGTGGCATTTTAGCGCTGCAGTTGTGACGAAAAGATTTCAACTTTAGTTCTTTCACTGAGATGTTACTGTACATTTTTTAGTGCCACTTGTCTGATATCAGTTCCTGCATCTGTACTGACACATCGCAGTGAGAGCAGTATCAAGTGATGTAGACACCGCCCAGATGAGGTAACGCTGGGCATCGGGCACTTGGTGTACTCTCAGTGCTATGACAAGCTACAGTATGTTGTCTATGTACCTTCCTCATGGTATGTACAAACAATCTCAATTTATAACTCAGAATAAAAGACCGTCTCGATTTCGTTGTAGCTCACATGATTATATATTGAAATAGACAGATGTGTAGGTTTTTTAAGAGAACATCGACTTTTGTAGAATTTTTAAAACTGCTTGGATTAAAAGATGAATATTACTTTTTAGGTGTGTGTCCAGTGAACAATGAATTAACAGCAAAATATCTGAATAACTATTTCTACCGCATTCCAAATGTTTACCAATTTTGTAAATTAATTTTGTGATTGTACAGAAAATATCAGACATGTATCATGCTATGCAACTAACGGGAAATGAATGTAAGTGTATGAATAGTAACACATCCCAGCTTATGAACTGTTGGCTGTTAGCCTCATCAGTATCATGAATATGTACAACTTAAATATTTCATTATATCGGAATGTACGACAATGTATCATTTGAATTGCTTGATACTTTACACATTTAGGTACGTTCATAGTGACTGCAATGTTGTTATTTAACAGAGACGTTTGGGAAGGTTAGGTCATATACAATAGTAATCGTTTAAAGGTGATTTAAGTACACTAATTGTGGACATTCAAATATGTATTGAAAGTCATCTTCCATTAATTGTGAGTTACATATCTGTTTTCACTTCTATGTTTATCTATTATCAAATAAGGATCCTTATGTACAACTGTAGGTGACTCTGCACATTCAGTGCATATTGCAGAGGAAGCTATTGTATAAATCGTAACTCTTTAAGGATGTAACCCAGATGTTTAGTTTAAACTTATTTTAAAAACAAATTACAATAGGATTGGACAAACGTGATCCCCTCACGAGATCATATCCTTATTGGATTATCACGACATTGACATCAGGGGGATTTACATGTTTGGATTTATTACATCAATGTCAAATGGGTGCAAATATGTACTACGTGTAGTGCAGCTACTATTTAAAAGTTTAAAAGCTGAAGGGATAATTTAGCGAAGGGCGTGGCCTTTTGAAAATAATAAATGACTCAATAAATACATTAGCTGTGAGAAATAAAAACAAACACATCAGCAGAAACAGAAACACTGGAATTCAACTGTGTACATACTGTCTAAGATATGGTTATTGGATTCGTTTGGCTACTATAATGTATTATTGAACAGAATTAAAACACAAATGTTGGTATCATATGGTCATTCCTTATCGCTAAAAATAATTATTTCTAGATTAACAAGAATTCCTTCATTAGATATTTCCTTAAACAGAGTTTGTTTGCAAAATGAGTAATTTGTACATTCAAGGAAATAGTGGTTATATGCATTTTAACATGGTAAATTACAAGAGCATGAAATTTCATTATGTATATGTACTCTGTACGTATCAGCATTGATGTTACTACAGCAATACGTGAGTCTTGCAAGTTGTATGTCAAATACTATTTCACCATAGTCGAAGTCGTCAAGGACGACTGCTGGTTTAAAAAAACCCAGATGCATAAGCGATTGTCGCCTTTCGTGGAATAATTTATAGAAATAATGATTTTGTTTCATAGAAAACACCTGAGGGGATTATTCACAATCATTCTGTTTCACATGACAGTAGTGAATATAACATATTTTCTAAACAAACGATTTAAACAGTTTATTTAAAGGCAGCTAGTTTAGATACTGTTTTGAAGACAGTAAACTGATAAAAATGAGGCACACTATTAATATTATCGAACACGGTATTCGAATAATTACAAATCGTGCATGTTGGGAACCGGTTTCGGAATCAGAGATAGGAATAAAAATATTCGTCTGTCACTGTACTTTAATTTTCTTGAGTTCTAACTTATTTTAGATTCAAAATATTTTGTGTCAATCTAAATTGCTATATATATATCATTGAAAATTGAAAGAACTGTTCTTAAATTTGATCATGTCTATTTAACCATCACTCATTTCTGCAACAGTTTGTAAAAAATAATCTGTGGCTGGGTACTGTTGTGTAAAAATAAATTGTTTTAATGAAGAAACGCTAAGAAATGCATTTAAAGCCATACGCCCCCTATCATGAATAAAATGCAAATGTCTGCCGAAATAAGCGAATGTATTGATTTTCAAAGATAACATTCTAAAATACACATCAGCAGTTGGGTATTATGCTATTCTTTTTTAAATATTAGAATTTCTAAAGTCAAGTCCTATTCTAAAAAGTAAAACCATGTAGAAGGATTCTTTGAGTACTGAGTAAGTGCCAGTACCGTTCATTAAAAAATATAATATCGCTAATTTAAGATATTTTCAGATATCAAACATATGATAAAACCAACTCGGAGGTATAGTTTATTTTGCTGCTCAGTTTCAATGAATACCTGAAATCTCGTTTATATTTATCTTCCTGGTTCTGATTCTTTCTAATTCAGTATGCATCAGCATGTGATTAATCGCCTTCATGCAAGCACGTGACAATAAGCGGCATATCTTCTCTAAGCATCTTGTTGATCCCTTAGATGTCCTTGATCCACTGAAAACAGTAGTTCAATACTGTCAGTGTAATCATCATCATCATCATCATCATCATCATCATCATCATCATCATCGTCATCATCATCATCACCATCGTCGTCGTCATCGTCGTCGTCGTCATCATCATCATCATCATCATCATCATCATCATCATCATCGTCGTCGTCATCGTCGTCATCATCATCATCATCATAAACATTCAAGATCAGTACCACACACAGACCTTGTTAAATAAACACTTACTCGTGACAAAATGTTTGAACGTATTATCTTCTTATGGTCACAACAGAAATGCCCATACACTAATCTTTGACTATTTTATTTTACCGCTCATCGCCTTTTCAATACTTTATATCTGGTTTAAGTTAATCTGCATATTGTTTAAGTTAACGGGTGGTTTATACGTGTTCCTGGATTAAGTAGGCATTATTCTGGGCTTCGGTTTGAGGTGTTGAAATGCATTAATTTTTTAATCAGTGTCATGAGCTCCCCCATGCTCCGAGCCGTGCGGCAAACTGCCACAAATTGCTGTCCCAAAGACCTTTTGAAAATATAATTATATGGCAGCGGCTTAAGGCTTCATCATATGCACTGAGGTGGAAAGAGCCGTCCAACTTTATTTGCTTTGAATGAGAAGTCAATTATATATTAGTAACATAAGTTTTGGAAATAGTAAAATCTCGTATTTTAATGAGGCATTGTTCGTAAGAGAAATTTATTGAAGAAAATATATTTCTTAAATTGTGTTGAATTACTCATGGCAGTTATTTTGGTTCGTGTCCTGATTCACAGATGCCACCCACATACTCCGAGGACGTCTAACCTCCAGGGTATTATTGTGTGTGAAGTGGAATATAAGCTCGTTTCAATCACGTATGCATTTATTTTAACATACAGTAGAGATAAGAAGGGTCGAAATCATAGGCCTTGCATCAGCCCGAAAATATCTATCAAATATTGGTAATCTTATCATACGTATCGTGGATAAATTCATTTCCAGGCTGTTCTTGGTTTAGTATGTGCGCGTTCTTTGAACTTTATAAACGTCAAAGATATTGCTTTTGTTTTGAATGTCACTTAAATATCACTAAAGGAGTCCATGGGGTGGTGTGCCCTGTTAACGGTTGTGTAGCCTAATATTATTTCAAAGAGAAAAAAATAGTTTGACACGGTTCATTCATATTACCTTCACCGCTATTGTTCCTTTTACGTCCAATGGAAAATGTTTCGGCAGATAATCAAGACTGGTTATTTTCTGGCGTTGATGTTTTATATTTAACCCAGAACAAGGCCTTTTATTGAGCGCGTTTGACAAATGGTATTGTTTTGGCTTGAATGTAGCAGTGTACACTGTGTTTGGCTTAATGCCGTTTCTCTAACACCACCTGAATAATTCCAGAGCTACCAAAGAAACAAAAGTATTGAAAATGCATGTATTCCCGCAAGACTTTCAGACTAGGAATTGGCTGTTTCAGACTAAGAATCAGGTGTTTCAAAGTAAGATTCGGGCGTTTCAAACTAGGATTCATTTGCGTCAGGCTGAGATTTAGGTGTTTCAGACTGAGATCCAGGTGCTTCAGACTGAACGTTTGAGTGTTTCAGACTAGGATTCAGGTGTTCCAGACTGCAATTTAAGTGTTTTAGAAAAGGATTAGGATTCAGGTGTTTCGGATTGAAATTTAAGTGTTTTGGAAATGATCCAGGTATTTCAGATTGAAATTTAAGTGTTTTAGAATTGGATTCAGGTGTTTTAGAATAGGATTAGGATTCAGGTGTTTCAGATTAAAATTTAAGCGTTTTAGAAAAGGATTCAAGTGTTTCAGACTGAGAATCGGGTGCTTCAGACTTCAATTTAATTGTTTTAGAATAGGATTCAGGTGTTCCAGACTAGGATTCAGGTGTTTCAGATTGAAATTGAAGTGTTTTAATCCAAAATTCAGGTATTCCTAGAACAAGTTTTAATTACGGACAATGAGGGTAATGACACACAATTTGTCTAAAAAATGCTCAGGATTAACTTCAACACAGACTAAGTGTCTCTACGTGTATCATTGTACATGAAAACATCGCAAAGTTTCTCCACGAACAATTTAATCTTATCATATAGTTTGCTTGTAAAAATTGTTATTAAATATATATTTAAGATTTATACAGATTGAAAAAAATCATTATATACATCTGGATGCCATATGTTTGCTGGTTATAATGGGTTGTCGAATTCTCTAATTAATATTATACTTTATAAATTGATTGTATACTTTATATATACACGCATAACAAAGGAAATGTGACACTGAGTTAAGACGATAAAGGCATATAGTAGACATGGTAAATTGTCCTATTTGGATTGAAAATTAAATGACATTTCGACCCATACTACATGTTAAAGGAAAGAAAACTGATATCATATAAACCAACACTGTGCATTACTTGTTTTAACAAATTTGAAAGCATTAAAACAAAAATATTTTGTTTTATGTTGTTTGAAATCGTTGAAAGGAAGTTTTACAAAAATATTCTACAAGCACCGCATCTTCGCCGATCCAGCCCGACGATGGGTTGATGGGACGGACACCTATCCCTGTTCCCTGTACCTCGGCTCGCTTGGTACATCTGAACTATATCATAAATACGTTTCGCGCAGTGGGCAATCAATTTGAACCAACAGAACGTAATGTGAGGTCCAGGCCGCATTTGCTTATTCCCCCCACCCCCTCCCCCCGCATCCAGGCGAGAAGAGAGAGGATGGGAGTAAGATAACGTCATCTTCTCCATCACAACACACAAATTTCAAATAAATAAATTTAATGACACATCGGGGTAATGTCAATATGCAATGGTGTGATGACTTGATGACTTTGAAAGGATCAAAGGTGTGCCCCGCCTCTCTCCTCAACGTCCCGTGTCGTCACCGTCGCCCCCAACCAGGGTAGATATACGGGTGTAAACCGGGTCTCTTTGCTCCCGACAATGCATGTCATGCAAGCGCCCAGCGGGTTCGGGACTCCTCTATATTCATGGTTAACTCGGGTATTTGATCGCCAAGTTTATGATAGATCGTATTTTAGTACTTTTACGTTTGACTCCATCTTTTTCAACAGCAATTACCTATGTACAGATATGTACAATGCTAAGCGTGTAAACACAGAGGGTAGTTGGAGATCAAAGCCGCCACTCACAGTTTGTCAAAGAACCACTGCCTCGTCAATATCATGAGTCTTTTGTCTACGTTTTACGACTGTCAGCCGACTCTGGGTGGGCAGGGGTAGCGTTCGGGAGTTTCGGCGAGGGCGGTGGATCTACCCGAGTGTCGATCTCAACTGGCAGCAGGGGGTGATGAATCTCTCAAACTCCCTGTCATCCGTTTACTGGCTATAAAATAAGCCTGTACGACAACTCTCGTACCGCCATACCTCAACACAGCTCTCCTGCGTCCCGAGACGCAAAAACCACTTCTTCCGCATAGCCACGTGATCCAATCTTTACACGTTCACTGGAGCGTATCCCGGAGTTCATTCCGCGTCGTGCTTCCACATTGAAATAAGAAAGTGACTGTATTGTACATTTCACATTGTGCTTAGCTTTGATCCATTCTACGCAAAGTGATATTATGATAGCAATTATTTCTGCTATTTTGCGGTGCGCGATATTGAAAGCGACCCCTCGTGGTTTTCCCCCTTCCTCCAAGATAGGGGCGCCAAGTGGGCATGGCGAGAATCGTCGACAGTGGAAATGTGGAGACGGCATTCAACTTCTCCTCCTGCTTCACAAAAGGCGAACAATGTTGAACAACAGGTGAAATCGTAGTCAATGCCCCTATCCCGACTGTTAAATGTGTGTTTATTCGATTAAATTTCAATTTAAGATCTTTTACAATTGAAAACTAGATGTTTAACATTGCATAACGACCTGTATTAGTTACGCCTAGGCTCGCGTCAATGCACTGCGAGGAGACTATCAACATACAGTGCACAGAGCCTTTACATTGCTATGCTCTCCGCTTTAATATCATTCGAATCAAAAGGTTGAAAAAAATTCATTTTCGTTTTATGGAATACGCATTTCATATCTAGATACTTCATACATTCAAACTTATTTTATTCATAGTTCAACAGATCAATCAAATATCATAACACACATCCAGTTATTCTCTTGAACAATGACACCTTTAATTCCTTTAAAACACTCTACATCGGTTACAACTCGCCAGGACACATTATAATGGTTTATTCTTTCTGTTACACCACCCCACCCAAACCATGTATTGCCTGTCTGTATAAGCTGCAACCCTGTGCAGTACAATACGTCACAACCCCACCTCCACCCCAACACTGTACAGTACAATACGTCGCAACCCCCTTCCACCCAACACTGTACAGTACACGACGTCACAACCCCACCTCCGCCCCAACACTGTACAGTACACGACGTCACAACCCCACCTCCGCCCCAACACTGTGCAGTACAATACGTCTCAACCCCACCTCCACCCAACCACTGTACAGTACACGACGTCACAACCCCATCTCTACCCCATCAATGTACAGTACATGACGTCACAACCCCACCTCCACCCCAACACTGTACAGTACCCGACCTCACAACCCCACCTCTACCCCATCAATTTACAGTACACGACGTCACAACCCAACCTCCGCCCCAACAATGTACAGTACACGACGTCACAACCCCACCTACACCCCAACAATGTACAGTACACGAAGTCACAACCCCAACTCCACCCAAAACACGGTACAGTACACAACGTCACAAACCCACCTCCACCCAAACACTGTACAGTACTCGGCCTCACAACCCCACCTCTACCCATCAATGTACAGTACACGACGTCACAACCCCACCTCCACCCAAACACTGTACAGTACACGACGTCACAACCCCACCTCCTTCCAAACACTGTACAGTACACGACGTCACAACCCCACCTCCACCCAAACACTGTACAGTACACGACGTCACAACCCCACCTCCACCCAAACACTGTACAGTACACGACGTCACAATCCCACCTCCTTCCAAACACTGTACAGTACACGACGTCACAACCCCACCTCCACCCAAACAATGTACAGTACACGACGTCACAACCCCACCTCCACCCAAACACTGTACAGTACACGACGTCACAACCCCACCTCCTTCCAAACACTGTACAGTACACGACGTCACAACCCCACCTCCACCCAAACACTGTACAGTACACGGCCTCACAACCCCACCTCTATCCATCAATGTACAGTACACGACGTCACAACCCCACCTCCTTCCAAACACTGTACAGTACACGACGTCACAACCCCACCTCCACCCAAACACTGTACAGTACAATACGTCGCAACCCCACCTCTACCCCATCAATGTACAGTACACGACGTCACAACCCCACCTCCACCCAAACACTGTACAGCACACGACGCCACAGCCCCCATCTGCACCCAACAATGTACAGTACAATACGTCACAACCCCCATCTGCACCCAACACTGTACAGTACACAACGTCACAACCCCACCTCCACCCCAACAATGTACAATACACGACGTCACAACCCCACCTCCACCCCAACAATGTACAATACACGACGTCACAACCCCACCTCCACCCCAACAATGTACAGTACAATAAGTCACATCCCCTCCCACCTCCACCCCAACACTGTACAGTACACGACGTCACAACCCCACCTCAACCCTGAACAATACATGATGTCACATCCAACCACACCGTCACCCATGTTCAGTACATGGCGTCAAATTCCACCCCAACCCAACCCCTGTACAAAACACAACGTCACATACCCAGCCAAACATTGCACTCTACATGACGTAACATCCTCAGCCCAACATTGTACACTACATGACGTCACATCCTCAGCCCAACATTGTACACTACATGACGTAACATCCTCAGCCCAGGATCGTACACTACATGACGTAACATCCTCAGCCCAACATTGTACACTACATGACGTAACATCCTCAGCCCAACATTGTACACTACATGACGTAACATCCTCAGCCCAACATCGTACACTACATGACGTAACATCCTCAGCCCAGGATCGTACGCTACATGACGTAACATCCCCAGCCCAACATTGTACACTACATGACTTAACCTCCCCAGCCCAGCATCGGACACTACATGACGTAACATCCCCAGCCCAACATTGTACGCTACATGACGTAACATCCTCAGCCCAACATTGTACACTACATGACGTAACCTCCCCAACCCAGCATCGTACACTACATGACGTAACATCCCCAGCCCAACATTGTACACTACATGACTTAACCTCCCCAGCCCAGCATCGTACACTACATGACGTAACATCCCAAGCCCAGCATCGTACACTACATGACGTCACAATCCACCCCAACCCCACCCCTGTACAGAGCACGACGTCACATCCCCAGCCCAACATTACACACTACATGACGTAACATCCCCAGCCCAACATCGTACACTACATGACGTCACATCCCCAGCCCAGCATTGCACACTACATGACGTCACATCCACAGCCCAGCATTGCACACTACATGACGTCACATCCCCAGCCCAGCATTGCACACTACATGACGTCACATCCCCAGCTCAACATTGCACACTACATGACGTCACATCCCCAGCCCAGCATTGCACACTTCATGACGTCACATCCCCAGCCCAGCATTGCACACTACATGACGTCACATCCCCAGCCCAGCATTGTACACTACATTGCGTCACATCCCCAGCCCAGCATTGCACACTACATGACGTCACATCCCCAGCCCAGCATTGCACACTACATGACGTCACATCCCCACCTGTATGGGTGTTGTGCATGTGGACACTATGATGGATGATGTATCTGTATGAAGGATATCAATCAATTCATTTTGCCTCATTAATTACAAAAATGTGTTCGATGGCCATGACAGATGCCCTAAAATACTGTCCTCCCAGTGGAAAAAATGTAATGTCGTGAAGATGTACCTGACAACTATTTTGCCGATAACAAATTTCGCCAGCGGTTCATAATGGCCTATATATATTTTTCATGTACCTGTATGATGATGATGATGATGATATATTATACAATTGACTCTTCTTTCTCTAGAGAATATAATTGCATAATATGTTTGTATTTAAACAATAACACTGAAACCTAGGAAACCTATATTCCATATACATTTCTTTTGTCTCTATTTCGGTAAATATAGGCCAAAGGCCCATTTTTACATTTGATTACATGGCGTGCTGCATAAACGACATATTTATTGAATGCACGTGACAAGATTGAGGATTTATGACATTCTGGATTGTTTTACGTTGGATCATAACGTAATGAAGGTACTTGCTAGAGTGACGCGAATATCAAACATGTTGGTTAATATATGAAGAAATACTCATATTCAAAGGCTATTAGATTGGTTCGATGCACAAACGAACATACTGTTATGTTGTGTGAACCCACACTCATGTACGCATCACATGTGACGTCATAGATCCATGACTCGAGATAAACCATTTGTCTCGTGCAGGATTAGCGTGTAAAATTTGGAAATCGCGTGCAGCGTATCGTCTTAAGAATAGGTACAATGTGGTAACACTTCACTGATTGTTAGTTTTGTCATTAATTGGCTCACATAGGAAACATCTCTTCTTAAAGTACATACTTCTCTATATGTTTCTATAGATTGCGTTTCTTTTGGCGGAGAGTATATATGCGGGCCAAAATAGTGGGAATTGACATTCATCCTCAATATAACCACATTTACAACATTTACATAATCGACCAGTTTTTGGTATATTTACACACATGTTTCTCTATTGACATGTGTCAATATGCAATTGATGTTAACAATATCGTAATTGCGCCTGGGGTACTTTTAATTTCGTGAAAGATATACGACTGAAGTACAACTATATTCCTAAAATTTCTTTAAACAGAAATATTGACATTGATATATATGGTTTCTCACTGCTTTTTACATTACGTGTTTCAGCCACCACCAGCGTGTTTACCGTTGGGTGCAATATACGTTTACCAAACGTGACAGTTACAAACTCCGTACATGTGCTCAGCACAACAGATCACATTCGGGGCGAACCTGGAACTTGAACCGACGACGAATGAATCTTTTAGAGGTACGTGAATCTTTTAGAGGTAAGTAAAATGTGATAGGGAAGATTACTTGTTAAATCTGTCTCATAGATACGGACACATTCAGTGTATTTACAGGTTTATCAAACAACACATTACATGTTCTTAATAACGAGTTAAAACATGTGTTGGTTTATTCGGTTTCAGATAGTTTGGCGTTGAGCTACACCAAGAGTGCGCTGTGTGTCGACCTCCCGCTGCCGCCATTCTGCTGTCAGTATCTGGCAGGTTCTGACAACTCTCCTCACTGATCTCAGTCCGGAAGATTCTCACGACAAAAAAGTATAAAAAAATAGATAAAAGGAATATAAAATGAATTGTTTCCAAAGAGAAATATGAAATATATGACGTTATTAGTATGTATGAGAGCTTGCTGTATGTCGTTCCTTGTGTGATGAACCAGGTAAACTCAAGACCACTCTTAGATGTCATTTTATGGTGATCATATGTCGTGACGAACGACTAACTGCACGCTGATTTCACCGCCCCGTTATGCAGAGACGACTTAATTACTGATGGAAATTGTCCCAGATGAAAGAACACCGGCGTTTAAGTTGCCTCTGTCGAGTGGTAGGGAACGATATTGATATTTCCGATATTCACTCGCATACAGTGGTCTCATCTCAAGATGGCTAGATTCCCAGATCAGGGGTCGTTGTTGTCACTTGCCAGAACGAACGACGGGGCTGTACATCTGATTTCAATTACTTTGCTAAGCGTGTCTCTCTGGTGGTACCTGAATCTCTCACTGTGGGGTCTAATTGGCTATTTTATATCCCAACTTCCAATTATAGTCAACAATGACATTACTGCAAACGCCCATATGTTGGCTTTTCAGATATATCTGTTAAAACCAAATTATAATGATTCAGCCTTTTAAAAATGATATTGGTTGAAATGTCTTAACACATGCCGTGTTTACAAATTCTCTGAGAAAAATAATGACAGATTTATGATACCAAAATGCTTTCTATATTATTTTTTCTGTATTAAGGGAGCTATATTAAAGAAGATTAAAGGTGATCTCGACATGGCGGCTTGTCTAGACACACAGAAGAGCCGGGGTGAAATGGGGTGGGAGGGACCGAAGGGGAGGGGTAGGGTGTAGAGGGAGGGAGTGGATAGGAGAGCCGGGGCTGGGTGGGACCGCAGTTAGGGGAGAGGTGTGATGACAGTGGTGGGGTGGGGTGGGGTGGGGAAAAGTGTTGGGTGGGACTGCAGTTCGGGGAGGAGAGTAGGATGAAAAGGGTTGTGGGTGACTGCAGTTAGGGGCAGGGGTGAGAGGGAGCCCCAGCTTTATGAGTTCTAAGGTTCTAAACATACGTGTTGGAGGGGGGTGGTCGGAGAAAGTTTTGGGAGTCACGTGTATGACAGAAATGGGTGTGGCTTTCCTTCGGGTGCTGACCGGCGAGGACAGGAGACTATCACATGGGTGAAGAAATGGAATGGAATAATCCCTTCAGAGTCTGTGGTGCTTTCATCGCTGTTGTGGTCATCTCAAGAGGAACCCCGGCAAACTGCACCAAGGGTCAACCTGGCAATAGACTCTATATCTCAGATCTATAGCTCATGGTAACATTCTGACAAAGTTAAAATATTTTTTTAACTGAAATACCGGGTTTCTGAACATGTTCGCATATATTTGAGAAGAGGACGGAAAACTTCTTGCTGGATAGTGTTAGTTAAATATCTTTCAACAATAGCATTCTATATGGACATGTAGGAAAGTCATTGTAAGAGCGAAGTACAGTGTGTTGAGCTATTTCTGAAAACAGGCACGATACATGAGACTGTGAATCATTCACCTGCGTTTTGGATCATTCGTGCAATCATTTCCGATTATAAAAAACCTCAAAATAAAAACTTATGTGATCGTACACATGTATTGATATTCGACAATGAATAATAATCACGTGATAATGAGTATATTCCTTTACAGATTAATCAGTCGCGAAAAACTTGAACACAACCAACCACTTGTTGAAATTGTCATGAGTATCTCGATGACATTTGAAGCCGTATTTAGGTCAAGTAGAAAGCCTTTTCCTTTCTGCTGTACGTTGGTAAAGTGGCGAAAATTACTAGGTATTTGACCATAATCACTGTACCAAATTTGTGTCAGAATTTAAACATTTGTTTTAATTTTATGGGTCGATCTTCATCTCAATTTAACAGAAGTAAAAACTTTAAAGAAAAGGGGAATTTTAAACGTTGTGCTTCTCAAATTTAACAAAATGATGAATAAGAACACGATTACAGCAATGTTTGGAAGTGAGAACGTTCTGTAGAGTCAGAATGAAGTAGAATATAACGAGAAGTCTTCGATCAAACCAGAAATAAACTATAACGCATAATTTATCCACAATTTAGAAGACAGAATGATTGCCACACGCCGACAATGACATACAACTGTATTTTGGCATTATCTGTCACGGAGTAACGCCCTCGTAGATTTGTAGCCACAGTTTAAACGTTGTTTTAAGTTTGTTATCTATCTTTACAGAGGACCTGACATCGACCTGCTGTACACAGCGGGCAGGAGATTTAGAAATACACATGGTTTTATTGAGAATATTGATGATGCCTAAGGGAGCATTCATTTGATATCTGGGGTGGGGAGAAGATTTTGTAAATGGACAATTTGTTCAGAAATAAACCCAAAATGAATAGTTTGTTGGCAGGGGTTAAAAAATGTATAGTTTGTTTTGTGGGGAAATACTCAAAGGAAAATGTGTGTGTGTTAATAGTGAAAATAAATACATTTTTGAAATAAATAATTTGCCGGATACAGCTGGTAAAAATTCAAATCAAATCAAGTGAACGCCCCCTGAGGTATAGCGAAAACAAGACAGGATACAGAATGCATTAATATTATTACTTTTAAAAAAAAAAGGCAAACATAATATGACAAGAAGTAAAAATATATTTAAGAAGTAATTTGAAGCAGTGTGTATTTTGGGGTGGGATGGGGGATGGGGTATGGTTTAGGTGTGGATCAGCTGACATATTTATGTCTAAATATTTATGTCCGGATTATAATATATAATTCTTACACTGTTAATAATTTTAGGTCGAATTTGCATTTAGATTTTGTACATGATTATACCATATATGCCTGTTCCCTACACCAACAATGTCGAAAATAACAAATATTTAATTTATTTTTTAATATTTGTTTTCTTCCCCAACAGTGAATAGCAGTTACAATGTACACAGGATAAGGAGAGACCAGTCCCATATTTTCCCTACATCTGTGAAGTGACATTCTCACACATAAAATATGAGGGTGTGAGATGTTGGTGGGTTTGGGGTGTGGGGGTTTGCCCCCTGCTGACATCAGCCAGGGCGGGGACAGTGTTAAGAGGGAGGAGTAAGGATTTGAGTTTTGTGAGTCAGGTCATGGTGAATTAGGTACTCCGTGGTGTTATGGGAATTTTTCCGATGAGGATTATGTTCTACAAAGCGTAATGTGGTCAGCTGCCACCAATTTTAAACGGGTTGAACCTTGACTGTGAATAAAAAGTCGAATCTACAGGCTGCTTGTGTGACGCCGAGATAGAGCACATTAATCTCTTCGCAGAAAAGACTTCCGTCGGACATAATGATGCAGGTAGAAGTTATTGCGGCTCCTTCAGACGTGGCAGTGCTATTTAAAAACCATTTGGTCATTTCTTGTGTTGCACGTTTATGTTCGTAACATTATGTTAGTTCAGAAACGATATGACTCGAACCGATATTTGGTGTTCTAGTTTCAGTTTTTAAAAAATATGATCGAAAATGATTGAGATATATTTAATAAAACATATCTATCTAAAAAGTATTGTGAGGCACGCCATAATATCATGCATTATGAAGGAACATCTACAGCTGGACAAACCCCAGTTTTTCCTTATTTCTACACGTCCCCGTGTTGATTAATGCACGCTGACACACCACGCCGAAGACTTCCCGCGTCACAATATGATCCACGTGCATATATTTTCTTAATTTATCATCTTCAACAAATTATGTGACAAAGTATCTAAGTCAATAACATCCTTACATTTTTCGATGATACATATGTATATATATGTGCTTATATGTCATAAACCAGGATCTTTTAAAACTCAAATAACCATTGAGATATTAACATCCATTTAACCCCAATTGCAGAGGGAAAGATAGTAATCGATTGTGTGATACGATGTCATTAATAACATAGAAATATTAGTGCCAGTAATACGTTTGATCTCAAGCAATAGCTATCCGGGGGTTACTAAACTGATACATCTTCAAATAATTACGCTATTTACATGATGATATGTTTTGAACGAACCGGCTCCAAGTGTCTCCCTGAAAACATACCACCAACTGATGTGATTAGCTCCAATAACATATAGTTAGCGCCTGCATGGTGGGATGTACACAACGATTAACCTGCTTCTGCCAGACAGTGGGCTAGTAGCTGATGCTACTTTCTCCACAAATGATCGTATGATAACATTAATAATTTTCTAAAATCATTTAATTAAGACAAAATTGTTATGGATGAGCAACTTCTTTATTACAATTGGGCGACGTTTCGGTGTAGATTCTAACACCGTTATCAAGCAAATGATTAGACTTCTAAATGCCACTCAAAGAAATCATTTAATTGTTTTTATCAGAAGATTACAAAAAGTGGTAATTCTTTGGAGTAGACATTATCGGGGCAAACGTACTCCAAATAAGCACAGGAATATAATATTTAATTTCAGAGGGATTTTTAAAATAAAATTTAATTTAAATTACATGTTATCTACAAATATCATATAGCATAGAGGACCTATGAATTCAATTAAATGAACATACTCAATAATTTACTCAGTTGAACGACAGCGAGTTGTTCCAAGCTGTGTGTGGAAGATACAGCCGTAAAAACAACAGGCGGCATCGCCAAGTGTTAACTGCTGAAGACGGAAATGTGTCGTGTATTTTCCGAATATTAAGACAGTCTAAAGAGATGTTGCAAGTCAATATTCGCCTTTGTGATTCCCTCCCCCCCCCCCTCTGAAATCATGAATTATCCGTGGCTGTAAAACTGCCTCATAACGAGTATGTCAGCTGTTTCTAATCAATGGGGGTATAAGAGAACAGGAAAACAAATACAAACAGTATAACTATTTTAACCCCTGTATGGCCTGTCGCATCATTATATCTGCATCGACATTAAGAAACACATTTGAATATTTCCAGCGTAAAGCACTCTAAGCGTTTTCCTTAAATAAAATCACACGTTCATATTAACCGCTCACCATTGCATCACATCTGGATTGAACGAGCTTTTTAGCATGTTACATCTAAAACATAACACAATTTGGAAGATGTCATTCTCACTTCAGCACCATCAGTTAAACACTTGCAAATAAACGACGGACTATAATATGTAATGAAAAAAATGTTTTAGGTTGATAAATAATAAATGCTATGGATTTTCTGTGGAGTGACATAACACTGGTCAGGTAGTGGTCAGGCCCCGTGGTGATGAATCTGTGTTTACGGTGAAAAGCGAGGGTACTGAGACAATGTTATGGAGTGCCCACGCTCGATAGTTGTAACCATCTTCTTCCAACTCAATGTCTCACTTTCGCAAACAGATTAGATCTGTAAAAACAAAGCGAAATATATTAGCAATATGAAAACTTCCATGACAGGTATCGCTTTCCGAGTTCTGCACGTGTTATTGATCAGCCAATCAGAGGCTGTCTGTCTCAGGCAGTCACACCTCACAGTATTGAACTGTACATCCGACGCTTTGAAGTTCTGCAAGTATGATATTATTGTGGAGTATCATTGTAGTATTCACTCACACGTGTCGATGTACACTGGCCTTATGTAGTTCAGACTTGAGCTACTTAGCTTATTGCCCTGTCGATAGCGGGGCAATAATAGGAAAACGAAATAGAGTTATTGCACAATGTTAGGGAAATCTATAACACCGACTTTTCGAAGCTGTCAATTGATACTTAATATTTGAGCACCTGATGATAGGAACGACTCTTCTTAGTGAAAACTTTCCGTCTGTCATGACAGGAGTGGAAGAATGGTGTCTCTTCCCCAACTTCGACTTCTCACCATCGCCCCCACATTGTTGGTTGTACGTTGTACGTCTGTGTTACCATTGCTTTTTTATTATAAACTTGTTTATTGTCTCCAATGTTTGGTTTAACTTTGCTGTCTTCACATTATTTTTTTCATATTATTAATTTTATATTGTCGCTTTTATTTACATTATCGTCTTCGTATGGTTGTCTTCACGTTGTTGTCTTCACATTGATGTCTTCACGTTGTAGTCTTCACGTTGTTGTCTTCACATTGTTGTCTTTACTTTGTTGTTTTCACCTTGTTGTCTTCACGTTGTTGTCTTTACAATGCTGTCTTCACATTGTTGTCTTTACATTGCAGTCTTCACATTGTTGTCTTCACATTGTTGTTGTCACATTGTTGTTTTCACCTTGTTGTCTTCACTTTGTCGTCTTCACCTTGTTGTCTTCACATTGTTGTCTTCACATTGCAGTCTTCACTTTGTTGTCTTCACAATGCTGTCTTCACATTGTTGTCTTCACATTGCAGTCTTCACATTGTTGTCTTCACTTTGTTGTCTTCACTTTGTTGTTGTCACATTGTTGTTTTCACCTTGTTGTCTTCACTTTGTCATCTTCACGTTGTTGTCTTCACATTGTTGTCTTCACATTGTTGTCTTCACTTTGTTGTTATCACATTGTTGTCTTCACATTGCAATCTTCACTTTGTTGTCTTCACATTGCAGTCTTCACATTGTTGTCTTCACATTGCAGTCTTCACATTGTTGTCTTCACATTGCTGTCTTCACGTTGTTGTCTTTACAATGCTGTCTTCACATTGTTGTCTTCACATTGCAGTCTTCGCTTTGTTGTCTTCACATTGCAGTCTTCAGATTGTTGTCTTCACATTGCAGTCTTCACATTGTTGTCTGCACATTGCTGTCTTCACTTTGCTGTCTTCACTTCGTTGTCTTCCCATTGTTGTCTTCACGTTGCTGTCTTCACTTCGTTGTCTTCCCATTGTTGTCTTCACGTTGCTGTCTTCACGTTGTTGTCTTCACTTTGTTGTCTTCCCATTGCTGTCTTCGCGTTGCTGTCTTCACTTCGTTGTCTTCCCATTGTTGTCTTCACGTTGCTGTCTTCACGTTGTTTTTTTCATACTGTCACCTTCACGTTGTTGTCTTCACATTGTCGCCTTCACGTTGTTGTCTTCACGGTAGTTTCATTTGAAGTAGTTGCGCTATATCTTGTAAATGTCATTCATTCATGCAGGTCTATTAATGAAATTGAATAACTGGAATCACTGGGAATCCATTATTTGATGACCACATCAACCTGCTTTGAAGGCACATGATGGCGATCCTTTAATCGATTTTAATACTCAAAGCACTGAAACGAGCTCACTTTACTTATTCCCTTCCCTTACAGATGGGTTTCATTTTGTCATGGTAGAATTGATGAATACCTACCGTGTTTTCTATTTCAAAATGAAACTTTTCAAACTGTGATATCGTGTGTAAACACGTACGGCTCTCGACTTTATAAGTCGTGTTATTTCGCTCCGTGCATTACCAAACGTTTCTCCACCTCATTGTGTTAGGGTGGATATCCCAACGCGTTGATGGTACACTGCCATGAGGAGAGTTTCCCCACGTTGTGGTGATATGGTGGATGTCCCAACGCGTTGATGGTACACAACCACGAGGAAAAGTTTCCCCACGTTGTGGTGATATGGTGGACGTCCCAACGCGTTGATGGTACACAACCACGAGGAAAAGTTTCCCTACGTTGTTTTGATATGGTGGATGTCCCAACGCGTTGATGGTACACAACCACGAGGAAAAGTTTCCTCACGTTGTGGTGATATGGTGGACGTCCCAACGCGTTGATGGTACACAACCACGAGGAAAAGTTTCCCTACGTTGTGGTGATATGGTGGATGTCCCAACGCGTTGATGGTACACAACCACGAGGAAAAGTTTCCTCACGTTGTGGTGATATGGTGGATGTCCCAACGCGTTAATGGTACACAACCACGAGGAAAAGTTTCCCCACGTTGTGGTGATATGGTGGACGTCCCAACGCGTTGATGGTACACAACCACGAGGAAAAGTTTCCCTACGTTGTTTTGATATGGTGGACGTCCCAACGCGTTGATGGTACACAACCACGAGGAAAAGTTTCCCCACGTTGTGATGATATGGTGGATGTCCCAACGCGTTGATGGTACACAACCACGAGGAAAAGTTTCCCCACGTTGTGGTGATATGGTGGACGTCCCAACGCGTTGATGGTACACAACCACGAGGAAAAGTTTCCCCACGTTGTGGTGATATGGTGGATGTCCCAACGCGTTGATGGTACACAACCACGAGGAAAAGTTTCCCCACGTTGTGGTGATATGGTGGACGTCCCAACGCGTTGATGGTACACAACCATGAGGAAAAGTTTCCCCACGTTGTGGTGATATGGTGGATGTCCCAACGCGTTGATGGTACACAACCACGAGGAAAAGTTTCCCCACGTTGTGGTGATATGGTGGACGTCCCAACGCGTTGATGGTACACAACCATGAGGAAAAGTTTCCCTACGTTGTTTTGATATGGTGGATGTCCCAACGCGTTGATGGTACACAACCACGACGTTGTGGTGATAGGGTGGATATCTCAGTACTTTGATTACACGCGTTTGATAGGGTTTCCCCATGACGTCGTAAAAGAGGTGGATATGTGTTGACCAAGGGAATCATTAGGTGTGATATTTAATAACACATCCATCATTGTCGAAGTGTATCATTATTAAATGAGGTGACAAAGCAATAATAAAATCACTTACTTTGTTCAGATTTACCAGATGAAAACCAATATCTTTAGAAAGTAAGCATTTAAAGCATTACTACAATTTCATAGAAAATAATCCAAGTCAATAGCTTATAGTACATGAAGCGGCAATTCAACATCAGGGTTGTTTGAGTGCTGCTTCAAGTGGCGGCTTGGCTGCAGTCTGGTGAGATATTGACCTGCTTGTAATTGATGGGGGATGATTATCAACCACGCCCTTTCCATTCAACCCGTTAGGACTGGCCTTTGTTACGTAATTAAGCGTAAGGCCGTATTTCCTACCTGCACTCGCAGATGCACGGACATAGAGAAATTACTCACACAACGCTTCACCCATGGAATAGTCCGAGTTTAGAGTCACAATAAATTCAAAATAGATTTGTGAAATTGTTATGATAATCATAAAACGATGCCAGCAGCTGTCAATATATTGCTCATGAAATTAGCTAAAATCGATGTTTGGGAATGCAGGGCTACTTTCATTCCTCTGATGAATACAAAAAGTTGAACTTGCTTTAATCATACGTAAAATGACTTTATTTACAAACAAAATGCATTCTCATTGCGGATAGCTACTGATAACTGATGATGGACCACGTGATTTATGTAATGGTGCGTGGCAACAATCCTCTCACCTGATACAGATACCGTGAGAGACTTCTCCTGCCTTCAGTGATGCAACGCCGTTTTGTTGCCGTTTTTCTTCTACGTGAAATTATAGGACATAAATTAGGACATAAACGTACTGCATGTGTGTTCAATGAATAGGTTAGGTTTTAAAACAAACTACAGGTACCGAGTCGAAGTGCGAAACATTTAAAATGAAGCATTTGGTTCATCATCATTCTACCATGACACAATGACAAAACAAACACAAACTGTTTGTTTATAACGGAAATGATTAGTGATGTGGCATCGATCTAGTCTTCTATTTTCAGTAGGTTAAAAAGGGCGAATTCAGAGACAAGTGAAGATTTTTTAACCCACACAGGTTCGCTTTATGTATCCATTCCATCATTTTACCATTTCACTGAGACGCAAAAACAATCCCGTAGGCGGATGTCCTGTAAGCATAATTCAAACTGACATCCCTGGAGAAACTGAAGCGACATTTGTAATGTTTTGTACCGACGCCATTATGACGTCATGAAGTTCTACATGCGGGAAGTCTGAGCATTGTGACACGGTAGGCACGGCATCACGGGACGCGATACTGGAGCACCACGAAGCCAAACCATGTTTATGCTACTCAACTTTACAATACTCTCTAAGTATTTGTTTTCCGCAAATTTATGGTCTGACGTAAATTCCAAATCTTTGGCGAACCAATCAGAATGTGGGACTCTGAAGTGTCACAGTAGAAATGAGTCCTGGCATTATCGTTCAACTGTATCTCCTGGGTAGCACTGGCCTGGATGTGGTCAATGTCTGTATCGCCTGGGAAGCAATGGCCTGGATGTGGTCACATTCTGTGTCTCCCGGGTAGCACTAGCCAGGATGCGGTCACTGTCTGTATCTCCCGGGTAGCACTGGCCTGGATGTGGTCACTATCTGTATCCCCCGGGTGGTACTGGCCTGGATATGGTCACTGTCTGTATCTTCCGGGTAGCACTGGCCTGGATGTGGTCACTGTCTGTATCTCCCGGGTGGTACTGTCCTGGAGGTGGTCACTGTCTGTATCTCCAGAGTGGCACAGGCCTAGAGGTGGTCACTGTCTGTATCACCCTAGGGGCACTGGCCTGGAGGTGGTCACTGTCTGTATCTCCAGAGTGGCACAGGCCTAGAGGTGGTCACTGTCTGTATCACCCGAGTGGCACAGGCCTGGAGGTGGTAACTGTCTGTATCACCCGAGGGGCACTGGCCTGGAGATGGTCACTGTCTGTATCTCCAGAGTGGCACAGGCCTAGAGGTGGTCACTGTCTCTATCTCCCGGGTGGTACTGGCCTGGAGGTGGTAACTGTCTGTATCACCCGAGGGGCACTGACCTGGAGGTGGTCACTGTCTGTATCTCCCGGATGGCAGTGGCCTGGATGTGGTCACTGTCTGTATCTCCCGGGTGGCACTGGCCTGGAGGTGTTCACCATCTGTATCTCCCAGGTGGTACTGGCCTGGTGGTGGTCACTATCTTTATATCCTTGGAGCACTGGCCTGGGGGTGGTCACTGTCTGTATCACCCTGGTTCTACTGGCCTGGAGGTGGTCACTATCTTTATATCCTTGGTGGGACTAGCCTGGAGGTGGTCACTGTCTTTATATCCTGGGTGGCACTGGCCTGGAGGTGGTCACTATCTTTATATCCTTGGAGCACTGGCCTGGGGGTGGTCACTGTCTGTATCACCCTGGTTCTACTGGCCTGGAGGTGGTCACTATCTTTATATCCTTGGTGGGACTAGCCTGGAGTTGGTCACTGTCTTTATATCCTGGGTGGCACTGGCCTGGAGGTGGTCACTATCTTTATATCCTGGGTGGCACTGGCCTGCAGGTGGTCACTGTCTGTATCTCCCGAGTGGTACTGGCCTGGATGTGGTCACTGTCTGTATCTCCCGAGTGGTATTGGCCTAGGGGTGGTCACTGTCTGTATCTCCCGAGTGGTACTGGCCTAGAGGTGGTCACTGTCTGTATCTCCCGAGTGGTACTGGCCTAGAGGTGGTCACTGTCTGTATCTCCCGAGTGGTACTGGCCTGGATGTGGTCACGATCTTTATAACCCGGGTGGTACAGGCCTGGTGGTGGTCACTATCTTTATATCCTGGTTGGCACTGGCCTGGAGGTGATCACTATCTTTATATCCTGGTTGGCACTGGCCTGGAGGTGGTCACTGTCTGTATCATCCTGGTTCTACTGGCCTGGAGGTGGTCACTATCTTTATATCCTGGGTGGCACTGACCTGGAGGTGGTAACTGTCTGTATCACCCGAGGGGCACTGGCCTGGAGATGGTCACTGTCTGTATCTCCAGAGTGGCACAGGCCTAGAGGTGGTCACTGTCTCTATCTCCCGGGTGGTACTGGCCTGGAGGTGGTAACTGTCTGTATCACCCGAGGGGCACTGACCTGGAGGTGGTCACTGTCTGTATCTCCCGGATGGCAGTGGCCTGGATGTGGTCACTGTCTGTATCTCCCGGGTGGCACTGGCCTGGAGGTGTTCACCATCTGTATCTCCCAGGTGGTACTGGCCTGGTGGTGGTCACTATCTTTATATCCTTGGAGCACTGGCCTGGGGGTGGTCACTGTCTGTATCACCCTGGTTCTACTGGCCTGGAGGTGGTCACTATCTTTATATCCTTGGTGGGACTAGCCTGGAGGTGGTCACTGTCTTTATATCCTGGGTGGCACTGGCCTGGAGGTGGTCACTATCTTTATATCCTTGGAGCACTGGCCTGGGGGTGGTCACTGTCTGTATCACCCTGGTTCTACTGGCCTGGAGGTGGTCACTATCTTTATATCCTTGGTGGGACTAGCCTGGAGGTGGTCACTGTCTTTATATCCTGGGTGGCACTGGCCTGGAGGTGGTCACTATCTTTATATCCTGGGTGGCACTGGCCTGCAGGTGGTCACTGTCTGTATCTCCCGAGTGGTACTGGCCTGGATGTGGTCACTGTCTGTATCTCCCGAGTGGTATTGGCCTAGGGGTGGTCACTGTCTGTATCTCCCGAGTGGTACTGGCCTAGAGGTGGTCACTGTCTGTATCTCCCGAGTGGTACTGGCCTAGAGGTGGTCACTGTCTGTATCTCCCGAGTGGTACTGGCCTGGATGTGGTCACGATCTTTATAACCCGGGTGGTACAGGCCTGGTGGTGGTCACTATCTTTATATCCTGGTTGGCACTGGCCTGGAGGTGATCACTATCTTTATATCCTGGTTGGCACTGGCCTGGAGGTGGTCACTGTCTGTATCATCCTGGTTCTACTGGCCTGGAGGTGGTCACTATCTTTATATCCTGGGTGGCACTGACCTGGAGGTGGTCACTATCTTTATATCCTGGGTGGTACTGGCCTGGAGGTGGTCACTGTCTGTATCTCCCGAGTGGTACTGGCCTGGAGGTGGTCACTATCTTTATATCCTGGGTGTTACTGGCCTGGATGTGGTCACTGTCTGTGTCTCCCGAGTGGTACTGGCCTGGAGGTGGTCACTGTCCGTATCTCCCGAGTGGCACAGGCCTGGATGTGGTCACTGTCTGTATCTCCCGAGTGGCACTGGCCTGGATGTGGTCACTGTCTGTATCTCCCGAGTGGCACTGGCCTGGATGTGGTCACTGTCTGTATCTCCCGAGTGGCACAGGCCTGGATATGGTCACTGTCTTTGTCTCCCGAGTGGTACTGGCCTGGATGTGGTCACTGTCTGTATCTCCCGAGTGGTACTGGCCTGGATGTGGTCACTGTCTGTATCTCCCGAGTGGTACTGGCCTGGATGTGGTCACTGTCTGTATCACCTGAGTGGTACTGGCCTGGATATGGTCACTGTCTGTATCACCCGAGTGGTGCTGGCCTGGATGTGGTCACTGTCTGTATCACCTGAGTGGTACTGGCCTGGATGTGGTCACTGTCTCTGTCTCCCGAGTGGTACCGGCCTGGATGTGGTCGCTGTCTGTATCACCTGAGTGGCACTGGCCTGGATGTGTTCATTATCTGTGTCTCCCGAGTGGCACAGGCCTGGATGTGGTCACTGTCTGTATCTCCCGAGTGGCACAGGCTTGGATGTGGTCACTGTCTGTATCTCCCGAGTTGTACTGGCCTGGATGTGGTCACTGTCTGTATCTCCCGAGGGGCACTGACCTGGAGGTGGTCACTGTCTGTATCTCCCGGATGGCAGTGGCCTGGATGTGGTCACTGTCTGTATCTCCCGGGTGGCACTGGCCTGGAGGTGTTCACCATCTGTATCTCCCAGGTGGTACTGGCCTGGTGGTGGTCACTATCTTTATATCCTTGGAGCACTGGCCTGGGGGTGGTCACTGTCTGTATCACCCTGGTTCCACTGGCCTGGAGGTGGTCACTATCTTTATATCCTTGGTGGGACTAGCCTGGAGGTGGTCACTGTCTTTATATCCTGGGTGGCACTGGCCTGGAGGTGGTCACTATCTTTATATCCTTGGAGCACTGGCCTGGGGGTGGTCACTGTCTGTATCACCCTGGTTCTACTGGCCTGGAGGTGGTCACTATCTTTATATCCTTGGTGGGACTAGCCTGGAGGTGGTCACTGTCTTTATATCCTGGGTGGCACTGGCCTGGAGGTGGTCACTATCTTTATATCCTGGGTGGCACTGGCCTGCAGGTGGTCACTGTCTGTATCTCCCGAGTGGTACTGGCCTGGATGTGGTCACTGTCTGTATCTCCCGAGTGGTATTGGCCTAGGGGTGGTCACTGTCTGTATCTCCCGAGTGGTACTGGCCTAGAGGTGGTCACTGTCTGTATCTCCCGAGTGGTACTGGCCTAGAGGTGGTCACTGTCTGTATCTCCCGAGTGGTACTGGCCTGGAGGTGGTCACGATCTTTATAACCCGGGTGGTACAGGCCTGGTGGTGGTCACTATCTTTATATCCTGGTTGGCACTGGCCTGGAGGTGATCACTATCTTTATATCCTGGTTGGCACTGGCCTGGAGGTGGTCACTGTCTGTATCATCCTGGTTCTACTGGCCTGGAGGTGGTCACTATCTTTATATCCTGGGTGGCACTGACCTGGAGGTGGTCACTATCTTTATATCCTGGGTGGTACTGGCCTGGAGGTGGTCACTGTCTGTACCTCCCGAGTGGTACTGGCCTGGAGGTGGTCACTATCTTTATATCCTGGGTGTTACTGGCCTGGATGTGGTCACTGTCTGTGTCTCCCGAGTGGTACTGGCCTGGAGGTGGTCACTGTCCGTATCTCCCGAGTGGCACAGGCCTGGATGTGGTCACTGTCTGTATCTCCCGAGTGGCACTGGCCTGGATGTGGTCACTGTCTGTATCTCCCGAGTGGCACTGGCCTGGATGTGGTCACTGTCTGTATCTCCCGAGTGGCACAGGCCTGGATATGGTCACTGTCTTTGTCTCCCGAGTGGTACTGGCCTGGATGTGGTCACTGTCTGTATCTCCCGAGTGGTACTGGCCTGGATGTGGTCACTGTCTGTATCTCCCGAGTGGTACTGGCCTGGATGTGGTCACTGTCTGTATCACCTGAGTGGTACTGGCCTGGATATGGTCACTGTCTGTATCACCCGAGTGGTGCTGGCCTGGATGTGGTCACTGTCTGTATCACCTGAGTGGTACTGGCCTGGATGTGGTCACTGTCTCTGTCTCCCGAGTGGTACCGGCCTGGATGTGGTCGCTGTCTGTATCACCTGAGTGGCACTGGCCTGGATGTGGTCATTATCTGTGTCTCCCGAGTGGCACAGGCCTGGATGTGGTCACTGTCTGTATCTCCCGAGTGGCACAGGCCTGGATGTGGTCACTGTCTGTATCTCCCGAGTTGTACTGGCCTGGATGTGGTCACTGTCTGTATCTCCCGAGGGGCACTGACCTGAAGGTGGTCACTGTCTGTATCTCCCGGATGGCAGTGGCCTGGATGTGGTCACTGTCTGTATCTCCCGGGTGGCACTGGCCTGGAGGTGTTCACCATCTGTATCTCCCAGGTGGTACTGGCCTGGTGGTGGTCACTATCTTTATATCCTTGGAGCACTGGCCTGGGGGTGGTCACTGTCTGTATCACCCTGGTTCCACTGGCCTGGAGGTGGTCACTATCTTTATATCCTTGGTGGGACTAGCCTGGAGGTGGTCACTGTCTTTATATCCTGGGTGGCACTGGCCTGGAGGTGGTCACTATCTTTATATCCTGGGTGGCACTGGCCTGCAGGTGGTCACTGTCTATATCTCCCGAGTGGTACTGGCCTGGATGTGGTCACTGTCTGTATCTCCCGAGTGGTATTGGCCTAGGGGTGGTCACTGTCTGTATCTCCCGAGTGGTACTGGCCTAGAGGTGGTCACTGTCTGTATCTCCCGAGTGGTACTGGCCTAGAGGTGGTCACTGTCTGTATCTCCCGAGTGGTACTGGCCTGGATGTGGTCACGATCTTTATAACCCGGGTGGTACAGGCCTGGTGGTGGTCACTATCTTTATATCCTGGTTGGCACTGGCCTGGAGGTGATCACTATCTTTATATCCTGGTTGGCACTGGCCTGGAGGTGGTCACTGTCTGTATCATCCTGGTTCTACTGGCCTGGAGGTGGTCACTATCTTTATATCCTGGGTGGCACTGGCCTGGAGGTTGTCACTATCTGTATCTCCCTGGTGGTAGTGCACTTGAGATAGTCACTGTCTGCATCTCCCGAGTGGCACAGGCCTGGATGTGGTCACGATCTTTATAACCCGGGTGGCACAGGCCTGGTGGTGGTCACTATCTTTATATCCTGGTTGGCACTGGCTTGGAGGTGGTCACTATCTTTATATCCTGGGTGGTACTGGCCTGGAGGTGGTCACTGTCTGTATCACCCGAGTGGTACTGGCCTGGAGGTGGTCACTATCTTTATATCCTGGGTGTTACTGGCCTGGATGTGGTCACTGTCTGTGTCTCCCGAGTGGTACTGGCCTGGAGGTGGTCACTGTCTGTATCTCCCGAGTGGCACAGGCCTGGATGTGGTCACTGTCTGTATCTCCCGAGTGGCACTGGCCTGGAGGTGGTCACTGTCTGTATCTCCCGAGTGGCACTGGCCTGGATGTGGTCACTGTCTGTATCTCCCGAGTGGCACAGGCCTGGATATGGTCACTGTCTTTGTCTCCCGGGTGGTACTGGCCTGGATGTGGTCACTGTCTGTATCTCCCGAGTGGTACTGGCCTGGATGTGGTCACTGTCTGTATCTCCCGAGTGGTACTGGCCTGGATGTGGTCACTGTCTGTATCACCTGGGTGGTACTGGCCTGGATATGGTCACTGTCTGTATCACCCGAGTGGTACTGGCCTGGATGTGGTCACTGTCTGTATCACCTGAGTGGTACTGGCCTGGATGTGGTCACTGTCTCTGTCTCCCGAGTGGTACTGGCCTGGATGTAGTCATTATCTGTGTCTCCCGAGTGGCACTGGCCTGGATGTGGTCACTGTCTGTATCTCCCGAGTTGTACTGGCCTGGATATGGTCACTGTCTGTATCTCCCGGGTGGCACTGGCCGGGAGGTGGTCACTGTCAGTGGAATATCAAAGGTTATCTTCCTTGCAACGAGAATATCCCTTTTCACAACTTCAGAAAAGTCCCACACTCTTAAGTATATATAATAAATCTTTATAGCATACCCTGTTCACCCAGTACAACTTTGGCATTACATACCCCTTTTGGTACTACTAGCATACTATAGCGTTATCATATATCAGCCATACCATATAGCCTAGAGTATCAGCCATTGCCCTTCTTATCTACACAGATGCATGGGTACTCAGTGACATAACCCTCGGCAATTTGATGGTGTCATTGGCGGATCCGCTTATCGTGTGTTCGAATCCCAGACTCACCCTGACTGTGATCATTGGTCAGCCCAATAACCATTCTCAAGGGTAGCACCAACTTGACTGGTAGACGCTTTCTACCTGCATCACTTCAAGCTTCCCCGCCACACGCAATTACATGTTCAAAGGGGCGTTATACCACACTCACTCACATATTGCATGTCACCCGTGAAGATCCGGGGTAGAATACGTCTTCAGCAACCCATCTTCAGCTTGCCGTAAATGGCGACTATGCATGTCGTAAGAGGCGACTAACGGTATCGGGTGATCAACCTCGCCGACTTGGTTAATGCATGTCATCGTATCTCAATTATGTGGATCGATGCTCGCGATGTCAATCACTGGACTGTCTGGTACAGACTCGATTAATTACAAACCGACGTCATATCCTTGGAATATTGCTGAGTGCGGCGTTAAACAACATTTTACATGTATATTTGAACGTTATAGCTGTACCCAACGGTAGGACCAGGCACATATCTAGCGCTGCCCTCTGATGCTATATGGGGGCACGGGTGGCCCAGTCGTCTAAGACGCCGCGATTCGCTGTGCAGAGTTGCGTCCCTTGGGCACGCCAGAAACCTATGATTGTGGGTTCGAATCCCGGTTCGCCCCGATTATGTTTCTAGGTTTGTCAGCACCATACCCGTGCTCGTGTGTTTCACCGAAGTGGTAAACGTCTGAGACCTGCATCACTTCGGGCTTTCCTCCCACATTAAGCTGACACGCCGCGATATAACTGGAATACTGTTAAAAGCGGCGTTAAACCCAACTCACTCTAATGCTATATCCTGGTAGCACCATAGTTGTACAACTACATGAGCAGAAGGCGGTGTGATAAGATGTGAAATGGGGAGTAACGTCGAGTTCAAGATAATTGCACTTAAATATATAGGAGCATGCTTATTCCAGCCGTCCTTGTTTGAGCCCCTTAATGCTGAGCACCAGGTAAGGTAACATCAAGTACAATAGTTCAACGTATTTTGGTATCGCGCGGCCAGGGGATCTGACCACCGACCCCCTGCTTTCGGGCAGACACTCTATCCACAGGACCAATGAGGCGGCAAAAAGATGACGATGTAGATGAAGATTAGGATGATAAAAATAACAGGTCGCATAAAACGAACTATCAGCATGACACATTTGCTTGGCTGACACATTGAAGCCTGCGCAGTGGTAACATATGGCAAGTTGTCAGGATAACTCAAGTAAACATTGGATGAGGTAGTTTGTATTCACGAACAGTTTCGGGTTATTAGGTTTTGACATAAGTCACGTTGTGGCCGGATATGGGTAATATCATGGATTTAGTCCAGCACAGGGTGGTCTCGAGTTTTTGTTGTGTTATCAAAGTATTAAGTGCTGGTGGAAGAGAAAACTCCTGCAAAGTCTATCTATATCCTCTGTACATACTGTGAAGTAAACTATATACTACCAACAGGTTTAATGCTTGAAGGACCAGCCAGGAATGCTATCATTACGACAAAACAAGCTATAAACATCCTCACCAGGATTTAGAAATTCAAAATATGTATTCTTCTAAAACGCATTATTTTGAGGAAAAAAATCTATTCACGTAAAGCGAATAACGACAAACGATTAAATTATCAAATACCCTCCTGACTTCCCTCCATGGTATCTCCGGGTGCAGAGCCTCATCGCTACATTACTTCCACTGTGCAGTACTTAAAACACAGAGAGGGAGTCATACTTGAATTTTTCGAAAAGGAGCCGGTGTTCTTTGATGTACGCCGCACAGGTATATATGGATCTATTTTGATGACGGAGACGGGGAACGCAGGTGGGGGACTTTGATGTGTGAGACTCAGGCGATCATCCTGCTTCCCATAAAACAGTAGACAAGATAATGTTGAGTTTACCCCGTGCTCCCTCCACATCAGGGGTGGAGTCATTATCTCAACCTGAGGAATTCATGCTCAATGTTATGTTCAACAGTAGTTGTCTCCCTTCTCTGTATTCTGCGTTGTATAGTTTATGGTACAACCTAAACTGCCGGACCAAATAAAGTTTAGATCCATTTTTGATGGTGGTTAAAAATTAACAAACAAGAAATTGTTATTTCAACGCTGATGCATTTGATACGGGTATTGGTGTCTAACTTAACATGGCATGGTGTCTAAATTATTATGACGTGGTGTCTAACTTAACATGGCATGGTGTCTAACTTAATATGGCATGCTGTCTAACTTAACATGGCATGGTGTCTAACTTAATATGACATGGTGTCTAACTTAATATGGTATGGTGTCTAACTTAACATGGCATGGTGTCTAACTTAATATGGCATGGTGTCTAACTTAATATGGAATGGTGTCTAACTTAATATGACATGGGGTCTATCTTAATAAAGCATGGTGTCTAACTTAATATGGCATGGTGTCTTACTTAATAAAGCATGGTGTCTAACTTAATATGGCATGGTGTCTAACTTAATAAAGCATGGTGTCTAACTTAATAAAGCATGGTGTCTAACTTAATAAGGCATGGTGTCTAACTTAATAAAGCGTGGTGTCTAACTTAATTAGGCATGGTGTCTAACTTAATAAGGCATGGTGTCTAACTCAATATGGCATGGTGTCTAACTTAATAAGGCATGGTTTCTGATTTCTATGAAGAGGAACCATAAAGGACGTAGTCATTCGATCCTGACTGCATGGCAAGTGTTTTCACAATACAAATCCTCCGCCAAATATCAACTTCGTCAGGGGATATAAGCATGACTTTTGAGAAATGAGCCAAACTATAAGTATTGTTTACGTCGCAATGGAATTCTAATTTCATTGGAAGATACCGCACGCAGATACCCCACCTCTTCCAACGACGTCATCAAACAACGTGAGGCGAAAAGTGTATCTCTATTTAATTTTAACCCGACCAGCTACCTTTCTTCAAAACACAAAAAGACAATCCATGAAATCACAATCTTCTCTCAAATATTAGTGACATATCACCTAACCTCGTTCTGGTATAACCATTAAAAATCTAGCATCTTCATTGCATTGTCGTCTAACATCTACCCCCCCCCCCCCCCCCCCCACCCCACCCCCCACCCCCCACCCCCCACCCCCTACACACACACACACACACACATTTCTGATTTTACACCTTCCTCTAACGAGATGCCAAGACCAATGCGCTGAAAAATGGTACAATTTTGACTGAATACAATAACGATTTAAGTGGGATTCATTGTGTAAGAGTCCATTGGTCGCCGAATGTGGGCAGTGACTGCGCACGCGCAGTGGAACACTAGCCTCGATCCACCTCCCGATATACAAGTGATTGGCTTTATCTCACGGAAAATCAAGAACGCGTTTCCTCTTTACACAGGCAGCTGGTCGTCCTTAATAAATGCTCTCTATTTTTTTTATCACAATGATAAATTTGCGATTTCTAGAAATGTTATAGAAAACCGTTGAAGAGTGTTAAATTGTCAACTGCTTTTATCCCTACTACTGCTGTTGTCACGCTAGACCGCCGTACTAATGGGAAACGTTTTACTCTGATCTAATACTGCCCTTTTCAAAATCTTAATCTATAAATAGAAAATCCATTTACTGCTTTTGATAAACATAAATCTGCCTTTAGAATTGTTGCAGACTCACGGGAGATGGAAATGATTGCTTTAATAATGGCTGTGGACCGCCGACCAAAGCTTTAAGGAAAGTAGCTTCTCTTTCACAATGAACCATCTATTGATATGGGTTTTATTACATATCGTCTCACTTGTATGTACCAACTGCCTAATCTTTGATGTTGGAATTGATGTAGTTAACAAGCTCGGATGACTTCTGCCCTGTGCACCGATGTGACATCATTTGGACAAAACTTTCATTTTTTCCTTCCACATAATATTCAACTATTAATTTCATAGTAATCATTAGTTATTCACATGACGTGGCCACAGATGGCAAATACAAGTGCATTGCCGGTGGATTTGGACAATGCGGCTTACACACCTACTGAATGATTATTGTACTGTATATGTTTGAATTGCAGTGGGAGACACATAGAACCTTCAAACAGTACAAAGATTTCATTCAACCGAAATTCCGCCACAATCGGCTCGTCGTGGACCCCAAGCCAGACAGCTTTTCATCCTCCAGTCTGACATTCTTAACATTGAGTTGGAACAGTGTGTACTGTGGTCACATGTGATCAAGTACCAAAAGAATAAATAATAGATTGTTCAGCACTCTTCCCTTTACATATAGGTAATATACAGTGTTGGTAGCGAGGCTGGAAATAGGACAAGATCAGGTAGATTTAGGCATTCTTTTATTTTCTGTACAACCTTTCGGTTTTGACAATATACTCAATTGAAATGAAGCACGTTTATAACGTGGGGCGCATGCGCGGATAACATGGGATCATAGTAGAATAGTAGAAAACTACGAATAGTCGGGTCTGAATGTCAGTGGATGACGTATCACAGATGATGAGGCAATCTGGTATCACCACTGCAGTACTGCACCCGTAGACATGAAAATCATGAGGTGACGCAACACTTAGACCTGGTCACTCCCCTGATCGTGGCAAAGTTCATCACGTCCAGGAGAATACATTCACAACAGCTGGGAATAAAGTGGAGGATGACTGTATGTGTGCACCTCTACTTTTTCAGCTAACAGCAGGCGCCAAATCGCAGAATCTGCCATGAATATCATCTATATATACGACATAAAGAAGGCGCCCAGTCTTCTTATGGCGCCATGCGCATCCCCCACAATTGCAACCTATATCAACGTCCATTCTGCGTCTGTCATTCGCTTACACACAACATGACATTTCAGCTGCACATAGCACTGCAGCTTCCGTACTGGATTGTCAGATTTATACAACTTAAAGCACACTGATGTCATTTGTCTACGAATACTATGATAGATTAATTTCACTCTTCCTCACTGATGGGGGTGACGTTGAAGGACCTGGGACTAAACCGGAAACATGCGCAGATATCGGGTGAAGTCCTATACTTCCGTGACACGGGCAGGGTTTCCCTGACAACGACAGTGAAAGCCCGGATGACAGTAGCGGGTGTTCCGGAAGCCCTGCGCCTGTCATGTGACCAAAGTTTAAAGAGTATCCGAGAGACGACGCTGTGCTAACAGGCAGTCCGTCTACTACAGTTTGGGGTTTGTGAAAGGCTGTGCTAACTGACGACATGAGTTCCGGTCGGTGCTGGATTGCCCCTGGCATATGGAAGGGAGAAAACCCTGAGTGACCTGGGAGTGAGAGCGCCGGATGTCCCATGTGCGCAGGACCCGGAAGTCCATATGGATATGTGGCTGCAGCTGCGGCCAGGTACGCATACAGCTGGGGATCGGGGGGGATGCCATATGGCCATGCGAGTGCCATGCGCTGACGCTTGTCTTTCATTCGTCTGTTCTGGAACCACACCTAGAACGAGATAAAATATACATTAATTTGAAGTAAAGAATATCAAACTCATATCACACACACATCAATAGCCTACATAATTTAACCTGTAACATTTACGCCCGCCGAGAGTGAGAACACCTACCTTGATGGTACTCTCGGGCAGATTCATGGACGCTGCCAGCTCACAACGCTTCGGACGGCTGATATAGTTCTCCTTGGCGAACTCCTTCTCTAGGCGAGTTATCTGCTCCTTTGTGAAGGCCGTGCGGTAACGTCGCACTTGGTTGTAGTCAGCGTTCCGATCTGGAATAGGAGAACGATCAGTAAGACAACTGTATGCATATATTTGACGGAGGCTAGATGATACTTCCAAGATACAGTGTTCGCCAACACCTGCTGTCAACACTGAGTTTCAGAGATCCATTCATGTACATTTTGTTGACGTTGACGTTGACATATGTTTATATGTTTAGGACTATGTTCTGTGGAATATATCTGTGACCTAGCTCACGACGTTATTAACTATAAAGATTCTTATACTATCGCATGATATATGTTTAGTTGACATAATTACTGCGTCGAAAGAACAGAGTGTCAATGGTGCCAGCTGACTGAATAAATGCCCACAGGAATATGTTTCATTGACAGCAGATATCCGTGTGAGTCACACGTTCAGATGTTGGGTGAATGTGTCTGTCAACACGGTTTACACACGGTCCGCCGCTTCTAGAGGTTGTAGCCCCCGTCACCACACGATGCGCGATGGACTGGATTCGAACCCCGTCCAACTGATCAGGTCATCCACGTATCACGGCTAACATACGGGTTAGCAAATACACTATAAGACCGCGTCGCTACAAACTTCACCGCAAGCCAATTAGCAAAATCATAACAAAATAATTGGGACTTGTGTTTACGCCTCATTACCTCCCTTGGAAAGGAACTCTTCAGATGAAGAGAGGTAATTAGAGTACAAGCCCGTGCAGTCACTGACGTAGACAAGCAGATTGTCCGCACCAATGCGCACACATTTCGTTTTAGTTGACAAACTTAACTAGAAATGAATGTTTCCGCAGTACCTTTTCTGTGCGACAGTTCACAGTTGGCTTCATGTGACTAAATATCTTGACGCACAATACCGACGTACATTATATACTAGTATATGGGATAATTTTGATAATAGTGTTGGCGACTTGCTATTGTGAAGGTTCATCGTGATTACACCACAGTGAAATAGCAGCGTCTTGTAACCAGTCACAGCACTGCATGTACAACGCATACGCGGTGCAGTGTGTGCAATGCATAGTTGCCCTGCGCCGCCAGGTCCATGCAGCCGGTCATACGGGTCGACCCAACTACCGAATAAATGATAGGAAGACTTCATTGAGTCAGAGATATGAATGAGCACTTGTTATCGTGTTAGATCAGTGTGTGGCGGTTTTCTTGAATGGCGTCGTGAACAATTGGTCCGCCATCTTGGTTAGACTCCTTTCATATGTGGCGAGGGTATTGTCTTCATTTCAGAAATTCTAACATAGTCCTTTCGTACTTCTGTATGTCAGTCAATAAAACCGACGCCATGCCTCTTGATTCCAATGATCACTAAATATCGCTGATGAGTATAACGATTCTCTTGCATGAAGGGTTGAAATGAATGCACTGTCAAAGATATCAAGAGCTGGGTGGGTTGACTGATGGTATGTGGCGATGTTGGTGGAATGTGGCACACTGGGAGGTAGGGGTGGGTAGAGTTGACTGGTTGGGGGTCTACGGGTGGGTAGAGTTGACTGGTTGGGGGTCTAGGGCTGGGTAGAGTTGACTGGTTGGGGGTCTAGGGCTGGGTAGAGTCGACTGGTTGGGGGGTCTAGGGGTGGGTAGAGTTGACTGGTTGGGGGTCTAGGGGTGGGTAGAGTTTACTGGTTTGGGGTCTAGGGGTGGATAGAGTTGACTGGTTGGGGGCCTAGGGGTGGGTAGAGTTGACTGGTTGGAGGTCTAGGGGTGAGTAGAGTTGACTGGTTGGCGGTCTAGGGGTGGGTAGAGTTTACTGAGTGGGAGGTAAGGGTTGTAGAGTTGACTGGTTGAAGGAAGGTTGGGTAGAGTTGACTGATGGTATGTAGCGATGGTTGATCGGGGAGTAGCTGGGGGTGGGTAGGTCTGAGTCCCCGGGCTGGGTAGGGGTTGTCTTGTGACCAGAAACGATCGTTGATAGGGGGTTATTGGGGGTTATAGGGGGTTGTCTGGTTGGAGATCCCGGAGTTTGTAAATATGACAGCGTCACATGATCAGGGAAAGTGTACCAGAGAATGATCGTCATTCATGATGTGTTGTGGGGTGAGCGGGTGCTCTGCGGGCGGTCAGGTGTAGCTTCGCGCCATCCACTATAATAGTCCTTGCATGACATGGTTCACCACCCGAACAGTGCAGCAGAACACATGTCATACCACGTCAAACAGCTTAAAACGCATCAGCCACTTGGAAACTTGATTTTCAAAACAAACAAAAAACACAAATGTGTGACTTTGCCATAACTGAATACTATAAACAGGAGGCAGCCCTACGCATACACATTATTCGTACATTACTTTATAAGTTCTTTACATATATATAGAATATCTCTCCATAACGTCCATGTTAATAAATGTCGTAGAACCAAGGATATTGATTCTGTAAATTGTATATGTACTTACTGTACAATCCAAGAGATTGAATACGAGTTTCATATGCTTTGTACATGTGAAAAATATATATTGTTGTGATCAAAGTTTCTATCTAATTTAGATCAGTTAATGATCAATTTGTTGAATTCCAACAATGAAGATGTTATCAAATCTTTTGCAATCTATTTAAAACTGAACTGTACTAGGTGACGTGAATAATACGCTTTCCTTGATCCGCACCTGTGACGGAGGTTGTGTTCGAGTGGTCTGCCCGGACAGTCACGGAGTGACACTCATACACATTAATATTCTATCATACCTACTCAGATGCACCATCGCAAGGGAGGAATAACAGGTGTCCTTCAAGTCGCGTCACTTCACGTTCTCCTTACATGTATTTATTGCTTAAACAATCGCACCTGGGCCTTTGTTTCTACCTGTTGTTGAAAGTAGAGTTCAGAGGTCGTTGGCATATGTCTGTTCTAATTAGCAGGGCCTTGTGAAACACTCGGGATGTGTTTGATGACGTAATATCCGCCATATTGACGAATGTCGTTACGACTGCCATAAACGAATCCTGTCTCCGGTTTCATAGATTGTCACGCATTGACTACTCCATAAATCTGTTGTTGTAAATGTACTGATTCTTCAGTGATAAGCAGACTTTCAATAACAAATTGTGCATTAAAGGGATGGGAAGACAGCAAGGAGGTAGACATTTGGTATGACAACCTGAGGGAATACCATACTTGATGAAATGTCATTTACACGTGAAAGAAAAATAAACCGTCACATCCTGTCATCGTTGCGCAAATTAGGAAACATCAGCCACGTCAGAGTATTTTGCGGCGAAATAGTTCAAAATTATCACCTCTTCAATCAATTATATAAACGTGCCTGTGTGTTTTTATGTAATAGCCGTCTTAACATAGGCGGGTTAATTCATGTTGTATGCAAATGAGCTGTTAATTTTGAAATTGCTGGCGAAGGGTTGAGTGGCGGGGCTTTGATCTGGCTCTGCTATGGACCATCATGGACAGGTTTATCTGTGCATTATTCTTACAGAAACCACTCCTGGAGAACGTGTCAATCAGCAGGCAGTAAAACAATCACCCTCTTTGTAGCGATCATAGTCTTTCCTGCTTCAACAGAATACTGGCGTCATGCACGCACAAGACCTTTATCTAGATGCAAAGCTGGCGACAAAAAAATATCCTTACATGTTTGATGTATGCTATGCCGTTTACGAGCTGAAATGGTTGTATGAGCTGCTCTACTTGTCTGCGAGGCTGCATGGTACTATGGGTAGATAACTCTAGATGGTTACATTCCCATACAGATGTGCATCAAACAGATTGTTTACGAGAGCATGAATAAAAGTTTGTTTACACACCAGTGAACACATTTACAGCTTGATACTTTTTTTTAAATCAAATAGATCATGGTTCAGTTATTTAGAATTTGATTGTTTATTAAATATATCACTTTTTCATTAAGTTATATCATTTTCAGTAAGTTGATTTTTATTTTAAAGAAATATGATTTCTATCAAGCGGACTACTCATGCTTTTTATTGAGTAGATCAATTATTTCAGATATATGATATTTATTGAATTATTCACTCCTGATAAACGTTTTTGTGTGATGATAGCGTTATTGTGTATAGTGTATGACTGTGTGAGGTTTTCGTAAAGGGGGAGATCGGGGTATTTTTGCATTGCTGCAAATGTGTCTAAATTGAGCATCAATTAGATGAAAGTGGCATTATATAATCGTCGTGTAGTTGTACGCGACCCCTGCTCCTCGTCACTTAGCACGGCTGACGACGTCGTGGTCGTCAATGAGGGGACATTCAAGGCTAGTGAGAAATTAGATGCAATTATCTCGCCCATTTGGGACATTGGTCAGTGAGGTATAACTGAATAGTGACCGACCAACCAACCACAGACATGAATCGAACAAAACATGGCTCATTTAGACCCTATCATTATCACACGCAAGACTATCATCCCACACAGACGTTAAAAGAACAACGGGTACCTGTTTGTTCGACTGGAGCTGCTGGGACAATGAGAAGCCTCCTCGTAAAATCAACAGGTCTTCTTGTGCAATTGATCAGATTTAATCACCTTCGGATGGCCCTATACAGCCATGGGAAAATACCTCTCTCGTGTCTGCATCTGACATTCTGGTACCACAACATTTCACTAAATCCTTTGAATTTGGTTTTGAGCTAGAATTAATGCTTGTGTTATATTGCGAGTAAGACAATGTTTGAAAGTTGAAGTTGGGAACATACTGCCGGACATCAAGTCAAGTGATATGAACCCACGTGTTCCGACTGGTATAATTACGGGTATATAATATTTACCCAACGCGGCGTTTACTACCGGGTGTATGGGCAGATCTCATAACGGTGTAGACCGGGAGATTCCCTGCGCTTTGATCTTCCACTCAAACCATGATGAACATGGCTCGTCATAGGCACAAACCCTAAAAAGTTTAACCTGAAATTCTAATTTCTTTTGTCGTCCAAACAAACCTACGCATTGTTAAATATGTGTGATGTGTGTTTTGAAACATACGTTCCGGTAAAGTCGTAACATATTTATTGCATGTTTACACAGCTCGGACATATAATAGCACTTATTAATCTACAGAGAGCCGATTAACAATGAAACTGTATTTGATGTTCTTATCTAGGCATGTATACCTTCGCCCTGTGAGTACCAGCCATACTTCACGCCCCGCCCCAATCTAGCCTTTAATCTGACTGTATTAAACGTGGCAGTAAACTAACAACACTGTACTGCCCGTGTATTAGGGAGCGCTCCTAGTATTTGGGGGTCATAACAGCTATCAAATCGTTATTTGGCTGACTGGGAGGAATAGTTGCTTGTTTTATCTACAGATGATAGGACGTTGTCCCTATAGCGGGAGAGCCACTTCAGACCGCGTAAAGTTCTCGTCGACAGGACCGCCACCAGCACTCGCTTACTACAACACGACAGTTTGGGAGCAAGTGGATTCACATCAACATAAATGATAGCAATGCTTTGTGAATGGATATTATTACATACCCATATCTCATTTGAGGAAAATGTTTATTTATTCACTGATAGATTATAGATAATTTTCATATTCATGTGTATTTAGAGTTTTTCCTTAAATTTAAATTAAACATTTAAAAACGATAATGTAAACATAATGTACGGATATTAATCCATTAAACACGTTAACAAAAACGTGGAGGGGAATTAAAATCAGCCGTGCGTATGTGAAAACAAGTTACATCCTCATTATCAGGGTCGAATTATAAGTACACCCATATTCAACTTTTATGTATACTTTGGGAAAATATGATGTTTCATCGCAGTGGGATAGTTTCAAAGTCTATTGTTGGGGTAGATATGGTTTGTGTGTTGACAGAGGAAAACTGTGTTTTAAACCCTCCCCCAATGAAGCCTCTATTACCAGGGCCTCTTCGATAAGCAGCCCCCCCCCCCCCCCCCCCCCCAACCCCCACCCCCCCAACCCCCCCCCAACCCCCCGCCATCTAGTGGGCGAGTCAACCTAGGTTACCAGCTAACTGTATCAGTTGAAGTCTTCATACCCCGGCGGGGGGATTGCCAATGTTTAACCCAATCTATTCCCCCTGCAGTTAAACTCAAGGGATTAGTGTCGGTAATGTGGTATAAAACTCTCCCCAGCTCACCCATATTCGAGAGCCTTGATGTCCGAGTATAAAAATCTTCAAAACCTACCCGATGAATACCCGTTCCTTTGATTCCTTTATAAGGCATTTATTATATCAAGTAAGTGCCACAAAGCGAGAGATTTTATGTAACAATTTCATATAAACCATCACATAAACCATTATGGGGGTAATGTCGGAAACGCCTGGGCCAAACAACACAATAAGTTATCATTCCGTGATCGTAATTCTGTAGCCTCCTTGGAGGGACAATATGTGTTTAGTAAAGTCATTTCTTGCCCATTGATTGTACAGAAGAGAGTCTTGTGAGAGCAGGCTTACGCATATTACACGTATTTGACGTGGGAGTAGTTTTGACTTCCGTCCAGTTGGCAATAACCTTAATGCCTGGCCCCGTTCCACAAAGCGATCGTAGTACTACGACTATCGTAAGTCAATAATAAGGTGTGGGAGTTACGATCACCTTAGCACTACGACTGTCGTAAGTTAATGTTAAGGTATGTAAATTGCGATCACATCAGCGCTAAAATCGGTGTGTGTAAGGGCCCCTGTTTAACTGTTTAACGTTAGTACCTTTGGACGTGTGTACTTCTGTGTATGAAATATGACCACGTTATATCGGTGCCATTTGTCATAACGTCACAATACCGTGAGCGTTTTTTAAATTGTACCGTGTATTTGCAATGGTGATATTGCAGGCACGCGCGAGGAAAACGACAGTATAGCAGTTCAGCTCGTTTTGTAATTCAAATAACATTTCCAGTATACATAATGTGACTGTAATATATTAATCTGTGTCTATTATAACAGGACACTTTAAATAAGGCGCCCAACTCGACACCGGTGACAAATCATGTGGTGGTTCCACCTACATGACAATGTGCACTCTTGCCCTCCTCGTAAAGGCGCCGCACGCAGGGAACATGGGTAGCACAAGACTATGGAATGGTATGTGCTTTACATACATGTCTTGTAGCAAAGATCGGTTTAAAGTACAGTCTGTCGATACAGAACGTACTGCGAATGAAAACAAGGAATTTAAGAATGAAATGAAATTACAAGAAAGATAAGGATTGGCGTGCACATGTCGTCATTATTATTATTATTTACAGATTATAATAAAAAGAATGCAGCAAAGAGGGTTTGGGTGATCCTGGCACAGTCAGGCTGGTTAGGTAGGCTCATCATCAGCTCAGGACCCTTGCCCCCTCTACACGCAGCCCAGACAGCGAATGGGACTTCTCCCAGGAAGCGCAGCCTAGTCAAACCCACCCAGAACTTTTGAGAATGTAAAGACTTCCCAACACTGCAGCCTTCTGTATTACCCAGATTGTCAGAAGGGCTGTATTCCTGGTAGCAAACCCGGGTACTCTCCCAATGTCAGTCAACAATGGGGAGTCGGACAACTTGGTACTTGGGATGCAAGCGTGACATTTCGAAAGCAAGGTCCGCATATTTGCCACGTTTTTTCCTCAATCTTGTCAATCACATTAGTGTCAAAGGGGACAGAAAATTCAATGATATAAATAATTTCATTGGATTTATCAAAGAGGACATGATAATGCTTGTTGTCCTGGATACGCTTAAGGCTGTAAATGGGCCTATTTCAAAGAATTTTGTATTTATCATTTTCCATGACGCCCTCTACATATTCCAGGTCGTACCATGGATGGACCTCTGTGATAAAACCACAAGCATGGCGAAGACGGTAATAAAATGATCGAGCTACACCATAATGTCGTTTAAGATACTGGGTTTGTGCCAAAGCTGGGCATCCACTCACAATGTGTTGGACAGTCTCATTAAATTCATTACATAATCTACATTTCATATTTACATATTGATCCAAAATCACACATTGACGGTTTCGAGTTGGAAGTGACTGGTACTGAGAAGCAAACAGAAAGCCTTCTGTTTCACTTTTCAGGCCAGCCGACCTCATCCAAGCGAAGACCTCTGCTAGATTGCGTATCTTCTCAACACACTGCACATAAACTCGATGCAGTGGTCGCTCAGAAAGCCTCTCCTTAAAAAAACTGGGCCGACTTGATATGGCACTTCGCTTGGTTTGTATTCATTTCTATACCGTCCAGCAGTACAGAACCATAAAAAAAAATCAACACCAACATTGAGATTATGTCCCAAATCCTTGGCTCGTTTTAGAAAACTGCGGAATGCCTTGTTTTCATCATGAGCCTTGACAAGCTTCACAAGAGGATCATCAGACAAATAAATGTGTGCAAAAGTGCACAAAACAATCCTATCACGAGGAGCCCCAACGTTAATCAATCCACGTCCTCCCATAATGATTGGTAAATATAAGCGATTGAGGGAAGAGCGAGAGTGGTGGGATATATTGTCTGACATGATTCTTCGTGTGAGAGTGTCAATACCCTGAATTTGTTTCTATTGTCATCATCATCATCATCATTATTATTATTATTATTATTATTATTATTATTATTATTATTATTATTATTAAATAGCATGATCTAGCACGGTTGTAGCATGAAAGTAATTATTTGCATATATGTGTGTAATCATATTCAACATCTAGCTAATTATCCGACACCACGTGTGTCCAACGAGTGACCAACCTCAACGCCGCCATGTCCATCACAGTCCGTGCAAGATACAGGTGCTAACTGGACAGGGGACATATCGTGACGTCACTGATGTCCACGTTAGGGTAGAGAAGTTATCACTTGGAGCGAACGCCCGGACAGGGGACTTACTCCGTGCCCTGGGGCACACGGCTTGCATGCTGACACTAAATTAACTGGCGGGACATCCCGCCTGGCTCGGGAATCGCTCATTTGTCTTAAGACACTATGACCAGACTAAGTGCAGAGTTTATTATTTACAACGGAGATTGTGGATTTATTGACGGCGTGTAGGTCACCCTGAACGAGCTGGGTAATATTCTGTTATAGTCAGCCTCTCGCTGACACTTCATAGGTCGTAGAGCGATTAAAACAATTCAAATATGACAACAATTTCAAAAAATCTCTATTAACATTGTGTATTTTTTCTGTTCGACAAAACAATTTCCTGGTCACGTGATTTCCGTACCTGTCGCGTTATATGTCACGTGACGTGAGAGGTTACGCGCCGTCGGACGCGGATGGTAAATGGCGGGGATTTACGAAGGGAACGGGACGTTGAAGGGACGTTTGATGGAAGAACAAACATGAATCTTTCTCTTGCCAGCTAATCTCCGGGTCAACGGTGTTGGGTAATACATTAATTATCTCCCGCAGACAATAGCCGCTTCTGTTCGGGTCGCCATAATTCCGCGGATCCAGGGACCCTATTGGTCAGTCTGGACCACGGACACAACCCCGAAAACCCTCATCGCTCATGTCCAGGTTAACTATAGACTCAGTTTGCCTTCCATGTTGGCCTCATCTAACAACCTTTCCCATTTTACCATTCTTTATTTACTGTCTTAATCTTCGTATTTAAACACATGTCAGTAATAATTATTTAATATTTATAATGAGGAAATTGAAAGAACAACCCCGTATTGTCTATGAAATATTTCCGCTAAGCTAACAATGAAGGCAGACATTTCATTAGGGAATGTTATAAACATGGATGATGACGAGGAAGGTTACGATGATAGAATAACACGGGAGAAAAGTTTGGTTTCCGAAACGTCTGAGCTCTACTCGGCATTAACAGTTGTAAAGACTTCACGCACTTCACACATGTAAAATAATATAGTGCATATATACCCATGGTAATTGATGTGGTCAATAGATAACCTAACCTTAAACATGTACTGTTGAACATATGTTTCATAATAAATTATAGATATTTACTATTCTAAATTCCTTTGAACCAAAACAACATTGTCGGTGTAGATGTCGTGCTATGTGTTGTGGAGATATACGCAACAGCTTCATGTGTGTGGACGAGGAACAGAACGATTCCCTGGTACGCTATTCAACAGTGACCGATCAATGAACAGATGGCCGATAAGATCGCTGTGCAAACACACAATTTTATCAAAACAACAGTGTGGCATCATATGCATGATGCGAGAACAATATGGGTGAAACGACACAATTTGTCGTACATGGATTGATTTAGCTACATCATGCCAGGCCATCCGTGTATGTGAGCTTCCCCGTGCGGTAAATATAAAAGTAATTTTAATCATTAAACCTTCATTGAGGTTAATAGAAAAAAGAAAGGTTACAGCTATAGAAGACAAAAATAAGCTATGCCGTTAAACCTCATTTTCCTTGTTATATTTTATCATTTCGTCAACAATATGTGATTGTTATTATAAGGAAAAAAAGTAATATTCGCAAACAAAAATATAATGGCGCGCAACATTTCTCGGATGAACGTCAGGGAACGTATTTTCATAAGAAGAGTACTGGTGAATATAACATTCCAACCTTAATATAACTACAACATTTATATTTGAAAAGAGTAAAATTCAATCGCAATGGTTATTAAACAATTTTAGAAACTTCCTGGTTTTTTATTACTTTTCTTGTGAATACATAATACGGTTAACATTTTAAACAAAGAAAACTACGAGTGTATCCAATACAACACAACTATAGTGCTTTGATTCCTGGAAACACTGAATCTTGAAATGTGTGGTTTAGATACAGTTATGACGAGGGAGATATCGATGTCACAAAGGTGAAACTCCATTGTTTATTTATTCTAATTTGTACAAAAGACGTTTTCAAAATAGTTATGTTTGTCTGTCCATCTGCCAGCTGTGTCGTGCACCATTAGCCGGCGTCATGGTTAATTACACGTCGGTGAGTCCCAACTCGGCACGTTTCACTTACACCGGGTACGGATAAATTATACATCTTCATTAAACCTAATTACCAGCAGTTGGCTATGAACCTTCGACTTGATGGGATCAGCATTAGTCTCATCAACGCAATGCGTTCTTCATCCCAATATCGATATATTCGAAAAGATAATCATTTATTTACATTATTTCTATATTATCTCACACAACTGAAATATGCCTACTTCCACTGTCATAAAATGATCGGAACATTTTAATTACTTTTATGATGTGATTAAGAATTTTTTGTTGGGTTCAGTAAGTTAAAGACTATAATTTGTACCTATTAAATTTTGACAGTAGGGCCAATTAGATGCAGAGTAGGAGCATGGTAGTGGAGGATGGAGAAAGGATTGTGAATGTGAGGAGGGGTAAAACGCTGGGTGAAGATAAAACGTTTTATCTGTCTCGATTATCTCGAAACAGATTCTACATGGAGTAAATGCAAAATAGTAGACAACATTTTATGAATGGACAACTGAAAATCAGTGATGACACCAGGTGTTCGCAAAACGAGAAAGTGTCCTGTTAGGGGTTGTGTTTGAGAAGGCCTTGTCCCGAACATAACCTAAACTTTACAACAAAACCATATTGTATGACTATATGATTGATATCGTGGAATGTGACTTGTGGATTTAACCTTTTATTTCTCCCTTTGGAATAGTAAAACATAATGTGAAATCCAAACAGTCCTGACGTCACTTAAACTCAAGCACCTAATGCCACATAAAGATATGGCTGAGTGTATTCTGAAGCGTTGGGTGGTCAAAAAGAAGTTAGAAGAGAAGTGAGAATAGGAGTACCCCTTGTTGGAAATATGATAGGAACATATGCATAAAAAATTATTGATTGATTATATTTTTAATCTGTGTAAACAAAACTTCCTAGATAAGATTTTAATGCTGTTTACACGTGTAAATATTATTTATGAATCGTATAGAATGCCGAATGTCTTCGTTTATTAGATAATCAGAAAATGATAAAATAGGTGAGAGTAGACATACCGAACGGCGATTTGACATCCCCACCCCACCGACCACTTAACAGTAGTGATCTCATAGCCCGAGTAAGTCCGGCAGTGGTTGTTCTAAAACATCTTCACATCGACTCGTTAGACCGTCCTCATCACTCTCGCACACAAACCCAGCTCATTAAACTGTGTTGTCTAAACAATCTACTCACGTGACGTTTTAAAATCAATTGTGAAATTTTAAAAAGTAATAATGTCTTTATTATGATCCATTTACGCGTTAATCTATAAAGCAACGACCATTGTGGGCGGCGATGGCTCGAGACAGAAGCGGGTTGTCAAGTTCGCCTATATTTCTCAGCCGTATCTGTACTTGAGGGCGAATACAGCCACGTTAATAATGCAAGGAGTTAATACAAGAAATCGCTACAATTAGGATTAATCTGAATGTCGGAGGGATGGCGGAGAGCTTTGAATCAGGCCGAATATGTGAACATGGCATTTTCTTGTGGAACCTATCAACATAAGAAACGAACTGTTGCATGGCGGGAGGACTGTTCTGACCTGTAACTTGTATTGTATAGGAATAATAATTTAGAAAAATACTGCAGTTTTTGTAACAATTAGTTTGAGACCTCCGTTTTCAGAATGTACAAAAGAGTTAAACATGAATTATTAATATTACAATTAGTGAGTTATTTCTTGTCGGCATCGGTCTTTCTTGTTTTATTAGACACCTGTTGTCTCTTAGGGTTACCAAATTAATATCTTCAAAATAAGTCGGATAGAAATGTTATAAAAGTTATCATTTGCGATTAAATTCACCGGCAGAAGTTCTGCAATATCAAACTGACCGGTCCCCCCGGCCTCCCCCCTCACCGCCCCAGTCCCCCCCCCCCCCCCCCCCCCCCTCACTCCCTCCCCCCTCGCCCACCGATCGTGATCACGCATTCAGACCCAGCTGCTTGGACTCCATTAGATTTAAATTACTATTAAAAACTAATGCGAGGGCGATGCTAAAAAATATTCTATATAAAACGTGAATCAAAAACAATCCCCAGTTATCACACATACTTATAACTGTGCTATAGATAAATATTCCATGAAGTTCTGCCGTCTACGATTAGAGCGTATACACCAGTGGTGTCCATGGCCTGGGGTTGTACACCTGAAAAGGACAATCAGCTGATACCCATCTCGCGACTCCCCAAGGCTCCCAGATATCTCACACACTTCCTACAACTTATATCATACACAAATAGCTTATTGAAAATGCGATAATATCTTCAGATAAATAGTATTTAATTAGCTCCTCTATTGTCGGAAAAATAAATTCATATTATTTGAAAATATTCGCAGGGATACTAGTATTTTTACATCACGAAAAGCTAAAATTCCACACTGTAGCTTTATGATTGAGCTCTTTACTTTAGTTTCAGCAGGCCTATATATTTCAGTGATATTCATAAATGGTTTATATATATACATATATATACACGTCAATATTTGGCATTAATTTTCGTTTAGTGATGTTTATTTCAAATTATTTCACAAAGTCTCTTGACACGCTTATAAAAACATTTTGTCTGTTGATTAAATATATATGACACAAATGACATGAAAAATATCCAGTTAAAAAACAAAATCAACGGTTTACTGTGATTGAATAAAATATGTATATGAATTTGAAGGAGACATTTTCTATATTATCTCACCGACTGACAACCCACAAACAAAGTAGTTGTTGTGACAAACATCACAAACATGTAACCACTCCATGGACAGAATAAGTAATAATTATTTCCGGCATGATAAGTTCAGTTTAGCCCGAGCTTGTATGTAATGAAATATATAGTCAAATTATTATTATATATACCCATAATGTAGAGGTCTTAATTTAATATAGTCGGATTTGGAGAGTACGAAAGTGATATGACACGGTTTGTTAGAAACCTTCTGAGAATGGGATTCCGTCCCATCACACGACTAACACATGGGTAGAATAACCAGCGGAAAGGTAGATTTAAGATTTAGGAAGTATTCAGAGATGTCGAAAAACGGTGATTGCAACGACGCGAGGTAAACACGTGACAGTATTCGGTTGTATTGTAAAAGTCGCCGTGTTTGTGTACAGGTGGACCAGGTAGAGGCTTACCTTTCATATCTGCATCGGACGCTTGTCCGGGACTCAGGGATCCCTCGGGGGTAGGTGTGTCTCGCATGTTTTCGTGTGGCACCCCCGGGCTGCCTGTGACGGGGGTCAGTCTCTCGGGCGTCCCGTGAGTGGGGCTGGGAATACTGCCGTCTGAGCCGGAGTCGTCCACATCAACCAGAGCGTCCTCGTCGACATCGCTGTCCACATCTTCGTGAACCACCTCGTTGTCTCGCTTCGACATCATTGGGAAAATGGGGTAATGATTTATAGCAAGTGTTGAGGAAATGTTTTCAAACTTTCGCCTATCCCTGAGGCGACACTTTCGTCATATGCATGTAAAAGCACAGGGTTCAGGACATAGAGATACACCTGCACAGTGTGACGTTCGCTTCAACACGCCGACAACTGTCCGAGTATATTGGTCACTGTTAACGGTAATAACTTCCAATAATGACCATCAATACTGATATTGACCGAAGATGTTTGTGACACAGGTGTGTTGTGGTTCACCAGCGTCCTCCTCCTTGTTATGTAGCCTGAGAGAAATGATGCTTGGCAGCCTATGTCACGCGAGATGTACGCCTCGCTCACACCCCTGATTGACAGGTGGGCGGGGCCACGAGTAGTGCACTGTCTCAGCGGGCCGAAATTATCCACAATAGATTTCATTGGTCGTTTGGGGCAATGGGGCGGGGCTTAGTTAGAGGCACATGATGTGATTATGTGTTTGCTTGAACGAAGAAATTAGGAACAATCATGCTAACCCGATGGTTATTTGATCCGCCAATAAAGTGCGTCTTTCGCAACCAAGCCAAGAAATACAGACAACTAACCTGGGTCAAATTTGAAGCCATGTGCCCACTCCAGCCGTTCCTTGCACGTCTTCATGGACCTTGAAAGCTCATAACTCACTCACAAACAATTTATGACTAACATATTGAATAGTGGAAATAATTCGCTTTGTATAAAAGGCAATTATAAGGAATACAATAAGATTATTATAGTAGGCTTGATACGATGATCTCTGTGAATCGCACACTATAAAACTTGAACATTTGTACACTGGATCATAAAGACAGTTAAAGAGGACTCTTTGATGTAGCGGGTAGATGAAGCGCTACGACTTCTCTCTGATAATCACAGGACCCTTGAGCCTCACAGCAACTTACTACTCTATCGGTTCCTCCAGTTAATAAACGTATATTTTATAGATCATTTAACTTTAATATTATTCCACAATAAACGATTGTAAGTCACGTTTGAAGTCAGGTCTCGTAGAGCACATAAACAACTTGGTGTATTTGACACATGGCTATGAGAGCGTAGATTCATATTGCAATATTACCTGTGTCAACACGAAGATGATCTGTACTCGCGGTTATGGGTTCTAGTTATTAAGTCAGGTGATAGCGCGTCATTGGGCAGGGACCCGTGGTTAGATCCTGGCGAAACATGCACCACAAATGTACAGATGAACCCTTTCTTTGGTATAGTTTGTAACTATACACCTCCAGTTATCTCAGTTGAAAAAAACACGTTTTTAAGATTTTGTCCTATTCTTTTCTTCACCGCAATGCGTGTTGATTGTGTTCAAGGATAAACCGTTCGCGTTAAGCGTGTTGTCCATTTGATTATATTAAGTCTTGTCACAGGAAAAAACAGGTTTTGCTAGAGTAATGAATATGTTATGTTATGCCTGGCTTGGTGACATTATTGCATGTAATGAATACATATTGAAACGTGAATGTGAAACCTGCTGTTGTATATTTGCTGTTAATTGTAGGATTGAGAAATATTTGTACAGATATTAACTTAATATATGCTTTACATGTCGTATCAGAATCTTCCAAACAAGATATTTTTCCGACTTGACGATAACATTTTTATTGCCTGAATGTCATTCGAAGGGTGCTTTCCAAAACACGTCCATGTTATTTAACAATGTGTCTACTGGCATCAAGAGGTTAAACACGTCCGTGTTTCATAACTGTACTTCCACTGAAAAGCGGTAAGAGGCGACTAACGGGATCGGATGGCCAGACTCGGTGACTTGGTTGATGCATGTCATCGTATCTCAATTGCGTAGATCGATGCTCATGAAATCATCACTGGTTTGTCTGGCCCAGACTCAATTATTTACAGACCGCCGTCATACAGCTGGAATAGTGCGTTTTGAACAAGAAACAAACAAACATACAAACTGACAAAGTAGGCCTTTGTTTCATAACTGTACTTCTATGGACAAAGTGGAAAAATACGCCTTTGTTTCATAACTGTACTTCTGTTGTCTCAAAGTGGTAAAATACGCTGTGTTTGATAACTGTACTTCTATGGACAAAGTGGTAAAATACGCCTTTGTTTCATAACTGTACTTCTATGGACAATGTGGTAAATTAGGCTTTGTTTCATAACTCTACTTCTATGGAAAAAGTGGTTACACAATCATCTGATATATGTTTAATAATTTAATTGGAATGTTTCATTTTCAGTATCGTGTTGCACGTGTCGCAGGCTTTCACAATACATATTGATCACTGGCTATTACGAATCCGACTCTTGATCAACGTACGTGAAATAAATTTAAATGACTTCAAATATTTTTGTCCCAATCATTGTATTTGATGTGTGGCTCAGATTGTGTACAACTGACGGTTTCTGTTCATGTTGCCGTGGTGGATCCCTGCAGAGAACAGGTTTGTTTGTAATATTCCATGCACAAAACAGAACTAGTTGAAAGAAGTTACCATTTACTTTATGGGGTAGTGAAGTACGATGAACTACATTAATGTACAGGGTCGGTTGCAGAGGGAGTTTTCAGCTTCAAACTTCAATAGACATATAATTTGAATTATATTGCTACACTCTTTTTACCCGTACGTTGTTGAGACAAATCAATTGAGACAACAGTTTGATCATTTGGAATCTGCGAAACTCGTGACATCACATTTCTTGCCAATTTACAGCTCACTCGCTTCTATTCTTCCCCTGCGAACCATTCCTATTTTTTGAAAAAAAACATATTTTAATGTATGAAGCAATTGGAATCGACGCTTTTATGTTGAAGTATTTAAAGGACCTTTCAAGTGCGACATCTGTATTTATGTCCTTGGAAAAACCGCTTTGCTGTTTGACTTTCTTGGCTTTCTTTACCAACCCTAAAAGCAGGACATGAATGTTTCAGTGAATGACGCTTAAGTTGACAGCTTGATGTTCCGTCTCTCCCTATCCTTCACTGTACAAGGCTAATGGGAGACAACTCCCACAAGGCCACGCCCATAATTTATGCTGCAGTTACCCAATACCTTTCATAAAAGAGGCAAACAACTGGGTAGATTTCTTTTCTCGTGTGGGTGGTGCCAAGTAGGGATTGATAGCACACCAGTTTTAAACAGGTGTCTGAGGTCTATATGTGAACACAAATCTCCGACACAGTACCCTGGGAACTTTGAGAGATTGACGGTGGCACAGAAGCACCCGGTATCTCGTTCACGATGTAAACTTATGTTCCACACACAGTAGCCTGGGAACATTGAGAGATTGACGGTGGCACAGAAGCACCCGGTGTCTCGTTCACGATGTAAACTTATGTTCCACACACAGTAGCCTGGGAACTTTGAGAGATTGACGGTGGCACAGAAGCACCCGGTGTCTCGTTCACGATGTAAACTTATATTCCACACACAGTAGCCTGGGAACTTTGAGAGATTGACGATGGCACAGAAGCACCCGGTGTCTCGTTCACGATGTAAACTTATATTCCACACACAGTAGCCCGGGAACATTGAGAGATTGGCGGTGGCACAGAAGCACCCGGTATCTCGTTCACGATGTAAACTTATATTCCACACACAGTAGCCCGGGAACATTGAGAGATTGACGGTGGCACAGAAGCACCCGGTGTCTCGTTCACGATGTAAACTTATATTCCACACACACTAGCCCGGGAACATTGAGAGATTGACGGTGGCACAGAAGCACCCGGTGTCTCGTTCACGATGTAAACTTATATTCCACACACAGTAGCCCGGGAACATTGAGAGATTGATGGTGGCACAGAAGCACCCGGTGTCTCGTTCACGATGTAAACTTATATTCCACACACAGTAGCCCGGGAACATTGGGAGATTGACGATGGCACAGAAGCACCCGGTGTCTCGTTCACGATGTAAACATATATTCGACACACAGTAGCCCGGGAACATTGAGAGATTGACGGTGGCACAGAAGCACCCGGTGTCTCGTTCCTGGTGTAAAGATATGTTCCACACACAGTAGCCCGGGAACATTGAGAGATTGACGGTGGCACAGAAGTACCGGGTGCTAAGTTTAAAGTATATTTTAATTATATGCGTGGTCATGTGACCGACAGAGTTCAGTATTACAGTCCAATATACACTGATTGCGTACTATATCCGTCAATGCATTGCATACAAATTGCTTGTATATTAAATATAGACACATCCTGTGACACATACATGCATTCTCTACAAGGATAATTGCAATATTCATATACTGCATTCATACTAATGTTATCCCAAATATGACATTTGTTACATTTGACCACTTTCTAAATGACATTGTGTGTTCAAAATAAATTTGTGTGTAACACAATTTAAACGAAAGTATTATATCCCCTTTATTAACACAAATCATTCTTAAATTTCATTAACTTTTAGATTCAAATAGTAAGTGTAGCTGCGTGAACGTTCAAAATATATTTCCAAAGATAAGAAACAGAATATGTTTGTGATATTAATATATTGTATTTCTGAAAGATACTTAAGGCATAAGCATAGGCTATAACAAAATGTGAATGCACTGTAGCACAGTCTACCAGCTAGGCATGGACCAAGGGAGAAACGACTATTCATACACCTGGTCCCGTCTGGGCTTAACGTGTGCCAACGTACGGCAAGGGTGAATGCGTGTGACACACAGACTTACATAGCACATATCTGCACATATTAATTGCTGATAACTTAAACCTGTCCATGTGATTCATCATGTATGTAGGGTATATACTGTTGTTTGTACATTCTAGTATCATTCTATGAGTAGATTTTTTAGGCAATAAAAATGCTGACAAAACCAGTGTATGAGCGCCATTGTTGGCGAGAGTATTATACATCAAAGCTATATTGTTTTAGTAGGATAGGGGTTAATAGCCCTCACCTCCACACGGTGTCAGCAGATTAACTTTTACGACCTTGCTTTAGATAGTTCAGAATTAGCGACTTGACTGCAAGCTTGTAAGGGGAAGAAAGACGGTGGTGTACGGATAAGAGTATATTGCTTTGCTCACACTTTCGGAGTGCAGCGTCATATAGTTACAAACATCAAAGGTTAAAGCGACTTCAGCAATTGATCCGGTGTCCTCAAACAGGCATTATAGAGGAGACGATTAGTCTCACAATTGTGTGAATTATCACTTCTCTTAGGCAATGGTGTAATTACAAGTGGAAAGCTACCCCATCATAACTATAGTTTCTTAATAAAAAGCTATATGTTATGTTTTGCTATATGTGTGTGTTTGTTTACAGGGTCGGCAACTTGTGGGGAATATTAAAAACATATCAGTATGAAAGAATCAAAGGTTTCATGACGAGATGCAGACACGACTGTGGTTTGGTTTCTTTAACGTTTGAGGTCTTTCATGTTTCAACACTTCAGGTTGGCTGTCATTGTTACCCGCCGAAGCAGGATCCTCCGCTATAGAGAGCTCTGGTGAATGGGTAAACAATTTCAGTTGTACAGCAAAGAATATTCAACATTTGTAAATACATCTCTGGAGTGCGATCCGACCTCAACAATGTCAGCCTAACTCGATGACACAGTTATTCATCCCATGCAGTGCCACGCCCCTCAAGTACCGACTGAAATACGTTATTCAAAGCATACTCTGAAACATGGATTTCAATGAATACTTTAAAATACACAGTTTATGAATTTCAATTTGAACTTATATATGTGATAAGCCAACTTGCATTGTTTTTATTGTCATATTGTATTCACCTGAAGAAGGAGTAAGTTGGACACCGAAACGTTGCGTTCCTTATACTTAAGAAGTTGACATCTATAAATATCTTCCTTATATTGTATAGCATATTCAAATATGAGTACAATAACATGGCCGTTCTTACGTAGGGAAAGAGATCCCTCCATGTGTTCTTGAGATCATCAATACAATAAATAAATATTTCGGTGTAATTGTAATCACGAGAATACTCTTCAATAACAATCCGCGGTTCATCAATCAAATAATCTAAACTACTAAACAGGTACAAAAACAGTTTGAAAAACGTTTAAGACAATCTCTTTAATACTAATCAGAACAGTTTACATATTTTCTTGCCCGGGGTTATATCGCGGTTGTCACTGTCCAGTCTACCAACGCGACAATGTTTGCCCAAGATTATCTTTGTCCACAAACACGTGAATTGTTTTACACGGGTTGATCGTTACCCCTGGGATCACCCATTGTCCTGACCGCATCCCCAGAGATCCAGCAGACAGGCCCTGAAACTGATTTGATGCTTAGTTCCCGTCCACTGCCTTCGGTGGACAAAACACATATGTTGTGGTACCTTTCAGTGTGTGTTAAAACAATGACTCAACAGCCCCGCCCTCACACGATCAACACCGATGGAGAAGTTATGGAACTTCAAAGGGCTGAGATTGATGATAATTGCCTGAAATAAACTAATTATGAGGGATGTTTTCACAGGAATTGTACAGCGGTCTACATCAAGGGATCTGCTTATTGTATTTGATACAGTTTTGAGTAGGTAGGATGAGAATTTGGGGATGTGTATCTTGTCGATGTTGATGCTTAGAATAACAGTTTTACAAGAGGACAAGAATATTCATAAAATAAACCGGTGAATCATAATTGAATGTTATCATTTAGGCCTAACAACAGACACATGTCGATGTAAAAGATGATAAATACAATATTAGCTCACATAAAAACATACTGAGGGTATAGTCGGAATCGTACAATCTTCTTTTAACAGATATTTCTTATGAATATGGAATACTATTATTATGGATATGGAATAAGGGTTTGTCATTTATATATGCATAACCAAAATTGTCAAAAGGTAAAACATATGTGAGGGTCACAGAAGAATTCTTCCACAATATCTTTTCTGGGAGACGATGATGTCTGTCAGGATGATTATTATTTTCCGCCCCCATTTACCCATTCCTTGGAGATGGAGGAATGCTATATATGGCGCTCACATAACTGTACAGGTTAACCCATGTGAATTACTAGGCAACAAAAAATAGTAAAAAGTAAAGTAAAAAGTAAAAAAATCAAAATATTTTTTAGTAAAATGCCTCGGGCAAAGAGATATTAACATATATGTAAATAATCTATGTATGCATGCTGTATACATTTAGTTCAAGTGCAATTTATTTCATTTGATGAACATGGTTCGTCATAAAAGCCCATGGCATATGTTAGTGCGTCAAAGAACAGATTATCAAATTTAATGTACAGATTTAGAACAAGATCAAATTTACGGTGTATGTCAGAACATAATCATTGGTATTCGCTGTCTCAATGAATACATAATGATATAATCGGTGTTGTCATTTAAAATAAAACAGATTGTAAATTTACATGGCTGATTCGTTTATAATAATTGGTCCCAAAGTGTAATCTTTTAACAGAATATTTATAACTGCTCTTTTGTTTCACGGCCTTTTCGATATGTTTTTAAGGTTATGGGATACGTTCTTCATAACGCCATTACTAGGACATACACAACAGTAATGCAGGGCTTCTTCACAATGGCTACCATAAGAACAAGCTGCATCTTCAGAAATATATCTGCAATTAAGGTATACCTGAAAACTTGAGGCGACAATACGGATTATTTGAAAGAATAATAGGCCCAGGGTTTAAGTGTATGCATATTTTGACAATTTGTCCCATAATCCTGTATAATGAGTTCAGACTATATCTATGTGTAAGAGTTATACCGTTGGCGAAGTCTGAATTCACGGGGGATACATTTATCCATTTTTTCACAAATCAAGTCCGAAGTAATGAAATTTGGAGGAAACAATACATTTGGTTAAACCACACACCTGTCAACTTAAACACATAAATTTATTATCACCAAAGCCATACAAATACTCGTGTATGTAAGTTACACAGATTTATTATCACCAAAGTAATACAAATACTCGTGTATGTAAGTTACATAGATTTATTATCACCAAAGTAATACAAATACTCGTGTATGTAAGTTACATAGATTTATTATCACCAAAGCCATACAAATAACCGCGTCTGTAAGTTACATAGATTTATTATCACCAAAGCCATACAAATACTCGTGTATGAAAGTTACATAGATTTATTATCACCAAAGTAATACAAATACGCTTGTCTGTAAGTTACATAGATTTATTATCACCAAAGTAATACAAATAACCGCGTCTGTAAGTTACATAGATTTATTATCACCAAAGCCATACAAATACTCGTGTATGAAAGTTACATAGATTTATTATCACCAAAGCCATACAAATACTCGTGTATGTAAGTTACACAGTTTTATTATCACCAAAGTAATACAAATACTCGTGTATGAAAGTTACAAATATTTATTATCACCAAAGTAATACAAATACTCGTGTCTGTAAGTTACACAGATTTATTATCACCAAAGCCATACAAATAACCGCGTCTGTAAGTTACAAATATTTATTATCACCAAAGTAATACAAATACTCGTGTCTGTAAGTTACACAGATTTATTATCACCAAAGCCATACAAATAACCGCGTCTGTAAGTTACATAGATTTATTATCACCAAAGTAATACAAATACTCGTGTGTAAGCTACATAGATATATTATCACCAAAGCCATACAAATAACCGCGTGTGTAAGTTACACAGATTTATTATCACCAAAGTAATACAAATACTCGTGTATGTAAGTTACATAGATTTATTATCACCAAAGCCATACAAATAACCGCGTCTGTAAGTTACATAGATTTATTATCACCAAAGCCATACAAATAACCGCGTCTGTAAGTTACATAGATTTATTATCACCAAAGTAATACAAATAACCGCGTCTGTAAGTTACAAATATTCATTATCACCAAAGTAATACAAATACTCGTGTATGTAAGTTACACAGATTTATTATCACCAAAACCATACAAATACTCTTGTCTGTAAGTTACACAGATTTATTATCACCAAAGTAATACAAATACTCGTGTATGTAAGTTACATAGATTTATTATCACCAAAGTAATACAAATACTCGTGTATGTAAGTTACATAGATTTATTATCACCAAAGCCATACAAATACTCGTGTATGTAAGTTACAAATATTTATTATCACCAAAGTAATACAAATACTCGTGTATGTAAGTTACATAGATTTATTATCACCAAAGCCATACAAATACTCGTGTATGTAAGTTACAAATATTTATTATCTGCGAAGTAATACAAATACTCGTGTATGTAAGTTACATAGATTTATTATCACCAAAGCCATACAAATACTCGTGTATGTAAGTTACAAATATTTATTATCACCAAAGTAATACAAATACTCGTGTATGTAAGTTACACAGATTAATTATCACCAAAGCCATACAAACACACGTTAATATACAGTGACCACTGTATAAGCATACATGTCCCAATCTACAAAATATCTTCAGCGAAATACTGTTACCGTAACAACAGACTGATATGCATTTAGTACGTTGGAATAGATTTACACGGTATGGAGTTGTGATATCGCATTTTGTCAACATGGATCTCTCACACCATCACAATGCAGTTTTGTTCTGGAATTATAGACACCATGATGGGAAGAAATCTCCGCTAAAGTTACAGTCCATCGTACGATACCGACTGCACTACAAGCATGCGTTCAGGAATCACTATCAAATATTATAGCTAAAATGGATAGAATTATCATAAAAACGCCCGCATGTTATCAGAAATGAGCGGGCCACTGTAACTTGATAATGCCCTCATATTACTTGACGACGGGCCATTATCACGCCCGTTGTTAGGTGACGTCATACGATAGGGATAGGTGACGTAACGTTCAATAGTGACGTCATCTGGTTTGTTCTATGACGTTTCCATATTTGTAAAAGTGGGTCAGTGACATTCGTGTTGATTTCAGTAAATGTTTCAAAATCGACAGTGCTGTTTCTTTTTATTTGATAACAAATTCCATCCATTTTAGCTATAATAACGGTAACGCTATTTTTCAGGGCATTATCATTTGCTGAAGCCCTCGGTCTTTTCAACTGCCCTCCTTCGTCGGGCAGTTAATGGAAGACCTCGGGCTTCTGCAAATGATAATGCCCTGAAAAATAGCGTTACCCTTATAGTGATGACACCAGGTGTTTGCCACAAGGGGAAGAAATGATACCGTCTTTCCCTGTTACACAAGTGTGTCAAGACACAGCTTACTGCTATAACCGAAAACTGATGTATGATTCTTACCGTGCGTCTTGTTGGTAAATAACTCCCCCACACAGAGTTTAATTTACATACATACTTAAAACATTTCTACTAAAAGCAGAAAACGTACGATTCCGATTATTCACGAGCATGTGTTTATGAATCAGTATCAAGTAGTGATGATACGAGGTTTTCGGGAAAAGGTGAGTGTGTCCTGCCCCACCGGTGGCACCCGTCATAAACTCGGGGGAAGGCAAGTCATGTGATCACCTTAAGCAAAAATTCCAACGATTGAAAATAAAACAAAACAGACAGTACCTATTAAAACAAAAAAAGAAGTTTGTAACTGCCGACGTTAACGGAGAACTAGCACCTGTTAGACTACCAGTACATCTCTCTCTATATATATATTAAGCTAAACTTGGAACAGTTAACAGTATGTAGTGCAGGGAGTGCGAGGTTGGTTTTGCCTAAAATATTCTTGTCAGTGTTGAATAATGTCCCACTGGTGTAACAGTTTATCATAATGACTAAACGGGAATACATTGGTAAGTATTATGCATAGATTAAGACACACTTAAATATTCATTTCTCGTTTCTCAAATGAATCAGTATGCAATAATGGGCTGTAAGCTGAATGAACTGGGAGCAAAAGTTGTATCTAAAACACCCATGTAGGCACATTTACGCAAAAGGTTGTCATCATAATGGAGACTGGATATTTTTTCAGCTACGACTGATATTTCTTAATTAGGACTATTTCATTTTAAACGCCATCTTTCGACAATTTATTTTTTGTGTGGCAAACGAGTACTTTTTTCTTCAAAATTCTGAAGCATAACTATTTTATCAAGCATTTTCTGGGACAATATATATATATTTGCATACAATCCCTGAGGTATTCACGCCCGACTTGCTCGGAACACTATGCCCATGAACGTTGAATGTTGACACTGGATAGTTGGAGCTTAATTCTAAAGGAAATGCATATTTGCCCTGAAAATGAACTTTACCCAACGTCATCTCCTAGCCAAAAAGTTACGATTACAGAATGAGTGGAAATGTACATCCATGTTGCAAAGAGCAGTATTGAATATATCTGCCAGTAAATCTTTTAAAGTCATACCTCTATCTTCTAGGTGATCCCTGCCTTGCATACCTCCTTGTTCTAGGTGATCCCTGCCTTGCATACCTCCATGTTCTAGGTGATCCCTGCCTTGCATACCTCCATGTTCTAGGTGATCCCTGCCTTGCATACCTCAATGTTCTAGGTGATCCCTGCCTTGCATACCTCCATCTTCTAGGTGATCTCTGCCTTGCATACCTCCATGTTCTAGGTGATCCCTGCCTTGCATACCTCCATGTTCTAGGTGATCCCTGCCTTGCATACCTCCTTGTTCTAGGTGATCCCTGCCTTACATACCTCTATCTTCTAGGTGATCCCTGCCTTGCATACCTCCATGTTCTAGGTGATCCCTGCCTTGCATACCTCCATGTTCTAGGTGATCCCTGCCTTGCATACCTCCATGTTCTAGGTGATCCCTGCCTTGCATACCTCCATCTTCTAGGTGATCTCTGCCTTGCATACCTCCATGTTCTAGGTGATCCCTGCCTTGCATACCTCCATGTTCTAGGTGATCCCTGCCTTGCATACCTCCTTGTTCTAGGTGATCCCTGCCTTACATACCTCCTTGTTCTAGGTGATCCCTGCCTTGCATACCTCAATGTTCTAGGTGATCCCTGCCTTGCATACCTCCATGTTCTGGGTGATCCCTGCCTTGCATACCTCCATGTTCTAGGTGATCCCTGCCTTACATACCTCCATGTTCTAGGTGATCCCTGCCTTACATACCTCCATGTTCTGGGTGATCCCTACCTTACATACCTCCATGTTCTAGGTGATCCCAGCCTTGCATACCTCCTAGTTCTAGGTGATCCCTGCCTTCTAACCTCCATGTTCTAGGTGATCCCTGCCTTGCATACCTCTATCTTCTAGCTGATCCCTGCCTTACATACCTCCATGTTCTAGGTGATCCCTGTCTTGAATACCTCCATGTTCCAGGTGATCCCTGCCTTGCATACCTCCATCTTCTAGGTGATCTCTGCCTTGCATACCTCCATGTTCTAGGTGATCCCTGCCTTGCATACCTCCATGTTCTAGGTGATCCCTGCCTTGCATACCTCCATGTTCTAGGTGATCCCTGCCTTACATACCTCTATCTTCTAGGTGATCCCTACCTTGCATACCTCCATGTTCTAGGTGATCCCTGCCTTGCATACCTCCATGTTCTAGGTGATCCCTGCCTTACATACCTCCATGTTCTAGGTGATCCCTGCCTTGCATACCTCCATGTATCTTGGTGATCCCTGCCTTGCATACCTCTATCTTCTAGGTGATCCCTGCCTTGCATACCTCCATGTTCTAGGTGATCCCTGCCTTGCATACCTCTATCTTCTAGGTGATCCCTGCCTTGCATACATCCATGTTCTAGGTGATCCCTGCCTTACATACCTCCATGTTCTGGGTGATCCCTGCCTTACATACCTCCATGTTCTAGGTGATCCCAGCCTTGCATACCTCCTAGTTCTAGGTGATCCCTGCCTTCTAACCTCCATGTTCTAGGTGATCCCTGCCTTGCATACCTCTATCTTCTAGCTGATCCCTGCCTTACATACCTCCATGTTCTAGGTGATCCCTGTCTTGAATACCTCCATGTTCTAGGTGATCCCTGCCTTGCATACCTCCATGTTCTAGGTGATCCCTGCCTTGCATACCTCCATGTTCTAGGTGATCCCTGCCTTGCATACCTCCATGTTCTAGGTGATCTCTGCCTTGCATACCTCCATGTTCTAGGTGATCCCTGCCTTGCATACCTCCATGTTCTAGGTGATCCCTGCCTTGCATACCTCCATGTTCTAGGTGATCCCTGCCTTACATACCTCCATGTTCTAGGTGATCCCTGCCTTGCATACCTCCATGTATCTTGGTGATCCCTGCCTTACATACCTCCATCTTCTAGGTGATCCCTGCCTTGCATACCTCCTTGTTCTAGGTGATCTCTGCCTTTCATACCTCCATGTTCTAGGTGATCCCTGCCTTACATACCTCCATGTTCTGGGTGATCCCTGCCTTGCATACCTCTATCTTCTAGGTGATCCCTGCCTTGCATACCTCCATGTTCTAGGTGATCCCTGCCTTGCCTACCTCCATCTTCTAGGTGATCCCTGCCTTGCATACCTCCTTGTTCTAGGTGATCTCTGCCTTGCATACCTCCATGTTCTAGGTGATCCCTGCCTTACATACCTCCATGTTCTGGGTGATCCCTGCCTTGCATACCTCTATCTTCTAGGTGATCCCTGCCTTGCATACCTCCATGTTCTAGGTGATCCCTGCCTTGCATACCTCCATGTTCTAGGTGATCCCTGCCTTGCACACCTCTATCTTCTAGGTGATCCCTGCCTTGCATACCTCCATGTTCTAGGTGATCCCTGCCTTACATACCTCCATGTTCTAGGTGATCCCTGCCTTACATACCTCCTTGTTCTAGGTGATCCCTGCCTTGCATACCTCCATGTTCTAGGTGATCCCTGCCTTACATACCTCCATGTTCTGGGTGATCCCTGCCTTGCATACCTCCATGTTCTAGGTGATCCCTGCCTTGCATACCTCCATGTTCTAGGTGATCCCTGCCTTGCATACCTCTATCTTCTAGGTGATCCCTGCCTTGCATACCTCAATGTTCTAGGTGATCCCTGCCTTACATACCTCCATGTTCTAGGTGATCCCTGTCTTGCATACCTCTATCTTCTAGGTGATCCCTGCCTTGCATACCTCTATCTTCTAGGTGATCCCTGCCTTGAATACCTCCATGTTCTAGGTGATCCCAGCCTTGCATACCTCCATGTTCTAGGTGATCCCTGCCTTGCCTACCTCCATGTTCTAGGTGATCCCTGCCTTGTATACCTCCTTGTTCTAGGTGATCCCTGCCTTGCATACCTCCATGTTCTAGGTGATCCCTGCCTTGCATACCTCCATGTTCTGGGTGATCCCTGCCTTGCATACCTCTCTCTTCTAGGTGATCCCTGCCTTGCATACCTCCATGTTCTAGGTGATCCCTGCCTTGCATACCTCCATGTTCTAGGTGAACCCTGCCTTGCACACCTCTATCTTCTAGGTGATACCTGCCTTGCATACCTCCATGTTCTAGGTGATCCCTGCCTTACATACCTCCATGTTCTAGGTGATCCCTGCCTTGCATACCTCCTTGTTCTAGGTGATCTCTGCCTTGCATACCTCCATGTTCTAGGTGATCCCTGCCTTACATACCTCCATGTTCTGGGTGATCCCTGCCTTGCATACCTCCATGTTCTAGGTGATCCCTGCCTTGCATACCTCCATGTTCTAGGTGATCCCTGCCTTGCATACCTCTATCTTCTAGGTGATCCCTGCCTTGCATACCTCCATGTTCCAGGTGATCCCTGCCTTACATACCTCCATGTTCTAGGTGATCCCTGTCTTGCATACCTCTATCTTCTAGGTGATCCCTGCCTTGCATACCTCTATCTTCTAGGTGATCCCTGCCTTGCATACCTCCATCTTCTAGGTGATCCCTGTCTTGCATACCTCCATGTTCTAGGTGATACCTGCCTTGCATACCTCTATGTTCTAGGTGATCCCTGCCTTGCATACCTCCATGTTCTAGGTGATCCCTGCCTTGCATACCTCCATGTTCTAGGTGATCCCTGCCTTGCCTACCTCCATCTTCTAGGTGATCCCTTGTCTGCATACCTCCATTTTCTAGATGGTGATCACTTGTGTTTGCATGAACTTGTTCTGCTGTTCTCATTTCATAGTTATGTTTTGGACTTTCGACGACTGTTTTCAGCCTAGTAACGTTTTGATAAGTTTTTTATATTTTTTGGTCAAATCAAATGTTCAAGGTTATACTTTCTTTACTCATGTAGTTTAACAGAGGATATATAAGGGACAAGATATATGGTACAACCTTAGATTTTTTCGCAATCGCCCGGATTGTAAGATCGGTGGTTTGATCCTCTAGCCACGTTTTACGAAAAGAAGTTTTAAAAAAGTACTTGTCGTCACCCTGCCTGGCGTTCTGCGTTCTGTATTCGAGGGATAAAGCACACTCCCAACTTACACAGCCCAACTGTTCTTACCAGGAGCTATAAGAGCTGTGCAATATGCATAAATAAAGGCTAAGTGTAGTGTTATCAATAAATATACGCAACAATTCAAGTTATTAATTTCTCAAGCTAAATAATTAATATATACAGAGAATAGCGTTGGCGACATAACAGCGCCCTGGCGGACACCTGACTGTACCTGGAGCACCACAAAACGAGCGAAAACGAGACAGAGTGTTATTCATAGATTGATTAGCATTAACAAATCTACCCTTTATGTCCAACTTAGAGAGATAAACCTTATCAAATGCTTTCATAATATAAATTAAACTCATCAACGGGGATTATATATTATTACTAGTGGAAAAAGACACTAAATATGTTGTGTGCTTCTTTGCTCCCCGACAAATGTAAAATTCCGATAAGTGGGGTGAGGTGAAAAAAAGTTTAACCTCGCATTAAAGATTATTGCACTGGGCCCCGTTCCTCAAAGCGATGTCTGCCTTACGATGATCACAGGCCTGTGTTAAAGTGTGGGGCTTACGATCACCTTAGCGCTGAGAAAGCTTTGAGGAACGTGGCCCTGGTATAGTTATATAGTTGTATAACTGTAGTTGTACATAACTGAAACGACACCACTTTGGCTGTCGTTAGCATTTGTGTTGACCTTCACCTTGTCATACCAAACTGGATCGCCCCCGTGGTCTAGTATTAGTATTAGATTCACGGCAGTCGAAGCGCTAAGATCGCTTTGTGGAAAGAGGTCCTGTTGCATAGTGTGTGCATAATTTGCACTGCAGGATTCTGCATTATGTCGTTAACAGAAATGATGAACATCAATCTCAATTCAATGACCGAAAATAAAGTTGCTATCAATAGGACCACCTAACTATCGGCGTATTTGCACGCCTGAGATAATAATGTCCCAAGAGTGTCGTCACCATTAGTAAAAACCGTAAAGAGATTTCACTTTGCTATGAAGGACTCTGTCCTATTGAAAAGTGTTATAATCTTGACAAACACACGATGAAAACAATACATAATTGCAGTCAACATTTCATTAAGCGTCATGATAATTGGCCGTAAGTGTATCATACAGGGCATGAAGGAGCGCCATTATTCAGAACATGTGATATCTAGCGCCCTCTATCGGTGTCCCCTGCAGCAAGGGCAATTAACTATCATGTTTATGTACACAAAGTGGTTTAATTGTCCTTACACAATAGCAAGCACGAAAACGTTGAAGTGGTACACAAAGACTCGATGTGGTTAGATGGGAGATTAGCTTCTCTACCTGTGAAGTGTTGTCATTCGCCGGAGCGATGTGTGATGTTTCTGAGTTACGAGGTGATGATGATTTTGGATGTCGTGGGAAAGATTGACAGCCACAAATGTTGATAGAAAGATGGGAAGAGATCAGCAAGAACTACAACGAAATGTCGCTGTCAACGAATTAAAAAGTTGACATCAATTTACAATTGTCTTCTATCACCGCGGGTGATGTTGTTCATGTTCCATCCCTTACATGGGTGCAGCGTGTGAAGCCAATGCTTGGTGCTACCCACGACCATATGCCTCGACTGAAGTTAAAAGCTAAACTCACTCACTATTTGTCTCACGTCAAGTTTAAAATGTTCTTCAAAAATGGTTTCCTTATTAAGAGACTCATCGTTTGTATTTAAGGATTGGTGTTTGGTGTGTTGACATGTTCTTGAAAGAAATAATTAGTTTACAAATACTGGAAGGATGATCAGGTTTTACAACATGTTGGATGTCCTGAAAATAAATATTTGCGACAATATTTTGCACATAACCGTGAGAAATCTAAAAGTCCAGAGATAAAAATCTTTTGCTTAAAAGAATAATTGTCCGACTCATGCCTTCCTTATTATAAATAATATTTTGCCCATCTATAAGCAGGATCGACAAAAATATTCTGTCCTAAAATCCCAAAACCTTTAAGGTCGGCCTCTAGATAAATTATACATCGAATCGCATGTAAGCCCTCATATGTCTCCAGACCGTGTTCGCTGAGTGGAGAAATATTATGCTTGTGGTCATTAAAAGCCAACACTACTCCTACTAACATCTTGATTGAAATACATACAGTGCGAGGAGTAGCTGAAACTGTCTGAGCCTAACCACGAAGAATGTATAGTACTCCCTTAACAGTTTGCATGTACATGTATTAAGTACAGCACTTTCCATTCTTCCAGACTGCGTTGAACCAAATACTAGTACACCGCCAGGCAGCATAATTTCGCAGGCAAAGTGACGAGGTATTCTCTGTTGATGAAAATGGACAAAATAGTACTTCCAACTGAAAGGGTTAACTCCAACAGCTATTCCGGACATGGTGTTAACATGGAGGATGGTGCTTCTGTAGAGGTGGGCAGCGGATGTCGAGAAGGGACGAGTCGGCCTAGAAGATGATCCAGAACCATGAAGACGTTCCACTGACACCACTCAGGAAAATGTTAATATAATACGTGAAATGATTATGGATGATCGACGACTTACCACACGTCATATAGCCAATACAGTAGGCATCCCTCATAAGAGTGTTGGGAACATTTTGTGGGCATGACAAAAGTTTCAGCATGCTGGGTTCCAAGGCTTCTGACTCCGGATCACAAACGCTCCAGGTTCATCTCGTTTTGAAGAAGACCCAGTTGTGTTGAGCTCTGTTAAACCATGTATACATCTTTGGTTCCCCCCAGTCTGCCAGAGTCTAAACAGCAGTCAAATCAGTAGAAAATCTAACATTTACCCTTTAGCTAGTAGGGTAATGACGTCGGTCTTCTGGGATTTCAAGGAAATCCTAAGGTGGACTAACTCCCGAGAGGTCCAATGCTATGCTAATTTGATTTTGCAACCGCGTGAAAATATGAAAGCTAAACGTTGTTGAAAAATAATTGTCTGGCAAGCAAATGATGATGACGTCATTGTTTCTGTCACAGAGAGACAAGTGGAATTAATACTATGTGGATTCCAAAACCATCAAAGGGATTTGCTTGGCTTTGTACAGTCTCTTGAAAGAACCAGGCTACATTCTTTCAAAACATTTGATTTTTCAACTTTGTACACCACTATCACACAAGACAAACTTAAGGCTAAACTTCATTCCTTGATCCATGGGGTTTTATTATAAAACGTGGTTTACAGAGCTTGTCCCAAAGTCGAGAAATTTCTCTTTCTGGTTTTGCAGGCATTCCGGCAACTTGTGATACTGACGTCCGCCCCTTTATCGTATCACAACTCGCTCGTTTGTCTGTCAAATGGGATACTATCTGGGGTCTTTTTATGAACGTGTTCTCAACTGCAGTTGTGATCGTTCCCCAAAAGGCGATCTCGGGCTTGTGTGTGCACGTGCATCACGTGCTGTTCATGCATGCGTTTCATTGTGATAAAATGTTGCGTTCAGATGCAACGCCACAGTAATGTAAATATACAACTCAGCGGTATATACAATTAAATAATTAGTTCCCTTATATTTGTCGGTCGTATAAATCCATTGCCATTTGGAAGAAGAGTTTTTAGTTACATGCATTCATATTGCATGTTGCACGTTTAGAATTCAACCATGAAATGCAAGCGTTCCACATATTCCTTGTTGTTAGGATTCGCACGTATGTCAGGGCGGGTAAGAAATGCAGTTATGAATATAAAACACGGGGTTCATATTGTTTTTAAATGCATTGCAATTGCATTTTCCCACAGTTGTTCTCTGTTAAAAATAATACTGTGATTTTCAAACAATTTCGAGTATTCCTTTTTTCAAAACTTCATTGATGAGCCTCCAAAAAAATTATTCTGGATGAAACGAAAACGTCGCATGGACTTAGCCCTGTTCTTGTAAACCCTTTACTTTGCGAATTAGGGGATCAATATTGTGATATATACTCACCACCAAAAGAAACCCGAATACCATACATGTTGGTTAATATATGAAGACTTACTCATATTCAAGAGATTTTAGACTGATTCGATGCATTAACGAACATACTGGTATGTTGTTTGGACCGCTGTGGACATCACATGTGACGTCGAGACACACCATTTGTCTCGTGCAGCATATCATGATGAAAATAGACCCGTGAGGATCCGGGGTAGAATAGGTCTTCAGCAACCCATGCTTGCCGTAAAAGGCGACTATGCTTGTCGTAAGAGGCGACTGAGGGGATCGGGTGGTCAGGCTCGCAGACTTGGTTGAAGAATGTCATCGATCCCAATTGCATTCTCGATCTGTGGAAACGAGCTAAACATGCCAAAAGTGCGAGAACGCGAGATTCTGGCCAAAAGGAAAAGTCAGTGCTAGTGATGTTTGTTTGTTGTGTAACGCCGCACTCAGCAATATTCCAGCTATATGACGGCGGTCTGTAAATAATCGAGTCTGAACCAGACAATCCAGAGATTGATATCATGAGCATCGATCCACGCAATTGGGATACCATGACATGCATCAACCTGGACAGCGAGCCTTACCACCCGATCCCATTAATCGCCACTTACGACAAGCATAGTCGCCCTTTTACGGCAAGAATAGGTTGCTGAAGACCTATTCTTCCCCGAAAGTTACCACGCCCGTTGGGCACGATGACACGCAATGAACGTCACCGAAACTGACCACTCGATCCATTGCGACAAATGAAGCTGTGTACCTTTGTTTAATAAATAAATTTCCATGCGAGTGGAAGTTTCCTGTGCGTGCGTGCGTGCGTGCGTGCGTGCGTGCGTGCTTACATGCGTATATGTGAGTGTGCGTTGAGTGGTGACTGTCCCCAGCAACGCTAAATCCCGGACACCATTTTTCTTTTGTTTTAGTCGAAGCAGGCTATAATCCGCCAGACCAAAACCCAGCTCCATTCCTGAGGTGCTCTCATGAACAGGATTAATTTGAATTCTTACACTGAACCATGATGACTTGCGACTGTCTAGCCCTGCGAGGACACCGCCCGATCTATCTGACATTCGCGACACGCACAAACACAATTCCGTAAACAACTGTAGTCGCCATGACAACGATACGGCCTCATTGCACATCCTTAACGGGGTGATAAGGTTCAACATATTGAAGTTAGTAGTTATTATCATGTTTTCACCAATAGAAACACCAATCCTAGCCTCGCGTGACCCGGGGCCACCCCAACCGATCCGCTCACCAGTGATGTCTCGTCGATACGTGACTTGAACGAGACTTGTAGAACATTATCCACCCCCCTTCATCATTATCTCTCCGACATGTTTTTAGCAGCTCTTGAGATTATGATACATCCGGGTTATCACACGAGGGCAGACGACACATCAAAGACTATGGCCGCGCAAACAAATGACAAGAAATGATTGACGTCTGCTTCAAAGTGACGTTGGACTAAGCGACTAGTACCTGCGACAAGCATTTGGCAGTGGCCTAGACATTTAAACACATATTCTCTCACAACACACAAAAATCATCGCGGAGTTGTGTATAGAGGAAGAAACAAACCAAATGACTGATCGTGTGCAGGCATGACGGCTAATGTAGCACACCACAAGTTATCACATTTCGGGCACAACATATACATGACTCTTTCTCGGGGTACAGATTGTGTCACTGGAGCTATCTTATTGTCAAGTAAGCGTCATGACAGGTGCAAGCCTTGAATATCCGATTTATAATTAAACAAGATTTCAGAGACATGCGAGGATAAATGACCCTTCTAATTGTACGCTGATGCCCAGGAAGACCACGTCGCCATGTCCATCTGACTACAAAAGTCCAGTTTTCACCCTTGCCGAACAACGTTGGAATCTCGTGGCTCGATCGTAGCGAACCAGTGGCTATTACGAGTTATGTCCCTCCTATTGACCAATCAGATTCCACCTCTCATATCACTTGCATTTGCTTCCAACAAAACGGCGGCTCCGAAACAAGACGATCTGATCGATAATTAATATCTTTGTTATAAAACGGGTCTTACCTCCCGAAGTGCATCAGATAATTTCAGCACATTGATGAAAAAAATGAATTTGGAAGATATCTGGCGACGCCTAGTTGACGGGACACATGCTTTGCAAATCCTGCAGTCGACCGAAATATGCACTTTGAAATCCATGTTGTTTACGAACCGGACGCGAGTTTGATTGGACTATGCATATACTCATTAGTTCAGCCAAAATGTAACTCCAGAATTTCCGCCTAGTTCGGCAAGGATGGAAACTGGACTTTTACAGTCAGTTAACCCCCTTGCCTTGGGAAGACGCGCAATGCCAGTCTGCTGTGCAGTCGATCTGTGGTGCCGCGATCAGCCAATCTGATTCCGCAGTGTTGTGCCAGCGGTTGAGGATGCAAGTGGATGGAAGCGCCATCATAAGGTATTGCTGAATATTTTTTGGGAATTGAACACTTTCTATTTTGATCAATGTCACCCAACAAGGTCGATGCAGTCAGTTTACGTATTACTATTCGTATAACGCAAACACAAGCGTCACCTAACAGCATCATTCTGTAGTTTAATCAGAGATCAGATCAGCAAAATACATGTACTAGAGAAATTCAACTTTCCCGTCAAATCCATGTGCCTTTCGGGTGGTGACACTGTATGGTCAATCCGACTGGGAGTCACTGGTATTTTCCTCAACCCCCTTCAGCCACACGAGACGCTGGGGGCGCGGACGCCGCGTCTTACTTCCTCCCTGGGGGTATCTGTTTTCGGAACTATTTTGCGAGGAGTTCCTACATGGCACCGGAAGTAGACGAATAGGAGAACTGGTCACTGTATCATCATCGTCTGCGGCGACGTCATGACCACGTCCGCCGTCGCCGTGTCGTGGGCTTCTTCTTGTGTACATTGTCCTGCTCGAGGAATGGCTTCGAAAGGTCTTCTCGATGGGGCACGCTGAGGAATTTTGGTCGCGACCTCCCACTCGGGAAGGGCAGCTTGTCGCGCCTCTGAGAGACACATTGGACAGATCAGACAGGTTGGCAGCAGGGTCCGATTGTTGCCTCTGTCTCCGTGACTTGACATACGGTTCCCCTAAACTCCGGGCAGAGCTCCTTACTTTGCTGATGGAACCACTCTTAGACAACGTCCTTAATATTTTTCGTAACTCTTCCCTGTTCGCCTCTTTGTCAGCCTCACCTACAACACATCATATATTACATACGAATATTTGCATAGAGTTTTTCTTTAAAAACAATGGACATGTGATGTTTTCGTCTATCCATCATCAGTAGGTCAGTAGGTAAGCGACCGGCCATCACGCCCAAAGAACTGGGTTCGATTTCTCAACATGGGTACAAGAGGTGTCAAGTCAGGAGCCAAACCCCCCGGGCATCTCTCGGTTTCTACGACAAGCTAGGGGTACTGGGGACCTGTTCTACTCTTCCGACTGACCTCGTGAATCTCTGTACATACCTATTGTATAAATCCTCGTGTATTGAGGAAATAAAACTTGATTATTACCTTCTGCAAAATCAAACTTACATTTGTTTAAATACTGTTTGACCTTTGCATTAAAAGATCCTTTGCGAGCGGGTTCAATGTCATTCAAAAGTTCATCGTATTCAAGGTCGTCCTGTTTTCTGTCACAGCAACAACAGAAGAAGTCGAGGCAGAGTTGATTGCTAATTGTGAAAGTGCCGGGAGGCGTGATCGCATCAGTCTCGCCTCGTTTCAGCTGGGTGATGTAGACTTTGAGGAGACGAGACCTGGAAGTACAGGACGAGGTGCGGATTGAGGAACATTCATCTGACTGCAATCTCTTACAACATACGGGGCGGTGGGGTAGCCTAGTGGTTAAAGCGCTCGCTCGTCGCGCCGAAGACCTGGGCTCGATTCCCGACAAGGGTACAATGTGTGAAGCCCATTTCTGGTGTCCCCCGCCGTGATATTGCTAGAATATTGCTAAAAGCTGCGTTAAACAATACTCACTCACTCACAACATACATTATATACTCACTGGCTAACTGACTGTGGTCATAGCATACTAATAACATGACAAAAAAATTGAGCAGGGCTAATACCCCCGACCTCGACTTCAGCATGTTTCTAAGTTTAAAACATGAAACAACAAAATAATTCTCACAAAAATTTTCGAAATCAAACTCTACACTGCACCTTTCCCATTGGTATAGAAATGGTATCATTAGTTAGAAAAGAATTCACAAAGTAGTTATAGATAGCACAATTGCTGAAGAAAAAAAATATATTCTAAGTTCAATACATGAAGAAAATCATATTTTTTCAGAAAATACACACATCACAATTAAACTTTTCACTTTTTACAGAAATAAGCATCCTCTTTGAGGATGCTGATAACACGTAGAAGCTTTTAAGATATATACAGAATACTAAACGAGCTTCCATGTAATACCAATTTTATGAAACGAGTGAATAGTTCTGGTATCTGACGAGCGAAAGCGAGTCAGATACCACAACTATTCACGAATTTCATAAAATTGTTTTTACACGGGAGCGAGTTAAGTATTTTATTTATTACTGGCCATTTATAACGTTTTTAGAATTATACTGTCAAAAGTTGAAACGTATGAATTTAATACCATACAACGGTCCACCTTTAGAATTCAGGAGCCCGTTCCACAAAAGTATCGTAGAGTTAAGATTATCGCAACTCATATACTTTAACTTAGACCAACGACTTTCGTTGCGCTACCGTACGATCGCCTTGTGGAACGGGGCCTTGCGCCTCAAAGTTTACAATCACGTCACAATACCCGATGACGTAATTTGTGGAATTTTGTTGCAAGATCCTTCTGCGAAACAATGCCATGTGACGTCAGCCTAGCAACAAGGTTGCTGGGGTCATCGAGTGTGCATAAGCTCCTCTCAGTGATCTATCATCTCCACACGCAATGTCGTTGAATAAGCCAAGGGATGTTGTGAGCTTTCAATATTTGTTCGTGAAACGTGTTCCGAGAGTACATAAGCACGCGTTTTGGTATTACACAATGTGAAATACAGCTGTATGTTTATTAAACGGGTGATCTCTTCACGGGCAAGTAATAAATACCTGTATTTAAATAACGACGAATCCCTGAATACAATCCGACCTCTGCCATGTCGGACAAGTTCATTTTATGAACAGGGGGGTTACGTCCGGTATTTCATGCATATTCTCGTAATTTTCACGTCGAATATCTGAACCTTTTCTCACATTATTGTCATATCCGATTGTCATATCCCGTCCACTTTGGGATGCGATGATTCGGCCATTGCGTTTATCTGCGTTGCCGTGTTACATATTATATATATATATATATATATATATATATATATATATATATATATATATATATACACACACACACACACACACACACATATATATATGGGAAACAACTCAATCGACACGTCCCTCTAAAACTTAAAATCGACCAATTTACGACGTTATCAAGGTGCGAGCGCATGTTCGAATCTCAGGAAATGACGTAATAAAAGAACAATGTTTTATCGTGAAGTAAACTACGCTTGGTTTTTCATTGTTCTTTGCACCGCCTCCGTGGTCTTGTGGTAGAGCGTCCGCCCGGAGAGCGGAAGGTCCAGGGTTCGATCCCGGGCCGCGTCATACAAAAAGACATTAAAAGATTGTACTTGTTGTTACCCTGTCTGGCGCTCGGCATTAAGGGGCTAAAACAAGGACTGGTCGGCTCGGAGTCAGTATACTGTGTCTGAGTGGGGTATTCATGTTAAACTGCGGCATGGTATCTCAGTGAGCTAGCACTATAAATCGGCATCAGTCCGGACTAGTACAAGCAGCCACACACACACATACACGTGCATGCACGTCGCTATATAAGTGCAATAATCTTGGACGCGACGTTAAACCCAATTTCACCTCACCTCACCTCACCATTGTTCTTTGCGATATATCGCGTAGCTATGTTACATTTAAGAAATAATGACTCGTGGTCGTTGTTTGTCGTACAATAAAACACTGCAGGGAAAATCAACCATACTTACCGCAGTACCGAGTAGTTTCTCCCTGCAGTGTTTTATCATAAGGGTAACGCTATTTTTCAGGGCATTATCCTTTGCAGAAGCTCGAGGTCTTCCAACTGGCCGCGGACCGTGGGCTTCTGCAAATGATACATTCGTCACCACTCGCGCCTTTCCGTAACCTGCAAGAAGTTTCGTCCCCCTATCGATGAATGTTATGTGCGAAAATACGACAAACCAATCAAAATGCGCGTATGATTTCAAGTTCTTTCTTTCAAGTATATCTTAAAATATACCCAAGACACAGTAAAATGTGTTCAATCATACTGTATAATTTCGCACGTCCCGATGCACTTGAAATTTCATCTGAAATATATATAATATATGGGGAAATATATGTGCACCATTACGCAACGAGTTGACAATTGTTTTAGGTATGCCCGTTTGCACTAAGACGGAACCCGGTCGCAAAAATGGCCATGAGAGGGGCACGAGTCGCTATTCGGCTAGTCCCGGAATAACACGAAGTGGTCACGAATGCAAATGATAATGCCCTGAAAAATAGCGTTACCGTTATTATAGCTGAAATGGTGAAATTTGTTATCAAATAAAAAGAAACAACAATATCGGTTTTGAAACATTTTCTGCAATCAACACGAATGACACTGACCCACTTTTACAAATATGGAAACGTCATAGAACAAACCAGATGACGTCACTATAATACGTGACGTCACTTTCTCTACCCTATGACGTCACCTAACAACGGGCTTGATAATGGCCCGTTGTCAAGCAATATGAGGGCATTATCAAGTTACATTGGCCCGCTCATTCCTGATAACGTGCGGGCGGTTTAATGATAATTCTATCCATTTTAGCCTTATTATAATGGTAACGCTATTTTTCAGGCCATTATCAGCCCGAGGTCTTCCATTAACGGCCCGACGAAGGAGGGCAGTTGAAAAGACCGAGGGCTTCTGCAAATGATAATGCCCTGAAAAATAGCGTTACCGTTATTATAGCTAAAATAGATGGAATTTGTTATCAAATAAAAAGAAACAACGATATCGGTTTTGAAACATTTACTGCAATCAACACGAATGCCACTGACCCACTTTTACAAATATGGAAACGTCATAGAACAAACCAGATGACGTCACTATTGAACGTGACGTCACCTATCCCTATCCTATGACGTCACCTAACAACGGGCGTGATAATGGCCCGTCGTTAAGCAATATGAGGGCATTATCAAGTTACAGTGGCCCGCTGATTTCTGATAACATGCGGGCGGTTTAATGATAATTCTATCCATTTTGGCTATAATATAAGGATAAACAACGAGCACGAGTCGTTTATGTCTTATATGGGATATCAACATTATGTACAGCCTCTTTAAGGATGATGATAAAATGTACCCGTATATTTATAATGACGACACCCTGTATAGAATGCGACCTCGGCAATGTCAGTCAAGTCCATTTTTTTAAAAGGGGTATTACATTTCCCGCATATTCTCACAATCTTCACGTCGATTATCTGTCCCATTTCTACTAATATCGATCGTCACAACTCTCTCGTTCTTCATAGCGATTTATCGCGTAGCTATCTTATATAGATATATATGGTTATGGATCATATGGTTTTACATATTGTGGTCTAGTAGATAGAGCGGCTGCCCGGAGAGAGGAATATCGGTGGTTCGATTCCCGGTTGCGTCATACCAAAATACGTTAAACTATGGAAAAGATAGGGGTAAAAAGAAGACAACCTACAAAACTCACTGACTTCATCTATCGATGAGTAAAACGGGTCATGAGGTATGTGGGACGCTTTATCTTAGAAGTTCCCGAGAGAAGAGATTGTTGTCGGTTACCGACCCTCTCGCCTCACGAGTCCTTCTCATAGATAGGGAGCATGCACTGCTATAGTGAGGAGACACTTGAAACCCAATATGCAATATTTATAGCGAAAAATAACTGAGCAAAAATACAACAGCAGTATATATTGATTTTCATTGATATCTTTGCCCGCATTCTCATCTTCATCCTCGCACATGTCGACAACACAGCCGTCGCACACCTCCATAGTATCGACCGCTAACACGTTCCTAACATCACAATTGCATAACCCCTTGAATAATTGGGTTGACGCGGGCGTTACGGTAAGCTGGATACCCGTCTTTCGCTGTCTATGTGAGGGCACTATCTCCACTGGCACGGCATGTGGCCATTTCCTACGCCACTAATCGCCTGACATTGCGATTGCATGGTTTGAGGGATAGTTGCACGACTTCCTCGTCAGTTGTGTTAATGTAAGCTATAAGGGGCATAGGGGAGACAACTCGCACATCATCGTCAACATAGTGTTCATTTTCTTGGTTTCGGCTTACCATATCATTTATATTCCCATTTTCTCAAATGTTTATTTAGTATTATATACTACATGCGCCCGCTAGAAAGCCTGTAGTTGTCCAGTTGGCTCACTGTCCGTAACCTATACTAATCCTTTATGAGCAGGTATGTACCCTGGTGCATTAGAACACCAGCTTCTGCAGCGTAATGTCGCACATGACAGAGAAGGGAATTGTTTCTAGGAGTAAGCTAGTGATTAACTACCTTGCCTTACAGGACACCAAATAGGCCACACGGCTGAGGCTTCCAATTAGGAAAAAAAATGATCTTGCAAACATCATCATTTCTCCTTTTTGATTATCCACCACATTTATTATTGGGATATCAATATTTGCCAAGAGAAAATAAATGATATACAATATGGCCTCTTTTATAGCCTAAGTGTGCTCAAAGCGCATAAAATCAAATTGTCACTTTCATCTTGACCCTTAATGGTTTTGCAACATAAATGACGTTTCATAGACCTACCTTCATTGGAATACTCCTCCTCATCATCACAAGCTCACCTCATTCTGGACTCACGGTCGCATCATCATCATCATCATCATCATCATCATCACAAGCTCACCTCATTCTGGACACACGAGCGCAGTGTACCAGGATCGCCAACAGTGCCACGGCTGCCCCCACCCCGCCTCCAAGGATAAGAAGCTGGTCGTAGCTTTGGTCCCAGGCCTCCTTACCCCGATGGACGCCAGTACCGACTACAAGCGCTGCATGGGCGTCATCTAAAACACAAGGAAAAACTTCGTGCATAACGAATTACACCTTGATAAATAATTCGTTAGGGACGCACTATTTGATATTCTTATCAATGGCCAGTTTTTTTTAACAAAATATATTGTTCAAGTAGAAATAATATCTTTAAAAAAATTGTTTCGCTTCGCATTTTGAAGATGTGATATAAACAAGTTCAAATCTCTGATCACTGCTCCTGTGTATGTAAATTGCCGTTAATGTGACTTCTTGGACTCAGACCTGCTCTGTTTTCTGGTCATTAGACACTCTCCTACCCAGAGTTCCATGCGACCAGCATAGTACCTCTGCCACAGGCCAGCGCCATGTGACGAATCGTCACATCTCACACAGTCCATTCAAAATATTGCATATGTTTTCCATCTGTTTCATTTTGACAAGTCTACATATCTAGATAAACATATGTCATAGAATGGTTAACTTTCATTGAGAAAATATCCTAAATCGTGAAAACTATTTCCATTTGCGTAGTTATCCTATGTTTACATTGGTTGTACGGCTCCGCGTGCTGTCATCGAAGCCCTACGGAGAGCCAGCGATACGGTCACTTTGATGCGTAAATATGTATTGTCCTGCAACTCACTGTCGCAGTTGTAGTAGCATATCTATATAATTATGCAAACCAATATGTAAAGAACCCCCAAATACTTGCATTAAAGTACTGTCGAGAATGCTAGAAAACTGCTTTTCTGGCTTAATTTAATAAATACGAGTCATAGGACTATAAATAGAGCATGTATCAAAATAACGAAAATTGCCCTAATCTAGCCTGTCCGAACTGACACTGTGATTACGCTTAAATGTACTTTTACAGGTAAACTGATGATCAACTTAGAAAATATTCGTGTGTTGTCATGCATGTATGAAATGGCCTATAACCTGAGGTAATTACCTAACACCTGTCCCGAAGTGATGACCTCACAGTCCCGTGCATTCTCCCAGGTGCCAATGTCACTGAGTTGGGGGTGGTCTCAAAATATCACTGTTATTGTACTTAATTGACATGTGGGTTGATGGGGCAGCAATTTAGGATATGTACTGCATTATAGTTGCTTGGAAACATGATGGAATAGTTTAGAGCTATGAAACGGGATGAGTATTGGAAGGTTGCGGTTTTGGAATCCAGAAGTATTTGTTGTTCTACACATGATTTCTTGAGGTAGCATTTATCTCCGCTGATGACGTATATGAATCTGTACTTTTGAATGTTGTGTTATGTCTTGCCACGAACCCTTTACACTTAGCCAAGATGGGCACAACAGGGTTAATCTCACAATGTCTGACTGGCATATGTAGCACAACGTAACCGTGTTGTGCCGCAAACACATATGTCCTGTACTTTACAGGGTTCTTATTCAGCCGAATTTTCTCCATGAATTGAACATTCGTTTCATAAGTCGACCAATGTCATATATTCCTGTATGGTCGCCTTCAGATTACTGATGGTTTGAGCGACAGAATCTGATTCCCGGACGCTACATTAACTGGCGTTATCCATGACAATGACAATGACGTTGTTTAAAATGGGCAATTGCTGAAGTTCCAACTAGTCTATGAACACATCACCTCCTATAATTTCCTTATGAAAATCACCAGTTTTCTTTTTCGCCTCGAAAACTAACACACATCCATCAATTAGCCCAATATCATGGGATGCAGCGTGCAAAACAATGACACGATTACCTTTACCTGATGGTCTGTTGGTGCTTTTTGTCCATATGCCGATAGCCAGATGTAGTCAGTGGAATGAATCATCAAGGTAAATCAGGACGCCCTTACTGTGATAGTTATGAATGGTTCGGAGATAATGTGACCTCATAGACAGGATGGAATATTTTCTCCTGAAAAGTGCTCGGTCATCGCCACGCGCAGTGTATCGAAATCCCATCTCTTGGAGAGCAATAGTTCGTGCAGTTAACATTAATTGTATCTCTAATTCCTCCCTAATTCTACTACAAGTGGGGTTACCTTCTGCTCATAAAGCTTGTACACTATACGCCTAATCACCCTTCATCAAAGCTGTCTAATATCCTTTTACGTCCCAGTTTTGTTTTTGAGACCACTCCTATACCTTTTTTTAATATTTATCATACCGTAGACTTGATGGTATGAATTAAAAACCCAATAGCTTGGGCAGTTCGGTAAATCACCTATCTAAATTAATAAATGGTTTCCCTCTATCTCTCTAAAGTGCAAAGAACTTGTATACATTTCCCAGCACAGACTCCATATTGTGTACCATGGTTATGGCTATGCAAGTGTAATGTAACATGCTTCATGGGAGCAATGTTAACAAAGCAAACGCATCGTCATTTTGTCATTTTAGAAGATGCACATCTAGAATTTTCACAGATGTTTTATGAAGACTACATTATTATCATTATAACGGAGTCACGTGCGCATATTTCTATAGCCCGTTTCAAATTGCCACCAATGGACTTAAATAAAAATGTAAACTTCCTGTTTTCGTTCGAATTTGTCTCCTGTAAACTTGTCGATAGGACTCCTTGTGACTGAAATACTTCAAACCACAGGTAGTCCGAATTACTCGATATTTTAATAACAACAGTCTGTGAAAAATTATATCCTTTTTTAACAGGCAAAAGGCAGTTTTCTAGCATTTCTGACAGTACTTTGTTCCGTTCTATTCTGATTTCTGAAAAAGCGCGTTTGTTTTCAAACAAGAGAAAAGACCTGTCACGTGATATGCAAATTAGCCTGTGACAGTGGTATTATGTTAAGTCACCAACTGCGCCGGGATGTGGTCATTAGAGCCGGCGAGCGGAAGTTCGGTGATACTTATTACCTTCCTTATCTGACTTTCCCGTCGGGCCGGAATGAGTCGGAGGGGCATCTACGGACAAAATCGTTATGACATTAAATACAGCCATTCAAAAAACATTTCCACAATTATTTATTTAAAAAAAATTACTACCATGTAACAAATAAAAACAAAAACACAAACAACTGGACTTGATCTGCCAACAAAGTTCGTGAAAGGAAAACCAATGGTCTGGTCTAAGGGACACAACTCTACCGAACTTATCGCCAGTGTCGGAGACGGTGGCCATGCTCTGTCTGTGCAGTGTCCGGTTCAAGGCCTTCACAACACGTTTTAATAGCTTTATAATGATATTCCCCACGGAACTATTTTTTGTATTTATAACACCCGCCCTTAAAATTATGATGCATATGTTCTGGATCTCAGTTTGCACATAAGAAAGCGAGTATCGGAAGTTAACTTTATGCAACTGGTTTCCTTGCCCATAGTACATCTAGGATACATAATACAATGACAAACATGCACCATCTGATAACCATGCGATCTTGGGATTCCTGACAACCATAATTACCAGACGTCTAGAAAATCCTAATTGTACCTTTTTGTAATTTACACATTCTAGGATGGTTAAGATGAGAACGTGCCTACGTAGCGTGCTACAGGAAACAAAACCGACTTAAAACTCAAGTCATAAAGTTATTACAACCATTTGAAGCTTACCTAAAACATATAACATTACTCGATCTCGTTTTCCACACTGCCCTTTTGCATTGCAAGGACTGAGGCAATGCTCGAGAGGAACACGGGTGGAGTCTTTCAACCGGTTGTCACATCGGCACAGTTGAGAATACGCCTGGAACGATATTTGCATTTAATTAGTGAGTGAGTTGGGTTTCACGCCGCTTTCAACAGAATTTCACGACCATTACGATGTGTGAGCTTGATGTAGAAGGAAAGCCTTTAGACGTTTGCCACTTTAGTGAAACCCACGAGAAAGTGTATGGTGCTGACAAATCAGGAAACATAATCAGGGCGAACAGGGAATTGAACCCGCGATCGTTGGGTTTCTGACAAGCTCATAATATTTCTGATACTATCATAGTGTTTCTGAAACGCTCATAAGGTTTCTAACAATATCACAGTGTTTCTGACACGCAAATGAGAAGTAACAGCGAGTGGCGGCGCCTTAAACTAGTGCCCTCTCTTATTTGATTCAAATTTTAAAAAAAAACAATATTCACATTCCCACTGCTCGATGAACTTTCCTTTGAAAAAGAGAAAAGGTGATAAAAATAATAATAACAAACTATGATAATTAATAATCATTGTTTTCACACTGTTTCAGAATGGCGAAACGAGAACATTATTAAAATGCAATGCACATTCAATATGATCAAATTATAAATCTTCCTTTATGAACATATTTCCTTTTACGTGTTTTCATTTTCATACGTGTTTTTATCTGACGTGTTTGTGCAGCTGAATGACATACCTCGATCGCAGCGAACGTATAGTTCTGCTGTCTGCAGTAGTTCACACACCAAGCAGGGCCGCTGTCTCTTTGGTCATGTGGACGTCGGATAAAGGCCTTGAGGGCGAACTTTGATGGACGAAAGCAACCGAGGTGTACTGGAAGAGTTGCAGATGATAATTGTATCACAAACAGCCCAGAACCCTGTTGATCCTACCTACCTGACGCTTGTTTGAAAGTATTTTGTTGAAGGGGGGGGGGGGGGGGATGTCGTGGCAAACCTTTTACACAGTAGAACCATGTGGGGAATCGAACAACGATCAACCAAGAGCGAACGCTTTAACCACAAGGCTACCCCCTTTCTCCTCGTACCTTTAATATACTTAATCACATGTTAATTACTGTTGCATACAAATCTTCGTAATTGTACTTTTACACCCAAATTGAAAAGAAATGGTATCCAGATATATGCAAGCATACCAGATAATACGTGCAACTTCCAAAGATATCTGGACAGATAAGAATGGATTAAAATACAACAAACCGGCAATTTTGTTGCACTGGTAAGATTGGTTATTATCATTACACTCACACAGGGTTGTAATTACTGCCATTCTAAAACACAACAAAGACATTGTGTAAAGATGTTAAAGCCTACAACAACATAACCGCAACTTGGTACAATTCCCCAAATTCTGAATTATTTAATAGTACTCATCTTACCGTGGTTTTTACTGATGCCACGATCTGTACATAGAACCACCATCAAGAAGAGCCACCATTTCATCGAAATCATTCTTGCATTCGCCCATCTTGGATTGTCTGAACGACAGTTTTGTGACGTCATCAAATTCTGTAAATAGCGTCATTATGACGTCATGATGTTTATGACGGGTACTGATAGACTGGGTTCCTGTCTACCTAAACTAAATCGCGCTAAGCTTGAGTCGCGTACCAACAGTGGAGCCAGTTTAAGGTACGAACAGACTTAAGCTGGTTGCCGGCTCCCTATGCGCGTCGTCAACTTGCGCCAAGCTAGGATCCGGTACAGGCCAAAATAAAAAAACTCAGCGTGTTTATTTGACGTCACATCCGGTGATTTTCAAAAATGGCTACGCTAATGCCGGTACAGGGGAGGGAGGGACACACCTGTGAAAAGCGTGTCATCTTGCGTTTGAAGGCTTACAAAATTCCTAAAAATGTTATGAAGTAGAGAAACTGACACAGGCTTTCCCCTTGGATGATAGAGGGACATATTTGTCCCTCCTCTTCAACCCTCACTGTGAAGTCGAATAAAATTCAAACTGCAGCAGTCACAGAGACACTTCACAGTTTTGAATACGATGGGAAATTCCCTGTTTGGTCATGTCATCCACTGGCATTTTTGGCCAAGCAAAATTACTGAAAATGAGGAGCATAGTAAATGTCGACATTTTTTTTACACATTTCTAAATTACCACTCACGGCGTTATTTACAGCATGTTTTGAAATAATAAGTTCGGCTATTCACTCGGCGAAATGAATTTCAAAAATAGCATAGCATCACCGGTATCTGTCGTTGATCAAATCCTCAATGATCATTCCAAAACGTCGCCGATAGCCTTAGAATCGTTTAGAATGTCTTGGAAAATACGCAAACACGAACGCCGAAGTGAACTTTCCGTCATATTGGATAGTGTTTACAAAATCACGTTTCACGTATACCGGTTATGAGATGCCTGTAACATCACGTTAATTTTATACTCAGCTGCGATACATACATCCTTGAATGCCTCATACAGAGTAGAATCAAATGACGCATGGTCCTTGTCACCAATACAAAGTGTGTAGATGAAATCAATCAAAATAAATTAGGTGTGAAAACGAACGCTGTGCTCGAAAAACTACACTTGTTTGAAATGTAAACAGAGCAAAATTAAGATTTTACACAGTGTAGCATTTTCTCCTATTTTGAACTATCCATTCGTCTATTCATTGAATACATTGGCACAACAATTTCAGAACAGTGAACACGCCATTTTGTAAAAGTCGGTCACCGGTAGTGATGTCATACGCGCCAACGTTGTTGAACATATTAGGTAATTTCTTGGAGGTGAAGGTCCTTGAACAATGTTGAATGAAAGCACACACGATCATTGTATCCTGCTGTTTACAGTTATAATTATTTTGTAGATTTTGCATATCTTTCATACATTTTTTCGCCTACTTTGGATATTTGTCAATGTTCGATATGATATTATACGTAGATCTAGGCCACAACGTGTATCTACCTTTGATAATCTCCTGTTTGTTTGGACAGGAAATTGATAAGTTTATATATATAGTGTCGTATACGATATTTCTTTAATCTGGACAGTGTTACATCATTACCTTACGTTGAGTCACATATTTTTGACAATGCAGTTAATAATGAACTGTACAATGTGCAGAAATGTTTTTATTATGCTAAATATTGAGATATGCAAGACAGCAATGCCCGAGACGAGGTAAGAGAACCTCTTCTCTCTGATTGTTTGGGGATAGTTGTAATGCATTAATAAAAGTTTCGATGCCACAGAGATAACTCCTTTTGAGGATGATGCCCATGTCTGTCATGTTCAGTAATATGGAATGCATACCATAAGACCCCATACCATCTTTCCAACGATCTTGAAAATTATCAACATAATCACTTAACACAGGTTTGATTTATGTAAATAGTTACTAAATACCATCCATGTTTAAAAGAAAATCGACACCTGGACGCACCCAGGTGCAATCTTAGACTACATTACTACTATAGTATTATTTGTAACACTTTGAAACGGAATGTCACCTTCATACTGCTGTCACTCAGCTACAACGTTGTACAAAGTTAGAAGTGATGACTGGATGAATGAATAGAAACAATCCATTATGATTCTGCCCATTTGTTGAGGAATGGACATTGACTTATTTCGTTGGTATTATTAATTGTAATGCATTTGAATGTTGTTTAAAAATATATAGCTAGAAAATATCAACATCGGCCATCGTTAATTGCTATTCTATTCCAATTTCAATATTTTCAACAGAGGTTTTATCATTTTAAACGTAATCATCCAATAAATACATTGCAACCATGCACATACGAGTCGTACAACACATTTCTATTTTGTCAGAAGAGTCAAATCATATTTATTACGAGTTATTCTTTATTCCTTAAATGGAACACCAACCCTCTTAAAATAAACTTTTTCGACGTCATGGAATGGAAATATTTGGAATATTTTCAATGCGACATTTATACTTTATGGGTGGCTCTACATATGTCGACATATATAAACTTCCTACATGCGTATCTCGTTCAAATACCTGAGAATATTTTATTCGCTCAAAGTTTTCTGACAAGTGTATAATAAATATTTTTCTCGCATAGCACAATTTGGGGGTGTATTCGAAAACCTGCGAAATGTTCATGCAAAGAATACGCTAGACTATGTTTACTATCATTTCTCTTACATATCGATATCATGCAGTAAAATATATGAAGAAAATAATTTTGGAAATTTAATTTCCTACAATTAATTACAATTTAAAGTTTGAAGGTCTTTCCTGCACCCGACGGTGGCACATCTAACAAAATGACTTAAAGTAGTTTGTGACGTTTCTCAGTGGAGGCTTTTGTAGAAGGGTAGCGCGTCGTCTAAAAATAGCGACCAATGAAAAATTACATAACATAGTGTATGTTTAATATTTCGAAGGCGCTCACAGCCATCGTCTCATTGGCCTGTACCGGCTCCTATATTGTGATATTGGAGACGGGGCCCAGCTTAGAACAGACTGCCAGGCGGTCTATTCACGAAGCTGAGATTGTCGTAAAGGTGCCGTAGTGAAAGCGAGATCTTAGCTCAGTCTATTCTCGAAGTTATCTGAGCATGCGTATACGAATTTAAAATGCGAACACTTTCCCGAAATTAACGAAAAAGTTATTATTAGATCTAGATATATGTTTCTTTCATGCTGTATGATAATAAACGTCACATAGAATGCACGTAACAAGAAACGGCCAGTGAATCCAGTACGTAATAACGCTAAATCAATGTTCGCCGAAAGACAAAAACACCACATGAGTTATCGGTCTTTGATATGGCGTCATCGGAGCCAACAATCGCGAAAGTTTCGATCTGTTCGTTCAAATTCCAAGATTCGTTCGTGTTTTGTGCGGATTGAAACGATGCTACTGTAGTGAGTTTATGTTTCAGTATACCAAAGACCCTGCAATGTGTATGTATTACCACGCAAAGACTCAGAACTATGAATCAAGTGTTTTTTTTTGTAAGAACATGTTTCGAAATACCACGAATCCTCGATGTATCACATTCTTCTGAAACAACAAGAGGACTGATGCCTACACAGTTCAATTATCAGTTTTGGAAAAAGGAAGTTCATTGTAATGCTAAGTAAATTACATAAAGATGTCCCGTATTGTCCCCTGAACACAATAGAGTAGAAAATTTGCTCTTGGTCTCATCCTAGTGGTCCTCGTTATAGAGTGCTAATCGGGATGATGGTCTTTGTGATTCTGTCGAAATAATTTTAGTAACCAGTAGCAGAACTGAGAACGCATTTTGGTCACTGAAATAGGGAGATCCATGTTTGTAGTGCCTATTTGTGCACTTGCCTAAGGCTACTCACATATGGCATCACCTCACTGCCCACATCGACAGCCCGGTCGGTCGACATACTCTCAGAGTGATGTCCCTTGATTATGCTGAATCATATATATATATGCAGACAATACTTTTTTCGCAAGGCAAGATATAGACACTGCTCACGTGTTGGCACAGATTCTTTGAGAATTAAACTTTTAAAAAAAGTGAATTTATCAATAATTCAAGTTTTGAATTTACATTGTTTTCATTATGCAGTTTTACAGCAATTACGTTTACATATTTTACTGTCGAAAAGTGAAAGGAGAGTTTCTTATTTTTCGTGTGAACAGTCGTTACTGCCACCTACATGTAGTTAGAGTTAGAATCGCTTTTGAGGGTCGGACCTGTCTCAGAGCCCTTTTTAATAATAATAATAATAATAATAATAATAATAATGATGATGATGTACATAGGCCTTTCAGTCCATAATTCTTAGTACAAGCAGTTTATGTGATAAATACTAAAACGTTATCCTGATTTTCATTGTTAATGTAAGAGGCGACTATAACGGGATCAGGTTGTCAGGCTCCCTGACTTGGTTGATGCATGTCATCGATCCCAACTTCGTGTATCGATGCCCATGGTGTCAATCACTAGATTGTCTGGCCCAGACTCGGTTATTTACAGACCGCCGTCATATAGCTGGAATATTGCTGAATGCGGCGTTAAACAACAAACAAACAGACAAACAAACAAACAAAGCATATAAACAAAATACAACATACTGCTGACCTATCGGGAGAAACCTGTCCCAAGTGATTACGTTACATTACACAGGTGAGATGGCGGCCAACAGATGGCAGTATGTGTCTATTGAATCTGAAAAACCGAGTGATTTCCGCTTGCTATTACAAAACACAGACCCAACACGACCCAACCATTGTACTTACCGATGTGACACTAAAAGCATTTCGAATTGCACTTGCAAGATTCATATGTGGTTCACACGAACTCTTTATCGAGACGGGAAGATATAGGGGGATCGAGAGAGAACGCAGAATTTGTCAGTTTTGTGATTTAAACACTGTAGAAAGTGAAATCCATTTCTTACTACTTTGTCCGTTGTATGCTGAACTCAGAAAAAAGTTATTGATAATTATTATATCCGTTATCCAAGTCTACAGACACTTGTTACATTAATGTTAAGTAAGAATGTAGCAATAACGAAAAAAACTGTCAAAGTACATATTGCATGCTATAAAGCTAAGCAGCTCCAAATTGCTATATTGCTATATAACATGTACACTCTTCAAAAAAAGAAACGCACAGGTAGTATGTAGTTCATTGATTCTGACTACACAAAAAATATAAATTGTATTTATATGTTATTGGAAAATGTTGGTGTCCTGATATTCGACAAACGGTGTGTCAAAACGCAGCCATTGTCGATTTGCAATGTCTTGAAAAGCATTCATGTTTTCACACTTGTCATGAAGAAAAACAGTAAAGCCAAATAAACGTGCAAGTTATGGCATTCGTAACTCGTGGTAGTGGCTATAAAAAGGCAAGCATAAGCCAATAACTTGTCATTTAATTGTCAACACTTTCTAAGTTCGAAAATGCCATAGGACGTATTCAAAGAGGGGAAATGCAGTCTTCTATTGCACGCCACTTCAACGTCCACCACAGCATCATTTGCCGCCTTTGGGACCGATGCACACAGTTCAATTTCACTGCAGACCGTCAAGAGAACCGTTCGACCAAGAGTTACTGGAGAAACTGGAGGCGAGCGTGTTTTAGCGATGAATCACGATTTCTTCTTCACCGGCAAGATGGAAGATAACGTGTTTATCGTCGTCGAAATGAGCGTTTTGCCCCGCATTGTGTACGTGAATTCGACACTTTCGGTGGCGGTAGTGTCATGGTGTGGGGGGCCATATCCTACACCACGAGATCTGACTTGGTTGTGGTTCAGGGAAATTTGACAGCAAATCGCTACATGAATCAAATTCTTCAACCTCACCTTCTACCAATCATTGACCGCCCGAGGGAGCTGTTTCAACAGGACAATCCTCCACCGCACACAGCTCGTGTCACGGTAGACTACCTTCATAATGCGAACACCAACGGCTTGCCCTGGCCGTCAAGATCTCCAGATCTTAACCCAATCGAACACCTCCAGGATGAATTCGATCAACGTGTGCGTTAACGTCAGAACACGCCGCAGACACTCCCACATCTGGCCAACGCGTTACAAGCAGAATGGGGCCGGAATTCCGCAGGACAGAATCGTACACTTATCCAGTCAGTGCCAAGGAGATGCAGAGCCGTGATTGCTGCCCGGGGCGGTCACACGAGATACTGAGTTTAGCGCAACCCTGTGGCCTTATGTGACAGGACAATGAACAGTTTTCAATGCCGTTGTATTTGTACAACGACAACATGTGACTATCGAGTTCCAAAATTTCATATTTGTAACTGTGATATTAATCTAAATATATCGACTTTATCAGGTACAATAAATTTATTAAAAAGCTACCTGTGCGTTTCTTTTTTTTCTTGAAGAGTGTATAGTTATGCTTCAGACATGAAGCCAACCTTCTATTTCCATATGAGTCCGACTTGCTACTTTGTAAAGGCAAAATACATTTTAAACCATAAATTACTGAACAGCAAAAGACACTTTAAACACTTAAATGGAGTGTTAAAGTACACGTTATGCTCTGGTAGCCTACCTTGCGCCGGTGTAGGAGGCCGAACTCAATCTCATGCTCAAATCACTGAAGATTGATTTGAGCCGAGGCTGAGATCACGCCCAGTAGACTGAGATGACTCCTCCCTCGTAGGTCCAAATGACGCTGTGAGGTGGTGAGGCGGTGAGACGGTGACGTGGTGAGGCGGTGACGTGGAGAGGCACGATTATCTTTTATTTTTCATTATCAATTATGGGTGGACACAGAACATCCTTTGAAACTCTACTGTTAATGTATAACCGCAAATTATGTACATTGTCCGTCTCTGTCTGCTGTCACAGTGGGAAATTATGTATTAGTTTGCAATTAATCAATAATTTGCGAAATTGAAAAGAAAGCTAGTCAAGCTACTGGCTCTTGATTTCACATTTTCTGTGAGTGAGCTCAACCTTTCTCCAGTCCATTAACTCGATACTCAGGAACAGTGTTCATACAAGAAGAAGCGTGCATAAAAGGAATTTTGTACTGCTTGTCAACACCACACTGCATAACCTTTTAATGTGATTTAACTGCACCACATTAGAGTGGATTTGGATTGTATGTTAGCTGTAATGTCGGAATGTGTGGAGATGATGTAAGTTGCTTGGAGCGAACGCTATGTTGTAGGTGATGAGTGAATGAGTTTGAAAGGAGGCTTTGACGTGATTATCAGTGCAGTCTAACACAGACGGTATGGGTTTGGGGGTGTTTTCAAGGACATACAAGGCCTCAGTAAAAGCTTAAAAAGGTTAATAGTAGGAACGTGGAGGACATTTTGAAAGTCGAAACATCAGTGACAAAATGATGTCAGATGCATTTACCTATTTTGACTTGTACTATATGTTCTCATGTGTTTTCAGGTGCCTTGCGTGTGTTTGCGACGGGTGTCATTGGTAGGGCTGGTTAAGCTCGCTGTTTTGCTAACACCTGCTATCAGTGATAGTGATTCAGTAACACGTGCTCACGTGCATACACTATACACATTTGACCACGCTCAGGGAAGTGAATGGGATTTAGATGTGTGATATATCACCAATAAAGAGTAAATAGCAAAAGGTACAAGTCGACAACCTGGTCTTTGTGGGTGCAGAGCTTCAAGTGAGAGTACCTATTAGTTCCAGAGATATGGTCCGGACAAAAACACCACAATGAACAGTAAGTGAGTGAGTGAGTGAGTTGGGTTTAACGCCGCTTTTAACAGTATTCCAGTTATATCACGGCGTGTCAGCTTAATGTGGGAGGAAAGCCCCAGGTGATGCCGTTCCTAGACGTTCGGTGAAACCCATCAGCACGGGTATGGTGCTGACAAACCTAGAAACATTATCGGGGCGAACCGGGATTCGAACCCACAGTCATAGGTTTCTGGTATGCCCAAGGTACACAACTCTGCACAGCGAATCGCGGCGCCTTAGACGACTGGACCACACGTGCCCCCTCACCAATAAAGAGAATAATCTGTAAGATAATGGGACCCCCATCTTCACTTTACTGCGTAAGATGTGAGCCATAATCACAGGAAGAAATCGCCGCAAAGAGACGATTGTTGGTGCAGCGTTAAACAAAAATAACTCCAAAAAAATGGATATGTTTAGTTTTATAACATCCTAAACAATACAAATATTAATTACTTGTTATGTTTTTTGCCGTGTATCGAATATACTACACACAAGAATAAGAAATGTGATATGGGATAAAGTTTGTGGTGTTCGTTGTCAACTCTGCCATTAGTGTAATTGTTTATTATTATTTTTGGCCATAACCTGACATGAAGTTGACACACACATGGACATGTTTGGCCCATGATTATAAAATTCTGAGCGTCTATTGGCCCAAAACAGAGAAAAATAATTCTAAAATCTCCTACTAGGCGAAATCTACCATTTGAAATCAAAATAACAAAGCAGATTGGAGTCATCCACACATCCAAGGGGTGCATCTATATCACAATTCCAGGATATTTCTAGAAAGAAAACTCTGTTTTTCAATAATGTGTACTATACGTGAATAGTTTCATATTGCTGATTAAGCGTTAAGATACATACTCTCGCTAACTGATCATCGACATTCGTGTAATGGTTTTAATATCCAATCAAGTGTATATGTTCTTAGTGTGTGTGAGGTGGATTCATCAAGGTTCATTTGTAGCTTCAAAATCGTAATTAGTTATATCACTGAACATTGGTCAATACGTTTATTCAGTAAACAAGGATCTGAGCAGACAGGGGCTTCGTGGAACTTCCTTCAGGGAACACACGCTGCGCTGATTGGTGATTTTCTAATCTTTGTTGGAACTAGCACTTGTTTGGCAGATAGGTTTCGTTAATACTTGTAATCGTGTTGTCTCTTTCCTATCCTTAATCACAAGTGGCTTGAATCCCATTGACTCCTAAATGTACTACTGGGCTTAACATTGTAAGCATGTAGACCCTCTTTTTCTGTATTCACTCAGCCAATGTTCCGTAAGGGGGCACGGGTGGCCCAGTCGTCTAAGGCGCCGCGATTCGCTGTGCAGAGTTGCGTCCCTTGGGCACGCCAGAAACCTATGATTGTGGGTTCGAATCCCGGTTCACCCCGATTATGTTTCTAGGTTTGTCAGCACCATACCCGTGCTCGTGGGTTTCACCGAAGCGGTAAACGTCTGAGACCTGCATCACTTCGGGCTTTCCTCCCACATTAAGCTGACACGCCGTGATATAACCGGAACACTGTTAAAAGCGGCGTTAAACCCAACTCACTCACTTATGTTCCGTAATGTTTACACGTCTCATAAGAATGAGTCACTTAACCTAGTCAAAGCTAACATGTTTTTTTATTATTGGTTTACGAAGTTACGAACTGTCCAATTGTTTTTTATGCACAAAAACGCGAGTTGTCCATTTGAACTATATTTGGGGTCAAAAGTTTGTTTGTGACATTTCTACTCCGTGCTCTCAAACATTATTGTAAATATAACTGATGATATTATATTTAAATCAGGATAAATTAATATAGTCCCAGAGTCTACATGAACATAACATGGTAACGCTTAATGTTCATCCACTGATTCACGTATGCACTAGTGCACATGCTACACGCATCACTTCCTGAAAACAGAGGCAGAATTGTCCAAAACGCGTACAGTGCCGAAACTGAAAAATGTCTATGTAGACATGTTGCGTTCCCGACCCGTTTCTTCGACAAATAGTGAAATTATTTTGTATACCTACATAGCATAATGCATTTCATATTGATTATGTGTAATATATCGGGTTTACAGCAATACATGCTTGTCGTAAGAGACGACTAAAGGGATCGTGTAGTCAGGCTAGCTGACTTGGTTCATGCATGTCATCGTATTCCAGCTGCGCAGATCGATGCTCATGATGTCAGTCACTGGATTGTCTTGTCCAGACTCGATTATTTACAGACCGTCGTCATATAGCTTGAATATTGCTGAGTGCAGCGTTCAAAACCAACCAAACATGATTACAGCGTGACAGCTTGATGTGGATCAGATGACTGGGCCGTCATTTACCCTGAAGGATGAATGATGCTATACCCATACATTAAAAAACACATAACAACCAAAGTATTATAAGAAATATTTTATTTCACTAGATGAGTTACGTGCATAATTTCTTTAGATAATGTCTAACATCTGCATATCTAATAAGAATTTGTACAACTTTACCCCGCATTTCTACAACTACAGAACAAAGATGATCACCGCTAGTGGTCCACACATAATCATGTCGACAACTGCGAGTGGTCCACACACAGATAATCATGCAGACAACTGCAAGTGGTCCACACACACATTATCATTGTAGACAACTGCAAGTGGTCCACACACACATTATCATTGTAGACAACTGCAAGTGGTCCACACACACATTATCATTGTAGACAACTGCAAGTGGTCCATACACACATAATCATGTATGTCACTGCGAGTGGTCCACACACACATAATCATGTATGTCACTGCAAGTGGTCCACATAGACAACTGCGAGTGGTCCACACAGATAATCATGTAGACAACTGCAAGTGGTCCACATAGACAACTGCGAGTGGTCCACACACATAATCATGTAGACAACTGCAAGTGGTCCACACAGATAATCATGTAGACAACTGCAAGTGGTCCATAAACACATAATCATGTATGTCACTGCAAGTGGTCCACATAGACAACTGCGAGTGGTCCACACAGATAATCATGCAGACAATTGCAAGCGGTCATCACAGATAATCATGCAGACAACTGCAAGTGGTCCACACACAGATAATCATTCATGTCACTGTGAGTGGTCCACACACAGGTAATCATGTAGAAACTGCAGGTTTCCACACTAAGATAATCATATAGGTCCTTGCTGCTAACCAGCGGAGAGCTCAGAACTAAACATCAAAGGCATATCTATCACACAGTTTTTCCTGGGTATTCCAACCTAGGACAAAAGGCTGAACAGTTGGTGTGAACATGTTAGCTGCATAACTGCCTGGAATGACTTCAAAAGACTTACCTGTCACTATGGTAACAGTGTTGTCAATGGCTTTTATTACAGCGCTGATTATTCAATCACATTTGGCTTTTTCTTACTTGTAAATGGAATATATATGTATCAGATTGGTCCCATGGTAAAAACATTGTACAAAATGTGGATGTTAGTAAGTATGAGAATAGGCAGTGTTGTGACCGGATACTGGCAGTACCTACAGGTAGTGAGCGTACCTGGGGAGGAGGGGCTAGCGGTATGATTGGTGGGGTGATCAGCATGGTGGGTGGAGTTTAGGCATACAGGGAGGAGCTTGATGCATAGTTAGATTTGCACTGTGGGTGGAGCTTTTGTTTCTTTGTTTGTTTCGTTGTTTAAGGCCGCACTCAACAATATTCCAGCTATATGACGGAGGTCTGTAAATAATCGAGTCTGGACCAGACAATCCAGTGATTGACATCATGAGCATCAATCTGGGCAAATGGGATACGATGACATGCATTAACCAAGTCAGTGAGCCTGACTACCAATCCTGTTTGTCGCCTCTTACGACGAGCATAGTCGCCTTTTACGGCAAGCATGGGTAGCTGAAGAAGTATTCTACCCCAGGCGGTTTGAGCTTGGTCGGCAAGGCTGATTAAATGAATTGGATATTTTGAGACATCAGACTTTAAGGTTGGCAGGATAGTGGATGTTTGTAGTGACAATGGGTCACTGTTGGAGGGCTGTGCAAAAGGTGACTGCGGGTTAGTCAATGTGAATAGGAGACCAAGTCTGTAAAAGTGAGGATCGATGTTGGTCGACGACTGTGGCTCAGCGAATGTGTGCTGGTGATTTGGACCGTGAATTTGAATTGGCAACTGTGGGTCAGTGACCGGATAGGTGAATGTGGGTCGATAAATGTGGGTTGGTGAATGTGGGTGCAAAAAGGCATCAAGGTAAGACCTCCAAGCACTGTGACTTGAACACTTGAGCTGGTCTTAATCTAAGGCTGGTGATGCACCTCCCTGTGGCAGGATAGTCTTTGGAAGGAGGGGCTGAACATTCAATGCTCCTAATATACATTACAAAACAGCTGATTGGGCAGCCAGTGAGCTCACAACCGGCAGGAAGTTTTGAATTTATTGTGGTCATATACGTGGACGGATAGGCCATGGAATGATGCTTTTGTTGTACTCATGTTGTAGACTAGGACAACAAGTGAGATGACACTGGGATTTTGTGACAGATTGCTGCAAAATATTAATACTGAACACAACCAGAGACAACTGAGGGCGTTGGGGAGATGTTTATCCTGATAAATTCAGCTGGGGAAATGTGACCATGTGACTTTCTACAAGGCAATATGCAAACAGTAGGAGGCCAGGAGCTAATATAGCCAGGCCCTGCACCAATAACACTAGGTACTCATCATAAGAAGGTAATGGACAAACGTATGAAGGGCTTGAACCAATTTCACAAGGCACCCTGGTTACCAAAATAGCTGAGGGCATGCTGGCATACAAAGGAATGAAAATAACGGCCTCCTAGATCCCGTCAGGTTTCTGCTTCTAATGCTAGAAAAATGCATGAAATGTCAATATGCATATCTGATGTTATGAATGGGGATGTGCTGACATTGTCCACAGCATGCCAGTTTGGCGGTGGGAGACACATGACCTCATGCTACGCTAAGAGACAGGTAAGGCACTACAATACTTGTCACACCATTTTGATTTCTTCTTTGAAGATAAATGCTTACTGTATCACATTTGAGCAGGTACGATTATGGGTATTTGTTGTGAAAACAACAGCGCTGTGGATGAACTGCATGATGGTAAAAACTGGAAAAGGGGGAGATAACTCTGCATCAACCCTTGTACAGTGATGTCGATCTGAATATGGGTCATGAGTGTTGAGTTGATTTGCAAATGAACACTTCATGCTGGTCTACACAATAATGTGGACACAGGTTTAGCAGACATTATTGGGTTGTATGTCACAAACTCAGGCCCAGGTCAACATTAAAGCAGAACTCAAGCAGAGATGCCAACTAAAAATTGAGACACATTAGGAATATTGGGGATCATGTGGGTGTTGACAAGTTAAAGTTTTAAAAAGTAATTAGAAATCACTATTACCAAGAATAACTTTTTATGAAAATAAATAATCTTTTGCACCACCCAAATATAATTTAATTATCAACCGATTTGATGTGTGACAAAACCTGTAGCGATGTCAGTAAAAAGTCTCAATTAGTGGCAACATGTTAATCAAATTAGTGGAATTTGGTTCAAAATATCATAATTGTCAGCATCTCTGCATAAGATTCCCAACAGACACATAGGATCAATGTTGAACACACAAGCCCACGCCAGTCGTTGAAGGTCCATGCAAGACTCTCAAGGCCGAAGCCAGACGTTGAATGGAGTGTTAAAGTACACGTTATGCTCTGGTAGCCTACCTTGCGCCGGTGTAGGAGGCCGAACTCAATCTCATGCTCAAATCACTGAAGATTGATTTGAGCCGAGGCTGAGATCCCGCCCAGTAGACTGAGATGACTCCAAATGACGCTGTGAGGGGGTGAGGTGGTGAGGCGGTGAGGCGTTGACGTGGTGAGGCACGATTATCTTTTATTTTTCATTATCAATTATGGGTGGACACAGAACATCCTTTGAAACTCTACTGTTAATGTATAACCGCAAATTATGTACCTTGTCCGCCTCTGTCTGCTGTCACAGTGGGAAATTATGTATTAGTTTGCAAATAATCAATAATTTGCGAAATTGAAAAGAAAGCTAGTCAAGCTACTGGCTCTTGATTTCACATTTTCTGTGAGTGAGCTCAACCTTTCTCCAGTCCATTAACTCGATACTCAGGAACAGTGTTCATACAAGAAGAAGCGTGCATAAAAGGAATTTTGTACTGCTTGTCAACACCACACTGCATAACCTTTTAATGTGATTTAACTGCACCACATTAGAGTGGAGTTGGATTGTATGTTAGCTGTAATGTCGGAATGTGTGGAGATGATGTAAGTTGCTTGGAGCGAACGCATTGTTGTAGGTGATGAGTGAATGAGTTTGAAAGGAGGCTTTTACGTGATTATCGGTGCAGTCTAACACAGACGGTATGGGTTTGGGGGTGTTTTCAAGGACATACAAGGCCTCAGTAAAAGCTTAAAAAAGTTAATGGTAGGAACGTGGAGGACATTTTGAAAGTCGAAACATCATCGACAAAATGATGTCAGATGCATTTTCCTATTTTGACTTGTACTATATGTTCTCATGTGTTTTCAGGTGCCTTGCGAGTGTTTGCGACGGGTGTCATTGGTAGGGCTGGTTAAGCTCGCTGTTTTGCTAACACCTGCTATCAGTGATAGTGATTCAGTAACACGTGCTCACGTGCATACACTATACACATTTGACCACGCTCAGGGAAGTGAATGGGATTTAGATGTGTGATATTTCACCAATAAAGAGTAAATAGCAAAAGGTACCAGTCGACAACCTGGTCTTTGTGGGTGCAGAGCTTCAAGTGAGAGTACCTATTAGTTCCAGAGATATGGTCCGGACAAAAACACCACAATGAACTGTAAGTGAGTGAGTGAGTGAGTTGGGTTTAACGACGCTTTTAACAGTATTCCAGTTATATCACGGCGTGTCAGGTTAATGTGGGAGGAAAGCCCCAAGTGATGCCGTTCCTAGACGTTCGGTGAAACCCACCAGCACGGGTATGGTGCTGACAAACCTAGAAACATTATCGGGGCGAACCGGGATTCGAACCCACAATCATAGGTTTCTGGTATGCCCAAGGTACACAACTCTGCACAACGAATCGCGGCGCCTTAGACGACTGGACCACACGTGCCCCCTCACCAATAAAGAGAATAATCTGTAAGATAATGGGACCCCCATCTTCACTTTACTCCGTAAGATGTGAGCCATAATCACAGGAAGAAATCGCCGCAAAGAGACGATTGTTGGTGCAGCGTTAAAAAAAAATAACTCCAAAAAAATTGGATATGTTTAATTTTATAACATCCTAAACAATACAAATATTAATTACTTGTTATGTTTTTTGCCGTGTATCGAATATACTACACACAAGAATAAGAAACGTGATATGGGATAAAGTTTGTGGTGTTCGTTGGCAACTCTGCCATCAGTGTAATTGTTTATTATTATTTTTGGCCATAACCTGACATGAAGTTGACACACACATGGACATGTTTGGCCCATGATTATAAAATTCTGAGCGTCTATTGGCCCAAAACAGAGAAAAATAATTCTAAAATCTCCTACTAGGCGAAATCTACCATTTGAAATCAAAATAACAAAGCAGATTGGAGTCATCCACACATCCAAGGGGTGCATCTATATCACAATTCCAGGATATTTCTAGAAAGAAAACTCTGTTTTTCAATAATGTGTACTATACGTGAATAGTTTCATATTGCTGATTAAGCGTTAAGATACATACTCTCGCTAACTGATCATCGACATTCGTGTAATGGTTTTAATATCCAATCAAGTGTATATGTTCTTAGTGTGTGTGAGGTGGATTCATCAAGGTTCATTTGTAGCTTCAAAATCGTAATTAGTTATATCACTGAACATTGGTCGATACGTTTATTCAGTAAACAAGGATCTGAGCAGACAGGGGCTTCGTGGAACTTCCTTCATGGAACACACGCTGCGCTGATTGGTGATATTCTAATCTATGTTGGAACTAGCACTTGCTTGGCAGATAGGTTTCGTTAATACTTGTAATCGTGTTGTCTCTTTCCTATCCTTAATCACAAGTGGCTTGAATCCCATTGACTCCTAAATGTACTTCTGGGCTTAACATTGTAAGCATGTAGACCCTCTTTTTCTGTATTCACTCAGCTAATGTTCCGTAAGGGGGGCACGGGTGGCCCAGTCGTCTAAGGCGCCGCGATTCGCTGTGCAGAGTTGCGTCCCTTGGGCACGCCAGAAACCTATGATTGTGGGTTCGAATCCCGGTTCGCCCCGATTATGTTTCTAGGATTGTCAGCACCATACCCGTGCTCGTGTGTTTCACCGAAGCGGTAAACGTCTGAGACCTGCATCACTTCGGGCTTTCCTCCCACATCAAGCTGACACGCCGTGATATAACTGGAACACTGTTAAAAGCGGCGTTAAACCCAACTCACTCTCTAATGTTCCGTAATGTTTACACGTCTCATAAGAATATGTCACTTAACCTAGTCAAAGCTAACATGTTTTTTATTATAGGTTTACGAAGTTACGCACTGTCCAATTGGTTTTTATGCACTAAAACGCGATTTGTCCATTTGAACGATATTTGGGGTCAAAAGTTTGTATGTGACTTTTCTGCTCCGTGCTCTCAAACATTATTGTAAATATAACTGATGATATTATATTTAAATCAGGATAAATGAATAAAGTCCCAGCTATATGAGTGAGTCTACATGAACATAACATGCTAACGCTAAAGCTTTATCCAGCTGATTCACGTATATGCACTAGTTACAGAAATAGTACATGCTACTGTGTATGCATAAGGGTATGAAGTATGTTCAATACTGTATTAGACCCTCCATTCACACAATACACAGATACAATTCGGCATGACTAGGCGGTAGAGTATTAAACAGTAGCAACAACAGATAAAGAGGAAAGGGAAAAGTGTATAGCCGAGAAATATATATTCTCATGACATGAAAGAACAATATACCTATATAGCCATGTTGCGTTTCTATGAATAATGAACTAATTGTGAACGGTTTAATAGAACCGCTTGTACTCGTACGGACTAATGCCGGTTTTATAATGCTAGCCCACTTCATATTCTTCATATTACGAAATTGAGATGTAGTATTTCTAAAAGCTTTCTACACCAATTTCAGATATGATGTAATTGGTTATTATGATGACAATAAAAATAGTTCTAGTCTTTGTTTTCCTCGTTCTAAATGGAAATGATGATATTTTATATATATATTACCCTTTCAAATGTTTGTATATTTTAAGTTGATAATATGAGTGAAAGGTACAGGTACCAATATTCGGTTATTGCGTTCTATACTTGTACATGTTCACCACTACTAGAACTTAATACCCTTCAGATTCAAATTAACACTATAATTATTCATAACGGCATCAAATCTGGCATTTTATATCATATATAAAGTACATTGTATAATGTATAATGTTTTATAGTGCTAGCCCGCAGTTATGTCAGTTAGAATTATGTAGGCGTGTGTTGGCGTTCATTATTGTACATGTGTAAAATCATCACCAACAATGTATTTAGAATGCAATGTGTAGACATCATTGTGCGTGAATGTATTAGATTGTTACCAGTGAAGTTAGAAGTTGTTAGCGCAATTGTTATTTGCATTTCTTGATATGCTCATATATGTTGAATAACCGTGTATGTATAGTTATTCTGAATATGCTCAATTGTGTGTTGAATAACCGTGTATGTATAGTTATTCTGAATATGCTCAATTGTGTGTTGAATAACCGTGTATGTATAGTTATTCTGAATATGCTCAATTGTGTGTTGAATAACCGTGTATGTATAGTTATTCTGAATATGCTCAATTGTGTGTTGAATAATCGTGTATGTATAGTTATTCTGACTGCTCACGTATGTGGAATAACCGTGTATGTATAGTTATTCTGACTGCTCATGTATGTGGAATAACCGTGTATGTATAGTTATTCCGACTGTGTCCACACGCCCATGTATGTGGAATAACTGATGTGAGTGTAACCACGTGTAGTCCACGTAAGTATTACCATGTATATGTGTATTCCTGATTACTGAAGGAATGGTAAAGAGTAAAGAAGTGTACACGTTGGGTGGTGTAGTGTCCGTGGACTAGAGAGCGGCATGTGCAGCGTCCGAGACAGCTGGACTGTGGTGGAAGGCTGACCAAGGAAGTGGTGACGACCGGGAACCGTCACCAGCTGAGAGAAATAGAACCAAGACTTGGCTTGTGAGTTGGATTTCTTTGTTTGTTTGATTGTTGTTTAACGCGGGGCTCAGAGGTATATTCCAGCTTTTTGACGGCGGTCTGTAAAAAATCGGGTCTGGACCAGACAATGCAGTGATTGACATTATGAGCAGTGATATTGGGATACGATGACATGCATCAACCAAGTCAGCGAGACCTGACCACCCGATCCCGTTAGTCGCCTCTTACAGCAAGCACAGTCACCATTGACATCAAGCATTCTAACCCAGATCTTCACGTGTTGTGCGAGTTGGAGATACGTCAGAACAGTAATATCATTACTGTGGAGACTTTATCCATTTCGACGGAAAACACCATTCTAGACATATTCGTCACGAAATTTGCAGTTGTTGCGAATGGCGATATTTCAGTATTATTCCCAGGGGTGCTTAACATTTTTCTTTGTGTATAGTTTGGCTCCTCAGACATTTCTTTTGTACATTCCATGTACAAAATGGCAACAGCCACAGACAGGATGAGAAAGCGAGTGAGTTAGTTGTAACGCTACTTTGATCACATTACCACAGCGGATCACTGAAGATCTTGTCTTCAGCAATACATGCTTGTCGTAAGAGACGACTAAAGGGATCGTGTAGTCAGGCTAGCTGACTTGGTTCATGCATGTCATCGTATTCCAGCTGCGCAGATCGATGCTCATGATGTCAGTCACTGGATTGTCTGGTCCAGACTCGATTATTTACAGACCGTCGTCATATAGCTTGAATATTGCTGAGTGCAGCGTTCAAAACCAACCAAACATGATTACAGCGTGACAGCTTGATGTGGATCAGATGACTGGGCCGTCATTTACCCTGAAGGATGAATGATGCTATACCCATACATTAAAAAAACACATAACAACCAAAGTATTATAAGAAATATTTTATTTCACTAGATGAGTTACGTGCATAATTTCTTTAGATAATGTCTAACTTCTGCATATCTAATAAGAATTTGTACAACTTTACCCCGCATTTCTACAACTACAGAACAAAGATGATCACCGCTAGTGGTCCACACATAATCATGTCGACAACTGCGAGTGGTCCACACACAGATAAGCATGTAGACAACTGCAAGTGGTCCACACACAGATAATCATGCAGACAACTGCAAGTGGTCCACACACACATTATCATGTAGACAACTGCAAGTGGTCCATAAACACATAATCATGTATGTCACTGCGAGTGGTCCACACAGATAATCATGTAGACAACTGCAAGTGGTCCACACACACATTATCATGTAGACAACTGCAAGTGGTCCATAAACACATAATCATGTATGTCACTGCGAGTGGTCCACACAGATAATCATGTAGACAACTGCAAGTGGTCCACACACACATTATCATGTAGACAACTGCAAGTGGTCCATAAACACATAATCATGTATGTCACTGCGAGTGGTGCACACAGATAATCATGTAGACAACTGCGAGTGGTCCACACAGATAATCATGTAGACAACTGCAAGTGGTCTATACACACATAATCATGTATGTCACTGCAAGTGGTCCACATAGACAACTGCAAGTGGTCCACACAGATAATCATGCAGACAATTGCAAGCGGTCATCACAGATAATCATGCAGACAACTGCAAGTGGTCCACACACAGATAATCATTCATGTCACTGTGAGTGGTCCACACACAGATAATCATGTAGAAACTGCAGGTTTCCACACTAAGATAATCATATAGGTCCTTGCTGCTAACCAGCGGAGAGCTCAGAACTAGACATCAAAGGCATATCTATCACACAGTTTTTTCCTGGGTATTCCAACCTAGGACAAAAGGCTGAACAGTTGGTGTGAACATGTTAGCTGCATAACTGCCTGGAATGACTTCAAAAGACTTACCTGTCACTATGGTAACAGTGTTGTCAATGGCTTTTATTACAGCGCTGATTATTCAATCACATTTGGCTTTGTCTTACTTGTAAATGGAATATATATGTATCAGATTGGTCCCATGGTAAAAACATTGTACAAAATGTGGATGTTAGTAAGTATGAGAATAGGCAGTGTTGTGACCGGATACTGGCAGTACCTACAGGTAGTGAGCGTACCTGGGGAGGAGGGGCTAGCAGTATGATTGGTGGGGTGATCAGCATGGTGGGTGGAGTTTAGGCATACAGGGAGGAGCTTGATGCATAGTTAGATTTGCACTGTGGGTGGAGCTTTTGTTTCTTTGTTTGTTTCGTTGTTTAAGGCCGCACTCAACAATATTCCAGCTATATGACGGAGGTCTGTAAATAATCGAGTCTGGACCAGACAATCCAGTGATTGACATCATGAGCATCAATCTGGGCAATTGGGATACGATGACATGCATTAACCAAGTCAGTGAGCCTGACTACACGATCCTGTTTGTCGCCTCTTATGACAAGTATAGTCGCCTTTTACGGCAAGCATGGGTAGCTGAAGACCTATTCTACCCCGGGCGGGTTGAGCTTGGTCGGCAAGGCTGATTAAATGAATTGGATATTTTGAGACATCAGACTTTAAGGTTGGCAGGATAGTGGATGTTTGTAGTGACAATAGGTCACTGTTGGAGGGCTGTGCAAAAGGTGACTGCGGGTTAGTCAATGTGAATAGGAGACCAAGTCCGTAAATGTGAGGATCGATGTTGGTCGACGACTGTGGCTCAGCGAATGTGTGCTGGTGATTCGGACAGTGAATTTGAATTGGCAACTGTGGGTCAGTGACTGGATAGGTGAATGTGGGTCGATAAATGTGGGTTGGTGAATGTGGGTGCAAAAAGGCATCAAGGTAAGACCTCCAAGCACTGTGACTTGAACACTTGAGCTGGTCTTAATCTAAGGCTGGTGATGCACCTCCCTGTGGCAGGATAGTCTTTGGAAGGAGGGGCTGAACATTCAATGCTCCTAATATACATTACAAAACAGCTGATTGGGCAGCCAGTGAGCTCACAACCGGCAGGAAGTTTTGAATTTATTGTGGTCATATACGTGGACGGATAGGCCATGGAATGATGCTTTTGTTGTACTCATGTTGTAGACTAGGACAACAAGTGAGATGACACTGGGATTTTGTGACAGATTGCTGCAAAATATTAATACTGAACACAACCAGAGACAACTGAGGGCGTTGGGGAGATGTTTATCCTGATAAATTCAGCTGGGGAAATGTGACCATGTGACTTTCTACAAGGCAATATGCAAACAGTAGGAGGCCAGGAGCTAATATAGCCAGGCCCTGCACCAATAACACTAGGTACTCATCATAAGAAGGTAATGGACAAACGTATGAAGGGCTTGAACCAATTTCACAAGGCACCCTGGTTACCAAAATAGCTGAGGGCATGCTGGCATACAAAGGAATGAAAATAACGGCCTCCTAGATCCCGTCAGGTTTCTGCTTCTAATGCTAGAAAAATGCATGAAATGTCAATATGCATATCTGATGTTATGAATGGGGATGTGCTGACATTGTCCACAGCATGCCAGTTTGGCGGTGGGAGACACATGACCTCATGCTACGCTAAGAGACAGGTAAGGCACTACAATACTTGTCACACCATTTTGATTTCTTCTTTGAAGATAAATGCTTACTGTATCACATTTGAGCAGGTACGATTATGGGTATTTGTTGTGAAAACAACAGCGCTGTGGATGAACTGCATGATGGTAAAAACTGGAAAAGGGGGAGATAACTCTGCATCAACCCTTGTACAGTGATGTCGATCTGAATATGGGTCATGAGTGTTGAGTTGATTTGCAAATGAACACTTCATGCTGGTCTACACAATAATGTGGACACAGGTTTAGCAGACATTATTGGGTTGTATGTCACAAACTTAGGCCCAGGTCAACATTAAAGCAGAACTCAAGCAGAGATGCCAACTAAAAATTGAGACACATTAGGAATATTGGGGATCATGTGGGTGTTGACAAGTTAAAGTTTTAAAAAAATAATTAGAAATCACTATTACCAAGAATAACTTTTTATGAAAATAAATCATTTTTTGCACCACCCAAATATAATTAAATTATCAACCGATTTGATGTGTGACAAAACCTGTAGTGATGTCAGTAAAAAGTTTCAATTAGTGGCAACATGTTAATCAAATTGGTGGAATTTGGTTCAAAATATCATAATGGTCAGCATCTCTGCATAAGATTCCCAACAGACACATAGGATCAATGTTGAACACATAAGCCCACGCCAGTCGTTGAAGGTCCATGCAAGACTTTCAAGGCCAAAGCCAGACGTTGAATGTCCATGCAAGACTCTCAAGGCCCAAGCAAGACGATGATGGTCCATGCAAGACTATCAAGGCCCAAGCAAGACGATGATGGTCCATGCAAGACTATCAAGGCCCAAGCAAGACGATGATGGTCCATGCAAGACTATCAAGGCCCAAGCAAGACGATGATGGTCCATGCAAGACTATCAAGGCCCAAGCAAGACGATGATGGTCCATGCAAGACTATCAAGGCCCAAGCAAGACGATGATGGTCCATGCAAGACTATCAAGGCCCAAGCAAGACGATGATGGTCCATGCAAGACTATCAAGGCCCAAGCAAGATCATGATGGTCCATGCAAGACTATCAAGGCCCAAGCAAGACGATGATGATCCATGCAAGACTATCAAGGCCCAAGCAAGATGATGATGGTCCATGCAAGACTTTCAAGGCCGAAGCCAGACGTTGAAGGTCAATGCAAGGCTCTCAAGGCCCAAGCAAGACGATGATGGTCCATGCAAGACTATCAAGGCCCAAGCAAGACGATGATGGTCCATGCAAGACTATCAAGGCCCAAGCAAGACGATGATGGTCCATGCAAGACTATCAAGGCCCAAGCAAGACGATGATGGTCCATGCAAGACTTTCAAGGCCGAAGCCAGACGTTGAAGGTCTATGCAAGACTCTCAAGGCCCAAGCAAGACGATGATGGTCCATGCAAGACTATCAAGGCCCAAGCAAGATGATGATGGTCCATGCAAGATTATCAAGGCCCAAACCAGAGGATGAATGTCCATGCAAGACTCTCAAGGTCAGATGTCAGACACTCAAAGAGTGAAATTGACACAACAATCATGTGACAGACACATCTGCACTGGTCATGTGCCGGAGGTCACTGATTCACATGATTGTGAACACAGAGCAGCAAATCGGACTAAACGTTGAAGAAGCCTGGTAAAGCTTCTCAGCCTGTGGAGTGGCTACGTGCTCTCATCCTTATCCAACTGAGAGGAACTTTCGCAGTCTCTCTTCTAGACTTTTGATTCAGAGCCTGCTTAGATGGGTTCATTAAGTACAGATAAGTACAGAAGAAGATATTTCATAGTCATACAGCTAGTTGCATTGAAAGAGAATACTCTTAACTGACATATTCATGACTCACGGAGGCAAACAAGTTTCACATAACTTTCTGTTCAAAGACACAAACTGAGGGACATGGCATAGAGAACTAAGGGAGGTAACTCTTTAGGCTCCAATGATTTACCACCAGTTGGGCCCACAACTTAAGCTCACTTATTAAAGCTCACTTTAAAAGTAAGAGATCAGTTGACTTGTTAATGCAAACCATACAAGCGTCTGCTCCAGGTTCAATCTAACAGAAAAATGTAATCCACATTCTTACAGAATATTTCATCCCAAAAGAGATTTCATTTGAGACTTTTAATGTAAGTCACCATGAATAGATTATGTCCATGGGCACGGCAGTACTTACACAATCACAATACATACACGCAACAGAAGTAACATCAACATTATTGTCAGGAGAAAGCTCCTTCAAAAATACAACATTTGGGCCCACAAGGTCCTGAAGGCCAAAATACATTATGTACGAGATTAACATCCTGTTCTACTGAGGCAGGGGCTTACTTGACTTCATGAAGCACACATTTCATTCTTTCTTCAACTGGAAAGATGGCTATTTGCAGTCAGTACAAAAAAATAATAAATATAACAAATACCTCCTGCTTGTCTCGTAATTAATTTATCTTGGCCAAAGATGGTAAGTAGAAAAGATTTGTTCTTCGAATGGTTTGTGACCTGATTGCATGGTGGACCAAACATGGCATACAAGTTATCGATGACGTGTATCAGGATGTGATGCACCAAAATACCACAAAGCATGCTAACATCCCAGCAGGATAGGAGCACTGGCTGCAGTCCACACACACACAGTCACACTAATCACACACACATCACACATCACAGAGAGAGTGGCTGCAAGATAACACCGTGCCAAAGATAGTCAACAATCTTCAAATACAGATATAGGTATAATATTACTGGTGTATTAATGTGAACACAGGCAATCAATAAAACCATTAAAAACAGGTGTAAATGTATGAAAATATCAATATTGGTCCATCTTGAATTATGAATGGCAGAAATATATGGACAAATAGTAGAATGATTTCTGGCCTTCAATATGGCTGCCACTGGTATAATCTGTATGCCGACATCAATGTTTGACACCGGTGTCTCGTCGCTGTGCAAAGCTTCAATGTACAAGCAGAAGCTTTGTTTTAAACAAAATGTAATCATTTTTCCGTTTGTTTTACCATTTATGAAACAAATCTGCAAAAAAGATCGAATCCTGAATATAAAAAAGCCATAAACGGAAATCTTGTTTTAAAAAATTGTTTTCTTCTCATACACAATCTTGCTGACATGGCCTTGGTCACCTGCTGCAGATCAGAATACAGGTGAGGGGAGACAACTCTTCTTCTCACCATCTCACTTGCTGACCGGTGTGTCTGAACGGCCATCTGTGTCAAATGATTCGTTTTCTGATGTGGACAGTGAGCTGGAAGTACGGAGACTGTCAAGGTCGTCCCGGAAGTATGGGTGACAGAGAGCTGCACTTGCACTACTTCGTCGATGTGGGTCAAATGTAAGCAGCCTCTACAAAATAAGAAATACTGCATGAGTTGGGTAGCGGCGGTAAATGATAATCACAAGGGCTCTGTAGCACCCCTGACTTGAGAAGTACTTTCATAACACTTCAACCTTATTTTGGTACAAACATCTCACTTGAGTTGGTGCCAAAGATTCTGGAATGAGTGAGTTTGATTTTACGCAGCTTTTAGCAATAATCCAGCAATATCACGGCGGGGGACACCAGAAATGGGCTTCAGAAATATAACTTCAAAGAAATTTGATGCAATAATCGGAAGAAGTGTATCTGGAACTATTATTTTATCAGGAACAATAATATTTTCCAGTTTCGTATTATTTCAGTCACCGCGTTTATTATATATATTTAAAATAGTACCGGTGGTTTGACAATCTGCATCTAGGCGAGGGTCATTTCAACTTTATTTGCAGAAATTATTAAACTTTATTCAAGGAAAAGAGATACAAATCATGTTTATGTATGGAAATAGTTATTGGAACAGTTATTTAGGACGAAATGCGAAGTTTTATTGTCAAATGCTGGGCTTGCTATCGGACGCCGGTTGATATCGCCAGTGGAAAAAAATGTGAGATCTTCGACTCCGTGTATAAGACGACCCCCCTTCTTAGCCCCCTCATTTTAGGTACGAAAAACTCGCCTTATACACAGCGATATACGGTAATAACAATTAGCATAGCACAGCTGATTGTTATTGCCGGATATTTTTCAGGTATGGAACAATTCGACCAGTCACCGTTAAGGTTTCCTGTGGTTTCGTTATTGTGAAAATGTTATGTTGACATGAAAGTTTGGATAAAATTCATAAAAAAATTACAAACATAAGTCCAGATACACATTTAACATTTTTTTATAACCAGATAGTGTAATAACAGGATTAACTTGTGTACTTCAGTCCAGATTTGTTGACATGGCATTTCCAGTGTTAAATGCTCACGGTAATGTCTGTGGGTTTGGAAAAAACATCAAAACACATTGTGAGAGTATAATGCGAACCCCCCTCCATACATCTTTTTTGATAAGACATGGGCACTGTACTCAAAAACATATTGTATACAATAAGGTGTTGTTGACACTGTATGTGTATATTCAAGATAGCTGCACCATAAATCGCAAAGAACAATGAAGAATAAAGCCTGGTTTATTTCATGATAAAACATCATCATTATTTAAATAATGTTTTTCAAGCTTCTACAATTTATTGACACCCTAAAAGAGGCTGTACAAAATGTTGATATCTCATAAAAGAGAAAAAGGACTTGTGGTTGTTGTATAGCGTACATTATAGGTAAAATGGATAGAATTATCACTAAACCGCCTGCATCAGATATGAGCGGGCCACTGTAACTTGATAATGCCCTCATATTGCTTGATGACGGGCCAATATCACGCCCGTTGTTAGGTGACGTCATAGGATAGGGATAGGTGACGTCATGTTCAATTGTGACATCATCTGGTTTGTTCTATGACGTTTCCATATTTGTAAAAGCGGGTCAGTAACATTCGTGTTAATTACAGTAAATTTTTCAAAACCGATATAGTTGTTTCTTTGATAACAAATTCAGCTATAATAACGGTAACACTATTTTTCAGGGCATTATAATTTGCAGAAGGTCTTGGTCTTTTCAACTGACCTCCTTTTGTCAGGCAGTTAATAGAAGACCTCAGGCTTCTGCAAATGATAATGCCCTGAAAAATAGCGTTACCCTTATAATAAAACACTGCAGGGAGAATCAGCCACTTGATGCTGCGCCCCTCATGGTTTATTCTCCCTGTAGTGTTTTATTGTACGACAAACAACTCCCACTCATCGTTTATTTCCGAACCAACAGGGAGTTTCTGACACTCCATCTCACCTCCAGGAGATCCTTGGCCTGATGATCAATTTCCGGAACAAACTTTTCCAGAGGCTGCGGAGCAACTGATCGGAATGACTTCCATGGCAACGAGACATGTTCTGGCCACTCTAGTTCAGATGGCAGGCCGATTGCTCTGGAAGACAAGTGAAGTGTGTAGACATTGCATGATTGGATTCTCAGTAACAAACACAGAAGCAATCCCATACATACTTTTTTTCTGAATACCGCCTCACTTTCCCTGGCTAGTATCATGTACCATTAGGGATTCACAAAATCAGGTGACATTGTCTAACATTGTCATGATACGCACCATTCTCTACAACTGTGATCAGTAGTGTTGTATTGTGTTTGAACAGCATTCCCGTTATATCACTGCATGTCAGCTTAGTGTGGGAGGAAAGCCTGAGGAGATGCAGGTCTCAGATGTTTAGTACTTTCTTGACGCCCACAAGCACGAATATCGTACTGACAAACTTAGAAATATAATCCGTGCAAACCAGGATTCGAAACCAACAATCATAGATTTCTGGCATGCCCATGGGATGCAGCTCTGCACAGCAAATTGCTGTGCCTTAGACAGGGTATGAAACTCCCAAAAATTTCAGCCAGACCACAGGACTGGCTAGCTGAAATACTTGCCAGCCCCGACCAAAACCTGCCTGCCCACTATAATCATATGTTTCTCAGGATAAGCTAACGGGATTTCTTTTTGGTTACATATTATCATTCATCTTTACATGTGAATTAATGATTATCATCGGGAAATATTTAGAATATTGTCACATATGAAATATAACCCGACCGTCGGGCAGGGGGGATTTGAAAATCTGGCAGCCCGAGTTGAAATCAACCCGTCTCGGACGGTCGGGCAGGCAGGTATTTCGAACACTGCCTTAGACTACTAGGCCATGGTGCCCCCATTTGAATCTAGAAAATCACCAAACTAACAGATTAACACAGTCAAAAGTCCTTCTGCTTTAGTGACCTATCACTTTCAGTTGGAGAAAAGACATGTCAAACATTTATATATGCAGTATGTCTACCACACAGAAAGTCCCATGATACAGCTCTAGCCACCATAAGTATAAAGTTCTCTAAGTTCTAAGCACGTCCATGTTCACCTTTGTCTAGGTACATTCTACTGACTGCAGGAGAATTTCAGAATAGGAAGCCGATGATTCTAGCTACCTGCAAACATAGTGATATATACACTTTAAGCCTCATACTAGAAACTGTCAATTACATGCATAGCTGATGTTGAAAATGTAAAGTCACTGTCACATATGGTGTGACCAATGTTTCCTGAAGTGACCCTTGACATTGAGAGGTCAACAAGAGTCATCAGAAAGACGATATATCCCCCCGGCAGCTGTCTGTAAAGTAACCACAAGTAAATGTGTATGTAATGAGTCAAGAGTTGAATGTTCCTTAAGAAGCATACATTGTTTACCAACAAAAGATCCACCATGGTGGCATCCATATAAAATGGAAAGAAAAACGTGTGTTTCTGTGTTGTTTTTTTATGCTAACAAATGACAAATTACAAGAAACAAGCGTATAGTAAACGAAGTCATCTATATCCCCCACCCATTTTAACACGTTATGGTCCCAAACCAGGTAACTGACCCAAAATTTCTCTTAGCCCATGTCAAAAAAGCTGTAATGGAAATGCTAAAATAAACATGTCTTAAACTCCTTAATATCAAATGGCACCTGTTCAGTATGTACTTTATATATGGACATGCAATGTTTGGCAAGGAAATATTTAACAGTTTATTTGTTATACTCCATAAGTGAACCCACCCTATATGAAAACTTAAATCCAACTTGTTGCCATGGTATGTGCCTGGTAGACATGCAAAGTTTTGTAAGAAAGTATTTAACAGTTTTTGAGTTACGCTCCAGGAAAACCACCCTTATAGAACCTAAGTCCAACTTGTTACCATGGAAACGTAATAAATAAAAATTTCTAAAATTCCTAAATAGCAAAAGGCACAACTTCAGTATGTGACTGATAGATATGCCAAATACACTGATTTATTTTCGAGTTCTGCCCCGGAAAAGGAAATGATTACAGACGGACGGACGGACAGACTGGCTGATCACTATATCCCCCCGCATTATATGCCGGGGGGATAACAAATGATTAATGCAATTGACACTCCACGTAACAATTTGTGTATATTAATTTCAGTCACATTCCAATCATAAAGATGGATAAGTGAGTGAGTATGGTTTTACGCCGTTTTTAGCAATATTCAAGCAATATCACGGCGGGGAACACCAGAAATGGGCTTCACACATTGTACCCATGTTGGGAATCAAACCCGGGTCTTCGGGATGACGAGCGAACACTTTAACCACTAGGCTACCTGACCGCCCCTAACAAGCAATAGAGTGCTTGGGACATACCTTTGATCAATAGACCTACACATGTACATACAGCTTTGATGGAAGATTTTCAGATGGAAAAAAACCCATTTATAACTGAAAATACACAATCCAGATCTTACTCAAATATCTTTATCAACTGGTCGACATCAGATTGGCCACAAAATAGAGGTCGTCTGTTGAAAAGTTCAGCAAATATACACCCACAGCTCCAGAGATCGACGGGCGTGGCATACTGGCCTTGTAATAGCACCTCCGGGGCACGGTACCATAGCGTCACCACCTGCCACAGAACACAGATATATATACACACACCTCTTGGACATGGTACCATAGCGTCACCACCTGCCACAGGACACAGATATATACACACACACCTCCGGGGCATGGTACCATAGCGTCACCACCTGCCACAGAACACAGATATATACATATATCCTTAACAACATTCAGGGATTTATCTAGATTATTCGTCTTATATTTCACCCAAAGCCTGCATCAAATGTCTGCAAAAATTCCCAAATGGGAATACCAAAATTTTCAATAGCTTCTTATCAAAATTATATCAAGTGGTATGGCTTTACAGCGGAGATTGGTATTTTACTGACCCCAGGCCCCGACAAATTCTAAAGAAAAAATCTGACTGTGACTTTAAGTCCAACTTTTATGTAATGTGTCTGTACATATACAAACATAGTTATTGAGCTATCAAAACTATACATGGAATTGGGATTTGGAACTTTGTATTTCTATGTCAGGTGCACACCATAATGTAAAGAGTCAAAATCAAATTGTTGCTATGGACAACAACAATTTTTTTTTCTAAAAATCCATAAATAGCAAAAGGTACCAGTCGACAACCTGGTCTTTGTGGGTGCACAGCTTCAAGAGAGAGTATGTATTAGTTCCAGAGATATGGTCTGGACAAAAACGCCTCAATGAACAGTGAGCGAGTGATTTTAACACTTAACATTATTCCAGTTATATCACGGCGTGTCAGCTTAATGTGGAAGGAAACTGAAAACTCATGAGCACGGGTATGGTGCTGACAAACCTAGAAACATAATTGGGGTGAAAAGGGATTCGAACCCACAATACTAGGTTTCTGGCGTGCCCAAGGGATGCAACCTTGCACAGCAAATTGCGGCGCCTTGACGACTGGGCCACCCCTGCCCCCCCACTATGAACAAAGTCAGAGTCAAACTTGTTGCCTTGGAAACAGGAAATTCCTAAATAGCAAAAGGCATAACTTCAGGGTCTGTTTGACATATCTGCCAAGTTTGGGTGAAAGATATTACCGCCACCTTATGAGACTCAGCCCAAATTGTTTCCATGGAAATCAAGACAAATAAAATTGCAAAAAGTTCATAAAAAGCAAAAGGCACCGCTTCAGGATCTGTTTGATTTAATCTCCCCCCCATTACATGGCAGAGGGCAAGAGGCTTTAATGTTTAGTTTTACAGTTGATGTTACCATGGTAACCATGTGCCAAATGATAAATAATAAATGATAAATCCCAAATTACTGTGAGTGTGGAACTTACATTTCGATGATAACCTAAAGGGCAAGTTCACACGGAAATGAAACTATTTTTCTTGTACTTTTTCCACATTAAAAGTGTTAACCTAGAAGTGTCAATGACAAAAATATAAAAATATCACAATTAATTAACATATTTTTCGCATTAAAACGATTTATATTTTTCACATTTACCAAGTGTTCTATTTCCACAACAAAAACACCATGGCTTATGCCCCTTGCAATATGACGTCATTGGTGCCAATTGATAAACATTATGACGTCATCATGCTTTGTTAGAGCCGCTTCACGTGGTGTAGGTCCAGGTGTGTGATTCTAGCGTCTCAGATGCCAGCCAGCATAGTGTTATGCTGAGTCACCACTGCGCCGGAGTGTGTCGTAGGCCATGGTGTTTTACCGCAAACTGGTACTTGATATCTTTTGCGTTGAGAATAGACAGGGACCCAGTTGAATTGGCACCAATTACGTCATAATCTAAGGGGGATAACTCAGGCCGGTTTAGCTCGAAAAACGAAGGCCTCATAATGGCATATCATTTTTACACTATTGTGAGCTTCCTACGTTCACTGTGAAAAAAATGAGTGTATATTTTCAAACACAGATACTAATTAATTCTAAAATTACGTTTTGTTTAGAAAAAGAAAGAAAGTGATTTTTGCGTGTACACTTCCCCTTTAAGCATTAAATCGCTGGTGTAATTGCAGCATAAAGTTAGTTTCAGAAATAATTGTTGAGTTTTTATATTCTCTATTATTATGCCTAAATACATCTAAATATTCTGTTTGCAAGATAACAAAACCGTACTGTTGATATTATATATGATAATTACCACAGATGTCAGCGCCATCTGGAAACTGTAGATCCGGGCGAGACCAAAGTCTGCCAACTTGAGTTGACCTTGACTTGTGATGAGGACATTTTGTGGCTTGAGATCTCGATGGACAATACGATGGGCATGCAGAAAGTCTACACCACTCAGCAGCTGATGCATCAAATCCTGAAAAGAGGAAGACACTGTCTGTCTTAGATGTGTTACACCAACATCTAACAAGGGAGACAACCAACATGTAACAAAGGAGACAACCATCAGGTGACAAGGGAGACAACCAACATATAACAAGGGAGACAACCATCAGGTGACAAGGGAGACAACCAACATGTAACAAGGGAGACAACCATCAGGTAGTTGGTTGGTTGGTTTGTTGTTTAATGCCGCACTATTCCAGCTATATGACGGTGGTCTGTAAATAATCTGGTCAATAGTCTGGACCAGACAATCCAGTGATTGATATCATGAACATCGATCCACGCAATTGGGATCGATGACATGTATCAACCAAGTCAGCGAGTCGCCTTTTACGACAAGCATAGTCGCCTTTTACGGCAAGCATGGGTTGCTGAAGACCTATTCTACCCCGGAATCTTCACGGGTCCAACCATCAGGTAACAAGGGAGACAACCATCAGGTAACAAGGGAGACAACCATCAGGTAACAAGGGAGACAACAAACATCAAACAAGGGAGACAACCAACATCTAACAAGGGAGACAACAAACATTAAGCTCAGCGTGTGACAACTTTGTTACCTTCCAAGTATCATCAAGCCTGTTACAAGAATCTGGAAAATGTTCCCATCAACCCAAGACGTAGTGACATATACATTTTGTGTAGTCTTTGGGAATGCCATTCTAGTCGATTAAGAAAAGGTTGAGGTGATTTACTGTTCCCAGAGGTACGAGGGGTGTTCATTAAAGATTTTCCCCTAAACCACTTAGGGTTATCATATTTGGTTGAAATTTCACATGTGTAATGATACATGTATCTATGGGTTATGTCTGAATTTGCAGCACCGAACTATTAATCTTACAACTTTTACAGGTGTTATGATTGAGTAGGGTGTGACAATGGAGCCAGTAGAATACCGAGCAGTGATTAGGTTTTTATATTTGAAAGGTCGCACACCAAAAGAAACTTTGGATGAAATGAAAGCAACTTATGGGGGAAGATGCCCCATCATATGACGTTGTTAAACACTGGCATCGCCAGTTCAAGTGTGGTCGGACATCTGTGGAAACAGCTGCCATTCCTGGTCGCCCCCATTCAGCCATTGATGAGGACACTATCCATCAAGTGGAGACCGCCATTTTGGCAGACCGACGTATAACTGTTCGCCAGTTAGCACAAGATGTCAAGATCAGTGTAGGGTCTGTGGAAAAAATCATCCTTGACAATTTGAACATGCATAAGGTGTCTGCACGATGGATTCCCAGGTTGCTCCTTTCCAAAAGCAGGAACGAGTCAATTGCTCAAAGGATCTTTTGGACATGTGCCAAAAAAACCAGGCAAACTTTTTTGACAGACTTATCACACAGGATGAAACATGGGTCCATCACTATGATCCTGAGATGCAGTGGAAGCATGTGGAGTCACCAGCCCCAAAGAAGGCACGTGTCCAACCCTCTGCAGGCAAGGTCATGCTCACAGTGTTTTGGGACCAGCACGGAGTAGTGATGATGGATTTCTTGGCAAAGGGTACCACAATGACAGGAGCTTATTATGCTTCACTGCTGCGGAAATTGCGGGACGCTATCAAGCTTAAGAGGCTTGGCATGCTGACCAAGGGTGTCCGTCTCCTGCAAGACATGCTCCAGTACACAACTCTCATGTTGCCCAGACAGAAGCGCGGTCCTGTGGCTATGAAATCCTTCCACATCCTCCTTACTCTCCTGACCTTGCACCATCTGACTTCCACCTCTTTCCAACCATGAAGTCATTTTTGAAGGGAAAACGTTTCACAGATGATGAAACACTGATTTCTGAAGTCAAGTCCTGGCTTGAGATGCAAAATGAGGGCTTTTACAAGCGAGGTCTCCATAGTTGCAGAAAACGTTGGGAGAAGTGTGTAACTCTTGGTGGTTCCTATGTGGAGAAAGACTAATACCTATGCCAAGTTTCATTTGAAAAGGTCCATCGGAGGTGGGTCAGGGGAAATCTTTAATGAACACCCCTCGTATATACGTTTGCTTGCTTAATCAGATTGATTTGAGATTGCAAACTTGCAGAAAATGCACTCAACCATTCCCACCCCACTAAACTGATTATAAGCCCTGCAAAAATTTGCATAAGTATCAAAATTATAAATGTCTGACAGAGTGTTGCTGACATCCAAAAGTAAAACAAAAAATGAAATGGTCTTTTCTGCATGGTTTGAGATTGATTTGTGTGCAAAGAATGAGGTACTGCAAATATTTGGTGCAAAAATTCACAAAAACACAACCTCGTGAGAGCCTGGTGCCAAAAAAACCAACATGTCATGCGCATGCAACATCACTCGTTGGGCTATAAAAACATTGGGTTCTCATTTGCGTGCCATCTCAATCTTACATCAAGTGAACATTGAAAACTATCTACCAGCACAACAATGCCATCGGCTGAATGCAAACAGGAGAATCATCTTCAGCTGTAGCAAGGTAATTCAACGTAGCACCAAGCACCATCACAAGACTGTGGAGCCGTTATCAGACACACGGGACAACATGTGACCTTTCCAGATCCGGTCGACCATGTATCACAACTACGGCACAGGACAGATTCATACGATTTTGTCACTTACATGTAGGAACCACAACAGCCACCTCTACAACTGCGGCAATGCCAGGATTGTGTAGGATATCAGCCCAGACAGAGAGGTACCATTTACATGCTGAAGATATTAACGATAGACAACAAGTTCGAGGTGTCATTTTGACAGACCTGCATCATTGGCTGCATCAGTTGTGTCAAGGTCACAGAATATGGCCACAACAGAGATGGAAACAACTTTGGTTTTGTGATGAGTCATGTTTTATTCTTCGTGTTTCCAGGTGTCGCAGGGAACGTTATGCATGAAACTGCAAACAGGAAGTGGATGGATTTCCTGATGGTAGTGTGATAATGTGGGCAGCCATCTCCTACACTGGTAAAACAGGCTTGGGGCACGTTCTGGGGAACATGACGTCACAACATGACACTGATGACATTCTTCAGATTCGTCATGTCCTTCCCATTATGCAAGAGAACGTCATTTTCCAACAAGACAACGACCACACACGGCAAGACTGACAACAGCCTTGTTCAGGAATCACAACATCCAAGTCGTCCATATCTAAACCCATTCAAACATTTATGGGATGCACTGGATCAACGGCTGCAACAACCACAGGACCTCTGACAGTTGGCACAAGCACTGCAGGCAGAGTGGGTCAACATTCCCAAGGCCACAATTTGGGTTCTGATTCCTTCCATGGGACGATGATGCCCATCAGTTTAAGACTCTAATGGTTAGCCATACAAGATATTGAGAACAGATGACATCCACCAAGAAAATCTACTGTTCCATGTGTGCCACATGGAACCTGGGTCAATGACAATGATGTGCGCCACTTTGAACAATCGATTACCATCTGTTGATTATTTATATGATATATAAAATATACATATAAAAATCACTTTTGCGCGTTTTTTTTGCAGAGTTTATTACATTGAAATAAAATAGAAACTAGAGTATTTGATGTAATGATAGTCGAAATATAATTGTCGGTCATTTGCGAGTTCAAGTTCATGCATGGATGTTGCCTCCAAGTATAGTGGGAAGCGGTGATGTTGAAGAGAGCTCTGCAAACGGGCTACCGCAGAGAGTAGCTTGAACCAACGTGTAACAAGTATTTTGCCAGGGAACCATATTGCAAAGAGTCGCCCGGTCACTGGCCCAAGACTTATAGAGTCATAAATGATCCAAACCATATCTCAAGCCAACATGACACTACAGCCAACGAGTTATAATCATGATAATCAACGAGTTATCATCAATGAGGTGGCAACCTATTGGGACCACTGTGTGACATGATCAGGGTACATTGACACATTAAACCATCCCAGTCACATCTAAGAAAAAACGTCAATCAAGCCATTGTTGATATAGGACACCAGTCCAGTCACAACTGACTGTGACAACATAATTCAACATTAAAGGCAGGCCTGGTGTCCTGGTTTTCAGGCATTCTGAAGTCTGATTGGTTGATGGTAAGGTGCACGTGCACTTCAGAGGGTCAATAAGCTATCAGAAGCCAGATCTCAAGTGTGACCATGACAAGCATGACCAGACAATTACCAGGAATCGTGATGTATCGTTTAGTGTCAGTATCAGGATAACAGTACACGACTCTAGCCAGACATGGGCGTCTCAATGACTTGCTCCTTGTTGCACAATACTTCAGGCAGTGTCAGGATAGGAGCAGACGACTCTAGGACAGAAGTACACGACTCTAGCCAGACATGGGCGTCTCAATGACCTGCTCCTTGTTGCACCATACTTCAGGCAGTGTCAGGATAGGAGCAGACGACTCTAGGACAGGAGTACACGACTCTAGCCAGACATGGGCGTCTCAATTACCTGCTCCTTGTTGCACCATACTTCAGGCAGTGTCAGGATAGGAGTACACGTCTCTAGGACAGGAGTACACGACTATAGGATAGGAGTACACGACTCTAGGATAGGAGTACACGTCTCTAGGATAGGAGTACACGACTCTAGGATAGGAGTACACGACTCTAGGATAGGAGTACACGACTCTAGGATAGGAGTACACGATTCTAGCCAGACATGGCCGTCTCAATGACCTTCTCCTTGTTGCATCATATTCAGGCAGTGTCAGGGAGTTGGGTTTTATGCTTCAATTAACGATATTGGTTGCAATATTAGTGATATACACTAGGAGTCCATTCCATTCATCTGAACACGGCACTGGGAACAGTAGGGGCTAAAAGGGTTTCACTGTAGATGCAAGCTTAGCCGAGGGCCTGGATGAGAGAACCAGTCTATTTGACTCAGGCCTGGTAAACTTTCAGCTGTACAAATACAATCATCTGAAAATCAGCTCTATCTAATGAAAAAAAGAAAATAATTTTCCTTACAGTTGAACAGAATCCGAAAAATTAACTTGGGACAGAAATACACCATACATGTTACTAACATTGTCTGGGGAAGGACAAACTTTAATTATATCTTCTGACATTATAAGATAAGTCTTTTTCCAGTTATTTTTGAGTAAATATATATAATATGTAGCAAGTCAAACACGTCCAATATTAAGAAAAACACCACAAAATGGCAAAACCACCACTAACACCAAACACCATTTGGCTGACCAGACATTCTCCGACCATCTCCCCACAAACATGTGCTTGTACTGCAACTGTGTCAGCAAGTTCTGTCACCTACCCGTATCCGGTCAGGCCCCAGCCCCGGGGAGGGGCAACGCTCCAAGTAGGTTGCAAGGTCCTGGTCGATGTACTCAAACACCAGCGTCAGCCGAATCTCGCTGTCCGTGACCGGAGTGTGACGCACGTCCAGAAGCCTGACAAGTTGACAAAACATCCATCTCATAAATGTCAAACACACAGTATGGCAAACATACACTGTCCAACATTGGTAAACATTTCTCTACTCCATAAGTACAATTAATATTTGCTATATTGCTGAAAATGTGATGGTAATTTACGGTTTTAATGCCACTCTTAGCAACCCTGGGTGTTCATCGTGATCATTGAAGAGCTTTAGCAAAGACATCTGTCACCAATGATTTACAACAGATTTTGAAAATGCTATGAAATACCAGGCGACCCTACTAACCAGCTGCAAACATGGTAAAAAGATACTTGTTCCACAGCATATCCTTTCCCGAATTTGGGTAATCTGGAGGGTATTTTTATGAAGTGCAGATATTTACAGCATAAAATAACAGATACCTTTGCTTACAGATGCTTACAGAAGTCTCATGTAACATAATATACAAAGAGTCTGAAATGCTGATCATGGAACCAAACTTCACGACGAAGATTCAAATACCTCACTTTTGTGGGTTTACCAAAATGTTTGAGTACAATTATCCATTTACTGATAGGTCATTAGTTAAGGGTTCAAAGGAACACTCCAAAATAACCATAATTAATTTTCACTGAAAATTATATTCAGCATTAACGGCAATTGATATATTAAGCTGTAGTTGAACATGAGTTTTGAACCTGACCAAGGTGCATAAATGATTAATAGATAATAGGTGGCGCTGATTTTCAACTCTTATCTTACGTACAGGGGCTAAGAGCATATTTTGACATCTTAAGCTATTGAAGGGTCCCCCATACAGTTAAGGATGATACAAATGAAGGTCTCCTTTTTAAATCTAAAACTAATAATTTGCAAACCCCGGTTGTTTCAGACCACATGTTTGTGACTGTACTAGTGATAACAATATTTGAGCCATGGTAATTAATGCAGGAGCAGGTAAACACTGACCAAATTTTCATTAATTCAATCATTGTGTGTGTGTTCATGGTCACAATTGTATCGCCCGATCACAGCCAGTTTTCAGTAGCTGCACATGCAAATCAGAATATGGACACATGGTCTTATACCAACTCACAGGAAACACCTGTGACAATGTGTGAAGTTTTAAGTGTTAAAAATGGAGGTAGAGCTATTGGGATGCTCCAACCTGGCAATAGTCAAAGTCAGGTGGCAGCACATTAAAACTAGTGGTGGGACGATGCACCACTGCATCGGTGGGACGATGCACACTGCATCGGTGGGACGATGCACCACTGCATCGGTGGGACGATGCACACTGCATCGGTGGGACGATGCACACTGCATCGGTGGGACGATGCACCACTGCATCGGTGGGACGATGCACACTGCATCGGTGGGACGATGCACACTGCATCGGTGGGACGATGCACCACTGCATCGGTGGGACGATGCACACTGCATCGGTGGGACGATGCACACTGCATCGGTGGGACGATGCACACTGCATCGGTGGATTGCGATAATTCACACCTCTATACAAGTATCGATCACAGTGGCACACTAACTAAAAAGTATTGATTCTTACCTTAAATGTATTCTTTAATAAATACACTAACAAATAGTGAAAAATGTAATATTTTTAGCCATTGAGCCATCCTGGACACTGCCAACTGTAAATCATCAGTGTGCCAGGTATTTGAACATCCTGTCTATGAAAAATATGGGTTACGCACTACAGATACGAGCACATACAAGTATTGTGATATGTATCGGATCGTGAGCATGGTATCGTGATACGTATCGGATCGCACAGAGTCACTCAGAGTGTGATTGGGAGGCTTTAGCAGCAGCAGCAGCATCGGGCCACTGGAACAGTTGCCTATGCTGGAAGACCAGGTCGTCCTGGGGTCACCACACCGAGGCAGGAGGGTACCTGGTGAACATTGCCCGACGTGATTGATTTCTGACGTCACGTCAGACAAGTGACAAACACTTTACCACCAAATATATCCGCATTAGCAAGACCACCGTACGAAGCAGATTGCTTTCTGCTGGTCTCCGTTCTGGACGTCCAGCAGGCCAGTAAATCTCACTTAACGATGCTATAGAGACGAGATACTGGCCCCAATTGTGGTACCATTCGAGGACCATGCGGCGCTACAGAGGTGACCTGATCCTGCTGATGATAAACCCACGTCCTCATCACGGTAACGTGGTCAACGCCTTAAATCATCAACAAGGAATACGCAGGATGGAGTGGTCAGCTTGCTATCCTAACTATAGCCCAATTGAAAATGTCTGGGATCAACTAGGGTGCCTTGTTTGGAGGAGTCACCCTGTTCCACATGATCTTGGGACTCTGCAAGAAGCTCTGCTCCGGGAGTGGAACGCCATATTGCAGGCTGTGATTATGAGCTTGGTCGGGAGCATGTGGACATGGTTCACAGAGGGAATCGGAAGAAGGGGAGGTAACACCAGATTCTGACATGTCCTGAGTGTTGCAGCAGTGTATGTGGACATGATGCTGCAAGGTACCACTGAACTGTTTCAATCACCAGAGACGTATTGCCTGCATCTCTTTCTTTTGTAATAAATACAATACATTCAGTTTCAGTATATATGTCCTCATTATTTATATAAATTAGTTTTCAACCCCATATTACATCGGCAACCCATCAATAGTTGCTTTGAATATATGTATATAATCCAACATCAGGGAGATAAGCGACGACCATTTGATATTCTGAGTGAGTGGCTGGGATGAATGGAGACTAGATATTTTTTCATCTTCATCTGACAAACCATATATTATTTCAAAGAAAACTATGAGCCTGTACTTTATTTTTTTAAGCAAATTTTTTTTCAACAATATTATTTACGACAGACAATTATTTTTAACAATTTGAAGCATATCTATTTTTTAAAGCATTTTTTGGGACAATTTTTTTTCGATAAAATCCCAGGCCTCCCACCAGAATATCAAATGCTTTGTCCCTAACCATGTGTCCAACAGCTCCTCAGCTCAACTGGGATTAATGGATTATACAACATAACTAGATTTGGGGGAAAGACAACTCCAGACTGTCACAGGCTTGTGCTACAAATCATTAGATCGGACTAACCACCCGAGACTACTTCGAGTAGAGCACCGTTTCATTTCGTTATCTAGCCAGCACAATGTCCAACATACCACACCTGACAACCACATACCATAGTCACTATAAATAGCCTCATTATGTGGCAGGCTATTGACTTTGTTTACATCAAGTGGGATCGAACATTGCCATGTCTTCAATAGGCCGTCACACCTCAATGCCTCCTGATCACGGTCAATGGCAGCACCCTGATCACAGTCACTGGAAGTAGATGTGTGTCCTACTGTAGTGTTGTGGCAGGACCTCTACTATGATATAGTGGCTAAACCCTGTCTCTGGTAGTGGTAGTAGATGTGTGTCCTACTGTAGTGTTGTGGCAGGACCTCTACTATGATATAGTGGCTAAACCCTGTCTCTGGTAGTGGTAGTAGATGTGTGTCCTACTGTAGTGTTGTGGCAGGACCTCTACTATGATACAGTGGCTAAACCCTGTCTCTGGTAGTGGTAGTAGATATGTGTGTCTAACTGAAGTGTTGTGGCAGGACCTCTACTATGATAGAGTGGCTAAACCCTGTCTCTGGTAGTGGAAGTAGATATGTGTGTCTAACTATAGTGTTGTGGCAGGATCTCTACTATGATATAGTGGCTAAACCCTGTCTCTGGTAGTGGTAGTAGATATGTGTGTGTAACTGTAGTGTTGTGGGTGGATCTCTACTATGATATAGTGGCTAAACCCTGTCTCTGGTAGTGGAAGTAGATGTGTGTCCTCCTGTAGTGTTGTGGCAGGACCTCTACTATGATATAGTGGCTAAACCCTGTCTCTGGTAGTTGAAGTAGATGTGTGTCCTACTGTAGTGTTGTGGCAGTACCTCTACTATGATATAGTGGCTAAACCCTGTCTCTGGTAGTGGTTGTAGATGTGTGTCCTACTGTAGTGTTGTGGCAGGAACTCTACTATGATATAGTGGCTAAACCCTGTCTCTGGTAGTGGAAGTAGATGTGTGTCCTACTGTACTGTTGTGGCAGAACCTCTACTATGATATAGTGGCTAGACCCTGTCTCTGGTAGTGGAAGTAGATGTGTGTCCTACTGTAGTGTTGTGGCAGGACCTCTACTATGATAGAGTGGCTAAACCCTGTCTCTGGTAGTGGTAGTAGATGTGTGTCATACTTTAGTGTTGTGGCAGGACATCTACTATGATATAGTGGCTAGACCCTGTCTCTGGTAGTGGTAGTAGATGTGTGTGTGTCCTACTGTAGTGTTGTGTCAGGACCTCTACTATGATATAGTGGCTAAACCCTGTCTCTGGTAGTGGTAGTAGATGTGTGTCCTACTGTAGTGTTGTGGCAGGGCCTCTACTATGATATAGTGGCTAAACCCTGTCTCTGGTAGTGGAAGTAGATGTGTGTCCTACTGTAGTGTTGTGGCAGAACCTCTACTATGATATAGTGGCTAGACCCTGTCTCTGGTAGTGGAAGTAGATGTGTGTCCTACTGTAGTGTTGTGGCAGGACCTCTACTATGATAGAGTGGCTAAACCCTGTCTCTGGTAGTGGTAGTAGATGTGTGTCATACTTTAGTGTTGTGGCAGGACATCTACTATGATATAGTGGCTAAACCCTGTCTCTGGTAGTGGTAGTAGATGTGTGTGTGTCCTACTGTAGTGTTGTGTCAGGACCTCTACTATGATATAGTGGCTAAACCCTGTCTCTGGTAGTGGTAGTAGATGTGTGTCCTACTGTAGTGTTGTGGCAGGGCCTCTACTATGATATAGTGGCTAAACCCTGTCTCTGGTAGTGGAAGTAGATGTGTGTCCTACTGTAGTGTTGTGGCAGGACATCTACTATGATATAGTGGCTAGACCCTGTCTCTGGTAGTGGAAGTAGATGTGTGTCCCACTGTAGTGTTGTGGCAGGACCTCTACTATGATAGAGTGGCTAAACCCTCCTCTGGTAGTGGAAGTAGATGTGTGTCCTACTGTAGTGTTGTGGCAGGACCTCTACTATGATATAGTGGCTAGACACTGTCTCTGGTAGTTGAAGTAGATGTGTGTCCTACTGTAGTGTTGTCGCAGGACCTCTACTATGATATAGTGGCTAGACCCTGTCTCTGGTAGTGGTAGTAGATGTGTGTCCTACTGTAGTGTTGTGGCAGGACCTCTACTATGATATAGTGGCTAAACCCTGTCTCTGGTAGTGGTAGTAGATGTGTGTCCTACTGTAGTGTTGTGGCAGGACCTCTACTATGATAAAGTGGCTAACCCTGTCTCTGGTAGTGGAAGTAGATGTGTGTCCTACTGTAGTGTTGTGGCAGGACATCTACTATGATAGAGTGGCTAAACCCTGTCTCTGGTAGTGGTAGTAGATGTGTGTCCTACTGTAGTGTTGTGGCAGGACCTCTACTATGATAGAGTGGCTAAACCCTGTCTCTGGTAGTGGTAGTAGATGTGTGTCCTACTGTAGTGTTGTGGCAGGACATCTACTATGATACAGTGGCTAAACCCTGTCTCTGGTAGTGGAAGTAGATGTGTGTCCTACTGTAGTGTTGTGGCAGGACCTCTACTATGATATAGTGGCTAAACCCTGTCTCTGGTAGTGGAAGTAGATGTGTGTCCTACTGTAGTGTTGTGGCAGGACCTCTACTATGATAGAGTGGCTAAACCCTGTCTCTGGTAGTGGTAGTAGATGTGTGTCCTACTGTAGTGTTGTGGCAGGACCTCTACTATGATATAGTGGCTAAACCCTGTCTCTGGTAGTGGAAGTAGATGTGTGTCCTACTGTATTGTTGTGGCAGGACCTCTACTATGACATAGTGGCTAAACCCTGTCTCTGGTAGTGGAAGTAGATGTGTGTCCTACTGTAGTGTTGTGGCAGCACCTCTACTATGATATAGTGGCTAAACCCTGTATCTGGTAGTGGTAGTAGATGTTTGTCCTACTGTAGTGTTGTGGCAGGACCTCTACTATGATAGAGTGGCTAAACCCTGTCTCTGGTAGTGGTAGTAGATGTGTGTCCTACTGTAGTGTTGTGGCAGGACCTCTACTATGATAGAGTGGCTAAACCCTGTCTCTGGTAGTGGTAGTAGATGTGTGTCCTACTGTAGTGTTGTGGCAGGACATCTACTATGATACAGTGGCTAAACCCTGTCTCTGGTAGTGGAAGTAGATGTGTGTCCTACTGTAGTGTTGTGGCAGGACCTCTACTATGATATAGTGGCTAAACCCTGTCTCTGGTAGTGGAAGTAGATGTGTGTCCTACTGTAGTGTTGTGGCAGGACCTCTACTATGATATAGTGGCTAGACCCTGTCTCTGGTAGTGGAAGTAGATGTGTGTCCCACTGTAGTGTTGTGGCAGGACCTCTACTATGATAGAGTGGCTAAACCCTCCTCTGGTAGTGGAAGTAGATGTGTGTCCTACTGTAGTGTTGTGGCAGGACCTCTACTATGATATAGTGGCTAGACACTGTCTCTGGTAGTTGAAGTAGATGTGTGTCCTACTGTAGTGTTGTCGCAGGACCTCTACTATGATATAGTGGCTAGACCCTGTCTCTGGTAGTGGTAGTAGATGTGTGTCCTACTGTAGTGTTGTGGCAGGACCTCTACTATGATATAGTGGCTAAACCCTGTCTCTGGTAGTGGTAGTAGATGTGTGTCCTACTGTAGTGTTGTGGCAGGACCTCTACTATGATAAAGTGGCTAACCCTGTCTCTGGTAGTGGAAGTAGATGTGTGTCCTACTGTAGTGTTGTGGCAGGACATCTACTATGATAGAGTGGCTAAACCCTGTCTCTGGTAGTGGTAGTAGATGTGTGTCCTACTGTAGTGTTGTGGCAGGACCTCTACTATGATAGAGTGGCTAAACCCTGTCTCTGGTAGTGGTAGTAGATGTGTGTCCTACTGTAGTGTTGTGGCAGGACATCTACTATGATACAGTGGCTAAACCCTGTCTCTGGTAGTGGAAGTAGATGTGTGTCCTACTGTAGTGTTGTGGCAGGACCTCTACTATGATATAGTGGCTAAACCCTGTCTCTGGTAGTGGAAGTAGATGTGTGTCCTACTGTAGTGTTGTGGCAGGACCTCTACTATGATAGAGTGGCTAAACCCTGTCTCTGGTAGTGGTAGTAGATGTGTGTCCTACTGTAGTGTTGTGGCAGGACCTCTACTATGATATAGTGGCTAAACCCTGTCTCTGGTAGTGGAAGTAGATGTGTGTCCTACTGTATTGTTGTGGCAGGACCTCTACTATGACATAGTGGCTAAACCCTGTCTCTGGTAGTGGAAGTAGATGTGTGTCCTACTGTAGTGTTGTGGCAGCACCTCTACTATGATATAGTGGCTAAACCCTGTATCTGGTAGTGGTAGTAGATGTTTGTCCTACTGTAGTGTTGTGGCAGGACCTCTACTATGATAGAGTGGCTAAACCCTGTCTCTGGTAGTGGTAGTAGATGTGTGTCCTACTGTAGTGTTGTGGCAGGACATCTACTATGATAGAGTGGCTAAACCCTGTCTCTGGTAGTGGTAGTAGATGTGTGTCCTACTGTAGTGTTGTGGCAGGACATCTACTATGATACAGTGGCTAAACCCTGTCTCTGGTAGTGGAAGTAGATGTGTGTCCTACTGTAGTGTTGTGGCAGGACCTCTACTATGATATAGTGGCTAAACCCTGTCTCTGGTAGTGGAAGTAGATGTGTGTCCTACTGTAGTGTTGTGGCAGGACCTCTACTATGATATAGTGGCTAGACCCTGTCTCTGGTAGTGGAAGTAGATGTGTGTCTAACTGTAGTGTTGTGGCAGGACCTCTTCTATGATACAGTGGCTAAACCCTGTCTCTGGTAGTGGTAGTAGATGTGTGTGTCCTACTGTAGTGTTGTGGCAGGACCTCTACTATGATACAGTGGCTAAACCCTGTCTCTGGTAGTGGTAGTAGATGTGTGTGTCCTACTGTAGTGTTGTGGCAGGACCTCTACTATGATACAGTGGCTAAACCCTGTCTCTGGTAGTGGAAGTAGATGTGTGTCCTACTGTAGTGTTGTGGCAGGACCTCTACTATGATACAGTGGCTAAACCCTGTCTCTGGTAGTGGTAGTAGATTTGTGTGACCTACTGTAGTGTTGTGGCAGGACCTCTACTATGATATAGTGGCTAAACCCTGTCTCTGGTAGTGGTAGTAGATGTGTGTGTCTAACTGTAGTGTTGTGGCAGGACCTCTACTATGATATAGTGGCTAAACCCTGTCTCTGGTAGTGGAAGTAGATGTGTGTCCTACTGTAGTGTTGTGGCAGGACCTCTACTATGATATAGTGGCTAAACCCTGTCTCTGGTAGTGGAAGTAGATGTGTGTCCTACTGTAGTGTTGTGGCAGGACCTCTACTATGATACAGTGGCTAAACCCTGTCTCTGGTAGTGGAAGTAGATGTGTGTCCTACTGTAGTGTTGTGGCAGGACCTCTACTATGATATAGTGGCTAAACCCTGTCTCTGGTAGTGGAAGTAGATGTGTGTCCTACTGTAGTGTTGTGGCAGGACCTCTACTATGATATAGTGGCTAGACCCTGTCTCTGGTAGTGGAAGTAGATGTGTGTCTAACTGTAGTGTTGTGGCAGGACATCTTCTATGATACAGTGGCTAAACCCTGTCTCTGGTAGTGGTAGTAGATGTGTGTGTCCTACTGTAGTGTTGTGGCAGGACCTCTACTATGATATAGTGGCTAAACCCTGTCTCTGGTAGTGGTAGTAGATGTGTGTGTCCTACTGTAGTGTTGTGGCAGGACCTCTACTATGATACAGTGGCTAAACCCTGTCTCTGGTAGTGGAAGTAGATGTGTGTCCTACTGTAGTGTTGTGGCAGGACCTCTACTATGATACAGTGGCTAAACCCTGTCTCTGGTAGTGGTAGTAGATTTGTGTGACCTACTGTAGTGTTGTGGCAGGACCTCTACTATGATATAGTGGCTAAACCCTGTCTCTGGTAGTGGTAGTAGATGTGTGTGTCTAACTGTAGTGTTGTGGCAGGACCTCTACTATGATATAGTGGCTAAACCCTGTCTCTGGTAGTGGAAGTAGATGTGTGTCCTACTGTAGTGTTGTGGCAGGACCTCTACTATGATATAGTGGCTAAACCCTGTCTCTGGTAGTGGAAGTAGATGTGTGTCCTACTGTAGTGTTGTGGCAGGACCTCTACTATGATACAGTGGCTAAACCCTGTCTCTGGTAGTGGTAGTAGATGTGTGTCCTACTGTAGTGTTGTGGCAGGACCTCTACTATGATAAAGTGGCTAACCCTGTCTCTGGTAGTGGTAGTAGATGTGTGTCCTACTGTAGTGTTGTGGCAGGACATCTACTATGATAGAGTGGCTAAACCCTGTCTCTGGTAGTGGTAGTAGATGTGTGTGTCTAACTGTAGTGTTGTGGCAGGACCTCTACTATGATATAGTGGCTAAACCCTGTCTCTGGTAGTGGAAGTAGATGTGTGTCCTACTGTAGTGTTGTGGCAGGACCTCTACTATGATATAGTGGCTAAACCCTGTCTCTGGTAGTGGAAGTAGATGTGTGTCCTACTGTACTGTTGTGGCAGGACCTCTACTATGATAGAGTGGCTAAACCCTGTCTCTGGTAGTGGTAGTAGATGTGTGTCCTACTGTAGTGTTGTGGCAGGACCTCTACTATGATATAGTGGCTAAACCCTGTCTCTGGTAGTGGTAGTAGATGCGTGTCCTACTGTAGTGTTGTGGCAGGACCTCTACTATGATATAGTGGCTGAACCCTGTCTCTGGTAGTGGAAGTAGATGTGTGTCCTACTGTAGTGTTGTGGCAGGACCTCTACTATGATAAAGTGGCTAACCCTGTCTCTGGTAGTGGTAGTAGATGTGTGTCCTACTGTAGTGTTGTGGCAGGACATCTACTATGATAGAGTGGCTAAACCCTGTCTCTGGTAGTGGTAGTAGATATGTGTGTCCTACTGTAGTGTTGTGGCAGGACCTCTACTATGATACAGTGGCTAAACCCTGTCTGTGGTAGTGGAAGTAGATGTGTGTCCTACTGTAGTGTTGTGGCAGGACCTCTACTATGATACAGTGGCTAAACCCTGTCTCTGGTAGTGGTAGTAGATTTGTGTGACCTACTGTAGTGTTGTGGCAGGACCTCTACTATGATAAAGTGGCTAAACCCTGTCTCTGGTAGTGGTAGTAGATGTGTGTGTCTAACTGTAGTGTTGTGGCAGGACCTCTACTATGATATGGTGGCTAAACCCTGTCTCTGGTAGTGGAAGTAGATGTGTGTCCTACTGTAGTGTTGTGGCAGGACCTCTACTATGATATAGTGGCTAAACCCTGTCTCTGGTAGTGGAAGTAGATGTGTGTCCTACTGTAGTGTTGTGGCAGGACCTCTACTATGATATAGTGGCTAGACCCTGTCTCTGGTAGTGGAAGTAGATGTGTGTCTAACTGTAGTGTTGTGGCAGGACCTCTTCTATGATACAGTGGCTAAACCCTGTCTCTGGTAGTGGTAGTAGATGTGTGTGTCCTACTGTAGTGTTGTGGCAGGACCTCTACTATGATACAGTGGCTAAACCCTGTCTCTGGTAGTGGAAGTAGATGTGTGTCCTACTGTACTGTTGTGGCAGGACCTCTACTATGATACAGTGGCTAAACCCTGTCTCTGGTAGTGGTAGTAGATGTGTGTCCTACTGTAGTGTTGTGGCAGGACCTCTACTATGATATAGTGGCTAAACCCTGTCTCTGGTAGTGGTAGTAGATGCGTGTCCTACTGTAGTGTTGTGGCAGGACCTCTACTATGATATAGTGGCTAAACCCTGTCTCTGGTAGTGGAAGTAGATGTGTGTCCTACTGTAGTGTTGTGGCAGGACCTTTACTATGATATAGTGGCTGAACCCTGTCTCTGGTAGTGGAAGTAGATGTGTGTCCTACTGTAGTGTTGTGGCAGGACCTCTATTATGATATAGTGGCTAAACCCTGTCTCTGGTAGTGGAAGTAGATGTGTGTCTAACTGTAGTGTTGTGGCAGGACATCTACTATGATATAGTGGCTAGACCCTGTCTCTGGTAGTGGTAGTAGATGTGTGTCCTACTGTAGTGTTGTGGCAGGACCTCTAATGATATAGTTGCTAAACCCTGTCTCTGGTAGTAGATGTGTGTCCTACTGTAGTGTTGTGGCAGGACATCTACTATGATATAGTGGCTAAACCCTGTCTCTGGTAGTGGTAGTAGATGCGTGTCCTACTGTAGTGTTGTGGCAGGACCTCTACTATGATATAGTGGCTGAATAAGTAGATGTGTGTCCTACTGTAGTGTTGTGGCAGGACCTCTACTATGATAAAGTGGCTAACCCTGTCTCTGGTAGTGGTAGTAGATGTGTGTCCTACTGTAGTGTTGTGGCAGGACATCTACTATGATAGAGTGGCTAAACCCTGTCTCTGGTAGTGGTAGTAGATGTGTGTGTCTAACTGTAGTGTTGTGGCAGGACCTCTACTATGATATAGTGGCTAAACCCTGTCTCTGGTAGTGGAAGTAGATGTGTGTCCTACTGTAGTGTTGTGGCAGGACCTCTACTATGATATAGTGGCTAAACCCTGTCTCTGGTAGTGGAAGTAGATGTGTGTCCTACTGTACTGTTGTGGCAGGACCTCTACTATGATAGAGTGGCTAAACCCTGTCTCTGGTAGTGGTAGTAGATGTGTGTGTCTAACTGTAGTGTTGTGGCAGGACCTCTACTATGATATAGTGGCTAAACCCTGTCTCTGGTAGTGGAAGTAGATGTGTGTCCTACTGTAGTGTTGTGGCAGGACCTCTACTATGATATAGTGGCTAAACCCTGTCTCTGGTAGTGGAAGTAGATGTGTGTCCTACTGTACTGTTGTGGCAGGACCTCTACTATGATACAGTGGCTAAACCCTGTCTCTGGTAGTGGTAGTAGATGTGTGTCCTACTGTAGTGTTGTGGCAGGACCTCTACTATGATATAGTGGCTAAACCCTGTCTCTGGTAGTGGTAGTAGATGGGTGTCCTACTGTAGTGTTGTGGCAGGACCTCTACTATGATATAGTGGCTGAACCCTGTCTCTGGTAGTGGAAGTAGATGTGTGTCCTACTGTAGTGTTGTGGCAGGACCTCTACTATGATAAAGTGGCTAACCCTGTCTCTGGTAGTGGTAGTAGATGTGTGTCCTACTGTAGTGTTGTGGCAGGACATCTACTATGATAGAGTGGCTAAACCCTGTCTCTGGTAGTGGTAGTAGATGTGTGTGTCCTACTGTAGTGTTGTGGCAGGACCTCTACTATGATACAGTGGCTAAACCCTGTCTGTGGTAGTGGAAGTAGATGTGTGTCCTACTGTAGTGTTGTGGCAGGACCTCTACTATGATACAGTGGCTAAACCCTGTCTCTGGTAGTGGTAGTAGATTTGTGTGACCTACTGTAGTGTTGTGGCAGGACCTCTACTATGATAAAGTGGCTAAACCCTGTCTCTGGTAGTGGTAGTAGATGTGTGTGTCTAACTGTAGTGTTGTGGCAGGACCTCTACTATGATATAGCGGCTAAACCCTGTCTCTGGTAGTGGAAGTAGATGTGTGTCCTACTGTAGTGTTGTGGCAGGACCTCTACTATGATATAGTGGCTAAACCCTGTCTCTGGTAGTGGAAGTAGATGTGTGTCCTACTGTACTGTTGTGGCAGGACCTCTACTATGATACAGTGGCTAAACCCTGTCTCTGGTAGTGGTAGTAGATGTGTGTCCTACTGTAGTGTTGTGGCAGGACCTCTACTATGATATAGTGGCTAAACCCTGTCTCTGGTAGTGGTAGTAGATGCGTGTCCTACTGTAGTGTTGTGGCAGGACCTCTACTATGATATAGTGGCTAAACCCTGTCTCTGGTAGTGGAAGTAGATGTGTGTCCTACTGTAGTGTTGTGGCAGGACCTTTACTATGATATAGTGGCTGAACCCTGTCTCTGGTAGTGGTAGTAGATGTGTGTCCTACTGTAGTGTTGTGGCAGGACCTCTATTATGATATAGTGGCTAAACCCTGTCTCTGGTAGTGGAAGTAGATGTGTGTCTAACTGTAGTGTTGTGGCAGGACATCTACTATGATATAGTGGCTAGACCCTGTCTCTGGTAGTGGTAGTAGATGTGTGTCCTACTGTAGTGTTGTGGCAGGACCTCTAATGATATAGTTGCTAAACCCTGTCTCTGGTAGTAGATGTGTGTCCTACTGTAGTGTTGTGGCAGGACATCTACTATGATAGAGTGGCTAAACCCTGTCTCTGGTAGTGGAAGTAGATGTGTGTCCTACTGTAGTGTTGTGGCAGGACCTCTACTATGATATAGTGGCTAAACCCTGTCTCTGGTAGTGGTAGTAGATGTGTGTCCTACTGTAGTGTTGTGGCAGGACCTCTACTATGATATAGTGGCTAACCCTGTCTCTGGTAGTGGAAGTAGATGTGTGTCCTACTGTAATGTTGTGGCAGGACCTCTACTATGATACAGTGGCTAAACCCTGTCTCTGGTAGTGGAAGTAGATGTGTGTCCTACTGTAGTGTTGTGGCAGGACCTCTACTATGATAAAGTGGCTAACCCTGTCTCTGGTAGTGGAAGTAGATGTGTGTCTAACTGTAGTGTTGTGGCAGGACCTCTAGTATGGTATAGTGGCTAAACCCTGTCTCTGGTAGTGGTAGTAGATGTGTGTCCTACTGTAGTGTTGTGGCAGGACCTCTACTATGATATAGTGGCTAAACCCTGTCTCTGGTAGTGGTAGTAGATGTGTGTCCTACTGTAGTGTTGTGGCAGGACCTCTACTATGATATAGTGGCTAAACCCTGTCTCTGTTAGTGGTAGTAGATGTGTGTCTTACTGTAGTGTTGTGGCAGGACCTCTACTATGATATAGTGGCTAACCCTGTCTCTGTTAGTGGTAGTAGATGTGTGTCTAACTGTAGTGTTGTGGCAGGACCTCTACTATGATATAGTGGCTAAACCCTGTCTCTGGTAGTGGAAGTAGATGTATGTCCTACTGTAGTGTTGTGGCAGGACCTCTACTATGATAGAGTGGCTAAACCCTGTCTCTGGTAGTGGTAGTAGATGTGTGTCCTACTGTAGTGTTGTGGCAGGACCTCTACTATGATATAGTGGCTAAACCCTGTCTCTGGTAGTGGTAGTAGATGTGTGTCCTACTGTAGTGTTGTGGCAGGACCTCTACTATGATACAGTGGCTAAACCCTGTCTCTGGTAGTGGAAGTAGATGTGTGTCCTACTGTAGTGTTGTGGCAGGACATCTACTATGATATAGTGGCTAGACACTGTCTCTGGTAGTGGAAGTAGATGTGTGTCCTACTGTAGTGTTGTGGCAGGACATCTACTATGATAGAGTGGCTAAACCCTGTCTCTGGTAGTGGTAGTAGATGTGTGTGTCTAACTGTAGTGTTGTGGCAGGACCTCTACTATGATATAGTGGCTAAACCCTGTCTCTGGTAGTGGAAATAGATGTGTGTCCTACTGTAGTGTTGTGGCAGGACCTCTACTATGATACAGTGGCTAAACCCTGTCTCTGGTAGTGGAAGTAGATGTGTGTCCTACTGTAGTGTTGTGGCAGGACATCTACTATGATATAGTGGCTAGACACTGTCTCTGGTAGTGGAAGTAGATGTGTGTCCTACTGTAGTGTTGTGGCAGGACATCTACTATGATAGAGTGGCTAAACCCTGTCTCTGGTAGTGGTAGTAGATGTGTGTGTCTAACTGTAGTGTTGTGGCAGGACCTCTACTATGATATAGTGGCTAAACCCTGTCTCTGGTAGTGGAAGTAGATGTGTGTCCTACTGTAGTGTTGTGGCAGGACCTCTTCTATGATATAGTGGCTAAACCCTGTCTCTGGTAGTGGAAGTAGATGTGTGTCCTACTGTACTGTTGTGGCAGGACCTCTACTATGATAGAGTGGCTAAACCCTGTCTCTGGTAGTGGTAGTAGATGTGTGTGTCTAACTGTAGTGTTGTGGCAGGACCTCTACTATGATATAGTGGCTAAACCCTGTCTCTGGTAGTGGAAGTAGATGTGTGTCCTACTGTAGTGTTGTGGCAGGACCTCTACTATGATATAGTGGCTAAACCCTGTCTCTGGTAGTGGAAGTAGATGTGTGTCCTACTGTACTGTTGTGGCAGGACCTCTACTATGATACAGTGGCTAAACCCTGTCTCTGGTAGTGGTAGTAGATGTGTGTCCTACTGTAGTGTTGTGGCAGGACCTCTACTATGATATAGTGGCTAAACCCTGTCTCTGGTAGTGGTAGTAGATGGGTGTCCTACTGTAGTGTTGTGGCAGGACCTCTACTATGATATAGTGGCTGAACCCTGTCTCTGGTAGTGGAAGTAGATGTGTGTCCTACTGTAGTGTTGTGGCAGGACCTCTACTATGATAAAGTGGCTAACCCTGTCTCTGGTAGTGGTAGTAGATGTGTGTCCTACTGTAGTGTTGTGGCAGGACATCTACTATGATAGAGTGGCTAAACCCTGTCTCTGGTAGTGGTAGTAGATGTGTGTGTCCTACTGTAGTGTTGTGGCAGGACCTCTACTATGATACAGTGGCTAAACCCTGTCTGTGGTAGTGGAAGTAGATGTGTGTCCTACTGTAGTGTTGTGGCAGGACCTCTACTATGATACAGTGGCTAAACCCTGTCTCTGGTAGTGGTAGTAGATTTGTGTGACCTACTGTAGTGTTGTGGCAGGACCTCTACTATGATAAAGTGGCTAAACCCTGTCTCTGGTAGTGGTAGTAGATGTGTGTGTCTAACTGTAGTGTTGTGGCAGGACCTCTACTATGATATAGCGGCTAAACCCTGTCTCTGGTAGTGGAAGTAGATGTGTGTCCTACTGTAGTGTTGTGGCAGGACCTCTACTATGATATAGTGGCTAAACCCTGTCTCTGGTAGTGGAAGTAGATGTGTGTCCTACTGTACTGTTGTGGCAGGACCTCTACTATGATACAGTGGCTAAACCCTGTCTCTGGTAGTGGTAGTAGATGTGTGTCCTACTGTAGTGTTGTGGCAGGACCTCTACTATGATATAGTGGCTAAACCCTGTCTCTGGTAGTGGTAGTAGATGCGTGTCCTACTGTAGTGTTGTGGCAGGACCTCTACTATGATATAGTGGCTAAACCCTGTCTCTGGTAGTGGAAGTAGATGTGTGTCCTACTGTAGTGTTGTGGCAGGACCTTTACTATGATATAGTGGCTGAACCCTGTCTCTGGTAGTGGTAGTAGATGTGTGTCCTACTGTAGTGTTGTGGCAGGACCTCTATTATGATATAGTGGCTAAACCCTGTCTCTGGTAGTGGAAGTAGATGTGTGTCTAACTGTAGTGTTGTGGCAGGACATCTACTATTATATAGTGGCTAGACCCTGTCTCTGGTAGTGGTAGTAGATGTGTGTCCTACTGTAGTGTTGTGGCAGGACCTCTAATGATATAGTTGCTAAACCCTGTCTCTGGTAGTAGATGTGTGTCCTACTGTAGTGTTGTGGCAGGACATCTACTATGATAGAGTGGCTAAACCCTGTCTCTGGTAGTGGAAGTAGATGTGTGTCCTACTGTAGTGTTGTGGCAGGACCTCTACTATGATATAGTGGCTAAACCCTGTCTCTGGTAGTGGTAGTAGATGTGTGTCCTACTGTAGTGTTGTGGCAGGACCTCTACTATGATATAGTGGCTAACCCTGTCTCTGGTAGTGGAAGTAGATGTGTGTCCTACTGTAATGTTGTGGCAGGACCTCTACTATGATACAGTGGCTAAACCCTGTCTCTGGTAGTGGAAGTAGATGTGTGTCCTACTGTAGTGTTGTGGCAGGACCTCTACTATGATAAAGTGGCTAACCCTGTCTCTGGTAGTGGAAGTAGATGTGTGTCTAACTGTAGTGTTGTGGCAGGACCTCTAGTATGGTATAGTGGCTAAACCCTGTCTCTGGTAGTGGTAGTAGATGTGTGTCCTACTGTAGTGTTGTGGCAGGACCTCTACTATGATATAGTGGCTAAACCCTGTCTCTGGTAGTGGTAGTAGATGTGTGTCCTACTGTAGTGTTGTGGCAGGACCTCTACTATGATATAGTGGCTAAACCCTGTCTCTGTTAGTGGTAGTAGATGTGTGTCTTACTGTAGTGTTGTGGCAGGACCTCTACTATGATATAGTGGCTAACCCTGTCTCTGTTAGTGGTAGTAGATGTGTGTCTAACTGTAGTGTTGTGGCAGGACCTCTACTATGATATAGTGGCTAAACCCTGTCTCTGGTAGTGGAAGTAGATGTATGTCCTACTGTAGTGTTGTGGCAGGACCTCTACTATGATAGAGTGGCTAAACCCTGTCTCTGGTAGTGGTAGTAGATGTGTGTCCTACTGTAGTGTTGTGGCAGGAGCTCTACTATGATAGAGTGGCTAAACCCTGTCTCTGGTAGTGGTAGTAGATGTGTGTCCTACTGTAGTGTTGTGGCAGGACATCTACTATGATACAGTGGCTAAACCCTGTCTCTTGTAGTGGAAGTAGATGTGTGTCCTACTGTAGTGTTGTGGCAGGACCTCTACTATGATATAGTGGCTAAACCCTGTCTCTGGTAGTGGAAGTAGATGTGTGTCCTACTGTAGTGTTGTGGCAGGACCTCTACTATGATATAGTGGCTAAACCCTGTCTCTGGTAGTGGTAGTAGATGTGTGTCCTACTGTAGTGTTGTGGCAGGACCTCTACTATGATACAGTGGCTAAACCCTGTCTCTGGTAGTGGAAGTAGATGTGTGTCCTACTGTAGTGTTGTGGCAGGACATCTACTATGATATAGTGGCTAGACACTGTCTCTGGTAGTGGAAGTAGATGTGTGTCCTACTGTAGTGTTGTGGCAGGACCTCTACTATGATAGAGTGGCTAAACCCTGTCTCTGGTAGTGGTAGTAGATGTGTGTCATACTTTAGTGTTGTGGCAGGACATCTACTATGATATAGTGGCTAGACCCTGTCTCTGGTAGTGGAAGTAGATGTGTGTCCTACTGTAGTGTTGTGGCAGGACCTCTACTATGATAAAGTGGCTAAACCCTGTCTCTGGTAGTGGAAGTAGATGTGTGTCTAACTGTAGTGTTGTGGCAGGACCTCTAGTATGGTATAGTGGCTAAACCCTGTCTCTGGTAGTGGTAGTAGATGTGTGTCCTACTGTAGTGTTGTGGCAGGACCTCTACTATGATATAGTGGCTAAACCCTGTCTCTGGTAGTGGTAGTAGATGTGTGTCCTACTGTAGTGTTGTGGCAGGACCTCTACTATGATATAGTGGCTAAACCCTGTCTCTGTTAGTGGTAGTAGATGTGTGTCAAACTGTAGTGTTGTGCCAGGACCTCTACTATGATATAGTGGCTAAACCCTGTCTCTGTTAGTGGTAGTAGATGTGTGTCTTACTGTAGTGTTGTGGCAGGACCTCTACTATGATATAGTGGCTAACCCTGTCTCTGTTAGTGGTAGTAGATGTGTGTCTAACTGTAGTGTTGTGGCAGGACCTCTACTATGATATAGTGGCTAAACCCTGTCTCTGGTAGTGGAAGTAGATGTATGTCCTACTGTAGTGTTGTGGCAGGACCTCTACTATGATATAGTGGCTAAACCCTGTCTCTGGTAGTGGTAGTAGATGTGTGTGGGAGACCTACTGGAGTGTTGTGGCAGGACCTCTACTATGATATAGTTGGTAAACCCTGTCTCTGGTAGTGGTAGTAGATGTGTGTCCTACTGTAGTGTTGTGGCAGGACATCTACTATGATAGAGTGGCTAAACCCTGTCTCTGGTAGAGGTAGTAGATGTGTTTCCTACTGTAGTGTTGTGGCAGGACATCTACTATGATATAGTGGCTAAACCCTGTCTCTGGTAGTGGTAGTAGATGTGTGTCCTACTGTAGTGTTGTGGCAGGACCTCTACTATGATATAGTGGCTAAACCCTGTCTCTGGTAGTGGTAGTAGATGTGTGTGGGAGACCTACTGGAGTGTTGTGGCAGGACATCTACTATGATATAGTTGGTAAACCCTGTCTCTGGTAGTGGAAGTAGATGTGTGTCCTACTGTACTGTTGTGGCAGGACCTCTACTATGATACAGTGGCTAAACCCTGTCTCTGGTAGTGGTAGTAGATGTGTGTCCTACTGTAGTGTTGTGGCAGGACCTCTACTATGATATAGTGGCTAAACCCTGTCTCTGGTAGTGGTAGTAGATGCGTGTCCTACTGTAGTGTTGTGGCAGGACCTCTACTATGATATAGTGGCTAAACCCTGTCTCTGGTAGTGGAAGTAGATGTGTGTCCTACTGTAGTGTTGTGGCAGGACCTTTACTATGATATAGTGGCTGAACCCTGTCTCTGGTAGTGGTAGTAGATGTGTGTCCTACTGTAGTGTTGTGGCAGGACCTCTATTATGATATAGTGGCTAAACCCTGTCTCTGGTAGTGGAAGTAGATGTGTGTCTAACTGTAGTGTTGTGGCAGGACATCTACTATGATATAGTGGCTAGACCCTGTCTCTGGTAGTGGTAGTAGATGTGTGTCCTACTGTAGTGTTGTGGCAGGACCTCTAATGATATAGTTGCTAAACCCTGTCTCTGGTAGTAGATGTGTGTCCTACTGTAGTGTTGTGGCAGGACATCTACTATGATAGAGTGGCTAAACCCTGTCTCTGGTAGTGGAAGTAGATGTGTGTCCTACTGTAGTGTTGTGGCAGGACCTCTACTATGATATAGTGGCTAAACCCTGTCTCTGGTAGTGGTAGTAGATGTGTGTCCTACTGTAGTGTTGTGGCAGGACCTCTACTATGATATAGTGGCTAACCCTGTCTCTGGTAGTGGAAGTAGATGTGTGTCCTACTGTAATGTTGTGGCAGGACCTCTACTATGATACAGTGGCTAAACCCTGTCTCTGGTAGTGGAAGTAGATGTGTGTCCTACTGTAGTGTTGTGGCAGGACCTCTACTATGATAAAGTGGCTAACCCTGTCTCTGGTAGTGGAAGTAGATGTGTGTCTAACTGTAGTGTTGTGGCAGGACCTCTAGTATGGTATAGTGGCTAAACCCTGTCTCTGGTAGTGGTAGTAGATGTGTGTCCTACTGTAGTGTTGTGGCAGGACCTCTACTATGATATAGTGGCTAAACCCTGTCTCTGGTAGTGGTAGTAGATGTGTGTCCTACTGTAGTGTTGTGGCAGGACCTCTACTATGATATAGTGGCTAAACCCTGTCTCTGTTAGTGGTAGTAGATGTGTGTCTTACTGTAGTGTTGTGGCAGGACCTCTACTATGATATAGTGGCTAACCCTGTCTCTGTTAGTGGTAGTAGATGTGTGTCTAACTGTAGTGTTGTGGCAGGACCTCTACTATGATATAGTGGCTAAACCCTGTCTCTGGTAGTGGAAGTAGATGTATGTCCTACTGTAGTGTTGTGGCAGGACCTCTACTATGATAGAGTGGCTAAACCCTGTCTCTGGTAGTGGTAGTAGATGTGTGTCCTACTGTAGTGTTGTGGCAGGAGCTCTACTATGATAGAGTGGCTAAACCCTGTCTCTGGTAGTGGTAGTAGATGTGTGTCCTACTGTAGTGTTGTGGCAGGACATCTACTATGATACAGTGGCTAAACCCTGTCTCTTGTAGTGGAAGTAGATGTGTGTCCTACTGTAGTGTTGTGGCAGGACCTCTACTATGATATAGTGGCTAAACCCTGTCTCTGGTAGTGGAAGTAGATGTGTGTCCTACTGTAGTGTTGTGGCAGGACCTCTACTATGATATAGTGGCTAAACCCTGTCTCTGGTAGTGGTAGTAGATGTGTGTCCTACTGTAGTGTTGTGGCAGGACCTCTACTATGATACAGTGGCTAAACCCTGTCTCTGGTAGTGGAAGTAGATGTGTGTCCTACTGTAGTGTTGTGGCAGGACATCTACTATGATATAGTGGCTAGACACTGTCTCTGGTAGTGGAAGTAGATGTGTGTCCTACTGTAGTGTTGTGGCAGGACCTCTACTATGATAGAGTGGCTAAACCCTGTCTCTGGTAGTGGTAGTAGATGTGTGTCATACTTTAGTGTTGTGGCAGGACATCTACTATGATATAGTGGCTAGACCCTGTCTCTGGTAGTGGAAGTAGATGTGTGTCCTACTGTAGTGTTGTGGCAGGACCTCTACTATGATATAGTGGCTAAACCCTGTCTCTGGTAGTGGTAGTAGATGTGTGTGGGAGACCTACTGGAGTGTTGTGGCAGGACCTCTACTATGATATAGTTGGTAAACCCTGTCTCTGGTAGTGGTAGTAGATGTGTGTCCTACTGTAGTGTTGTGGCAGGACCTCTACTATGATAGTGTGGCTAAACCCTGTCTCTGGTAGTGGTAGTAGATGTGTGTCCTACTGTAGTGTTGTGGCAGGACATCTACTATGATAGAGTGGCTAAACCCTGTCTCTGGTAGAGGTAGTAGATGTGTGTCCTACTGTAGTGTTGTGGCAGGACATCTACTATGATATAGTGGCTAAACCCTGTCTCTGGTAGTGGTAGTAGATGTGTGTCCTACTGTAGTGTTGTGGCAGGACCTCTACTATGATATAGTGGCTAAACCCTGTCTCTGGTAGTGGTAGTAGATGTGTGTGGGAGACCTACTGGAGTGTTGTGGCAGGACATCTACTATGATATAGTTGGTAAACCCTGTCTCTGGTAGTGGTAACAGATGTGTGTCCTACTGTATTGTTGTGGCAGGACCTGTACTATGATATAGTGGCTAAACCCTGTCTCTGGTAGTGGAAGTAGACGTGTGTCTATCTGTAGTGTTGTGGCAGCACCTCTACTATGATATAGTGGCTAAACCCTGTCTCTTGTAGTGGTACATGTAGTAGATGTGTGTGTCCTACTGTAGTGGTGTGGCAGGACCTCTACTATGATATAGTGGCTAAACCCTGTCTCTGGTAGTGGAAGTAGATGTGTGTGTCTAACTGTAGTGGTGTGGCAGGACCTCTACTATGATATAGTGGCTAAACCCTGTCTCTGGTAGTGGAAGTAGATGTGTGTGTCTAACTGTAGTGGTGTGGCAGGACCTCTACTATGATATAGTGGCTGAACCCTGTCTCTGGTAGTGGTAGTAGATGTGTGTGTCCTACTGTAATGTTGTGGCAGGATCTCTACTATGATACAGTGGCTAAACCCTGTCTCTGTTAGTGGTAGTAGATATGTGTCCTACTGTAGTGTTGTGGCAGGATCTCTACTATGATATAGTGGCTAAACCCTGTCTCTGGTAGTGGTAGTAGATGTGTGTCCTACTGTAGTGTTGTGGCAGGACCTCTACTATGATACAGTGGCTAAACCCTGTCTCTGGTAGTGGTAGTAGATGTGTGTCCTACTGTAGTGTTGTGGCAGGACCTCTACTATGATACAGTGGCTAAACCCTGTCTCTGGTAGTGGTAGTAGATGTGTGTCCTACTGTAGTGTTGTGGCAGGACATCTACTATGATAGAGTGGCTAAACCCTGTCTCTGGTAGTGGTAGTAGATGTGTGTGTCCTACTGTAGTGTTGTGGCAGGACCTCTACTATGATACAGTGGCTAAACCCTGTCTCTGGTAGTGGTAGTAGATGTGTGTCCTACTGTAGTGTTGTGGCAGGACCTCTACTATGATACAGTGGCTAAACCCTGTCTCTGGTAGTGGTAGTAGATGTGTGTCCTACTGTAGTGTTGTGGCAGGACCTCTACTATGATACAGTGGCTAAACCCTGTCTCTGGTAGTGGTAGTAGATGTGTGTCCTACTGTAGTGTTGTGGCAGGACATCTACTATGATAGAGTGGCTAAACCCTGTCTCTGGTAGTGGTAGTAGATGTGTGTCCTACTGTAGTGTTGTGGCAGGACCTCTACTATGATACAGTCGCTGAACCCTGTCTCTGGTAGTGGTAGTAGATGTGTGTCCTACTGTAGTGTTGTGGCAGGACCTCTACTATGATATAGTGGCTAAACCCTGTCTCTTGTAGTGGTACATGTAGTAGATGTGTGTGTCCTACTGTAGTGGTGTGGCAGGACCTCGACTATGATATAGTGGCTAAACCCTGTCTCTGGTAGTGGAAGTAGATGTATGTCCTACTGTAGTGTTGTGGCAGGACCTCTACTATGATATAGTGGCTAAACCCTGTCTCTGGTAGTGGTAGTAGATGTGTGTGTCCTACTGTAGTGTTGTGACAGGATCTCTACTATGATATAGTGGCTAAACCCTGTCTCTGGTAGTGGTAGTAGATGTGTGTGTCCTACTGTAGTGTTGTGGCAGGACCGTAATTTGATATAGTGGCTGAACCCTGTCTCTGGTAGTGGTAGTAGATGTGTGTCCTACTGTAGTGTTGTGGCAGGACCTCTACTATGATATAGTGGCTAAAACCTGTATCTGGTAGTGGTAGTAGATGTGTGTGTCCTACTGTAGTGTTGTGGCAGGACCGTAATTTGATATAGTGGCTGAACCCTGTCTCTGGTAGTGGTAGTAGATGTGTGTCCTACTGTAGTGTTGTGGCAGGACCTCTACTATGATATAGTGGCTAAACCCTGTCTCTTGTAGTGGTACATGTAGTAGATGTGTGTGTCCTACTGTAGTGGTGTGGCAGGACCTCGACTATGATATAGTGGCTAAACCCTGTCTCTGGTAGTGGAAGTAGATGTATGTCCTACTGTAGTGTTGTGGCAGGACCTCTACTATGATATAGTGGCTAAACCCTGTCTCTGGTAGTGGTAGTAGATGTGTGTGTCCTACTGTAGTGTTGTGACAGGATCTCTACTATGATATAGTGGCTAAACCCTGTCTCTGGTAGTGGTAGTAGATGTGTGTGTCCTACTGTAGTGTTGTGGCAGGACCGTAATTTGATATAGTGGCTGAACCCTGTCTCTGGTAGTGGTAGTAGATGTGTGTCCTACTGTAGTGTTGTGGCAGGACCGTAATTTGATATAGTGGCTGAACCCTGTCTCTGGTAGTGGTAGTAGATGTGTGTCCTACTGTAGTGTTGTGGCAGGAGCTCTACTATGATATAGTGGCTAAAACCTGTATCTGGTAGTGGTAGTAGATGTGTGTCCTACTGTAGTGTTGTGGCAGGACCTCTACTATGATTTAGTGGGTAAACCCTGTCTCTGGTAGTGGTAGTAGATGTGTGTGGGGGAGGGGACCTACTGTTCAGTTGTGACAAGACCCTGACATGTGTCTCGGGCTCTTGTAGTAGATGTCTCAGTACGACTTTCTCTTGACTTGTGACAGGACCTTTGTCTCTGAAAGGGGGAGGGGGGGGTGTGTGCTAATGTTGTGACAGCACCGTAGATGTGTTTGTGGGCGGGGCATGCTATTGTGCTGTGCAAGCACGAGCAGTGGAGTCGTGGAGGTAGTGGCACACAGACCCACATTCAGTCATATCAGATCAATATCCATGCCTTGATGGTCGGCGTGATCACAGAGGGATTGCATCGCGATCATGGCTACACATGGCTACACATTTTCCGTCAACAACTTACTAGATCACCGATCCCTTGCAAAGTAAAATGAAGCGGAAAAAGATCATTACACAATGACGGCGTGACAGGGCACTTTAACCTTACATATGTAACTAGTGACCCGTGCAGTGTCGGAAATATCTGCCTGCTCGGCTGCCTGTGGCTGGTAATTTTTCTCTCAGGTTGCATGAAATTTTCCTCCATCTGCCCAATTGTCTGGCAGACAATTTTAAGACTATGTGACACATGAATGTCACATATGTAACCAGTGATGCGTGAATGTTGCATTTGAAACCAGTGATGCGTGAATGTTGCATATGAAACCATGGACACATGAATGTCACATATGTAACCATGGACACATGAATGTTGCATATGTAACAATGGGCAACTGAATATCACATATGTAACCAGAGATGCATGAATGTTGCATATGTAACCATGGACACATGAATGTCACACATATAACCATGGACACATGAATGTCACACATATAACCATGGACACATGAATGTCACATATGTAACCATGGACACATGAATGTCACACATATAACCATGGACACATGAATGTCACACATATAACCATGGACACATGAATGTCACACATATAACCATGGACGCATGAATGTCACATATGTAACCAGTGATGCATGAATGTCACATATATAACCATGGACACATGAATGTCACACATATAACCATGGACACATGAATGTCACATATGTAACCAGTGATGCATGAATGTCACATATGTAACCAGTGACACATGAATGTCACATATGTAACCATGGACACATGAATGTCACATATATAACCAGTGATGCATGAATGTCACATATGTTACCAGAGATGCATGAATGTCACACATATAACCATGGACACATGAATGTCACATATATAACCAGTGATGCATGAATGTCACATATGGAACCAGTGACACATGAATGTCACATATGTAACCATGGACACATGAATGTCACATATATAACCAGTGATGCATGAATGTCACATATGTAACCAGTGATGCATGAATGTCACATATATAACCAGTGACAATTGAATGTCACATATGTAACCAGTGATGCATGAATGTCACATATGTAACCATGGACGCATGAATGTCACACATATACCCATGGACACATGAATGTCACATATGTAACCATGGACACATGAATGTCACATATGTAACCATGGGCAACTGAATGTCACATATGTAAGCATGGACACATGAATGTCACATATGTAACCATGGACACATGAATGTCACATATGTAACCAGTGATGCATGAATGTCACATATGTAACCAGTGATGCATGAATGTCACATATATAACCAGTGACACTTGAATGTCACATATGTAACCAGTGATGCATGAATGTCACATATGTAACCATGGACGCATGAATGTCACACATATAACCATGGACACATGAATGTCACATATGTAACCATGGACGCATGAATGTCACATATGTAACCATGGACACATGAATGTCACATATGTAACCATGGACACATGAATGTCACATATGTAACCATGGACGCATGAATGTCACATATGTAACCAGTGATGCATGAATGTCACATATGTAACCAGTGATACATGAATGTCACATATATAACCAGTGACGCATGAATGTCACATATGTAACCATGGACACATGAATGTCACATATGTAACCATGGACACATGAATGTTGCATATGTAACCATTGGCAACTGAATATCACATATGTAACCATGGACACATGAATGTCACATATGTAGCCATGGACACATGAATGTCACACATGTAACCAGTGATGCATGAATGTCATATATGTAACCAGTGACACATGAATGTCACATATGTAACCATGGACACATGAATGTCACATATGTAACCATGGACATATGAATGTCACACATGTAACCAGTGATGCATGAATGTCACATATGTAACCAGCGACGCATGAATGTCACATATGTAACCATGGAGACATGAATGTCACATATGTAACCATGGACACATGAATGTCACATATGTAACCATGGACACATGAATGTCACATATGTAACCATGGACACATGAATGTCACATATGTAACCAGTGACGCATGAATGTCACATATGTAACCATGGACACATGAATGTCACATATGTAACCAGTGATGCATGAATGTCACATATGTAACCAGTGATGCATGAATGTCACACATGTAATCAGTGACTGATCCAACACTTTCAAGTTGGCATGTTAATGTTTCAGTATATTCAGCATGTTCGGAATCAAGTTGATCATTATTTAAGCCTTTTGCTCTTTCCGATATATGGCTCTTGTACAGCCAACCCGAGAGCATGTTAATCCAGTGTTATCAGCACCCTCTTTGACTTAACGGATCTGACTATGGAACCCAACACTGCAATGCTTGAATCACCATATCGCTATCTTTATCTGTAATTTGTATTGGAAATACAAATTGAAAGTTTATGTTAAACCTCTTACCATTGCTAACCACACTGATTATTCATGATGCCCTACACACTAGGGCTGGGAGGGGTAACGCGGGTTCTCGACTTGCGTGGGTACTGAGTAGGACCCAGGTACCCGTAGGACTACCCGACCCCGTGATTAGTCACGTGACTATATTGTTTAATGGCAAACTCTATGGTTACACTATAAGTGACAAATGTTCACATTTCTTTCTGACTTTATATGTTTCATAATGATGTAACTTCAGTCAACTTCAGTGCATGCATGACTGTCAAGTACTGAAGGCTACTTCAAAGCTTTGCATTGGCATGATGGCGGTCTGTAAATAATCGAGTCTGTACCAGACAATCAACCAAGTCAGCGAGTCTGACCACCAAATCCTGTAAGTCGCCCCTTACGACAAGCAAAGTTACCTCTTACAGCAAGCATGGGTTGCTGAAGACGTATTGTAACCCGGATCTTCACAGGGCGCTCCCATCTGGGAGGTTAATGAAGGTGTCATGTGTTGGCCTATGCTTCGGGGCATGTCATGTGCATGCACACTTTCCCGCAGGAGCAGGACGTGGAAACAATCACTCTACAGCCCTACAGCTGCATGTAACTGACTTCATGCCTCACAGATAATGAGGAGCAATGCTGGGATTCCAGACTCCAGGGCTCACTTGCACAAAGTGATCTTAGCACTAAGATGATCGTAACTCCCATACTTAAACACAGGCTTACAATAGTCTTAGCGCTAAAATCGCTTTGTGCAAGTGGGCCCAGAATGAGTGAGTTGGGTTTAACGCCATTTTGAAGAGAATTTCTGTTATATCACCACAGGTCAGCTTGATGTGGGAGGAAAGCCGAAGTGATGCAGGCCTTACCAGTGACCACTATGGTAAAACACAGGAGATATGGCAGTCACATATATAGGATTCCAAAGTAAGAGCCCATGGCATGCAAATTGAGAAAACAATTGTTTCTTTGTGTCAAAATTGGGATTGTTATTAGTCCTTATTTTCAAGGACTCTATACAAGTCAACTCTACAAAGACATAACATCCGTTAAAACTGTAACATGAATTGGGAACTTATCAAATTCCAATTTGGAATTTTTAATGACATTTGCTGCAGACTTGGGGCTGAATATCGGCCTTTGAACAGTCCTTGATAAATCACTGTATAGTTCTGACGAAGAAACAAAATCAGGGCGATTGGGATTTGAACCAACAATTATAGGTTTCTTGCATGTCCAAGCAACGCAACTGTACACAGCAAATTGCAGCACCTTAGATGACTGGGCCTCCCGTGACCACATGCCCTGTAATATACACAGCTATTGCACCTACACCCTAACCACGTTAACAATGGATATTCAACCTACACCTGTTGTGTTCATGACACCTCCTGGCTCTATTTGACCCACATACCCTGGTCAGTAATAATAAAATATGGGTAAATAATAATGCTGTTCTGATGAATAATATGTGATAGATTATTAGTGGGGTTCTTTTTCTAGGATATAGTTTGATAAACATTGAATGTCTGAAGTCAATGTATCTTGGCCAACCATGATGAGTACAAGTAAATCAAGGCATATTTAACAAGAAATGAGTCTGTGTTGCAAAACATGCAACAGTCGTGTAAAGCGTCAAATCAGAACTATTGGTAAGCTGCTTATTTGCGTAAAGTACCCCCCCCAACCTCTCAAAATATTCAAAACCCAATTACTTTCAATTAACTTGCGTACAGAAACATACAGTGCGGAACACTCAAACGTATAAAAACAGCATGCGTAATCACCTAATGAAGTTTTTTCAGCATGCGTACAATGGTGCTAATTTCCTAAACACAATTACAAGCTAATTTACTTTCCGAGTCAAGCCCATACTTAGAATCTTTATATACATCTAAAACATTATTTAATTATATTTTAAACATGTAAAATCTCAAAATGTTTACTCATTTTGGGAAAAACGCAATAAAGTGATGAACAGACGTTGAAAAAATATTGGTTACCCAACAAAAAATGTAATAACCCAATTACAATAGATCACTTCGAGTAAAAACTCAATTGGTCAAAAAGTTATCTGGAGCTCTGTCAAATTATTAACACGTCTGACTGAAAGTAAGACAAGTTCTATGAATGAACAACTTCTTTATTACAATTAGTGCGACGTTTCGGTGTAGATCCTAACACCTTTATCAAGCAAGCCCTTGCTTGTTAGGATCTACACCGAAACGTCGCACTAATTGTAATAAAGAAGTTGTTCATCCATAGAACTCGTCTTACTTTATCACACCAACTTCTAAATGCCACTGAAAGATGTCTAACTGATTTCGAAAGTAATTGATTTTCCAACATTATTATTATTATTAAGCTATTGTAACAGAACACATACCTGACAATATTTTCATGTTCATATTTCTCCAGCTGTTTGAGTAAAGCAATCTCCCTGATGGCGCTCATGGGCATGCCCTCTTCTGTGTTGGAGATCCTAATCTTCTTCATGGCAACAAACTGCCCATCACACTTGAGGTCTCGGGCCTTGTACACGGTCCCGTACGCCCCATTACCGACCACTGCTACCTCCTCATACTTCTTCTCACTACTGTCTCGACGACTCCGCGTCCGATTAGACGACTCATTTTGATTAACATGGTATTTGGAAGCTGCTGCTGTTTTCATTGCTTACATCGTCAACAATTGGCATCCATGGTAGCAGTTTCTGGAAGAAGATAAAAGGTTCTCCATTGAGACAAAAAATATATCTGTTGAACTATTAACTAATAGGATACATGCATTATCAAATGGATTTAGTTCGTTGTGACTTTCCATCGATCATATCAGCTGGGCACTGTTCCATAAAGCAATAAAAGTGCTACTATTGTTGTAAACCTGTGAAGACGTTTATCCGTTTATGAACGCTGAAATATGTGTTGATGCAGTAAGTTTTATGTTATTCTATGCAGTATTCCATACTGTAAAAGGCGACTACGCTTGTCGTAAGAGGCAACGAACAGGATCGGGTGGTCAGACTCACTGACTTGGTCGATGTATGTATTGACATTACAATTACATGATTCAGTGGTCATAATATGAATCACTGGATTGTCTGGTCCAGACTCGATTATTTACAGACCACTGTCAGATAGCTGAAATATTGCTGATTGCAGCGTTAAACAACAATCAAAACAAATTAAACAAGTATTTGTCACAGAGTGACGAAATATCCCCCGCCATATACACCATAGTACCAAATATGAAGACAATCCAGCGATTAGTTCTTGAGATATTGTGGCAACACCGTTTTCCAACTCCAAAAACAGATTTGCCTGCTGTGACCTTGAAAATGGGGTCAAGGTCACCAAATCTGACAGGTGTATGCGGTGTCTGTATATACACTATAGTTCCAAATATGAAGACAATCCAGCGATTAGTTCTTGAGATATCGCGGCAACACCGTTTTCTAACTCCAAAAGCAGATTTGCCTGCTGTGACCTTGAAAATGGGGTCAAGGTCACCAAAACGACTGGTGTCTGCGGTGTCTGTATATACACCATAGTTCCAAATATGAAGACAATCGAGAGGTTTAGTTCTTGAGATATCGCGGCAACACCGTTTTCCAACTCTAAAAGCAGATTTGCCTGCTGTGACCTTGAAAATGGGATCAAGGTCACCAAAACCGACTGGTGTCTGCGGAGTCTGTATATACACTATAGTTCCAAATATGAAGACAATCCAGTGTTTAGTTCTTGAGATATCGCGGCAACACCGTTTTCCAACTCCAAAAGCAGATTTGCCTGCTGTGACCTTGAAAATGGGGTCAAGGTCACCAAAACCGACTGGTGTCTGCGGTGTCTGTATATACACCATAGTTCCAAATATGAAGACAATCCAGTGTTTAGTTCTTGAGATATCGCGGCAACACCATTTTCCAACTCTAAAAGCAGATTTGCCTGCTGTGACCTTGAAAATGGGGTCAAGGTCACCAAAACCGACTGGTGTCTGCGGTGTCTGTATATACACCATAGTTCCAAATATGAAGACAATCCAGTGTTTAGTTCTTGAGATATCGCGGCAACACCGTTTTCCAACTCTAAAAGCAGATTTGTCTGCTGTGACCTTGAAAATGGGATCAAGGTCACCAAAACCGACGGGTGTCTGCGGAGTCTGTATATACACCATAGTTCCAAATATGAAGACAATCCAGTGTTTAGTTCTTGAGATATCGCGGCAACACCGTTTTCCAACTCTAAAAGCAGATTTGTCTGCTGTGACCTTGAAAATATGATCAAGGTCACCAAAACCGACTGGTGTCTGCGGAGTCTGTATATACACCATAGTTCCAAATATGAAGACAATCCAGTGTTTAGTTCTTGAGATATCGCGGCAACAAACAGGTGGGACGTACGGACGGACGTACAGACGGACGTACGGACGGACGTACGGACGGTCGTGAATACTATATCCCCCGCTTCGCGCTTTCGCGCGGCGGGGGATAAAAAAATGATTGTCGTAAGTATCAATCACAGTTGCACACTAAGTAAAAAGTATTGATTCTTACCATAAATGTTTTCTTGAATAAGTGTAATACCAAACTCTTATTACTAGTGAAAATGTATATATTTTTAGCCATTGCACCATACTTGACACTGCCAACTGTTAATCATTAGTGTGCAAAGTATTTGGCAATCCTGTCTATGAAAAAGATGGCTTACACACCACAGATAAGTGCACATGCAAGTATAGCGATATGTATCGGATCGTGAGCAAGGTATCGTGATACGTATTGGATCGCACAGTTGGTGTATGGTCCCACCTTATTACCACCAGTGCTATAAATAGTGAGTGAGTGAGTGAGCGCCGCTTTTAACACTATTACAGTTATATCGCGGCGTGTCAGCTTAATGTGGGAGGAAAGCCCGAAGTGATGCAGGTCTCTGACGTTTACCACTTTGGTGAAACCCACGAGCACGGGTATGGTGCTGACAAACCTAGAAACATAATCGGGGCGAACCGGGATTCGAACCCACAATCATAGGTTTCTGGCGTGCCCAAGGGATGAAACTGCACAGCGAATCGCGGCGCCTAAGACGACTGGGCCTACCGTGCCCCCTTGCTATAAATAGCCTTCCAATACAATATGCAGACGATTATCAGACTAAGGGAAATGTCAATAGGGAAATAGAAAAGGTATATTCTAGAATTTGTAATATAAACAAACCAAAGTGAAACTATTGTACTGATGTACATCCTAATCATGATATAGACATGACGGATCAACGTGGATTTTCTGGGATTAATAACTAATTGAACAAATCCATTTCTTTGTCCAAGCTCTTGTTTCCTGATGTCTGGTGGTATAGACAAAGTAGGAGATATATATCTCTTCTTGTCAAATAACATACATATCTTATCAAATGACCTGCCAAAAATGATATTTTTATGAGTGACAGGCTGTCACAAGATGAAATAAATGTGTTATTTGACAAGAAAGACAAAAAATCTTCAATACCTCTAAACATATTTATTGTTCTTTCTTACCTAGCTTACTGCTCTTAACCATTGTACTCTTAAAACCACAGAATGCAGGACATGCCATTGGCAGGCAAATCGACTCCCCCAAAAAATTCAAAATTTTCTTTGAAATTGGGATTTTGATAAAGCTAATTTTGCAAAATTCTGAGGTATTTTGACACTTATTGTGTGCAAATAAAGTAAAATTTAGCATTGAAACCTCTTCCTCATAAATGGTCCTGTTATCAGTGATATACAAGTTATCTTACACAGACATAAGATTAGTAATAATTATATTAACAAGAATTGGGAACTTTTTTATTCCCATGTGGGAATGTTCACTGACATCTGCTATAGGCTTGGAGCGAATATCAAGTTCTGGGCAAGTCTAGATAAACCCTTGAGCGCGTCAGGTTTACATCACTCGAGTGAGATATATACATTATACATATCAGATAAATACAGATTTCCTTTCTAAATACTTACTGAATCGAAACATGGCATTCCATTCCTTTAATATCATGTTCATTGGTCTTGTTGTAAGTAAGCTTGAGTTGTCTTTGCAAAGCCATTACATTAGTTAATTTAATTTATTAAGACTATAATATTTATCATTTATTCCAATTTGGGGACTGTGGCTACATTTTCTGAAGTCTTAGGATTGAATATCTACAATAGACAATGCCTTGATAAGATACTTGAACAACTGTACCATTTCTAAAATATTGGTCAGACCCTTGAAGATCCAGGTTAGAGTTGATCTTCAGCAAACTGTGCTTGTCGCAACGGGATTGGTGTCCTGGTTCATGCATGTCATCGAATCCTAATTGCATGTATCAATGCTCATGTCAATCACAGGATTGTCTGGCCCTGGTTCACATATTTTAAGATAGGAGTAGCTGTGGAAAATCTTGACTATCTTACCAGGGGCTCCTTTTCATTTAAATGAAGTTGCTTGTTTCTATCAAAATCATATACTTTCAGAGACGAAGCATTTACAGTTCCCTGAAGCGAGTGGTAATGTGACTTCTGAAATAAATTATTGAAGTATTAGTTTTTGTTTGCCATAACCTGAACACTAAAAGATACAGATTCAAGAGGTCCCTGGACTAAATCATAAAAACATTCAGGATTCCCCCTTAACATCGCATCCTGTCTGTGATATCCCTAGCAGCATCCCCTGTGTGGGGGATGAAGTGGTCACCATGGTACTGCCACTCAGGCGATGCCATCATCTCAACATGTGGGGTCTGAAACACACACCTTCATGCAGATAGCAAGGGTTATCTCCCTGTCTACAGTGATAAATTTGAAAGATACAAGCCTTGGTTGTCCGGCCTCATGAAGTCTGAGTGATTATGTTGATGAACCATGCATTAATCACTTGCTAGTTGAGTTTGGAGTCTGGAGTTAGATCTGCCAGCCTGATATTCACACCTGACAGATGACTTCTACCATACCACACCAGAGTGTATATGGGAATACTGCAGTGTTTGAAATGATTTTAAAACCCAACAAGACAGTCGAGCAGGTGACCAATAAGTGCTGCCTGCCCATCTTTTAATTTACCAGCCCACATTCAGGCAATATGAACATTGAAAAATCGCAAAGTTGAGAGAAAAATCATGCCTTGATTTAGTTGAAATAACCAGACTAAGAATCTACAACCAGTTATAATAAAACTGAATTCATAAGTAGTCTTAAAATAATCTGCCAGACAGTCGGACAGGTGGGGGAAAATTTCATGTATCCTGACAGAAAAGTTACCAGTCAGGCAGGCAGTTTTTTTGGACACTGGTGTCGGGGCCAAAATCTTCCACATTAATCCGAAAAAAACATTGACAAAGATAAAATCACCTGCAAGATTGAATTTCAACTTGCCCAGAACTTTTCATTCAATAAAGTGAAAGACATTTGTGATGAGATTGTATTGCAGCTCCCTTCTTGTCAGCGAGTGACAGTTGATTCCATGTTCTGAAGCACTGAATAAGTTTCTCTCTGTGTCCATCACACTGGACAATGTTTCACATGTAATCTGCAAGAAACATGAGTTCACACCACTGTGCTGATAGTGGGTGAGTGAGTTTGGTTTTACACAGCTTTTAGCAATATTCCAGCAATATTCCAGCAATATCATGGCGGGGGAGACCAGTGATGGGCTTCACACATCGCACCCAAGTGGGAATCGAACCCGGGTCTTTGGCGTGATGAGCAAACACTTTAACGACAAGGCTTCCCCACCGCTCTGTGCTGATAGTGAGATAGATATTGGTCATGAATGTCAAAACCATGAATTTTTACATACTCATTCTAAACTTGTGCACATCCTTCAATAACCGCTGTTTGGTCCAAGCCTCCATGCCTTGATGAGACTTTTACCGAACACTAATTGCAAGTCATTACATCTAAGATAAATTGTAATTGAGCCATGGATAGGATGGATATTCTCACTCCAAGTCTTTTAAATAGTCGAGTCCAATATGACTGCTGTCATATTTCTTACCTTTGAGGTTAAACACCTCAGCAAGGAAATCAATACATAGAGGCGAAAGTAAGTCGCATTTTGATCAGTGCAAACTTAATTGCATCACTCACAAACACACAGACAAGTAGTGACAGCACAATTTTGCATGCCTGAAAAAAAAATTCATTAGACACGGGTGTCACTGGCTGTCTAGAAATTGGATTTCTGAACTGTGCAATCTAAACCATGTATGATAATAACGTTGCAGTTAAAGCCAAATATTCCGCAGATTATGAGGAAGTAGTGTCTCAGTAGATCAGATGTCAGCTGAATGGCATTATAATTATCGGACCTGTTAAACTGAAATGATGTCGCTTTAAAAGATAGAGGTTGGCAGAATCCATCTCTTAGTTCATACTTCACTTGTTTTTCCACAATGAATAGATCTAGATCTAGATATATAGTAAATTCTAATGTAAAAGTAAATTTGTGACAATTTAGAGCAGATTCTAACAAACTGATTCCATATCCACTATGAAGAACTTTGACTGATTGACCTAAAAATGAATAATTATTTCCCAGTGAAGGCTTTTATCTTAACCTCAACTACATTGATTATGTTGAACCGATCATTGTGTGTACTGCTGTTATGTGTTATTTCGAGCAACGTCCTCAAGGATATTTCGTGGTTCGAATTGTCGCAAATATAGATGTAGTTCTCAAGTCCAATGTACATGATTATCATGAAGATCGCCATGGAGCGACTTGTTGTTCGATTCCTATTTGACTAAGTCACGAGAAACGGTGATTGTATTGTCACGTTATTGTTGTGGAGAATGTCAACAGTACCGTGTGACATTGACAAGGTTCTGGCTCTGGAACATTTCCGTCATCATAATACCTGACTATATAATACTGAAACATGTGTAATAATCTTACGGTATCAATGTTGATGTCCAATCAAGCGAAGGTGGTCACACATTTATCCTGACCGAAAGTACGACACCCATGCTCCGACCACACAACGCTGATCGACACGACGGTAGATCTATCTTCACACGGGTCGATAACTGGAAATTCCTCGGCGCTCTGACTTGAGCTTGACAAAATCTGTACACAAATAGCTGATATACACGTATAAACTGGCAGGTCGTTTTGTCTGAGTACAACGTTTCAACGGCTAACAGGTGCCCCTTTGATTAAGGTGACTGTACATTCCTTAGGTCCCCTTGCTGATTGTGTCAACACTTGTATGCAAATCTGTATGAATGAATACAGTCGGGCCCACAGCACTTCAAAGGGTGTAGGGCTCGAAGCAAAATTTCGTAGATCTTATGGTTTTCGACGGGCAAATCCTATCGCAAAAGATGCACACGACCCCCCTGCATCGTTTTATGGAAATACTATAAGGAAAGTGTACTTACCCGATTTATCTTGAATATTTTTCAACTTTTTTCGCGAACTTCAGCTCGTCAGTACAGTATGTATGGAAGTACCACGTGTGCTATTTCCTGTCAATGCTTTATCTTGATTGGTGGTTATTTTTACCACCAACCATCGGAGTCAAAGGTCACAACCTCGTTTTCACTCTAAGTTACGCGGTCTCTTTGTCAAGACAGTAAGGATTAATCAATTATTTATCAGAAATTGAAACAATGTTGAATTTCTTTTATATCTAGGCTTATTGGGATCGATTTCCGATACGGAGTCCTATTCCTGAATATTTCTGTTTTCGTTTCGCTATTGTTATTTTCAACTTCCCGTTGCGGCAGGTGGTTTACGAACCGGTGTCGGCAAACGCGGCAGACCCATCTTCAGATAGCCTTTGTCCCGGTGAATGCTTCAACATCCCTGGGTCGCGATGTAGCGAAGATGGGACAGGGATGATTTGTAGTTCTATTAAGAGCAGAGCGACTCTTACCTGGGTCGTCAGTTGCACTCTATCTACTAGACAGTCATTTGTCAATACTTTCTATTCAACTTTTAATTTTACTGACTATCCAACAAATATTTGACACCATGACAGTGGCTTCGGTAATATAATTATGATTTTTATTTGTTTGCTAACTATGAAGCAGTTTTAAGAGAGACTATGTGACATGACCTGTTTCGCCTCAGTCTTTGTCTAGACGTTTTCAGTTCCTTGTGTGAGACATTATTTGTATAAAATAAAATAAATCAATAACGAATAGATTGATATATATGCATATTTAATTTTGAGTCATAAGAGAAAAAAGTGAGTATTTTAACTTGATTTAAACTTGCCGAGACGGCAATTTTCACGAGCATATATATTTCCCTATTAGAAGTTTATCTCATGTGAAATGTCACTTCATATATGGTAAACGGAGGAAAGGTTGATCATTTCTCCGTGAGAGATAACTGAAGATTAATTTATGTCATTTTATCATGAAACATTAAAAAAGAAAAAAATGATATTTGTAAGGTCTTACTTTGTGTATTCTCTTCCTTACTTTGTGTATATGATATACATTATTAATACATTATATTTTATCACACTAGCCACATATATTCTAGCTCCTCTTTGTATAAACGCATCTTTTCCACTTCCACTTTGGCAAGTACAGCCGCAAACAGAATATCTGAAAATATAGAATTGTAATAGAAACAAGCTACATTTAAATTGAAAGGAGACTGCGTGAAATGGAAGATTCAACATGTGGAAAACCTAGACTTGCTTCATTCGGGACAATTGCAATACAGTAAAGGCTGGTCGAAAGTGAAAATAACAGAGTTCCAGGACTGCGAGATAGACTTAGCCGCAAGCGGCCCATACATGTTTACAAGTAATTACTTATTGTACATATCACAATACGTGATCTTCAGTTGTCAATGTACAACTGCGGCAGTGACTGTCGATAACTGATTGGGTATTACTGGAGAAGTGGACGCCGAGAACAAATAAATCACCTTACCTTGTCGTGGCGGTAAGATCAAAGGTTCGAGACAGGTATTTTGTGACGTAACTCACATTCTTACTTCACAGGTATATACTTGACTGTACTGTACGTTCTTCGTGTTATATCAGGGAGTATATGTTGAATCCCTTGCTGTACTCGATATACGGCAATTGGGTAGCTAGTGGAGATACCCATTACATATGCAGTCGGAGGTCAGTACCAGCCCATAACACACACACACACACACACACACACACACACACACACACACACACACACACACACACACACACACACACACACACACACACACACACACACCTACCTAATATATACCTAAGTAAACAAATACAATTCCACACATGTACTACTGAGTGACCTGTTTTCAATTGTATTATTGTTATTAGAATATATTTTACAAACACGCCTCAGAGGACTTAAGATGGATTAGTAAAGGCCCCTCCTCTGTATATCCGAGTTCTAAGCTATATGCCCCTCCTCTGTATATCCGAGTTCTAAGCTATATGCCCCTCCTCTGTATATCCGAGTTCTAAGCTATATGCCCCTCCTCTGTATATCCGAGTTCTAAGCTATATGCCACTCCTCTGTATATCCGAGTTCTAAGCTATAAGCCCCTCCTTTGTATATCCGAGTTCTAAGCTATATGCCCCTCCTCTGTATATCCGAGTTCTAAGCTATATGCCTCTCCTCTGTATATCCGAGTTCTAAGCTATATGCCCCTCCTCTGTATATCCGAGTTCTAAGCTATATGCCCCTCCTCTGTATATCCGAGTTCTAAGCTATATGCCCCTTTAAATAGATGAACACGGGAGTGGAATCATCACCACCCTCGATTACACATACACACTCCGATGAGTGAGTGGCAAGTTGGGGGAGTCGCTGACTGGTTGATTGGTGTTCTAGAAGTTGACGCAGATAGTCACAAACAACAGCACTGCGTGGTGACAACTTCTTCATGAACTGTGTGGCCCATTTTATATACGTTTGTTTGAGGCATTCTGTTACTGCTTCAAGGTTTTCGGGTTTCCCACCCCTTGATTATCACATTGCCTGTGCCTTACTGTTCATACCTATAGGCGGTGCTTCGGTGTACGAAAATCTTCATCAAGCAGGTATGAAAGTTGTTAAAAGGGCACTTTTGTCAGTGTCTACAGGACAGTGACTAGTAAACGGTATGTGTAGACTGCACAGAGTGGATAAGCGGTAAACACATTTTGATGAGAGAAGGGGTAGAAGAGAAGGTAGACCACATCCGTGGGCCTGAGTGAGTGAGTGAGTTTGGTTAAAAGCCTATTGGGAATTATGGCGGCGACAGACCCCGCTTAAATAATATCGGAGCGAAACTGGCATTCAAACCCACGACCAGTAGATCCGGGCTACTGAGTGACATAACTCTGCAAACGTATTGTAGGTCCTTATGTTTAGCCCGGCATGTCGATGTATTCTGACCACATCTAGGTACATCCATGCATGCTGACAACATCTAGTCACACCAATGTATGCTGACAACATCTAGGCACACCCTTGTATGCTGACAACATCTAGGCACACCAATGCATGTTGACAACATCTGGGTACATCCATGCTTGCTGACCACATCTAGGCACACCAATGTATGCTGACAACATCTAGGCACAACAATGTATGCTGACAACATTTAGGCACACCCTTGTATGCTGACATCTAGGCAAACCAATGCATGTTGACAACATCTGGGTACATCCATGCCTGCTGACAACATCTAGGCACAACAATGTATGCTGACAACATTTAGGCACACCCTTGTATGCTGACATCTAGGCAAACCAATGCATGTTGACAACATCTGGGTACATCCATGCCTGCTGACCACATCTAGGCACACCAATGTATGCTGACAACATCTAGGCATACCCATGTATGTTGACAACATCTAGACATATCCATAGATGCTGACCACATCTAGAAACACCCATGCATGCTGACCACATCTAGAAACACCAATGAATTCAGACCACATCAAGACACACCCATGCATGATGACCACATCCAGACACACCCATGTATGCTGACCACACCTAGGTACACCCATGCATTCTGACAACATCTAGACACATCCATGCATGCTGACGTCATCCCGACATCCATGCACGCTGACCACATCTAGACATCCATGCATGCTGACAACATCTAGACACATCCATGCATGCTGACCACATCTAGACACATCCATGCATGCTGACCACATCTAGACACATCCATGCATGCTGATCACATCTAGACACATCCATGCATGCTGACCACATCTAGACACATCCATGCATGCTGATCACATCTAGACACATCCATGCATGCTGACCACATCTAGACACATCCATGCATGCTGATCACATCTAGACACATCCATGCATGCTGACCACATCTAGACACACCCATCTATGCTGACCTCATCTAGGTACACCCATCTCTGCTGACCACATCTAGACACATCCATGCACGCTGACCACATCTAGACACATCCATGCATGCTGACCACATCTAGACACATCCATGCATGCTGATCACATCTAGACACATCCATGCATTCTGACCACATCTAGACACATCCATGCATTCTGACCACATCTAGACACATCCATGCATGCTGATCACATCTAGACACATCCATGCATGCTGACCACATCTAGACACATCCATGCATGCTGACCACATCTAGACACATCCATGCATGCTGACCACATCTAGACACATCCATGCATGCTGATCACATCTAGACACATCCATGCATGCTGACCACATCTAGACACATCCATGCATTCTGACAACATCTAGACACATCCATGCATGCTGACCACATCTAGACACATCCATGCATGCTGATCACATCTAGACACATCCATGCATGCTGACCACATCTAGACATCCATGCACGCTGACCACATCTAGACATCCATGCATGCTGATCACATCTAGACATTCATGCATGCTGCCAACATCTAGCCTCATCCATGCATTCTGACAACATCTAGACACATCCATGCATGCTGACCACATCTAGACACATCCATGCATGCTGATCACATCTAGACACATCCATGCATTCTGACAACATCTAGACACATCCATGCATGCTGACGTCATCCCGCCATCCAAGCACGCTGACCACATCTAGGCACACCCATGCATTCTGACAACATCTAGACACATCCTTGCATGCTGACCACATCTAGACATCCATGCATTCTGACCACATCTAGACATCCATGCATGCTGATCACATCTAGACACATCCATGCATTCTGACAATATCTAGACACATCCATGCATGCTGACCACATCTAGACACATCCATGCATGCTGATCACATCTAGACACATCCATGCATGCTGACCACATCTAGACATCCATGCACGCTGACCACATCTAGACATCCATGCATGCTGATCACATCTAGACATTCATGCATGCTGATCACATCTAGACATTCATGCATGCTGCCAACATCTAGCCTCATCCATGCATGCTGACCACATCTAGACATCCATGTATGCTGCCAACATCTAGACACACCCATGCATGCTGACTACATCCAGACATCCATGCACGCTGACCACATCTAGACACACCAATGCATGCTGCCAACATCTAGACGTCCATGCACGCTGACCACATCTAGACATCCATGCACGCTGACAACGCTGACATATCTATGCATGCTGACCGCATCTAGACACAAGCATGCACACCCATATGACGTCACGTTGGAGCAGGATAATGTCAGATTGTTTAAGGCAGCATGCCATTGTTGTCCTGCCAGGTCCGACTGTTTCACCAGACCTCTCCGCAATAGAACATGTCTGGAAAGAGATGGAACGACGCCCACGACACAACCAGATTCACTTGGGCAAATCTTTGGTTGACATTTGGAACAAAATCCCGAATGCTGTTTTCTTTCATTTGGTGTCTTTAATGAGACGCCGCTGCCTCGCCTGTATCAACCCAAATGGTGGTAACGCCCGATCTAGACATTGTTTCACAACCCTATTTTAGGGCGAGTCTCTCTGTCTCATGTTACCAGGTATGGGTTTTGTCAAAGCATTTTTATGATAGTACATTTGTCAGACGTGTTTGTTTCCCATGGTGGGTAATGTTAATGTATATTAAGATACCTTAAAGTTCAAACGACTAGGTTATTTCCCATGTCTTCATAATATGTCAGCAGACATTTGCAAACGTATACACTCAGTACATATACAAGTACATTATCCTAATCCGAGTCATGTAACAAAAATACGGTGTTCTACGTATTCGATGTCAAATGCAGAAGTGACATTGCCTGAAGGTACCTAGTTCGGGTTCGTCAAAATCAACGATACACTATGAATAATAATTTTTATATTGTCCAAAATTTAATCAGAACATACATTTTAATGAATGCAATAAACTGAAGCATGAATGTATCGTCACTCATGGAGTCTGTTTTGCCCCCAAGGAGCACACGTGACAACACTGTGCTGATTACAATGAGCCTCATGCATTATCACTCTATAATTGTTGGATCTCAGACATGATAATTTTATCTTTACCTAACAGATTGTCTAATCAATAGCAGACTGACTGTTTGACACGGTGATGATAATGACACGAATCCTATGTTTTTAGCTTAGTCACATGTGAGATCTCCGGGAAGACATTCTATCCAACTGATTGTGTGTAACGATATAGGAGGAACCCATTTTACCTCTAACCTTGTGTGTGACGATATGGAAGAACCCATTCTACCTCTAACATTGGATGTGACGATATATAGGAAAAACTCATTCTACCTCTAACATTGTGTGTGACGATATAGACGAACTCATTCTACCTCTAACATTGTGTGTGACGATATATAGTAAGAACCCATTCTACCTCTAACATTGTGTGTGACTATATGGGAAGAACCTATTCTACCTCTAACATTGTGTGTGACGATATAGAAGACCCCAATCGGCCCCTACCATTGTGTGTGACGATTTAGAAGAACCGATTCTACCTCTAACATTGTGTGTGACGGTATAGAAGAACCCATTTTACCTCTAACATTGTGTGTGACGATATAGAAGAACCCATTCTACCTCTAACATTGTGTGTGACGATATAGAAGAACCCATTCTACCTCTAACATTGTGTGTGACGATATAGAAGAACCCATTCTACCTCTAACATTGTGTGTGACGATATAGAAGAACCCATTCTACCTCTAACATGGTGTGTGACGATATAGAAGAACCCATTCTACCTCTAACATGGTGTGTGACGATATAGAAGAACCCATTCAACCTCTAACATGGTGTGTGACGATTTAGAAGAACCCATACTACCTCTAACATTGTGTGTGACGATATAGAAGAACCCATACTACCTCTAACATTGTGTGTGACGATATAGAAGAACCCATACTACCTCTGACATGGTGTGTGGCGATATAAAATAACCCATTCTACCTCTAACCTTGTGTGTGACGATATAGTACAACCCATTTTAACTCTAACATTGTATGTGGCGATATAGAAGAACCCATACTACCTCTAACATGGTGTGTGACGATATAGAAGAACCCATTCTACCTCTAACCTTGTGTGTGACGATATAGAAGAACCCATTCTACCTCTAACCTTGTGTGTGACGATATAGTACCACCCATTTTACGTCCACAATGTTGTGTGACGATATAGTACAACCCATTCCACCTCGAACCTTGTGTGTGACAGTATAGAAGAACCCATTCTACCTCTAACATGGTGTGTGACGATATAGTACCACCCATTCTACCTCTAACCTTGTGTGTGACGATATAGTACAACCCATTCTAACTCTAACATGGTGTGTGACGATATAGTACAACCCATTCTACCTCTAACATTGTGTGTGACGATATAGTACCACCCATTCTACCTCTAACATGGTGTGTGACAATATAGTACAACCCATTCTACCTCTAACATTGTGTGTGACGATATAGTACAACCCATTCTACCTCTAACCTTGTGTGTGACGATATAGTACAACCCATTGTACCTCTAATATTGTGTGTGGCGATATAGAAGAACCTATTCTATCTCTAACATTGTGTGTGACGATATAGAAAAACCCATACTTCCTCTAACATGGTGTGTGGCGATATAGAATAACCCATTCTACCTCGAACATGGTGTGTGGCGATATAGAATAAACCATTCTACCTCTAACATGGTGTGTGGCGATATAGAATAACCCATTCTACCTCTAACATTGTGTGTGACGATATAGAAGAACCCATACTACCTCTAACATGGTGTGTGACAATATAGTACACCCCATTGTACCTCTAACATTGTGTGTGACGATATAGTACAACCCATTCTACCTCTAACATTGTGTGTGACGATATAGTACAACCCATTCTACCTCTTACATTGTGTGTGACGATATAGTACAACCCATTCTACCTCTAACATTGTGTGTGACGATATAGAAGAATCCATTCAATCTCTAACATTGTGTGTGACGATATAGATGAACCCATTCTACCTCTAACGTTGTGTGTGACGATATAGTACCACCCATTCTACCTCTAACATGTTGTGTGACGATATTGTACAACCCATTTTACCTCTAACATTGTGTGTGACGATATAGTACAACCCATTCTACCTCTAACATGGTGTGTGGCGATATAGAATAACCCATTCTACCTCTAACATGGTGTGTGGCGATATAGAATAACCCATGCTACCTCTAACATGGTGTGTGGCGATATAGAATAACCCATTCTATCTCTAACATTGTGTGTGACGATATAGTACCACACATTCTACCTCTAACCATGTGTGTGACGATATAGTACAACCCATTCTACCTCTAACATTGTGTGTGACGATATAGTACCACACATTCTACCTCTAACCTTGTGTGTGACGATATAGTACCACCCATTCTACCTCTAACCTTGTGTGTGACGATATACAGCTACCCATTCTACCTCTAACATTGTGTGTGGCAGTATAGTACAACCCATTCTACCTCTAACATGGTGTGTGACGATATAGTACAACCCATTCTACCTCTAACATTGTGTGTGACGATATAGTACAACCCATTCTATCTGTAACCTTGTGTGTGACGATATAGTACAACCCATTCTACCTCTAACATGGTGTGTGGCGATATAGAAGAACTCATTCTACCTCTAACGTTGTGGGTGACGATATAGTACACCCCCTTCTACCTCTAACATTGTGTGTGACGATATAGTACAACCCATTCTACCTCTTACATGGTGTGTGACGATAAAGAAGAACCCATACTACCTCTAACATTGTGTGTGGCGATATAGAAGAACCCATTCTACCTCTAACCTTGTGTGTGACGATATAGTACAACTCATTCTACCTCTAACATGGTGTGTGGCGATATAGAAGAACCCATTCTACCTCTAACATTGTGTGTGACGATATAGTACAACCCATTCTACCTCTAACATTGTGTGTGACGATATAGTACAACCCATTCTACCTCTAACATGTTGTGTGACGATATAGTACAACCCATTCTACCTCTAACATTGTGTGTGACGATATAGTACAACCCATTCTACCTCTAACATTGTGTGTGACGATATAGTACAACCCATTCTATCTGTAACCTTGTGTGTGACGATATAGTACAACCCATTCTACCTCTAACATGGTGTGCGGCGATATAGAAGAACTCATTCTACCTCTAACGTTGTGGGTGACGATATAGTACACCCCCTTCTACCTCTAACATTGTGTGTGACGATATAGTACAACCCATTCTACCTCTTACATGGTGTGTGACGATATAGAAGAACCCATACTACCTCTAACATTGTGTGTGGCGATATAGAAGAACCCATTCTACCTCTAACCTTGTGTGTGACGATATAGTACAACTCATTCTACCTCTAACATGGTGTGTGGCGATATAGAAGAACCCATTCTACCTCTAACATTGTGTGTGACGATATAGTACAACCCATTCTACCTCTAACATTGTGTGTGACGATATAGTACAACCCATTCTACCTCTAACATGTTGTGTGACGATATAGTACAACCCATTCTACCTCTAACATGTTGTGTGACGATATAGAAGAACCCATTCTACCTCTAACCTTGTGTGTGACGATATAGTACAACCCATTCTACCTCTAACATTGTGTGTGACGATATAGAAGAACCCATTCTACCTCTAACATGGTGTGTGACGATATAGAAGAACCAATTCTACCTCTAACATTGTGTGTGACGATATAGTACAACCCATTCTACCTCTAACATGTTGTGTGACGACATAGAAGAACCCATTCTACATCTAACATGTTGTGTGACGATATAGTACAACCCATTCTACCTCTAACGTTGTGGGTGACGATATAGTACGACCCATACTACCTCTAACATGGTGTGTGGCGATTTAGTACAACCCATTCTATCTCTAACATTGTGTGTGACGATATAGAAGAACCCATTCTTTTTCTAACATGGTGTGTGACGATATAGAAGAACCCGTTCTACCTCTAAGATGTTGTGTGACGATATAGTACAACCCATTCTACCTCTAACGTTGTGTGTGACGATATAGAAGAACCCATACTACCTCTAACATGGTTTGTGACGATATAGTACAACCCATTTTACCTCTAACATTGTGTGTGACGATATAGTACAACCCATTCTACCTCTAACATGGTGTGTGGTGATATAGAATAACCCATTCTACCTCTAACATGGTGTGTGGCGATATAGAATAACCCATGCTACCTCTAACATGGTGTGTGGCGATATAGAATAACCCATTCTACTTCTAACATGGTGTGTAACTATATAGTACAACCCATTCTACCTCTAACATGGTGTGTGACGATATAGTACAACCCATTCTACCTCTAACATTGTGTGTGATGATATAGTACCACCCATTCTACCTCTAACATGGTGTGTGACGATATAGTACAACCCATTTTACCTCTAACATTGTGTGTGACGATATAGTACAACCCATTCTACCTCTAACATGGTGTGTGGCGATATAGAATAACCCATTCTACCTCTAACATGGTGTGTGGCGATATAGAATAACCCATGCTACCTCTAACATGGTGTGTGGCGATAAAGAATAACCCATTCTACTTCTAACATGGTGTGTAACTATATAGTACAACCCATTCTACCTCTAACATGGTGTGTGACGATATAGTACAACCCATTCTACCTCTAACATTGTGTGTGACGATATAGTTCAACCCATTCTACCTCTAACATGGTGTGTGACGATATAGTTCAACCCATTTTACCTCTAACATTGTGTGTGACGACATAGTACAACCCATTCTACCTCTAACATGGTGTGTGACGATATAGTACAACCCATTCTACCTCTAACATTGTGTGTGACGATATAGTTCAACCCATTTTACCTCTAACATGGTGTGTGACGATATAGTACAACCCATTCTACCTCTAACATGGTGTGTGACGATATAGTACAACCCATTTTACCTCTAACATGGTGTGTGACGATATAGTACAACCCATTCTACCTCTAACATTGTGTGTGACGATATAGTTCAACCCATTTTACCTCTAACATGGTGTGTGACGATATAGTACAACCCATTCTAACTCTATCATGGTGTGTGACGATATAGTACAACCCATTCTACCTCTAACATGGTGTGTGACGATATAGTACAACCCATTCTACCTGTAACCTTGTGTGTGACGATATAGTACAACCCATTCTACCTCTAACATGTTGTGTGGCGATATAGAAGAACCCATTCTACCTCTAACGTTGTGGGTGACGATATAGTACAACCCATTCTACCTCTAACATGGTGTGTGACGATATAGAAGAACCCATTCTACCTCTAACATGTTGTGTGACGATACAGAAGAACCCATTCTACCTCCAACATGTTGTGTGACGATATAGTACAACCCATTCTACCTCTAACGTTGTGGGTGACGATATAGTACGACCCATACTACCTCTAACATGGTGTGTGGCGATTTAGTACAACCCACTCTACCTCTAACATGGTGTGTGACGATATAGAAGAACCCATTCTACTTCTAACATGGTGTGTGACGATATAGAAGAACCCATTCTACCTCTAAAATTGTGTGTGACGATATAGTACAACCCATTCTACCTCTAACCTTGTGTGTGACGATATAGTACAACCCATTCTACCTCTAACATGTTGTTTGACGATATAGAAGAACCCATTCTACCTCTAACATGGTGTGTGACGATATAGAAGAACCCATTCTACCTCTAACATGTTGTGTGACGATATAGTACAACTCATTCTACCTCTAACATGGTGTGTGGCGATATAGAAGAACCCATTCTACCTCTAACATGTTGTGTGACGAAAAAATACAACCCATTCTACCTCTAACATGTTGTGTGACGATATAGTACAACTCATTCTACCTCTAACATGGTGTGTGGCGATATAGAAGAACCCATTCTACCTCTAACATGTTGTGTGATGATATAGTACAACCCATTCTACCTCTAACATTGTGTGTGACGATATAGTACAACCCATTCTACCTCTAACATGTTGTGTGACGATATAGTACAACCCATACTACCTCTAACATGGTGTGTGACGATATAGAAGAACCCATTCTACCTCTAACATTGTGTGTGACGATATAGTACAACCCATTCTACCTCTAACATGGTGTGTGACGATATAGAAGAACCCATTCTACCTCTAACAATGAATGAATGAATGAATGATCTTTATTTCCTCCATTATTTTCGGAGAGTGATATACATTTGGAATCATGTTAACACAGCATATTTACACGAACATTATATTATGGAGAGAAATTGGCAATACTGAATATTTACATGTCCTGGTCCTGGTATGAGATATACTGTCTATAGATAGAGCAGTGATCGCAGGTTCCAGGAGCTTATGTCTCGTGATACAGAAGATATGAATTCAGCCCATCTGTCAAGGCTCATATCCTCTACAATAGGGGTTATACCACCTAGCAATGTCACAAGTTTGACTTCGTCATCTGCACAGTCCTCAATACGCATGTATTGTTCGAGGTTTAAAGAGTCAAATAGATGTTCATAGAGGGTGTTCCTTGCATCAGCTAAAGCTGTACAACATAGCAGTTGGTGCTTTATTATGTCATCGCACTCCTCGTCACACATTAAACACTGTCCAGGTGTTATTGGTAGTGTTCCTAGTTTCACAAGTGCATACATTGGTCTAGTTGGTATATTGTACAGAATACACATATTCCACAGTCTATGAGGTACAAGCTTACTGTGAATTTTAATAAATCTGTTTAATTCAGGGTGATCTCGCAGACACGTGTGCCAATGAGCAGTTTCATGTTCTGTTATTTTAGTCTGTACGGTTTTGTTCCACACATCCTTGGATGGAAACTGGTTAGTTTTCATAAAGTGAACTATTATGGTCCATAATTCATATTTCTTTGCCACATTGAGTAGATCATGTGTTACAGACTTACTTTTGTCACTGCCTGTTATATATTGAGCACACTTGAAATAGAACACCTTTTTCGGGGCATGTCTGTGGCTGCTTCTACACATCCTCCCAAGGAACATCAGCTTCATTTTGTCAATCACGGATGTCATTGTCCACAATCCCAGCGTCTGAATAGTTGCAACGGTCGAAGATCTTACATGAAAATTTTGTACATTACGTGCAAAGTAGCGCTGGAGTTTTTCAATTTCATTGTGTTCTGTCTTGGACATATTTGACCACAGTTCACACGCGTAGAAGGCACCTGGAATTATTACTCTACGCCATATGTTCATACAGCAGATTGGGTTCAGACCACCTGCTCTTAGACCAATATCTCTCAGGGAATTCAAATTCTTCCTCGCCTTAGCGCAAGCTCTCCTGGTCCTTTCGGATTCTAAATGAGTACTGACAATAGAACCTGCATATATTGTGTTCGATTTCATTTCCAGTATATGGTTACCTAGTCTAAAAGAACCTGGTTGGTTGATTTTGTTTCCACCTTTAAACACCAGAACACAGCTTTTTCTTGCATTATATGTCAATCTCCATTGGCAAGCATATTGATGTACAGTCTGTAAGGACATGCATATGCCACTACTTGTTGAGCTTATGAGGGTTGTGTCGTCCGCGAGTAGGACAACTGGGAAGTGATCACGTCCAAGCATAACACCTTGTTTCAAATGGTCAAGGCGGATTATAAGCTCGTTAATATACACAAGGAACATCCAGGCGGATAAGACACGTCCTTGTCCTACACCTTGTCCGATTGGGAACGTTCGACTTGTCTCACCGGCATATTTGACACATGCAGTAGATTCGTGATACGACTGACGTATGATATGCTTTCCCTTGCACACCAAGGATGAATAATTTTAGGAGTAGTCCATTGTGCCAGATGCGATCAAACGCTTTCTCATTATCAAGAAACACAGTGTATACGTTAGAAGACCTTTCCGTATAGAAATATATGACTTCTTTGAGTATGTAGGTAGCTATGTTTGCACCGTGTTCTCGCCTGAAGCCACATTGTAATCTATGTGGGAAGTCGGGCTCCATATATTTGATATGTCTCTCAATTCTCTCTAATAGGATCTTTTCGAACAGTTTTCCCACCACTGACGTCAGAGTGATACCTCTGTAATTTGCAGGATCCGATCTGTCCTTATTGTTTCCTTTATATATTGGAATAATTGTTCCAGATCTCAACAGTGCAGGGCTATAGCATGTTCGTATCATCATGTTAAACAGTTGAGTTAAGTGTTTTAGAAGCATATCTCCAGCGAAATAGATATGTTCATTTGTGATTTGGTCCGGTCCTGGTGACTTTCTCATTTTTAAGCTTTGTTTCAGTCGTTTTAGTTCGTGTATTTCTATGTCTCTCTTCAGTATAGGATCATCGTCCAGAAGTGGTATCTTTGAGATGTTGTTTATTCTAGAGTCCGTCTCAACACGAAAGTCGTTGTCAAACTCCGGCCGGTCGAGAGGTGATAATAAATCTGCATAGTAGTCTGCCCACAAGTTGCACACCTCTGATGGTGTATTGCAACAGCGTTCTTTGTACTTGAGGTGTGTATTTACAGTCTTAGATTGTCTTTGTTTCTTTACAATCCTGTAGAATTCAGCAATATCTACTTCACATGCTGAGTTTATTTCAACATATTTTTCTTTATTCCATTGTCTCTCAGCCTGTCTTTTGCAACGTCGGAAGTCACATTTAGCCTGTTTGTATAGGGTATACGAGTCGTTACCGGTACCCCGAGGCCTGTCTTCTGCTGACCACAATCTTTTCGCCTGGCGCATCTTGTAATGATAGAGGTCAAGGTTTGAACTCTTCCAGTAAGGTTTCAGGTGAGCTCTATAGTGTCCACGTGGTATGAACTTAGCAGCAGACGTCTTTAGTGCGCTGACAATCGAGTCAAAATAACTCTCTATTACATCAGCTCCTATATTCCCAGTGTCAGGCATTACATCACCAAGCAATCTGTGAACCTCGGCTTCATACATACTTAGTTCTAAGTGACTAGCTTTTGTCCATTTGTATGGAGTCGACGGCATGTCCGCTTTACATGTAGTGTTGTTTAGCTTGTCATCATGTATGGACACTATAACAGGGAAGTGGTCAGACACATCGAAAGGAGTTGAATCATATATACGTGTCTTGTTGACAGATAGTTGTAGATGTTGAGGTACAAATACATAGTCAATTATGGACGATTGTGTGAAGTTCTTGTTCCTCCATGTCATTAGTTGTCCTACTACTTTACCGCTGTCATAGGAAGATACCATATTCCGCACAGACAGATAATCTATGAGTAGGCGTGATCGATGCGAGTTTTGATTATTGGTTATGTCTGTATTGAAGTCGCCGCACAGGATAGTATGACTGGTTTGTGAGAGTTCATCAACAATGTCGAATGTTTCCTTCAATCGTTCTTGATAGGCACACACATTCTTATTGGTGGATGGAAGGAGTGTACAGACCACAGATAGGTCAACATAGTTGGGTCTAGATAGCCTTACAGCAACTACTCCGTCATACCCAGGGACGTACGTCTGTATATCACTGAACGAGTCCTTTTTAACTAAAATAGCAACTCCACCTTCGCCTCTGTATCTTCTCTGGTCTTCTTTGATTTTTACCACGGCGTCATATGACGAACTCAGCGAGTCGAAAAATGTCTCAGTTCTTTTGGTCAACCAGTGTTCAGAAACAGTTAACACATCACATTTGTTAGCTATGTTTTCAAGGTACTGGCGACTGTACAGTGCACCTCTGGTATTCCAAGTGCCGATGTTCAGCATGATCAGTATTAGGAGCAACCTAAACATGTTTATGGTTACTTATTTCCAGCATCCCGCCGCGGGTAGGACACCCATTCGCGGCATTTTACATTCTTTGGCCAAAAATGTTCATTTTCAAGAACTTTATGTCCTGATCCAGTGTCAATGTTGATCCGCAGTGTATACGTTGGGTACATACCGGTCCAGTGTTTCAAAAGTCTGACCATGCTCACATGGACATCTTGTTTCTTGGCGTATGCTACAATAGCATCACGAACTACGTCAAAGGGCATATCAGCTTTGATGTTTGACAGTACAAGTCTTTTTCTTTTAAATCTAGGTGAAGCCCCCTTGAAAGCCCTCTCCCATTCACCGTCAAAGTGTATGTTTCTTTGTGAGTGAGATATATCATTGTTGGAACGTTGCCCGTACTCTTGTAATGTCTCGCGACGTATACTTTGTCTATCCTTTGCCTGGATCCGTGTATCACTGTGACATGTACTCAGGATTACGTCAGCGCTATCATCGTCACATGATCCATCACCCCTGGCGGGTGTATGGGAATTATACTCCACCTCTTTGGAATATGTTGCCTGTGTATCTATGGATGCTCCAGGCTGTATACTGCCGTTTTCAGGAGTTTTGGTGGATTTACGCATTGGAGGACTCGTTAGTGTTTCAGAGTACAATAGTCTATCTCTGTTATTCAATGAATTCAGTTTTCCATCAATATCACTTGTCTTGCGAGAGATTGTGTCAATGCTCGTTTTAAGTTGATCTTTAAGGAGGCTGATCTGTGAGTCTTTATCCTTCATTTGATATACTAAGACCCTGATATCACTGCGTAGTTTTAGTTCCGCGGTATGAAGTCTTTCTAATTCTCCAGTAGCAGTTATCAGCTCTTTATTTTTCTCCTCCAGTGATCGGTTGATGGCTTTTATGTTTAAGTCAAATTTCTCACACAGATGCTCAATTTTGCGATCAACGGACTGTGAATGTTCCATTAAGCAATCATGCATTTCTAAAACTTTGGCAAACATGAGTGATGTAATGTCCATAGTCTTCTGTGATTGTTTTTCTTGTTGGCAAGAAACAGAATCAGTGACAGTGTCCTCAGGGTTTCGGCTCTTTTGCTTATTCAAAACCTCTTTCTGGAGGACGTCAGGGTGGACAGATCCTGTTATAAATCCGTATAGATAAAACACATCTGAAGCATATTTCTCTGTTATGCTTTTTCTTGAGTTTTCCCTTTGTACCCTCTTCATAAGAAATCCAATGGGCACATTTTGACACCTCTCCTTGGCTATATCATAAAGACTGTATCTCACCTCGTTCAGCTTGTCTTCATCCCCTGTATATAACTCGACCAATTCACTTTCGAATGAAATCCTGTCAAGTTGTCCAAGCTTCTGGTGTATCTCACGGAATATATCATTGTCTATATCCTCCACTGGTTGTGTGTAATAACGAGTGTCTCCCTCGTCACTCTCGGAGCCGCTCATTGTGTTGTAGTGAGGTCTATTGTTTATGAATCAGTCCAGGGTCTGCGGCTTGGCTGGCTGGACAGGCTTGGGTACAACTCTCCCTCCTTGGCTCAGCATTTTGAACTTAGAACTCACATTTTGAAACTTTGCAACAAGTTACCATGCAAGATACGCATTGTTTTTCATTTTACATACCATAATTCTGTTAAGCGCTTCAGGGGCATCATTTTAATGCATCTTGGAGCTTGTTGATAGAAGTATTAGAAGCAGAGAACTAGGTATTTTGCGAGAGCAGATTTTCACCAACCTTGCAGATTGACGCATGTGTGGCGATTTAGTACAACCCACTCTACCTCTAACATGGTGTGTGACGATATAGAAGAACCCATTCTACTTCTAACATGGTGTGTGACGATATAGAAGAACCCATTCTACCTCTAAAATTGTGTGTGACGATATAGTACAACCCATTCTACCTCTAACCTTGTGTGTGACGATATAGTACAACCCATTCTACCTCTAACATGTTGTTTGACGATATAGAAGAACCCATTCTACCTCTAACATGATGTGTGACGATATAGAAGAACCCATTCTACCTCTAACATGTTGTGTGACGATATAGTACAACCCATTCTACCTCTAACGTTGTGGGTGACGATATAGTACGACCCATACTACCTCTAACATGGTGTGTGGCGATTTAGTACAACCCATTCTATCTCTAACATTGTGTGTGACGATATAGTACCACACATTCTACCTCTAACCTTGTGTGTGACGATATAGTACAACCCATTCTACCTCTAACATTGTGTGTGACGATATAGTACCACCCATTCTACCTCTAACGTTGTGTGTGACGATATAGTACGACCCATTCTACCTCTAACATTGTGTGTGGCGATTTAGTACAACCCACTCTACCTCTAACATGGTGTGTGGCAGTATAGTACAACCCATTCTACCTCTAACATTGTGTGTGACGATATAGTACAACACATTCTACCTCTTACATTGTGTGTGACGATATAGTAGAACCCATTCTACCTCTAACATTGTGTGTGACGATATAGTACAACCCATTCTACCTCTAACATGGTGTGTGGCGATATAGAAGAACCCATTCTACCTCTAACATGGTGTGTGGCGATATAGAAGAACCCATTCTACCTCTAACATGTTGTGTGACGATATAGTACAACCCATTCTACCTCTAACATGGTGTGTGACGATATAGTACAACCCTTTCTACCTCTAACATGATGTGTGGCGATATAGAAGAACCCATTCTACCTCTAACCTTGTGTGTGACAATATAGTACAACCCATTGTACCTCTAACATTGTGTGTGACGATAGAGTACAACCCATTCTACCTCTAACGTTGTGGGTGACGATATAGTACAACCCATACTACCTCTAACATGGTGTGTGGCGATTTAGTACAACCCATTCTATCTCTAACATTGTGTGTGACGATATAGTACCACTCATTCTACCTCTAACCTTGTGTGTGACGATATAGTACAACCCATTCTACCTCTAACATTGTGTGTGACGATATAGTACCACACATTCTACCTCTAACCTTGTGTGTGACGATATAGTACCACCCATTCTACCTCTAACCTTGTGTGTGACGATATACAGCTACCCATTCTACCTCTAACATTGTGTGTGGCAGTATAGTACAACCCATTCTACCTCTAACATGGTGTGTGACGATATAGTACAACCCATTCTACCTCTTACATTGTGTGTGACGATATAGTACAACCCATTCTACCTCTAACATTGTGTGTGACGATATAGTACAACCCATTCTACCTCTAACATGTTGTGTGGCGATATAGAAGAACCCATTCTACCTCTAACCTTGTGTGTGACGATATAGAAGAACCCATTCTACCTCTAACATGTTGTGTGACGATATAGTACAACCTATTCTACCTCTAACATGATGTGTGGCGATATAGAAGAACCCATTCTACCTCTAACCTTGTGTGTGACGATATAGTACAACCCATTGTACCTCTAACATGTTGTGTGACGATATAGAAGAACCCATTCTACCTCTAACATGGTGTGTGGCGATATAGAAGAACCCATTCTACCTCTAACATTGTGTGTGACGATATAGTACAACCCATTCTACCTCTAACATGGTGTGTGACGATATAAAAGAACCCATTCTACCTCTTACATTGTGTGTGACGATATAGTACAACCCATTCTACCTCTAACATTGTGTGTGACGATATAGTACAACTCATTCTACCTCTAACATGGTGTGTGGCGATATAGAAGAACCCATTCTACCTCTAACATGGTGTGTGACGATATAGAAGAACCCATTCTACCTCTAACATGTTGTGTGACGATATAGTACAACCCATTCTACCTCTAACATGATGTGTGGCGATATAGAAGAACCCATTCTACCTCTAACCTTGTGTACATGTGTGACGATATAGTACAACCCATTGTACCTCTAACATGTTGTGTGACGATATAGAAGAACCCATTCTACCTCTAACATGGTGTGTGGCGATATAGAAGAACCCATTCTACCTCTAACATTGTGCGTGACGATATAGTACAACCCATTGTACCTCTAACATTGTGTGTGACGATATAGTACCACCCATTGTACCTCTAACATTGTGTGTGACGATGTAGTAGAACCCATTGTACCTCTAACATGGTGTGTGACGATATAGTACAACCCATTCTACCTCTAACATTGTGTGTGACGATATAGGACAACCCATTGTACCTCTAACATTGTGTGTGACGATGTAGTACAACCCATTCTACCTCTAACCTTGTGTGTGACGATATAGTACCACCCATTCTACCTCTAACCTTGTGTGTGACGATATAGTACCACCCATTCTACCTCTAACCTTGTGTGTGACGATATAGTAGAACCCACTCTACCTCTAGCATGTCGTGTGACGATATAGAAGAACCCATTCTACCGCTAACCTTGTGTGTGACGATATAGTACAACCCATTCTACCTCTAACATGGTGTGTGACGGTATAGTACAACCCATTCTACCTCTAACATGTTGTGTGACGATATAGTACAACCCATTCTACCTCTAACTTGGTGTGTGGCGATATAGAAGAACCCATTCTACCTCTAACATTGTGTGTGGCGATATAGAAGAACCCATTCTACCTCTTGCATGGTGTGTGGCGATATAGAAGAACCCATTCTACCTCTAACATGTTGTGTGGCGATATAGAAGAACCAATTCTACCTCTAACATGGTGTGTGGCGATATAGTACAACCCATTCTACCTCTAACATGATGTGTGGCGATATAGAAGAACCCATTCTACCTCTAACCTTGTGTACATGTGTGACGATATAGTACAACCCATTGTACCTCTAACATGTTGTGTGACGATATAGAAGAACCCATTCTATCTGTAACATGGTATGTGATGATAAAGAAGAACCCATTCTACCGCTAACCTTGTGTGTTACGATATAGTACAACCCATTCTACCTCTAACATGGTGTGTGACGATATAGTACAACCCATTCTACCTCTAACGTTGTGTGTGACGATATAGTACGACCCATTCTACCTCTAACATGATGTGTGGCGATATAGAAGAACCCATTCTACCTCTAACCTTGTGTACATGTGTGACGATATAGTACAACCCATTGTACCTCTAACATGTTGTGTGACGATATAGAAGAACCCATTCTACCTCTAACATGGTATGTGATGATAAAGAAGAACCCATTCTACCGCTAACCTTGTGTGTTACGATATAGTACAACCCATTCTACCTCTAACATGGTGTGTGACGATATAGTACAACCCATTCTACCTCTAACATGTTGTGTGACGATATAGTACAACCCATTCTACCTCTAACATGGTGTGTGGCGATATAGAAGAACCCATTCTACCTCTAACATGGTGTTTGGCGATATAGAAGAACCCATTCTACCTCTCACATGGTGTGTGGCGATATAGAAGAACCCATTCTACCTCTAACCTTGTGTTTGACGATATAGTACAACCCATTCTACCTCTAACATTGTGTGTGGCGATAAAGAAGAATTCATTACCCCTATGATGTAGACAGTGTTTAATGAAGCATCAACATAGGGGGCGGTGGGGTAGCCTAGTGGTTAAAGCGTTCGCTCGTCATGCCGAAGACCCGAGTTCGATTCCCCACATGGGTACAATGAGTGAAGCTCATTTCTGGTGCCCCCGCCATTTACACTCTTAGACAGTGTTTAATGAAGCATCAATGGCTACCACTTATACTGTAGACATTGTTTTATGAAGCGTCAAGGCCTACCCCTTATGCTGTAGACAGTGTTTTATGAAGGATCAACATTTACCCCTTATGCTGTAGACAGTGTTTAATGAAGCATCAACACTTACCCCTTATGCTGTAGACAGTGTTTAATGAAGCACCAACACTTACCCCTTATGCTGTAGACAGTGTTTCATGAAGCATCAACATTTACCCCTTCTGCTGTAGACAGTGTTTAATGAAGCGTCAGTGGTTACCCCTTATGCTGTAGACATTGTTTTATGAAGCGTCAACACTTACCCCTTATACTGTAGACAGTGTTTAATGAAGCATCAACACTTACCCTTTATGCTGTAGACAGTGTTTCATGAAGCGTCAGTGGTTACCCCTTCTGCTGCAGACAGTGTTTAATGAAGCATCAATGGCTACCCCTTATACTGTAGACAGTGTTTTATGAAGCGTCAAGGGCTATCCCTTATGCTGTAGACAGTGTTTTATGAAGGATCAACACTTACCCCTTATGCTGTAGACAGTGTTTAATGAAGCATCAACACTTACCCCTTATGCTGTAGACAGTGTTTCATGAAGCATCAACATTTACCCCTTATGCTGTAGACAGTGTATAATGAAGCGTCAGTGGTTACCCCTTATGCTGTAGACATTGTTTTATGAAGCGTCAACACTTACCCCTTATACTGTAGACAGTGTTTTATGAAGCGTCAGTGGTTACCCCTTATACTGTAGACAGTGTTTTATGAAGCGTCAGTGGTTACCCCTTCTGCTGTAGACAGTGTTTCATGAAGCGTCAATGGCTACGCTATATGCTGTAGACAACGTTTTATGAAGCGTCAATGGTTACCCCTTATCCTGAAGACAGTGTTTAATGAAGCATCAACGCTTACCACCTATGCTGTAGACAATGTTTAATAAAGCTCCAATGGTTACCCCTTATGCTATAGAAAGTGTTTTATGAAGCGTCAATGGTTACCCCTTATGCCGTAGACAGTTTTTAATGAATTTGTGTGTTTGTTTGTTTGTTGTTTAACGCCGCACTCAACAATATTCCAGCTATATGACGGCGGTCTGTAAATAATCGAGTCTGGACCAGACAATCCAATGATTAATATCATGAACATCGATCCAAGTCAGCGAGTCTGACCACCCGACTCCGTTAGTCGCCTTTTATGACAAGCATAGTCGCCTTTTATGGCAAGCATGGTTTGCTGAAGACCTATTCTACCCCGGATCTTCACGGGTCGTGTTTAATGAAGCGTCAATGGTTACCCCTTATACTGTAGACAGTGTTTAATGAATCATTAAAGCATACCTCTTATGCTGTGGACAGTGTTTAATAAAGCGCCAATGTCTACCCCCTCCGCAACAGGGGGTGAAACGTCAACGTCTACTGAAAGGTCACACATGGGCTTTGAGAGAAGGACACAGTGACGAGGACAGCTTCCGGGATATTGCACGGCCGCTTCAGTTGTCTGCCGATGTCAAGAACAACTCACACACAGCGAGACGTAGGATGCCTTTATTACCACACGTGCAGTTGCAGCATGTAGCCGAGGTGGCATGTTGCTGACGTTATGTTGATGCGGTCGTGTTTGGATGGTGCACGTGCTGAAACAGGAGGAGACATTGCTGTCACTAAACTGCAAATATAATTCTATGGTTTACCTCCACAGCTATATTACAAGTGACATGCATTACTCGGTATAAATGTTACATGATTTACATAGTGTGAGTGTGAGACAAGTGACCTACATTATCTGCTGTATTCAGTGTGTGTGACAGGTGACCTACATTACCTGCTGTATATAAGGTGTGGGAGACAGGTGACCACCATTGCCGGCTGTATATAGGTATGTGTGAGAGAGGTGGCCTTCTCTACCTGGTGTGTTTAGTGTATGTGAGACAGGTTACCTACATTACCTGGTGTATATAGTTTGTATGACCTACTCTACCTGGTGTGTTTAGTGTATGTGAGACAGGTGAACTACAATAGCTGATGTATATATTGTCCGTGACACAGGTGTCATACATTACCTGGTGTATATAGTGTGTCTGAGAGACAGGTGACCTACATTACCTGGTATGTATAGTGTTTCTGTGAGACAGGTGAGATAGACCTACATTACCTGGTATGTATAGTGTGTATGTGAGACAGGTGACCTACATTACCTGGTATGTATAGTGTGTCTGTGAGACAGGTGACCTACATTGCCAGTCGTGTATAGTATCTGAGAGACAGGTGACCTACATTACCAGCTGTGTATAGTATCTGTGAGACAGGTGACCTACATTACCTGGTATGTATAGTGTGTATGTGAGACAGGTGACCTACATTACCTGGTATGTATAGTGTGTCTGTGAGACAGGTGACCTACATTACCAGTTGTGTATAGTATCTGAGAGACAGGTGACCTACATTACCAGTCGTGTATAGTATCTGAGAGACAGGTGACCTACATTACCAGTCGTGTATAGTATCTGAGAGACAGGTGACCTACATTACCTGGTATGTATAGTGTGTCTGAGAGACAGGTGACCTACATTACCTGGTATGTATAGTGTGTCTGTGAGACAGGTGACCTACATTACCTGGTGTGTAAAGTGTGTCTGTGAGACAGGTGACCTACATTACCTGGTATGTATAGCGTGTCTGTGAGACAGGTGACCTACATTACCAGTCGTGTATAGTATCTGAGAGACAGGTGACTTACATTACCAGTCGTGTATAGTATCTGAGAGACAGGTGACCTACATTACCAGTCGTGTATAGTATCTGAGAGACAGGTGACCTACATTACCAGTTGTGTATAGTATCTGAGAGACAGGTGACCTACATTACCTGGTATGTATAGTGTGTCTGTGAGACAGGTGAGATAAACCTACATTACCTGGTACATATAGCGTGTCTGTGAGACAGGTGAGATAGACCTACATTACCTGGTATATACAGCGTGAATGTGAGACAGGTGACCTACATTACCTGGTATATATAGCGTGTCTGTGAGACAGGTGACCTACATTACCTGGTATATACAGCGTGTCTGTGAGACAGGTGACCTACATTACCTGGTATATATAGCGTGTCTGTGAGACAGGTAAGATAGACCTACATTACCTGGTATGTATAGTGTGTCTGTGAGACAGGTGAGATAGACCTACATTACCTGGTATGTATAGTGTGTATGTGAGACAGGTGACCTACACTACCTGGTATGTATAGTGTGTCTGTGAGACAGGTGAGATAGACCTACATTACCTATTATGTATAGTGTGTATGTGAGACAGGTGACCTACACTACCTGGTATATATAGCCTGTCTGTGAGACAGGTGAGATAGACCTACATTACCTGGTATGTATAGTGTGTCTGTGAGACAGGTGAGATAGACCTATATACCTTGTATATATAGTGTGTCTGTGAGACAGGTGACCTACATTACCTGGTATGTATAGTGTGTCTGTGAGTCAGGTGAGATAGACCTACATTACCTGCTGTATGTAATGCACAAGGAGCTGCTCTTCGTGTTGTGGTAAGCCTGCAATAAATAAACACGGAGCTTTATCAACCTATATAAACCAAAGTTTACTTATATCATATGTCAATGGCACGGCACGGTACGGTACGCGAGGGTATGGACGTGGAACATAATGTACTTACTATTAGCAATCTGTCTGATCCTCTGCGGCCCAACTTTGTGGATGTACTCAGACAGGCGACCGATCTCGCCCTCCGCCACCAGCTCCACGAGGATCACCTGGTCCCCCGCGGGCAGTTTGTGAAAGTAGTCCTGGTGCGTGATGTGTTTCAGTAGCTGCAGGAAGTCGGCGCTCACCACCAGGAACAACGCCGCCAACGCCACCAGTAGAAGGAACCTCATCGTCGTGCTACTGCATAATGTAGAGTGAACGAGTTTTACACCTGTATCAGCAATATTGTAGACAAAACACGGCTGGGGAAATCTTGAACAGACTTCACACATTTTTACCCATGTTCCATTTTAGTAAACCCGGGGTTTTCCGTTTGAAGAACGAACGCTTTTACAACTAGGCTACCCAATATCTTCCAAAATACAAATGAACGATATGTGTCTTTCATAAAAAAGGTAGGTAAGTACGATATACTTTAACTATCCAATTTAATTCCTTGAAAATGAGCAGGACGCTGTATATTAACTACATGAACCTTAAAGACAGGCAGACAGACAGACAGACAGACATATTTTTTTGTATGAAGGCCAACTGACTCATTGTACAAAATACATTCACATCATATATTTTTTTTTCTCTACGAGTTACCTAATTAATAATTCCTTTTGTTGAAAACGTACACTAGAAATTTAGCCAAATTTATCATTTTATCATTGTTGGATAACTGACAGTCTTTCTAAGCAATAATAATGATGGTTAACTGTCTTTTAGATAAACATTTCCCGCCGACGTACATAAGGACGACAATTGTATATAACATGGCGTACGTTCTCAATGACATGACAGTGTTTACATGAGACAGCATCATCCTCAATATTAGCAACATCTCTGCGGACAACTTGAATACCAAGAGATTTTTCTCCTCATCTAAATTTGGTTATAAGCCTTTGCCATGAATAATAGTTGATACATTTGCAACCAAAATAGAAAGGGCTCTCGAAACTCCAGAAAGAGTTAAATGACGCGTCAACGCTTAATTCAACCCTCCCCTTGGATTTGAGGCCGTATACACCAACGACGGCTCAGGCGGCGATGCAAGCTTCTGACAGAGCTCCGTTCTTCATCAGCGCCGAGTTCCACGTCCAAGTTGCGACCCTAATATTTCCTTCTGACTTTAGAATTCGAAACGGGGACGTCCTACAAGATCGCGAGTCGACATACAGAAGACAAGTTCCGGGAATACTGACGCGTATTTCGGATGTGTTCAGTCAGGGATCCTATATCGTATTGTATATATACTTCCTGATTCAGTATCAAGGAACATAGCCCAACATGCAACTTCCATTAAGCCGCCATAAACGCATCCTCAATTTCCCATTGTAGTGGGGCGGCCGGGTAGCCTAGTGGTTAAAGCGTTCGCTCATTACGCCGAAGACCTGGGTTCGATTCCCGAGTACAATGTGTGAAGCCCATTTCTGGTGTCCCCGCCGTGATATTGCTGGAATTCTACTAAAAGTGGCGTGAAACCAAACTCACTCACGCACTCACTCCATTTTAGTAAATCTGCAATCTATATTGATAAGTATCCTGGACCCATTCGCCACAATAGCCTCGTTCTGAAAGTGACGTCACCGTCTCACCATAATTGCAGCATGAGACATTCAAGTAGGGCTGAACACGAAGCTACAGTTGTGAATGGGTGAATTGTGAATGAGTATTTATCATCATAGAATGGAGACACAAAACATTGGCTGACCGAGGATGTCGTAAAGTAAGTCGCCTCGTGACTTAATAACGAACGCCATGGTCTGTGTTCCTATTCCCGGGAAGCTGTCTTGGTGTTACTATAGTGACGCGAAAGGCAGTTGGTGTGGACTGTTTCGCTATGTACATCCGGGACATCTTGGGAATAGAACACCACATTACCAAAAGAGGCAGATATTTCGGGGCCCTGCTGTGTTCCGTCCGATAAAACGCAATGGGATCTAGAACGGGCGGATGTTTGTCAACGCTTTAGAAAATGACAGGTGGGTGGTTTTTAGTGAGTGAGTTGGGTTTAACGCCGCTTTTAACAGTATTCCAGTTATATCGCGGCATGTCAGCTTAATGTGGGAGGAAAGCCCGAAGTAATGAAGGTCTCAGACGTTTACCAGTTCGGTGAAACCCACGAGCACGGGTATGGTGCTGACAAACCTAGAAACATAGTCGGGGCGAACCGGGATTCGAACTCACAATCATAGGTTTCTTGCGTGCCCAAGGGTCGCAACTCTGCACAGCGAATCGCGGCGTCTTAGACGACTGGGCCACCCGTGCCCCCAGGTGGTTTTTAGAAAGTAATATCGCTACTAGATTAAGAAAGGTGGGTTGTTGTTGGCAAGTAATAACACCTCTAGATTAAGACAAGTGTGTGGTTGCTAGCAAGTAACATTGCCGCTAGATCACAGTAGGTGGGTGGTGCTAGTAAAGACAACACTGACAGAGTACAAACCTCAGCCACTTACCGTGTACAGCAGAACAATCTAAGTTACTGTCAGATATACAGAGCGAACTGCGTGTTGTTGATAAAGATATAAATAGCAGGTTGACCCCACCTGCTGGGCCAATGCCACATGTTCAGAGATGTAAACACATGTTCAAAAGATAAGTAATCAAGTGTCTGAACTTGGACAATTTACAGCGTACATTGGCCTGGATAGTAAAGAGAACCTCAGTGACTTCTGCCACGAGTTATAATTTGAGGCGCCAATTGTACCATTGAAACGTCCTTACGCGTTCCGTCAACAATACCGTTGACGGCGTGAAATAGTTATTATACGTGTGCTTCGTTTAGATTTTTAGCGAACTGATTTTTTAAACAAACTAGCCTTTTTGGTCACATTAGGTATTTATCCATCGAGTAACATGGCAGAGTTGCTATTTTCATTAGTAGCGCAAATGACATGAGACACACGTGGTATGTGACGGAAGAAAGGTGACTTTGGATCATTTCGCGACACAACTAGGATTTAATAAGGAGTCCGTTTACTCCGCACTGATACGTAACAATGACTATATGATTATCAGTAACGTACAGCAATACGTAAAGCTGGTGCAGTAAAAAGGTATTATTGCCTTAAAGTATGTCAGTAAATACGCATAAATACCTAAAGGTGTACATATACACCTTAAACCAGTCAGTAAATCTTTGATGACAATGTAGTTTTGAACTGTTGGCCTACAAACCATGATATGTGAAGCCTGCACTATTAAGTGCCTGTCAGTGCTCTTTAGAAGGTGATGTATTATGTCAGGACCCGCAAGGCACGTTCTGGTTATGCCCCTTGGTTTGTGAGCACTGAACCCTCAAGAACATGCTTACAGCCTGTTTTCTTTGTGTCTTCGCCCACATTAAACAGACACGCCGGTATACATCTGAACTACTACCCAAACCGTTATCACACCATTCGTCTTCAGAGCGTTGTATTCGACTTGTGTGCTTTTCAATCAAATGTGAGGCGGATGGGTTGGGATTTCTTTTGTGTGTGATTAGTGACGGCAGCCAATATTCTTAATGCCACATATGCACAAACCAGTTCAACTGAGACCCCTTCCTATTGCAAATGTATCAAGTCCATTGAAAACACTCCTATGTACTCACATTGTCGTTGTTACACGTTTTTGACGCCTAAGTTCAGTGACCATAGTGAAAATGCATGATAAATAAACTCTACCTATGAAGGTCAAAGTGACCCCACCATTGTAATGAAACAGTAGAGATATTTCAAAGCACTTACATTTTGTTAAATGTCGAATATGATGATTCGAAAGGGATTTTTTATCTACAGTCAACTACGTTTATAACGAACACGTTTATAACGAATTGACGGATATAACGAACATATTTTTTTATCCCGGTCATTTGCTGTTTCTACATGCTTATAACGATCTAGGGTTATAATGAACTAAAATTAGCGGTCCCTTTGACTATGTTGTAACCGAAATTTACCACATGGATATTTTATGAATGTTTCATACACTAATTTTCAAAACGCTTTTTCTGCCACGGCACCTATAAACATTCGTTGTTACACATCACCAAGCAGCCCTTCAGTCAAGCTTTATTCAAAGTAAAAAACGCACAGCAATCACAGAATCCAAACGTGCTTTCTTCAATACTTGTAATTTATTCAGAGTTCAAATCGTGTAGCTTCGACTGACTTTACCTGACATGTTAAACAGTCAGCATGTGGTAGCAGCAAAACCACAAGGGGTTATGCTTCTAATGATACATATAGATGTTTGTTCAGTCAACGTTTTATAGGGGTGTATTCAAGTTTATTAGAAAGTTGTAGGAGGATGTGCTCGCGTGCGTGCGTGCGTGCGTGCGTGCGTGCGTGCGTGCGTGTGTATGTGTGTGTGTGTGTGTGGGTGTGAGTGTGAGAGTGTGAATGTGTGGATGTGTGTGTGAATGTGTGGGTGTGAGTGTGAGGGTGTGTGTGTGAATGAGTGGATGTGTGTGTGAATGTGTGGGTGTGGGTGTGAGGGTGTGTGGGTGTGAATGCGTGGGTGTGAGGGTGTGTGAATGTGTGGGTGTGGGTGAATGTGTAGGTGCGGATGTGAGGGTATGTGAATGCGTGTGTGAGGGTATGTGGATGTGTGGCTGTGGGTGTGGATGTAGGTGTAGGTGTGATGGTGTGTGTGTGAATGTGTGTGTGTGTGTAAATGTGTGTGTGTGAGGGTGTGTGTGTGTGTGAATGTGTGGGTGTGAGGGTGTGTGTGTGAATGTGTGTGTGTGTGTGAATGTGTGTGTGTGAGGGTGTGTGTGTGAATGTGTGGGTGTGGGTGTGGGTGTGGGTGTGAGGATGTGTGAATGTGTGTGTGTGATGGTGTGTGTGTGTGAATGTTTGGGTGTGTGAATCTGTGGTTGTAGGTGTGATGGTGTGTGTGTGAATGTGTGGGTGTGTGAATCTGTGGTTGTGGGTGTGAGGGTGTGTGTGTGAATGTGTGGGTGTGATGGTATGGGTGTGAGGGTGTGTGGGTGTGGGTGTAGGTAAGTGTGGTCTGTGAGGGTGTTTCTGAGTGTGTGTTGGTGTGAGTATGTTTGTGGGTGTTATGGTGTGTGTGAAGGTGTGTGTGTTTTTTGGTGTGAAGGTGGGTGGGTGTGGGTATGAGGGTGGTTGTGTAGGTATGGGTGTGAAAGTGGTCGTGTGAGTGAGTGTGTGTGTCTGGGTGTGTTTGTTAGGGTGGGTGTTTAGATGTGAAGGTGTGGGTGTGTGTGTGTTTGTTTGGATGGGTGTGTGAGTGTGGATGTGGGTGTTAGGATGGCTGTGTAGGTGTAAAGGTGTGCCTGTGTGTGTTGGGGTTGGGGTGGGGGTGGGGTGGGGGTTGGGGTGGGGCGTATGATTGTGGGTGTGGGTGTGTGGGTATGAGGGTGGGTGTGTAAGTGTTGGTGTGAAGGTGGTTGTGGGTGTTAGGGTGGGTGTGTAGGTGTGAAGGTGAGCGTGTGTTTGTTGGTGTGAGGGTGTGTGTGGGTGTGTGTGGGTATGATGGTGGGTCTGTGTGACTGTGGGTGTGAAGGTGGATGTTGGTGTGGGTGTTAGGGTGGGTGTGTTGGTGTGAAAGTGTGTATGTGTGTGTGAGGGTGTGTGAGGGTGGGTACCTGCGTGTGACATGTATTTCCAGTCTGTAATTAGTTATCAAAATAATAAAGGCTGTAATATTTCAAGTTTGGACAGGTTGTTCCATATCTATATGGAGAGTATTTTGTACAGATGAAGTACTTATTCAAACTAGGAATGTGGCGTTATTCAATGTCTCTATACGTAGTTTGCGCTGTATGTCAAATTGTACAGATGACTAGGTCATTCTCGGTCAATATCAATCGTTATTCTTTTAATGTACAAACAATCTTTCCTGACTACAGAAATGTATTAATATGCTGAATTTAAACCTACCACATTAAAGTATTTCCAGTGAACAGGATATTTGATTGAATACTGATTGTTCAGCGGAGATACATGTAGCATGTTTGACTGCTATCCGATAGATGCAACCACATACTGTTTTAGACATTGAACAAATTTAATTTTCTGTATATAATACCATAGTTGGGCTGGGGCATTACAGTGAACTTATAATATCCACATTAATATTCGTACACGGCAATACGTGGACAATGCAGGACATATCGGGGACACCAGGTAAGCCTTCCCCCACTGAATACCTGCATAAAATTCACTTCTGAAGCGGGACATGCAGGCTTCAACGCAATACTACTTGAAATCCCCCTAGGCGCTGGAATAGATAAATAGAAAACAAGCTAAATAAAAATAGGCCGCCGGCGTTTGGCTGGTGGAATTTGTTATAACTTAACAACTGCGTCAGTGTTGACAGTTTCCCCAGTGCATCATGGGTGTCTGGAACCCCTGGTGAAATCATTGCAGTGTAGATCTCTAGGACGATATACACTGACGAGTTATAATCACATTTGATACGAACGAATATACACAGAAAGATTACGCCGATCAAGACAAATCATTTGATTATAGATGCTGGATACGACGGGTAAGTACAATGCTTGATGTTTGTATGCTTAGTGACAGTGTGTTTTGATGTAACATAATTATATAGAGACCGCCACATTGGCATTTAACTATAGTCACTGTGTGGTTTTAGTTAACATGTGTACATTTTACTTTGATCGTAAATAGCAGAGCACTGATTGTATACAATCCATAAAGTACATACATGTATACGATGATAGGGAAACGACAATTCTGCACCAGGAGCCAAGGAGGCGAGAACGAGGCGAGAACTGTGTGTTACGAGGCGTTGTGTTCCGGCTGTAAGCGAGAACTGTGTGTTACGAGGCGTTGTGTTCCGGTTGTAGGTGAGAAGGGTATGTTACGGGGCGATGTGTTCCGGTTGTAGGCGAGAAGGGTATGTTACGAGGCGTTGTGTTCCGGTTCTGGCGAGAAGGGTATGTTACGAGGCGATGTGTTCCGGTTGAAGGCGAGAACGGTATGTTACGAGGCATTGTGTTCCGGCTGTAGGCGAGAACGGTATGTTACGGGGCGATGTGTTCCGGCTGTAGGCGAGAACGGTGTGTTACGGGGCGTTGTGTTCCGGTTGTAGGCAAGAACGGTATGTTACGAGGCGTTGTGTTCCGGTTGTTGGCGAGAACGGTATGTTACGAGGCATTGTGTTCCGGCTGTAGGCGAGAACGGTATGTTACGGGGCGATGTGTTCCGGCTGTAGGCGAGAACGGTGTGTTACGAGGCTTTGTGTTCCGGTTGTAGGCAAGAACGGTATGTTACGGGGCGTTGTGTTCCGGCTGTAGGCGAGAACGGTATGTTACGAGGCGTTGTGTCCAAGGTGTAAGCAAGAAGGGTATGTAACGAGGCGTTGTGTTCCGGTTGTAGGAGAGAAGGGTATGTTACGAGGCGTTGTGTTCCGGTTCTGGCGAGAACGGTGTGTTACGAGGCTTTTGTGTTCCAGCTGTAGGCGAGAACGGTATGTTGCGAGGCGTTTTGCTCCGGCTGTAGGGGAGAACAGCGTGTTCTTTTGTGTCCGATTGGCGATTGGCATTGGTGTGGCATGTGGTAGATTATTCGACCAGATATTTCCTCATGCAATTTCACAAGCCTGCCCATTTGTATGTTGTTTAACGCCGCACTCAAAAATATTCCAGCTATATTACGGCGGTCTGTAAATAATCGATACTAGACCAGACAATCCAGTGATTGACGTCATGATCATCGATCCACGCAATTGGGATACGATGACATTCATCAACCAAGTCAGCACGCCTGACCACACGATTCCGTTTGTCGCCTTTTAAGACAAGCATAGTCGCAAGCATGGGTTGCAGAAGACCTATTCTACCCCGGATCTTCACGGGTAAAAAGGCATATTGAGAAAATTAGAACTACACTGATAAATATAGTCTTTCACTTGTCATGACATGTGATATACTGTATTCATCAGTGTAATTCTAATTTGAATCCACTTCTTAAATACTTTGTATATGATAGAAATATGGTATTAATTTTACATCCTTATCTTTCACCAATCCTTTTGTTCTGAATATTAACCAGAAACAATGGCCCTTTTGGAGGTGGTCCAGTTTGAGAAGTATCCATCCGAAAAAGGTGCATTAAAATCTGACGGATACATCTGACGTAAATATCTACCCACTTGGTATTCGAGACAACATTTAATAAATCAAGGGTCTTCAGACATTTATTCTTTAAGCATCTAATAGTGGGTAAAAAGGTTCAATGGTGATCGAAAATTACACTTAAAAATTTGGCTTCATTAACAACTTTATATAGGAGAGTCATCTAAAAGTAATTCCATGTCTGTGTGAGGTTTGTATTTTCTACAAAAATGAATATCGTTTGTTTTAGATTAGGAAAATTTGATCAAAGCTTCAAAACCCTTTCCAGATCGAATAGAAATATCTGCATAAAGACGAATCGATTGTACGATTCTTACTATGTCATGACCATGTGTAATGAATCACTATCAAATAGTAATGATACCAAGTGTTCGCGAAATGGTGAGTGTATCCTGCCCCAACGGTGGCACCCGTCACAAACACATGCAAAGGAGCGAGTGAGTGATAATTTGATTCAAGTCAAGTCACCGACGCGTCAAAGTTTGAAATGTCCCCCACATGTCTACCTTTGAGGCATTGAATGCTGTCATCTTGATCAAACATCTTCTGAGCAAGGGTCATAGAACAGGCTTTGAAATCTTGGTAGAAAGAGCATGCTCGATTTTATCTCAGAAATGTTGTGAAATGTAAACACCAAAGGCTGAACCTGCTGGAATATTGTTAGACCTGAAGGGAAAGTTGACCATTGGAAAGCTGAAGTCACCACTCTTGTCATAGTCTTGTGGAGAGTTTTTTGTCATTCTGAATCTTTATGCATAGATCTAAATATGAAACAGATGAGGCGGTCTCACTCGTCTCCTGTATTTCTAGTTCAGTTTAGAAGGGAATTAGCTATGTGATTGTTATATAACGATATCAGATCATCGATATACCTGAAGCTTAAGTTACACTTCCTTGACTTTGCCAATCTAAGCAGAAATTCTGATTCATATGTGTTATAAACAGATCAGCAAGAAGGGAGCCCACAATTGGGGCCCAAGCGGATACCTACATGTACTTGTTGCCGGAATGTCTTACCCCCTTATTTTACATAGATGTTATCAATGAGGAATTCTAGCATTTCATAAATTGTTTCGTAAAAAATTTCAGATGCCATTTGCTTTCATTTTTCACAAGTTGATCTGAACCTCTGAAGATGAATATGTGACTATATCTGTGGTCACCACGTTTTGTAGGAATGAAGTTTTGTCTTACGTTTGTCACGTGGGTGAGTGGTGTACAAAGTTGAAAAATCAAATGTTTTGATAGAATGGAACCTGGTTCTTTTCTGCAATTATAAAAAGTCAAGCAAATCCTTTATGTTAGTAATTCAACTTGTTTCTGTGAATATAAAGACAGTCCTTCCTTGATTATGGTTAATACTTGAGACAGGGATTTGGTGGTTCTTTTGCTAGACCCAGAAAATGGCAACAGATCGGGTCGAGCAAAACCATCTCTGTGCATTGAGGTTGCCTCAAATGATAATCAGCCTTGTTTTCAAGTCCCAAGCCCCCCTCTATACGCTTGAACATCCTGTTTACTATGGGGTATGTATCCAACGTCACTCGGTAGTGTTGATACCATGTTGATACCTCAATCTCACTGTAGACTGATAAGATGTTCGAATGCAGACAATGCATGTATCGTCGCGGGGAGGAAGCGGTTTCAGTGATGGAGAAGGCGCAAGTGATTGTCTGAAAAGGTCGTGGTCTCCCGCGCTCTTCCATGTCTGCTGTAAACGTTCTATCAACCTGCTTTATGAGCATTCTGAGCACGGCGATCGTTCTTGCCATGTGGTCATGTGGACTCCAAGCTGAGCCATACCAGTGCTCTCTCTCGCTGTCTCTACGTCGCTGACAAACGAGACCTTCTTTCTGTGTGCTTTCGGTTTCTGCGATCCTGACGATGGTGTCAGCTGACTTTTATACCAGTATAGCACGTGTATTTCGTGCTGCCTGAGCACACATTATCATGACAAAATGCATTTTGTTTTAGTAATTCACATATTTGTTCCCGACACGTCTTCCTGTAGAAAAAGACATGCTTACCCTTCTGCTTTTTTGCCTTTAACGCCAAATGGAATCTTTTTCGGCAGATGTTTGAGACTGTCAATTCTCGGACGTTGACATTTCATATTTCTATGAATAATAAACTTATTATGTATTTATATTAATTACATAGTGAGTAGAACATATGTAGTAGAACTAGAAGTAGTGAGAGTAGCTGTAACAGCTGGATGATCGCGACTTTGTTGAACAGCTCTGTTATAGTTTCAACTCATCAATCATTGAAATTTATCTGTCAGCGCCACGTTGCTGTTTTAAATGTAACGTTCAGCAAACCTAGATCACACGGAACTAAAACACAAATACTTACTTCAAATAAGGCACTGGTTATATTTTTTTCCAAGCACTTGGTAGTAAGCAGTGAATAAACCTTGAACAGCTGAGAACTTGAGAAAGTTGGCAAAAAGATTTGTGTTCGATTATTGAAAATTGCGTTCGATTGCTTGGTCGATAGGACCTTATGACCAATCTTGAAATATTTGAATTAATCACACCACCACCGGTTGGAAGTCACACCATCCAGATCATGACAAATCCCATACAAACCAGACGGGTCCAAGAGACGGTGCTCACGACATTCTTGTGTGATCATGTTTATTCTGGTTCAAATGGGAAATCACGCCATTGAAATAGTTACAATACCACGACAAACATGGGGTCCCAAAAAAACAAAGTTGTCATGGAAATCCCAATGGAAAATAAAACTGGTACCTCGGTCGACCCTATAAGTTTGGTCCGTCGTTCGAAATCTCCCATACGACGATCTTCGCAGGATCAATCCTCTCAAGACCAGGAGTCGTATGACAACTCATCGGATCAAGGTTCACGAACCTCCCATTCCCGAGAGGATTCACAAGACGATAGACATTCGTCCCGGGATCGACTAGCATCGACAGTCAGTGCACTTTATTCAGTGCAATCATCGGGGGATCGGCATTCAGACTGGGACCAACGGACTTCTCACCCTCGACACCGAGATGATTCACCGAACATCCAACCATCTAAGGTTCCTCGTACTTCCGAACCTCGAACCTCCGAACACCGAACCTCCGAACTTGGACCCCCGAACCTCCGAACCTCCGAACCTCCGAACCTCCGAACCTCGAGCCTCCGAACCTCGATCCTCCGAACTTCGAACCTCCAAACCTCGAACCTCCGAACCTCGAACCTCCGAACCTCGAACCTCCGAACCTCGAACCTCCGAACCTCGAACCTCCGAACCTCATCGAACCTCCGAACATAACCGACCCTCCGAACCTCGTCAAACATCCGAACCTCGTCGAACATTCGAACATCGTCGAACCTCCGAACGTCGCTGTACTCCCGAGGTGCGACAGTCACGTTCGAATCGTACATCTTCGGACAAACAAAAGAGATTCGAGCCTCGTCGAACTTCTGAGGTTCAACGAACATCATCGAACCGAACTTCGAAGGACATACGGACTCCTAAGTATCGACACACTTCAAAGGAGGTTCAACGGGACACGAGAGTTCATAAAACCTCAAAGGAACAGAGACATTCGAGAGACTCGAATATGCGACGTTCACCTACAGATCGTTACTCGTCTTATGACAGGCGAGCAGATTATCGCTCATCCCCTTATCATGTCTCACGAAGAGACTATTCAGACCCATCACGTCTAGGCTCGGAGGATGAACGCTACAACGAGTCTATTAGCCATTCATCCTACATGTCTCGATCTTCTCCTTCACTCACACATCCGGAGTTTCGACTAAGAGATTACCCTCACACTTTTGATTTTCATCAACGTGGTGATTACCCATGGAACACTACTTCATACACCCACACTACAGGGATCCCCACCCTCCATGGCATGGGTATCCTCATGATCCAGATTACAGACCTTATCGGTCAAGCTACATTTCCTCTTCTCGTCATGAGGATTCTCCTCGGCGACATAGAGATAGACCACTCGGATCAGCTACCGTTAGTAGATGTCCTTCACCTAAAGATAGGCAGAGTTCTACTTCACCTACTCGTCGTACCGGCTCCCCATCGCCACCTCCGGTTCGACGCCCTCCTGTTTCCTCTGAATCACAGACTCCTGCAACATCACAAGCTCCATCTCAAGCTATCCCTACATCATGGATCCCTAGCGAACTTTCTGCTATTCCAGCAGAACAGATTCGTTCTCTGTTACAGGCTGTAACAGCAGTATGTCTTCCCCAACAGGCACCTGCTGTACCAACTACGGTACCTCTATCTGCATCGACACCCACTACATCCCTTTCAGTGGATCAACCACCAGAATCAGAGTCATCAGACCACTATACCTCCCCAGCTTCGTCTTCTGGGAGCTTCGACATAGCGGATCCGATCACTGTACTTATCTGGATAGCAGATAAGTTACAATTGTTAAAAAGCACTTCAACGGAGGACACTTTATCATCATTTGTTGTGCCTTCAGCCTCGTCGCCGATATGGCCACCAATTTAGACAAGGCATTTGGATCCTTTCGCCGTCTTCGTGATCGGCTTCAATCTCCACGCTTTGTATTGGCGGATGCAGGGACTCATGGCTTGTCTACGATTTCTCCGGAACTAGATGGTGACATCGCAACATTAGCTCCTAAGCGTCCGTACTCAGCTTCTTCAGTGGATGACAGGGACCTCGTTCACCTCGACACCACTGTTCGAAGGACCCTCCCGTTGGTCTCCACTATTTTATCAGCAACTGAAGCACTTTCGTCGGCTCTAGCTCATGCATCTTCCTCAGAAGAATCCTGTATTCGAGGTGCTGTGACCCTCATCCAGGATAAAACGACAGCTATACTAGACCTCCTTGCTCACCATGCGGGATCTATCACTTCTCTTCGTAGACGGGGGGTGTTACAACATTGCTCATGGGATGATCAATTCAAGAACAGGCTGTACCAAATGCCATGGTCAACACCCTCCCTTTTTGCTGGGCGCATACAGGAGGTCGCCCATGAAGTCCAAAGAGACACTTCCCTGCAAGTCACTGTTGACTTACTTCGTCTCCAGAAAAATCAACTGGAAGAACAAAGGAAAGACCGAAGACATCCAACCTTTACTCCTTCTCAACAAGACCTTAGAGAAGTTTTGAGTAATAGGTCTGCTTCTTTTCGTGGCCGTGGCCGAGCACGCCAACATCAGCGAGGAGGGAAATCAGGCGGACGCACCGTCTCCTTTTCAGGGACTAAAGGAAACACTAACTCTCCTAAGCCAGGAGACACTAACCACAAATGACTCACTACAACAGCAGGACGACTGGGACCTTCCGACTCCAGCCATTCCGATTTTCTCGTCTCCTGTAGGCGGAAAACTAGGCACGTTCGCTTTAAACTGGACCATCCTAGACGACCCATATGTGTCTCGTCTCCTACAAACAGGTTATCCTCTACCTCTTGCCACCACACCTCCGACGACGTGCAAACCGCCTCAACATCTGTATCCAGCCAAACAACTTCCAGTTCTCATAGACACCATAAACACGTTACTTGTAAAGAACGCAATAGAGTGTCTGGGCACTCAGCCAATGACACCAGGGTTCTATTCTCCAATTTTTCTGGTTCCCAAGAAAAACAGTCCTCAACTACGTCTCATCTTCAACATGAAAACCTTCAACAAACTATACCTAGAGACTCCTCCACACTTTCGCATGACATCAATCACTCTACTACGAACGATTATTCATCCCGGCGACTTCATGATCAGCCTAGATATACAAGACGCGTACTTACACGTCCCTATCCTGCCAGAGCACCGCCATTTTCTTCGGTTTGTGTTCCTAGGCCAACACTACCAATGGCGAGTGCTCCCATTTGGAATTTCTTCGGCCCCGTGGCTATTTACTCGCCTCACAAAACCCTTCGTCAAGTTCCTACACACTCGAGGCATCGTCTTCGAAACGTACATCGACGACTGCATTCAAGCCAACAAGGATTCGAACACTCTACTTCATCACCTCGATTTCTCTCAACGCCTACTTCATCAACTAGGTTGGATCATCAACCCAAAAAAGTCCGAAACTATTCCAACACAACGTCTCCAGTTCATCGGAGCCCTCTTCGACACGAGTCTGGGCAAGATGTTTGTACCCCAAGATCGTTGGGAGAAAATCCAACGCCTCGTTCCATTGGCACTCAAACAGCCAATTTCCTTACGTCAATGGCAACAACTTCTTGGTCTCCTAACATCAGCACAAGCCCTCACCAAGAGAGGTCAACTTCACTTACGGCCAATCCAGTGCTTCCTCAAGCCCTTCCTTCAGGACGACGATTGTCAGGTTCTAATATCTCTTCCAAACCATCTACACCCACACCTCAAATGGTGGTTAACTCCATCAAATGTCTGCGAAGGAGTCTCCTTGCAACCATTCAGCCCGACCCTCCACCTGTTCGTCGACGCCTCAACCGTCGGATGGGGAGCTCATTGCCAAGACCTACAAGTGGCAGGGCGGTGGTCATTAGAAGAAAGCCAGCTTCACATCAACAATCTAGAATTCAAACCAGTGATTCTGGCAGTGTCTCATTGGTCAACACTCCTTCAGTCCTCCACACTAATGATTCAGTCAGACAACCTATCGGTCGTGTGGTACATAAACAAGATGGGATCCACCAAGTCAACGTCACTTCTATCTCTAGCACTCGACTTCTTCAAACTGATCGACTCACTCAACATTCAAGTTCGAGCGAGACATATTCCCGGCATCGCCAACGTCATAGCCGACTCCCTGTCCCGACCCGACAAACCATCTCCCACGGAATGGCGTCTACATCCCGTGATTTTTCAGTGGATTTGCCAGTTATTTCCGTGCCCAGACGTCGACCTCTTCGCAACCCGCTTCAATACTCAGCTATCCCGGTTCGTATCTCCTATCCCAGACCCCCTAGCCTGGGACCACGATGCGTTAGCAATCCCATGGGAAGGACTACATGCTTACGCCTTTCCCCCAACCGGCATTCTACATCGGGTTCTACAGAAGATATCAACGACCAATCGCCTCACTCTACTTTTGGTCGCGCCCTACTGGCCAACACGCAGTTGGTTCATAACGCTCACTCGTCTCGCAGACAGAAAGTTTTACCATCTACCTCTAAGGGACGATCTTCTGCATCAACCACACTCTCAACTCCGTCATCCGTCGCCAACAACCCTCAATCTATGCGTTTGGCGCATTTACAGAAATCATTGATAGCTAAGGGTTATTCTGAACGAGTGGCCAAGACCATTGCGGGGGCGCACAGGTCATCTACTAAAGCACTATATGACCATAAATGGAAGGCATTTGAATCGTTTTGTCATTCACATGACATTTCCACACCTGCCACGGCATCCCCGCAACAAATTGCTGAATACCTTCACTATCTTCGATCATCTCGTAAACTAAAAGGTTCGACTCTAGCTACCTATTTAGCTGCGATCAATTCTGTCATCGCAACTACAACGGGCACTAAGATTTCAACAATCGCCGAATTACAATCATTGATCAGATCGTACAAGTTGGCAGACCAAACATCACGTTTTCGACCACCAACTTGGGATCTAAACATCATACTTCGCCATCTAACGTCGGCCGAGTACGAACCTCTCGCCGAGAAAGATTTCGAACACATTTCTTTGAAGACAGTTTTCCTTCTGGCCCTTGCAACGGCGGCTCGAGTGAGTGAAATTCACGCTTTAGACGTCAACAGAGTGCGTTTCGAACGAACTGCACATGGGAAAGTATTTTTGGGACTACGATGGGATTTCATCGCCAAAAATCAACTCCCTGGTCAACCCGATCGACTATTCAGTATCCCACCATTGACTGCCCTCTTAAACCCTGACGAAGACATATCGTTGTGTCCGGTACGCGCACTTAAAATCTATCTGGAAGCGGCGAAACCACTTCGTCGATTACGTAAGAGGTTATTCATCCCGCTCTCTGCGGCAGCTACTACGGAGGTATCCCGTACCACAATCTCGTTTTGGATACGCTCAGTGATCCTTCGAGCCTACACCTTCGCTGGCCTACCTGCTCCAGTCGCATCTAATCTTCACGAAACCCGTGCTGTCGCTTCCACCATGGCACTTCACAGTAATTGCTCCTTGACCGCAATTATGGAGGGATGTTTTTGGAAATCCGATACCGTGTTCGCATCCCATTACCTCCGAGACATCTCAGTGACGGACGTTCAAGGCCTTCACCAGTTTGGACCCTTGGTACTCGCACAACAGATCTCCAAGACACACCTGCGCAGATAGGGAGATGTATAACCAGATTTTCATTACATTACATCTCTCTCTATATTTATAATAAACATTTGTCATGATTATTGGTGTTTATTGTATTCATTCGGGCTTCCCAGACTGAGTATCCGGTTGGAGGGTATAACCACTCGTCTGTAGAGACCTTGGTCTTCAACTTGAAGTCGTCATTAGACGCGGCCGATTTCGGTGTCCCGATCCCTTATTTCAAACACCTCTACTTTAGGTATGTGTGTTGAGTAACGGATCGATGATCCTTTTGTGGATATTGTTGATCGTTTCCTCTTCTCGTTTTTTACCCATCGATTCAATCACTGACATGATTGAGGGTTTGACGAAGCGATAAAAGAGATGCCGAGCGGGTCCAACCTATCGTCCTCTGGAGATAGGAATACCCCGTCTTGTAGATTCGACGACTGGATGTATACTCTCTCGAATATAAGTCGTACTCGTTCGTTTTAGACATGCCATTACGCTTGATTACGTTTGAACATGTTACACATGTTGTACCCGACTTATTGTGTTTCAGTTGTTCACGTATCAGGATCTCAACATTCTTTGAGAGTGTTCTTCTTATCCTGTCTACGAGTTGTTGTTTTTGTGCGTTTTTTTTTTTTTTTTTTTTTTGTCTTACGACACTTAACTGTGTTACTGTATTAAGTATTGTACCGCTGTTATGTTCCAGCTTCCTCGTAAATATCCTACGTTGTGATCTATAGACAAGGGAGTTGCGCCCCACCATCCAACCGTGGGATAAAATGCATAGTGTGAGATAGGATAAGTTTAAAAATTTGAAAATTTTATTATAAATTGTATATTTATATACTTATCCTATCTCACACGTTATATGCCCACCCGTCCATCCCCACATCGCAATTCCTTAGTCTATATGCTCTTGAAAGAGAATGAGTTGACTGGGATAGACACGTGATCAGTGCAAGAAGGTCAACCAGCATGCATAGCGCGCATGACCCAGATCTGGGAGGTGACCGTGACGATGTGAGGTATGACAGGGTTAATTAACTTTAGAAGCTGGAAACTTTTATTTCAGATACGTTTCCACTCAGAATCGAAAGAAGAAAGAGAGATGCATAGTGTGAGATAGGATAAGTATATAAATATACAATTTATAATAAAATTTTCAATTTTCACTTTTGTCCAGCAAGAGGACTACAAACACAGTACAGTTTGGAGTGTGGCATAAACAAAACTCTCAAAACTAGGTGCTTTTGCCCTCACGACAGTTCTGTGGTATATACAGTACTCTCAAAATTATTTACTGACACTTGACTGTTGTACAAAAATTCTACACTCAAAAAGATGTAGTTTTATCCAAGAACTAGTTTTGTGGTATTAACCAGACTCTCAAACACAAGTTAAGTACTACTGTCCTACCACTAGATACGTTAAATATATGCACCACTGTCATACTGAAGAACTGTGGTTATCTGGTTATTTTCGTACTCTTAAACTGATCAACTGGTGTCTTTCTGCAAGGTCTAATATCCATATAACTTTTTGACAGTCTTGCAATTTTATATGACAAATGTGTTCTAAATTTATCTAAACAATTCTAAATGGGGAGTAAACACTCCTATCCTCAGGTCAATGATTCGTTCAGCATCTCAACACTAACAGCTCTTAGATCTGTTATAGCCCACCTGCATCGTCTGTTAAAGTATTGTTCACCCCTGCCATGCTTTACCCTTTGTGTCTTTCTTTATATACTAGTATTGTGTATGGCAAATGCTATGTGTTTATTCTGTCAGCACTTTCACATACACAAAGTGGACCCTGGTTCAGGTAAGGAAGTATTGTGATTGTCATTTTCAACTGTAGAAATATATCCGGTGTTCTCACACGTGTCACTCAGACATATTGTTCTAAAACAAATTTAAGTTTCCAACAAGGTTTTTTGAAAAATGTCAAATGCTTGAGATAAACCATATGAAACACTTCTTTGTGACTGTGTGAACGTATACGGTCCAAAATATGTCTGTTATGGAAATTTCACGTCCTCCTTATGTGAAGCCTGCAAAAAGGAAATGATAGAACACAAGATCTCACTCAGATTACTCTCAAAGTTGAAATGAAGTGTGTTTGTTTACTTCCACAAGATCTCTTGAAACAGTTCATTACACGAGCTGCTGCATGATCGCCAAGGTCCTTTAACGGGTTATTAGGGTTAACTTAGACAATGTTATGGCCCTTGAGCTAGTCAGCTCAAGCCAGTCAGCTCCATCACTGACAAACAAAACTGTACCTGGGGGTTATTTTGTCCCACATGGGCCTGCACAAGCCAGCCCCCTACACGACAACACATTCACCTCAGTAATCCATTGTGAAGGATCATGGCATGTCCTTGTCTTAGTTGGGAACAAGTTCTAATCCTAACCAATTACAAACACAGAGTATGTATAGTTTGAGGATCCTGCCTTTGTTGACAATGTTTTGTATGTAAAGGAGAATCTGAAATTTAGTCAAGGCACTGATGGTGAATTTCTGTCTGTAACATATTACACTAAACGTAGAAGTTCCATAGCCAACATATGTGCTCTGTAGGTCCAAGTCTTCAAACCTGAAACTACGGCTACTAACGTCAACACTGACTTGATGGGAACAGCTGAGGGATGCTTCTGTCAGTCTGTCGATGTCTGCAACAAAGGGGAATGGGGCTTGATGACTGCGTGGATGAGGACATTGATGACATCGAGGAGCCTGGAGAAGCATTCAGCACTGGGGACCCTGGTTCCATTGGAGTGTGGTCGCCGCTTGATCCTGGGGAGTTGGCTGTAGCAGCAGGCCTGGGGGACAAAGAGGGGGTGGGAGGAGAGTGGATGATGGGTAGCGGTTGGCTAACGCTTCTGCTGCTCCCACTGTTGCGATATTATTCTTGTCCAGGCTAAGGATGATGTCTTCCAATGAAATCTTGTCATTTATCTGCAGCTCATCAAAGTTGAGGGGAGCTTTAAGATATTGCACGTTAGAGGTAAAACAAGTAAAGCTACAACTATGGGAAACGACCATTTAGCATATGTATTCCATATGCACAACATGGGCTAATAATTTCTTTTCCAAAATCGTTAACGTCTTTATCTCTTGAAAGCAGGTATATGACAGGAGTGAGTGAGTTTGGTTTAACGCCGCTTTTAACAGTATTCCAGTTATATCGCGGCGTGTCAGCTTAAGGTGGGAGGAAATCCCGAAGTGATACAGGTCTCAGACGTTTACCACTTCGGTGCTGACAAACCTAGAAACATAATCGGGGCGAACCGGGATTCGAACCCCAATCATAGGTTTCTGGCGTGCCCAAGGCAAGCAACCCTGCACATCGAATCGCGGCGCCTCAGACGACTGGGCTACCCGTGACCCCGTACATGACATGAATCTATTATATATTGCATGTGCATATCATAACGTAAACATCATAATCATCATCATCATCACCATAAAGTATATAATCCATTAATGATCCTGTTGAAATCGCCTACTAATATAATGTCAACATCACAGAACGGCGTCAGCAGTTTATGAAAAGACGAGTCGACATAGTCAATACCCTTAATATTACGCGTGTCAGCCTTAACTGAAGATAATAAAGGGTTGGGTAAACAAATCCAAGCAAAATATCTTTTTTCAAATCCGAAAAAGTTAGAGTCTTAGTGAACATAGATGCTATCACTGAAGGATAAATTTACATATTTCACTCACTCTTTAAACACATTTCTGATCAACAGTCCGTCTCTACATCTATTGTTGTACTCGCGATAATTTGCATACACCGAGTAATCAGGAAAACACTTCTCAATGTTATTTTTTGAACAATTACTCCATATTTCAGTTAATCCCAAAATATCAAACAAATAACAAAATTAATTAAATTCTAAATTCAGTGTTTGGTTACCTAAGCCGTGTATATTCCATGTCAAGAGAGTAACGACATGACTGTCCTCACCACCTCGGACCCGGCCTTCTTCCTCTCTGCGACCTGAGTAATTCAGTTGAACCACTGACTCGGAGACATCATCATGCATTTCTGGTACACCTCGAGACCCCTTAGGTTTATACGAGCGCGTTTTGGTGAGTTCAACTACACAGTTGTTTTCCAGATCAAATGATAGGACTTCACCATTATCCAAAACAAGTTTATCAAACTGTAAACGACATCTCATTCCCTCCTCTCTGGCTTTTTCCACTACTGATAAGAACCTTTCACGTTTATTCCTCACAGTTAAAGAAAACTCCTCCGACACACAAAGGGGACCACCTTTCAGGAGTTTGCCGTTACGCAGAACAGACTCCTTTGTTCCATAATCTCTTAATTTAACTGTTATTGATTTACCATTATTTGTTCGATGACATCTTTCAATACACAAATCAGAATCGTCTGATTTCACAATGTCTTTGATAATGTCACGAACACTGTTTTCACAGTCTTCTCAGGTCTGTTCAGGTTTTGGAACTCCATAAAACAGTAGATTGTTCCGACGACTTTGTTTTTCAAGTAGTCCACTTTACTCGTAAGGGTGCACTTTGACGTAAGATCAGTTACATCAGTAGTTAAGGACTCAGTAGGCTGGGAAACTGTCGTCAGATTCGATGACAGCCTGGTAACTGTCAACCTTTGAAGAAACACCTTTAATTTCAGCAAGCAGTTTTTAATTCAGAATTTCTTTCCTTGGCTAAAGTCAGCTTCAACTGTTTTGGTTGGATTAGACGCCTAAACGCAACATCTATATGGCTATGACACTGAACAGCTTGAGACAAGTTGGTAACGCTTCGATGACTACCACGTTTGCTACAGTTTTATTTTCGGAAGATTCAGACAGTAAGTCTGCAAAGATTACTTCCTGAACCAGACTGCATGGTGTATGTGACAACACCCGAGCCCAACTGTCAATTCCAACCAGCTAGGAACAAAACCTAACAGAGACAATAATTTACTGTTTGTTACCTTAGCCCCTGTGTAAGTAGAGCTAATGGCGTCAGTGGCTCGGATAACAGCAATGTCTCAACATGTAGTGAACTTAGGACACAAAGTAATGTAAGTTACAGTAACCTGAACGTTTTATCTTTCAATGTTTGTGGATTTCGCTTTAAGCTAAAGTATCCTGAGTTTCACTTCTCGGTGCTGTGATATTGTATGTTTACAAGAAACCAAAACTAATAAGTTGGATGTTAATATTAGCAATGAGGATAATACAGTTATACTTAACAATAGAAAAGACCACAGGTCAAAAGTCAGGAGGTTAAGGATTTCTTATAAACTAAATGAAATGGCACCATGTGTTTCAATTGTTCCATCTGTAAGTGGTGTAACCTTGTGGATACGTATCAATAAGTCAATTGTGAATATTGATAGTGATCTGGGTTTTGTTTAAATTCCACCTGGAACTATAGATTCGCTAGAGATAGCCCCTTCTAGAGGTACAGATGATTCTGTGATAGATTACCTTAATAATAACGATATAATCGAAAACATGTGTCAACAATAAGTCTCCAAAGACCGATCCGAAACGAATAAATATCGTCGACATGTGTAAAAACACAACCCATGCTTATTTCAAACGGGAGTTTCGGAAAAGATAAATATATGGGCGCTGTCACTTGCACAGACTGCAGTATTCTTGACTAAACTCTTGTATCGAATGAAGCACTGTGCTTGTAAACACAGAAGGAAGGACACTGGTTAAAATAAGCCAAAAACTAACTTTAATAAATGGTATGCCCAAGATTGTCGTGATATGAAAAAACTGTACAGGAAAAAGAAGACATTCAAAAGATAAGAAAAAAACAAAGACTATAAAAACCCATTAAAGAAGAAATATTCAAATTATTTGCACAATATGGGTGAGTGAATGAGTATGGTTTTACGCCACTTTTAGCAATATTCCAGAAATATCACAGCAGGGGACACCAGAAATGGGCTTCACACATTGTACTCATGTCGGGAATCGAACGCCGGTCTTCGGGGTGACGAGCGAACGCTTTAACCACAAAGCTACCCGACCGCCCCTGCACAATATAAAGGGCGAGTTTTCCCATATGGCATCATGATGTTAAAGACTTTTAGAACTATTTAAAGTATAAGTCTGGTTCTGGATGTTCCATTAGAAAAATTCTAAAATTTTAAAGATATTTATAGTACTTTAGACGACCGTGACTGTTTTGTGACTCGGCCTCATGACACAAATGATGATCTGAATGAAAGTCGTGTAGTGAATGAGGTAGAGAAAGCAATTGAAACCAAGACGGCATCGGGTATAGACACAATTGAAAATGAGTATATAATCTCAACTAAACCGATTCTTACAGAATTTTATTACGACTTGTTAAGTCTTCTTGTCTGAACCCTTGTTATGGGGAATGATCAAACCAGTTTATAAGAAAATTGGGAACTTTCTGAAACTAGAAAGTTACAGACCTATAACTATCGTATCCTGCCTTGGGAAATGGTTTTGATTTGTTAATTGTGACAATGGGGTTCGCCAAGGAGAAAACCTGCCACCTCTGCTGTTTGCTCTTTTCCTTAACGATGTAGAACATTCTTGCAGTATAATAATCGTAAAAATATTAATATTGGTATGCTTATTAACTATTTGTCTTGCTATATCACCTCGGAATTGTTTAATCAACTCTGCTTTATGCAGATATTTGTATTGGATATGGAAATGGCTTTGTAGCTTTATTTGAATACGTTTGTCAATTAAATGCGGAAAACTATAGTTGTTATGTTTGGTACATCCTCAGCTACATTACATAAAAGAAAATATGTTGGTAGTCCCGATTCTCCTATACTGTTGCGGTTACACTGATTTCTCTATCCTTGAGAATGTTCATAAATTATTCCTAAAAGTATGTCTTAGCTTACGTCAGATTACACCCACGTATATGCTGTGTGGCGTAACAGGTCGCACACGGGTTTATATCATTGTCAAGAAACGCATGTTAAGCCTTTGGTGTAAACTAATATTGCCTCAAAATGTAAATGAACTTCCAGTTCTTATGTACAGATATTTTATATCAGAGACACCGTGATAATGTTTATCATTCCCCATGCATGGTTGTTATTTGTAAAAAAAAAATCGAATACATGTGGTTAAAGCCATATGGAATAATCAATTATCAGACAGTAAAGATTTGTTACTAAATACAGTAGAGCAAACTTCAAAGGATCAGTTCCTTCAGAATTAGCATAGTGCCGAAATGTCATCATCAAAAGGTGTGTTTTATAGTGCCATTAAACCCTACTTCGGTACAAAAAATACTTATCGGATAAGGCCAATACAGTTGTTCCCTTTCTTAAACTTCGCACTACTAACTACTATAGAAAAGGTGAGGTGGAACAACATACCAATTAACGATAGAATATTTAATTGATGCAATTTATCTGAAGAAGATGAATATCATTATTTTCTTCAATGCCCATATTTAAGTTATGATTCTTGAAGAAAATTACTATAACTGTCGAAATCATTTTAAGCTACACCAGTTAATCAATTGCAGCTTTCCACTGTCAGAAAGCTATACAGATATATCCAGTGTATCTTTAATGTTGTCATTTAAACCAACAGCCTCACAATACTCACATACGCTATGTTGTAATTGAGCACTATTTACCGCTGTGAGCGGTCTTTTTTAATAAAGATGATGGTGTAAGTAATAGCCTTGATCACGGTTGAGTCTTTTGATGTTGATGGCTTCTTGTAGTTTTTTTGTATTTTGAAGTCTTTGAGGTTGGTGTTGAGGGCTTTGATTGATGCTGTGTTTTGGGTTGTCACGGATATTGGCTGATAGCGCTGACTTTGAGTCAACTTTGGAGACTGAGCTTTGGCTATCAAACAATCTATCAAAGAATTTGAGCTTTGATGTTCTTTAAGCTTTTCACAATCTACAATCAACTCAACTGCCTCATTGCTGTGTATATGCTTGTTAACCATCGGCTGTACATCACTTGCACAATTACTGTTTTAGAACCGACACCACAATCTAATACTGTTTTAGACACTGTTCAATTTTGATTTTCTGTACATTATACCATAGATGGGCTGGAACATTACAGTGACATTATATTATCCTCATCAATATTGGCAATACAGAACATTATGGGGACATCAGCTAAACCTTCCCCAAATGAATTCCTGCATAGAATTCACTCCTGTAAAGCGGGCATAATTGGGTGAGTTATTATAAACGCTATACAATGTAAGTAGGTCAACAGGTCTCGATGGGTATATATGGCATGATGCACCCTGTGAGTGAGCCTATGTACCTTGAAACGTTACAGCCTAAATTGTCGAGGGATATGTTGAAAACGAATTTATCTCACCGAGTTTCACTGAGTAAAACGTTTGAGTCAGCAGCCATTTTGACAGCTAGCAGACGACGCAAATGAAGCGTGTTACTTCCCTTTACCTAATGCATTGGATAAAAATCGGTTAATGTGTTTTCTTATTTTGAAACTATGCCTATGCGAGATAAGAAGGTCACCCAAGCAGGTATTCCGATTGATATCTCAGCGAGCGACACGGAAAATAATTGCCAGCTGCTCAACCAATCAGAAGCTAGTATTTTAATGTAAGGAGGTATGGTGCTATTTGCACGATTCAGTGCCAATGCGCATGAATAGAAACATGATGAAATAAGCCGTCGGTGGCTGCTTAATGGACTTTTTTTGTATAATGTAACAATTGCGTCAGTGTTAAGTTTCTAGTGCATCATGTGACTCTACAGCCCCTGGTAAAGTCATTGCAGTGTAGATCTCGGGCGTTCTAGGACGATATACATTGCTGTGGTATAATCACATTTGATACGAACAAATATACTCAGAAAAGTTTCGCCAATCATGACAAATTATTTGATGATAGATGTTGGATACGACGGGTAAGTACAGTGCTTGATGTTTGTATTCTGAGTGTCAATATGTTTTCAATGTAATACAATTATATAGGGACTGCCACCTTAGCCCGAAATGTAGTGTGTTCTTAGTTAAGAAGTGTACACTTTACTCTGATCGCAAAAAAACAGAGCACTGACTATGTACAATCCACAAAGTACATCAAATCTTTGGAAGGCATTTAGAAGTGATACTCATAAGGAAGTGAATTGAATTCACCTGATGCAGGAACAAGCATACGTTGTGTTCCTCATAATAAGGATGTTGACATCCATTAATTGTCTTCCTCATAAAGTACATTATGATGATAGGGAAACGACAGTTCTCCACCAGGAAAAAAGGAGCCGACTTGGGCCGCGCGTCCAGCCGTGGTGACGTCGAGCGAAAACTAGGTCGCCGGTTGGCTGCGAGAACGGTGTGTTTCGATGCATTGTGTTCCGACTGTAGGCGAGAACGGTGTGTTACGAGGCGTTGTGTTAACGTTCCGTCTGTAGGCGAAAACGGCGTGTTACGAGGCGTTGTGTTCCGGTTGTAGGCGAGAACGGTGTGTTACGAGGCGTTGTGTTCTGGTTGTAGGCGAAAATGGTGTGTTACGAGGCGTTGTGTTCCGGCTGAAGGCGAGAACGGTATATTACGGGGCGTTGTGTTCCGGTTGTAGGCGAGAACGGTGTGTTACGAGGCGTTGTGTTCCGGTTGAAGGCGAGAACGGTATGTTACGGGGCGTTGTGTTCCGGCTCTAGGGGAGAACGGTGTGTTACGAGGCGTTGTGTTCCGGCTGAAGGCGAGAACGTTATATTACGGGGCGTTGTGTTCCGACTGTAGGCGAGAACGGTGTGTTACGAGGCGTTGTGTTCCGGTTGTAGGCGAGAACGGTGTGTTACGAGGCGTTGTGTTCCGGTTGTAGGCGAGAACGGTGTGATCCGAGACGTTGTGTTCCGGCTGGAGGCGAGAACGGTGTGTTACGAGGCGTTGTATTCCGGTTGAAGGCGAGAACGGTGTGTTACGGGGCGTTGTGTTCCGGCTGAAGTCGAGAACGGTGTGATCCGAGACGTTGTGTTCCGGCTGTAGGCGAGAACGGTGTGTTACGAGGCGTTGTGTTCCGGCTGAAGGCGAGAACGGTATGTTACGAGGCGTTGTGTTCCGGCTGTAGGCGAGAACGGTATGTTACGAGGCGTTGTGCATTAGCGGTGGTTGTGGTACAGATTAGTGGGACTTGGACCAGAGATAAAGTTTATTTGCCCCAACACATCAAACGATGTTTTACAATCATAAATACAAGTAGATTTACTTCACGAAAGGAATAAGTTTACCATGTATAACAATGTATGACACTGTACATGGTTACTCTGATGAAATGACAGGATCCTCTGCTTAATGGAATGGATCAAAACATGAAGCAAACACAGTTTTGTCAGATTATGCTCCTTTTATAAAAAGCAGAACATCTAACAGAAAAGAAATGTTAAAACGAAAAAAAATGATACATATATTTGGTTTAATGTTTATTTTTGCGACACTATGTATACATATTATAAGATTGTGCCATACTTGCCTGATGCAGTCACAAACCCTAGTATTGCCATTTGACTTGAATCTCTTTTCTCAACCACCAGAAGAGTTTGTCTCCAATTAACATAATGATGACATTTCAAAAGGTAATGTTTAACTGTTCAAGCGTATGTTCACTGCATTTGTCACACGAAGGGGATAACTCCTCACTGTAGAGTTGGAGCCGAGTGTGTGTTTGGCCGATTTCGGGCTCATAATTATTTTGAATAAGATGCATGTACATTATACAGACAAACGTTATACATGTACACAGTTATGTTTCCCTTATTAAATACAGATGGATTAGATATATGTCTCTACCTTAAGTCACATATACGACTTTCGAAGCGTCATTAACCCGTAACCCCATTAGGACAATAGAAATGAAATGCGTTGTAAATATTATTTAAAAACAACTCGTTTCTAATAATTACTTTCGATCAAACTGTCTTCGGGAATTAAATTTAATGCTAAAGTGCTTGTAAAATAAAGTTTAACTTTCCCACCAGGGGAGACTAGATATCCGATTGTAATATAGGCTCAGGCAGGAATATACATATTTATATAACAATTCTCTATCCTTTTAAACTGTATGGTTAACAATTGTGCGTTCTGATGTGAGTTATTTAGATATCTACAACATATTTACACAGACAATGAGTCACACACACACACACACACACACACACACACACACACACACACACACACACACACACATACACCCCACCGATATATTGCCATGATCTGCCACGTGCTTTCGGCGTGATGGCCATATACAACTGAATATGGAAGTAGATCGATCAATTACATTTTACGCAAAATTCTGGGGATTGTTTTAAAATCACCTACGTCTAGACCTGTACAGTTAAATTATGTTTTAAGGAAATAGTGAGAAAAGTTCAACATTCCTTCCCAATTGTAGCAGATATCACATGCGGCCCCAAAAGAATAGTGGTCAAGAGAGGATATTGCTTTACCGCGAGAAATCGATAAAGCCATGGAGCGATAAAGCGATAAAGCCATGGAGCGATAAAGCGAGAAAGCCATGGAGCGATAAAGCGAGAAAGCGATGTCCCCACTCGTCCACCATAGGTTGAGAACATTTCCATGGTTGACAGAAATTGCTTACGATTATAGAAAAGATTTTGTTACTGTTATTTAAACTTGCGTCTTACATAATACACGTTGCTTGCAAATTACCCACAATATGAAAACTGGAAAATAACGATATAACAACTGACTCAGTGAGGATGCAAATCTTTCAGAGCAAATGTCTTTTGGCGTTAGACATGTGAAATCTTTGTTACATATATGGAGGTTTGACACGCTTGTCTTTATTCAAATAAATTGACATAAGAGATTATTAATCAACATTCCACATATCGCATTGTGTTTAACATTATTTAGATATTAAGTATAACATATGTTTTGTTATTTTCAGGATCTGACGAAATGTCCTCCCCATTCAAGTTAATGCTTATTTTTTGCCTCTGTTGTTTTTTCTCACCGGCACATGGTAAGTTTTTGCTTCTGGAAATAAAACTTATGAATGGAAACGAGTCAGGAATCCTAGAAGTGACTTTGTCGCGTTGTCATATTGTTGCGTTGTCACCCTTACAAAAACAAGCACTGTTACCAAGGGGCCACAATGCGACATCCTTCAATGTCACAATGGTTTAAAAAGCGTGACAATGTGACAATTCGATCAACTGATAATGTCACATTATCGTGTTGTCGCCCTTTTGAATTGATGGTGTGCCCGTGTTGTTCTTTTTTATGAGTATATCTACCCTACTATCACAGCTTACATTTGTATTGTATATTTAGTACGAACACGATAGGATTTAAGCCCTTAGAAACAGTATAGACCTAATGTTAGTAAACAGTTTTACTGTTGAGCCATATGTAGATGAACTGACAATTTCCACCTTCAAGACTGGCTTTGCTCAAAATAGATGTTAGTCACATCCGTTGTATATTGAATTTCAAATTTTAGATGAATACACCTCGGGATGAAACAATGTCACAACAATTATTAAAATACGCAAACATACGTCTGGAAAGGAGCTAAGTCTGTGGGTTAAATGGTTGTCGGTTATCTGAAGTTTGATGTATTTAGTAAAAAGACAAAGCAAATACCAATATTGTGCCATATGGTCATAATTTGCGTGGGGGGTGGGGGGATCTGATGGTCACAATGTAGGGACACTATCAATATGGCATTATGATTCGATGTTGTAACAGCTATAACCCCATCGTTTGTCGTCTCTACAAAGCTCAATTATATATGTGTGTGAAATAAAATACTCGTTTGCTCTCATGCACGGATGTGCACTCTCTTTCACCGACCACTCAGGCGTACAAGCTCACACAGGAATATCGTTCGTATTTCTTCACTTTACTTTTGGTTACTGTTTGTATGGTTGGTCAGGAAGTCAATGTCGTATTCAAAGGAAGACTCGTGCACAATTGTGTGTCATGAATAACCGGAAAAGGGTTACAACATAAGGTACAACAACTTTATAAAGGCCGACGAGTGCCGATGATGATTACCAAAGAAAACGTTACATTTGTAACTATCATCTACACAGTATTTTATATATGTATGCGAGACCACAGTGCCAAACGTATGCTAATAACATATAGTACTGGTTATATCTATTTATAGACCCGTGAAGACCCGGGATAGAATAGGTCTTCAGAAACACATTCTTGCCGTACAAGGCGACTATGCTCGTCGTAATAGGCATCTAAAGGGATCGGGTGCTCAGGCTCGCTGACTTCTTTTTTTTAAAATAATTTTATTTCAAATCAGTAGACATATCTGTAACATTGGTACATGCGGTATTTACATGTAGTAATTCATAGAATCTTAAAACATGATCAGATATGGGTAAGTACATCTGTTGATTAACTGAGAAATTATAATAAGAAGGCTGATAATTCCTTCCATTTTCTGTCAAATTTTTCATTGCGATGAATTTTTCTATTTTACATACATCTTTCAATATTTTTATGAAAAAAGGAAAGCATAATGGAGTTTTCTTTACTGGTGAATGTATTTTTTGCAAGAAGAATTATGTGGTTGAATAGGTAGTTGTTTTTGTTGTAGCAAAATAACTTATCCAGAATGGTAATATGATTTATCATTTGCAAGTTTCGAGTTTAGATACATTTCAATTTCTAACCAAAATTCCTTTACAAAAACACATTCTACATACACATGGTATTAGTTTTCAAATTCAGAGACACAAAATCAGTTTATATCATCATCTATTAACTTCCTTTTTTTCATAATTCCTTTTTGGTGTATAGAGCTCTATATATAAATCTGTACTTGAAATCTATTAGTTTACCATCATTGGTACACAATCTACAATTAGAGAAAACGTTATTCCATAAAATGCTTTGATTAAGTTCATTTCCCCATTTATCAGAGATAATCACAAATCAGAGGAAAGTTAGTTGTAGTTATACGTTTATCATAAAATATTCTGGAGCCCTTTGTTCTTATCAAAAAGTCTCTCAAAATGTTATTAATAAAAAAGTTAGCTATGATAGAAGATCTGCCATTTATTGCTTTGTTCCATGATTTAGGGATATTTAGCATTATGCTGTTGTAGTCAATTCACCAGTTGGTTGATGCATGTCATCGTATCCCAATTGTGTGGATCCATGCTAATGATGTCAATCACTGGATTGTCTGGACCAGACTCGATTATCGACAGACCGCCGAGATGTAGCTTGAATATTGCTGAACAAGGCGTTACAACAAACGAACACACAAATAAAAACATATATTTATAGGTACTACAAACCTGTTAAGAGACAGTTAATTGTGATTTGCAAATTTGTTTTTAACATCGTGAAGGAGCTATTTGAATTTGAATTCCAACAATGCAGACATCAGCAGCCTTTAGGTGACATTTAAACTGTTAACTATATAACCAGGTGAGCTACAGTGCCGTGGCACTGAGTTTAACAATACCCCGAACTTTCCAGGTTAGACTGTACTGGTTATGAGCCGAGAGTTGGTTTTGTTTCTGGAAAAAACATGCAAGACAAACCCAAAACTATCTTCATTCTTATGAAATTGTTGTTTTCTTGTTTCAGACTTTCATTTTTTACTTCCTTAATTATAACATTTCCGCGAAAAGAATATGCAAAAATTCTGATAGAATATTGAACTATTTTACTGAGTATGTATATTAGAAATGACTAGTTCCTTTACGTGCTGCTCACTTGTGTACATTCGCATGTTAGATTTTAATTGCTTACTTAATGCTTAACTTGGTTGTTTGGGGCTTGTGTTAATACATCTTACAACTTTAGTATTTACGCCAACTCTTACAAAATACATGTTGACAGTAGATAACATTTAAGAACTATCCCCCCTCACCCCCTCATTTGATGACGTCACAAGTGCACCTAGTAACCCCACGTGACTGATGACGTCACATAAGCTTGACCTGGAGGGTGGGGGGTGTTGTCAACGTCATTGCCTCATTAATATGCAGAATAACTCATTAATGTGCAAATGTATGCATGACGTCACAGGTCAATTAGGTTAATAAAGGGTCAACTGATCAGATGCAATCATGCAATGAATGACTTGACCATTTGTTAACCGTAGAACATGGGATAGTAATGAATGTCCCTATATGGACATGATACTACGACCGGGGGTTGGGTTGGGTCTTGACTCACGCGGAATGGAATGTCATTGTGAGACCATTTTGGCGCGAGAACATGTGGTAAACATTTGAACCTTTTGCGTTGAAGACATTTCTCTGTGGGCATTCGGTAGCGGGCTATGTGTGGTAATATTAAAAAGCCCAGGAACAGGTTAATGTAGAAAGATCTCCCGATATTCAATTACATTCATTAAGGGTCAACTGACCGGAAGCAATCATGCAATTAATTACTTGACCATTCGTTAAACGTAGAACAACACGTGTCTAAAAAACAAGATGGCGGACGTTGCCATGAACGCTCACGGGTGTCACGTGTCCTCGGTTTGAATCTCGCGCCTGACCTACAAGTCAGTTCTATGGGGCCCCATTCCACAAAGCGATATGAGACTAAGTTGATCCGCAAGTGCATTAAGTCATTTATAGTCAAATATAATCATGACGTCACAGGTCAGAAAGGCTAATGAGAGGTCTGTTGTTCCAATGCACGAATGCAGTGTGTTAATGAGTCCTTTCATTAAGTGAGAACACAGCGTAGTAATGAGTGTCCCTATTTGGAAGTGGCTACTACGAGGTTCAAATGTGATTCACGGGGAAAGGAATGTCATTGTTAGACATATGCCATTGACGCATGTATTTCGCGTAGTAATGACTGTCACATGTGGCAAAGAGGGGTGTGAGTTGAATTTCCATAGAAACCACATGTCCAGTTCTTAACTCTTCTAGTGTTACCTATTATAAGTTCCTTTTAACAAACAGTTGCCATGACAACTTTATAAAAAAATAAGGGTTAACAGTGTTGACTCCTAGCTAGAGGTCAGCTCGGAGAAATATAGAGTCGGTATCGTGAAACCCGTGTGTTGAAGACTGTAATGTATGCCAGTCTGGTATATGACGTTTTAATACTGTAAAATTCTATTCTTTTTTCTAAAAGATGTTTGAGTTCAAAATGTCGGTTCAGTTTCCTATTTCAATGGAAAAAATACTCGTTTAACCTATACCCAGAATCATTTTCATGAGAAAAAATAGAGTGAAATAACGTAGTTTAGTAGATAACTTCTAAGAGATAAGATTACTTGAGCATTCATTAACAAAGAACAATGGATAGTAATGAATATCCTTATATGGAAACTTAGGTCACCAATCCCTCATTAATATGCAAGATAACTCATTAATGTGTAAATGTATAAGTGATGTATCAGGTTAATTAGATGAATACAGGGTCAACTGACCAGATGCAATTTACTTCCATTAACAAAGAACAATGGATAGTAATGAATATCCTCATATGGAAACTTGACATCGCACGCGAAATGGAATGTTATTGCGACTGAATTTTGCCGCCTTTTTGCACCTTTTCTCCATGCTCATTCGGGGGGCTGCGTCTGCTGAGATAAGAGTGTGATCTATGTCAATATGCGTTATAAAACTCAACGGTAGTGTTGAGTGACTGACATTTTCACTCTAACCTTGCTGACAATACTGAAGACGGAATGAATGAGGAGAATGGAGGCGACGTGCTGCTGTGTCAGAGTCAGTCTTAGGTGAGTAATAATTTTAATCTAAATATTTTTACAAATTATTTACTGATAAGTAATTAGTTACATTGAAATCTTTTTTCTTTCTTTCTCATCTGTCTACCTCTAATGCATATTTGTGTAAAGCATTTTTGTAATGTTATGTATGCATTTGTTCACCATGCTTTTCACAAAATAATTCATATTATTTAACAGTTAAACTTAAAACAGATTCTTATTTTACTAATCCATTTGTAGAGTTTAATACCCAACAGAAATCAGATATAATCCTACTTCTTTTTTTGTTGTTGTTGATAAAACATCACTCGTTAAACATTTTACAAAGCAAGAAACAGAATATTCAAAGTGATTTCACAGACTATACTTTGTTTTGCGAGCAGCGCACAACTTTTGGGTACATGCTATGGCATTGCGATACCTGGTTGTAGATGTTATAGTCTGTTTCTGCATGATGTATGCATTTGTATGAAAAAAAATCTTGATTGAGTTTATTATCTTATCAATTTCAACGAATTCTCTTTAGGAAAAAAAAGTACATGTACAAATTCAATGTTCCCTTTGTTCCAGGATGTGTACACCACAAATGGCATCCCATTGAAGAACCATCATAATGAAGAGACATGTGCCACCTATGTGCTGTTTAATAAAGTCAGACATCGATCAATGTATTCTTATATTGTCTTTTTTATCTCTTTTTACAAAACAGTTACGATTAATCTTAAGGTTTTAAAAAGGTGATCCTAGAATAGTGTTAGTTAACCATTGTCATGGTAAATTTCTATGACTCGAGATAAAGTTAGAATATTCTGAATTTAGCATGATTAGCTTTTTAAAACCTTAAGATTAATCGTTTGGTGTATTGTGTCCTCTGTCAGTGGTCAGGAAGATAACCCGATGATCAATTCAACGCAAGCTTCACCAAGTACATATTCGCTGGGGAGTCACGTGATCACCTTCTTTACAACGCTCAATGGGCATAGTAATATTTCCATATTTAGTTAGTGTACTATGTACACAGTTGACGACGCATCTAACAGTAGATCATATTGCTTATATGGTAACAAGTGAGGTTTATTGTACAACACTCCGAATGAGTTGGTATATGTTATACACATAACACCTTGTTTTGTCCGTGTCGCTGTTTTGTGAAATACTGACTAGAGAGCCTCCTGAAATTGAAGTCACCACATGCCATTTATCGTGAGCCTGCTTATGAATGGAGGGGGTTGGTTAACCAGAGCTCCACTCCGTTGTAGAAAGTTCACATATGGTATGAGTTACTATACACATGCTATTCAATAAAGGCATGATGAATACTAAGAACATCAGGATCTACATATTATAATACCGCGATAGCTAGCTAACGGAATGGTCTTTACCTGATAACTTGGAAGTCAATTTGATAATTATTGGAAATTAATTGTGAACATGGGGTGTTAGCTGGAAACTTCACCACTGTGTGTTATAACAAAATCAAGTGGGAAACATGATATTCGGTGGGAGAATACAGTGTTTTGCACGAGAAATTAAAGTCGGAGAGAGGATGTCTTCCAAAGTATGTGTCTATTATGCCTGATTCAGAGTATTTGTAATTACAGGAGAAACCAACGAACGACTATTTCACGAGTTGAAATTCGAGCATTTTACTTCAAACACTGCCCGAATGCATCTGACCCTTGACCTACTTACAGTATGAGTGTATATTCGTGTTAATTTGCAGTTATAAGAATAATTTTCGTTAATTGTGTTTATGTCTAATATCTTCCAAAGAGTATGTAGAAGTCAGGAGATCATCTCAGCAACATGTGCATGATTTTCATATGCATCTTTCCCTAGTTTAGTTATCGAATAGCACTTGTACATCCGTACATACTTTTTGGGATTTTTTAATAAATATATCCATTTCGAATTTGAACGAAAAGACTAATGCGAGTTCGTCTGCAAGTCGGAAAATTTAAAAAAAGTGTTATACATTGTATTTTACTAAATCAAAATTTCTTAAGTTTATTGATACCAATTATTGTATATTTTTTTCTATTATTTCACCATGTCACATCACAGCGTTCATTACCTTTAACTCAAAACCTCTTGCAGCGAATATCACAAGATTAATTGACTGTTTTGTATCAGGTTGGGTATATGTTAAAAAACAAACAAAATGACAATACACTCACATCAAGAATATTTATTCGTTGCGTGTATACAAACGTGATTAAACAATCATATTTAACACTAAACCGTTTTACAAAGATTCCAATTTTCTAAAGTCTCCGGGCACGCAAGATTCTCATTTAAATATAGTTAAAAAAGTTTAACCCCTTGAGTGCCAAGCTGGACATTTGTTCGTTTTAACAATCAAATTTCAGCCTAAATAGGCTATTGAAAACCTATCCTGTGACAATTTGTTGAAAAGAGCTCCTTTTTTGTAAGTGCTGACGTCAGAGCACCTCGAATGAAGTTGGATAGATCTATGATGTGAATCTGTACAGAGGGGCGGTCGGATAGCTGATTGGTTAAAGCGTTCGCTCGTCACGCCGAAGACCCGGGTTCGATTCCCGACATGGGTACAATGTGTGAAGCCCATTTATGGTGTCCCCCGCCATGATATTGATGGAATATTGCTAAAAGCGGCTTAAAACCATACTCACTCACTCACTGTAGGTTCACAGTTCTCGTTGAATTGAAGTGTTAACAGTGTAGTTTTACTATAGACAAGTTCGTGTTAGTAACTGTATGATACTAAAAAAAACAAAAAACAAAATAACCACAAGCAAACTGTCGTGTGATCGGCTTGTAGAGATAATTGCTTTCCAGAGGCATATTGACCATATGTATGACATCATAGAAATATGAATTAAAACAACAACAAAATATAAACTGTAATGAGGCTTTTATTAACAGCACAGGGTGTTGTCCTAACAAGTGTAGAGTTCGAGTGATTTCAACGATTTACAAAATGATTAAAAACCTTGACGGTTCAATGATTTTAGAAAAGTTTTAAGTGTTTAATCTCGACATGAAATACACCACTCAGATGCACCTGATGGAGACGACCATCTTTGTGACTTTTATAGATGTTTGCGTCCCGGAGGTCCCAACTTGACCGGTCTCCTGATGTATACGACCGGCGTTTCTTTGACGCCAGGGAGCTGTCATTTAGAGAAATCTGTTTTGACTTAATGACAGGTCCTGTTTTCAATACATGGATAAGTCCAAATCTTTTTCCTTTACCTCGACTCGGTGACCGATTCTTCCGTGTCATTGCTTTGGGTAACACAAAATCTCAACTGAAGGATTGTAAAACGAGAACAAAGTTTTTATTCTTGCTCGCTCTGCTCGTCATCGCCATCATCGGCGGCTGAGATAGATTCAGTGTCACTATCTGCTCCAGGTATGTCTACACGAGTCAGAATGTCTTTCATCACAGTTTTCGTGAAACGAGCGATCTTGTTTTTGATAATAGATTGATCAGTGCCAGGATCCATATCGCTCAGGCTGTCTAGGATGGAAATAGAGGCGCCTGTCTAAAATATTGGGAGAACTCTATGACACTTTTGAGACTGTCGGTCAATTCGCTGTCCCATATCTGTTTCATTTTTCTGTCAATCCATTCTTCTGTTCGACCCTGTTGTCTGTACTTTTTCCTCTTGAGTTTCATCGCGTCATGCTTGATGTTGTACACACGATTCGAGATGCGTTGTAAACCAACATTTTGCCACTCCTCCGCATCCACTTCGGCGTTTGGCGGCTTCCAGCGATGACGTTTGACAGCGAGACCTCCACCTTTCTGTTCAGGAAGTCGTTCCTCATCGTCGTCGCCGTTGTCGTCACTCTCGTATCTGAGACATTTTCTTTTGCATTTCAAGTTGTTGTTTGCTGGACACCATGATCTAATATGTCGCTGTAGATCGTGCATATTGTCTATCAATACGCCGCAGTCAGTACACGCAGTGGCCATGGTAAAAGGTCCTGTGTTGTCACTCGAGATGGATGCTGTTTCAACGTCGTCGTCGTCAGAGCTTAGAGACCTTTCTTTGGAAATTGAAGTGTGATCAGCACGAATGTCAGGAGCTGTCTGCACGTCTAATGCTAGAGAGACATCTTTTACCCGCTGTTGTTGTTGTTGTTGTGAAGCACTGTGATCAGGTTGATTGTCGCTGGTTGTCAAGACGTTGACATGTAATCTATTCTTCTCACTTGTACCGGGTTTGAGATCCACTGCAAGGTGTCCATAAGGGGTTTCAACAGCCCTTTCATAAAGAGTCATAAATTTACCAATGTCTTCAGGAAATATTCTTCTGGCGAATAACTTCACCTGCTGTCTGTCCACTGGCGAATTGAAAAGTGTGACATAATGAGAATTTAGAGCAATGTCCCTAGATTCCTTACCTCTCGGGAAGAGGTTTTGCAATAGCAAAAAGATAATGACATTTTTGTGGTGGGAGGTTTTTGTAAACAGACGGGAAATCCGATTGTCATTCTTTGCTTCAGACAAAAAGTCATCCAACACCATCATGTTCTGATTACGGGCATCAAAGAAGTTTTCATCTTCGAGATTGTAAGGTATTCCTTTCACAAACCGTACTTGAGGTAAAGTTTGAAGAATGCTATCGTAAAGCGGTTGCCACACAGTATAACACCAGACAATACAGTCGGGCAGGGGTTGAACGAATCCACGACGTAATAGGTTGAAGACAAACACCGACTTTCCGCATCCACTGGGTCCAACAACGATGCTATTGGAGGGTATAAGGAACTTGAATCGTCCGTGTCGCTGGTGTTCCCGAGATGAAAGCAAACGTGGAGATATTTCCTGATGAGGAGGAGGAGGGTGTTTATCGGGAGGAGGAGGAGTAGGAGGAGTAAGGTGTTTATCCAGAGGAGGAAGAAGAGAAGGCGAGTCTTGAGTTGATCTATGCACCTGCTTCTGATGTCTCTGTAGATTATCTTTTCGCGCAAAACTCTTGCCACAGTCTGGACAGTTGGTAACCTCCATAGTGAACAAATACAAGTGCGTGATAAGAGGGTCTGAACCATTCTTTAATACCCTTCACCCATGCAATGCTTCAAGACAGCTTGGGTTCATTTCACAGCAGCTTTTTATTTTCGACACAGGTTTCCTGAGGAGTAGGAGGAGGAGGAGGAGGAGGAAGAGGAGGTGTTGGTTGTGGTGGAGGGTGTTTATCCAGAGGAGGAGGAGGAGGAGGAGGGTGTTTATCCAGAGGAGGAGGAGAAGGAGGAGGAGGGTGTTTATCCAGAGGAGGAGGAGGAGGAGGAGGAGGGTGTTTATCCAGAGAAGGAGGGGGAGGAGGAGGAGGGTGTTTATCCAGAGGAGGAGGAGGAGGAGGAGGGTGTTTATCCAGAGGAGGAGGAGGAGGAGGGTGTTTATCCAGAGGAGGAGAGGAGGAGGAGGAGGAGGAGGGTGTTTATCCAGAGGAGGAGGAGGAGGAGGAGGAGGAGGAGGGTGTTTATCCAGAGGAGGAGGAGGAGGAGGAGGAGGGTGTTTATCCAGAGGAGGAGGAGGAGGAGGAGGAGGAGGAGGGTGTTTATCCAGAGGAGGAGGAGGAGGAGGAGGAGGGTGTTTATCCAGAGGAGGAGAGGAGGAGGAGGAGGGTGTTTATGCAGAGGAGGAGGAGGAGGAGGAGGAGGAGGGTGTTTATCCAGAGGAGGAGGAGGAGGGTGTTTATCCAGAGGAGGAGGAGGAGGAGGAGGAGGAGGAGGGTGTTTATCCAGAGGAGGAGGAGGAGGAGGAGGAGGAGGAGGAGGAGGGTGTTTATCCAGAGGAGGAGGAGGAGGAGGAGAAGGAGGGTGTTTATCCAGAGGAGGAGGAGGAGGATTAGGAGGGTGTTTATCCAGAGGAGGAGGAGGAGGAGGAGGGTGTTTATCCAGAGGAGGAGGAGGAGGAGGGTGTTTATCCAGAGGAGGAGAGGAGGAGGAGGAGGAGGAGGGTGTTTATCCAGAGGAGGAGGAGGAGGAGGAGGAGGAGGAGGGTGTTTATCCAGAGGAGGAGGAGGAGGAGGAGGAGGGTGTTTATGCAGAGGAGGAGGAGGAGGAGGAGGAGGAGGAGGGTGTTTATCCAGAGGAGGAGGAGGGTGTTTATCCAGAGGAGGAGGAGGAGGAGGAGGAGGAGGAGGAGGAGGGTGTTTATCCAGAGGAGGAGGAGGAGGAGGAGGGTGTTTATCCAGAGGAGGAGGATGAGGAGGAGGAGGAGGAGGGTGTTTATCCAGACGAGGAGGAGGAGGAGGAGGGTGTTTATCCAGAGGAGGAAGAAGAGAAGGCGAGTCTTGAGTTGACCTGTGCACCTGCTTCTGATGTCTCTGTAGATTATCTTTCGCGTAAAACTCTTGTCTCAGTCTGGACAGGTGGTAACCTCCATAGTGATCAAATACAAGTGCGCGATGAGAGGGTCTGAAGCATTCTTTTATTTCCTTCAGCCATGCGACGCTTCAAGGCAGGTCGGATTCGTTTCACAACAGCCTTTACTTTCGACACGGGTTGCATTTTCAGTATAGTCATTTTCGCTTTCTTGGTTGTCATCTTTTTTTTTCTTAGATGCAACCAGTCTCTTCGGCGACCCCTTTGATGCCATTGATTTTCTCCGACATGTTTTTCTCGACTTGGTCTTGCTATGCTTTGTGAAAATGACTGTAGGTCCAAATATATCCTCTGAAACGCTCTTCATTTTGAAAACGGACGTCTTATCTGTCAGCAAGGTTAGAGTGAAAATGTCAGTCACTCAACACGACCGTTGAGTTTTATAACACATATTGACATAGATCACACTCTTATTCCTGGGCTGATAATCTCAGCAGACGCAGCCCCCCGAATGAGCATGGAGAAAAGGTGCAAAAAGGCGGCAAAATTCAGTCGCAATAACATTCCATTTCGCGTGCGATGTCAAGTTTCCATATGAGGACATATGAGGATATTCATTACTATCCATTGTTCTTTGATAATGGAAGTAAATTGCATCTGGTCAGATGACCCTGTATTCATCTAATTAACCTGATACATCACTTATACATTTACACATTAATGAGTTATCTTGCATATTAATGAGGGATTGGTGACCTAAGTTTCCATATAAGGATATTCATTACTATCCATTGTTCTTTGTTAATGAATGCTCAAGTAATCTTATCTCTTAGAAGTTATCTACTAAACTACGTTATTTCACTCTATTTTTTCTCATGAAAATGATTCTGGGTATAGGTTAAACGAGTATTTTTTCCATTGAAATAGGAAACTGAACCGACATTTTGAACTCAAACATCTTTTAGAAAAAAGAATAGAATTTTACAGTATTAAAACGTCATATACCAGACTGGCATACATTACAGTCTTCAACACACGGGTTTCACGATACCGACTCTATATTTCTCCGAGCTGACCTCTAGCTAGGAGTCAACACTGTTAACCCTTATTTTTTTATAAAGTTGTCATGGCAACTGTTTGTTAAAAGGAACTTATAATAGGTAACACTAGAAGAGTTAAGAACTGGACATGTGGTTTCTATGGAAATTCAACTCACACCCCTCTTTGCCACATGTGACAGTCATTACTACGCGAAATACATGCGTCAATGGCATATGTCTAACAATGACATTCCTTTCCCCGTGAATCACATTTGAACCTCGTAGTAGCCACTTCCAAATAGGGACACTCATTACTACGCTGTGTTCTCACTTAGTGAAAGGACTCATTAACACACTGCATTCGTGCATTGGAACAACAGACCTCTCATTAGCCTTTCTGACCTGTGACGTCATGATTATATTTGACTATAAATGACTTAATGCACTTGCGGATCAACTTAGTCTCATATCGCTTTGTGGAATGGGACCACATAGAACTGACTTGTAGGTCAGGCGCGAGATTCAAACCGAGGACACGTGACACCCATGAGCGTTCATGGCAACGTCCGCCATCTTGTTTTTTAGACACATGTTGTTCTACGTTTAACGAATGGTCAAGTAATTAATTGCATGATTGCATCCCGTCAGTTGACCCTTAATGAATGTAATTGAATATCGGGAGATCTTTCTACATGAACCTGTTCCTGGGCTTTTTAATATTACCACTCATAGCCCGCTACCGAATGCCCACAGAGAAATTTCTTCAACGCAAAAGGTTCAAATGTTTACCACATGTTCTCGCGCCAAAATGGTCTCACAATGACATTCCATTCCACGTGAGTCAAGACCCAACCCAACCCCCGGTCGTAGTATCATGTCCATATAGGGACATTCATTACTATCCCGTGTTCTACGGTTAACAAATGGTCAAGTCATTCATTGCATGATTGCATCTGATCAGTTGACCCTTTATTAACCTAAATGACCTGTGACGTCATGCATACATTTGCATATTAATGAGTTATTCTGCATATTAATGAGGCAATGACGTTGACAACACCCCCCTCCCTCAAGGTCAAGGTTATGTGACGTCATCAGTCACGTGGGGTTACTAGGTGCACTTGTGACGTCATCAAATGAGGGGGTGAGGGGGGATAGTTATCAAATGTTATCTACTACGTTGACAATTACAAGTCGGCTTCCTTTAAACACTATAGCTATGTGCCAGCATACTGTGTGTAGAGAGCCTGTTGACACAAGTCGAAAGTCACACCAGAAACCTAAGATTGTGGGTTCGAACCCCGTTTGCCCCCGATTATGTTTCTAGGTTTGGCAACACCATATCCCTGCTCATTGGTTTCACCTAAGTTGTAACACCTAAGACCAGGATGCTTAGGGCTTTCCTCCCACATCAAGCTGATATTCATGATTTAACTGGAATACTGTTTGGGGAAGGCCCCAAAACATTTGCATTGACATTTGTTATTTAAACATCAAGACTGTCACGTAATTCTTTTGTATGAACAACATTTGATGTGCTTTGATTTTTGTTGTCCTTTGCCACATGCTTCCAGATATAGACTTTCACGTTATTTTGTCACTGTCAAATATATCCCTTGAGCAACTATAGTACTGAATATAGTTGCGTTCATTTCGCACATTAGGTCAATGTTACCCAGCTCACAATCACTGACAACAACGAAGGAATTTGGGTCAGAGCATATCATTGTATTAGTAAGATATGGCTGACAAAGCTTGTATTGTTGTCAAGTTTATAACTTGGTATGGCGCAACGGATTTAACATACAACTCATTGACTATAATAGACATAGTTTAATTAAAGTACCTATTTATCTACTTTGTTCTCTCTATTAGTCAACACTGGTCTAGATGACATGAAACCCTTTTGTAATAACTATTGATCAACAGAATGGTTAACAGGATCAACAATTACTTTCAATAAACATGAGAACCATAAATCTTATCATTAAAATATATCATCCATTATTTACAGTACAAGAATAGTAACTATACTTCAAGCAGCATATACTTGGAAATGATTTTAACAGAATTCCTACTTGAATAATCAAGTGTTTTACATGGAAATATACTACAGAATAATACTACAAAATGAACTATGATCAATTATGTATTTTATAAATGGATTTTAAGTGAGGAGCATAACATTAAAACATTACTGTAAAATTGAAGCGCCCTGCAAATCACTATTTAAACAAGACAATCAGAGTTGTCTCCCATAACCTTGGGACATTCCATTACAATGCCTGTGGAGAGTTGAATTGATATATCTAATGATAGAGAGGGGATAACCACCTCAGTAACCCACGAACAGCGATGTTTGCATCTTACACTAACTTAGAATATATTGCCTAACAGAAGGTAAACACAGGTTAGGCAACGAATATCCTTCTGCGTGTATGGAGCCCTAAACTAGTGTATTTACCATGACCAACCTTCTCTGCCATGCGATCTGACAACACCGACATACCGGGCGGGTAGCGCAAGCTTGAAATAAGCAGATTACTCAATCTAACCATTTACCAGTGTTTCCAAATTCGTTTTTTTATCAAATCTAGGTTACCTTATGTACATTATTACTTATATTGCGGCCTTATGTCGACCATCAATTGTAATACAAACCTGGAAACAACAAAGGAAATAGGGTCAGTATCTTTGTATTCGTAAGAACATGGCTGTCAGAGCTACGTCAGCCAACGAGGTATACGCATTTGGTCATGAGGTGACGCTAAGTTGCGAGAACCTTGAAGAATGACATAGTTGTTTCCCTAAGCCCAGTGCTGAGACAAATGATACACGCTTAAAGAATTACTCTCAACAAGATTGCCAGCAATGAGACACCAGTATTAGTTTGAATGTGGGGTGGGGCCTTGAGCACATACATTTCCAACAGAGATAAAGTACTATATACAACCCCTGTCTGTTATTTACAGTAAACTGTATATGAATTGGTCAATACAAGCTTATGTTAATTTGATATCAGACCCTGTTTTTGTTCCACAATAAGAAATACGTTTTCAGTTCACGTGGAAAACGTATTTTAGGCTTTGCGGATAATGTACTGAATCATTATTGTAGTATTTTTTCTGTCTGCAGGCTTTGGTCTTAATGTATACTCAGATGGTAACATTAGGGAGGGGACGGGAGACGCATACATCAGCCTGTCTGTTCAAAATGGCACCGAGGTTAACGTCACAATCAACACCGTGGACATGACTGCCACGGCAGGGGAAGACTATGAGGCCATCACCGACAGACGTGTCACATTTTCTGCAGACCTACCTGATTACAAGTTGACGGTGCACATTATAAATGACACGGTGAGACAACCACGATATATTCGTAACACAATAAATCAGGAAGATCGGAATAGGCACATGAATGGCTCGCTCTTATATGTTTTTTTCCACAGTGTTTGGAAAGATAATCTGCTTCATCCCACTTCTACCTTATAAATCACCGGAAACCTATTACTAAACATTAATAATCTTCCCTACAAATCATTAGGTTTACTACAGCTAGAGTCATAAGCGAACACGCTGAAATTGAGAATGTCTTGGTACTAGTGAAGATCAATTTGAATTAATACAGCGACAATGACCGTCCACCACCCATCTGTCCAGTTAACAGTATTATAGACATATTATTACCTTGTTTGGCGTAATCACTTTCTTAACCCCACGACATGAAGAAAACTGTGTGTGCCTGTATTTGAAAACGGAAGTGTAGAGATTTGTCCATTCAGTCCGCCGTCCCATCTTGTACCCGGAGGCAGCTGTACACATATAGGCAACTACAAGACTTTCATTTGAAACCGGCTGAAAATAAACGGACAATAATAAACTGTAAAACGATTTAAAGTAATACATTTTGAGCACTTCTAAACATGGAAACCAGTACTGTTGTAAGAAGTCGTGATAACAATGTATGTAAGTAAAGGCGACATGTTTAAATACAAATGAGCAATACATAGCATTGGGAATCAAATCATGCATTAAAGATGTGTTTCAATACCCTGGTTCATGTCAAAACATCTGCAGGCACAATTCATCACAGGCAATAGCTGTTCATCCTTTTGACGGTGACTTCGTACGTTGTATCGGACTTTGGAGTCACGTGGGCTCCCTACAACCCACTATCCTCATGCTACAGTATTATACGCTCGTACCAATGACAATATGATCACTTCACGTTCACATAACACACGTTTCATCAAATATCATAACCTGACGTATTAACCTAACTGATTCTTCAGCTGATGGAACCTTCAGAGACTTTCCTCGTCACAGTCAACGGAAGCAGCCTCAGCAAGAACCTGACAATAACTGTGAACATAGAAGATGATGACCGTAAGTACACCCAGAGGGAGGGAGTGAGTATGGTTTTACGCCGATTTTAGCAATAGTCCAGCAATAATAGGGCGGGGAACACCAGAAATGGGCTTCACACATTGTACTTATGTTGAGAAACGAAACAAGGCTTTCCGTGCAACGAGCGAACTCTTCAACCCCATCGCCCCAGGGACACAGACAACTCCTAGAACATGACTAAGTTAACTCAGGGGAATATGATAGTAAGTATACGCGGAAAACTCCTAGAACGTGACTACGTTAATTCAGTGAAAAATGATTGTAAGTACACCCAGACAGCGAGACTGTGAATACGTTATCACAGGGGAATTTGACCGTTAGTACACCCAGACAGCAGGAACGTGACTACGTTAACACAGGGGAATATGACAGTAAGTACACCCAGACAGCAAGAACGTGACTACGTTAACACAGGGGAATATGACAGTAAGTACACCCAGACCGCAGGAACGTGACTACGTTAACACAGGGGAATATGACTGTAAGTACACCCAGACACCGAGAACGTGACTACCTTAACACATGGTAATATGACAGTAAGTACAACCAGACAACAAGAACGTGACTATGTTAACACAGGGGGATATGACAGTTAGTACACCGAGACAGCAGGAACGTGACTACGTTAACACAGGGTAATATGACAGTTAGTACACCGAGACAGCGTGAACGTGACTACGTTAACATAAGGGAATATGGCTGTAAGTACACCCAGACAGCGAGAACGTGAGTACGTTAACACAGGGGATCATGATAGTAAGTACACCCAGACAGCAAGAACATGACTACATTAACATAGGGAAATATGACTGTTAGTACTCCCAGACAGCGAGAACGTGACTTCGTTAACATAAGGGAATATGGCTGTAAGTACACCCAGAGAGCGAGAACGTGACTACCTTAACACAGGGGAATATGACTGTAGGTACACCCACACAGCGAGAACGTGACTACTTTAACACTGGGGAATATGACTGTAAGTACTCCCAGACAGCGAGAACGTGAGTACATTAACACATGGGAATATGACAGTAAGTACACCCAGACAGCGAGAACGTGACTACCTTAACACAGGGGAAAATGACTGTAAGTACACCAGAAAGCAGGAACGTGACTATGTTAACACAGGGGAATATGACTGTAAGTACTCCCAGACAGCGAGAACGTGACTACGTTAACACAGGGAAATATGACAGTAAGTACACCCAGACAGCAGGAACGTGACTTCGTTAACACAGGGGAATATGACAGTAAGTACACTCAGACAGCAATAACTTGACTACGTTAACACAAGGGAATAGGACAGTAAGTACACCAAGACAGCAGGAACGTGACTTCGTTAACACAGGGGAATATGACAGTAGGTACACTCAGACAGCAAGAACGTGACTACGTTAACACAGGGGAATATGACAGTAAGAACACCCAGACAGCAAGAACGTGACTACGTTAACACATTGGAATATGACAGTTAGTACACCCAGACAGCAAGAACGTGACTATGTTAACACAGGGGAACATGACAGTAAGTACACCCAGACAGCGAGACTCTGAATACGTTAAAACAGGGGAATGTCACAGCTAGTACACACAGACAGCGAGAACGTGACTACGTTAACACATGGGAATATGACTGTTAGTACACCAAGACAGCAGGAACGTGACTATGTTAACACAGGGGAATATGACTGTAAGTACAGCCAGACAGCGAGACTGTGAATACGTTAAAACAGGGGAATGTCACAGCTAGTACACCCAGACAGCGAGAACGTGACTACATTAACACAGGGGAATATGACTGTAAGTACTCCCAGACAGCGAGAACGTGACTACCTTAACACAGGGGAATATGACAGTAAGTACACCCAGACAGCGAGACTGTGAATACGTTAAAACAGGGGATTGCACAGCTAGTACACCCAGACAGCGAGAACGTGACTACATGAACACAGGGGAATATGACTGTTAGTACACCCAGACAGCAGGAACGTGACTATGTTAACAGAGGGGAATATGAATGTAAGTACACCCAGAGAGCGAGAACGTGACTACGTTAACACATGGGAATATGACAGTTAGTACACCCAGACAGCAAGAACGTGACTATGTTAACACAGGGGAATATGACAGTAAGTACACCCAGACAGCAAGAACGTGACTACGTTAACACAGGGGAACATGACAGTTAATACACCCAGACAGCGAGAACCTGACTGCGTTAACACAGGGGAATATGACAGTAAGTAAAACCAGACAGCAAGAACGTAACTACGTTAACAAAGGGGAATATGACAGTTACTACACCCAGACTTCAGGAACGTGACTACGTGAACACAGGGGAATATGACAGTAGGTACACCCAGACAGCAAGAACGTGACAACATTAACACAGGGTAATGTGACTGTACATACACCGAGACAGCGAGAACGTGACTATGTTAACATAAGAGAATATGAATGTAAGTACACCCAGACAGCGAGAACGTGACTACGTTAACACAGGGGTTCATGATAGTAAGTACACGCAGACAGCAAGAACGTGACTACATCAGCATAGGGAAATATGACTGTTAGTACTCCCAGACAGCGAGAACGTGACTACGTTAAAACAGGGGAATATGACTGTAAGTACTCCCAGACAGCGAGACTGTGACTACGTTAAAACAGGGGAATATGACTGTAAGTACTCCCAGCCAGCGAGAACGTGACTACATTACCACAGGGGAATATGACTGTAAGTACTCCCAGACAGGGAGAACGTGACTACGTTAAAACAGGGGAATATGACTGTAAGTACTCCCAGACAGCGAGACTGTGACTACGTTAAAACAGGGGAATATGACTGTAAGTACTCCCAGACAGCGAGAACGTGACTACATTACCACAGGGGAATATGACTGTAAGTACTCCCAGACAGCGAGAACGTGACTACGTTAAAACAGGGGAATATGACTGTAAGTACTCCCAGACAGCGAGACTGTGACTACGTTAAAACAGGGGAATATGACTGTAAGTACACCCAGACAGCGAGACTGTGACTACGTTAAAACAGGGGAATATGACTGTAAGTACTCCCAGCCAGCGAGAACGTGACTACATTACCACAGGGGAATATGACTGTAAGTACTCCCAGACAGGGAGAACGTGACTACGTTAACACAGGGGAATATGACTGTAAGTACTCCCAGACAGCGAGACTGTGACTACGTTAAAACAGGGGAATATGACTGTAAGTACTCCCAGACAGCGAGAACGTGACTACATTACCACAGGGGAATATGACTGTAAGTACTCCCAGACAGCGAGAACGTGACTACGTTAAAACAGGGGAATATGACTGTAAGTACTCCCAGACAGCGAGACTGTGACTACGTTAAAACAGGGGAATATGACTGTAAGTACACCCAGACAGCGAGACTGTGACTACGTTAAAACAGGGGAATATGACTGTAAGTACTCCCAGACAGCGAGAACGTGACTACATTACCACAGGGGAATATGACTGTTAGTACACCCAGACAGCAGGAACGTGACTACGTTAACACAGGGGAATATGACTGTAAGTACACCCAGACAGCAGGAACGTGACTACGTTAACACAGGGGAATATGACAGTAAGTACACTCAGACAGCAAGAACGTGACTGCGTTAACACAGGGGAATATGACATTTAGTACACCCAGACAGCAGGAACGTGACTACCTTAACACAGGGGAATATGACAGTAAGTACACCCAGACATCAAGAACGTGACTACATTAACATAGTTAAATGTGACTGTTAGTACTCCCAGACAGCAAGCACGTGACTACGTTAACATAAGGGAATATGGCTGTAAGTACACCCAGAGAGCGAGAACGTGACTCCGTTAACACAGGGGAATATGACTGTACATACACCGAGACAGCGAGAACGTGACTATGTTAACATAAGAGAATATGAATGTAAGTACACCCAGACAGCGAGAACGTGACTACGTTAACACAGGGGTTCATGATAGTAAGTACACGCAGACAGCAAGAACGTGACTACATCAGCATAGGGAAATATGACTGTTAGTACTCCCAGACAGCGAGAACGTGACTACGTTAAAACAGGGGAATATGACTGTAAGTACTCCCAGCCAGCGAGAACGTGACTACATTACCACAGGGGAATATGACTGTAAGTACTCCCAGACAGGGAGAACGTGACTACGTTAAAACAGGGGAATATGACTGTAAGTACTCCCAGACAGCGAGACTGTGACTACGTTAAAACAGGGGAATATGACTGTAAGTACTCCCAGACAGCGAGAACGTGACTACATTACCACAGGGGAATATGACTGTAAGTACTCCCAGACAGCGAGAACGTTACTACGTTAAAACAGGGGAATATGACTGTAAGTACTCCCAGACAGCGAGACTGTGACTACGTTAAAACAGGGGAATATGACTGTAAGTACACCCAGACAGCGAGACTGTGACTACGTTAAAACAGGGGAATATGACTGTAAGTACTCCCAGCCAGCGAGAACGTGACTACATTACCACAGGGGAATATGACTGTAAGTACTCCCAGACAGGGAGAACGTGACTACGTTAACACAGGGGAATATGACTGTAAGTACTCCCAGACAGCGAGAACGTGACTACATTACCACAGGGGAATATGACTGTAAGTACTCCCAGACAGCGAGAACGTGACTACGTTAAAACAGGGGAATATGACTGTAAGTACTCCCAGACAGCGAGACTGTGACTACGTTAAAACAGGGGAATATGACTGTAAGTACACCCAGACAGCGAGACTGTGACTACGTTAAAACAGGGGAATATGACAGTAAGTACACCCAGACAGCAGGAACGTGACTACGTTAACACAGGGGAATATGACAGTAAGTACACTCAGACAGCAAGAACGTGACTGCGTTAACACAGGGGAATATGACATTTAGTACACCCAGACAGCAGGAACGTGACTACCTTAACACAGGGGAATATGACAGTAAGTACACCCAGACATCAAGAACGTGACTACATTAACATAGTTAAATGTGACTGTTAGTACTCCCAGACAGCAAGCACGTGACTACGTTAACATAAGGGAATATGGCTGTAAGTACACCCAGAGAGCGAGAACGTGACTCCGTTAACACAGGGGAATATGACTGTACATACACCGAGACAGCGAGAACGTGACTATGTTAACATAAGAGAATATGACTGTAAGTACACCCAGACAGCGAGAACGTGACTACGTTAACACATGGGAATATGATAGTTAGTAATCCCAGACAGCGAGAACCTGACTACGTTAACACAGGGGATCATGATAGTAAGTACACCCAGACAGAATGAACGTGACTACATTAACATAGGTAAATATGACTGTTAGTACTCCCAGACAGCGATCACGTGACTACATTAACATAAGGGAATATGGCTGTAAGTACACCCAGAGAGCGAGAACGTGACTCCGTTAACACAGGGGAATATGACAGTTAGTACACCCAGACAGCGGAACTGTGACTACGTTATCATAGGGGAATATGACTGTAAGTACTCCCAGACAGCGAGAACGTGACTACATTAACACAGTGGAATATGACAGTAGGTACACTCAGAGAGCAAGAACGTGACTACGTTAACACAGGTGAATATGACATTAAGTACTCCCAGACAGCGAGAACGTGACTACATTAACACAGGGGAATATTACTATAAGTACACCCAGACAGCAGGAACGTGACTACGTTAACAAAGGGGAATATGACAGTAAGTACACCCAGACAGCAGGAACGTGACTTCGTTAACACAGGGGAATATGACAGTAGGTACACCAAGACAGCAAGAACGTGACTACGTTAACACAGTGGAATGTGACAGTAAGTACACCCAGACAGCAAGAACGTGACTATGTTAACACAGGGGAATATGACAGTTAGTACACCCAGACAGGAGGAACGTGACTACGTTAACACAGGGGATTATGACAGTAGGTACACCCAGACAGCAAGAACGTGACTACATTAACAGAGGGTTATTTGATGTACACACACCGAGGCAGTGAGAACGTGAATATGTTAACATAAGAGAATATGACTCTAAGTACACCCAGAGAGCAAGAACGTGACTACATTAACATAGGGAAATATGACTGTTAGTACACCCAGAGAGCGAGAACGTGACTCCGTTAACAGAGGGGAATATGACTGTAAGTACATCCAGACAGCGAGACTGTGATTACATTATCACAGGGGAATATGACTGTAAGTACTCCCAGACAGCGAGAATGTGACTACATTAACACAGGGGAATATGACTGTAAGTACACCCAGACAGCGAGAACCTGACTACGTTAACATAGGGGAATATGACTGTAAGTAAACCCAGACAGCGAGACTGTGACTACATTATCACAGGGGAATATGAATGTAAGTAGTCCCAGTCAGCGAGAATATGACTACATTAACACAGGGGAATATTACTGTTAATTCACCAAGACAGCGGGAACCTGACTACGTTAACACAGGGGAATATGACAGTAAGTACACCCAGACAGCGAGAACGTGATTACGTTAACACAGGGGAATAGGACAGTAAGTACACCCAGACGGCGAGAACGTGACTACGTTAACACAGGGGAATATGACAGTTAGCACACCCAGAGAGGGAGAACGTGACTACTTTGACACAGGGGAATATGACAGTTAGTATACCCAGACAGCAGGAACGTGACTTCGTTAACACAGGGGAATATGACAGTAAGTACACCCAGACAGCAGGAACGTGACTTCGTTAACACAGGGGAATATGACTGTAAGTACACTCAGACAGCAGGAACGTGTCTACGTTAACACAGGGGAATATGACAGTAAGTACACCGAGACAATAAGAACGTGACTACGTTAACAGAGGGGAATATGACAGTTAATACACCCAGACAACAGGAACGTGACTACGTTAACACTGGGGAATGTGACTGTAAGTACACCCAGACAGCAAGAACGTGACTACGTTAACACAGGGGAATATGACAGTAATTACACCCAGACAGCAAGAACGTGACTACGTTAACACAGGGGAATATGACAGTTAGTACACCCAGACAGCAAGAAAGTGACTACGTTAACACAGGGGAATATGACAGTAAGTACACCCAGACAGCGAGAACGTGACTACGTTAACACATGGTAATATGCCAGTAGGTACACACAGACAGCAGGAACGTGACTTCGTTAACAAAGGGGAATATGACTGTAAGTACACCCAGACAGCAAGAACGTGACAACGTTAACACAGGTTAATATGACAGTAAGTACACCCAGACAGCAAGAACGTGACTTCCTTAACACAGGGGAATATGACAGTAAGTACACTCAGACAGCAAGAACGTGACTACGTTAACATAGGGGAATATTGCTGTAAGTACACCCAGACAGCGAGACTGTGACTACATTATCACAGGGGAATATTAATGTAAGTAGTCCCAGTCAGCGAGAATATGACTACATTAACACAGGGGAATATTACTGTTAATTCACCAAGACAGCGGGAACCTGACTACGTTAACACAGGGGAATATGACAGTAAGTACACCCAGACAGCGAGAACGTGATTACGTTAACACAGGGGAATATGACTGTAAGTACACCCAGACGGCGAGAACGTGACTACGTTAACACAGGGGAATATGACAGTTAGCACACCCAGAGAGGGAGAACGTGACTACTTTGACACAGGGGAATATGACAGTTAGTATACCCAGACAGCAGGAACGTGACTTCGTTAACACAGGGGAATATGACAGTAAGTACACCCAGACAGCAGGAACGTGACTTCGTTAACACAGGGGAATATGACTGTAAGTACACTCAGACAGCAGGAACGTGTCTACGTTAACACAGGGGAATATGACAGTAAGTACACCGAGACAATAAGAACGTGACTACGTTAACAGAGGGGAATATGACAGTTAATACACCCAGACAACAGGAACGTGACTACGTTAACACTGGGGAATATGACTGTAAGTACACCCAGACAGCAAGAACGTGACTGCGTTAACACAGGGGAATATGACAGTAATTACACCCAGACAGCAAGAACGTGACTACGTTAACACAGGGGAATATGACAGTTAGTACACCCAGACAGCAAGAAAGTGACTACGTTAACACAGGGGAATATGACAGTAAGTACACCCACACAGCGAGAACGTGACTACGTTAACACATGGTAATATGCCAGTAGGTACACACAGACAGCAGGAACGTGACTTCGTTAACAAAGGGGAATATGACTGTAAGTACACCCAGACAGCAAGAACGTGACAACGTTAACAAAGGTTAATATGACAGTAAGTACACCCAGACAGCAAGAACGTGACTGTGTTAACACAGGGGAATATGACAGTAAGTACACACAGACAGCAAGAACGTGACTACGTTAACATAGGGGAATATGGCTGTAAGTACACCCAGAGAGCGAGAACGTGACTACGTTAACACAGGGGAATATGACTGTAAGTAAACCCAGACAGCGGGACTGTGACTACGTTATCACAGGGGAATATGACTGTAAGTACACTCAGACAGCAGGAACGTGACTACGTTAACACAGGGGAATATGACTGTAAGTACACCGAGACAATAAGAACGTGACTACGTTAACAGAGGGGAATATGACAGTTAATACACCCAGACAACAGGAACGTGACTACGTTAACACTGGGGAATATGACTGTAAGTACACCCAGACAGCAAGAACGTGACTACGTTAACAGAGGGGAATATGACAGTTAATACACCCAGACAACAGGAACGTGACTACGTTAACACTGGGGAATATGACTGTAAGTACACCCAGACAGCAAGAACGTGACTGCGTTAACACAGGGGAATATGACAGTAATTACACCCAGACAGCAAGAACGTGACTACGTTAACACAGGGGAATATGACAGTTAGTACACCCAGACAGCAAGAAAGTGACTACGTTAACACAGGGGAATATGACAGTAAGTACACCCACACAGCGAGAACGTGACTACGTTAACACATGGTAATATGCCAGTAGGTACACACAGACAGCAGGAACGTGACTTCGTTAACAAAGGGGAATATGACTGTAAGTACACCCAGACAGCAAGAACGTGACAACGTTAACACAGGTTAATATGACAGTAAGTACACCCAGACAGCAAGAACGTGACTGCGTTAACACAGGGGAATATGACAGTAAGTACACTCAGACAGCAAGAACGTGACTACGTTAACATAGGGGAATATGGCTGTAAGTACACCCAGAGAGCGAGAACGTGACTCAGTTAACACAGGGGAATATGACTGTAAGTAAACCCAGACAGCGGGACTGTGACTACGTTATCACAGGGGAATATGACTGTAAGTACACTCAGACAGCAGGAACGTGACTACGTTAACACAGGGGAATATGACTGTAAGTACACCGAGACAATAAGAACGTGACTACGTTAACAGAGGGGAATATGACAGTTAATACACCCAGACAACAGGAACGTGACTACGTTAACACTGGGGAATATGACTGTAAGTACACCCAGACAGCAAGAACGTGACTGCGTTAACACAGGGGAATATGACAGTAAGTACACCCAGACAGCAAGAACGTGACTACGTTAACACAGGGGAATATGACAGTTAGTACACCCAGACAGCAAGAACGTGACTACGTTAACACAGGTGAATATGACAGTAAGTACACCCAGACAGCGAGAACGTGACTACGTTAACACAGGGTAATATGCCAGTAGGTACACACAGACAGCAGGAACGTGACTTCGTTAACAAAGGGGAATATGACAGTGAGTACACCCAGACAGCAAGAACGTGACAACGTTAACACAGGTTAATATGACAGTAAGTACACCCAGACAGCAAGAACGTGACTGCGTTAACACAGGGGAATATGACAGTAAGTACACTCAGACAGCAAGAACGTGACTACGTTACATAGGGGAATATGACTGTAAGTAAACCCGAGATACCTCAGTAAGCAGAAGTGAGACAGTTTGTATGACGTCACGGTTCATGTTAACAAAAGAGGTTGAGTAAAAAAACAAACTTCAACAAAGTATTGAACACGTGTAACTCATGCAGTGTCAAATGTTAATCATATTCATGCATTAACCTTTAGTCGGGGTATTAGTTTTGCCAGACCTTCTTTAAAGTACCTATTTCTGACAATTGTTTCAGATCCTGTGAACTCTGATTGTCATCGACTTGGTGAATATTGTCTGGATGGTGGTTCATCATGTTACTCGAACGGCGTCTGCTGGTGTTTATATCCTCATACAGGACCAAACTGTGCCATAAACAGTGGTAGGTTGTCCGTAAGAATCTGAACGTCATGTTATATGTAAACGTTTTTTGCTTTTAGCATAGTTATACCAAATGTTTGAAATAAAAGTGTAAGTTATTTCATTTCGATTTTAAGATGCATTAATTTAGATAAGAAATAGATAGTGCTGCCCTCGTTGAACTATGGATGCAAAACAAGACTGATTCTACGTAAGATTGATATTCACGTATACGTTTATTTGAAATATATATTATGAAACATAACATACCCTGCCAATCCAAAAGGCCGTATGGCATGCGGGGTGACTTCAGCTTTTCAGTTGCCAACTGCCCCTTTATGTAGACCAATATTCAAGTAGCTCCAACCTTTAGTATCCACATTTAACAACTTTTGAGGTATAGTCGATAATACACCTCTTCGAAAATGGCAATAAGCGTCATACGACTCTTGCTCAGTTGAAATTTCAAGATACGTGAGTTAAAATTTCAAGAAAATGACCTAGACATTTTGAGATAATAAGTTGAAATATCAAGATAATAATTGAAATTTCAACTTATTATCTTAAAAATTCAAGTTATTATCTTGAAATTTCAACTTTGTATCTTGAAATTTCTAAAAAACATATGACCCTAAAAGGCTTCCGTACTTGAACTGTGTCAGGCGTGTCATCAGTGCATTGGTCACACAGAGGTGACACCTCCTTATTCTTCTTCTTCGTCACTATTCTTTCACTTATACGTTTAGAGCACATATAATTCTTGATCAGTTTTAGAAGGCAGGGATAGATCCACTGTATTCAAATGACCAACTCCATGTTTAGTTCCCAATTTATAAATGTTCAGGCCAAACGGAATCTTGCCATGATCTTGTCATTATAAGTACAAGTATCAGTAACTAATTATCAATGATGCGCTAGAAAGGTATGTCCCAATACACACTTGAAAGACCCTTTCAGGCAGAAATTACTGTATCCATCTGAACACCGTTTATACCAAGCTTTGTGATTTGAAAAGCGTCCCCTATGGTTCGACCAAAGGCAGTTAAACAACCAAAGAAAAATGTTGCCAAATAGGCCAATGCTATAAGCTGACCGTAAACTAAATCATTTCATTCTGTAAGTCACAATATCTGGTCCCATGTGAACAAAACAGAGAGAATTACCTCCCCTACCCAAATTCGGGTGGGCGCAGTATTTTGGGAATTCATTGTCGGGAATACTGTGCGCAGTAAAAAAATACATCGTATCCATTCAGCGAAATTTGCCATAACAGCATCACCAAACATGATAATTTACCATTTAACGAGGCAGTGTATCAACATTTTAAAAACCCCAAAACATCTAATACTGGATACACGTTGGCAACATCGTACATTGTAACCTATATCTTTGCACTTGCTTGCAAATTTACATAGATAATTTGATGGGTATAACTTTGTTTTATTCTTTCAGATCACATACAAGGAGGACCTGGCTGTGGCAGTCTGGACTGTGTCCACGGGACGTGTATGTCTAATGGGACACTAGCCACCTGTGCATGTGACCGGAACTATACAGGCGACCTCTGTGACAGGGACAGATGTACGATAACCTGATTTATAGAACAATATTCACAATATTTCCCTACTGCAATTCTCTTTGAAATCACTTGGTACTACGTTTATGTTAAAGAGCTTCTTGTAATGTAACATTGCTCTTACTGCTGAGACCATAAATGACTATCGTCAAATTTAATTCATTGTGGATCGTCTTTTGTCTAAATAACTGTTTTTAGTTCAACACAGGTGTTCTTTTTATATATCAGTATATCACTCGTTTATGATTCTGACTTCTTGTATAGCTTAAAAGATTCAGTATTGGATCTAGTTGATGGCATGAAGTGCAATCTCTAATTCTCTACTTACTTTCTGGTGGATTACTAGAATGTTACTGTGACTGCAAGTAGCCACAGAATATTTGTCTGACACATATTCTTCTCTTTGCAGAAAATTGCTTTTATCATCTGATGTCAGTATAAATACAAGCGAACCACACTGTTGTCATCAAATTAGTCCAACATATAGCAATAGCTCAGTATACACGATGTCATGTGCTATCTTACTATATAATATTATGCCAGCTTTCACTGACGTGTTAATATACTGAAATAAGGGAATAATGACAAATATAGTCAAATAAGCTTAATGATCAGTACAATTGAAATAGAGCGCATACAAACTCAACACATGTCAGAATCAAATTTTGAGATGTATTTGTGTGCATTGTTTCACACGTGTATTTGACAGACAAGGCTGGGAACCCATGCTAGCATATCATTTTACTGTGTCTAAAACTAAGTGTTCCCTCATTAATTTCCACCATGTACATCACTAATCCGCCTCTACTCGACCAAGACATGTTTGTGTTACCTAAAGTTAAAACAGCTACCCTAAAAGTGTTCACTGTTCACTTCAGACTTCCATCAGTGTAACCCCAACAACATCAGCATCTGCCTCTCCCCTCCTCAAAACAGCATATACTCCGTCACCGACGTCTACGTCACAGGCTACAGAAACACCGCCGACTGTAACCTCACGCTCGCCCCCACCCCACCTGATCCTAGCGACGGCATCGTGGACTGGTGTGAGGGGTATGCCGGAGTGTTCGACTACAACACCACCTGTGGAGAGGTCGATTCCATTACAGAGGTGACTGTTGTCTATTTGATAAACGAACATACCTGCCCAACAGTGTCTTTGTGAAAGCTCTATGAAATACATTCTCCATTGATTTCCAGGCATGAGTAAGGATATGCCACCTGACCTCCACTAGATGCGTAACCTTTATTTGTCGGGTGCTTGTCTTTTATATGTCTAGGGGTTATTGCAGGGCGGGTTATCCATCAGCGTGCTGAGGATGAACATCACCGTCGAACGAATGTGGGTTGGTTCGTTCTCGGAGGAAGTTACCTTCAGGTGCCCAAAAAACTATGGTAAGACGGAACAAGCGTCTTCATATTCACTTCTTCTTTTTATTTCCCAATATGATGTGTTCAATTGTTTATAGCTACTATGTTCTCCACAATATACATGGTAATGGCGTATGGCGGTATAATAATGCATAGTTTCATGTATATTTAAAATGAATGTATCAGTTCATAGCATTGTCAGTTTAACTATACAAACAGACAAGGTAACATCTATTTTGTCATTCACATAAACATACAGTTGAATGCGTTACAGACAAACAAAAGGGAAAAAAGGATCTACCAGTTTATTTCAGTGTACATGTGATTGTGTAAGTGTGAGATGGGTTGTGTTAGGTTTGTATATCCTTGACATGTAAAGATGTTCCTTTGATTGTGGAATGGGTTATCATATGTCCATATGTCCCTGATGTAATTGATTGTGTATGTGTGAGATGGTGAGATGCAGTGGCTGAATGTCCTTAACACGTGAAGCTCTATCTCTCAACCTTTGCATTTTCTCGTAAGCTTACCTATGTATTCCATTCGCTTGTTTTGTTCCATTGAAAAGATGTTGCATGATAATGACTACCTCTCTTAGCAGTGACTAGCACATGTAATCTTGCCAGCTATTACTAACCTGATAATATTACAGTTAACTGCGTTTATAACGAACGCGCCCATAACGACTTGGCGGATATAACGAACTTACTACTTATTTTCTGTATTCATGGTTATAACGAATTACTGTTTTAAGAAACTAAAATAAGTGTTCCCTTTGAGTTCGGTATAGCTGTAGTTTATACATTCCCTCAACACAGCCAGACATCTCCATGAGAAGTGAGTATTGTATTTGCTTCTTCACCCTTAACATGGAAACTGTAAATGTATGTAAATATCTATGAGTTATAATTACATAAAAAGTATTTGCGAAAAAATCAAGACAGAGAGTCATTTATGCAAACGGCAGTAGAAATAAAACACTTTGATGAGACGGTTCACATTTACATCAGGACTTCAGGAGTACAGCAAGGCAAAAAGCTCTTGTGAATGTGACATGGTTCCATTACCTGCTGTTATATGCATTGCACAACAGCTCAGACTACTACACATTCACCACCAATTAATTCCAACAGTTGTGTTATAAAATTTAATTGCCGGTGTTTCAGAACCATGCTGATAAGGCAACGTATGTAAACTTTTTCTAATGAAATTATTGATTAATCAAAATAAAAGTGTTTTTGTGTATACATTGAAGAACCAGTTCATTATTGTTCACGTCCAGATTGTCATACGTTTGTTAATAGTACATAACTATCGTCTAATAAGCCCTTTGCATCCAGTTTGGTTTGTGTACATTTTTTTTACTCTGAGGACGTGCGAGTATAAAACGAGTGTTTACCAAGTTTATGCAATAGACAAATTTATTTTTGTATGAGTATTTTGAGAAGGTATGGTATTTTGTAAAGATCAAACTCACACCTTAAATGTCTTTAACATACTCTTACAGAGGCAATGTCATTCCACAAATGTCGATATCATTACACCTGTCAGGTTCCCCTTTATATCTTTTGAAGAAGAAATCTCGCTGTGCAGAGTTGCGTCCCTTAGGTTTGTCTCTCTGATTATGATTATCGGGTTGTCAGCACCATACTCATGCTTGTGGGTAATCATCGATGTGGTTAATGTTACAAAACATGCATCACATCGAGCTTCTCTCCAACATTCAGCTGACGCGTCCTGATAACTGCAGTAATGTCCACAGCGGCCTGAAACCCCGCTCACCCCTTCTCACTCAGGTATTGTCTTGTCCCTTCGTTGATGCTTATACAGGAATGGAGGCGGAGGATGAGCCATGCTGTCAGCCAGATCCAGGGATGGAGAATGCAGTAAACACAAGCTAACGGGATCTCCCTGGAATGCCTGCGTCCTTTACTTTAGGAGGACAAGCCAATGAAGCGGGTTGATTGGTAAAACAATAGAGGTTTACAGGAATCGTCTCACAGGAAACTGAGCTAAGTTAACGATGGTGAACTAAAGTCAACCAAGTTTTGAAGGAACTGACAAGAGAATGAACTTCAGTTTCATATTGATGATATTTATTCAATTTCATCAGTGATATTCACTCATTTTGTTGTATATACACTTGGCGTTTGGAATAATGTTCAGGTTAACGTACGGTTTCTTTTCGAACATACGCGGTGAGCATCGGTGACGCAACCGTCAACACAAAAGATGACCATGTCATTAAACATGGTCAACAATCCTAGAGTAAACCTTTTCGAAAAACGTGCTTCTGTTCTCCATCTGCTGAGACAGTGTGATGACACTTCATGACCCAGATACATTTTGAACATATGTAACTATGAATAATTAATGAAAAAGACAAGGTCGATCCTTGTTAAATTCTTATTTGAGTTATCGCGTCGGGACCATCGTTTGACACGATCCTTATTAAACATATATCCTTGTAACATTAAAAGCATGGCTTAGCCCATGACACATGTGCCATTGTGTGGTCGGCATCTTCAGTTGGGAGACACAATAAGGTCTGCCGACAGAGCCGTCACACGCACAAACATAATTCCAAAAACTTTTCAGCCATCTAGGTTGTTGTCAAGGAAACGTTACCAACGTCAACTTTCCAAAGCAACATCACGGTGTGGAATCGTTTGCCGGCAGATTTGAATTAAACCATCCGTATCAAGAAATGTTTGATAGGCATTACTTAGAAGTTGACGGACGACAAAGTAGGGACAATTACTGTAAAGGTATAAAGATCCATATACCGTTGTCGAGCAAGGCTGAGGGCTGAACAATGTTCATTATTCAGCCTTGCTTGACAACGGTATAAGGATCTATACCAAAACGTCGCCTTTACAGTTAATAAAGAAGTTGTCATCATAAACTGTCCCTACTTTCATCCATATCACAGTCAAATGTTTTCATGAGGTGAAATTTGGAGTGACACACGGGCCAAACAATTTATGTTGCAGATAGAAGATGACAGACATTGCCTCGGGTGTCATGGACTTCTCCTACCCGTACGTGCTACACAGCAGGGGTAAACAAGCTATCATTCGACAACAAAGGCATAAGCTTTACGTGTACTTTCTTTTAAACCTACATCTCCATATTCAAAACTGAACAGGTTTTATCACCATTTACCCCTGTAAGTTTAACATCATGGGTCATGCTGGGTATGTCCACAGTTGATGCTGTTTAGTGAAGCTGAAGGACTGAAAAGCAGGCTTTGTGTGTAATACTACGTTATTGTATTGCCGTTATAAGGATAACTTAACTTGGACAATGTTGCTAATATACATTTTGACTTGAACCATGGTACCAGATTCTGTCAGATAATCCATTCTCGCCTCAGACTCGGTTGTAGCGATTTAAACTCCCATCGGCTTGAAAGACACATCTCAGACAATGCATCATGCTCTTGTGGCTATCTCCTTGAAGATATACCATACTTAAGGAAACGATTCGTTTTTCTTCTTAAAAGGTTACAGTTTCAGTGCTATATGGGAATGGAAATGAAACAAAATCTGTCAATTCAGATGTTTTGAATTCCGTCCATATGTACATCCTGTGCTCTGGTAGATTTGCACTCATGTAATAACTTAAGACTTAATTCATATTTTGATATAGGTATTAAGTATTAAATAGTTAAAGACTTGCGTCTCTTCGTAACTGAACACCTTTCCATCAACGGCATACATGTATTAATCTTAATTTAAAAAATATGATATAAATGAGTCCTAAACGGAGCATTTTTTACACAGAATGGTATCAAGTCCTAATTAGTCACAGTAGGTTATGAGAACATTGACTTGTTTCACTGGCTTCACACTTAACAATGGCGGATTCAGTAACATCCTGTGATGTTGTAGCAGTGCTAAGAAACGTTATCACCTATACCTCTCCTAATGAAACATGTATCTGTGTTCAGTGTTCGCGCGAATAGTATTAATCATTTGTTATAATAACATGTATAACAATTGCAGCGTCCTGTCAAAACGTGGACCAAACGGACCTACTAATATCATGCAAGAACATTTGCTGGATAACGACCGCTACAACGGCTGGATAACGACCACTACAACGGCTGGATGACGACCGCTACAACGGCTGGATGACGACCGCTACAACGGCTGGATGACGACAGCTACAAAGGCTGGATGCCGACCGCTACAACGGCTGGATGCCGACCGCTACAGCGGCTGGATGACGACCGCTACAACGGCTGGATGACGACCGCTACAACGGTTTGCTGACGACCGCTACAGCGGTTGGATGGCGATGGCTACAACGGCTGGATGACGACAGCTACAACGGCTGGATGACGACCGCTACAACGGCTGGCTGACGATCGCTACAACGGCTGGATGGCGATGGCTACAACGGCTGGATGACGACCGCTACAACGGCTGGATGACGACCGCTACAACGACTGGATGATGACCGCTACAACTGCTTAGTTGACGACCGATACACCGGCTGGATGACGACCGCTACAACGGCTGGGTGACAACCGCTTCAACGGCTGGATGACGACCGCTACAACGACTGGATGACAACCGCTTCAACGGCTGGATGACGACCGCTACAACGACTGGATGACGACCGCTACAACGGCTGGATGACGACCGATACACCGTCTGGATGATGACCGCTACAACGGCTGGATGACGACCCCTACAACGGCTGGATGACGACCGCTACAACGGCTGGATGACGACCGCTACAACGGCTGGCTGACGACCGCTTCAACGGCTGGATGACGATGGCTACAACGGCTGGATGACGACCGCTTCAACGACTTGATGATGACTTTGCATTTCGTTATCATCATCCGACCTCTACAATGCCAGTTTGTTGTCGGGTGTCACGAGATCAGCAGAGACAGTTCAACGTTACTCGGTGGTGTCACATATGAATCATCCACCCACCACATGTCAAATCCAAGCAGAGTGCAGTGTATGTCCATCAATAAATGCACAGCCTAGTATAACTATCTCGCATTCTTGTCTGTGTTTAGGTTTCCTAACATTTCTGCTGATTCTTTTCGCTGATAGACAAACGTAGTGTACTGCCGGGATTTAAACTGCCGCTCTGATGCCAGAGAAACTAAACCTTTCTAACCTCTTTCCAAAATTATAAATACAGTGTACTTTCAAAGGAGGCTGTGTCAACACCGTCACTACAATGCCATACGGTGCTGTATCAACAGCGTGACTACAATGTACTCCTATAGGATGCTATGTCTACACCGTGACTTCAATGTACTCCTACAGGGTGTTGTGTCAACACCATCACTACAATGTACTCCTATAGTGTGCTGTGTCTACACCGTCACTACAATGTACTCCTATGAGGTGCTATGTCTACACCGTGACTTCAATGTACTCCTACAGGGTGTTGTGTCTACACCGTCACTACAATGTATTCCTTTAGGATGCTGTGTCAACACCGTCACTACAATGTATATGTGCTCCTATAGGGTGCTGTGTCTACACCGTCACTACAATGTCATAGGGTGTTATATCAACAGCGTGACTACAATATACTCCTATAGGGTGCTGTGTCAACACCGTCAGTACAATGTACTCCTATAGGGTGCTGTGTCAACACCGTCAGTACAATGTACTCCTACAGGGTGTTGTGTCTACACCGTCACTAAAATGTACTCCTACAGGGTACTGTGTCTACACCGTCAGTACAATGTACTCCTATAGGGTGCTGTGTCTACACCGTCAGTACAATGTACTCCTGTTGGGAACTGTGTCTACACCGTCACTACAATGTCATAGGGTGTTATATCAACAGCGTGACTAAGATATACTCCTAAAGGGTGCTGTGTCAACACCGTCAGTACAATATACTCCTGTTGGGTACTGTGTCTACACCGTCACTACAATGTACTCCTATAGGGTGTTGTGTCTACACCGTCACTAAAATGTACTCCTGTTGGGTACTGTGTCTACACCGTCAGTACAATGTACTCCTATAGGGTGTTGTGTCTACACCATCACTAAAATATACTCCTGTTGGGTACTGTGTCTACACCGTCAGTACAATGTTCTCCTACAGGGTACTGTGTCTACACCGTCAGTACAATGTACTCCTACAGGGTACTGTGTCTACACCGTCAGTACAATGTACTCCTGTTGGGTACTGTGTCTACACCGTCAGTACAATGTACTCATACAGGGTACTGTGTCTACACCGTCAGTACAATGTACTCCTGTTGGGTACTGTGTCTACACCGTCACTACAATGTACTCATACAGGGTACTGTGTCTACACCGTCAGTACAATGTACTCCTACAGGGTGCTGTATCTACACCGTCACTACAATGTACTCCTATAGGGTGCTGTGTCAACACCGTCAGTACAATGTACGCCTACAGGGTGTTGTGTCTACACCGTCAGTACAATGTACTCATACAGGGTACTGTGTCTACACCGTCAGTACAATGTACTCCTACAGGGTGTTGTGTCTACACCGTCAGTACAATGTACTCATACAGGGTACTGTGTCTACACCGTCAGTACAATGTACTCCTACAGGGTACTGTGTCTACACCGTCAGTACAATGTACTCATACAGGGTACTGTGTCTACACCGTCAGTACAATGTACTGCTACAGGGTACTGTGTCTACACCGTCAGTACAATGTACTCCTACAGGGTGCTGTGTCTACACCGTCAGTACAATGTACTCACACAGGGTACTGTGTCTACACCGTCAGTACAATGTACTCCTGTTGGGTACTGTGTCAACACCGTCAGTACAATGTACTCATACAGGGTACTGTGTCTACACCGTCAGTACAATGTACTGCTACAGGGTACTGTGTCTACACCGTCAGTACAATGTACTCCTACAGGGTACTGTGTCTACACCGTCAGTACAATGTACTGCTACAGGGTACTGTGTCTACACCGTCATTACAATGTACTCCTACAGGGTACTGTGCCTACACCGTCAGTACAATGTACTCCTACAGGGTACTGTGTCTACACCGTCAGTACAATGTACTGCTACAGGGTACTGTGTCTACACCGTCAGTACAATGTACTCCTACAGGGTACTGTGTCTACACCGTCAGTACAATGTACTCCTACAGGGTGTTGTGTCTACACCGTCACTAAAATGTACTCCTACAGGGTACTGTGTCTACACCGTCACTAAAATGTACTCCTACAGGGTACTGTGTCTACACCGTCAGTACAATGTACTGCTACAGGGTACTGTGTCTACACCGTCAGTACAATGTACTCCTATAGGGTGCTGTGTCTACACCGTCAGTACAACGTTCTCCTATAGGGTGATGTGTCTACACCGTCAGTACAATGTACTCCTGTTGGGTGTTGTATCAACACCGTCACTACAATGTACTCCTACAGGGTGCTGTGTCTACACCGTCACTAAAATGTACTCCTACAGGGTACTGTGTCTACACCGTCACTAAAATGTACTCCTACAGGGTACTGTGTCTACACCGTCAGTACAATGTACTGCTACAGGGTACTGTGTCTACACCGTCAGTACAATGTACTCCTATAGGGTGCTGTGTCTACACCGTCAGTACAATGTACTCCTATAGTGTGCTGTGTCTACACCGTCAGTACAATGTACTTCTATAGGGTGATGTGTCTACACCGTCAGTACAATGTACTCCTGTTGGGTGTTGTATCAACACCGTCACTACAATGTACTCGTATAGGGTGTTGTATCAACACCGTCACTACAATGTACTCCTACAGGGTGTTGTGTCTACACCGTCACTAAAATGTACTCCTACAGGGTACTTTGTCTACACCGTCACTAAAATGTACTCCTACAGGGTACTGTGTCTACACCGTCACAACAAAGTAGTCCTATAGAGTCCTATGTCTACACGGACAGTAGAATGGCAAATTCAGCGTCAAATCGGAAGCAAATCATTCATGTATTTTTCAAAGATGGTTTTACTGACACTGCAACGAGCTTTTCCTTAACTCATTCTGTATCTAGTTGCCATGGTGACTCTCCTGCTGGAGCTCCTGAAATACAGATGTACGTTTAAGGGGTGGGCATATACAAGAAGAGAATGTGAGAGGCAACCTCATGGAGATGTACAATAGCACGCCGAGGCAGGTCATGAACATATTGCTGCGCCATCTTGAGTCAGGACTGCCGCGTAGTATCAGCAGACTGGTCTCCCCCACCACTCAACTCCTCAAGTCTACAAACCACTCTACCCAAACACTCTAACCCCCACAAGTCTATCCCAACCAGTCTACTCCACAAGTCTACACAACCGCTCTATCCCCACCTGTCTAACCTCCGGTCTAACCCACTGGTCTCACCAACTGGTCTAGCCCTTATGGTCTACCCCAACCAGTCTACACAACCGCTCTACTGCATCGGTCTACCCCTGCCGGTCTTTCCCTACTTGTCAACTTCAGCAGTCCACACAAACACTATACCCCCACCACTCTATCCCTACCAGTCTCCTCCACCAGTCTACACAACTGGTCTATTACACCAGTCTACCAACACGGTCTATCCCCACTTGTCAACTCCACCGGTCTACCCCAACTGTCTACCCCAACGGTCTACCCTACTCGTCTACCTCACCACTGTACATTCACTGGTCTAGTCCTACCACTCTACCCACACCAGTCTACCCCACCAGTCTACCCCACCAGTCTACCCTACCACTCTACCCCACCGGTCTTCACTCACTGGTCTACCCCACCAGTCTACCCCACCAGTCTACCCCACCAGTCTACCCCACCAGTCTAACCCACCAGTCTACCCCACCAGTCTACCCTACCACTCTACCCCACCGGTCTACCCTACCACTCTACCCACACCAGTCTACCCCACCAGTCTACCCTACCACTCTACCCCACCAGTCTACCCTACCACTCTACCCACACCAGTCTACCCCACCAGTCTACCCCACCAGTCTACCCTACCACTCTACCCCACCGGTCTTCACTCACTGGTCTACCCCACCAGTCTACCCCACCAGTCTACCCCACCAGTCTACCCCACCAGTCTACCCCACAAGTCTACCCTACCACTCTACCCCACCGGTCTTCACTCACTGGTCTACCCCACCAGTCTACCCCACCAGTCTACCCCACCAGTCTACCCTACCACTCTACCCCACCGGTCTTCACTCACTGGTCTACCCCACCAGTCTACCCCACCAGTCTACCCCACCAGTCTACCCCACCAGTCTACCCCACCAGTCTACCCCACAAGTCTACCCTACCACTCTACCCCACCGGTCTTCACTCACTGGTCTACCCCACCAGTCTACCCCACCAGTCTACCCCACCAGTCTACCCCACCAGTCTACCCTACCACTCTACCCCACCGGTCTTCACTCACTGGTCTACCCCACCAGTCTACCCCACCAGTCTACCCCACCAGTCTACCCCACTGGTCTTCACTCACTGGTCTACCCCACCAGTCCACCCCACCACTCTACCCCACCAGTCTAACCCACCGGTCTATCTACTCCACCACTGTACCCCCCCCCCCCCCCCCCCCCCCCCCCCGGTCTATCCATATCAGTCAACTTCACCTATTTATCCCTACCAGTCTACACAATCAGGCTATCCCAACCATTCTGGACCATAGTTTATGGAAACCTGTCTACACCTCCTGGTATACCAACAACAGTCTACTCCCACCAGTCTACACTCACCAGTCTACTCCCACCAGGCTACACTCACCACTCTGCTCCACAAGTCCACCCCCACATGTCTATCCCTACCAGTGTACTCCAGCCAGCCTACACCTACCACACTATCCTACCAACACCAGTCAAACCCAAACGATTCTCCACTGACCCGTCTACCCCTGCCAATTTACACACCCCTTATACAGACAATTTTACCAGTTTACCTTTACTACAAGACCCCCCTCACATACACACACAACGCTACCACACCGCTACCACACCAGTCTACAACCACTAAAATATTTTCCACTGCATCAACATCTTATCATATGTTTAGCTGCATTTTCCGACATTACTGGTCTTTATGGTCCAGACTGGTCGTTACATAAAAAACTCTAGTAGCACTAAACCGGAACTACAGGAACATACTCACAGCATTCAGGTATTTCAAGAGGAGGCTAGCCTCATGCTCGGGCAAATCTTTAAAAGAATAATGTTTCAATAAATAATAATTGTGGTCAAGATGACACCTTAGAAAAATGCATTTGGGTAAACAAGTATACGTCCACGTAGGTCTCGTTGGAATCAGAACCATCATCCCGAGGCAAGGGCGTTAACTGACTATTAAAGTCAAGTTTTCCACCTTGCCGAACTAGGCTGGACGTCCAGAGTTACATTTTGGCTGGATTAACGAGTTAATGCATGTTCAATCAAACTCGCAAAACGAACTATTTTCAAAGGGCAGATTTTGTTCGACTGCAGGATTCGCAAAGCACGTATATCGTCAACTGGGCGTCGACGTATATTTTCCAAATATTTTCATGTTTTTAATCAAGGTGCTCAAGTGATATGATGCACTTTGCGGGGTAAGACCCGTTTTATTTCAATGCAGATCTTGATTATCGATCAGATCATCTTGACTGGGCGCCGCCATTTGGTTTGAAGCAAATTTAAATGATATGAGTGATGGAATCTGATTGGTCAATTGGAGGGACAAAGAAGAGACATATCTCGTAATGGACACTAGTGGCGCTACGATCGAGCAAAAAAAAATCCTGCCTAGTTGGGCAAGGGTGGAAACTAGACTCATTTATATGAGCTTTAATGCATAAGGTGGTGAGGGACAGGGGTAACCAAATTGGTAAACGTTTTAGATCTAAGGTTTTGCCCCCACATTATGCTGCCACGCCTTGACATAACTCATATACTGTTTGGAGGAGCGTTATACCTCTTTCAACCACTCACTTTACATACGGGCCATCATGGCGATGAGGCGGTCCATGCCGATGTGGTTGACGTACGCGTGCAGCTGGTCAGCCTCCGCCTCGGCCATCAGCTCCACCAGGAGTACCTGCTCGGAAGGGGGGAGTTGGTGGAAGGCAGGGGACTTGTGGATCATCTTCAACGTGGCCAGCAGGTCGGCGGAGATGCAGACGAGGAGCACCAGGAGGCAGAAACAGGTCAGCAGGGCTCGCATTGTGGCTGACAGGGCACCACGTGATGTTAGGAACATGTGAACAAGGTTATGCAGGAGAACATGTGATGTTAGTAACGTGTGACCAAGGCTATGCAGGCGAACACGTGATGTTAGGAACGTGTGAACAAGGCTATGCAGGCGAACACGTGATGTTAGTAACGTGTGAACAAGGCAATGGAGGAGAACAAGTGATGTAAGGAACGTGTGAACAAGGCTATGCAGGGGAAAAAGTGATGCTAGGAGCGTGTGAACAAGGCAATGGAGGAGAACAAGTGATGTTAGGAACGTGTGAACAAGGCTATGCAGGGGAGCACATGATGTTAGACACATGTGAACATGGCTATGCAGGAGAACACGTGATGTTAGACACACGTGAACAAGGCTATGCAGGGGAACACGTGACGTTAGACACATGTGAACAAGGCTATGCAGGGGAACACGTGATAATGGCATCGTGTGAACAAGACTGTGTAATTATAAGTGTAGCACCAAAGCTTCCGTCCCACGTAAATCAACGCTGTAAATAGTGTCAATATTATGTAATGGTCCGTTGAATGATTTTGTTGACAATTTTGATCATAATGTTATATTTAAACACCAGGGTGAAATTATACTTGAACTCGTTGAAAACAGAACGAGATAGTCATTCCAAGTAGACCAAAGGTCTTATAATTTTGGATTGAGGGCTATTCCTACAACGAGCATTTGTGGGGTTGAATGTAAATTGGTGTTCGTATGTAAACAAGAGTTAGATACGATAAGCATACAAGACGAACATGTCAGTTCCTGAACTGTGTTTGTCACACATCCTTTAAAGAGCAGGTGACTATTTTGATGTACATTGTAAACGTAACAATTATGGAAAATTGTACAACAGAGTTTCTACAATATAAACGTTTATACGACAGGTGAACGTCCATCGCTAAAATAACAGAACTTGAAGCTATTGTTCTTTATTAAAACGGGTTGTTTCAGAAATATTCAGAGTTAAAGGAGTTGTATATTACCACACACAGAGCCTTATATTACTTCTTTCATTTTCGCAGGAATAAATCAAGTATGTTGTATGATCTAACTCACAAGTTGTTGGGAGAGGCTCACTGTCCGAAATCTTTGCTATACCCAGCAGTCTTACTTGAAGTTGTATCACGTGATTGTGTTAATCTTATCACATTTATCAAAAAGAAAAACGAATCTAGGTTCCAGGAGTTTAAAGATTATCGTCTTATTTGTATATCTTATATTCAGTCCCTGTAACCAATTGTACCGGACCGTCTAATGTCAAAGGAGGATTTCATAGTCACATGTTGGGGGTGGGGGTAGGGGTAGGGGTGGGAGCATTATTGACGACAAACGTAGCCTTATAGCGTCAAAGCCTTAAAACCCCAGGTAAATTGTCGCTCTCTCTTTGTGAAGGTCTGACTATCAAGAGTGAAGACAACGACCCACTCACCCTTTACCTGCAGGCATGTCGGGGATGGTATGGGTTACACACAACCAAAATAACGTTCCATAGTAACGTTATATATTTATAAGAAAATAACTAAGCTTGCAACAACTGTTACATGTACATGTGTGCACAGCCTGGCCTTCAAGCAGCAAAAGAAAAAAAAGACTAACTGAGCCAGCTCCTTTTCCGAGTACAGGATGCTAAACACACCATCCCCAGCTCCGCACCAAATGGCCCCTGCTTTAACATAGCTGTGGTCACATTCAACATAAGTCAACATGTTAAAAACGACATAGCCAAATACAGAACAATATGGTCAATTATTGTAAGTACTGGGTGGATGTGCATATACAAATCCATTAAATTATACACAAAATCATCCGAGGCTGGGAGATTCACAGCTGCCGAATCAATCTGCACTGAAGGCAGATTACAGGTAGTAGAACCTGTATGGTTGTCACACAACGTTCTGACCTCCATCTCCCCCTGCTACTGATGCAGGTACGCGGGTCCACTAGAGTACAGGTAGAACTTGACAATGTGGCACCACCCCCTGCACAATCTCACTTTAGGGACCAATAGTATATCTCGTACTTTATTGTTCTCACTTTCCATATGGACCTACTCGTCATATGTAGGCCTCTGTAATATACACTGCTGGCAAAACAATCTATACAGCTGGATTTGACTAACATATGACAAACGTTATAAAAGCGTTACTGGGCTGAAGACATCCATTGGCGTATACCATCTTTTGCCCGACAATTAATTGTAAGAATAGCTGAAAGAATGGCATTGTATGTTTCTTTAAACCTTGATTTGTTTTATTTAATGACCTTGCAAAGCACTGACTTTTAAACATGCAATTGTTCATGACCTGGTAAACCTTTATCTATCAGCAAACGTATATCTGTAAGTGAGATTGGTCGAAAAGCAAGTAAATGCACAAAAATCAAATTGAAAACAACCAGTTTTTATAGATTCCCTGAAGCCTGAACATTGAATGACACGTATTTCAGTATTCCTATTACACCCCGTTTACATGTCTGAAGTTTCCTGTTTGAATGGCGGATCATATCACGGGCTTTTAACATATAGTATCTCACACGACTGTACGGAGTGGAGACATACATAGGTGACGGTATAGGTCAGCCAGAATAAAACTCCCAGCATGTAATCTGGATAAATAGGACCGATGACTAACATTTAGGGAAGAGACGGCATAGGTCAGCCAGAATAAATAGGATTAATGACTCAAATTTAGCCTATTTTAAACTCTCGCTTTAGACCATTAAACACAGCCAATGAACAACATGTCATAATCCTCGATTCATGATAGATAATGCAAGTGTATATCACTATTACTTACAAAGCAAGTAAAATAATAGGTTTTCTTTCAATTATGGCGGGCACCACGGTATTCTTATCATACTTAATGATATTGTACAGCACTTGACCAAATCAGAAAACCTAATCAAATTGTCCTTGTTACAAATTACATTTCTAAAAACAATACTTTGAACACATTCCGGAGTCAAAGATGTTTATTTACTGGAAGATTGAATACATATTCCAATAATGACGTAGTGATGACGTCCTAGTTGCCGGGGTGAGACTCGTGCTGCAGGGCCTGAAATAAACCACGTGTTTATTATAATTATACAATATTAAGTGCAAAAAATAATTAATAAACAAATTGGTACCAATATTGAATTGCATGTCAACTAGTTCGCCTTAAACAAGCATCAGGTCGGCCGTGCCAGGCTAGAGTAGGGTGTCTTTCATTGCGCCTGCTTTTTCGCGACATGTCCATTTTGAAGAATTTATCGATGAAGTATACTGTCTCTACACACCTCTCCGCCACCACTAGGATATTAAAAAGTAGGTCCTCAATACACCAGCATGGATGAGGCCAATAGTGATTGAGTGAGTTTGCTTTACCGCCGCCTGTAACAGTTTGTCAGTGACATGATGTGTTCTGGGCGTCAGATAAAGGCCCGATTTGATGCGGGCCTTAATCCTTTACCACGGATAGGGTGCAGATGAGTGTATGGTGATTTCAAATGTGGGATTCGAACCAAAAAGGACACAACTCTGCACAGAGAATGACAGCCCCTTTCCGTCTTGCCACCCGTGTCTCCCAGTTGCAAATATTTTGCTTCCAGAAAACCTTGTCTGAGTGCTCATTTGTCTATAATCCCCTGGAGCATTCAAAAGGGTACCACGAAAACGTCTGCGACTGCGTGTGCGTGTGTGTGTAAGTGTGTGTAAGTGTGCGTGTGTGTAAGTGTGCGTGTGTGTAAGTGTGTAAGTGTGCGTGTGTGTAAGTGTGCGTGCGTGCGTGCGTGCGTGCGTGCGTGCGTGCGTGCGTGTGTGTGTGTGTGTGTGTGTGTGTGTGTGTGTGTGTGTTCGTGTGTAAGTGAACGTGTGTGTATGCACGTGTGTTTGCGTGTAGGCCTGTGAGCGTGCGTGTATGTGAGTGTGTGTACGTGTGTGCGTGTACGTGTGTGTTATGTGCGTGTTTATATGTACGTGTTTGAACGTCTGCTCGTACGTGTATGTGCGTGAGTGTGTATGTGTGTATTATGTGTGTGTACGTGTGTATGTGCATGCACGTGTGTATGTGTATATGTGTACACGTGTGTATGTGTGAACATGTTTGTACGTGCATGTGTGTCTGTGTGTATGTGTGTACACGCGTGTATGTGTGTACGTGTGTGTGTGTACGCGTGTACGTGTACGTGTGTGTATGTGTACATCTGAACTACAGTCGTACCTTGTTCAAAGCATTGACAACCACGGCCTCTTCATGTTCTGGAAGATCTACAGGAATAAGAATACAAAGCGTTACTGGAGGTAGGTTTCCCCACCTAACTAAGACACTATTAAGCTCTGTGATTATGTCTGTTATGGTAAATATAGACATTGACATTAAATCATTAGAAACGCTTCTTTGCAGTCAGCTGTTCAGCCGATACAACGACGGCATCAGCCTCATAATGTCCCCACCCAATTGAAGCAAATATGATCACACATCTTGTTGTAAACACTCTCCTATCTACACCATCTGAGTTAATTGCTTTCTATATAAGTTATATTTCAATCGAGGTCTACAGGAGAGTGGGGAACTATTGTTCCTGTTTGAATAAGGCAGATTGATGCCGAAATGTCATTACTACTGACCGGAGGTTTCATCCTGTTTGAGTGAGACAGTCTGCTGCCGAGATGTTATTACTAGACAGGGGAGGTTTCATCCTGTTTGAGTGAGACAAACGTCTGCCGAATGACTATTACTGGAGAGGGGAGGTTTCATCCTGTTTGAGTGAGACAAACGTCTGCAGAATTACTTTTACTGGATAGGGGAGGTTTCATCCTGTTTGAGTGAGACAAACGTCTGCAGAATGACTATCACTGGATAGGGGAGGTTTCATCCTGTTTGAGTGAGACAAACGTCTGCAGAATGACTATTACTGGAGAGGGGAGGTTTCATCCTGTTTTAGTGAGACAAACGTCTGCAGAATGGCTATTACTAGATAGGGGAGGTTTCATCCTGTTTGAGTGAGACAAACGTCTGCAGAATGACTATTACTGGAGAGGGGAGGTTTCATCCTGTTTTGGTGAGACCGATTGCTGCGTAGATGTCATTACTAGAGAGGAGATGTTACATCCGGTTTGAGTGAGATCCTTCACGTTGTACTCACGGGAGAGAAGGAGAAATATTTTGTCAATTCCAACTTGAGCCACGTAAGCATGAAGTTGGCCTGCTGCAGCTTCACTCATCAGCTCCACCACCAGCAGCTGACCTTGCGGTGGCAGGTGCTTGAAGGCGTCTGAAGCGTGGATAGTGTTCAAGGTCGACAGAAGGTCAGCCGAGGTCAAGGCCACAAGGACCAAGAGAGAAACACAAAGCAATGAGGTTTTCATCCTGTGAGATATAAATAGACATGTATTAGGATTAAACATTGTATTTAGTAAGCCTTAGCTTGTGGTTATCATGGGAGTGTGTTTGGGGAGTTGAGACATTCTGTGTCAATGATAAACATTGTATTTAGCAAGTCATGATTTGCGGTTATCACGCATGATTTTAAATATTCTGTATTGGAACTAAACATTGCATCTAACAAGTATTGACGAGCTAACTAATACCATCCCCAAGCACACCAGCAAGATAACCCCTTTAAATTCTATCATCAACAATGTATTCTCATCTCATGATAGCTAAAGTTTGCAAGTTTTCCTTGTTAGTGCACATTAGTATATTACAACGTCTCAGCATCAGTGATTAGTCAATCAATATGGGTCCAACTGATCCTTGTCCTTTTCGAATGTGACGTAACTATCATATAGGCACTTGGCTAATTGCCTACATATCATTTTACAATGTCATAGGCAATTCATCGGTCCTAGATGTCCTACACAGCGACACAGTGAAACAAAGTACACTATTTCGGCCAAACCCAACTGTTCTTGAAAAAAGACCTAAGCTGCAGTGTTCTACAAGCACAGATGTAAAAGGAACTAAGCACGGATCCCCTTCACTAAAAGATATATATTTCCAAACTTGACTACACTCAGCTACGCCCTTCTAAGACCCTGGTTTTCGATGTGGTATACTTTAATTTTGATAATGATAACAATTATCCCAGTAGTTTGTCCGATCGGCAAGGACGACGCCATGTTTGAAAACACTGACAGCAGTACCTACCTAGCCTTTAAATTTAATATTTATCCGTAAATGACCCAAACGGATTTCGCTTTTATTCGAGGGGCTCTCATGGTCAACTGTCGAGAAACCTATCCATTATATGATAAACGATTATACATGGAAAAGATGGGTTGAATTAAACTTTCTGTAATTCATCTTTTGAAGTGACGTCATAACACCTCTCATGGCGTTTAGGGGTTGGTCAGAGGACTTTGAGGAAGATATTTCTTTCGTTTCTGTTGTGTTGCGGTTGAAAATTGTTTTACTTAACAATATTATGTTACTACAAGGCAACAAGACATGAACGTTAATTGCCGTTTTGCCACCAAAATGAGAAAATAATATTTCTTGATAATCTGACATTATCTTGACGGCGGAAATATTGTCACAATGTTGACCTATGTTGATATGTCCTTATGTCTCACCCACAGATGGAGCACAATAGACGATACTCTGTGTCAATTATTACCAATTTTACTTTTTAGTTTGCACTGGGACTTATTGGGGGTATATTTGGGACTTTTCACAGTTTTGAGAGCACTTGGAGGAAGGTAAGTAGTTACCTTTGAAGTAATACAATGTAGAAACATTTGCCCACTCAATACGTTTGCAAAACCTGATGTGAAACCGCGTTAACTTGGAATCCTACCGACAGTGAAACAAGTGTGGTCATCGGTAGTTCAGAAGTACTATAAAGGTTATACCTATCAAGCCTTGGGACTCTTAGAGATTCCACTGTGCCCTTAGAACAGCATCGTCTTAAACGCCTTGTTTACCAAGTAAGACATGCCAAAATGTACCGTTAATGAATGTTCCCAATTTCGGACTGATTCGAGTTGCAGCTTAGTAGGTGATCTCACCACACAAGATCAACTCTTTGCAATGAAGTCTCATATTACACAACGCAACAATAACAGATGTTCCGAATTCTTCAGACAAAGCATGCGTTATCGATTGTTTAAATTGTTCATGTCAATATGTTCTTGCGTTCCTGTGTGTACATAAACACGAATCAAGTCGTTATGTTAACCTGTTTGTTAACTCAGTTCTTGGAAGACATTCACCATCCATTTTCAGAACAGTTTAAAGTTGGATGTGGCAATATGGTGTTTGTTTGTTGTTTGTGAAAAACTATATGACGGCGGTCTGTCAATAATCGAGTCTGAAACAAACAATCCAGTCACTGACATCATGAATATCGATCCACGCAATTGAGATATGCAATGTAAGTCGGTAACAATTTATCATTATTACAAACGAGTGTAATCAGTTCAGTGAATGAAACAGCCTACCTAATAAATGAACAGGTCAGGAGAGACGTTTACTGGGACAAGCAGATTAAATAAACAGTCATGAGTATCACGTGGCCAAATGTTTCTGAGATACGGACCGTTCCTCTCCGGAATCGAGGTGTGTCACCCAGTCGTGTTCCACAAACAGGACCACGCGTAAATCTAGGTCTCCGTCTGGTCGTACTCTCACTGTCAGCTCCATCGGTTGGGTGAATGATTCCATCTGACAGATAGCTCCACTGGTAAGGTTTTCGCGAATTACCCCGTTACACTGACAGCTCCACTGGTTGGGTGTCCGTGAATGACCCCTCCTAACAGATAGGTCCACCAGAAATAACTCTGTTTAAATGACAGCTACTCTGGTTGGGTGTCCGTGAATGACTCTGTTAAATGATAGCTCCACTGGTTGGATGTCCGTGAATGACTCTGTTTAAATGACAGCTACTCTGGTTGGGTGTCCTTGAATGACTCCTCCTAACAGATAGCTCCACAAGTAATGACTCTGTTTAAATGACATCTACTCTGGTTGGGTGTCCGCGAATGACTCTGTTTAAATGACAGCTCCACTGGTTGGATGTCCGTGAATGACTCTGTTTAAATGATAGCTCCTCTGGTTGGGTGTCCTTGAATGACTCTGTTAAATGACAGCTACTCTGGTTGGGGGTCCGTGAATGACCCCTCCTAACAGATAGCTCCTCTGGTAGGGTGTCCGTGAATGACCCCTCCTAACAGATAGCTCCACTAGTAAGGTTTTCGTGAATTACCCCGTTACACTGACAGATACACCGGTTGGGTGTTCGTGAAGGATCCCGTTTAACTGGCCCAGGTAAACTGACACATCCACTTAATTGGGGTCCCTGAATATCCCAGGCTAACTGACAATCGCAGTGGTTGTATTGATAGTTCCTGTTAGACCTGAGTTGATGTACATTTGAACTGTTTTGGTGTCCCTGAACAACCAAGGTTAACTGACAGCTACACTACAAGTTGGTATTACATAAAAGTTGTAATATCTAGATAAATTCATTGGTTCCAAAAGAACAATACTATACATTGCATTAGTGATCTGTGAACAAACCATCTCGGTGGAAAGATGTGTAACTGATGTATGTGATCAAAACAGGGAGAAACATCATCACCAATGTAAGACATCATCCCCAATGTAAGAATGTATACATCCCACTAATAGGGAGTAGGATTCGGCGACATGTTGCAAATAGTGTTTAAGCTACGCCAACGCAATTTGAATCTTGAATCTGATAATGACAGAAGGGAAATAGGCCTCCAGGAATCCTACTGGAAACGTATTTCCAAAAGATCTCTTATAACGGTGAACACAATTTCTTTCTGCACTTGAGTGAAGACAACTGAGAATTTCAGCCCAAGTTCATTACACAAGAAGTTGCATGATCGCCATGGTCCAAAACGACATACGTTACACAACAGGGTTAACAAAGACAATGTTGTGGCTCTTGCGCTAGGCAGCAGTAACCCCAGGTCCATCACTGATATGCATCTCTGAGAGAGTGTACCTGGGAGCTCCCCTGACTCACGTGTGTCTGCACAAGCCAGCTCGCTACACAACAACATAGATCCCCAGTAGTCCACTGTGAAGGATCATGGCAGGTTAATGTTATAGTTGGGAACAAGTTACAAACACAGTCTTTGTACAGTCACACCTGTGACACTTGTGATTGTTTCACAAAATAGAAATATATATAATCTGACACTTGGATTGGAGTCTGCCTCCCAATTCATTTGAGGATTCAGCCTTTGTTGACAATGTTTTGTATGCACAGGAGAATCTGAAATCCAGCCAAGGCACTGATCACTGCTTAAATGCTGAGCTGACTGTAACATATAACACTGAACGTAGAAGTTACACGTGTACTCTTAGGTCCAAATCTTCAAATGATTACAGCCACCAATGTCAACACTGACTGGATCAGAACAGTTACGTGATCCTGAAATGTTGATCTGTCTCTAACCTGAATTAAACTGAATTCAAAAGTTCCTTTTCAAACATATGTGCTCTGTAGGCCTAAGTCTTCCAATTATTTCAGACACTAATCAACACTGACTCGGTGGGAACAGTTGAGGGATGCTTCTGTCAGTCTGTCGATGTCTGTAAGTTTCGTTATTTGCAATTTTGTATGCATCTTCTTTCTTGGGCAAGTTCGTCAAAGGCAAGAAATCCAGTCAGTCACCCCCCCTGCCCCAATACAAGTATTATCCGGGTATGATTATAACAAATGTATATTTACAATGAACAGAAATATCAAATTTCCAAATATTGGTAGAAAGAGGCAACACCTCTTTGTGAATTGTCAGTACACCACGTTCATTACAGTTATATCAAGTATGTCAACTGAATGTAAAGTATTGCTCTAAAGTTACAAATAACAATACTGTATATCGTGATAATCTTCCCGAGGCAAGGGAGTTAACTGACTGTAAAAGTCCAGTTTCCACTTTTATAGTCGGTTAGCTCCCTTGCCTCGGGAAAATGTATCCTGACAGACAATTTGAATGCGACTAACCGATGCTACGTTTGCCGTCTGTCATCACATCTTCACGGCCCATCACCTTGAGATAGTAAAAGAGCTGGCCTACAGTCGGGGACAAGTCTGGTCTCCTCGTCCAATCGTTCAGCACCTCCGTCGTAGGGTCTCTCTGTCGGCCAAAGTTCTGGATCTCCAGGACGGAGAAGCCAATTTGCTCGGCCAGTCCATTATAGTCTGGTACAATGCCATCTTCATTCAGCAGCTTCTCGATGTTGAGGTACTGAGACAGCTTCTTTCGAGCTGACACTCTGAGCGCATCCAGCGACACGTTTCTGCAGCACGAGAGAACAAGGAGTGAGGGAGGGAGGGAGGGGACTATTTTAGTTGTGGAATTGTAGGTGTGAAATACTAGTATTCGAGGAATATTACGATGGAGGGCTTCTCAATCCAATGGATGTGGACAAACTTTCATAATTGTAACTGCTTACTATCTTGCTCCTGATAGAATGACATCCAGAGAGTTCGTAGATGGTTCAGAGAATTCTTCTTGTTGGAGCACTACATATCACTCAAAGTTTATTGTGGCACACTTGAAAATACATTTTATCCCTGTTTAGCTATCATCAGAATCCATATTTCAATTAACATCAACTGTCTCGCTTGAATAACTGTTCGCAGGTTGAACGTGCCAGGCTAATTTACAGCACATGTCAAAATGAACATTTCTATTTTTCTGTTATCAAACCTATCACATGATAGTAACGTGAGTGCCCCTTTACTCTCATATGAACAAATTACGCTACACTTGTAGGGTCTCATTTCAAACATGAAATAACCCAAAACGATTTTCTTAAATAACAAAAATGATTTCATTTATCATATATTCGGTGTGCCGATTGCTGGGTACACGTTAATAAAGCTATCTCACCCTGTGTTGTGTGGCTTTTACAGTAGAAGTTCATGGAATCACCACCAAACACTATTTTAGACAGTCGACATTGACAAGGAAAACCATGACATTCTTTTCTCTTCATGCGGCCTAACTCTCACAAAATGCTGTGATGTTGAAACTGTACGATTCCGACTAAATAATAAGCATAAGAATGTGTCTGTGGTTCTCTATCAAACAGTGAGGACACCAGGTGTTAGCAAAAAGGTGAGCGTATCCTGCTCCAGCGTAACCCAGGCACACTCACTACAACCAACACAAGTATTGACTCTATAAAGTTATATCCGATATTCTTCTCCGAAATCAACTCATTGACTAAATTAATTAAAGTGATTTCAACAGGAACTCAGCGCGGTCCCAGCAAGGTGTTTTCGTGTTGGTGGTATTGATATCAACGTCGGACAAGAACCGCTTGAATGTAACTCTTCATTTATTATATACAACGATGATAATGTCTCTCGTTTGAGTAGTAAGATAAGTACTTAGGGAGGCAGACAGATAGACATGAGTAGCACACTAGACGTAATAAAGAGCTTCCATATGACCTCCAAGAGCAACTGCAGTCTGTACAATATACGCCTGTGATTGCCATGGCAACACAACACCAACAATAGCCATTGTGGGTTGGTTCAAGATTCCGCTTTGGATGTTTTACAGCAAATGACGATTTGAAATTTGGGATTTTATATATTCCACTTCCGTATTGAACCTAAAAGTTCTAAATGGTCGTTGTCGAACGGATGTAATTTGTCTGATATCCCTAAACCCTAATTATATCCCTTCCGCCGAGTCCTTAAGTCTAGATTTTCAATAGATTCGGAATCTCCAATCTCACGGGGGTGCCTTTTCAATTTATATGTAGTTGCTTATTTCTATCACAATAATATAGTTTCAGTGACTAAGCGTTAGTCTAGAACGGATGCATGATTTGATGACTTTACATTTCTTGCATCAACAGCAACAAGTGGTGTTGATTATTTCATCGTGTCAGGTGATTTGTTTACATCGGATCTCGGAGTGTCTCGCCATACTTCCCCATCAGCTATTCATTTCAATCCCGTGACTCTGATATCGGATCAGGCCCTCCGCGAGATGCACGCCACCATCGGTACTGTTTTAAGTTTCTTTGGGATATTAACTTTGCGGAACTTTTAAGAGAAAACATTCTGTCAACAGATGTATCATCTATATTTGAGTGGGTTTTTTTCTGCTGCGGTCTCATATTAACGGATATTAACAAGTCATGTTTCAAAGTGTTATTCAACAAAATCTATCTAAATTTATAAATGGTATATTCTAAAGTATAGGGAGTTTAACCAAACATGATAAAGGCACCCGAATCTATTTATAGTTGTGTGAATGGATGGGTTAAGGCTAATGACAATGTTTGGAACATTTCAATTGCGCACTATGTGTTAGCCAAGGCTGTGCGATGAGTCCTATCCTTTTCTCAATGTTTGTCGATGAACTTGCATAACAAATAGAACCGTCTTGTGTTCCATGTGTACAACTACACGCTCATATTATACAAGTTGTGTTGTTATTTGCAGATGATTTTGTCCATTTGCATGATACTGTAAACATAAGGGGTACAAAAACGTGTTGATGTCTTAAAAATGTTTTCGTGATAACTACCATTTGTCAGTTAATGTAAATAACAATAACATTGTTGTTTTCAGAAAGATGGTGAATTTGTCAAGAATCTAAAAAATAGTGGACTCATAAAATCGTTATATTTTCTGCAGCCTTTTTATAAATATCTGATTCCAAAATCAGTTCAATTTACTGTATGGCACTGAACTATGGGGTGTTAATAAATACCAGGATATAGAAGTTGTACACATTTTTATGTGTAATCGATTTTCATGGTGTAAAGCAGTCTTCCTAAAATCATGTTGTTAGAGAACAGTGCGGAAAATGCCAAGTGTACATATTGGCTATATATGTGTTAAGTAATGGTCTGAAATAAATAAATATTATGATCTGTTAATGTTAGACCGTGAAACGTAAGACCAACTGAGCATCAAACGTTAACACATTCTATTCTCTAGTGGTTTGGGGTGCATTTGGGAATTGCAATTATTTATAAGCAACATTGTCAGCTTCATGTCTGAATATATACTTCGTCTGAAGTTTCCTATTAGCAAGATTGATATTAACCATAGCATTAACCCTTTTTAGTTTATTCAACATAAATTTGGTTCAAAATAATATTTAAAAGAAAGCAAACAATTACATTCATAACTAGGACAGTAGTTGCTCAGTTCAAATGTTGAACCCACCAGCCTAACATTGAGACTAAGATACAAAAAAGACCTAACATATCAAAGGTTGTGTTTCGATTGAAAAAAGGGTCAAGTTGAAGATGAATATCATTTTGTAATAATTTTAGTTTCTATCGTTATCATTTGTATATATACTTAAACCCTACCTTATGTAGGATAAATAGATTGATGGCTTCAAATGATGTATCCCTGTTCAAAACATAGCTACATTTATCTTCAATGTAATGCGGTTGGACTTGTGTTAATTACATATAAATATTGCATAATGTACATTACATTCTTCTTCTTCTCTTCTTCCTCTTCTTCGTTTTGGGGGCACGGGTGGCCCAGTCGTCTAAGGAGCAACTCGCTGTACAGAGTTGCATCCTTTGGGTACGACAGAAACCTATGATTGTGGGTTCGAATCTTGGTTCGCCCCGATTATGTTTCTAGGTTTGTCAGCACCATACCCGTGCTCGTGGGTTTTACCGAAGTGATAAACGTCTGAGACCTGCATCACTTCGGGCTTCCCTCCCACATTAAGCTGACACGCCGTGATATAACTGGAATACTGTTCAAAGCGGCGTTAAACGCAACACACTCACTCACTCACTCACTCACTCACTCTTCTTCTTTTTCTTCTTCTTCGTCTTATGATGATGATGATGTCAGGATTACCACAAGTTATGTTTTATTAAACATACTTTTTTCGGTAGATTATGCAATTTTCCAGTCTGAAGAGTATATACTTCTTTGTTTTGGGACATGCACAATTCGCAGAAAAAGTTACCGGAAGCTGACGTCTCAACAGGGGGAACTTCAAGCATGGATACAACTGCGGCCAAGTACCCCAAGTATGACCTGGTCCGGTGCGAAATACATTATTAACGAGCTCAATAATAGATCCAATCAGCTTTCGTCAATGACTGTTGTTTAACAATCATGAAATACTTGTTATTTGTTCATGTTTTCAGGGCAATAATTCTCAATAGGGAACCCCGAACTAGTACTAGAATCGGTTTTACGTAAGAGCTTTTTCAGGTTAAACAGTGCTCCATATGAATCGGAAAGTCTGATGAGGATTGGCAAAATGAAATCAAGATAATTTGGCCAGGAAGGTTTAAATAACGTTTCAAGTTTATATCTGATCTGATATCGTTCAATAATGGTCAAATAGACAATTCTCACTTACTGGTTTACCCACCTGAACTAAAAATAAAGGAGACCAATAATAAGCAATGTTTCATATTTACATCTATGCATAAAAGATTAAGAGTGACAAAAACTGTCCACAAGACTTTAACTTTTCAATAGTCAACTTTACTTTTGTGTCGAACAATATTCCAGCAGCTCCCACCTTTGGTGTCTACATGTCACAACTTTTGAGATACTTTCGAGCATGCTCTTTCTGCGAAGATTTCAACGAGTGTCATGGGACTCTTGCCAAAAAGTTGTTTGATCAAGGTTGCGACATTCAAGGTATACACCTTTAAACAGTTGTGTGATGGACATGGGGAGGACATTGCAATATTCGTCGCATCATTGACACAAACGATGTCCGATATAATTTCCTATTTTGACTTGTACTAAATGTTCAAGTGGCACTTCACTTGCCTTTGCGTGTGTTTGTGACTGGTGCCACCGAAGAGGCAGGGTACCTGATAAGAGTCTCAACATGATGGTGATCCATGGTGTACACATGTTCATAACACAGTCGTAATGGAACAATACTTGACACGAAGCCCCCAATGAGTCATGTCGTGGTATGAGCTGATATGTATATCAAAATTTGGTGGTGTGATCGAGCAATAAGCATCATCGCATCCACAGTTCCATATATCCGACAAGGATGTGTAAAGGGTCTTCTTTCATCTAGTTAAAACCATTTACAAAGAGATGATGTATTGATGAGTTGTTTCACTGTAAGTATTGATGAGTAACGTGGCTTACCAATGTGAGTCAGGTTCATGAATTGTCGCTCAATATTCTGATCAGTTGCTATGTGTTCACATGCACCGTCACCGTTTCCTAAAGATAATAAATAAGGTTATTCAGTTTCTTAGTAACAAAATGCGACTGAAGCCTTCAACTGGAAAATAAATGATGTGGGTTGCAAAAATGATGGATGTTGGTTGCTAGTAACGGGATGTGGGATATGAAAAGGAGATCTGATTTCATGGCAGGGATATGCATAGGTAAAGGTGAGAAGGAATAGGGCTGCACGTTCATGTGTGTGTGTGTGTGTGTGTGTGTGTGTGTGTGTGTGTGTGTGTGTGTGTGTGTGTGTGTGTGTGTGTGTGTGTGTGTGTCTGTTGTGCATCCAATGGAGCTTACCCGCCGTTTGGATTTAACTTAGGGGTAGGCAGTACGGTCGGGTCTGTTGTGTCTCGCTCACCAATATCATGATGGAATCGACACATCATCGTCGTCCGAATTAGACGCCATGTCACTTAGCCTATGTTACTTGCACAATCCGTCACATTGGTCATGGTTGAACTGTCGAGGGTAGTTCTACATCTGAAAGGGAGGAGTTAAATCAAAATGGTCACTTCTAGATCCTATAATGATACATACAGTTCGTACGGTGGCGCTGTTTACTAATACAATGAACTTATGTAAATTAACTCATGCGGAAAGTAACCGTTGATTTTACGACATGCGAAATAGCTCACAGGAGTTGTGCGCCTTCACTCAAACCCGGCGACACTTTAATGTAAATGTCATCCTAACAGGTTGGTGGTATCGCCGCTAGGCGACTGTATGACCCAGTCCTACTTCCTGTTCGAGGTCGTGATTGCGTGTTCTATTTATAGCATCTAGGCTGAAATCCCAGTCATGAACAATGGAAATATAGAAGGATAAAAATAGTAAGTAACAGTTACAGAATGTAATCATAAACCATATCATTTCATGGAAGGACAGCTGGGGTACGACAAGGGCTCTATTCGGCGCATCGGATCTTCATAATATAAGACACGAATTTTATCTGATGTCTTCACAATATGTAATAAAAGCTAGATCGACTTTGTCCATTTCAAAACGTGCCTGTTTTGGGCCAATAACAGCAGTGTATAGCTGAGGATGAAATGTGTCAAAGGATTATTGTTTGGGTTTTCAGACAGGAATTATTCTTTCAAACATGTGATGATATGATAATGTAAGTCTTTGATCTAAGTAAGACCCTTTCCATATTCATCGGAAATCCTGCTCCAAGCAGAGTCGATGGTACGATTCCGACCATATCATGAACATATGTTTATGAATCAGTGTCAAACAGTGATGACACCAGGTGTTCGGGAAAAGGTGAGCGTATCCTGCCCCAGCCGATGGCACCAGCCACAAACATATGCAAAACCATTTTTTAATGATCAACTGTTCACCTGAAAAAAAACAGGAACAAATGTGGTGCAAATCAAGCAAGGGAGTTGCATATAGTCGGAATTACACGGGACAATTAATGTCCCGTGCATGTATAGAAACACAGGATGCTTTATGCTAAAACGGAAATATTTACTCATGAAGTTGGAACAAGATACCGTTTACATGTTTCAGCCTTTTTCATGTACATTGTACTTGATCAAACCAGAAGTCAAACACTTGCTAGTGTCAGAAAGAAAAAAAATAGGCTACTTGTCATGCATTTTATCTTTGTCAACATTTCAACATTTCCCCTAACTTTTGAATTTGACATTTCCAATGAGCAATAATTTAAGGGACTTTGTCACCCCTTTCTTTGTCAACATGTCTCCATCAGATTCAAACGAGATCTTGTACGCATTAAATATCATACCTTAACGTTAATTAAACACATTTTACAATATATAAGTATATATACAAAACTGTTACCACATATAATATTTCCACACAAACTTGGGTTCAATGTTATAGCATGAAATGTCATTAAGTGTGCAATATACTATATTCCTGAATAAGCTTACAAATATGCCGTGTAATCATTATGCGTGGGATATGCAATCTTGTGTACATTAACCATACAGGTTGAGCGAGTAACCTTAATATAGGACTATCCATGGCGCGGGAGTGATGTTTACACTTGACTATTCGTTGTGCATGGGCGATTTTAATATAGGACTACCAGTATGCATGGTTCGTGCGTGAGTGATGTTTACACTTAACTATTCGTGGTGCATGAGTGATGTTAATATAGGATTACCAGTATGCATCATGCGTGCGTGAGTGATGTTTACACTTGACTATTCGTGGTGCCTGAGTAATGTTAATATGGGACTACTAGTATGCACCATGCGTGCGTGAGTGAGTGAGTTTGGTTTTACGCCGCTTTTAGCAATATTCCAGCAATATCACGGCGGGGGAAACCAGAAATGGGCTTCAAACATTGTACCCATGTCGGGAATCGAACCCGGGTCTTCGGCGTGACGAGCGAACGCTTTAACCACTAGGCTACCCGACCGCCCCTCCATGCATGCGTGAGTGGTGTTTAGATTTGACTATTCGTGAGGCCTGAGTGATGTTAATATATTACTTCATGTTGTGTGAGTGTATGAAGTTAATATACTCTTAAAACAAGAAACGCAATACGGATATATTTGGCCATAAAAACGAAATTTGAGGACCAAGGGGTGCAAAATGAAGAGGTTTAATATGTTATACTTACAGTGACACAGTATTTTGACTCAATACTTTGTACGGTTCCTCGTGTAAAATAATGTATGTTCCTACCTCACACAAATCTGACTTTACGTTTCTTTTTTTAAAGAGTATATATGGCTTCATAGTGCGTGATTGAGTGATGTTATTATATGACTTCATGGTGCGTGAGTGATGTTATTATATGACTTCATGGTGCGTGAGTGATGTTATTATATGACTTCATGGTGCGTGAGTGATGTTATTATATGGCTTCATGGTGCGAGAGTGATGTTATTATATGACTTCATGGTGCGTGAGTGATGTTATTATATGATTTCATGGTGCGTGTGTGAGGGATGTTATTATATGACTTCATGGTGCGAGAGTGATGTTATTATATGGCTTCATGGTGCGAGAGTGATGTTATTATATGACTTCATGGTGCGTGAGTGATGTTATTATATGGCTTCATGGTGCGAGAGTGATGTTATTATATGACTTCATGGTGCGTGAGTGATGTTATTATATGATTTCATGGTGCGTGTGTGAGGGATGTTATTATATGACTTCATGGTGCGAGAGTGATGTTATTATATGGCTTCATGGTGCGAGAGTGATGTTATTATATGACTTCATGGTGCGAGAGTGATGTTATTATATGACTTCAATGATGCGAGAGTGATGTTATTATATGACTTCATGGTGCGTGAGTGATGTTATTATATGATTTCATGGTGCGTGTGTGAGGGATGTTATTATATGACTTCATGGTGCGTGAGTGATGTTATTATATGACTTCATGGTGCGAGAGTGATGTTATTATATGACTTCATGGTGCGTGAGTGATGTTATTATATGACTTCATGGTGCGTGTGTGAGGGATGTTATTATATGACTTCATGGTGCGAGAGTGATGTTATTATATGGCTTCATGGTGCGAGAGTGATGTTATTATATGACTTCATGGTGCGAGAGTGATGTTATTATATGACTTCAATGATGCGAGAGTGATGTTATTATATGACTTCATGGTGCGTGAGTGATGTTATTATATGATTTCATGGTGCGTGTGTGAGGGATGTTATTATATGACTTCATGGTGCGTGAGTGATGTTATTATATGACTTCATGGTGCGTGAGTGATGTTATTATATGATTTCATGGTGCGTGTGTGAGGGATGTTAATAAATGGCTTCATGGTGCGAGAGTGATGTTATTATATGACTTCATGGTGCGTGAGTGATGTTATTATATGACTTCATGGTACGAGAGTGATGTTATTATATGACTTCATGGTGCGGGAGTGATGTTATTATATGACTTCATGGTGCGAGAGTGATGTTATTATATGACTTCATGGTGCGTGAGTGATGTTATTATATGACTTCATGGTGCGAGAGTGATGTTATTATATGACTTCATGGTGCGTGAGTGAGTGTTGTTCCCTAACCTTGCATTCTATACATAATCGTTGTAAGGTTATAAAGAGATGTATATGTGCTAGAAACAAGGTATCACTGCTTGACTCAATTCGATTTAACACGGCTGTGAACACGGTGTGCCTGCTTTAACGTTTACTACTTTAGGGCAGACTGAGGCACATAATCGGGATGATTCTGGGTTCGAATCTACCACCAGTGGATCCTGTCAGCTGAAGACCGTGCCCCTGGCACCGTTAGATCTAGTATGTAGGAATTCGTCAGTAACTACTGGTTGCATAGTCTGTCTGCTGAATAACCCATATTAACTGACAGCTACCCTGGTTGGTTGTCCTTTAATAACCGCAGGTTAATGTGACAGCTACCCTAGTTGGTTGTCCCTGAATGAAAACCACTGACAAGTGCAAATTACATACAACTTCCAATATCTAAATATATTTATTTGTTCTAAAAGATCATGACAATCTATTACATTGCATTAATGATCTGTAAACAAACCAGTTCAGTGGCAAGAGGCGTGACTGGTGTACATGACTACAATTTGAGGAATCATCACCACCAATGTGAGAATCTTAACACAACTTATAAAACCTGTCAACACAAAATAGGATTCAGTGGTGCCATGTTGTATTCAAATGTGTTTAAGAATTGAGCCCTCCTGGACACGTTATAGCCAGTACTGAAGCTACAGGACTCGTCATGGAAATGTAAGAGCAATTTAACATGGAAACCCTACTCAAACATTCTGAGCCAACCGGTGCTCGTTTTATCCCCTTAATGCCGGTCGCCAGGAAGGGTAACAACATGTACAATCTTTCACCATCTATTGGTATGACGCAACCAGAAAATCAAACTATCGACCTTCTGCTCTCTGGCAGATGCTCTACCCAAAAGATTGAAACAGCCCTGTAAGTGGTAGAACATGCACTGAGAGGGCCCTGAGAGGCCAGTTAGAGTTTTCAGGTACATAAATAATAAACTCAGAACTGTGCCCTAAGCGACTATATAAACGCCATACTCTCATAGATGATTACAGAATGGAGTTTGACCTGAACCAAACTCTCAAAACGACAACAGTTCTGTGGTATATAACATACTCTAAATAATTAAGTACTGACACTTGTCTGTCGTATAAACCAAACTCTCAAATATATGTACTATTGTCCTGACCCCAGTTGTGTGGTACAAACCCTACTCTCAAATACATGTAGTATTATCCAATAACTAGTTTTGTGGTATAAACCAAACTCTCAAATACAAATGCAACTGTCCCACCACCAGCGATGTCAAATATATGTACCACTATCATATGTACCATTAAAGAACTGTTCTCTTTCGTTCTCTTACACTGATCAACTGGTATGTTCCTGCAAGGACAAATGAACATATAACTTGTATTGGGGTACCTTCGACAGTCTTACCAGTTCTACCAGAACAAGTTCTAAATGAAGCCTGTAAGAAACAAGTGATACAACTCAAGATCTCATTCAGATTACCCTTCCAGTTGTACTGAAGGTCCTGTGATAGTCTGTTCACACTCTGTGTTTATTTCCACATTGCTCTTGAAACAGTGAACACAATTTCTTTCTGCACTTGAGTGAGGACAACTTCGACAATCTTACCATTTTATATGACAAACAAGTTCTAAATTTATCTCATATAATTATAAGTAATGAGTAAACACTCCTATCCTCCGGTCAATGATACGATCAGCCACATCTCAACACAAACAGCTCTTAGATCTGTTATCCAACCTGCATTCATCTGTTAAAGGATTGTTCATCCCTGCCTTGTTTTAACCTTTGTGGCTTTCTTGATATACTCGCATTGTGTAGGGCAAGTCCTATGTGTTTAATCTGTCAGCACTTTCACATGTACAAAGGGCTCCCTATTTCCGGTAATTAAGTATTGTCATTGTCATTTTCAACTGAAGAAATACATCCAGTGTTTTTCGCATCTGTTACTCAGAGATATTGTTCTGAAACAAAGTAAAGTTAATCTTACAGTTTCCAACAAGATTTTTGAAACATGTCAAATGCTTGTGATAAACAATGTGAAACACTTCTTTGTAACTGTGTGAACGTATATGTCTGTTTTGGAGATTTCACTTCCCTCTCATGTGAAGCCTGCAAGAGGCAAGTGATACAACACAAGATCTCACTCAGATTACTCTTCCAGTTGAAATGAAGATCCTGTGTAGTCTGCTCACACAGTGTGTTTATTTCCACATGATCTCTTGAAACAGTAAACACAATTTCCCTCTGAACTTGAGTGAGGACAACTGAGACTTCAGCCGGAGTTCATTACACGAGCAGCTGCATGGTCGCCATGGTCCTGTAACGGCATCCGTTACACAACAGGGTTAACAAAGACAATGTTGTGGCCCTAGAGCTAGGTTGCAGTTACCCCAGGTCCATCACTGATATGCAGCTCTAAGACAGACTTGTGCCTGCACAAGCCAGCTCACTACACTACAACACAAGAACCCCAGTAATCCATTGTGAAGGATCATGCCAGATTCATGTCATAGTTGGGAACAAGTTCTAACCCTAACCAATTACAAAAAGTCTTTGTATAGTTACGCCTTGACACCTTTAATTGTTTTAATAAATAGAAAGATTATAAATCTCAAACTTAGAATGGAGCCTGCCAATTCATTTCCAGAATCCAGTCTACTGACAATGTTTTGTACGCACAGGAGAATCTGACACCCAACCAAGTAACTGATCTTGCTGGAATGCTGAGCCGTTGGTTGTGTAATCAAATTGATGAAAAAGTTCCATAGCCAACATATGTGCTCTGATGGTCCAATTCTTCAAATGATTACTTCCACCAATGTCAACACTGACTGGATGAGAACATTTACGTGATGCTGAAATGTTGAACTTAACCTGAATTAAACTAAATTCAAAAGTTCCTTTCCAAACATATTTGCTCTGTAGGCCCAATTCTTCCAATCATTTCAGACACTAATCAACACTGACTGGATGGGAACAGCTGAGGGATGCTTCTGTCAGTCTGTCGATGTCTGCGACGAGGGGGAATGGGGCTTGATGACTGCGTGGATGAGGACATTGATGCCATGGGGGAGCCTGGAGAAGCACTCTGCACTGGGGACCCTGGTTCCATTGGAGTGTGGTCGCCGCTTGATCCAGGGGAGTTGGCTGCAGCAGCAGGCCTGGAGGATAATGAGGAGGAGGGAGGAGAGTGGATGATGGGTAGCGGTTGGCTGCTACTGCTGCTGCTGCTGCTGCTGCTCCCACTGTTGCGATATTGTTCTTGATCCAGGCTAAGGGTGATGTCTTCCAATGAAATCTTGTCATTTATCTGCAGCTCCTCAAAGTTAAGGGGAGCCTTAATTGCTCGGGCAAGCCGGTGCCAGAACCACTCCATCAGGTCTCGTTTTGTGAAATCACAGAGAGTTACGTGGCGAAGGATCTGGGGTATAAAGCAGGGTGTGATGAGGACAGGCACCAACTTCTTGCTGCGGGAACCTACAAAACAAAGAAAATACATGCACAGATGGAAAAGTGGAATTGTTAGATCTTATCACACCTTGCGCTATGAAAACAACAACTTTTGTACTTGTTGAAGTGGTTTAAACATGTGATCCCATCTGACTGCAACATATACATCATGTACAACACTATATGTATGACACATCTGAGACTTGCACCACTTTAGGACTCACTCACTCACTCACCCAATCCACCCACTCACCCAATCCACCCACTCACTCACACACTCACACGAGTTGTCCCAAGTTGTCCCATCTATGCCTCTCCTATTGACAAATCACATTTCTGGTGTCCCCCGCCGTGATATTGCTGGAATATTGCTAAAAGCGGCGTAAAACCATACTCACTCACTCACTCACTATTGACAAATCAGATTCCGCCTCTTGTATCACTTACATTTGCTTCAAACAAAATGGCAGTACCCAGTCAAGACAATCTGATCAATAATCAAGATCTATATTGTGATAAAACGGGCCTTACATCGCAAAGTGCATCAAATCATATGAGCACCTTGATTAAAAACATGAAAAGTTTTCGAAAATAACTGTTGATGGCGTGTTGGAGGTGCACATGCTTTGCAAATCTTGCAATCGACCAAAATCAGCACAACAGTTTATGAACCAGATTTCAATTTCGTTTTGCGATTTTGATTGGACTATGCATAAACTCGTTAGTCCGGCCAAAATATAACTCCATAGTACCAGGTTAGTTCTGCAAGGGTGGTAACTGGACTTTTAAAGTTACTTAACTCACTTGTCTTGGGAAGATATATTATGATTGGTTAAGATTAACCCTTTTGAACCCAATACTGCCCTGAAATACATTGATCCTCACCTGGCGAGAGACTGTGGGCAAACTTCGTCTGGAAGTCGCAGGCCGGACTCTTTAAGAAGCGGGGAGACATAATGATCACCATTCTTCGACACCTGCAATATCGGGGGAAATACACAAATTACACCCACCATCAGCATGCTTTGAAATTCGGCTTTCTGTCATGTCAATAAGACCATGAGTTAATTCTGTTAGAGACAGTCATGACAACACAATCATCAAGCCCAACATAGTGATCACCCAACTCCCAATTTACTGACCACTTAAATGGAGTGGGTACTACATTACAGCCATTGCACAGCCACATCAAGTTGGCCAATAACACATTTTAGACGGAGCAGGGTGAATCTATTGTTGACAACAGAAACAATGATCCATCACATCAGGGCATGAAACAAGTCCTTATTTCAGTTCTATTATTGCAAGCATGGAGTACAGGTGACCAACAATCTGCACTGGAATCCCAAGGAAGAGACAAGCATGGAGAACTGGGGACCTACAGTCCAATTTGGAATCCCAAGGAAGAGACAAGCATGGAGTACTGGGGACCTACAATCTACTTTGGAATCCCAAGGAAGAGACAAGCATGGAGTACCGGGGACCTACAATCTACTGTGGAATCCCAAGAAGGAGACAAGCATGGAGTACTGGGGACCTACAATCTACTCTGGAATCCCAAGGAGCAGACAAGCATGAAGTACTGGGGACCTACAATCTACTGTGGAATCCCAAGGAAGAGACAAGCATGGAGTAGTGGGGACCTACAATCTACTCTGAAATCCCAAGGAAGAGACAAGCATGGAGTAGTGGGGACCTACAATCTACTCTAAAATCCCAAGGAAGAGACAAGCATGGAGTACCGGGGACCTACAATCTACTCTGGAATCCCAAGGAAGAGACAAGCATGGGGTACTGGGGACCTACAATCTACTCTGAAATCCCAAGGAAGAGACAAGCATGGAGTACTGGGGACCTACAATCTACTCTGGAATCCCAAGGAAGAGACAAGCATGAAGTACTGGGGACCTACAATCTACTCTAAAATCCCAAGGAAGAGACAAGCATGGAGTACTGGGGACCTACAATCTACTTTGGAATCCCAAGGAAGAGACAAGCATGGGGTACTGGGGACCTACAATCTACTTTGGACTCCCAAGGAAGAGACAAGCATGGGGTACTAGGGACCTACAATCTACTTTGGAATCCCAAGGAAGAGACAAGCATGAAGTACTGGGGACCTACAATCTACTTTGGAATCCCAAGGAAGAGACAAGCATGGAGTACTGGGGACTTACAATCTACTTTGGACTCCTAAGGAAGAGACAAGCATGGGGTACTAGGGACCTACAATCTACTTTGGAATCCAAAGGTAGAGACAAGCATGGGGTACTGGGGACCTACAATCTACTTTAAAATCCCAAGGAAGAGACAAGCATGGGGTACTAGGGACCTACAATCTACTCTGGAATCCAAAGTAAGAGACAAGCATGGAGTACTAGGGATCTACAATCTACACTGAAATCCCAAGGAAGAGACAAGCATGGAGTAGTGGGGACCTACAATCTACACTTGAATCCCAAGGAAGAGACAAGCATGGAGTACTGGGGACCTACAATCTACACTGGACCTACAATCAACTTTGGACTCCCAAGGAAGAGACAAGCATGGGGTACTGGGGACCTACAATCTTCTCTGGAATCCAAAATAAGAGACAAGCATGGAGTACTAGGGACCTACAATCTACTCTGAAATCCCAAGGAAGAGACAAGCATGGAGTACCAGGGACCTACAATCTACTCTGGAATCCCAAGGAAGAGAAAAGCATGGGGTACTGGGGACCTACAATCTACTCTGAAATCCCAAGGAAGAGACAAGCATGAAGTACTGGGGACCTACAATCTACTCTAAAATCCCAAGGAAGAGACAAGCATGAAGTACTGGGGACCTACAATCTACACTGGACCTACAATCTACTTTGGACTCCGAAGGAGCAGACAAGCATGAAGTACTGGGGTTTTACAATCTACACTGGAATCCCAAGGAAGAGACAAGCATGGAGTACTGGGGACCTACAATCTACACTGGAATCCCAAGGAAGAGACAAGCATGGAGTACTGGGGACCTACTATCTACACTGGAATCCCAAGGAAGAGACAAGTATGGGGTACTGACGACCTACAATCTACACTGGAATCCCAAGGAAGAGACAAGCATGGAGTACTGGAGACCTACAATCTTCTCTGGAATCCCAAGGAAGAGACAAGCATGGAGTATTGGGGACCTACAATCTACACTGGAATCCCAAGGAGCAGACAAGCATGGAGTACTGGAGACCTACAATCTTCTCTGGAATCCCAAGGAAGAGACAAGCATGGAGTATTGGGGACCTACAATCTACACTGGAATCCCAAGGAGCAGACAAGCATGGAGTACTGGGGACCTACAATCTACTCTGGAATCCCAAGGAAGAGACAAGAATCTATTCCGTAATGAAGGGGTCACATCTATGTTGAAGGAGCTTACCTGTCCTGGATAAGCTTAGCTGAGACTGTGTGTGTGGATGACCCTGGCAGATCGTCTCTCCAAGGAACAAACAGCTTCAGCCCATACCGTGCAGACTCCAGCTCAGACAGCATCTTCTTCACAAACTGCAGGTCATAGCCCTCCGGGTCGTAGCACACGAACGCATCATAAAAAGCTGGTGAGTTGTTCTCAACTGAAAAAAACCAAGTGATACAAGTGAGATAACATTCATTGTCTGAAGCGTTTATTCTATGTGAATTCAAGAATCGATGTTATTGTCAATTGCATCGTATTGGCTTTTGTTGTTGCAATGTGAGAATGTTATTTGTTTGCTTCAAACAAAATGGCAGTACCCAGTAAAGACAATCTGATCAATAATCAAGACCTATATTGTGATAAAAAGGGCCTTACATCACAAAGTGCATCAAATCACGTAAGCACCTTGATTAAAAAAATGAAAAGGTTTGGAAAATATCTGTTGATGTCATGTTGGAGGTGCACATGCTTTGCAAATCTTGCAATCGACCGAAATCAGCACAACAGTTTACGAACCAGATTTCGATTTCATTTCGCAATTTTGATTCGACTATGCATAAACTCATTAGTCCCGCCAAAATATAACTCCATAATACCATGCTACTCCGGCAAGGGTGGTAACGGGACTTTCAAAGTTAAATCCCAAGGAAGAGACAAGAATCTATTCTGTGACGAAGATGTCACTTCTATGTTGAAGGAGCTCACCTGGACTGGATAAACTCAGCTGAGACTGTATGTGTGGGCGATACATCGTATTGGCTTTCGTTGTATACATGTGATGTTATTGTAATGTGTGAACGTTATTAGAATGATGTCTTAAATTAATGGATCTTCAAGATTAACCTTCACTTGAAGCAGCAAGTTTTGTTCATTCACAAGATCCATTTAGAGAAATGTACCACAGCAAAATTATCTACATATTAAATTGTATGCTGATATTATTTACTGTGGCCTAGGTACTACTATGGTAAAAACATGATGAGATTTGTAGTTTGTCAGTGCCTTTTCACAAAACAATAATACAAAGGTGGTAAAAAAACGTAAGACCCAACACAGCTTTTATACATCCCTGTTTTCGGACAAGCAATTGATTCAGAGTATGCATTTCCTTTCAATTGAAATTAAGGGATGCCATGGTTTGTGAGTTTTCTCTGCTGTGGTATTGGTCTACTATTTGATCAAGTGACCACCTCATGTTTTTATGTTAATCATGATGATTATGACAAGCGTCCCCTTGACTTCCATGTTCAGCTTCAAACATCACTACCAAGTCGATGTAGTTTGTGTAGACAGAAAAGCTTCCTACCATCCTGAACAGTCATGTATCTGTATTCATCAGTGTCATGATCTGTGAAATCAGAAGATTCGGGTGTGGAACTCTGGGATATGGTGTCATCCTGGAGAGGTACGACGGCGTCCTGGCGACGTTCCTGCTGTGACACGTAGTGCTCGATATCCAGAACTGAAACCATGAGAGGGGCATCTGTATGAAACACTTCCCAACATATCAGTTACATATAATATGTATCACAACACAAAAGTATCAATGTGATAGTATCAAGACAAGAAAGAAGTGAGCAAAGCTCACATACCCCCCTTATCCCCACTTGTCAACAACATATAGTAAATAGTTTGTTAATTAATGAAATATTACATATTTCTAACTGATTTTAACTTCAATGTTTCAAAAACTAAGGTTGACTTCCAGTGACAATTGACACCCCCCCCCCCCCCCCCCCCCCCCAAATCTCCCATGATACCAGTGTTCACTACGAGGAAGTAGATCACCATGAACACCTTTGAATAATAATTTGATTGAGGAGTTACATAAGAAGAATTATCAAAAGGACCAAAAATTGCTGATATAAAAACACATAAAAAATGGAACAATATCATATAAGAAAATCAGTAAATTAAAAATTTCCATCTAGCCTTAACAGATATGGTAAAGAATTCATAAATTCTAAGTAACACAAAGCACAGATAATTATGATGATCTACATGTGTGCAAAACAATTTTGGAAAACTTATTAGCTATACAAAACCAGTCAGCAAAATTTCTAAATTCCTTCATGTTTCCATGAAAACAGCAAAAGAGAAAACTTTCAGAATCTTATAAAAGATAAAAAAACGTCATAGTGGTTAATGTAGCAAGTTTGCTGAATCTAGGATACATAATATTGTAAACATGGATCGTACAAAAACTCTACCCAAAATTTATGTTTCACCATGATTCCATGGAAACGGCAAAATTAAAAAATTTAGAATCTTCAAACTAGCAAAAGGCACAAGTACTCATTGTGGTTAATGTGTGTAGAAAGTTTGGTGAAGCTAGGGTGCATAGTTAAAAAGATATAGTCCGTACAAAACACCCACCCTAAAAGTTTAAGTTTCTAATGTTTCCATGGAAACGGCAAAAATTAAAAAATTCAGATTCTTCAAACTAGCAAAAGGCACAAGTACTCATTGTGGTTAATGTGTGTAGAAAGTTTGGTGAAGCTAGGGTGCATAGTTAAAAAGATATAGTCCGTACAAAACACCCATCCTAAAAGTTTAAGTTTCTAATGTTTCCATGAAAACGGCAAAAATTAAAAAATTCAGATTCTTCAAACTAGCAAAAGGCACAAGTACTCATTGTGGTTAATGTGTGTAGAAAGTTTGGTGAAGCTAGGGTGCATGGTTAAAAAGTTATGGGCCATACAAAAGCTCGGATGGAAGGACGGACGGACGGACCCTACTCATCGACCCTATGTTTGTTGGTAACACCGGTACTACTTTTCCTACAACTTGCTGATCCTGAGTTTGTTGGTAACACCGGTACTACTTTTCCTACAACTCACCGACCATGTGTTTGTTGGTAACACCGGTACAACTTTTCCTACAACTCACCGACCCTGAGTTTGTTGGTAACACCGGTACAACTTTTCCTACAACTCACCGACCATGTGTTTGTTGGTAACACCGGAACTACTTTTCCTACAACCCTGTGTTTATTGGAACCATCACTAATGGCGCTTTGATGATAATTTTCTGGTTGCCCTGTACCCAAGCAATTTTTACATAATTTCAAAGACACATTAATCATCAAATTACAACCAATCAGATATTTCAATAGAGTCAAGATGTATAAAAATTCAAACAATAACAGGACTAGGGCAATTTGAATGTGACTCACCAATGCTACGTTTGCAGTCTGTCAGCACATCCTCACGGCCCATCACCTTGAGATAGTAAAAGAGCTGGCCTACAGTCGGGGACAAGTCTGGTCTCCTCGTCCACTCGTTCAGCACCTCCGTCGTAGGGTCTCTCTGTCGGCCAAAGTTCTGGATCTCCAGGAAGGAGAAGCCAATTTGCTCGGCCAGTCCATTATAGTCTGGTACAATGCCTTCTTCATTCAGCAGCCTCTCGATGTTGAGGTAGAGAGACAGCTTCTTTCGAGCTGACACCCGGAGTGCATCCAGGGACACATTCCTGCAGCACGAGAGAAAAGGGAGTGTTGGTTGGTTGCTTTGTTGTTTAACGCCGCACTCAGCAATATTCAAGCTATATTATATGACGGCGGTCTGTAAATAATCGAGTCTGGACCAGACAATCCAGTGATTAATATAATGAGCATCGATCCATGCAATTGTCAGCGAGCCTGACCACCCGATCCCGTTAGTCGCCTTTTACGACAAGCATAGTCGCCTTTTACGGCTGAAGACCTATTCTACCCCGGAATCTTCAGGGATCGGAAAAGGGAGGGGATTATTTTTTTAAGTTTGGGGTGTGTTTATGTGTATACAGGCATGTATCAGTAGGCATTCAACTGCTGCAATGACACATCTTAGTCCTAAAAAATACTACTGAAGACTGCATTAAAACATCAATCATAATAAAATCCTTCTATTATAGTTTTAATATCACAATCAGTGAATGAGTGCATTGGGTTTAACATCGCTTTTATTATCATTCCAGTTATATCACGGCATGTCAACTTAATATTGGAGGAAAGGTCGAAAGTGATGCAGGTCTCAGACGTTTACCACTTCGGTGAAACCTACAATGCACGGGTATGGTGCTGACAAACTTAGAAACATAATCGGGCCGAACCGGGATTTGAACCCACAATCATAGGTTTCTGGTTTGCCCAAGGGACGCAACTGGGAAGCGAATTGCGGCGCCTTAGATGACTTGGCCACACGTGCCCCCTCACAATCAGTGATGCGTATGGTATTGTATCACTTTTAGCAACATTCAAGCAAAGACATGATGGGCATGTCTCAGTAAAGTGGATGTTGAAAATCATTTTAAATTACGACTGTTTATTATCTTGCTCATGGTAAAATGGCATTCATAAAGTTCAGAGGTGGTTCAAAGTAATCTTCTTGTTGGAGCAAGTAAATTCAAAGGGCCCCCCGTTTTTGAGTGAGTGAGAATGGTTTTACGCCGCTTGTACCAACATTCCGGCAATATCAAGGCGGTGGACACCAGAAATGGGCTTCACACATTGTTCCCATGTGGGGAATCGAACCCGGGTCTTCAGAGTGACCTCGGCTTTTGAAGTACACTCTTCACATTCAGATCATAAATAAATAGACGATGTAACATTGTATGTTGACAAGATTTTTTAGGCAAATGATGAACAAGTACTCTCACATTACTGTTTATCTTTCACTGTTGTCTAAAACGTAGATCATAATAGGAGCCAACCTATTTTTCCAAAGAGCCAGATGGAGAGTCTGAGATGGGACACATGTTTGCCCAGGTTTCATTTGGGGTTGGGCATATGTATGCAGGGGCTTCGTTGTGTGAAGTCTAATGATGGGAATTCAATTGTAAAAGACAGGTACATTAAATAATAATGTAAATATTTCCTTTTGGTACAATATCACTTACTTTTACTTTTAGGTTGCCAAGTGGCAGGCAGTACTGGTAGATAAATTTAGGTCGCCAATCATAGATGTTCGGAAGATGTTCGGAAGAGTTTTGGAAGAAATTGTCTTTAGTACAAAATGTCCAATTGAGAATTATTTTATCTGCTTCCTGGATAAAAAGCTCTTATCATGCCCACACTGAAGTTGGCTGAACCCTGAGCTTTATTCAAACATTTACTATCAGAAGAAATGTGTGCATAATCAGAAAAAAATGACTTCATGCAATTTTAGATAGCGACTTGTTGTGTAACCAAGGACGAAACATTTTTTATTGTTACAGTCATTATACAATATATCATGTGACTAACCATTGGTCGTCATGGAGATACCCACCCGACCTGCGTACCGACGTTACCTGTCCCAGCCCTAGTGCGTAGTACTGCCATACAAAATGTCACAAGGCCCTCATTTAGTCATGTGAAGGTATTAGCCGCTATATAAATACAAACACTGCTACATGTGGCAACCCAGGGGATGGGGTAACAGCATCTTCTTGTACAGTGTTCCTATGTCCAACAAGGCAACAACTCTTTTCACTTACAAAGAGATGATATATTAATGAGAAGTTTTCACTGTAAGTGTTGATGAGTAAAGATGGCTGATGATAATTTTTATGTCCCAAAGGGTGATAACTCTCCTTTTGAAATGATATAAGTGAGTGTCCAACAAGTCGCTTCCGTGCTAGTTTCCGGCTCAGTGTTCGCTGCAACAACATATTACTCCTCTCAAACGGACCACGTGAAAGGATACTTTGAGGGCTGAGGGATAACCTATTTTACGGTAAATGTTCACATCAATGTGTTTACGGGGTGTTGAAATCATTTTCAATCCTTACAATTGAAAAGAGAAACAATGTTCATTGAAAAGTATCAACATGAGTATATGTTTTGGAAATAAAGTGAAACACACTCCTGTCAATGTATTCTGCTTATCCCACGTCAATGACAAAATCTGTAGATTTGTTGTGACACTGCAGGTTAGCATGTGTAGCATACTCACTATTCAAATATTAACGCCATATAGATCTACCTATTTCTGGCACAAGGACAAATGGAAACATGACCAGACATAGTTTATTATCATGTACGATGCGCGCCCTACGAGTAGAGATCCTAGGTCAGCAGAAAATAGCGGCAAGCAAGTGAATAGCCAAACAACTTCTTACATGGTATTTGGGAATGTACATTGCTTCATTTGGCATTGCCGCAGTCATATTTGTTACGTGTGGGGACGAGTAAGGTTAGGAAACTAATGACGGTGAACATAAAATTCACAATGAGGCTTTTGGAAAATTTCAGCATTGCGTGTGGTGCCAAACGGTGGATGAACGGAGCTTCACTGCCGTTTGCAGGAAGTAATTTTACGAGTCCGGTTTTCTATCACCACAAAGTGGAAATGAAAAATTGTTTTGGAGTTGATGTTATTTGACAGGAATGTCATAGTTACTTGTGAATTTTGATCATTTATTGGATAAAGGGCGAAACAAAAGCCCACTTGTAAAAGATCTTGTTAAAGATCACTATGTATCACAGGTCTGGGCAGTTTTATCCAGATCTACATGGATACTTTTAAGCCTATATCGATCAGAGATCAGATACCGATGTATGGAATCTGTATCAATCGATAAAGGTGTGATCACGTAGTTTCATTTTGAGATATGGTTATTTCACGATCGATTATTAGTTTATATTAAGAAGTTATTAACTATGCCATAGAGAGTTGATGTAAACCATAAACATTTATTTTTAAAAAGGTTTATACAGGAAGGACTTCCATCGTACAGTTTTTCCCCGACCAAGGGGAGACGTACGATAGTCTTCCCAAGTGACAATAATAGAGGGGTCTCACCGGGATCCTGACCAAATTTCCCACTGGGATCCCACAGAAATTTCCTCTAGGGACATCAGGTTAAGAAATTTATGTACATTTGTGATGAAATACTGAAAAAATAGATTAAAAAATATTTCCAGAGCTCTATTTCAAAGGTGATTGATGCCAAATATAAATATATATATCAAGACAAGATTCCATTTATTAAATCAAAATTCCAAATAATGGTAATAATTTGATGAGGAAAAACAGATCTTGCAGTATACATTTTTCAGGTCATTACCCATTTGTAGAAAAATACTTTCCAGAGCCCCATTTCAAATTTGATCTATTCTAACTAAAGATATATTACTTCAGTTTATCAAGGGCCCTAGTCCTGGGTATACCAGCAATATAATTGTGTAGAAAGTTACTAGTCCCTGATACTCTGCTGCTATTTTTGGCATACAATGTTTGTACATACCTTTGTTGCAGATCTTTTAATGATAAACATTTATTTGCACTTTTGGTTTACCGTGATATAGTCTACCACATGGGTGGTGTGTGCTTGTTTTATCATGTGGTTATAGGGATGTTTATTGTAATTGTCACAGTACATCAAACAGTTTGGGAAAGAGTTTGCCAAACCAATTACTTTTGATATGCACACTGACATTTATTTGCTATCATTTGTAAACAGAAGCTGAGGAGGAAGTCTGTAGCTGGTCTCAAAAGCCACTGACAAGGACATGGTGACCCATGTAAAAGAATGGTTCGAGTTTCAGAAGCAAGGCTCAAAAGTGAGTGAGTGAGTGAGTATGGTTTTATGCCGCTTTTAGCAATATTCCAGCAATATCACGGCGGGGGACACCAAAAATGGGCTTCACACATTGTACCCATGTCGGGAATCGAACCTGGGTCTTCGGCATGGCGAGCGAACGCTTTAACCACTAGGCTACCCGACCTCCCCCAAGGCTCAAAAAGGCGCAAGGAAAACGTAAAATGAAAAACAAAACTGCAGCTAAGGAATCTGTAAACAAAAGTGCTAAATTGTAAAGGCACAAGGAAATCCAAAGTTGTTTCTGCACTTTATATGACAAAAGATTTGTTGTTGACAACTTATCTCTCACAGGGTTATGACCCTCGCTTTATGTTTTTAAACTTGGTACATACCGACAGGTTTTCTTGGATACTACTGAGGTTACATAAAAAAACTTTCCATGCTAATCTGAGGGACATATGTCAGGCAAAATTCAAAAGTTGGTTTTGAGAATGTATTTTGTATGGAGTTATGGCCCTTGCTTCATGCTTTTTCAACCTGATGCATCAATGATTGGGAAAACTAGTGTTTTTTACAAACTGTTGAAGCCACATAAAGGACATTTTGCACGCTAACATGAGGGATATATGTTTAGACTGAGTCTTAAAACTGGTTTTGAGATACATAATTATTACTTAAGGTTCCTTTTCAAACTCTTGTGTAAGTATTAATCATGATCACAAATGATTATCTTAAATAATATATATATTAAAAAATTCAGTATTCTTTAATTTTTCCTCTACTCCTCGTAACTTTAACGCCAGAGCTGTAGCTTTGGAAATGTTTAGTTTATGTGCCCTAACACTACACTTGGAAATGTTTAGTTTATGTGCCCTAACACTACACATGGAAATGTTTAGTTTATGTGCCCTAACACTACACTTGGAAATGTTTAGTTTATGTGCCCTAACACTACTCATGGAAATGTTTAGTTTATGTGCCCTAACACTACACATGGAAATGTTTAGTTTATGTGCCCTAACACTACACATGGAAATGTTTAGTTTATGTGCCCTAACACTACACTTGGAAATGTTTAGTTTATGTGCCCTAACACTACACTTGGAAATGTTTAGTTTATGTGCCCTAACACTACACTTGGAAAAGTTTAGTTTATGTGCCCTAACACTACACTTGGAAAAGTTCTTTTGTGGCATTATTGCGCATGAAATATTAAGATGAGATGTTCTCAGTAATGACTACTGCAGGCAACTACTCTACAGAACATCAGTCTATTTAACACAATGGCAGATGAGGAAACTTTAACGATGTATTAAGAAACAATGAAAGTTTGGATGTTTTGGACTATTGCATGTTGATCGCCATTTGTTTCATAATTTGTGCATTTCTTTTTCAGAAAATCAAAAATTGCCATCAAATATTATGAAAGGTAAAAATACTGAACATCCCAGCTGCAATTGTAAATGAGCTTTTAGCAATATTCCAGCTATACCTGAAATGGGCTTCACACATTGTACCCATATTGTAAATGAGCATAGAATAGAAGATGAAGTCTGAATGACCACTGCTTGGGTGGTGATAGAACCTGAGAACTTGGACAAGGATGATTCTAAACCTATAATTACTGTCGGGCCAATGTCAACCCAATGCTGTGCCGATAATTATTGTTGTCATTGGGCCAATGAAAATACGATGCTGAGCCAATAATAATTTCGAAATAAGGTAGGAGTAATTCCACTTCAAACACATTCCAGAAACTATCATAATGTGTTCTTACGAGGAGCTGTGACAAACCTGAACAAGTCCTGTATTTGATCATGCGATGAAACATCGTGCTTAGATTTGCATAAGTAAACAGTCAACAGGGGTGTGTGGATTATGAGAATTACAGATACCGCAATAATATAGAGCCAGCCATAATATAGAGCCAGCTATAATATAGAGCTAGCCATAATATAGAGCCAGCCATAATATAGAGCCAGCCATAATATAGAGCCAGCCATAATATAGAGCCAGCCATAATATAGAGCCAGCTATAATATAGAGCCAGCCATAATATAGAGCCAGCCATAATATAGAGCCAGGATTAATATAGAGCCAGCATTAATATAGAGCCAGCTATAATATAGAGCCAGGATTAATATAGAGCCAGCCATAATATAGAGCCAGCCATAATATAGAGCCAGCTATAATATAGAGCCAGCTATAATATAGAGCCAGCCATAATAGAGCCAGCTATAATATAGAGCCAGCCATAATATAGACAGCTATAATATAGAGTCATACCAAGTATTCATATGGCTATTAATTGTTTGGTCTATTTTGTAGGAAGGGCCGAGTATTTTCTCTTGGTCACAATCGCAGTGTGCCATGCAATCCTCGCTTGGTCCTTGTCATCTGGGTTATCTTGAAATTAGGCCAAGCCAGTGGGTGGGGTTGGATGTCTTTTTTTAAGAGGTTGGCCCGATCATTAGGTTAAAGGTCGGGTCTGTGTCGTCTCTCTCACCTGTATCGTGATGGAATCGACACATCATCGTCGTCCGAATTAGACGCCATGTCACTTAGCCTACGTCACTTGCACAATCCGTCACATTGGTCGCGGTTGAACTGTCGAGGGTAGCTCTACATCTGAAAGGGAGGAATGAAATCAATATGATGACTTCTGTATCTTGTAATGACACATACAGTCCGTAAGAAAATGCCACTCCTCTATTGGTGGCGGTGTTTACTAATACCTGTTGTCGTCTGTATACTGCGTATTTTCATAGACTGTTGAAAACTTCGCTCATATCCTGTGTCACCCAACCAGGAAGTAAAGTGCGAAATTGAAATAAGTCTTATTGTCGTTATTGGCCGTTTCCTGTCTTCATTTTTACACACGTCTTGATAATTGCACTGGTATAACAATTCGTTAAATATGTACGTGTTTATTTATTACGTTAATTTACTATTACAGAAAGTAATCTTGCGTGTTACGACATCAAAATGACTACGAGTTGCGCCCCTTTACTCGTGACACCGTCGTTGCGATCCGGCTCGCTGTGAGGAGCTTGGCATCCGGCGCTACTTCAAGACCCAGTTCAGTTCAAGAAACATGTAGGGTGACCAATCGGTGGCTTAAATATACAAATAATAACTGTATTAATCTAGTTGTGGGGTAACGGCGATGATTTTCCCACACCCTATACAAGGTCATATGAATAGTCTGTAGTTGTCCCTTTCCCAGACCAGTACTCGTCTCACGTTTCATTGATATTGAAAATACACAAGGATGTTTCTTTTATATATACTAATGTGTAGAGTGACCAGTTGGAGTCATACATATTAAAAATGATAATTGCATTTATACCAGTTGTAGGGTAGCGGCCATGATTGTCCCACATCCTATATATGCAACACAATCTGAAAAGCCTGTAGTTGTCCCTTTCCCAGAGCGGTGTCAATCTCCCGTTTACTGGGTATGGAAAATACACAAGGATATGTTTCTATTATTTACCACGGACCTATATACAAGTCCGTGTATATACTAATGTGTAGAGTGACTAATCGGTGGCTTAAATATACAAATAATAACTGTATTAATCTATCGGTGGCTGAGTGGGTAAGATCGCTGACTTTGTGTGCTGGCGATTAGGTGCCTCACTCTGAAAGTGTGGGTTCGAATCCCGGATGGGACTCAACCCAAGAAGTACGAGAATCTGTACTTTACTCAGAAATTGTTATCCCAAATATGACATTTGTTGTATTAATCTAGTTGTGGCAAGGCAATCTGAACAGACAGTAGTCCCTTTCCCGGGTAAAATGAAATAATATGGAAAATACGCATAATAATGTGCAAGAGTGACATGCCAGTGGACTAAATATAAACAAGTGAATTGTATTATATCACTTCTAGGGGTAGCAATTTGGTTTGTTTGTTGTTTAACGCCGCACTCAGAAACATTCCAGCTATATATGACAGCGGTCTGTAAATAATCGAGTCTTGACCAAACAGTCCAGAGCATCAATCCACGCAACTGGGATACGATGACATGCATCAACCAAGTCAGCGAGCCTGACCACACGATCCCGTTAGTCGCCTCTTACGACAAGCATAATCGCCTTTTACGGCAAGCATGGGTTGCTGAAGACCTATTCTACCCCGGATCTTCACAGGTTGGTAGTGATTAGGATTTTCACACGCCGATATTTAAGGCAATATGAACAGTCTGTAGTTGTCTCTTTCCCAGACCTGTGTATAATGATATGGAACAAAAAAGGCTCTTTCTTTCATATGTGTAGTGTGAAATGTGTGTGGCGTAAATATAAAACAATGTATGTAATACATGTATATCAACTGTGGGGGTAGCGTCGATGAGTTCCCCACACCGTTTATGAGGCAATATAAACCGTCTGCAGTTGTCCCTTCACCAGACTAATTTTCGTGGCACGTATAAAATGGTATGGTATATGCAAGACTCTTTCTCTATAATTATGTGTAAGAATTACATATCATTGGGGTAAATCTATAAAAAAGATTGTATTCTACCAATTAAAAACATTTTGAAGAACGTTGAATAGATTAAAGGCACTGGCTTCGAATATCCTCCAGCTGTAAACATGTATTTTCCTTTATGTTTAATTATTTATATGAGAATTTGACAACTTAGGATTCAGTGGTTAAGCTTATGTTAAGTCGAGATTCCACTTTGATTATTCAAAATTATTTAAATCCGAGGGTCAACAGAAAATATTGCATAATAAATGTGAGCCAATCAGTTTTCATATATCTGTTTTCCTCTCTGATGACTTACCTCTAGAAAAACGACAAATAAGGGATCAGAGCAAAACATTGTCGCCTGGGTTCAGAAAAGAAAGTTCAGCTATGGTTTGTCAGCTATGTTAGTGAGAATCCGTGAATGTGTATGAGTGAGTGAGTTGGGTTTAACGCCGCTTTTAACAGTATTCCAGTTATATCACGGCGTGTCAAACCTAGAATCATAATCGGGGCGAACCGGGATTCGAACCCACAATCATAGGTTTCTGTCGTACCCAAGGGACGCAACTCTGCACAGCGAATCGCGGCGCCTTAGACGACTGGGCGACCTGTGCCCCCTGAATGTGTAGGAAGAATATGAATCTGTATATACGTTCTAGTATCTAGTCAAACGGATTTTACAAACGTGCATGTATTTATCAGTTTATTGTAGTGTAATACATTAATTACGATGATGTCTAAAGAGATTAAATCAAACTACAGATGATCTCAATCGTCACCTTCTTAACACTACAGATAACAAAATTAATGGCTTTAAATGTGTCAAATTAAATGATATTGAATTAAATATATATTTGCACATTCAAAAAACATGTTCCAGTCTGTATTTTAATGTTTAGTGAAAACAAATATTCTCCTTTACCGTTATTTGTTATGAAAAATTGTCCCAGAATACTGCGTTCGCTTTTCACAAATATTTATTCAGACATAAATGTGTAAAATAGTGTTATAATGTGACTGGGATTTGTCTAATATTAGTCGCGCATTTCGTTTTGTCGTGCGGAAGCTCAAATACAGTATAGTTGAACTATACGCGCGTGTTCAATAAGCGTACCTCTCGATAAACGTAGCGCTGAGGCCTTGCCTGGGAAAGTGACATATACTGACGCGACCAAGAACCGCATGACCCAGTCCTATACTTCCTGTTCTGGGTCGTGATTATGTGGTCTAAGTATAGCATCATGAACAGTGGAAATATAGAAGGGTAATAATAGTAAACTGCAGTTTCATACTGACAGTGAAAGACCACATTATGTTATGTAAAGGCAGGAAATGACAAGAGCTCAAGGGCTCTTAGACGGCGTTCCTAAACAATTTATATATAACTTGTATTTATGTTTTCGCGCCCCACTTTTCACTGTCATTTTAGTGTTATGGTATGAAGTGTCATTTAGTGTACGATGTACTGCATCCATGAATATTCACACATGTATGCTGTGTCATCCATTATCCATTGGATGTGATGTTGGTCCAGTACATAAATGGTGCGTGAGTGAATCATATTAAGATATATATGGCTTCATTTTGCGTGAATGAGCGATGTTAATATATGGTTTCATGGTGCGTGAGTGAGTGATGTTAACATATGGCTTCATGGTGCGTGAGTCAGTGATGTAAATATATGGTTTCATGGTGCGTGAGTGAGGGATGTTAATATATGGCTTAATGGTGCGTCAGTGAGTCATATGACTTCATGGTGCATACATGATGTCAATTATATGGCTTCATGGTGCGTGAGGGATATTAATATATGGTTTCATGGTGCGTGAGTGAAGTTAATATATGACTTCATGGTGCGTGATTGAGTGATGTTAACATATGACTTCATGGTGCGTGGATGAGTGATGTAAATATATGTCTTCATGGTGCGTGGGTGAATGATGTAAATATATGGCTTCATGGTGCGTGAGTGCGTGATGTTAATGTATGATTTCATGGTGCGTGAGGGATGTTAATATATGGTTTCGTGGTGCGTGAGTGAAGGATGTAAATATATGGCTTAATGGTGCGTCAGTGAGTCATATCATATGACTTCATGGTGCGTGAGTGCGTGATGTTAATATATGGCTTAATGGTGCCTAAGTGATGTTAACACATGGCTTCATGGTGCGTGAGTGAGATTAATATATGATTTCATGGTGCGTGAGTGCGTGATGTTAATATATGACTTCATGGTGCGTGAGGGATGTTAATATATGGCTTAATGGTGCGTCAGTGAGTCATATCATATGACTTCATGGTGCGTGAGTGCATGATGTTAATATATGGCTTAATGGTGCCTAAGTGATGTTAACACATGGCTTCATGGTGCGTGAGTGAGATTAATATATGATTTCATGGTGCGTGAGTGCGTGATGTTAATATATGACTTCATGGTGCGTGGGTGCGTGATGTTGATATATCGTTTATGGTGCGTGAGTGAGGGATGTTAATATATGGCTTAATGGTGCGTCAGTGAGTCATATTATATGGCTTCATAGTGCTTGAGTGAAGTTAATATATGACTTCATGATGCGTGAGTGCGTGATGTTAATATATGGTTTCACGGTGCGTCAGTGAGGGGTGTTAATATAAGGCTTAATGGTGCGTGAGTGAGTCATATTACATGACTTCATGGTGCGTGAGTGATGTTAACACATGGCTCCATGGTGCGTGAGTACGTGATGTTAATATCTGGCTTACTGGTGCGTTAGTGAGTCATATTATATGGCTTCATAGTGCTTGAGTGAAGTTAATATATGACTTCATGATGCGTGAGTGCGTGATGTTAATATATGGTTTCACGGTGCGTCAGTGAGGGATGTTAATATAAGGCTTAATGGTGCGTGAGTGACTCATATTATATGGCTTCATTGTGCGCGAGTGCGTAATGTTAACATATGACTTCATGGTGCGAGAGTGAGGTTGATATATGACTTCATGTTGCTTGAGTGCGTGATGTTAATATATGGCTACATGGTGCGTGAGTAATGTTAATATATGACTTCATGGTGCGTCAGTGAGTGATGTTAATATATGGCTTACTGGTGCGCCAGTGAGTCATAATATATGACTTCATGGTGCGCGAGTGGGTAATGTTGAAATATGTCTTCATGGTGCATGAGTGAGTGATGTAAATATATGGTTTATGGTGCGTGAGTGAGGGATGTTAATATATGGCTTAATGGTGCGTCAGTGAGTCATATTATATGACTTCATGGTGCGTGAGTGATGTTAACATATGGCTTCATGGTGCGTGAGTACGTGATGTTAATATCTGGCTTCATGGTGCGTGAGTGAGTGATGAGTTGATGACCTGCATCACTCAATGAATCACTTGAAACCCACGAGCACGGGTATGGTGCTGACAAACCTAGAAACATAATGGGGGTTTATAAATTACCGGGATCCGAACCCCACAATCATAGGTTTCTTGCGTGCCCAAGGGACACATTTCTGCACAGCGAATCGCGGCGCCTAAGACAACTCGGCCACCCGTGCCGTGTCCCCTCATTACGTGAAAGAACCACCATATCCCCCCCCCAAAAAAAAAAACAAAACACACCCCACCCCCCACCCCTCACACACATGCACCACAAAGCATTACAAATGAGCGGTCCCTAACACAGTTAGTGTAACGTTATCAGGACAACGTTACATTATCGGGGAACAAATTAACGATATGTTGTCGGCGTTTGCATTTGACTACAGGTAGTAATCAATATATTGTTTCCTATGAGAAACTGGTGTCTATTGATTGGTGTGACTTTTCCTTCATAGACCTTCCCAATTACGTGTTGTGTGTAAAGATATGAACTGTACACAAACAGCACATGTTTACCATGGGCACGATTCAAGCAGAAGAGGTCTACTATTGATTGCTAAATTTTGTTATAAATTGTTATCCTACAATAAAACAACATTATGTCTTATCCGTCTCATCATAGCAAAAATATTTTTACTTCAGATTGTAAAGACAGGAAAGGTATACTGTGTTATACAAGTAGTAACGTATTAGTAATGTTTTGAGGGGGACAATTACGGTTGAGAAACAATGAAGGTGGGTAAACATATATGTTGTCCTTTATGTGATCGAAGTACAGACGATGAATATCCTTTTAACTTGTATGTGCTAGTTTTGATGCTCTTACTAAAGTCATATATCACTAATGTAAATATGCATGCTTTAACAAGATAATTGCCGCCACAAACGTTACGGAAGAAATGAAAGTAATAAGCTTCTATATTTATTATGCTAAGGAAAGAAGAAAGTATTTGTTATACGAATTCTTGAGATTTATGGCAATATGTCTACCACGTGTATCTAATTGCACAAGTTCTGCACGTGCTAAACAAGTTCGGCACGTGTTGATGCTCTAAAGCATTACAAACAGCTTTGTTCGTTTAAGTCTAATTTTTAAAAATATTTGTAGCGGTGCTATCAACAAGGCACTTACAACCAAAACGTCTAAACGGTTTTCGAAATACTTTTTAAATGTAACCCATATTCACAACCCGATAAAGTTTAAAATTGCTATTTCAAAACGTTTTTCAAAATGAATTTCAGTGTGAAAAAGGAAAAAGAATTCTTTAATTTTGTTTCAGATTTTGCTTTACTGTCTGACACTTGTGAAGGAGACAGTTGACAACACTTGTGATTTAGATACTGAGATAATCTCTAACGAAGTCCCGTGATGCAGTACAGGGAATCAAACGTGGAAAATCGCCTGGATATGGCGGCTTATTCATAGAATTCTCCAAGCATGCATCTTATTGTCTTGAAATGCCCCATTTTTTTTGTATAACAATATTTAAAGGATGGACGCCGAGATGAACCATGTAATTTTAAACCAACATCTTTGTTAGAAGTACATGGCAAATATTCGCTAAGATTTTATACAAAGGACTCTATAATAATTTTGAGCGACACGAGAACATTTCGTTATCCCTGAATAAGCCGGTTTTATAACGAGTTATAAAACACAATACAATATATACAATATATATATCATTAACAGTATAATTGAAAAAAACCCATTTGTTTCTACATAAATCAAGGCTCTATTGTCCATTTATGGTTCTTAAAGGTGCATTCGATTCTGTTTGTAGAAAAAGTCTTGTGTATAAAATTTGGATTAAAAATCTTCAAGGTAAAAAAAATCGAATTCACGAAAATATGTACAATGATGTTAAATCCTGTTTATCCTTTGATGGATGACATACACATTCTTTTGGGGTGCGTCAGGGATGCAAGTTATCACCTTTTCTTTTCTCATATTGTGTGAATAATATAAAATGGGTTTAAATGCAGTTGATCAGAGATGTATACAATTGCGTAAAATATTACTTTATATTCTACTTTTTGCAGATGACATCATCTTAATAGATAGAACATTGCTGGGAATGCAAAAACTAAATTAGTTGCTTAATGCAATAAATGAAAATTAAGTATTGTCGTTAGGAGGGATGGGCGTTTATCAATATTATGAAACGCATTTTCTTTGGGGAGGAAAATGATGAAATTTCCCTAAATTATATAAATTTAGTTCATCTATCATTATTAGGTTAGCTGGTATACAGCCCCAAAACACTTCCTCAACATGCCACAAAGGTTTTTAATACTTTGAAAAACAGAATTAGAAATTTTTTAATCTACCGTATGATGTACTCTTTGATATCTTTGATTTTGAGATCTCGCCAAGTCTTCTGTATTCATCTGGCATCCCGGGATTTAATCCTCCTCGACATATTATTAACGTTCATGATCGTGTTTGCAAAGACATCTTAAATCTTTATAGATCAGTTCCCAATATCACAGTCCGAGGAAATCTTGGTAGATAATACATACAAGTTAGCCAACATATGAAAATATTAACATTTTAGATAAGTCATGTTACTCAAACTGAAACTCACATTATACTCGAGACCTGGGAAATGTCTCGTGTTTTGTCCTCGAACTGACTTGCAATTTCTTTTTAACTTCCGTCCTTTGAATGAAATTGTCGGCACAAAAATACATTGTTGGAAGTCTCCATACAAAATTCCAGCTACCCCCACCCCCAGAGAAGTCACGTACGTGTAACTTCTATTGTCAGACAAGTGATTCCCAGATATGAACACCTGTGACGGGCCGTGTGTAAGGTCTGTTATCTTATCTCATCTGCATGGAAAACAAGGAAGCTATTCCAGGATCAGAAAGTTATATATGGGAACCAGTGTTTTGTCCATACGTTCACGAATACATATAGTTATAACGTGCGTTCGTATGTTTATCAGACATAAATGCACGCTTCAGGTGACCAATTGACTTGCCTTTGCATGTGTTTGTGACGGGTTCCACCGCCGGGGCAGGATACGCTCACCTTTTCGCGAACACCTGGTATCTTCACTATTTAATAGTGATTCATAACACACATGCTTATGATATAGTCGGAATCCTATCGACTTCTTTATGCAGAGGTTTCTATTGGATATGGAATGAGTTTTGTCGCTTTATTTATATCATTAATTATAATTATAAGTATATACCCAGATAACACTCACGAAAAAAACACATTTTGTCAAAAAGAAGATAATATTTAACGGGTGTAAATTGCTGCAGTACTGTCAGCAGGAGCGTCAAAGCGTACCGAAGCGCTCACCAACTCACCAATTCACTCAATAACTCACTCACCCACATATTTACTCACAAATATCCTCCACCAAATGACAATCACCAATCTCTCACATGCAGTAATTTGTGTAAAATATGGTTGTCGTATAAAACTGGTTACACTATTTGACGATCAACTCAATGAACCATCGACTCGTAGAAGGATCCTAAAGCAGTGTAGTGATTCTGTGTTAACAGATTATACCGACTCTCACCTGTAATCCCCGCGATCCCCCGAGTTCCCCTAAGTTCACCGGGCTGACCAGAGGGGACACACCGCCATGTCAACGTCTCGTGACCACTGAGGGAACACTTACTTCCTGATCGAGGATAATGTGAGCCAGACTATTTTAACAGTCCCTGATTTGATGTTTCATCACGGAAGCAGATACTCGACGCATTAGGTCCAACATGCAGTCTGACCTGTATGATTACGGGACTTAGATTGCAGCGTTGATAAGGTGTATAATAACGATTTGTGTGAGTCACAGTGGCTTCATGTGTACCTGGTGAGTTATGTGATTAAATCGACACGCAGTCAAGATAGTGTTTGGCAATGATCTATTCTCTTCATGCTCTACCTTCTTTGGAAGTAGACATGCGGAGCAGCTCAGTGGGTTTGATTTTCAAGATTGATACCAAGCGTATTTTTATGTCCCGACACTGTTTTTGCTGGATCATACACTCACTCAAACTCATCCACCTAGGTGGTTCCTCCAGGTCTGCATATAGCGCAATGTGGTGCTTCAACGTAATAAATGCATGGTGTTAACTTTAGGTATGTAAATAAAACGTGGTGTTGCTTACGGGTCTGTGAATAATACGTAGTGTTACTGCCAGGTATGTAAAGAACAAGTGGTGTCACTATCAGGTCTGTAATCAACAAGTGGTGTTACTTCCAGGTATGTTATCAACACGTGGTGTTACCTCCAGGTATGTAAATAACACGTAGTGTTACCTCCAGGTATGTAAATAACACGTGGTGTTACCTCCAGGTCTGTAAATAACACGTAGTGTTACCTCCAGGTATGTAAATAACGTGTGGAGTGACCTCCAGGTATGTAAACAACACGTGGTGTTACCTCCAGATATGTAAATAACACGTGGTGTTACCTCCAGGTATGTTAATAACACGTGGTGTTACCTCCAGGTATGTTAATAACTAGTGGTGTGACCTCCAGGTCTGTAAATAACACGTAGCGTTACTTCCAGGTCTGTAAATAACACGTGGTGATACATCCAGGTCTGTGAATAACACGTGGTGTTACCTCCAGGTATGTAAATAGCACGTGGTGTTACCTCCAGGTCTGTAAATAACACGTGATGTTACCTCCAGGTATGTAAATAACGTGTGGAGTGACCTCCAGGTATGTAAACAACACGTGGTGTTACCTCCAGATATGTAAATAACACGTAGATTTACCTCCGGGTATGTAAATAACACGAAGAGTTACCTCCTGATATGTAAATAACACGTAGAGTTACCTCCTGATATGTAAATAACACGTAGAGTTACCTCCAGGTATGTAAATAACACGTAGAGTTACCTCCGGGTATGTAAATAACACATGGTGTTACCTCCAGGTATGGAAACAACACGTAGTGTTACCTCCTGGTATGTAAATTACACGTAGTGTTACCTCCTTGTATTTAAACAACACGTAGAGTTACCTTCAGGTATGTAAATAACACATGGTGTTACCTCCAGGTATGTAAATAACACGTAGAGTTACCTTCAGGTATGTAAATAACACATGGTGTTACCTCCAGGTATGTAAATAACACGTAGAGTTACCTCCAGGTATGTTAATAACACATGGTGTTACCTCCAGGTATGTGAATAACACATGGCGTTACCTCCAGGTATGTTAATAACACGTGGTGTTACCTCCAGGTATGTTAATAACTAGTGGTGTGACCTCCAGGTCTGTAAATAACACGTAGCGTTACCTCCAGGTCTGTAAATAACACGTGGTGATACATCCAGGTCTGTGAATAACACGTGGTGTTACCTCCAGGTATGTAAATAGCACGTGGTGTAACCTCAAGGTATGTAAATAACACGTGGTGTTACCTCAAGGTATGTAAACAGCACGTGGTTTTACCTCCAGGTATGTAAATAACGGGTGTGGTGTGACCTCCATGTCTGTAAATAGCACGTTATGTAACCTCAAGGTCTGTAAACAACACGTGGTGTTACCCCCAAGGTATGTAAACAACACGTGGTTTTACCCCCAGGTATGTAAACAACACGTGGTGTGACCTCCAGGTATGCAAATAACAAGTAGTATTACCTCCAGGTATGCAAATAACACGTAGTGTTACCTCCAGGTCTGTAAATGACACGTAGTGGTACCTCCAGGTATGTAAATAACCCGTAGAGTTACCTCCTGGTATGTAAATAACACGTAGTGTTACCTCCAGGTATGTAAATAACACATAGTGTTACCTCCTGGTATGTAAATTACACGTAGAGTTACCTCCGGTATGTAAATAACACGTAGAGTCACCTCCGGTATGTAAATAACACGTAGAGTTACCTCCTGGTATGTAAATAACACGTAGTGTTACCTCCAGGTATGTAAATTACACGTAGAGTTACCTCGCGGTATGTAAACAACACGTAGTGTTACCTCCAGGTATGTTAACAACGCGTGGTGTTACTCCAGGTATGTAAATAACACGTGGTGTTACCTCCAGGCATATAAATAACGTGTGATGTGATCTCCAGGTCTGTAAATAGCACGTGGTGTAACCTCCAGGTCTGTAAACAACACCTCGTGTTATCTCCAGGTATGTAAATAACACGTAGAGTTACCTCCAGGTATGTAAATAACACGTAGTGTTACCTTCAGGCATGTAAATAACACATGATATTACCTCCTGGTCTGTAAAAAACATGTGGTGTTACCTCCTGGTATGCAAACAATACGTGGTGTTACCTCCAGGTCTGTAAACAACACGCGGTGTTACCTCCAGGTATGCAAATAACACGTCGTGTTATCTCCAGGTATGCAAATAACACGTAGTATTACCTCCAGGTATGCAAATAACACGTAGAGTTACCTCCAGGTATGCAAATAACACGTAGTGTTACCTCCAGGTAAACCAATAACACGTAGTGTTACCTCCAGGTATGTAAATAACATGTAGTGTTACCTCCAGGTATGCAAATAACACGTAGTGTTACCTCCAGGTATGTAAATAACACGTAGAGTTACCTCCGGTATGTAAATAACACGTGGTGTTACCTCCTGGTATGTAAACAACAAGTAGTGTATGTCCAGGTATGTAAACAACACGTAGTGTTACCTCCAGGTATGTAAATAACACGTAGTGTTACCTCCAGGTATGTAAAGTACACGTAGATTTACCTCCGGGTATGTAAATAACACGAAGAGTTACCTCCTGATATGTAAATAACACGTAGAGTTACCTCCAGGTATTTAAATAACACGTAGTGTTACCTCCTGGTATTTCAACAACACGTAGAGTTACCTTCAGGTATGTAAATAACACATGGTGTTACCTCCAGGTATGTAAATAACACGTAGAGTTACCTCCAGGTATGTAAATAACACATGGTGTTACCTCCAGGTATGTGAATAACACATGGTGTTACCTCCAGGTATGTAAATAACACATGGTGTTACCTCCTGGTATGTAAATAACACATGGTGTTACCTCCAGGTATGTGAATAACGTGAGGTGTTACCTCCAGGTCTGTAAATAACACGTAGAGTTACCTCCTGGTATGTAAATAACACGTAGAGTTACCTCCAGGTATGTGAATATCGTGTGGTGTTACCTCCAGGTCTGTAAATAACACGTAGAGTCACCTCCTGGTATGTAAATAACACATAGTGTTACCTCCAGGAGTAGATGTTGTGATGGTGATGTGGGGAGATGTTGTGATGGTGATGTAGGGAGATGTTGTAGTGGTGGTGGTAGGGGAGTAGATGTTGTGGTGTTGGTGTAGGGAGATGTTGTTGTGGTGGTGGTAGGGGAGAAGATGTTGTGGTGGTGGTGTAAGGAGATGTTGTAGTGGTGGTGGAGGGGAGAAGATGTTGTGGTGGTGGTGTAGGGAGATGTTGTAGTGGTGGTGGTAGGGGAGTAGATGTTGTGGTGTTGGTGTGGGGAAATGTTTTTGTGGTTGTGGAGGGGAGAAGATGTTGTGGTGTAGGGATATGTTGTAGTGGTGGTAGGGGAGTAGGTGTTGTAGTGGTGGTAGGGGAGTAGATGTTGTAGTGGTGGTGGGAGATGTTCTAGTGGTGGTGGTAGGGGAGTAGATGTTGTACTGGTGGTGTTTGGGGAGTAGATGTTGTGGTGGTGGTGTAGGGAGATGCTGTAGTGTTGGTGGTAGGGGAGTTGAGTTTGTAGTGGTGGTGGTGGTGGGAGATGTAGTTGGGGCATATATGTTGTAGTGGTGGTGGTAGGGGAGAAGATGTTGTAGTGGTGGTGGTGGGAGATGTTGTAGTGGTGGTGGTAGGGGAGAAGATGTTGTAGTGGTGGTGGTAGGGGAGAAGATGTTGTAGTGGTGGTGGTGGGAGATGTTGTAGTGGGGGGATATATGTTGTAGTGCTGGTGCTGGGTATATGATGTGGTAGTGATGGTGGGTCGGTTGATGATGTAGTAATGATTGGAGGGGCAATGGATGTAATATAGATAGTGCTAAGAAGAAAAGCAGATTAACAAGATTGTATCACCAAGTTATTTCAGATACTTTATTTAAAACAGTGGCAAACAAAGAAAGATGAGTTGATCTTCCTAGTTGTTGTCCTCGCTGCTTGGATACACTTCCTTGTCACTTCATAAAAACATCCCCATTATCTGTACGCACAAGTACCGTTTTGTGTGCAACAGCACGTTCCGTTTTGTGTGCAACACGGAAGATCGCCATGCACATTGTTGTGAATACAATATTGTTTGCTACTGGGTAAGCCCACATCGACATGGGAAAACCGCAGATTGAATCGAATGCATGAGAACATGATTTTGCTCCGATCTAAGCATAACAACATTTTTTTATTTCCTATTGAACAATCTTGATACTGCCTTCGTTAATAATGTTCTCATATGACAGACATTTAATGTGCATTGTACTGCATGACCAAAGAATTGCATACGTGAATGAAGCATTGTTCTCTGTGACAGAATAATTGTTCTAAGTGAATGAAGCATTGTACTTCAAGCTTGAAATATTGTACCAAGTGACAAACATTGTAGTCCATGCCTGAAGCATTCTTCTCCGTAACTGAACGTACGATCCTTCAATCTTTACAATCGCCGTACCCAACTCTGGTTCATCCGCCCCATCACAAGCCGTCCTTCTGGAACATAACATATCCGACATCCGCACAATCACCAGCCGTCCTTCTGGAACATAACATATCCGACATCCGCACAATCACCAGCCGTCCTTCTGGACCATAACATATCCGACATCCGCACAATCACCAGCCGTCCTTCTGGACCATAACATATCCGACATCCGCACAATCACCAGCCGTCCTTCTAGACCATAACATATCCGACATCCGCACAATCACCAGCCGTCCTTCTGGAACATAACATATCCGACATCCGCACAATCACCAGCCGTCCTTCTGGACCATAACATATCCGACATCCGCACAATCACCAGCCGTCCTTCTAGACCATAACATATCCGACATCCGCACAATCACCAGCCGTCCTTCTGGACCATGTCATATCCGACATTTGCACCATCATCAGCCGTTCTTCTGGACTGCAACATCACCAGTGATCTGACTAACAATCACATATCCTTCTTCGGGCCCATCCCTACCTTGCAACTACTATTTGATGTGTCTGGGACATGATTCACCTACAATCAATAATTTAAACCCTGAGGCTGATAACCACCAAAAATAATGAAATACAGCTCATCATCTCTGGTTATTCTTTATGGCTTCCCTCAGCTTTGACCAGAACCATCCTCGTTTTTCGTCTCTCTGTTTCCTGATGAACTGAAGCCCTATCAACATCCGCGGCGTTTCGTCAATGTCCTCGTATACTATCGGAATGATCTGCTTCTCTCTGGCACCTAGAAGGAGTTTTCATACATTTATAAACGCTAAGAAATGCCTTAAAATTACTGGAATTACATTGATTTCGCTTTATTGTTTACCTGGTGATAAAAACATCACTTGTCGCTGGACATGGGGGATGTCCCGTAGAAAGATGTTATGAAAATTAAAACGAAAACCTATGAATGACGGACTCAACATGAACATATCATCCACTTTTCCCTTGAACTGTTTACCATAAGACATGACTGAAAAAAATGCGTCCCTAATAACTTCCCACGCAGTTGTCTAAATCTACAACTTGTCGGACGTCGACCTTACATATACTTGATTGAAACCTACATCTACTTCTTGAATATCTATTCATGAAATACATAACTGAACTGGTTTAGATAGGATTCTCGATCTTTAAGTTACAAGTAAATTTGCACATGACAACAACCACAAGTATAAATGTTGCCTTTCTAACCAATGGTTAGTTACATATGGGGAGGGGTGGGTGGGTCATGGGGGAAGGGTGGGGTGGGGTGGGTCATGGGGTCCGGCCCCTCACAGCAGGGTAAATAAAAGGCTTCCCTGATGTTATCTGCGCAATCCTATGACCCCAGAATAATACCTCTCCACGATACTCATGAGATGGCTTGTTCAGTCAAAAACCACATTATTGACTGTGCCGAAATGTGATAAACGTTATACAGGAAACAACTTATTAATCTTTCAAGTAAATCTGAAAATGAAATGTTTCTGGCCTGTTTCCAACATAAAATATGAATCAGGAGAGACTGGTTTCAATGGATATATTGTGATGCGACTTTGAAACAAAACAGCATTTATTAACATTATTTCTTTTCTCAAATCAGAATACAATTCACATATACAGTTCTTCTATTCAATATGGACCATTCATATGATGAGTCGAAAGTACAGTGTGACATATTGGGTCGTTATTTGGTGTTAATTAATATCATTTATCCCCAAACCGGTTCTCAGGGGCGTCAATACGTTTTTGCAGCTAGAAACACGAACCAATTCGCATCGGGACAGTAAGTTTGCTTGTCGTAAGAGGCGACAGACGGGATCGGGTGGTCAGGCTAGCTGACTGGGTTGATGCATGTCATCTTATCCCAATTGCTCATGATGTCAATCACGGGATTGTCTGGTTCAGACTCGATTATTTACAGACCGCCGTCATATAGCTGGAATATTGCTGAATTCGGCGTTAAACAACAAACCAACCAATAAGATGTCAGAGATAGCCCACCTGGATCTAACGCTCTGGAAAAGTTGGTGACAAACTGACATGCTTCTGAATCCACATAGTTTCGCGTCAGGATGATGACGACTTTGCGGCGACACCTAGCGGAAATAAACATCAGGTCAATAGCTGTTAATCACTCCGGGCTAATAAGCTTCATAAATATGACAACCGCGAATAGTAAAATGAGAAAACGATTACAGATCTACTAGTAACCATAAGTATCTCTCCCTGTGAAACCTAGCTCAATGTGTTAAAATATATATTGTCTTTGATACATGGATCGTTGAAGTCCATACTGTGTTTTGAAAATATTAACAGGCTGCACGTGGCTTAAAAAAATCCATACAAAGAGTATGTGTACTGTTGTTATGTATATTCGCTTAATATGCTTTGACCTGTCATAGTTTGAAGTGTGTATTTAGGCTGCATGCGAACACTGGTTGGTTTGTAACTTAGATGATAACACTATAATTAACAGCTAATGTCATGGTGTTACAGGTGCACTAGCGGCTGCTACATGGTTACGCCATCCGAGGTAGAGGAGCCGTGCTGTACCGATGTCGTTCTAATCAGGGACAAGATTGATGATACATCAACCTCAGTCCCCTGACCACAGTGGTCTAGTGGAGAGAGCATCTGTCCGGGGAGCTGGAAGTCTGAGGTTGGCGGTGGCGTCATACCAAAACACGTTAAAAGCCTGGCGCTTGGCATTAAGGGGGATGAACGAAAAGACTGGTCAGCTCGGAGTCCACGGCATGATATCTTAGTGGGGTAGTACTATAAAACCAGTCCGGACTCAGCCACACACACACAGCCATAAACACTTCTAAAGACCGCCTCCGTGGTCTTGTGGTAGAGCGTCCGCCCGGAGAGCGGAAGGTCCAGGGTTCGATCCCGGGCCGCGTCATACAAAAAGACGTTTAAAGATTGTACTTGTTGTTACCCTGTCTGGCGCTCGGCATTAAGGGGCTAAAACAAGGACTGGTCGGCTCGGAGGCAGTATACTGTGTCTGAGTGGGTTATTCATGTTAAACTGCGGCATGGTATCTCAGTGAGCTAGCACTATAAATCGGCATCAGTCCGGACTAGTACAAGCAGCCACACACACATACACGTGCATGCACGTCGCTATATAAGTGCAATAATCTTGGACGCGACGTTAAACCCAATTTCACCTCACCTCACCTCACCTCTAAAGGGCAGTCTACCAACCTACCTTCCACCCTACTGCAAGATCACCTCACCTATCCTCCAGAACGTCAGCGATGTCCTCGTACTTGCACCCCCAGGCACCAAATGTCTCCCCCCACCCTACTGCAAGATCACCTCACCTATCCTTCAGTACGTAAGCGATGTCCTCGTACGTGCACCCAGAGGCACCAACTGTGTCCATACCTTCCACCCTACTGCAAGATCACCTCACCTATCCTCCAGAACGTCAGCGATGTCCTCGTACTTGCACCCCCAGGCACCAAATTTCTCCCCCCACCCTACTGCAAGATCACCTCACCTATCCTCCAGAACGTCAGCGATGTCCTCGTACTTGCACCCCCAGGCACCAAATGTCTCCCCCCACCCTACTGCAAGATCACCTCACCTGTCCTTCAGTACGTAAGCGATGTCCTCGTACTTGCACCCACAGGCACCAACTGTGTCCATACCTTCCACCCTACTGCAAGATCACCTCACCTATCCTCCAGAACGTCAACGATGTCCTCGTACTTGCACCCCCAGGCACCAAATTTCTCCCCCCACCCTACTGCAAGATCACCTCACCTATCCTCCAAAACGTCGGCGATGTCCTCGTACTTGCACCCCCCAGGCATCAACTGCCGCTCCGGGAGGAAGAGACGGAGGTTGTGAGGGGAGGACTCAAGGGTGTTCAGCATTTCCTTCGCCAAAAGGATGTCCTTCTCGGCGCAGTTGATGTAAGCGTCGTACATGGCACGTGTTGTCCCGTCTAAAGACATATCACTATTACTCCATATGAAGCTCATTTCCCATGAATTGGCTACCAATAATTTGATCGTAACCATTAACACTTGACGACTTGCTTGCCAGTATAGATACTCATGTCCAATTCAGAGAGGCAACAATGGAAGTATGTTTGGTTTGTTTTTTTCTCTGTGCTGGCTTCAATGCCGATTATGTCATTCTATTTTGTTCAAATTAATGTGGAAGTGCCTCATGTTGGATGAATGATCAAAGTGATGCTGGTTGAAGACTTTTTAGAGGTGAGCAAATGTTTGGTGCAGACAACCCAACGATATTAATAATTGGAGTTATCGGACTATCGGATTCTGGCAGCCGAGACTCTGCACATCGTCTCTTCCAAGATAGAATATTCTCCTAGTAACTAACACATGTCAGTCAACCCTTAATCGTTAAGCCTGAACATATTTTATTCAGTATTAATTGGGTACAACACAATATATGACAACAGAAACACAATGATATCTGAAAAATAAACATTTCTAATGATACGGATCTTGCCGTTCTTGTCATAAACCATTACATTTGTGATTATATTCTACAAACGATCATTCTGCAGCATAAAATATCATGAACGTATGTTGTCTTTGGCTTATCATGTACAATTCCCACTGAACGAGTGTAGACTTGGCTATACTTGGTACGATCAGTTATCACTAAATAATATCTGATATATGGAAACATAGATATATATTCTCAAATACCTCTTTGACATAAATCTGAAAATGTTCAGAGATGCACAGGCTAAGGTTAAATGATGTACACATGGCTTAATGATTGAACAGAGAAGCCGCCTAACTGTACCAAGAGCTAAGATCGTGTAAACATTGGGACTTAGTCGGAATAGTACATTTGACCCTGCTGTAAGCAGAGATTCCTTATGACTATGGAAAGGGTTTTGTCGCTTTAAGTACATGTAATAGAAGATGAGGAAGAGAATGTATGGATGTCAACGTCTTTATTATGGGTGCTCCTCATGATAAAGAAGTTGACATCCATTATTTTTCCTTATGTGTTTCACTTCTAAATGCCATTCCAAGACTTAATAGAAGATGAGTTTAATGCATAAATGAACTCTACTCCTTTCGTAGCACAAATCTATACTTATACTGTTTATAAGGAGAAATATATTGTTATACTATGTATAAGTCGAAATCGATAAGTATATGTAGATATGTATATGAGATATAGATATAAGTGTGTATGTGTGAATGTGTGTGAATGTATTTGTGTGTGTGTGTGTGTGTGCGCGCGCGCGCGTGCGTGTGTGTGTGTGCTATTACGAAATGTTATATCAAATTGTATAATACAACCATTCAAAAATAGATTATGTGCCACGGACCTGTGGCATTCAGTGCGGAAACATGCTACACTGCCGCTAATTGTCCATCAAGTACAGTTGAGTGACTTTCGTGTATTCCTATGCTTTGCACTACCTTCACAGAATCAAGTACAAGCCTACAAACACCACGCCTCGATGGTATCACTGAAACATCACCCAGATATTTGTAGTCCTTAAAACATGATAACAATAAATCTCAAATAATAAGATACCACCACTCGCTGCAGTGACAACGACATCATCAGGTATCCACGGGCATGGTTTACGACAGAGTTGGCAACATCCGAGAGGTTCACCAAATAATTGGGATCTATCCCAGTTCTTTGACAATGGCTTCTAGGAGAGTGCTCACAATATGTCAAAGTCATGTTTTCACTTATTAACCAAAACCATTAAGGTCGAACATATTTGTCTAATCAGCAAAATTGTTCACAACAGTATTCCGATTATGACACATGTTCATTAAACCCAAAACACAACGCATCTCGCTTCATCAGATATGTACGGCAGTTCAACATTCCAACAGGCCTACTCACCATCGTCAGTGCTGAGAATCTTCCGATTTGATGGTCTAGAACCCGATTTCGTGACCGTAGATGATTTTTCCTCGCTCTGTGTATTTATTGCGATTGGTCTTGACATAGGATTCGACTCTGAAGAACCTGACGCACACATTTCTTGATTCCGTACGTCTCCTTGCTCCACAGCTTGGGTTTGAACAGCTGCTCCAGATTGGCCAGGAGATAATTCTTTAAAGAATGCTTGAATCGTACTCCTTTTTTTTTCGTTCCTAATTTGTTCCGCTTAAAATGATAAAAAAGGGAGACCAATAATTTGAATGAACACCACGATTAGAAATAAAGGATAGTATAGATATAACACGAGAATGGAAGATATACATTTCTTTCAGTTAATTGTAAAGTTAATCAGAGGGTAAATTTTAGGACAAAAAACGAACGTGTATTAGAAAATAGCGCTCTTAAGGATTAACGGAATAACCAAAATGGACATCCAAGAAGGATTTCGCTCATTTCGCTTCGAGAAAGAATGCACAGGTTCTGAAAGATTAAAAAGTACAAAACTACCGGAGACAACGTTTCAGATATATCTCACTTGGTAGATATTTACCCTTCGATGAAATACACGAACCCCTAATGAGAGGATCCTGGCATAGCTACTATGCACTGTCTAGTTGGATAGATTTAATGAAAAAACATGTTTTGGGGCTGTTATGAAGTTAGTTTACTCTCTGTACCTACCTTCTGCCCTGTTTCTAGGCTTACGATGCTGCCATGCCAACACATCTGTACCTGCGAAGCAAACATGATCAAGTTTCAGCATCTTATCAGGACAGATGCCAAGATGAAGAGGAAGAACTCGTAGTCAATATCAAACTAATTGTATTAAAAGAACGATTTCATTATTTAGTACCGTTTACATCCCGTATACATAACATATATGACATATTGAATACATGAAGCTTCAAGTCTCAACTTACAGAAGAGGTTACGGCATCTGCTCTGAACGTCGGTCCTTCCCAGCTGCCCCAGTTTCTCCCACAATGTCGACAATAACGCCTCCTTCCCCGCCAGCGACGCCAGCAGATGGGCCATGGGGTCTTTTTTCTCCTCCAACTCGGAGATGAACTGGAAGGTTTTCCCGTATATCTCTGCCAGTCCTCGGTAGTCCATTACGTGACCTGAGACAAGCGTCTCTGATGTATTATTTAATAAAAGAGACAGTTCCTTCTTTGTTGGTTTGGACAGCACCAAGATGGACACGTTCTTTATCTCAGGTGGCGCTTCCATAGCTTCATAGCAGCTCACTAATGTAGTCTTCTTGGGGAAACACTCATGTAGACCGTATCATTGGAACATCAGCAGAAGATTGATGGGTGTTCCCATATGATCTTTGGCATATGTTGTCCTAATCTGAGATACTAATGACATCCTATTGTGAAGCTCCTGATGAAGATACAGGTGTCCAGTCAAAGTGTAACAATGTGCTCTTCTGTTGGGATAGATTCCTCTTCATTAGCTGCTGGCGACACACAGCCTGCGAACCAGAGAGCATGCATTAACACGTTCATTGCTACCTGTATGAATATGATTCACTGCCCATATGGTAGCGTATGTGTGTTGGTATCTGTGTGTTTACTGATGACCGTACGTTTTTGTCATTACATTCTCAATAGAACTACACACCATTCTTATAATATAGGGAAAAGGTCGAATAGTATGGTTCAGTACCAACCGGAACAAGCAGCAAAAATTAGTACCAGGTTCTGTCATAAGTGTCGGCGTACTTGTAGAGTAAAGTCACGATGTAATTATGGCTCGGGTGGTCAGTCTCGGTTATATGGTTGTCATCTTACTCCAACGGCTTGGGTCGTTGATCACAGTATCAATGACGGGACTGTCTTGTAACAAACTTGATTATTTACGGTGCGCCGTCATATGGCTGGAATATTGAGTGCGGTCTTAAACAACAAACAAACAAACACAATATAATTAAGGAAAGCGTTTTCCCGAAACGTGATAACGACATACAGCTCATCTTGTAAATATGAAACGTCAACGCCAATGAATAGTCTTGATTATCCGACGAAACAGGGGCACGGATCGCCCTGTCGTCTAAGTCGCCGCAATTCGCAGTGCAGAGTTGCGTCCCTTGCGCACGCAAGAAACCTATGATTGTGGGTTCGAATCCCGGTTCGCCCCCATTATGTTTCTAGGTTTGTCAGCACCATACCCGTGCGCGTGGGTTTCAAGTTAATCAGTGAGTGATGCAGGTCTTAGACGTTTACCACTTTGGGTTTTCCTCCCACATCAAGCTCACACGCCGTGATATAACTGGAATACTGTTGAAAGCGGCGTTAAACACAACTCTTATACTCACTATCCGACGAAACATTCCATTGGGCGTATAAGGCAAAACAACGGGGAAAATTATATAAGAGGATCACTGATAATCAGTGATGACACCAGGAGATCGCGAAAAGGATAAGGATATCCTGTCCTAAGTTGTTCCTCTTTGGTGCTGCACTTTGTGAGATTGACTTTGTACATCTTACAACGAAAAGGACGATTATGTCAAATTTCTCCTTTCACATTAATGAACAACCAAACAACCACAGCTACAAAAGCTCTCAGTTCTTCTAAACGAGCTCAAAGAGCTACTACGAAACATCTTGATGCAAATAAAAAAATCTGTCATGATTGGACCAACCTATGCTGATTGGGAGTTCTAGACGTAGTATTTTATTTCCTGCCCTTGAGGAAAGGTAAGAGGAACATCAATTGCAATGTCAACACTGTAGGTTTAAGATCGAACAGAAGGCCATTTATATTAGATAACCGTACAGTTTACCTCAACAACATGAACATTTCCAACAGAGCCAATCACTGTATGGTATGACAACCAAAGTTGATATGACCTGACACTGGGATAAGTGGTTCAACAAACTTGGTCCAGTTGAAAGATAACAAATCAGTATTTCAACATAGAACTTGCAGACAAATATCTTAACTATAATCTTACATCGTTAATATATTTTGGAAATCTTCATAATTTCAAATTCACAATTATTTTTACTAATAAAAAATACCATACCACTGAATATGTTCATGAACTGAAAACGTATGAGTCTAACAATGATGAGCTGTGTTGATGGTGTTGGCCGCTTATTAGTCTTGAAACGTAATCCCCGCTGAGGGCAACACACTTCTATCTACAGTGCTGGAGTGCCTGGATCCCTATGGTGTAGAAGATGTACTCCCGGTGGTGTAAAAAGTCGTACACAACAGACATGACCTTCAACTTTATCAACGCTGTCCATCAAGGTCACACCATTCCTTACTAGGCCTTTACGCTACCCCTCAAAGGTATATGAAAGTTGTAAATCAGAATATCAGAAAAAAATATTAAAAATTAAAATATATTAAAAATATAACTTATGATTAAAAATGAAAAACACCCAGATTTACTCTTTACTCTGCCGCATTCTCCAAGAAATGGCAGTAGGGTTACTCAAGAAAGCAATCAAAGTCGCTACCACTCATGACCATTCAATCATATGAATGCCACCAAATATAACTTCTGACAATTTGAGAAACATACATGGAGCTACATTTATATACAGTATCAGTAATAAAACATCCACTATGTTTCAAATTTTACATATTTTCTAGCTGGCGCTCTCATATTGACAATTGATACGTTCTGGGGTAAAATAGGCATACCACAGGTAGCAGTGTTGTCGGTAAAGAGAGAGAATTAAACGCCCTTAAAGTGGGAGAAACAATTTCTATATAAGGCACGCCATTGAACACCACACATGTAATGACCTGGAACTCATTTGCGAAAAGGAATGCAGTATAAGTACCTTGGGAATGGTGTGCATATCGAACGTATGAGTTCTGTAGTACAGTGTATGGGAATAACAGCTATTTTGCAGGAACATGCAGATATATACTTGTGTAAATGTATATATTACATAATTGCTAAAAACTCCAGGTATTTATCAAATACTAGTTGGGAGACGTTACATATATAGAATCTCACCCGAGTGACTATTGATATCAGATATATCAACACGAGTTGATACAAGTGGAAAAACTCCGAGGCGAGGCCTGCTCACGAGGGTGAGATTATATTTATCATCCAACATCATTCGTCCAACTTTTTCAGTTTGTAAACAGTAATACGCAGTGTCTTAAGTGTAATAGGTACTGCTAAAAGCTTCAGTAGCAGAGTCATTAGTGATGTCATGTGATTGTGACGTCATGGTGACGTCATGCGAAAAGGAATGCAGTATAAGTACCTTGGTCACGCCTGCGACCAATGAAACGCTTGCTGTAGGAGCTGACATAAAGCGTCACTGGATAGCTGTCAATAATTATTATCAATAAGGAAGAGAAATACATTATCCTGAATGGTTTAGGGCGACAGTAATGTACAGAAAACTGACCACTGTCATCTAGTGGTACACTGTCACAGAGCACTGACCACCAATATTCAGTCGAGTAGTTTCCATCAGTTGCAGAGAGAACTGACCACTACCATCTGGTGACAAACACTCAGTCTGACTGAGGACTTAGAGGGAGGTATGTTTTTTTATATAAGCATATTATTTTCACATTAAATGAACATGAATGGGTATACGTCACAACTACAGCTCTAACATACATACAGAAGTTATACGCTGGATTGATTTTATACAAAGGGGAGAAGGCTTATATATTCTTGCATAGAAGGCTGAGTTTATACACCGAAGAGAAGGCAAATATATCCGTGCGTATAAATCTGAAATTATACAACGGTGGAGAAGGCTTATATATCCTTGGTAGAAGGCTGAGTTTATACTCCGAAGAGAAGGCAAATATATCCTTGCGTAGAAAACTAAAATTATACAACGGTAGGAAAGTCTTATATATCCTTGTGTAGAAGGCTGAGTTTATACATTGTGGTGAAGGCTTGTTGTCAAAGGACAGGGTGGGAATGGTGTGCATATCGAACGTATGAGTTCTGTAGTACAGTGTATGGGAATAACAGCTATTTTGCAGGAACATGCAGATATATACTTGTGTAAATGTATATATTACATAATTGCTAAAAACTCCAGGTATTTATCAAATACTAGTTGGGAGACGTTACATATATAGAATCTCACCCGAGTGACTATTGATATCAGATATATCAACACGAGTTGATACAAGTGGAAAAACTCCGAGGCGAGGCCTGCTCACGAGGGTGAGATTATATTTATCATCCAACATCATTCGTCCAACGTTTTCAGTTTGTAAACAGTTATACGCAGTGTCTTAAGTGTAAAAGGTACTGCTAAAAGCTTCAGTAGCAGAATCATTAGTAATGTCATGTGATTGTGACGTCATGGTAACCAGCAGTCCGAAACATAATTCTTTTCTTCAAGCATTTAATGGAACAATTTTTGTTTTCGATGAAAGTGCCGAATTCCACCTCAAGTCCTAGTTGAGGGATACGGTTGATACTCTTTACATCTGTACACCAAAACGCGTTTTCAAGTATTGGTGCGGTTCTTTACGAATGCCCTAAAGTTAAATGATAAAATGAATTGGATTTCAAAAGTAAAACTCATTCTCTTTTCTGCGTGATTTTGTGTTTAATACTGGTATTTCAGCTTTCATCTTTGTATTTCGTGTGAAGGCAAAATACGACAAGACTGGCACGATGCTCCTTCGGGCACCAAAACCAATAGTTATATCCTTTATAAACTCTCCTTGTACCTGGAATTGTACCTTAAAGTCATAACCGTTTTAAAATTTAGAAAATCCCTGGTTCGGTTGAAATGCAGTTCGCTTACTAAAATTAGAAACAGGAAGAAAGTCATTGTCGGCAACTGCGAGTGTGTGAATTACGTAACGCCGATGACGATGAGTTTCACTTTGGTATGATTTGCAATCATGCTTATAATGTGATCAGGCCATACTATGTTTGTGAAAAGTTTATAATTATCCATCTCCTTATGATAAGTCAACAAGTATTTGTCACAAAGTGACGAAATATCCCCCGCCTGTATATATACCATAGTACCAAATATGAAGACAATCCAGCGATTAGTTCTTGAGATATTGCGGCAACAGCGTTTTCCAACTCCAAAAGCAGATTTGCCTGCTGTGACCTTGAAAATAGGGTCAAGGTCACCAAAACCGACTGGTGTCTGCGGTGTCTGTATATACACCATAGTATCAAATATGAAGACAATCCAGCGATTAGTTCTTGAGATATCGCGGCAACAGCGGTTTCCAACTCCAAAAGCAGATTTGCCCGCTGTGACCTTGAAAATGGGGTCAAGGTCACCAAAACCGACTGGTGTCTGCGGAGTCTGTATATACACCATAGTTCCAAATATGAAAACAATCCAGTGTTTAGTTCTTGAGATATCGCGGCAACACCGTTTTCCAACTCCAAAAGCAGATTTGCCTGCTGTGACCTTGAAAATGGGGTCAAGGTCACCAAAACCGACTGGTGTCTGCGGAGTCTGTATATACACCATAGTTCCAAATATGAAGACAATCCAGCGATTAGTTCTTGAGATATCGCGGCAACAAACAGGTGGGACGTACGGACGGACGTACGGAAGTACGGACGTACGAACGGTCTTGAATACTATATCCCCCGCTCCGCGCTTTCGCGCGGCGGGGGACAATAAACATAAGAAGCTGATGTCCTCCTCTGATCCATGTACAATTAGAAATCTCACAATTCGCGTACATCATGCCATGTTTTTGAAAAATAAAGGAAATTGGATTAACATAACATGTACTGACCTCTCTCCAATATGATGTTTTCAACCTCTATGCGTAATGAGCCGATTGCCTCCACACATTTCTTGAATAAACTTCTTCTTCAACAAACCGAGAGTGAACAAATGAATGTATTTAAACGCAACAAAAATTATAAGAATTCACTTTTACTTTCTGTTCGTTCACTGGACGACGTTCATACAGTGTTTGGCCCATGTAGGTACATACTCCAATGAACGAACAGAAAGTGGAAGTGAATTCTTATATTTTTTTATCACTATTTTATACCTCCAGGGATGTGGCGCCAGATCCTTCCGTGATACATTGGCAACCAAACAACAACCAGCTCCACCGCGGCATAAAATAATTCCCCCCAAAAGAAAGGCGACTTGAGCGTTACCATGGTTACAGGAACATCTGTTGTAGTTCGTTTACAAGAACTGTATTCAGATAATATCACCATTTGGTGGGAAAGGTCTGTTAAGAACCGCCTCAGTAAGTCAGTCACAATGGCAGCGCGTCAGAGTACATTTACATCAAGTGCAAGACGTCAAAATGGCCGACACAATAAACCTTACGGGGGAGAATTCCGAAGTTGTTAATGTATCTGTGGCGGTTAATGTGTCATTAATGATCAGTAGGCCGACCATTGAAAGGTGATTATTGAGATGTGTCAAATAGATAGTAAGTTAATACGTAGACTCCTTACACTGCAACTGTGTACCTGTACAGTGTAGAACTGATTACCCGAACATACCTGTACAGTGTAGAACTGATTACCTGAACATACCGGTACAGTGTAGAACTGATTACCCGAACATACCTGCACAGTGTAGAATTGATTATCCGAAAATACCTGTGTAAGATTGATTACCTGTACAGTGTAGAATTGATACCTGAACATACCTTCACAGTGTAGAATTGACTGCCTGAACATACCTGTGCATTGTAGAATTGATTACCTGAACATGCCTTTACAGTGTAGAATTGATTATCCGAACTTACATGTACAGTGTAGAATTGACTTTCTGAACATACCTGCACAGTGTAGAATTGACTGCCTGAACATACTTGTGCAGTGTAGAATTAACTACCTGAACTAACCTGTACAGTGTAGAACTGATTATCCGAACGTACCTGTAGAGTGAAGAATTGACTACCTGATCATACCTGCACAGTGTAGAATTGACTACCTGAACATACCTGTGCAGTGTAGAATTGACTACCTGAAATTACCTGTACAGCGTAGAACTGATTATACGAACGTTCCTGTGAGTGTAGAATTGATCACCTGAACATGCCTGCACAGTGTAGAATTGATTATCTGAACATCCCTGTACAGTGTAGAATTGATTATCTGAACATGCCTGCACAGTGTAGAATTGATTATCTAAACATTCCTGTAGAGTGTAGAATTGATTACCTGAACATACCTGTGCAGTGTAGAACTGATTATCTGAACATACCTGTACAGTGTAGAACTGATTATACGAACGTACCTGTAGAGTGTAGAATTGACTATCTGAACATACCTGCACAGTGTAGAATTGACTACCTGAACATACCTGTACAGTGTAGAACTGATTATACGAACGTTCCTGTAGAGTGTAGAATTGATTACCTGAACATGCCTGCACAGTGTAGAATTGATTATCTGAACATCCCTGTACAGTGTAGAATTGATTACCTGAACATGCCTGCACAGTGTAGAATTGATTATCTGAACATCCCTGTACAGTGTAGAACTGATTACCTGAACATACCTGTACAGTGTAGAACTGATTACCTGAACATACCTGTACAGTGTAGAACTGATTACCTGAACATACCTTTACAGTGTAGAATTAATAATTTGGACATACCTGGACAGTATAGAATTGATTACCTGAACATACCTGTACAGTGTAGAACTGACTACTTGAACATACTTGTACAGTGTAGAATTGATTACCTGATGATACCTGTGTAGTGTAGAATTGATTACCCGAACATACCTGTACAGTGTAGAAATAATTACCTTAACATACCTGTACAGTGTCGAATTGATTACCTGAACATACCTGTACAGTGTAGAATTGATTACCTGAACATATCTGTACAGTGTAGAATTAATTACCTGAACATACCTATACAGTGTAGAACTGATTACCTGAACATACTTGTACAGTGTAGAATTGACTACTTGATGATACCTGTGTAGTGTAGAATTGATTACCTGAACATACCTGTGTAGTGTAGAATTAATTACGTGAACATACCTGTACAGTGTCGAATTGATTACCTGAACATAACTGTACAGTGTATAATTAATTACCTGAACATACCTGTACAGTGTAGAATTGATTACCTGAACGTACCTGTACAGTGTAGAATTGATTACCTGAACGTACCTGTACAGTGTCGAATTGATTACCTGAACATACCTGTACAGTGTCGAATTGATTACCTAAACATACCTGTACAGTGAAGAATTAATTACGTGAACATACCTGTACAGTGTAGGATCAATCAGCTTTATACCCATGTACAGTGTACAAGTTATGTAGAAAATGATAGTGGGTTAAGTTGGCCATGAGAGGTGACTTCCAACCATGCGTATCAAACTGTCACTTGAGTGACAGCCTAGACAGTGCGTCACAATGTGGGTATGTGTTAGGGACTGGTCATTTAATATGAAGGAGGTGGGGGAATTGTTCAATAGACCAGTACTGAATCATATTTTGCTGGGCCCAAGCATTTTATGTAACAAAGATTCCCCCACCCCCTCCCACAGATACACACACACACGTTATCATAAATGAATTACCAGTCCCTACTAATTTAGTAAATATAAAAAATAAATAGAACAGCGTCATTTTTTCAATACAATAAAACAGTGCATATGCCCAGTAACTCGTAGGTTGGTTAATCCACTGTCGACAATATTCAGAAATATTTATGACATATCGTCCAGTCAATAATCCTGCTGAAAAAAACATGTTCGAACTGACTTTACCATAAATGTTACGATTCGTCAAGCATGACCCATATCATACTTCTCCAGACGAGACATGGCCGACATTTTGTAATGTGCTCACTCACCTGGAAATCCTATCGCTTCTGGCTATCAGTTAAACGTATGAACATCCCTCTCTTGTATAGAAATTTTGACACAGTTTGACGACACACAGTAGTCCGCCAGCACACACCTTCATGCAGTAACTACCATGACAGAACGACACATTCACTGTAGACGTACACGGGGCTCTTCAACCAATCACATCGTCAACAACACTTCCGGGTATGCAAGTTAATCGCCATTATCGTCGATGGGGCGACAGCTGTAGATAAGGCATCACGAGTTAGCCCCCTTCAAGATAGCCCCGCGGTAGTTCTATTTATATCACACTCGAGTGTGGACATTGCGTGCGTGAGTGTTGTTGTTTGGGGGTGGTGTTGGTAGCAGTGGTTTGTATGCTTGCGGTGTAGGTTTTTTGGTTTGGATTTTGGCCGTGTTTATGTCTTTATGTTTGTTGGCCTGTTGGGTGAGTGATAGTCTGTGGGGGCATTTGTTGGAGAGTGGTGAGTGTTTCATGGATTTGCAATGGATGCACCAGGGTGTGCATATGCCTGGGCAGTCCGTTTGGGCACAGTTTTTGCATTTGTTTTTTTTTAAAGTACATCCGTTAGCGGTGTGATTATATTGTAGGCAATTAGAACATTGCTTTACTTGCTTGATGTATGGTTTGACCTCTAAGTTATGGTTCGCGCCGAAAGTGATATGTTTGGGGGCTTCAGGGTGTTTAGTTGTTGTTTTTTAAGTTTATTATTACGATAGGTGTGGGGGTGGTTTTCCCGTTTCTGTTTGATTTAATCCTGCGGAGGCTAGTTATTTGTGGTTGGGTTTGGATAGTGTTAGCTTCTTGGGCGTATATGTCGAGGTCCTCGTCGGTTTCCCTTGGGTGCACTCGAATAACCCCCCTAGTGTATATTTGCCAGTTAGGTTTAGAGCTATTTACGGTGAATTGGAATATTTGTTTAAACAGTTTACCCAGACTCCGTATATGACCAAAATCAGCAAGACGCATACATCGCAAACGAAACAAACACCCCACACATCCCACAAACTCACACTCTCACCCTCCCCGCCTCTCACCCCACAATTACCACATCTACACCAGCAAGCAAAACCCAACGCACAACGACCACCACACAACCAGCACCAACACAAGCCATCACAGCCACAAGGGCAACAACATCCGAAAACCTACAGGCACCCCCCGAACACCCAGTCAACAGGGAAACTACAGAAACCACTCAGACTCTCACACCCAAACCCAGCACGCAACCCACCACCGAAGAGAGTGACCAAACTAAAGATAACTTAACCGAAGAGGACGAGTACACATCCTCAGAGGAAATAAACGATCTAACCATGCCAGCCCCCCAAACCAAAAGCTATAGAAAAAAACTCACCCAAAACGTAGCAATCAAAAAACTAAACAACTTAGTCCTCCTACTAGCTTACATGTTAAAGCAGTCTAATCCAGAAGCCAGCTCCAAAGCCTTCTTTGGTGAAGCACATAAACTAAAATGACCTAATACTATTAAACAATAACCAACCAACTAGATACGACAAAATCCACCACACCATTTCGGCTATCGACTTAACAATATGTACGCCAGACTTAGCACAAAGTCTGATGAGGGACGTCCACCCAGTACCTCTAGGCAGCGACCACTTCCCCATAACTATAACCCTAGGAAATCTAAAAACACCAAATCAAACCCCTAAACAGGAACCTAAATTTCAGTACAAAAACGCCAACTGGGACAAATTCCAAGAATTATGCAACCAAGCTAATCTAAACGATTTAGAAACAAAAGACCCCGAAACATTCTGTAAAAACCTAACTTACTTCATAATCAACGCAGCCAAATCCGCAATCCCCTTCAAATCATCCAACCTAGGAAAACCCACTGTCCCTTGGTGGAATGAGGAAATAGAGCTAACTAGACTAAAACGCAAATCAGCTTTCAACAGAGCTAAACGAGACCCCTCTCATCTCAAAACAGCCCATGAACTTAACCACCAAGTCCAAAACCTAGTTAAAACTGCTAAAACCAAAAACTGGAAAAAATTCTGTGAGGAGCTAAACCACCACACTGACGCTAGGAAGGTGTGGCGCAAAATTCACGCCATCAGAGGCATCAAACGGCACCAAAAAAAGCCCCAATATAAACAACTCAACTAACCCCACCCAAAAGGCCAACAACCTAGCCAAACACTTCTCTAAAGTTAGTAGCAACAGTAACTTCAGTAAGAAATTCAAAGATAAACTAAAAAAAGAAACCAAATTCTCCAAAGAAAACAGACAAGACAACCTAGAAATAAACCAACCTTACACCATAGAAGAACTAAATCACGTACTAAACAATAGAAAAAAGGAACAGCCCCTGGCCTAGACCTCACCTCTTACCAAATAATCAAACACTTACCTAACAAACTACTCCAAACTTTACTTAAACTATACAACCTAGTCTACCTAAACGGACAGGTCCCATCCTCATGGAAGGAAGCTCTAGTAATCCCAATACCTAAACCAAATAAACCAGCAGATCAGGCTAACTCCTATAGGCCCATCTCCCTAACCTCAAATCTCTGCAAAATAATGGAACTTATGACTAAAAATAGGCTACAGCACTACCTAGACCAAAACAACATCATAAACCCCGACCAAAGCGGCTTCACTCCTGGCCGATCAACTCTCGATAACCTCGCCCGACTAGAACAGGGTATAAAAACAGGACAACTAAACAAGCAATACACCATAGGCATATTCCTCAACTTCTCTAAAGCTTTCGACATGGTATGGCATCACGGGCTAATACAAAAACTAAAACAAATAGGACTAAAAGGCCAAAAAATAAACTTCATCCAAGATTTCCTAAACAATCGCAAAATAACCGTGGGTATAGACCATACGCTATCGGACCAGTGTCCCCTAGAAAATGGCACTCCCCAGGGCAGCATCCTCAGCCCAACCCTCTTCAATATAATGATAAATGATCTATTCGAGGGCTTATCCCCTAAACTAAACACTTCAAAATTCGCGGATGACGGAGCCCTATTGATCCGCACTAAAAGCATTAAAATGGCAGAAAACTTAATCCAAAAATCTCTAAATAAAATACAACAATGGGCAGACAAATGGGGCTTCTCCCTAAACTCAGATAAAACAACAGGAGTAGTATTCAAACATAAAAACATGAAACCTGCCTACCCAGTCCTCCAGCTAAACAACCAAACAATCAAATTCCAAAAACAAACCAAATTCTTAGGACTCATTTTCGATCAACACCTCACCTGGGAGGCTCACGTCCAAAACCTAAAAACTAGATGCAGCAAAGACCTTAACACACTAAGATGTCTCACCGGCTCTAACTGGGGAGCCTCCAAAGATACCCTCCTCTCACTCTATACAGCACTAATTAGATCAAAACTAGGCTACGGCTGTGTCATATACAATACCCTAAACAACTCTCTATCTAAAAATCTTGACTCAATACAATACCAAGCCCTTAAACTAATCACACGCACCCAACATGGCACCTCCTACACCTCACTTCAGGCCCTTACAGAGGAAATGCCACTAAATATACGCAGGGAACGTCTAAGCCTTGATTTCCGGGCCGCGTCCCAAACAAACCCTCTCATCCAAAACTTAATTAACCAAAACATTAGCCCAAGAAACCAAGCTCTAGCTCGCAAACACCCCTCACTCACCCCAATATCCCAAAGAATAACCAACTACCTCAATGAACACCAAACTCAAAATCTTAAACAAAACTGCAAAAAATCAAATATCTTCACCCCTAAACTCAAAATACCCAATATAGACACAACGTTAGCTAACCCAATAAATAAACAAACCGACCCAAACATAGCTAAAACCACCACACTTGCATACATACACGAAAATTGGCCAAATTGGTGTCACATATACACGGACGGATCTTCAGACCCGATCTCCAACCACACAGGCTTCGGAGTCCATACCACACAACCAGTTAAATCCACACAATCTTACCGACTCCCCAACAACCAATCTATATTCACGACCGAACTTATGGGCATGGCCTCAGCCCTGCTTAACCAACAATCTAAAAACAACAATAAAATCCTAATTCTCACCGACTCCCTTAGTGGACTACAAGCCCTCCAAAACAAAAATACCAAAAACCGACCTAAATTAATAAACCAAATACTTAAAAGCTCCAACGACCTAACAAAAGCAGGCAAACAAATAACCTTCCTAAGGATCCCCGCCCACGTAGGAATTTACGGCAACGAAAGCGCCGATAAAGAAGCTAAATTATCTCTCAAAATACCAGAAATAAGCCTAAACCTACCCATCTCAAAATCAGAAATTAAAAGTGTAAACAAACAAAAAATTACCAAAAAATGGCATAATCAATATCAAAACTCAAATAGCCAAATCAAAAAAGTACTCAGAAAACCACTAGCCAAACCTTAAATCCTACACCCCTCTAAAGAAATTGACAGATTAATTACAAAACTCCAAACAGCACACACGAACCTAAATATAACCACTTAAAAAAAATTAAAAGACACACCACAGGAAACTGCCCCCACTGCAAACACCCCGAAACCACAGAACACGCACTCATCCACTTCACCCACTACCAAACACACAGAACCACACTACAAACCACCCTCAATCTAAATAAGGCTCCTACTCTAGATGAAATACTAAACCCTCAAAATAAACTAGAAAACTTCAAGGCCCTAGGCGTATTCCTAATCAAAACAGATCTAATTAAGCGCATCTAAAAACTCATTAATCTACCAATCCAAAATCCAATAAACATACAAACACCCACCTCACCCGGCTCCCTTAGTTCCCTCCTCCACCCACTTCGGCATTTATTCCAAATTTACAAATTCCCAAAATTCAATATAAGCAACCCCTAAAAGCCCCCTCTTGGGTTGCACACACCACTTTCACCCTTTTCGCAATACACTAAATGGCCCGGCCAGGCCCGTGTGCGAAATACGCTACAGTCGGAAAGCGCACGTTAAATCTCCTATACCAGTCAGTCAGTGGACATTAGTATTGAGGTCTTCCATCATTACTGCCCAGCTATTCCATCTCCGAATTTTCACAGGATATATGAGGAACTTCGTGATATGAGGCTTTGTAAAATGTTGAGTTACACGTGATGGACAATACACTTAAAAAAAAAAATTAAGGAGGAGAATTTATGGATGTCAACTTCTTCATTACGAGGAACACAACTTTTCGGAGTATATGCTTACTCCTTCATCAGGTGAATGAATGCCATGAGACAGACAGTATATATATGTACATGTAAGGACAACAAAATTAATAAGATAACGAAAGGTGGAAACTAACAAGGGGGGAATCTGATGAAGGAGTAAGCATATACTCCGAAGAGTTGAGTTCCTCATAATAAAGAAGTTGACATCCATAAATTCTCCTCCTTCTGTGTATCCCTTCTAAATGCCTTTGAAAGACTTAATGATATTTTTGTCACGCACATGCCTTTTATAAAACGACGGAGCTCTCATATTCGCAACCCTTAAGAAATGTACGTGTTGTAACACAATATGTTATCTCTCATAAACAGCCTTTACATAAGTACGGCCAAGCTACACGTGAGTGCCCCTGTAGGAATTAAGTCGTTTATGTGAAAACTGTAACGCTCACAATATTGAAGAGGAAGAACATTTTCTGATATCTTTTCGTTATTCGGACTTGTGAACACGTCTTTTGAACCATGCCTCGTCCATTAACACAAACTTCATACCTTTTACTCCCATAGACGACACCATATTCAATATGCAGTGTGATTACTTATCAACTTCTCCAGCTGCACTCATCAACCACGTGTTCAAGCGTAGAGTTGACCGCAAATAATGACTCATCTATTGTCTTTTAACATCTCATATTTGTAATATTAGAATATTATAATATTGTCATGTATCTTGCTTGGGGAAAGTTAAAGAGCACCCGATTCTTTCATGTGACTATGGAAAAGTATGGTTACAATGTCATGCTAGGACATATTGGCAATGAATGAATGAATGAACGAACGAACGAACGAACGAACGAACGAACGAACGAACGAATGAATGTCTTTATTTCCTCCAGATAAATCCGAAGATTATCAAAACATTTAGATTAGGTAATGAAATAATTAAATAACAAAATAATCAAACATATATATATATATATATATATATATATATATATATATATATATATAACCTGATGAAGGATATATATATACATATATATATATATATATATATATATATATATATATATATATATATATCCTGTAAATATGCGGGACATATATATAAAATGAGAAATATTGGTAAGATTACCACACGTTGTTTAGGATATGTTTAATTTGATATAGATACTTCGAGAATTCAATAATTCCAATCCAATCTTTATTACATACTGTATTTCTTCTCTCAATTCTGGATATAACATTACAATGTTGTATAACACATGAGTAGTAAGTGTTGTGTGAATTTTAGAATATCGAGACAGGTCAGCTCTACATGATAGTTTATATTTCCATACTTCTTCTTCGTGGGTAGTTATTTCATTTAACACAATCTGTCTCCACTTAGTCCGCGAAAATCCGCGAAATAGTACTTCTTATATACCGGGGTATATGTTTGACCGTAACACGGTTATGAGTGACTACTAGGCCCGGAAGTTGTATACTATTTTATTGTGATATGCTGTCTATTTTACCATGTATACACCGCTGTATGCGACATAACTCGCCGTTACAGTTGTTTATTTGCCCCTTTCAATAAAGGTAGATACTTGTTCACTATCAATTTTTATTTTTTGCAAAACGTACGTACCGGTAATAGCTATGGCGATTTCATCTGTGAATTATATATTGTTAAATGTAAAGATTGTGGAGTTTATGAAGAACGATAAACTTTGAACATTCAATTGAAAACCTATTATCGTAAGTAGTAATATGCATAACATTTTTTTAATAATGACAACATTGGTGTATAATAACAACTTTATTGATAATTTTAACTTTATTCCAAACTTTCGTGTTGTAATCTATCGGACCGTCATTCAGGCGATGTTTCTGTCGGATCACGATCTGAAAAATACTCTCATGAAAGTATATCCCGTGGATAAGCCGACCCCTTTCTACAGAATCTTTTTTCCGGTCCTCAAAATTCGGCTTATACGCGGTCATATACGGTAAATGTTTGACCGTAACACGGTCTTCAGTGACCAGTAGGCCCGGGAGTTGTATACTATTTTATTGTGATATGCTGTCTATTTTACCATGTATACACCGCTGGACATTTGAATAAAATAATTTTCTTCTTTCTTTTTTTTCTGCAATGTAATTGTAGTTCTCATCAAACAATGAATAACTCCCCATTAATCTTCTGCCCTGAATGTTTTTATTCATGGGGGACATTTTAGAAAATTTAGTATACTCTGGAATAATTTCATACGTTTACACTGAAGTTTACACTGTTTCTTTCATGCTGATTGGCTGAATGTGAAGTCACGTGATCTGATATTTGGAGTTCACACACCTGTGAACGGACAGAAAAATTCACACGATGTAAACAATTTTTTTTGTGAAATTGATCGTGTGAACTTTTGCCGGAACTACTTTTCGGGGTTTCCCCGAATTCTCGATCGGTGTTTAAAATCAACTCGTTTTTCTATTTTCTTTTTAATCCCTGCATTTATCAGCAATATAATTAATTTAGTATTTTTGCCTGGCCTTGTAACATTTCATCTGACTTAAAAATAAATAAATGGTTGGTTCTGGTGTTTAATGTCGTCTAGCCGCTAGATGAAACAAAATGGATTGTCCTTACGGTGATTTGGATATGGAATGGCTATCTATCAATACTAAAGTACTCATGGAAATGGAAAAAAAAAATGTTTTACTGGATTTGATAATCGACACAAAGCATTACGTAGATGTAAATACGAAATAACAAAACAACTTGAAAAGTACTAGTCTGGATTTGCTAGTTTTATCTCAGTGCTCTATCCAAATTGTACTTTACAGGAGGTAATTTGCAGGCACTTTCAACATTCAAAAATATAACTAAGTCCGAATTGACATGACAGAAACAGGCTATAGGCATTATGCAAATGAGCCTGGAAAAAAGTTATCAAAACAACAATAAAATAACAGCTATGTTTATGTACATAATAATAATGACATGTAAGTTGTTGTTTGAGAAGGGAATATGTTATTTTTACGTTCTGATATTTTGACGATGATTCACTAACCCACAATGCCACTCACAAATCACTAACCACTGACAAATCACATGCATGCTGCACGTGGGTTTCAAGCACCTGTTTTCACCTGTCGTAAAGGTGTCATAGGTCATGGCTATTCACCTTGATCTACTAACACTTGGTTATGCTCAGTTTCACAATAGTCTGTTTTGTTCATATTTTTACACACTTTTACGTGTAAAAAGACATAAAAACCTTTGATACGCTGTATTTGTGCCAAGGCCCAATTGGTACTAATTGAGTTGTTTGAATATTTATATATTTTGAATCTTAACTGCATTTATTTAACATCTGAGATCGAAAAAACAGGTTTTTTTCATTTCCGTGAGTACTTTATGAATTTTGTAAAATTACTGAGATGAACGATATTAATTTATTGAGCGATATTGACTTTGATGCCTTGTTTTCGGAAATGACAGGAACCGAGCACCAAGACAATATGCGAATGAAAACAATGTTGTACCTTGTCAGATGTGGCCGCCGACTCAACCCGGTTCACTATTGTATCGGGTACAAAATCCAAGATTTTGGGAAACCGTAAAACATAAAAAAGTAAGGTAAGGAAAGAAACTTAAATTGCCTATCTGTTTTACCGATTGGTCATTGGAAACGAGAAAGATATGTGGACGGAATTACTATTCTGGTTTCTGAGTTGGCCGACCTTCTCCGTACATTCCAGGCTGAGAAGCGGCGGCACATGAGGAATAACGGGGCACAGGAATGAAGCTGGCATCCGGTCATACAGTAGGTCAATCTCAAGTGACAAGAAACACTAGCTAAGCAAAGTATGACAGCACACGCGACAAATCCCAAACTCCAAATATAACACACCCTGACGTTGGAAATTAACACAAAACACAAGTTTCAGAGCACTCCGTTCAATCCCCACCAGTCAATTCAACATCGTCCGAATAGGTTTGCGATTATCCAAACACAAGCAACACATTCATAAATCAGTGATATTCCCAATTGCTAGTGCTATTGGAGGGTTCATGCGTCGGGGTGTTTTCTATAACTGTTCCATAAACTTCTTTTTCAATAGCAGTAAGTATAAATTTCGTCCTCATGCTCCCGTTCTACTCCAAATTCACCTCTTTACAAACTTATGTGACGTCATATATAAATCCGCGCTTGAAGGTTGACCTCGCCTCGGTCTTGTATTCTCTTTCCTGTTACCTATTTTTAAGATTTGATTAATCCCACATATTGTTTGTCAATATGTACAGAGAATAAAATTATGTTGATGTTGACATATTTTCAGATTATGTTGTATATATTCGTAGAACTATTTTTCGTTGCGTAACCGAGTATGAGTAGGGAAACGTATGTGACCGAGAGCCTGCAAATACCAACAAAGAAACATTGTTGCAGTTTTCTTCGGCGAAACCACGGGACTTCAAACTTAAGCAAACATTGTTACGATATTATTCAGTGACACCAGTCAACTACAAAATATGAAATTATGAGATTTGAATGTCAGTTTGGATGGGTTCATTTAAGTGTGAACCATTTAAAAGCGCAGGTTAAATTGTGTGAACCTCCGAGCTTGCGAAGACAACACAAGTGAAAACACATAAAATTGCTGGCTGTATTGCCGCGGGTCATTCAGTCATGACATATGTACATGAATTACATATGACGTCAAGACACATGGTGTGTAAAAGGCCCATTATACCGCTTGGGCTGCCTCCCTAGCCGGTGTGTGTTTCGTTTAAGCTTTTACTGAACAAATACGTAAGATTCAACTAAACCCTGTAATAAGAAGACCATGTTATTTGCATACGGGAGTGGCGAGCATTAGCGCTATTTCACTAGTGTAACTTGGGTACTAGCGACCAGTGTTGTACCCGTTCACATCTATTGGATATCTACAGATATTCAGGTATGTTGAGAATAACTATTTCGATGCGGAGGGCGTATTTCCCAATTATTCACATCAGTCAATGTTAAAAAATCTTTTTCTGATGAATGCTGATTTTCACAATTACCTCAGTGGTTTCAAATTAATTCCCTTTATAACAAATGGGAGATTTAAACTCGTTTTAATTTTTCGTTAATTATTTGGTATAAATTCTCATTCGTTAAAGCTGAGTGTTGATGTATGTCCTTGGTGATTTTATATTGGAGTACATATTACTTGAGATACTATACAAACCTACACGGACACAATACGAACGCAACCTTTGCCTGGAGGTCGGGCTACCAGGGTGTAAAACTTTCAAGTCATATCGTGTAGCATTTACCTGTAAAACATTGATGGGTACCCATCTACTTCACTGACTGATGCATGTCATCGTATCTCAAATGCTGTGGGTCGATGCTCGTGATGTCAATCACCGGATTATCTAGTCCAGACTTGATTATTTACAGACCACCGTCATATAGCTGTAACATTGCTGAGTGCGGCGTGAAACAACAAACAAACAAAAGTCAAATGATATCGACGACAACATCAATGTTAACCATATTGCGTTATAATACAGTAAAGTACGTTTATAACGAACACGCTTTTAACGAACTGACCAATATAACGAACTTAACGAACTTTTTTCAGTCCCGGCCATTTGCTGTATATATGCTTTTAACGAACTACGGTTATTACGAACTAATAATAATGGTCCCTTTGAGTTCGTTATAACCGTAGTTAACTGTGATCAGGCTATAATTCCTATGTAGTCAGCTCAATGGGCTGATATTATACATATTATTATACATATAATCAAAGATTCAGTTCTAACCATAGAATAGGTGTAATATGACAAGACTTGTCCACGTTTGTAGCAATTATCATCCCATTACACCGAATATCATAATCAAGTTTATAAAATTATTATCACCCAATAAAAATTACATCACGTTGTGTCATAGTTTGTCCATCAAATATATCTACAATATCCCACATTAAAACGAATTGCATATGTCTTTCACATACATTAATCTTTACTTGCTTCAGAAAGCTTACTGATATCGTGTGATACCTTCAATCACTGAACTTTAAGTGCGCAACCCGAGATGTACTAACTGTGACATATCAATGTGGTTGCATTGTGTACACATATTATCTCTGGGCCCAGTCAGTCTATTCTCCATATATCTAGCCCCATGTCTGGCTAGTATGTCAGCGGAGCGCACTCGTTGCGTCTCGTATACGTGTCAAAATTCAAGAATAGCATATCACGTGATCAGAAGAAACAGTCCACGCAGAACACCACCACAAGGACAGTCCGGGGCCGAGTACACACACACTTAACTATAATATGAGTCCTGTGCCGAGAACACACACACTTAACTATAAAATCAGTCTGGGGCCGAGTACAGACACACTTAACTATAATATCAGTCCGGAGCCGTGTACAGACACACTTAACTATAATATCAGTCGCGTGCCGAGTACAGACACACTTAACTATAATATCAGTCCGGGGCCGAGTACAGACACACTTAACTATAATTTCAGTCCGGAGCCGAGTACAGACACACTTAACTATAATATCAGTCCGGAGCTGAGTACAGACACACTTAACTATAACATCAGTCGTGTGCCGAGTACAGACACACTTATCTATGATATCAGTTCGGAGCCGAGTACAGACACACTTAACTATAATATCAGTCCGGGGCCGAGTACAGACACACTTAACTATAATATCAGTCGTATGCCGAGTACAGACACACTTAACTATAATATCAGTCCGGAGCGGAGTACAGACACACTTAACTATAATATCAGTCCGGGGCCGAGTACAGACACACTTAACTATAACATCAGTCGTGTGCCGAGTACAGACACACTTATCTATGATATCAGTTCGGAGCCGAGTACAGACACACTTAACTATAATATCAGTCCGGGGCCGAGTACAGACACACTTAACTATAATATCAGTCGTGTGCCGAGTACAGACACACTTAACTATAATATCAGTCCGGAGCGGAGTACAGACACACTTTACTATAATATCAGTCCGGAGCCGAGTAGAGACACACTTAACTATAATATCAGTCCGAAGCCCAGTACAGACACACTTAACTATAATATCAGTCGTGTGCCAAGTACAGACACACTTAACTATAATATCAGTCGTGTGCCGAGTACAGACACACTTAACTATAATATCAGTCCGGAGCCGAGAACAGACACACTTAACTATAATATCAGTCCGGAGCCGAGTACAGACACACTTAACTATAATATCAGTCGTGTGCCGAGTACACACACACTTAACTATAATATCAGTCCGGGGCCGAGTACAGACACACTTATCTATATTACCAGTCCGGAGCCGAATACACACACACTTAACTATAATATCAGTCCTGTGCCGAGTACAGACACACTTAACTATAATATCAGTCCGGGGCCGAGTACAGACACACTTAACTATAATATCAGTCCGGAGCCGAGTACAGACACACTTAACTATAATATCAGTCCGGAGCCGTGTACAGACACACTTAACTATAACATCAGTCCGGAGCCGTGGACAGACACACTTAACTATAATATCAGTCCGGAGCCGAGTACACACACTTTAAGATAATATCAGTCCGGAGCTGTGGGCAGACAAACTTAACTATAATATCAGTCCGGAGCCGAGCACAGACACACTTAACTATAATATCAGTCCGGAGCCGAGTACAGACACACTTAACTATAATATCAGTGGTGTGCCGAGTACAGACACACTTTACTATAATATCAGTCCAGAGCCGAGAACAGACACACTTAACTATAATATCAGTCTGGAGCCGAGTACAGACACACTTAACCATAATATCAGTCGTGTGCCGAGTACACACACACTTAACTATAATATCAGTCCGGAGCCGAGTACACACACACTTAACTATAATTTCAGTCCTGTGCTGAGTACAGACACACTTAACTATAATATCAGTCCGGGGCCGAGTACAGGCCCACTTAACTATAATATCAGTCCGGAGCCGAGTACAGACACACTTAACTATAATATCAGTCCGTAGCCGAGTACAGACACACTTAACTATAATATCTGTCCGGAGCCGAGTAGAGACACCCTTAACTATAATATCAGTCCGGAGCCGTGGACAGACACACTTAACTATAATATCAGTCAAGTGCCGAGTACAGACACACTTAACTAAAATATAAGTCCGGAGCCAAGAACAGACACATTTAACTATAATATCAGTCCGGAGCCGAGTACAGACACACTTAACTATAATATCAGTCGTGTGCCGAGTACAGACACACTTAACTATAATATCAGTCGTGTGCGGAGTACAGACAAACTTAACTATAATATCAGTCCGGAGCCGAGTAAAGACACACTTAACTATAATATCAGTCCGGAGCCCTGGACAGACACACTTAACTATAATATCAGTCAAGTGCCGAGTGCAGACACACTTAACTATTATATAAGTCCGGAGCCGTGAACAGACACACTTAACTATAATATCAGTCCGGAGCCGAGTACAGACACACTTAACTATAATATCAGTCGTGTGCCGAGTACAGACACACTTAACTATAATATCAGTCCGGAGCCGAGTACAGACACACTTTACTATAATATCAGTCCGGAGCCGAGTACAGACACACTTAACTATAATATCAGTGCGGAGCCGAGAACAGACACACTTAACTATAATATTAGTGCGGAGCCGAGTACAGACACACTTAACTATAATATCAGTCCGGAGCGGAGTACAGACACACTTTACTATAATATCAGTCCGGAGCCGAGTAGAGACACACTTAACTATAATATCAGTCCGAAGCCCAGTACAGACACACTTAACTATAATATCAGTCGTGTGCCAAGTACAGACACACTTAACTATAATATCAGTCGTGTGCCGAGTACAGACACACTTAACTATAATATCAGTCCGGAGCCGAGAACAGACACACTTAACTATAATATCAGTCCGGAGCCGAGTACAGACACACTTAACTATAATATCAGTCGTGTGCCGAGTACACACACACTTAACTATAATATCAGTCCGGGGCCGAGTACAGACACACTTATCTATATTACCAGTCCGGAGCCGAATACACACACACTTAACTATAATATCAGTCCTGTGCCGAGTACAGACACACTTAACTATAATATCAGTCCGGGGCCGAGTACAGACACACTTAACTATAATATCAGTCCGGAGCCGTGTACAGACACACTTAACTATAACATCAGTCCGGAGCCGTGGACAGACACACTTAACTATAATATCAGTCCGGAGCCGAGTACACACACTTTAAGATAATATCAGTCCGGAGCTGTGGGCAGACAAACTTAACTATAATATCAGTCCGGAGCCGAGCACAGACACACTTAACTATAATATCAGTCCGGAGCCGAGTACAGACACACTTAACTATAATATCAGTGGTGTGCCGAGTACAGACACACTTTACTATAATATCAGTCCAGAGCCGAGAACAGACACACTTAACTATAATATCAGTCTGGAGCCGAGTACAGACACACTTAACCATAATATCAGTCGTGTGCCGAGTACACACACACTTAACTATAATATCAGTCCGGAGCCGAGTACACACACACTTAACTATAATTTCAGTCCTGTGCTGAGTACAGACACACTTAACTATAATATCAGTCCGGGGCCGAGTACAGGCCCACTTAACTATAATATCAGTCCGGAGCCGAGTACAGACACACTTAACTATAATATCAGTCCGTAGCCGAGTACAGACACACTTAACTATAATATCTGTCCGGAGCCGAGTAGAGACACCCTTAACTATAATATCAGTCCGGAGCCGTGGACAGACACACTTAACTATAATATCAGTCAAGTGCCGAGTACAGACACACTTAACTAAAATATAAGTCCGGAGCCAAGAACAGACACATTTAACTATAATATCAGTCCGGAGCCGAGTACAGACACACTTAACTATAATATCAGTCGTGTGCCGAGTACAGACACACTTAACTATAATATCAGTCGTGTGCCGAGTACAGACAAACTTAACTATAATATCAGTCCGGAGCCGAGTAAAGACACACTTAACTATAATATCAGTCCGGAGCCCTGGACAGACACACTTAACTATAATATCAGTCAAGTGCCGAGTGCAGACACACTTAACTATTATATAAGTCCGGAGCCGTGAACAGACACACTTAACTATAATATCAGTCCGGAGCCGAGTACAGACACACTTAACTATAATATCAGTCGTGTGCCGAGTACAGACACACTTAACTATAATATCAGTCCGGAGCCGAGTACAGACACACTTTACTATAATATCAGTCCGGAGCCGAGTACAGACACACTTAACTATAATATCAGTGCGGAGCCGAGAACAGACACACTTAACTATAATATCAGTGCGGAGCCGAGTACAGACACACTTAACTATAATATCAGTGCGGAGCCGAGAACAGACACACTTAACTATAATATCAGTCCGGAGCCGAGTACAGACACACTTAACTATAACATCAGTCCGGAGCCGTGGACAGACACACTTAACTATAATATCAGTCCGGAGCCGAGAACACACATACTTAACTATAATATCAGTCTGGAGCTGAGTACAGGCCCACTTAACTATAATATCAGTGCGGAGCCGAGTACAGACTCACTTAACTATAATAACAGTCCGGAGCCAAGTACAGGCCTACTTAACTATAATAACAGTCCGGAGCCAAGTACAGGCCTACTTCACTATAATATCAGTCCTGTGCCGAGTACAGACACACTTAACTATAATATCAGTCTGGAGCAGAGTACAGACACACTTAACTATAATATCAGTCTGGAGCCGAGTACAGACACACTTAACTATAATATCAGTCTGGAGCCGAGTACAGACACACTTAACTATAATGTCAGTCCGGAGCCGTGGATAGACAAACTTAACTATAATATCAGTCTGGAGCCGAGTACACACACACTTAACTATAATATCAGTTGTGTGCGGAGTACAGACACACTTAACTATAATATCAGTCTGGAGCAGAGTACAGACACACTTAACTATAATATCAGTCGTGTGCCGAGTACAGACACACTTAACTATAATATCAGTCGTGTGCCGAGTACAGACAAACTTAACTATAATATCAGTCCGGAGCCGAGTAAAGACACACTTAACTATAATATCAGTCCGGAGCCCTGGACAGACACACTTAACTATAATATCAGTCAAGTGCCGAGTGCAGACACACTTAACTATTATATAAGTCCGGAGCCGTGAACAGACACACTTAACTATAATATCAGTCCGGAGCCGAGTACAGACACACTTAACTATAATATCAGTCGTGTGCCGAGTACAGACACACTTAACTATAATATCAGTCCGGAGCCGAGTACAGACACACTTTACTATAATATCAGTCCGGAGCCGAGTACAGACACACTTAACTATAATATCAGTGCGGAGCCGAGAACAGACACACTTAACTATAATATCAGTGCGGAGCCGAGTACAGACACACTTAACTATAATATCAGTGCGGAGCCGAGAACAGACACACTTAACTATAATATCAGTCCGGAGCCGAGTACAGACACACTTAACTATAACATCAGTCCGGAGCCGTGGACAGACACACTTAACTATAATATCAGTCCGGAGCCGAGAACACACATACTTAACTATAATATCAGTCTGGAGCTGAGTACAGGCCCACTTAACTATAATATCAGTGCGGAGCCGAGTACAGACTCACTTAACTATAATAACAGTCCGGAGCCAAGTACAGGCCTACTTAACTATAATAACAGTCCGGAGCCAAGTACAGGCCTACTTCACTATAATATCAGTCCTGTGCCGAGTACAGACACACTTAACTATAATATCAGTCTGGAGCAGAGTACAGACACACTTAACTATAATATCAGTCTGGAGCCGAGTACAGACACACTTAACTATAATATCAGTCTGGAGCCGAGTACAGACACACTTAACTATAATGTCAGTCCGGAGCCGTGGACAGACAAACTTAACTATAATATCAGTCTGGAGCCGAGTACACACACACTTAACTATAATATCAGTTGTGTGCCGAGTACAGACACACTTAACTATAATATCAGTCTGGAGCAGAGTACAGACACACTTAACTATAATATCAGTCCGGAGCAGAGTACAGACACACTTAACTATAATATAAGTTGTGTGCCGAGTACAGACACACTTAACTATAATATCAGTCTGGAGCAGAGTACAGACACACTTATCTATAATATCAGTTGTGTGCCGAGTACAGACACACTTAACTATAATATCAGTCTGGAGCAGAGTACAGACACACTTAACTATAATATCAGTCCGGAACAGAGTACAGACACACTTAACTATAATATCAGTCCGGGGCCGAGTACAGACACACTTAACTATAATTTCAGTCCGGAGCCGAGTACAGACACACTTAACTATAATATCAGTCCGGAGCTGAGTACAGACACACTTAACTATAACATCAGTCGTGTGCCGAGTACAGACACACTTATCTATGATATCAGTCTGGAGCAGAGTACAGACACACTTAACTATAATATCAGTCTGGAGCAGAGTACAGACACACTTAACTATAATGTCAGTCCGGAGCTGTGGACAGACACACTTAACTATAATGTCAGTCCGGAGCCGTGGACAGACAAACTTAACTATAATATCAGTCTGGAGCCGAGTACACACACACTTAACTATAATATCAGTTGTGTGCCGAGTACAGACACACTTAACTATAATATCAGTCTGGAGCCAAAAACACACATACTTAACTATAATATCAGTCCGGAGCCGAGTACAGACACACTTAACTATAATATCAGTCCGGAGCCGAGTACACACATACTTAACTATAATATCAGTCTGTAGCCGAGTACAGGCCCACTTAACTATAATATCAGTCCGCAGCCGTGTACAGACACACTTAACTATAATGTCAGTCTGGAGCCGTGGACAGACACACTTTAAGATAATATCAGTCCGGAGCCGTGGACAGACACACTTAACTATAATATAAGTCCGGAGCCGAGTACAGACACACTTAACTATAATATCAGTCCAGAGCCATGGACAGACACACTTAACTATAATATCAGTCCGGAGCCGAGTACAGACACACTTTAAGATAATATCAGTCCGGAGCCGTGGACAGACACACTTAACTATAATATAAGTCTGGAGCCGAGAACACACATACTTAACTATAATATCAGTCTGGAGCCGAGTACAGGCCCACTTAACTATAATATCAGTCCGGAGCCGTGTACAGACACACTTAACTATAATATCAGTCCGGAGCCGAGGACAGACACACTTAACTATAATATCAGTCCGGAGCCGAGGACAGACACACTTAACTATAACATCAGTCCGGAGCCGTGGACAGACACACTTAACTATTATATCAGTCCGGAGCCGAGTACAGACACACTTTAAGATAATATCAGTCCGGGGCCGTGGACAGACACACTTAACTATAATATCAGTCCGGAGCTGTGTACAAACACACTTAACTATAATATCAGTCCTGAGCCGTGGACAGACACACTTAACTATGGTATCAGTCCGGAGCCGTGTACAGACACACTTAACTATAATATCAGTCCGGAGCCATGGACAGACACACTTAACTATAACATCAGTCCGGAGCCGTGGACAGACACACTTAACTATTATATCAGTCCGGAGCCGAGTACAGACACACTTTAAGATAATATCAGTCCGGAGCCGTGGACAGACACACTTAACTATAATATCAGTCCGGAGCCGAGTACAGACACACTTAACTATAATATCAGTCCGGAGCCGAGTACAGACACACTTAACTATAATTTCAGTCCGAAGCCGAGTACAGACACACTTAACTATAATATCAGTCCGGAGCCGTGGACAGACACACTTAACTATAATATCAGTGCGGAGCCGAGTACAGACACACTTAACTATAATATCAGTCCGGAGCCGAGTACAGACACACTTAACTATAATTTCAGTCCGAAGCCGAGTACAGACACACTTAACTATAATATCAGTCAGGAGTTGATTACACCCATGCTCAGCTATAAGATCAACTTCTATATTATGAGGAACACAACGTGACTTAACTATTATTTGTTCGCTTCAGTTGTTAAGTTACGTTTTGTTTTCTTATTACTTTTGTTGTCCTTACATGTACAGATATATGCCCTCTGCCTCATAGCATTCATTCACCTGGCGAAGGAAGTATATACGCTGTGTTCCTCATAATAAAGAAGTTGACATCCTTTAATGCTCTTCCTTATCAATGACAGTGTTTGTTATATTCAAGTCGTATTTAGAGGTGTAATATAAATCGAAGGATTGACTTTACATTATCATATAAAATACAGTAGACTACGGTTAAAACGAACACGCTTATAACGAACTGACGGATATAACGAACTTACTTTTTGGTCCCGGCTATTTGCTGTAGTTATGCTGTATATACGCTTAGAACGAACTACGGTTATAACGAACTAAAATTAGTAGTCCCTTTGAGTACGTTATAGCCGTAGTTTACTGCAGATATTGCGATGTGTTTCTCCTACTCGACGAGCTTTGTTTCCTAAACGTATGAATTCTCATGCCCACTCCAGTGATGAGTGAGTCCTCCTTACATGTTTCCCCAGTGACACGAACACATCTACACCCCTCCCCAGGCCGTGGAAACAGGCACTGTGAGTGATGTCGTACACGGATCTGCTGGAGTGTTCATGAGTTGTATTTTAATACAGTAGAGAATAATACTACGACATATGTCATTGGGCTGTTCGCTTACTCAATATGAAAAACCGCGCACTGCTAATATCGTTGTTGTTGTTGTTGCTTTAAGTGTTTAAGAGGTCGCCTCCTGCCTCAGCAATTTCGGCTGACCTGTCCCTCTTTAGGACTCCTGTGTGTGAGTAGGGCGCACATATATATTGCGAGTGTTGTATTAATATGATTTCATTTTTATCTTTGGCTGCTCTGTTTAAATACGATCGAGCAGCTGTCCACCTCTCAGAACTAGGGTTAGTGTGGCATTCGCTGTTGCATCTCTGATAGTACCGCTCTTTGTGTACTGCCCTTTATCAACTGCGTATACTGCTCTATATACATAGCTTATCCTTCTCTCTATACACTGCTTATACTGCTCTATTAACATAGCTCATCCTTCTCTCTGTCCACTGCTTATACTGCTCTATATACATAGCTCATCCTTCTCTCTATACACTGCTTATACTACTCTATATACATAGCTCATCCTTCTCTCTATCCACTGCTTATACTGCTCTATATACAAAGCTATTCCTTCTCTCTATACACTGCTTATACTGCTCTATATACAAAGCTCATCCTTCTCTCTATCAACTGCTTATACTGAGTGACTATGGCTTAACGCCGCTTTTAGGAATATTCTCGGTCTTCGGAGTGACGATCGAACACCTTAACCACTAGGCCAGCCTACTGCTTATACTGCTCTCTATATACTGCATATACTACTCTTTATACACTGATCTCTACACACTACCTATACTGCTCTAGTCACTGCTGATACTGCTCTTTATACACTACTCATATTGCTCTTTATGCACTGCTTATACTGCTCTTTATACACTGCTGATACTGATCTCTATACAATGCCTATACTGCTCTATTCACTGCTGATACTGCTCTTTATACACTACTCATATTGCTCTTTATGCACTGCTTATACTGCTCTTTATGCACTGCTTATACTGATCTCTATACGTTGCTTATACTGATCTTTATATACTGCTTATACTGCTCTTTATGGACTGCCCATACTGCTCTTTATGTACTGCTTATACTTATACTGCTCTCTATACACTGCTTATACTGCTCTCTATACACTGCTTATACTGATGTCTATACACTGCTTATACTGATGTCTATACACTTCTTATACTGCATACTCTCTATACTCTGCTTAAACTGCTCTATTTACTGCTTATACTGCTCTCTATACTCTGCTAATACTGATCTCTATACACTGCTTATACTGATGTCTATACACTTCTTATACTGCTCTTTATACACTGCTTATACTGCTCTCTATACACTACTTATAATGCATGCTCTCTATACACTGCTTATACTGCTCTCTATACACTACTTATACTGATGTCTATACACTTCTTATACTGCTCTTTATACACTGCTTATACTGCTCTCTATACACTGCCTATACTGCATGCTCTCTATACTCTGCTTAAACTGCTCTATTCACTGCTTATACTGCTCTCTATACTCTGCTTATACTGATCTCTATACACTGCTTATACTGATGTCTATACACTTCTTATACTGCTCTCTATACTCTGCTTATACTGATGTCTATACACTTCTTATACTGCTCTTTATACACTGCTTATACTGCTCTCTATACACTGCTTATAATGCATGCTCTCTATACACTGCTTATACTGCTCTCTATACACTGCTTATACTGATGTCTATACACTTCTTATACTGCTCTTTATACACTGCTTATACTGCTCTCTATTCACTGCTTATACTGCATGCTCTCTATACTCTGCCTAAACTGCTCTATTCACTGCTTATACTGCTCTCTTATACTCTGCTTATACTGATCTCTATACACTGCTTATAATGATGTCTATACACTTCTTATACTGCTCTTTATACACTGCTGATACTGCTCTCTATACACTGCTCATACTGCATGCTCTCTATACTCTTCTTAAACTGCTCTATTCACTGCTTATACTGCTCTCTATACACCGCTTATACTGCTCTCAAACATAGCTTATTCTTTTCTCACTCTCATAAGATAGCAACTGATAGAGATCAATACAACGATTTTCCCGACCTCTGTAAGCATAAATGTTTACTTATAATACAAAAAGTACCATAAAAGATGACTATTTGGTCCCGAACACCTTCGAAATAAGCATGTCATCATTTTTATGTTTAAACACTATCAAGTATGTTGTCCTTTTAAACTCTCGACCACAACGGAGGTAACAATGATTTAACAGTTGCAATCTTGCGATAGAGGCGACTGTACTTGTCGTAAGAGGCGACTAACGGGATCGGGTGGTCAGGCTCGCTGACTTGGTCGATGCATGTCATCGTATCCCAATTTCGAGGGTCGATGCTCATGATATCAGTTACTGGATTGTCTGGTCCAGACTCGATTATTTACAGACCGCCGCCATATAGCTGGAATATTGCTGAGTGGGGCGTTAAACAGCAACGAAAACAAACAAAGCAATTACATCTGTGATTGTACGAACGTTTCAGTCACTTTTAAATGCCCATGCCTGTTGACAAGTGAGAGTAGGGTATACACACATTCATACAGTGATACACGAAAGTGTTCATATATATCAGTACTTTTAAACAAATCCTGGCAGGTGAATATTAACTCGGTCTCACTACCTCGTCAGACAGAAGCACCTCTTCTGCTGGACTAACAGTCCTGAACACGGCAAACAATACCTTGCTACGCAGGGCATTCAACTTGGCGGTATTTACACACCCTGACTGACATTTGTTTCATCTCCGGCCTTGTGAATACCTGATATCAACTGACCGCGTTGTTGACCTCCGTTAGTGTATATATTACATACCAGCAATAACCAGCACCCGCCATTGTTGGACAATGGTGAGTTTCATCGAGTGACAACATTTGTTTCTTTAAATCTCTGACACACTCTTGTGTACATTTTACACCGAATTATTTGACACGCTATAACTTGCTACATGACATACCACATACGAAGAGATATAATACATAATGTTTTACACACATACCACATACGAAGAGATATAATACATAATGTTTTACATACACACCACATACGAAGAGATATAATACATAATGTTTTACACACACACCACATACGAAGAGATATAATACATAATGTTTTACACACATACCACATACGAAGAGATATAATACATAATGTTTTACACACATACCACATACGAAGAGATATAATACATAATGTTTTACACACATACCACATAAGAAGAGATATAATATATAATGTTTTACACACACACCACATACGAAGAGATATAATACATAATGTTTTACACACACACCACATACGAAGAGATATAATACATAATGTTTTACACACATACCACATAAGAAGAGATATAATATATAATGTTTTACACACACACCACATACGAAGAGATATAATACATAATGTTTTACACAACGTGACATGCCAAGTACCGTTGGTATTTTTGTTGTGACACACCATGCAAACACCCAGTGATTATAAACTATTAAACAAATTTTCGGACCGCCCGAATCTTTCGAAGGTTAGTATTTCATGGCATGATAGATCCATTATAGTAATATGAAAGAATCTAGGGGTACTTAAGCTTTTTAGTTGCATATATACGCAACTTCTGATACACCGTACACACACTTTCTGATACACTCTACACACACCATCCGATACAACATAAACACATCATTTGATAATCATGTACACACCACCCGATATATTGTACACACACCATCCGATACATCGTACACACACCATCCGATGCACCGTACATACACCATCCGATACATTATACACACACCATCCGATACACTATACACACACTTTCTGATATACCATACACACACCATCTGATACACCGTACACACACCATCTGATACACCGTACACACACCATCCGATACACTATACACACACCATCCGATACACTATACACACACTTTCCGATATACCATACACACATCATCTGATACACCGTACACACACCATCCGATACACTATACACACACTTTTTGATATACCATACACACACCATCCGATACACTATACACACACCATCCGATACACTATACACACACCATCTGATACACCGTACACACACCATCCAATTCACTATACACACACCATCTGATACATCGTACACACACCATCCGATACACTATACACACACCATCCCATACACTATACACACATCATCCGATATACTATACACACACCATCTGATACACCGTACACACACCATCCGATACACTATACACACACGATCCGATACACCGTACACACACCATCCGATACACTATACACACACCATCCGATACACTATACACACACCATCTGATACACCGTACACACACCATCCGATACACTATACACACACCATCCCATACACTATACACACACCATCCGATACACTATACACACACCATCTGATACATCGTACACACACCATCCGATACACTATACACACACCATCCCATACACTATACACACATCATCCGATATACTATACACACACCATCTGATACACCGTACACACACCATCCGATACACTATACACACACGGTCCGATACACCGTACACACACCATCCGATACACTATACACACACCATCCGATACACTATACACACACCATCTGATACACCGTACACACACCATCCGATGCACTATAAACACACCATCCGATACACCGTACACACACCATCCGATACACTATACACACATCATCCGATACACCGTACACACCACCCAAAACGCTTATACACACACCATCCGATACACCGTACACACACCATCTGATACACCGTACACACACCATCCGATACACTATACACACATCATCCGATACACCGTACACACACCATCTGGTACACATTTCACTCACCATCCGGTACACAGTACACACACCATCTGGTACACCATACATACACCATCCGATACACCGTACACACACCATCTGATACACCATACACGCACCGAACACAAAACATGTAAAACACTATACACACACCATCCGATACACTATACAAACACCATCTGATACGCAATACACACGCCATCCCATACACTATACGCACACCATCCGATACACCATACACACACCATCCGATACACTATACACACACAATCTGATAACCATACACACACTATACGATACACAGTACACACACCATCTGATACACCATACACGCTACGTACACAAAACACGTAAAACACCATACACACACAATCTGGTACACATTACACTCACCATCTGATACACAGTACACACACCATCTGGTATACCATACATACACCATCCGATACACATTACACACACCATCCGATACACCATACACACACCATCTGAGACACCATCTGATACACCATCCGATACACAGTACACACACCATCTGATACATTATACACGCACCGAACACAAAACATGTAAAACACCATACACACACCATCTGATACACCATACACACACCATCTGATACACTATACACGCACCGAACACAAAACATGTAAAACACCATACACACACGATCTGATACACCATACATACACCATCTGATACACAGTACACACACCATCTGATACACCATACACACAACGTACACAAAACATGTAAAGCACCATACACACACCATCTGATACACCACACACACACCGTACACAAAACATGTAAAACACCATACACACACCATCTGATACACCATACATACACCATCTGATACACAGTACACACACCATCTGATACACCATACACACACCGTACACAAAACATGTAAAGCACCATACACACACCATCTGATACACCACACACACACCGTACACAAAACATGTAAAACACCATACACACACCATCTGATACACAGTACACACACCATCTGATACACCACACACACACCGTACACAAAACATGTAAAGCACCATACACACACCATCTGATACACCATACACGCACCGTACATAAACATGTAAAACACCATACACACACCATCTGATACACCATCCGATACACAGTACACACACCATCTGATACACCATACACACACCGAACACAAAACATGTAAAACACCATACACACACCATCTGATACACCATACACACACCATCTGATACACTATACACGCACCGAAAACAAAACATGTAAAACACCATACACACACGATCTGATACACCATACATACAACATCTGATACACAGTACACACACCATCTGATACACCATACACACAACGTACACAAAACATGTAAAGCACCATATACACACCATCTGATACACCACACACACACCGTACACAAAACATGTAAAACACCATACACACACCATCTGATACACCACACACACCATCTGATACACCACACACACACCGTACACAAAACATGTAAAGCACCATACACACACCATCTGATACACCACACACACACCGTACACAAAACATGTAAAACACCATACATACACCATCTGATACACCATACATACACCATCTGATACACAGTACACACACCATCTGATACACCATACACACACCGTACACAAAACATGTAAAGCACCATACACACACCATCTGATACACCACACACACACCGTACACAAAACATGTAAAACACCATACACAGACCATCTGATACACAGTACACACACCATCTGATACACCACACACACACCGTACACAAAACATGTAAAGCACCATACACACACCATCTGATACACCACACACACACCGTACACAAAACATGTAAAACACCATACACACACCATCTGATACACCATACATACACCATCCGATACACAGTACACACACCATCTGATACACCATACACGCACCATCTGATACACTATACACGCACCGAACACAAAACATGTAAAACACCATACACACATGATCTGATAGACGATACATACACCATCTGATACACAGTACACACACCATCTGATACACCACACACGCACCGTACATAAAACGTGTAACACACCATCTGATACACCATACACACACCGTACACAAAACATGTGAAACGCCATGCATACACACCATCTGATACACCATACATACACCATCCGATACACATTACACACACCATCTGATACACCATACACGCACCGTACATAAAACATGTAAAACACCATACACACACCATCTGATACACCATCCGATACACAGTACACACACAATCTGATACACCATACACTCACCGTACACAAAACATGTGAAACGCCATACATACACACACACACGATCTGACACACCATACATACATCATCCGATACACAGTACACACACCATCTGATACACCATACACGCTACGTACATAAAACATGTAAAACACCATACACACACCATACATACACCATCCGATACACAGTACACACACAATCTGATACACAATACACGCACCGTACATAAAACGTGTAACACACCTTACACACACCATCTGGTACACCATACATACACCATCCGATGCACAGTACACACACCATCTGATACACCATACACGCACCGTACATAAAACATGTAAAACACCTTACACACATCATCTGATACACCATACATACACCATCCGATACACATTACACACACCATCCGATACACATTACACACACCATCTGATACACCATACACGCACCGTACATAAAACGTGTAACACACCATCTGATACACCATACACGCACCGTACACAAAACATGTGAAACACCATACACACACCATCTGGTACACATTACACATACCATCCGATACACAGTACACACACCATCTGATACACCATACATACACCATCCGATACACAATACAAAAAAAAAACTTTTGATACACCATACACGCTCCGCACACAAAACATGTAAAACACCATACACACACCATCTGACACACTATACATACACCATCCGATACACAGTACACACACCATCTGATACACCATACACGCACCGAACACAAAACATGTAAAACACCATACACACACCATCTGACACACCGAACACACACCGTACACATAAAATATGAAAAACCATACACACATCATGTGATACGTCATACACATTACTTGATAGACCATATGATACACCATTTATGATGGTAACCCCACGACTCTCTATATCAACTCGCCCCGGTCGTTTATCAAGGATGAATATTTTCGATTGAAATACCTCATCTACGTATCCAGTTCCACACCGGTATTCATACATCAACTCCACAGAATGTGCCTACTGTTGTGTCATGACCGAAGGCCATACGGTACAAGAAAACACTGTCCCACAATAATAGACTTAAGGCCTACTTGACTATTCGCCCTAAGTGACACCACTATTGTATTTAAACCGTTGTAAAAGGGCAGCCACAGGCAGGGTTGTGAAGCAGTTGTTGGATACGTCATATTACGTAGGACTTAAAATAATTTGAATGTATTCGGTAAAACTGCCTGTTTTGGAACAGGAATTAAGAGATAAACCGCCAGGGGAATGACATTTGAGCAATATTGTGGATTTGGTAAATGTTGGTATAATCATGTCGTAACGGAGGTGTCTGTACTGTGTTCGGTTGCAACATGTGGTACTAAACATGCTTCTAAACATCTTCTAGGTGTGTCTCTAATGTACCTTGACTCATACACCAAATACCAATAACATCCCCGACAGACACGACCCAATATCAGCACTTACCTTTACAACAAAGCTAGACTTGGCTATTCAAGACAAGTTTTATTCAGTATAGAGGCCAGTGGCCCAAAATACAGACATATAAAGGTTTCATTTCTTAGCGCTATTTTCCTCCATACACACATACACATACACACACACACGCATATACATACATACATACATACATATATATACACACATACCGTATGTAGCATTCTTGGAAAATAGGTAACTATGTTAAGTGGTATTGAACGTATTTCTTATTTTTTTCACATTGAATAGGTATAAACAGAGATCACTTATTGTTTGTGTATTTTGAGTGTTCATAATATTTATGAATATGTTTACTGCACTGTCATTTCTGATGTATTTACTGATATACTTTTTTCTAATATAGGTATATGCATCACATACAAGTAAAACATGAATCTCGTCTTCTAAGTACATTTTGTCATTTAGCCTACAATGAGGGCATAGTCTTAAATGGTGTGGTATGTTAGTGTATCTTCCTGTTTCTGTCATAAGTCTAAAATTTCCACTACAAATCTTGTGAAATAGAATCTCAAATGTAAAGGAAGAGCAATGCATAAGTACGTTTCCACATGTAAAAGTGTCTTATATAACACATAGTTACCACATTTATGAGAAGAGTGTAGTGTAGAATATCAGTTTTGTTTAAACTTATCAAGAAGTCTTATTTTAAATAATCTGATAAAAATGTTAATATTTCCAACATCCTGGCTAATCCATACAAAACCAAAACCCAAATTGAAATAGAATATGTTTGATATGTGTAGCCCATGTGCCTCTGCCAGCATCATCAAGAGACTTTAACATTAAATAACATTGATGAGGTAGCCTATTTCTATATAGAGTGATAAGTCTACACCAGCACTTAACTGCCCGTGACATGTATGTCAGCTGAAGTGGAGCTCTACCACATTCACCCAGTACCATACTATTGCATGTACTTTTACCAACTTTCAGGAAATATTTGCACATTATCATCTGAACATTTTCAGTAGTTTTACAATATGTTGTTCCCAAGATTTCTGACCCATAGCACAATATTGGTGTAACCATTGCATCAAAAATCCTGAAAAGATCAGTACAATTAATATCACCTACTCTCTTTTGATATCTGTATATTGCCATTAAGGCTTTATTTGCTTGTGATGCAAGGCAGGACTGTGCTTTTGTCCAAACTAGTCTGGGTGTAACTACTATACCTAAATATTCATTGCATTATGAAACAAAAAATATTTTATAAAACAGGCATGACATGAATAATAATGTAGATAATCTAACTCGTCTATAAGTTAACAACCGATATCGAATGTTACCATTATAACTCTTGAATCACGTTTCTCGACATTGCAAAATGTCTGATTTCATTTTGAAACCTCAGGCAACAAAGAATATGAAGTATTTTATTAAAACTAAAAAAATATACTCTGAATGTCAGTGCGGCGCTTAAGTTTTCTCGGCCGTCAACGTGAAACTAGTACCATGAGGTGACTACAGCCGGAGTCATTGCCTCGCAACGTACAGACTAGTCACTTAAAGGGGTAATTTATTGTCAAATATCGCAGTCATGTCAATATTCAGAAAAAAACAACAGATTTACTAAAGGCTTATTCAGCTTTGGTTGTGGTCCAATACCAGTCATCAGGTGCAGGTTGATATGACCTTCCTACTCCCCCCTCCCCCCAATCCCCCCCACCTCTCCCCCCCCCCCCCCCCCCCCCCCGTCCCGTGTGAGTGGAGGGGATACAAACACGGGCTGTTGAGAAGCGAGTACACTCTCTACAACACTATCATCTCACTTCTGTATTTACGTCACAGTTACGGCAAATAAATCAAATAATTGCAAGTTGTCATTCAGAGGGGAACATTGAAGCAAAAAAGTTACTCCATGCGAGTACACAATTGTCACGATTCATGTATTGACATGATTGAGTGTGTAGGTGAGCGAGTGTTATAATTAGCCCCACGTGAACAATTAAACACTTGTATTAGGTATGCAATACATGTAGCTAACCGTTGCGATGAAATTATTTTTTGTATGTGCTGGTAAGTGTGCTAAATATTTTATGTACTTTTAAGTCTCATCCGAGGTGTGGCGTTTTTGCCGATGAAGAGAGTCTTGGCTGTGATAAGACGTTTTTACTGCTGACTGGAGTATGGCGTAAGACAACGTTATTACTCATGACATGACACGGCCAGCGATATGACGTTATTGCCGATGAAATTACTATAGCGTTACTGAAGAGTGTGGCGTGAGCTATGGTGTTATTACTGATGACAAGAATATAACATGTGCATTTGAAGCGTACTGTCATTAGTAGACCAACATATGCAAACACACATACGCTACTTGACCGCGTCCGCCCGGAGGACGGAAGGTCGGGGGTTTGATCCCCGGCCGCGCCATACCAAAATACGTTAAAGGAAGGTACTTGTTGTTTCCCTGTCTGGCGCTCTTAAGGGATAAAACAATGACTGGTCGGCTCGGAGTCAGTATACAGTTATACTGTATCTGAGTTGGGTATACATATCAAACAGCGGTATGGTATCTCAGTGGGCTAGCACTATTAATCGCTGCCCAAAGCGGCGTCTGAGGAATCGTTATCCGCTGTTTGGAGTTGAGTCCCTGAAACCTATAGTCCTGGGTTCGAATCCCGGTTCGCCTTGATTATGTTTTAGGTCTGTTAGTCTCATGCATCTGCTTGTGGGGTTTTACTAAAATGGAAAACACCTACTCTGTACAATCAGTGCGTACAATACGTCCTTATTCCTATGAATCTATACTTCGTATGGCATTTCAGGCAGTCCCCTTACCTGATGACGTAAATTCGGGAAGCGGTGCGTTGTTGGTTTGTTTGTGTGTATGTTGTTTAACGCCGCACTCAGCAATATTCCAGCTATATGACGTCGGTAGTAAATAATCGAGTCTGGACCAGACAATCCAGTAATCGACATAATGAGCATCGGTCCTCGCAATTGGGATCAATGACATGCATCGTCCAAGTCAGCGAGCCTGACCATTCGATCCCGTTAGTCGCCACTTACGACAAGCATAGTCGCCTTTTACGGCAGGCATACAGGCAACGCTTAGCGACAACATTGTAGCCAGACCACATGTTGCCGGAGATCAATACTGTCATCAGCTTCAGGCTAATTGTCGCCACCAGTCTGATTCATGTCAGACCGATCTCGGTGTTTCATTTGATCAACAAGCACTTGGCAGGGTGGGGCACGGGTGAATTCTGAAGTGAAGTGAACCAGCCGCAGCGATTCTGAGTAGTGTCCAGTGAATTAGAACAGAAACATATACTGGATGTATATATGTATACATATCCACACATACAAGTAGATGCGGTACACATTAAGGTAAGTATATGCAGGTAACTACACAGGTAGATATGTGTTTATACAGTCAGTGATAAACGTACACATATGTATACACAGGTATATGTAACTACGCACAGGTACAAAGGGGTTAATGATATACACGTATGCATAAAGGTACAAGTTGGTATATGAAGGTACTTTAAGGGTTGTTAATTACAGGTGTAATAAAAGGTAGGTTCGAGTATACACGGGTGGGCATATACAGGTGCACACTCAAGTAGGTGTGTACAGGTGCACTTGGAGTAGGCATGTACACGTGTACACATAGGTTGGTATATGGAGGTACACGTACATAGAGGTGGGTATGCGAGTATATAGCATGTACACATTACGGTGGATATACATGTATACATACAAGTAGCTGCAGGTGTATATATATATATATATATATATATATATATATATATATATATATATATATATATAAGGGATGTACATGGACGCTCACAGGTACATGTATATAAGTACACATATGCAAAGAAGTATACATGTAGGTAGGTATTACATGTATACATCTCTGTGGCGATGTAGGTAAAACCAAACGGACAGGTTGGCTTGGGACTGTTGAACACTGTGGAGATCTCGTCCTTCACCAGTGCGATCATCTGTCTGTCTCTCCCCGGCGCCTCCCAGCGTTTGTAGCTGGTCCCCACATAACAAGCAGAGCGGCAGTCAGGCAGAACTGACGGCGTTAATCTGATTGGCAGAGCTGAACCAGGTAGGTCCAACAAGTTAGGTGGTGGACGTTATGCAATATATCGTTACTACTGATGTTTATTCATACATAAACCGTCCAATAGGGTGTTAGATTTTCACACTGTATATAGTTAACAAATAAGATAGGCATGTACCTTTCTGTGGGCAATGGACTAGTCCCGATTTCACCCCTTTATAGCTCGTAGACTAGACCTATGTTTTTCAGGTATTTGAAAAGAGGTTTCATGACCGTGTCACCACTGCACAGTTACAATTGGCCGGACCGACACAGAGTGACAGACGCTAGAAGGGTACACGTGCTTCGGGGGAACTGGTCATAGACAAGTGTAACATCAAGTTTAAACATCAAGAGTAACATCAAGTGTAACATCAAACTCTGAACCTGACACTGACATGCTCCAATGTCGCTGAACAACCGAACTGAATCACAGTCAGGAATCGGTAGTGCCTTGAAAAAGATTATGGCGGAAGAAGTCGATGACTTGAAAAAGCCATTGTTTTGGCGTGCTGTGTTCGCAGAGTTTCTTGGCTGTTTCTTGCTGATTGTTTTCGGTGTAGGAGCTGGTCTTCATGTGGAGGGAACACATGGGCACAGCAGCGTGCATAACATCCTCACTGCAGGATTCTTCATCGCCGTCATCATCTCTGCCCTCGCCAACGTCAGCGGTGCCCACGTCAACCCCGCTCTCAGCCTCGCATTCGCCGTCACAAGAGAAATAAGCTTCGCACGGTGAGTATAATAATACTGTTACGGTATTTTCCTTTCTGCCGAGAGACGCTATAACTGGGTCCGTGCAATATGTAGATGCATTGTATCATACTGTAAACTGCTTGCCCAGTGGACTAGGAAGTCACAAATCGCCGTGTAGATTTGCGTCTCTGAGAACCGCTGATCGCTAGTTCGAATCCTCTTTGGTTTGTCTGAACCGTACCCGTACCTTTGGTTCGTGTGGTTTCACCAAAACGACCAAGTTCGACAAATTGAATGTTACCAAACGCATTAACGCCGAGTCGCTGAGACATAATCTGACCATGGTTCAAAGCGCCATGAAACTAAACTCGTACACTCAGTAAGTGATAAAAATATGTGCAGCAGTCAAGCTTGTCCATGTTGATGTTCTGTACCGTGAAACACGATATTACGACGAGAGGCGGGTCTGTTTTCAGAGAGAAGAATAAGGTCGTACATTAAATAGGGTACGCTGTTTCCTTCATTGCCACACAGGAAGGGATCGTTGTTGTCGAGACATTCGGTTTGAATGGTTATTGTAGAGACTTGCGTGCTTGAGCGCTTATTTTGGGACATACGTATTCGGTGTTTTGTCGAGATATGCATGGTTCGCGGAGTTGTTGCGATATGTGACTCTGAGGGGTTGGTTTGTTGGTTGTAGGGACATATATGTTTATAGTTTAAGATTTCTTTGTCGAGATATACATGTTTGGTGGTTTGTCGGGATATGAATATTTGAAGTGAGGTGAGGTGTAATGGGGTTTAACGTCGCGTCCAAGATTTTTGCACTTATATAATAACCAAAGTGTGTGTATGTGTGTGTGTGTGTGTGTGCGCGCGCGCGCGTGTGTGTGTGTGTGTGTGTGTGTGTGTGTGTGTGTGTGTGATTCATTGTGCTAGCCCACTGAGATGCCTTTCCGCAGTTTAACATGAATACCCCAGTCAGACACAGTATACTCCGAGCCGAACAGTCCTTGTTTTATCCCCTCAATGCCGAGCGTCAGACAGGGTAACAACAAGTACCATCTTTTATCATCTCCGGGCCACGGAGACGGATATGAATATTTGAGGGGTTGTTGAGACATACATGATTTAGGGCATGTTGTTAAGATATGCGACTTGAGGGGTGGTTATCGAGATAATTATGCAGGAGCTGTTATTGTCAGGACATGTTAGAGTAACTGGTAGTTGTTACATTATGCGTGACATGTTGTCGAGATGTCGTATTGGAGAGATTGTTATTACGAGTGCTGTGTGTCCGGTATATGTAAATACATTTGAAAATTATTTTTTGCAGTGTTTATAGTTTATGTAATTAATTGTTGATGTGTACAGTGAGCAACGTTTAGAGGTTTTCATTGAAACAAACCCATCAAGCATCATACATGTATTTGCCACAGCATTGCCTTATGAGATTTAAGTAGGATCAGGCGTTAAGTTTCACACTGATCAATATGGTTGAGAAACAAAATGAACTTTGTACTTTGGGTTTAGTGTGTGAGAATTGGGGCGTTGGGAGGATAGCGTTTGAGATGTTAATGTGATGCGATCGGTGGTGGCAGGGATGGCGATTTGGATGTGTAGGGTAGGGGTAGGCGTTGGTATGTTTGAGTGAACGACGTCACCCATTGCTTATGACCTGACAACACGACAACGTAGCCTGCCTTCCTGAAATGGCTAAGATAAAGTATAGACTGACCGAAACTCGAAATGACGGAAATGACAGAAGTCATCAGCCGATTCACCTGCGATAGATTATCAGTAATCCAAAGTACCTAATGACAGAGTCTGGACCAGACAATGCAGTGATTGATATTATGAGCAAGGATCCACGTCGCAGGAGCATGTTTACATGCTATCAACCAATCCACCAAGCCTGACCACCCAATCCATTAAGACGCCTCTTACGACCAGCATAGGTTTCTGAGGACCAAATCCCCAATGTTTCCGTATCGTGTAAGTTATTCTCTGATACATATGGTCCATTATATTTATGAAACAATTTAGAGATTGAGAGCATTCAAGGAACATTTCACAAATTCCACATCTAAGGGGTTGTCTGTCCTTATTTTTTTCAAAAAGTTAAAGATGGGAAATCCATGAGACTGTATGAGCCATGGTTGGGGCTGAAAATTTACATTCTTTTTCAAATACACTAATGGAGCTGAATGCACCTATGTTATCATATTAACCTATACGAATCTAAACGTAAACATCAACAGTCCCCGCAAGTCCATTGACTTGCTATTGTTGACCCATGACGAGGCCATACGAAGAACGTGACAAGCAGTGGAGATCCACAGATAATCCTGTTCCAAAGGCCCTAAGAGACAGTTCTTGTAAAGAATGAATAGATCGTGCCGGGTGTTGCCGAAGTGTGATCTGCGATCAATTGCCGTTGCTATCGTTGAAAGGAGGACACAAGTGTCTTGTGTCAGGAATGATATGAGCCCACGTTTGCTCGTCTGTGAAAGACTCTCTATAACTCTTGTAAATAACGGCGACAAGACGCTTTCCGTAATTCTGAAAATAATATATCTCGATTGTACGATTCCGACTCTGTGATAGCATGTGCTTATACATCCCTATCAAATGGTGGTAGCAACACCTACCTACACAGCGCTCTGTTCCTTCGTGACCGCCTCCGTGGTCTTGTGGTAGAGCGTCCGCCCGGAGAGCGGAAGGTCCAGGGTTCGATCCCGGGCCGCGTCATACAAAAAGACGTTAAAAGATTGTACTTGTTGTTACCCTGTCTGGCGCTCGGCATTAAGGGGCTAAAACAAGGACTGGTCGGCTCGGAGTCAGTATACTGTGTCTGAGTGGGGTATTCATGTTAAACTGCGGCATGGTATCTCAGTGAGCTAGCACTATAAATCGGCATCAGTCCGGACTAGTACAAGCAGCCACACACACACATACACGTGCATGCACGTCGCTATATAAGTGCAATAATCTTGGACGCGACGTTAAACCCAATTTCACCTCACCTCACCTCTGTTCCTTCGTATCCTAGAGGAATGCGAATTACTTATAGGACACACTTACGTATCCATTCATATTTAATACATGTAAATATTGGGCCAGTATATAATCCACACATGTAAACTTTGACCTCTATGACGCAGTATACTAGAGATATGACAGCAGTTTCTTGCCAGAGCTAGTGTTATAGTTTGTGCGATAGTCAAATCACAGCATGATCAAGGTTAGAATGGAAGTACAATTGACGTGGTTGATGAATTGCGTTCGTGTTTTACAAAATATCGGTCTTGTAAATGGCAGTATTTTGCTTGTTTGCTGTTTAACGCAGCACCAGCTATATGACGACTGTCTGTAAATAATCGAGTCTGGACCAGACACTCCAGTGATTGACATCATGAGCATCGATCCACGCAATTGGGATCGATGACATGCTTCAACCAAGTCAGCGAGCCTGACTGCCCGATCCCGTTAGTCGCCTCTTACGACAAGCATAGTCACCTTTTACGGCAAGTATGGGTTGCTGAAGACCTATTCTACCAGGGATCGTCACGGGTCGTAAGTGGCACGATAATTTTAGGAATGGCTTTTCAAACATGTTTCTCATTTACATTTACGTTTATACCTTCCCTTCGAGTCGACACGCACCTGCCACGCAACATCTCGCTGTGAGATCCAGGCATGTCTGACACATGTTCGACTAGACGATAAACATATTCACACACTTACACACGCATCACAGGTAGTGAATGGCATCAGTCATGTCAACGCCGGGGCCCCATTTCACGAAGCAGTCGTAAGTTTATGTTAAATTATGGGAGCTGCGACAATCGTAGCGTTACGGCAGCTTTCTGAAACGGATTCTTCTTTGCATTTAGAAGTTGGAGTACCAAGTAAGGATAAGAATTTATGGATGAACAACTTCTTTATTACAATAAGAGCTACGTTTCGGTGTAGGTTCTAACAATTGCTTGATAACGGTGTTAGAACCTACACCGAAACGTCGCCCCTAATTGTAATAAAGAAGTTGTTCATCCATAAATTCTTATCCTTACTTAAACGGATTCTTGACCGTTAAAGCTCATAAGTCATCAACGGAGTGAGTGAGTGAGTATGGTTTTACGCCGCTTTTAGCAATATTCCAGCAATATCACGGCGGGGGACACTAGAAATGGGCTTTACACATTGTACCCATGTCGGGAATCGAACCCGGGTCTTCGGCGTGACGAGCGAACGCTTTAACCACTAGGCTACCCGATCGCCCCTCATCAACGGAAGCCCCCGTACATATTCATATATATATCACAGCACTTACAATAAGCTATCTGAGCAGCATATTTTCAGCGTGTTTGCAGCATATTTTTTTATCGTGTTTGTTCTTTACTGTTTATGTGTATCTACGCGTAATGGAATTACCATGCTCATTACCTGAAGCTTGCTTTGCCGAACGGCGTAACAACGTTCAGCCTCTCGCACACTTAAGTCATGACCGTAAAGGACAACGTTAGCTTACATTAGGCCACTGTCCAAACAGTTAGTGCAACATATCCCTTTAGAGAACCCTCATATCGTTATCACATACTTCTTATTACTTCAAAGGGTTATATTAATTTATTCCAAGTGTTTTCCAGTGTAGCCGAGTGGTTAAATCTTTCTCTGGTCCAACCAACAATCTGTCTTAGATTACAATAATTGGTACAAAGTTTGAAGCAAAATTTTGGTGTCCACAGGCGTGAAATTGCTGGAATATTGCTAAACGCGGCATAAAAAAACATACTCACTCACTCACTCTGGTGTTCCTCACCGTGATATTGATGACATATTGTTCATCCACTCGTTTTATATACATATATACATAATGCGTATTTCGACAAGTTGTCCACAAACTCTGAAATATCTCAGTAATGCTTTCAGAAAATAATGAACAGTGCACATATGACGTCACTGACCACGTGTTGCAGGTTCTTCTTCTACTCTGTGGCTCAGTCCGCGGGGTCAGTGGCGGGGGCGGCGCTCCTCAAGTTCATCACCCCCGCTAACATGCACGGCACCCTCGGGCTGCTGCAGCCGGGGAAGTACGTCAGTTCGGAGCAGGCCCTGGTGGTGGAGATCATCGTCAGCTTCTTCCTGGTGTTCGTCATCTTCTCCCTCGTCGACAAGGGCAGGAAGGACGTCGGTGGCTCCGTCCCCTTCATCATCGGCCTCTCCGTCTGCGTCAACGCTTTCTTCTCCGTGAGTACATCGCACAAACAGATACACGGCCTTGAAGCACCATTTTGTGAAAAAAATTTACGTGGTGATATGTTTTTCAAATACTTTAATCTCATTAAAATCGGACCTTAATGCTCGATACCGCTGCACGTGGATCTAAGGACGTCCGGTTACAGGTCACGTCAGAACGACTTTACGAGAACTTTGACCGACCAATAAAATGACTACCAAGGTGTGGATATTAGCCAATCAGAAAGTTTCAAACTGGAGTCTTCCATTCCAGACGACCCTTTGAACAATATCAATTAACAATTTGAAAACTGAACATAAGAAAATTCTGGAATGTCTAATTGAAAGCCGTGATTGTATGGAAGTACTTGCCACGGGGTAGTCTCTTCCGTTTCAAATGGTTATCTCATTGAAGCGAGAGATAGACGGATGATTCTGACGGAATCAGTCGGATGACAGGCCATTTTGACGTGACCCGTAATGGAATGTCCCTCTGACCTTTGTTTAGCGGTACCAACAACTAAGATCTGATTTTAATGATATATGGATAATAATTATTCTCAAGTACTTCTATTTCCTACATGTTTTACGAAGTCGTAACGGTGTAAATGATAGCACGCCCTTTACCCTGAACCAAATCTTACGAAGAGGACAGGAAAACCTGAGAAAGTTGCACCTTGTTGTTAAGTCTTGGTACAATGGTCTTTGTCGCTATCCACTGACGAGTCTGTGGTACTTACTTACTTACTTACTTTGGAGATTTAACGTGCGCTTTCCGACTGATGCGTATTTCGCACACGGGCCCGGCCAGGCCATTTAATGTGTTTCCGAAAGGGGCGAAGGTGGTCTGTGCAACCCAAGAGGGGGGTTTTAGGGGTTGCTTATATAGAATTGGGGAATTTTGAGATTTGGAATAGATGCCGATGGGATTGGGGAGGAGAACTAAGGGAGCTGGGTATGGTGGATGTTTGTTTGTTTATGTGATTTTGATTTGGTGAGTTATTGTGTTTTTAGATGCGTTTTATTAGTTCCGTTTTGATTAAGAATACGCCTAAGGCCTTGAAGTTTTCTAGTTTATTTTGTGGGTTTAGTATTGCTTCTAGAGTTAGAGCCTTGTTTAGATTGAGGGTGGTTTGTAATGCGGTTCGATGTGTTAGGTAGTGTGTGCAGTGGATGAGTGCGTGTTCTGGGGTTTCTGGTTGTTTGCAGTGTGGGCAGTTACCTGTAGTGTGTTTTTTAAAATTTTTTAGGTGGTTATTTAGGTTGGTGTGTCCTGTTTGGAGTTTAGTGATTACTCTGTCGATTTTTTTGGATGGATGGAGAATTTTTGGTTTGGTTAGTTGTTTGCTGAGCACTTTTTTGATTTGGCTATTTGAGTTTAGATATAGGTTATGCCATTTTTTGGTGATTTTTTGCTTGTTTACACTTTTAATTTCTGATTTTGAGATGGGTAAGTTTAAGCTTATTTCTGGGATTTTGAGGGATAGTTTAGCTGCTTTATCGGCGTTTTCATTACCGTATATTCCTACGTGGGCGGGTATCCACAAGAAGGTTATTTGTTTGCCTGCCTTAGTTAGGTCGTTGGAGCTTTTAAGTATTTGATTTATTAATTTAGGTCGGTTTTTGGTATTTTTGTTTTGGAGGGCTTGCAGTCCACTTAGGGAGTCGGTAAGTATTAGGATTGTTTTGTGGTTTTTGGATTCTTGATTATGGAGGGCTGAGGCCATGCCCATTAGTTCTGCCGTGAATATTGATTGGTTGTTTTGGAGTCGGAAGGATTGTGTGGTTTTAGTTGGTTGTGTGGTATGGACTCCGAAACCTGTGTGTTTGGAGGTCGGATCTGAGGATCCGTCCGTGTAAATGTGACACCAATTTGGCCAATTTTCGTGTATGTATGCTAGTGTGGTAGTTTTAGCTATGTTTGGGTCGGTTTGTTTATTTATTTGGCTAGCTAGTGTTGTGTCTATTTTGGGTATTTTAAGTTTAGGGGTGAAGATATTTGATTGTTTGCAGTTTTGTTTAAGATTTTTAATTTGGTGTTCATTTAGGTAGTTTGTTATTCTTTGGGATATTGGGGTAAGTAAGGGGAGTCTGTGGTAGTGGCTGCACCTTTGTATATTGTTGCGTCTGTGACAACATGTCTCTATATTGACAGTGAGTCGTATCTGTGACATCTCAGTATTGACAATTGTTTATGACACCTCCATGGTATAGTGGATAGAGCGTCAGCCCAGTGAGCGGAGTGTCATACCAAAATACGTTAAAATATAGTACTTGTTCTTGCCCTGCCTGACGACATTAGGAGATAGAGCAGTGGTGAGTATACTGTGTCTGAGTGGGACATGCATGTTAAACTGTGGCATGGTATCTCATATCTCACCATAAAACCGGCAGTACAAGTACAAGAACACTCACACACACACACACACACACACACACACACACGCACACACACACACACACGCACGCACACACACACACACACACACACACACACACACACACACACACACACACACACACACATACACACAATGCACATTGCTATTGCAATAACCTTGAAAGCGACGTTAAAACCCCATTTCACATTACCTCACCTGTGTTTGTGACGACCTCACTATTGACAGTTGTGTTTGTGTTAGCCTTGCTCCAAGGCTGTACTGAAAGAAAAGTCCTTCTTGGATGTGTAGTAAGTCTAGATATATGGACAGTCTAAGGACTCCAGTCTCTTATAGGGACAACTTGTTCTTATTATTTACATAATCTAGAACTTATGAATTAAACTAATAATTATTGTCTAAGAGACTTGTGTAAGTCTATGTGTGTGTCTGTGTCTGTGTCTTGTGATCCTCTTGTTCGAGCTGCTTCTGTGTTTGTGTCTTGTGACAGCAATATTAACAACTGTGTCAGTGTCTGGAGTTCTGTTTATGCCAGAGTTTGCAAAAGCAAAAACATAGGTATTGACAGAACTGTAAATTTCTGGAAATGGAAGACCGTTTGTTGAAAAATTCAAGATATTCCTTCCATTCTATGTCTATTTCTTTGCTATGTCCACCATACATAATTCCTACAAGTAATATTGGTATACCAGCTACAGTGTGAATATGTAGCCTTTGTATGGGCACAGCGCTTTACGGTTGCAATGATTATATATTAATGGTTTAGCCATTCGTATTTCGAGTGTCCGCCCCAATAACCCCACATATCACACTTCTTTCATTGGACATTACGTTGAAGGAATACACTAAAGAAAGGCCCACAACACCTTCGGAATTGAAGATAAAAGAAACCTATATTTACATGCAACCGTATTATATCCTACCAAGTAGGCGCGTCAGTGAACACAAACTCGTGTTACCATATATGTAACAGCTAATCACAACAGTCAAATTTTAATACGTAAAGTGAAAGCCCACTTGTCTTTTGATTAAACACTTTTTTCCCTCGGGAATGCATGTTTGCTTAACGTTGACAACAAAACATCTTTGTTGTCATAAAATCAATAATGTGTTTTCTGATATTGTAGTAGTTCTGTGTATATTATTCAAATATACTGTATGTCATTCCCGTATGTCATTCCTGTATGTCATTCCTGTATGTCATTCCTGAATTTCATTCCAGTATGTCATTCCTGTATGTCATTCCTGTATGTCATTCCAGTATGTCATTCCAGTATGTCATTCCAGTATGCGATTCCTGTATGTCATTCCAGTATGTCATTCCAGTATGTCATTCCTGTATGTCATTCCAGTATGTGATTCCTGTATGTCATTTGTGTATGTCGTTCCAGTATGTCATTCCAGTATGTCATTCCTGAATGTCATTCCTGTATGTCATTCCAGTATGTCATTCCAGTATGTCATTCCAGTATGTCATTCCTGTATGTCATTCCAGTATGTCATTCCAGTATGACCCAGTATGTCATTCCTGAATGTCATTCCTGAATGTCATACCTGTATGTCATTCCAGTATGTCATTTCAGTATTGTCATTCCAGTATGTTATTCCAGTATGTCATTCCAGTATGACCCAGTATGTCATTCCTGAATGCCATTCCTGTATGTCATTCCTGTATGTCATTTTAGTATTGTCATTCCAGTATGTTATTCCAGTATGTCGTTCCAGTATGACCCAGTATGTCATTCCTGAATGTCATTCCTGTATGTCATTCCAGTATGTCATTCCAGTATGTCATTCCTGTATGTCATTCCTGAATGTCATTCCTGTATGTCATTCCAGTATGTCATTCCAGTATGTCATTCCTGTATGTCATTCCTTTATGTCATCCCAGTATGTCATTCCTGTATGTCATTCCTGTATGTCATTCCTGTATGTCATCCCAGTATGTCATTTCAGTATGTCATTCCTGTATGTCATTCCAGTATGTCATTCCTGTATGTCATTCCAGTATGTCATTCCAGTATGTCATTCCTGAATGTCATTCCTGTATGTCATTCCAGTATGTCATCCCAGTATGTCATTCCTGTATGTCATTCCTGTATGTCATTCCTTTATTTCTCGCCAATATGACCCTGAAAGGGTGAGGATTCAAAGCGGTGATGTGCTATACACCAAACCGAATATACCAAACACCGTTTAACCGGCACCATGGTTTTCTAAATAAACGTCTGTTTACCCGGGTTTAAAAATAAATAAGCTTTTATCAAAACAACCCTTTTAATATCCATAACTCAAAAGGAGCTATTTCCAAATGGGTAGGGTATAAATATATATAGGTTCCTCTTAACGATCATTACTTAGTAGATAGCGTTGACAAGATACTATTCAAGACTAGGCACTGTGACTCTAGTACTGCTTGAATGAAACAAGGCCTGCTACAATTTGTAAGGCTCTTGATGACCAGCAAGGCGTGAAACAGTCCCGGTTAAAGTGTGGCTTTCATCACGGCACGTCCTCCAGCTGGGGAGATACACAAAAGGGAGTTCCTTCACTTCTAGGGTGTCGTGTCGGGTTCCCAGAACATGAAAGACGGCCGGATCCGGCCTACATGGTGGAATGTTTTAGCACTACGAACCACTACATGGCCTTGGCAGTAGAAACCTATTTCTAATTACCTTCTTTGTACTTGATGGTCGAATATCTGGCAATACAATCTACATAGAGATTTCTGGAGCGATTCTAATCCTATTTAGATCACCGTCTGTCACCCCCCGGCGAATGTTGATGACCGTATACGTGATACATGTCACTTGAAGCCTGGAGTGTAAAACAATTAACATCAATTCAACTGAAAAAAATAATGCTATTAGTTCGTATCACTGCAGTTGAAACTTCTGCTCATTCATGAAGATGTTGCGATAACGTTTTAGCTGAAACCATTCATACATTCAGTTGAAGTCGCCCATAACCGCCTGGAGTGAGTGAGTGAGTATGGTTTTACGCCGCTTTAAGCAATATTCCAGCAATATCACGGCGGGGGACGCCGGAAATGGGCTTAACACATTGTACCCACGTCGGGAATCGAACCCGGGTCTTCGGCGTGACGAGCGAACGCTTGAACCACTAGGCTATCTTCGGCGTGACGAGCGAACGCTTGAACCACTAGGCTACCCGACCGTCCCTAACCGCCTGGATATATATATATATATATATATATATATATATATATATATATATATATATATATATATATATATATTGTCTTTGTGAAGGGGGATCGATCCCGAGAGGTCCCGATCAGTCAGATAATATTGCCGGTTTTAAAATAGGTTTACCAGAGGTGTTTATGTTTGTGGGAACGCTTAACTGATGCATTCGCTCATCCGAATGACTGTTTCAGTGTCAATAGATATAACTAACGGCCAAAAGACACGTTACCACTATACTGCAAAAACTTAAAAACACAAATTCAAACTAAATCAATGAAAAGTACATCGGCCAAACACAACAATGCTCTGTGTAGAAAATGACGCACGTCCACGGCACGTTGTTTCGTAGAAAATGCGAAAGAACACGTGCAAAAAGGGTATATAAATGATACGGACTGCATGTCAGACACTCACACTGATGAAAAAACACCACAATAATGCCACGACTGACACCCAAACAACGCGAGCGGGCCCTGGGTATGACAGAGTTGGAAGCCACCTGTGCAAACATGCAAGAACATTTGGCTATTCCGAAGTTGCGTACTTGCATACTTTGCATCTCCGGAATTGATTCCTGACAGTGACGTCATCAGCGACGATTGCCTTAGAGCATATGGGTGGACGACAGTCAGTGATCAACGAATTAGGGCTTAAAGACCTTCCAGAGTGCAGTTATTGACAGCTCAACATCGTCGTCAGAGATTGAGATGGCCCCGGACTTTACAACTTTGGCAGCAACGTGACAGGCAGAGGGTCGTCTTCACTGATGAGAGCCGGTTCTGTTTGTTCAGAGCTGATGGAAGACAGTTTGTGTACCGTCAAAGGGAAGAGCAAACGACGACATGTTGCGTCCAGAAGGTCGTGTCGTATGGTGGAGGGGGTGTTATGGTGTGGGCAGGAATTTGCGGGCAGGAGAGAACACCGCTTGTCATCGTTAACTGAAATGTGACAGCTCAGCGTTACATGGATGACGTCCTTCTTCCGACTGCCCTACCTTTTCTACAACATGGTGTCTTTTATCAGCATAACAACGCCAGACCCTATACAACCCGAATCGTACAGAACTTTTTTGCAGCCAATAACGTCAACGTGTTGCCGTGGCCTGCACGCTCCCCAGACATGTTCCCCATAGAACATCTCTGGGGTGACCACATCCTCCAGCCATCCGACAACAACTGATCCAGGTCCTCCGAGGAGAATGGCGATGTATCCCACGTTACGTCATCAGACGCCCCCGGGAGGTGTTTGCATGCCTTGTATTAGGGGGTGACGTGTCATTGAACTTGATCGATTTTAGATGTGTGTGCCCTTTGTCCCTTACGTTGAAAGCTTGTTTTTGCTATCTCACCTCAATTCGGGCAAATGTCATGTCAATATCGGATCCTGTATAACTGTCATTTTCAATGTTGATTTCGTTGAGATGTTCCCGTGTGTCTTTTAGGTTAACAATTGACTTGCCTTTGCATGTGTTTGTGACATGTGACTCCAGTGGGACAGGTCACGCTCACCTTTCTGCAAACACCACTACTTGATAGCGATTCTTAAAAACATTCTTATAGTATCGTCGGAATGGTTATAGAAAGGGTTTTGACGCTTTTAATTTCTTCATTCATTTTCGAAGGACAAATAATCCGTAATTTCGATTTTCGATTAGATTATTCCTTTCTATGACCCCTTGCCAATGTAACTAAATGTTCAGATACCGTAGCGTTATCAATGTGTGCTGTCGTGACATGTGCATGACGACATATTCACGATACCCCTTTTTTAAGAATCCTAAAAATGACTACATTCGAGACTTTTGTAGATATCGGCTATACTATGTGCATAAATTTAACAACCCAGGGACTATTCCAGTTGCTTATATATTTTCAACAAAACTGGACGCCAAATGCCAAATAACACGATCCATTCTTCCTTTTCCAAAATCTATTTCCGCGCTTACCTAATGTCCAGAGAAGGCACGGCACAGCTGACTGATCACAACGTGCCAGAACAGAGGTGACCAGATCCATCAAGCGGACAAGTCTCCGTGACCGACATCAAGCAGGGTCTCCCAGGCTTAGCTGTCTCCAAGTCCCCGGGGCCTCTCCTCATCCCCGGGGGGATCAAGGTAGTGTTACACGACCCTTTGAATTTATCAAGCCGATGTCGTCCAACATTAGTCGCTACTTGAGGGAGAGAAGAGTGACGATGTCGCTGAAGTTCAGGCAGGGGCCATCGACGGCGATATGTAACCACGGACAATGGAGACGCCTTTTGTACCATCGCCCCGGGGACAATGCTGATGGCATGAACAATGTTAATTTCATCTTTGTAATCACATATACCAGTAGGTAGGCCCATAAAACCTGGGTCTGCTGGAGGGAATGTCTGACATGTGGCATACTTGTCCTTGCTTGGGGGAATATGTACGTGTAATTTATTAAAAACGTAAAGGGGAGGGGGAGGGGAGGATGTGGGGTGTATGTTGTGAGAGGTTGGATGTCTGGGGGTGGAGAAGAGTGGAAGGAAGGGAGAAGTGTTTGAGGTGGGTGACGAGAAATGGGGTTTAATGTCCCGTACAAGATTATTGCACTTATATAGCAAAGTGCATGCACGTGTGTATGTGTGTGACTGCTTGTACTAGTCCGGACAGATGCCGATTTATAGTGCTAGCCCACTGAGATACCATGCCGCAGTTTAAGTGAGTACCCTACTCAGACACAGTATACTGACTCCGAGCCGATCGGTCCTTATTGTAGCCCCTTAATGCCGAGCGGTCCTTGGTATGACGTCTTATGGTAATTACTCAAGTAGTATAAAATACTACCGGGCGGACGCTCTACCACTAGACCACGGAGGCGGTCTTGTGAGTTAGAGGGGTGTGAAGAGATAAGATGTGTGGTCGGAAGGGAGGGGTGGATGGATGGAATAAAGAGTTGGGATGTGTGGCGGGTATAGAGGGTTGAAGGGGTGTATGTGTGATCCTTGGTTTGCCTGCACTCTACAGATTCAACAGCTTCACCATCTTTGGTCTTTCCTCCGAAGTTGGCCCGACCTTCCTATTACTGATATACTGTTTGAGGCAGCCTTAAACTAACTCCCTCGTTGAGCTATTCTTTCCTGCGAGAAGTCCACATGCATTGGAGTCATTAACTCTCCTTGTCGTCTTGCACATCTTTATACACAGAGAAGGCATGTTTAACGTTGGAGTTAATATTTCACATTTAATCGCCTGACTGTACATGGTGTAAAATGAGAACCAATACGTTTTGATTATAGTAAACATTTTATGACATCGACAGCGCAGTGATAGTGAAGGAGCTCATTTCAATGTTCTTCACAGGATTAGATTCTTTTATCGATGAACGGCGCCTTGTACGGCTAAAGAACTCTATGACATATTCAAACGGTCTCGTTGACCTTTCGAGTTATTTTATCAAACACTCAGTGTCAGGACACTATGACCGAAGGCGTGTGTACTCGCCCACCCACAGCAGAGTAATTGCAGTAATAAATCGTCTATTTATCTGTTAGTTTGTCGTCGACACAGCAGTGTCTGGGTCATAGAGTGGCATGGTGGTTTAGGTGCAAGTCTGCCCAACAGATTTCACGGGTTCGAATCACAATAGAACAGAGGGAGTGAATCTGCTTCCAGGTTGTCACGCCATTGCATCAATGTAAGTACAAACAACATTAAAGCCTGGATCCCTTGACATCGTTAACCAGACGTACCAAATCAGATTCTCCAGATCGGTCGTTGAGTGATGTTGACCATCATGTCCCAAATACAGTCATGTGTGCGTAGATTGACCTAGACCTTGACCCATCATGGCGGAGCGGCGCGGCTTGACACATAGAACCTCTGCTTATGAAGTTTGTTTTTTTCTAGTGAAGTGTGTATTCCACGTCCCCTATGTCGTCCCAGACAGCCGTCAATGATGTTGATTACCGCAGTCCAGAGAGTCACAAGGCAACAGGACTAGTATGTCCCAGTAGACATAGCGACTGTTAGTGCATGTCGTATCCCAACTGCATGGATCGACACTCATAATGTCAATCAAGGGATTGTCAGGTCCAGGTTCGAGTATTTACAGACTGCCGTCTAATAGCTCGAATATGGTTAGGTGCGGCGTTAAACACCAAAACAGCAAGTAAAGACACTGGGACTAGTATGTCCCGGGAGTCATTTGGACAGGTCTGTGACCGACGGCGACTCATTCTACATGCTAGGTTTGTGGGCAATGATCCTCTCTCAGTGAAAGCAAAGTGTCGTCCGATACGGCTCCCATTGTTCACAGCTGATGTCTTTAAGCCAACACAGGACCCTGCCACAGAAAGGCTTAGCTGTGTGTCAGTGTGATAGTCGCCGCTGTCGTTGTCGAACACCTTGTGCGACTCTGGCAGCTGATGTAACCTGTCGTGGTTGTCAGTCACGTGACAGAGATGACACAATATGTGGCCCGTCATGCCCTGTTTCGTTGGAGCCCCATCTATTCCTGACAGCGTGTTCTTGATGTTATACACGTACATTACGTAACATGTACCAAAAGTTATGTTGGAATATTTTCTTGACAAAAAAAATTGCTGAAGACAAGTTACAGTTGCAATGGATACATGTGAGAACGGTAGCTGAAGACGGGAGCCAAGTTCATGACAGCTAGACTACCCTTTAGAATTGGGTCATATCCGATACAACATTATCTTCTGTTTTACGTATTTAAGTGATCAACGTGTTGTTGAAAAAAGTGAGCGAGTGAATATTGATTAACGCAGGAGTCAGGATTAGTCTATTATAGCACGGCGCCCTATAAGTAATTGATTCTGAACTAGGCAAACGAGTGGTTGATATCATGAGCAACGCCGGCGGGGTAAGATGACACAAGTCACGGAGACTGCCCACCTGTTACGGAGCCTGTGTCGTTACTCGTAACCTGTAAACCCAACGTGGTCACATTAGAAAGGAATTGTTCAACTTAGTTGAAACATTAAGAGGCCTCGGATCCGGTATCTGAGCGTTGAATTGGTCAGCCAAACTCGGACTTCAGGTAACAATTGAAATATTAGCATACCTGAGGTCGAAGTGCTCCAACACATTTCAACCATGGCCAACAATAAAAGATCATTAGTACCTAACATGTTGCAATATCGATATTTTTAAAACTGTATTCAAAAACTCGTTGATCAAGTGCACTGTGATTCGTCTCAGCGTGATACAAGTGTAATTAATATCTGCACCTCGCTGTTTGGCGATTCGGGTTAAAAAATGCATGTCCCGTTGGCAAGGACCAACGCAAGCACATTTACCAATCCCTAACTACTTTTCCGCAATGACAGGCTTTTTATGAGCTGACAACTTTATCAAGAAAGTAATACATTAAAGTAACACAAACACATTCAGTTTGGTCTATTATTAAAGTCAATGGTAGAAAAAATGTTTCGTCACTGCTAAGTGCTAGTGGTTATGTCATCGTATCCAGATAGCTTAGATTGATGATCATGATGTGAGTCACTGGACTGTACGGTCCAGACTCGATTAGTAACAGACTACCCCCATATAGCTCGAATGTGAGTGTGGCGTTACAGACCAAACAAACAAAACAATAAACAGTATCTTACATGGGGTTTGGGGATTACAAAATGTGTCTTAAGTAATGTAATATACTGAACCAAATTAAAAACTTCACAATCCTAAAATTTTAACATTTTGACCAGTTATCATTGTGGGCCCTTATTGTGTATTTAAACAGTAATGGCCACGTATTGTCTTCAATTAACACCCGTTTTTGTGCAGGTGAATCGATCAAAATCATGTGCACAGCACTATAGTGGCAAAAGTGTTAACCTCTGGATTTCCTGAACCAGACTCGATTATTTCCAGTGACCTGTATATAGCTTGAGTATCGCTGACCAATGCGTAAAACAACAGTCAGGCACTCAACATTGATTCCTATCTATTTCCAGGGTCACATCTCCGGCGGCTGTATCAACCCTATAAGGAACTTCGGCCCCGCCGTGGTACTGGGAAACCTCAAGTATCAGTGGGTAAGTATATTTACACAACTTCATTTGTAACCAGCTGCCACTTTTGATATCCAGACCGCCTCCATAGCATAGTGGATAGAGCGTCTGCTAGAGAATGCTTGGTGGTGCCATCCCAGCCCGAATCATACCAAAACACTTAAAAGATTATACATGTTATTACCCTGCCTTGCTTTCCGCATTAAGGGGATACAGCAGGAATTGGTCTGCTCCTGTGCCTGATTGGGGGTATCTCTGTTAAACTTCGGCATGATATGTCAGTGGTTTAGCACTATGAAACTGACATTAGTCCGAACTAGTACAAGCAGCCTCACATACTTGCCCGCACATGTGCATGCACGTCGCTATAAAAGTGCAATGACCTTGAATGAGACGTTAAACCCCATTTCAACCTCACCTATGATATATTACCCTCACCTATAGCTCTAAACCCTTGTCACTTTCCGCATGTTTCTTCAAGACTATGAGTTCATGCGTGACTTTTAAAGTTTCATTGCTCTAGACTGCTGGATATGATTCACTGTGATAATGATGCGTGTCTTGCCGGCAGATCTACTGGGTGGGGCCAATGGTCGGCTCTGTGCTCGGGGGACTGCTGTATGACAAGGTGTTCTCCGTGGCTGCAGAGAAGCACGGCCTGCTGAGCTGCGTAAAGAGCCGCCCATACCAAGCCGTCATCATGGACGAGCCAGACACCATCGAGAAGGAAATAGAATTGCGAACCGGAAGTATTTCCTCGAGTGACCTCCCGAAGAAGCAACCTTATTCCGAATCCATCGAGAGAATAGCTTCCGTTTAGGGTCAAATATATAGTGCACGAAATTATAGTACACGTGTACAGTGACTTTGCCTTGAAGCACAGCAGTGTTATCTGATTAATGAATCCAATGATTTATGAAATGACTGCAATGGTAATGTGTACGTCACGATGACGTGTTTACATAATATACATTTCAATATATTTAACTACTTATTTAATGTGATCTTAAATAACCGACATGTCACCGCCGACTCTTAAAACACACAATGTTATATTGGAACCTAGTAAATTCACACATGATAGCCAATCCTGTGACACACCTCTTAGTTTGTATTTAGGGACAGGCTATGTGACTAGTCAGTACTAGGGATGCGCAGATCGTCGCCGGAATACCAGAGTCACCTACGAGTGCTGGAATATTGAGGGGAAAGTGAATATACACAGCAGCTGTTGGCGACTTCATTAGCTTCATCGGTATAGATTCATTTACATATTATTTTATTAACTGGAGATCTCTGCATCCTCATCATGTATTCCCTGTGTGATGACCCATGCATCACCGATATGTTTTTATTGTGCCGAGTCAGAGAATATAATCTGTTTGTCTACACAGAATCAGTAAAAGCTCTATGCAGTTCGAGAGATGGCTAAACGCCTATTGAAACAATAGTCAGCAGTCACGGCTTCTGTGGGGTCCATACCCAAACTAATGTCGTTGGCGATTTAATCTTAAAGCATACAAGAGATCAATAATGCTAACATTATCAGGTTGAAATCTGAGATTCACACCACGATCAACAAGTAGCTATAGTCGCTAAGTGATCTAAGATTCCTATAGATAGCCGAGACTAAGGTATATATCCCGCACGCCTTTCAACTCTTACACAATCTTTTATTAATTTTGTTATATAATAAACTATTTTCTTACATACGTTCTGCGTTTTGTTTTGGCAAGTTTCTCTCAAATCCTGGTTGCCTGGAAGTGCTGCAGGTTGCTCCCCTTGTTATTCTTGCAGCGATGCAGGTTGCTCTCCTTGTTATCCTGGTAGTGATGCAGGTTGCTCTCCTCGTTATCCTGGTAGCGAAGCAGGTTGCTCTCCTTGCTATCCTGGTAGCGATGGAGGTTGCTCTCCTTGCTATCCTGGTAGCGATGCAGGTTGCTCTCCTTGTTATCCTGGTAGTGATGCAGGTTTCTCTCCTTGCTATCCTGGTAGCGATGCAGGTTTCTCTCCTTGCTATCCTGGTAGCGATGCAGGTTTCTCTCCTTGTTATCCTGGTAGTACTGCAGGTTGCTCTCCTTGTTATCCTTGCAACGATGCAGGTTGCTCGCCTTGTTATCCTTGCAGCGATGCAGGTTGCTCTCTTTGTTATCTTGGTAGTGATGCAGGTTGCTCTCCTTGTTATCCTTGCAGCGATGCAGGTTGCTCGCCTTGCTATCCTTGCAGCAATGCAGGTTGCTGTCTTTGTTATCCTGGTAGCGTCTCAGGTTGCTCTCTTTGTTATCTTGATAGTGGTGCAGGTTGCTCTCCTTGTTATCCTGGTAGTGCTGCAGGTTGCTCTCTTTGTTATCTTGATAGTGGTGCAGGTTGCTCTCTTTGTTATCTTGATAGTGGTGCAGGTTGCTCTCTTTGTTATCCTTGCAGCGATGCAGGTTGCTCGCCTTGTTATCCTGGTAGTGCTGCAGGTTGCTCGCCTTGTTATCCTGGTAGTGCTGCAGGTTGCTCGCCTTGTTATCCTGGTAGTGCTGCAGGTTGCTCTCCTTGTTATCCTGGTAGTGCTGCAGGTTGCTCGCCTTGTTATCCTGGTAGTGCTGCAGGTTGCTCGCCTTGTTATCCTGGTAGTGCTGCAGATCGCTCTCCTTGTTATCCTGGTAGTGCTGCAGGTTGCTCTCCTTGTTATCCTGGTAGTGCTGCAGGTTGTTCTCCTTGTTATCCTGGTAGTGCTGCAGATCGCTCTCCTTGTTATCCTGGTAGTGCTGCAGGTTGCTCTCCTTGTTATCCTGGTAGTGCTGCAGGTTGCGAATTCCCCTGTTAGCCAACCTTAAGTACGGTCACTTTATGTTACCCAGCTTGTGTTGTACGGTTCTATGTTACCCCACAAGTGATGTACGGTTCTCTTTATGTTACCAAGCAAGCCTTGTACAGTTTAACGACACCCAGTTCTGACTTACCCAGCAGGTGTTGTACGGTTCTGTTTTACCCTGCAGGTGTTGTTCGGTTCTGTTTTACCCAGCAGGTGTTGTTCGGTTCTGTTTTACCCAGCAGGTGTTGTTCGGTTCTGTTTTACCCAGCAGGTGTTGTACGGTTCTGTTTTACCCAGCAGTAGTTGTTCGGTTCTGTTTTACCCAGCAGGTGTTGTTCGGTTCTGTTTTACCCAGCAGGTGTTGTACGGTTCTGTTTTACCCGGCAGGTGTTGTTCGGTTCTGCTTTACCCAGCAGGTGTTGTACGGTTCTGTTTTACCCAGCAGGTGTTGTTCGGTTCTGTTTTACCCAGCAGGTGTTGTTCGGTTCTGCTTTACCCAGCAGATGTTGTATGCATTGTGTTACCCAGCAGGGGATTACGGTTCTCTCTGTGTTACCCAGCAGGGAATTACGGTTCTCTCTATATAACCCAGCAGGGGATTACGCTTCTCTCTATGTTACCCAGCTGGTGGTGTACGGTTGTAATGCTACTAAGCAGGGCATATTTATCCCCAAGAACACGAGTAGCCATGTCGTCTAAGATACCGTTATTTTCTGTGAATTGTTCCGTCCCTAAGTTGTAACATGATGTCAATACATTGGGCTTTTATCCCAGATTCCCCGTATCATGACCAGTGGTTTGTCAGCACCATATCCGGGACACAGTTGGCCCAGTCGTCTAAGGCGCCGCGATTCGCTGTGCGTCCCTTGGGCACGCCAGACTCATATGGTTATGGGTTCGAATCCCGGTTCGCCCCGATTATGTTTCTAGGTTTGTCAGCACCATACCCGTGCTCGTGGGTTTCACCGAAGTGGTAAATTTCTGAGACCTGCATCACTTCGGGCTTTCCTTCCTCATTAAGCTGACACCGCGATATAACTGGAATACTGTTAAAGAAGGCGTTAAACCAAACTCACTCACTCACTCACTCACTCACTCACTCACTCACATCCGTCCACGTTGGTTTCACCATATTGTCAAATTTCCGAGACCTGCATCTCGCCACGCGGCCCTCCTACATTTATCTGACACAAACAGTAATAGTGTTCAACGTGGCGCACTCATTGACGTTACGCTACCCAGCAACATATATCCAATTTAAGTGCACCTTGGATTTAACTGACTGTTAACAAGTGTGGGTAAACAGTAAACTAGACACATCAAACGTGAAATTCGACAAACGGTGCGTCAAAAAGCAGCCATTGTCGATTTGCAATGTCTTAAACGGCATTGTTTTCACACTTGTTGTCATGGAGGAAAACAGTAAAGCAAAATGCAGGTGCAAAATATAGCATTCGTAACTCGTGGTAGTGGCTACAAAAAAGCAAGCATGAGCATGGCACCCTCATTAACGTTACGCTACCCAGCAACATATATCCCATTTAAGTGCACCTTGCTTTCAACTGTCTGTTACAAGTGTGAGTAAACAGTAAACTAGACACATCAAACGTGAACTGTTATATCAGTAAACAGACAATAAAGTAATATTTCACTGTTGGTACGAGAAGAAGCTGTGGACCTGACAAAATGTGACGGTTTTTTTAGCAAAATAAGACTGACATAATCTACACGAGACATCTCCTGGTCAGTCCAGGTTTGCACACAGTACCGAAGTACTTCCTTAACCCGTTACTGAAATACAGTAATTAATATAGGACGCTAGTACTCATCCAATACATGAATATTGTAATAATATCGGACGCTAGTAATCACCCAAGTCAGGAATACTGTAATAATATAGGACGCTAGTACTCACCCAAGTCAGGAATACTGTAATAATATTGGACGCTAGTACTCACTCAAGTCAGGAATACTGTAATAATAAAGGACGCTAGTAATTATCCAGATCAATAATACTGTAATAATATAGGACACTAGAAATCACCCAAGTCAGGAATACTGTAATAATATAGCTCGCTAGTAATCACCCAATACTGGAATACTGTAATAAGATAGGACGCTAGTACTCCTCCAATACAGGAATACTGTAATAATTAGGACGCGAGTAATCACCCAGGTCAGGAATGCTGTAATAATATAGGACGCTAGTACTCCTCCAATACATGAATACTGTAATAATAAAGGACGCTAGTACTCCTCCAATACAGGAATATTGTAATAATATAAGACGCTTGTACTCCTCCAATACAGGAATACGGTAATAATATAGGACGCTAGTAATCACCCAATACAGGAATACTGTAATAAAATAGGACGCTAGTAATCACCCAGGTCAGGAATACCGTAATAATATAGGACGCTAGTAATCACCCAAATCAGGAATACCGTAATAACATAGGACGCTAGTACTCACCCAATACAGGAATACTGTAATAATATAGGACGCTAGTACTCCTCCAATACAGGAATATTGTAATAATATAAGACGCTTGTACTCCTCCAATACAGGAATACGGTAATAATATAGGACGCTAGTAATCACCCAATACAGGAATACTGTAATAATATAGGACGCTAGTACTAACCCAAGTCAGGAAAACTGTAATAATATAGGACGCTAGTAATCACCCAATGCAGGAATGCTTTAAAAATATAGGACGCTAGTACTCACCCAAGTCAGGAATACTTTGATAATATAGGACGCAAGTACTCACTCAAACAGGAATACTGTAATAATAAAGGACGCTGGTAATCACCCTAGTCGGGAATACTGTAATAATATAGGACGCAAGTACTCACCCAAACAGGAATACTGTAATAATATAGGACGCTTGTAATTACCCAATACAGGAATACTGTAATAATATAGTGCTATATTTTTCCTTTCACCTTGTGAAGAACAGTAATTTACAAATAATGCTTCTGCTTGTGCTTAGTCTGATGATGAACTCTGTACCCAGCACTCCATCCAAGCAGCAGCAGTTGTTGTAGTAGCAACAAGAGTAGTGGAGTGAGTGAGTGAGTGAGTCACTATGGTTTTAATCCGCTTTTAGCATTATTCAAGAAATACACCAGATATGGGCTTCACACATAGTACCCATGTGGGGAATCGACCGCGATTTTCGGCAAGGCTACCCAACCACCCTAGTAGATGAAGTTGAAGATATTCTTAAATACGAAATGTGGGTTGATGTTAATCAGATAACCCGTCTCTCAAATATTGCACTTGAATATGCAATGAAAACATTTCCGTTGAACTTGCAATTAAATCATCGTCAAATCATATTGGTTAAACAAACAGTTAAATCATATCCGTTAAACAAACAGTTAAATCATACCTGTAAACAAAGCTAACAGCTGATTGGTTGAAGTGTCCTTCTCGCATACCTGTTAAACATGCTGCATTGGTCAGCTTCCTATATGATCATCTTGTCCTCACCATTTAGGAATAGGGACGTTTGTTTGTTTGTTTGTTTGTTTGTTTGTTTGTTTGTTTGTTTGTTTGTTTAACGTTTTACTCTGCAACATTCCAGTAATAAGGAGGAAGTAGGAAAATAATCGAGTCTGGACAAGACAATCTAGGGATTGACATCATGAGCATCGATCTATGCAATTGTGATACCATGACATACGTCAACCAAGTCAGCAAGCCCGATCAGCTGTTCCCATTCGTCGCCTGTGACTACAAGCACGTGTTGCTGAAGACCAATTCTAACCCGGATCTTCAGGAACAAGAAAGTCAGTGCTGACGTCAAAGACGTTAAGTCCACCATGATATATACTCAGGTCGGCATGGACATTGTGTCAGCACGGCTTCAAACGAAGGTCAAGACCATCCTCAGAATAAGAACAGATAACTGTGATCTACACACAAATAATACAAAGTAATAACAATAGCGTCCCTTTCTCGCTCCCTTCTGTTCCCCATACAGTCGAATCTCGCTTATGCGGGCACTTGCGTTTTCTCTGAACTGAACTGCACTTTAATATATCACACTCGGGCCGCTATCAGCGATATTAGATGTAAAGCATTGATACGTCAACATATACACTATATATCACTATATAAGATCATTCGAGTGTTATGCAGAGTAAAACTTGCATCGTATCCCGTCAGTGAATTCAGGTGAACGAACAGGCGATAACAAACTTGGTAAAAAATATTTTGCGATAAATTACCACCAGACATGCTGATTAACCATATAAATTGTACTTCCTGTTCTGTTTGACAATGATTTATATGCAGAGATTACCTTGTGGATATTCTCGTAAACTAAGCCGGAAATAGCAATCACCTGTGCACAAGGTTTCTCCCAATCTAGCGTTGATTCGATTTAAAAAAAATACCCAATAATACAAGTTCAAGTAATTTTGGTGCAATGATCGGAATAAATTGTATCGGAAATCATTGCTATATCAGGAGTAATACATTCAAATGTCGTGTTATTCTAGTTGAATAATTATAACCATAGCCGTAGCACTTAGGGGCGGTCGGGGAGCCTCGTGGTTAAAGCGTTCGCTCGTCAGGCCGAAGACCCAGGTTCGATTCCCGACATGGGTACAATGTGTGAAGCCCATTTCTGGTGTCCCCCGCCGTGATATTGCTGGACTATTGCTAAAAACGGTGTAAAACCATACTCACTCACTCACTCACTCACCGTAGCACTGTAGGAGAACTGATTGCTAATGTCGGACCTTGGATCCGGGTGAGCAGGGTTCTACTGTGTATAATATCATTGAAGAACAGTACGATGACTTGAGCTTTGTCAAATACCCTGTTGAGATCTTATATTGTGCATTTAAACATGTGACGGGGTGGAAGTTTTTGAGATTAATGAAGGAAGGAATATTTTGGGACATTCGCAGAGTCAATTGAGAAAGAGCAACCAAAGTAAGTCTAGATATAGTTCCAACCATTCTAAACTTGCTTCATTTCACCAAATTGAATATCTTGATGTATGTTAATTTAATAAAATGAAATACTGAAAGTCCCAATCCTAGGCCTCGATCAAAAGTCGTCTATCTGTTGATGTTGAAAATGGCTTAAGTTCAACTGTATGTCTATAGAAGATATGCTTTTAAGATGTGTTCTGAAACTGAAGCGTTTGAAGTGCTTGTTTGGTTTAATAAAGATTAAATCTTACTTCAGATGGCTTATTGTAGCGCAAAAAATATTACGTCAAGTCCTCTACAGTAAAACATCACATGCAAACTTTCTGTGGGTCCTTACACTTGCAAGACACTCTCCATTAAACAGAGCTCGTGAAAAGGATCCCAAATAATCCCCGCTAACACCAAGGGACATAGAGAGATCTGATCGGCTGCAATCTAGGAGAGGGGAAACCAAGCCCAGTAATCGCACGGTAGACCCCCTGGGAGGATCAACTACAGGCAGTTGGGGGGGGGGGGGGGGGGGGTGTTCAGGGTAGTAGAGAGTGAGAGACAACACCTAGAGCCACCGGCACAGGAAAGGAGTGAGTCCCAGGACGCCAGAGCGTTTACACCTCCTCTAGTGAATGTTATCGACAGCAAGGAAAGAGTCCACAGCAATCCAGACAGAGCAACAGACCACCCCCTAATTCTGGGAGGAGATAGGGGTGCGTCCAGGGCCTTGGACGATTTTACGACGCATCAACATCAATTGTCCCAAACAACATATGATAATGAGTTGGGAAATAACATTAGTTTTTTATTTTTCAGGAATAACTTCAAAGATTGAGGATACAGATACAATGAACTACTTGAACACTTTTGATGTGGTAGGCCTAACTGAAACATGGATAAAAGACATACCACAAGAACTTGAATCTATGTTTAAAGGTGGTATACAGCTACACCCAGATATTGTTAAAATATTTTTGCTTCTGTTTGCCGATGATGTCGTAATGATTTCGAGTACTGTACCCGGACTTCAAAGCAATTTTATGAACAATTTGGTTTAAGTGTTAACACAAAAATACCAAAGTTATTGTATTAAAAACCAGGGGTATGTTATCAAAAAAGGAGAAATGATTGTAGAAAGACAGTTATCTGGACGTAGTTACAAGTTTTTAATATTTGGGAGTACATTTTTCTATTATCAAATTATCTTGGAATTTTCATTCAATACAGGCTGCAACACAAGCAAAGAATTTCTCTGTGGGATACTTAAAAGTCTCAGATCTATTGAGAGTGTAATTTTTAATCCTTTTTTTTTTAATTTTTGACACAAAAATAAAGCCAATTCTACTACAGTCATGCCCCGCTTATACGGACTTCAGATATCCGGAAACCTCGGTTCCCGGACGATTTTCATTCAAAACGAAATAATTACTATATAAATTTACCCGTATATCCGGAAATTCAGTTTCCGGAACCGGACAGTCATTTTCATACACAAAACACTGAAATGCACACAAAATTGTCTCACTTATCCGGACAGTACACTTCCGCTGGTGGTAATCCTTTGATTCGTGAGAAGTCAATTAACCAAGTGACACTGAGTTACGTTTGAGACGAGCTTGTTTATTGTACATGTAATCCCCTTCGATGAATATGGCGCCTGTGGAGGTCAGAGGTCAAAGTTGTGTAAGTATGGCCTGTAAGTATGGCACTGAATTTGGACATACCATAGGAAAATCGACAATTGGTGACAGTTCAAACTTCCATGACACACTTTGTCATCTGTCATGAGTTGCATAATTGAAGGGAAGTAACTCTTCCAGTAAGAAGCTGGTTTCAGTTATACGGAAATTCGTTTATACGGACGAATTGTGAAATGACGCAAGTGTCCGTATAAACGAGGCACGACTGTATATGGGGTTTGGGGAGTACATCAGCTATAAATTGATTGAAAGGGTACACGTATATGCATGCAAAAGATATTAAGGAGTAAAGATAAACACCCCCAATGCAGTTGTATGAAATGATGGTATTGTATGACAAAAATGAAAAGCAAAACTGGGTTTCTTCAGTTAAAAAGCTCATTAATGATTTAGGCTTTGGTTATGCTTGGCAAAGTCAAAATGTAGATTGTCCTGCACATTTTGTGAAATTGTGTACACAAAGGCTCATAGATACGTACATACAACAGTGGTATTGTTTGTTAGCTTTATCGTCAAAATGTCAGTACTTTAGTTTGTTTAAAACACATTTAATAACTGCAGAATATCTTTGAAACCACTCTTGTACAAATATAGAATTGCATTTTCTAGATTCAGATGTTCATCACATGAACTAAATATTGAAACGGGAAGATATTTCAAAATCCAAAAGGAAATTAGATTATGTAAAATAAGTCATCTACAGCTAATAGAGGATGCGTACCATTTGTTCTCATTTGTCCATTTTACCAGAGTTTACGAATTATATACCGATCAATGTACATGTACCAATTTCCAAATATATATATGTTTAATGAATCAATGTCTTCTGCAAATATCAATGTACTGAAGCCCTTGACTGCGTATATATTCCATGCAATGAATTTTAGAAATGGTAATGACTTAAATAAGTAGAAATCAATATGTCTACCCCATATCCACAAAGATATGCACTATAGGCCTATGGCCTTTCATAATTTCTGAAATAAAGATTGATTGAAAGAAGACACTCTCTTGGTCTACTAATATTGTGTTTTCCGCCAAAACTGTATTGCCACACACACTGTGACTATTTTACAGCAACCTACAATTGAACATATAATAATTTTTAAAAAAATGTCCACTGACAAAGACTGAGAGGAATGATTCTGTTGATATTAGCTTCCGCGGTGATGCGGCGGCCGTCAAAACGTCAAATTCCACGTCGAGGTTCAATGAGGCGACAAACACATGTACAGGTATTTTAGCAGATACCCCATTTATTTTCTGTTTGACACAAAAACGAATGGTTGTCAGAGCGAAATCGGTTGTTAGTTCACTGCACATGAGTCAATACCTGCACGTTACACGGCTGTAAGTGGACGGTAATAGATCCCAAAAGGCTGCCTTCCTAAGGTCATGTAGACAGAGCTTGATGTGTGGCCATCTCGCTTCCCCCTCCATGGGTAGAACGCCAGCACCCTAGATTTGTCTCCGACTGATTGTTGTTTTCTGGCAAGTTCCTTTGCTGCTGCTTCAGCCTCCTCTGCCGCCGCCGCTGTTGCTGCTGCTGCTGCCGCCGCCATGCTATGCGCCTTCTCTCGCTTCCTCTCTAACTGTTCGTAAATGTAGGTCATCCTATTGGGTTGCTGCCATCGGCTGGCGTCTGGGACCAGGAAGAAAGCGTGTACCGTGACGGCACACATCGCCATCAACAGCAGAGCAGCGACGTTGCACACGACCATTGCAGTTTGTCTAGAAAGAGAAAACAATTTAGACAAGTGATTTAGTCTTGTGATGAACTTGCCTTGAATATTGAGGGTTATTACTGTTGACATACCGAAAAGAATATGCACATCTTGAGAAGCATCCACCACGGTATATAGATTACACGCACACACACACACACACACACACACACACACACACACACACACACACACACAAAAACCAACAACCAACAACACAAAAACAAAAAAACACATACACACACCCAAAAAAAACACACACAAAAAAACAACACAAAAAACAAAAAAAACACATACACAACACGCAGAGACAAAAATACAAAAAATAAAATACTGAATCTGACCCACCTACTCACACAAACATTGTCGTACAATGTTGATATTCCTGTAACACGCTACACATACCGTGATATATTGCTGGAATATTGCTAAAGGCGGCGTAAAACCATACTCACTCACTCATGTAGTGTGCTACATATATTAAGTTAGTCCGAATCTGACAAACCTACCCACACACACAAATTGCCGTATAATGTTGATTTCATGTAGAATGCTCCATATCCTATTGTTTCCTTGTTGAATTATAATTATCTGCTGCAATGACCAACTGCGCAAAGTACAAGAAACCAAAAAACATGAAATCCCACACCGAATAATCACTCTCCCATTTATATATCCCCGCTAACCATATACGTGGTCATGGCTCTTGTCATGTTGTACCATTACATACTGATAGATTTGTTTTTGTTTTCTGGTTCCCCTTAACTATTGGTAACACAAATTCAAAAATCAATGAGAGAGAGGGAGAGAACTACTATATAGTTCACTGAACTGACTACACAAAAAACCCGGTATATAACTTGGATATATGTTATTGGAAAATGTTGGTGGCTCACCAACTCACTCACTCACTCACTCACTCACTTACTCTCACTCACTCACTCACTCACTCACTCACTCATCACCATATCCGTCCACGTGGGTTTCACCATATTGGCAAATGTCTGAGACCTGCATCTCGCCAGGCGGTCCTCCTACATTTATCTGACACAAACAGAAAAAGTGTTCAACGTGACGCACTCATTGACGTTACGCTACCCAGCAGCATATAAATAACCCCTTAAAGTGCGCCTAGGATTCAACTGACTGTTACAAGTGTGAGTAAACAGTAAAATAGACATATCAAAGGTGAACTGTTACAGACAATAAAGTAATATTTCACTGTTGGTACGATAAAAAGCTTTTGACCTGACAAAATGTGACGCTTTTTGCAAAATAAGACTGACATAATCTACACGTGACATCTCATAATCAGTCAAGGTTTGCACACAGTACCGAAGTACTTTCTTAACCCTTTACTGAAATACAGTAGTTAATATAGGACGCTAATACTCATCCAATACATGAATATTGTAATAATATAAGACGCTAGTACTCACCCAATACTGGAATACTGTAAAAATATAGGACGCTAGTAATCACCCAATACAGGAATACTGTTATAATATAGGACGCTAGTACTCCTCCAATACAGGAATACTGTAATAATATAGGACGCTAGTACTCCTCCAATACATGAATACTGTAATAATATAGGACGCTAGTACTCCTCCAATACATGAATATTGTAATAATATAAGACGCTAGTACTCACCCAATACTGGAATACTGTAAAAATAGAGGACGCTCATAATCACCCAATACAGGAATACTGTAATAAGATAGGACACTAGTAATCACCCAAGTCAGGAATACTGTAATAATATAGGACGCTAGTACTCCTCCAATACAGGAATACTGTAATAATATAGGACGCTAGTAATCACCCAGGTCAGGAATGCTGTAATAATATAGGACGCTAGTACTCCTTCAATACATTAATACTGTAATAATAAAGGACGCTAGTACTCCTCCAATACAGGAATACTGTAATAATATAGGACGCTAGTACTCCTCCAATACAGGAATAGTGTAATAATATAGGACGCTAGTACTCCTCCAATACAGGAATAGTGTAATAATATAGGACGCTAGTACTCCTCCAATACAGGAATACTGTAATAATATAGGACGCTTGTACTCCTCCAATACAGTAATACGGTAATAATATAGGACGCTAGTAATCACCCAATACAGGAATACTGTAATGAAATAGGACGCTAGTAATCACCCAGGTCAGGAATACTGTTTTAATATATAGGACGCTAGTAATCACCCAAGTCGGGAATACTGTAATAATATAGGACGCTAGTACTCCTCCAATACATGAATACTGTAATTATATAGGACGCTAGTACTCCTCCAATACAGGAATACTGTAATAATATAGAACGCTAGTAATCACCCGAGTCAGGAATACTGTAATAATATAGGACGCTAGTATTCACCCAATACAGGAATACTGTCATAATATATAGGACGCTAGTAATCACCCAAGTCAGGAATACTGTAATAATATTGTACTTTACTTTTCCTTTCACCTTGTGAAGAACAGTAATTTACAGATAATGCTTCTGCTTGTGCTAAATCTGATGATGAATTCTGTACCCAGCACTCCATCCGAGCAAAAGGAGTTGTGGTAGTAGCAGCAAGAGTAGTGGAGTGAGTTAGTGAGTCACTATGGATTTTACTCCGCTTTAAACAATATTCAAGAAATACACCAGATATGGGCTTCACACATAGTACCCATGTGGGGAATCGAACGCGATTTTCGGCGTGACGAGCAAGCGCCTTAATACAAGACCACCCCACCACCCCAGTAGTTGTAGTTGAAGATATTCTTAAATACGAAATGTGGGTTGATGTTTATTATATAACCCGTCTCTCAACCCGCACTTGAATATGCAATAAACACTCTTTAAAAACAGAAACGCCAAGGTAGTATGTAGTTCATTGAACTGACTAAAAGATCCGGTATATAACTTGGATATATGTTATTGGAAAATGTTGGTGGCTCACTCACTCACTCACTCACTCACTCACTCACTCACTCACTCACTCATTCACTCACTCACTCACTCACTCACTCACTCACTCACTCACTCACTCATCACCATATCCGTTCACGTGGGTTTCAACATTTTGGCAAATGTCTGAGACCTGCATCTCGCCACGCGGTCCTCCTACATTTATCTGACACAAACAGAAATAGTGTTCAACGTGGCGCACTCATTGGCGTTACGCTACCCAGCACTATGTATCCCATTTAAGTGCACCTTGGATTCAACTGACTGTTTTCAGTGTGAGTAAACAGACTAGACATATCAAACGTGATATTCGACAAACGGTGCGTCAAAACGCAGCCATTGTAGATTTGCAATGTCTTAAACGGCATTGGTTTCACACTTGTTCAAAAATGTCATGGAGGAAAACAGTAAAGCAAAATGCAGGTGCAAATTATAGCATTCGTAACTCGTGGTAGTGGCTATAAAAAAGCAAGCATGAGCCAATAGTTTGTCATTAGACATTTTTAAGTTAAAAATTGCCGAGACTCAGCGCTGCCGATCGAAATATCGCCACAGGACGTATCCAAAGAGGGGATTCGCAGGCTTCTGTTGCACGCCACTTCAACGTCCACCCCAGCACCATTTGCCGCATTTGGGACCGATACACACTGTTCAGTTCCACTGCAGACTGTCCGAGAACCGGGAGACACAGAGTACCACCCCTGCACATGATAGCTACATTCGTCTGTTCCGGCCACGTCATCGCAATGCCACAGCTACGGAGACTGCAGGACGCATCCCTGGTTTGAGGAGGATATCGGACCAGACTGTCAGGAACCATCTTCGCGAGGCTGGAAACCGACCAAGAAGAGCAGATATCGTCCCTGTTTTGTAACAGATCCATGGACAGCGACGCTTGCGTTGGTGCCATACCTTACAGCCTGGGAATTTGAGAAACTAGAGAATAGTGTGGTTCAGCGATCAATCACGATTTCTTATTCACCGGTGAGATGGAAGACAACGTGTTTATCGTCCTCGAAATGAGCGTTTTGCCCCACATTGTGTACGTGAATGCGACAAATTCGGTGGCGGTAGTGTCATGGTGTAGAGGCCATATCCTGCACCACGAGATCTGGCTTTGTTCAGGTCCATAATGCCAACATCAATGTCCTTCCCTGGCCGTCGAGATCTCCAGATCTCAACCCAAATCGAACACGTCTGGGATGAACTCGATCGATGTGTACGTCAATGTCAGAACACGCCGCAGACACTCCAGCCAGCGCGTTACAAGCAGAATGGCGCAGAATTCCGCAGGACAGAATTCGTACACTTATACATTCAGTGCCGAGGAGATGAAAAGCCGAGATTGCTGAGTCACACGAGATACTGAGTTCAGCGCAACTTTGTGGCCTTATGTGACATGGCAATAATGGGTGGGTGTCTCGGCAGGATAAAGCCAACGGATAAACACGATATCCGTTGGAGTCATATGTGGATAGAGATGCAAATATCGAAGGTCAAGTTGTTACTCGTCGATCGGGGATCTGGAGAAACAATTGGGATAATTGCTATCATATATCAAAAGAATAGACTAACATACTGAAAATCAGTGTCTAACTGTGACGTAGCTAAGTCATTTTACAAGTTTTGGCAACTTGTGAGATATAAATTACGAAACAATATCTGTTTCCATATCTGTGCTTGTAGACATCTGCGACTTGGAACCTTTGCCACAAATAAACACAGTTTGTTTTGGCCGAAATATGTTCGAATTGTTACCTTGTTTCGTTTCGTCGCTTTGTGTACATCTGACTGCACTGCGTAACAATATGACAGGGCAGGCCGACTGTCAACAACGTCTGACTGTGGCCGTGGCGTTTCATAGACTAGGGTTAGAGTTGCTTCCCTTTGATAAAAGGCAGTTACTCTAGCGGACAGATCGATGGATTGCCGCGAAAGGCAAGTAAAAACAACTTTAGTAGGCAATTGTGGTTTTGCATACATGTAGTTACCCCACTGTATAAGAAACGTTTTCTGTTGGAACTATATCGGCTACTGTCACTGTCCGACTGACATCACGTACCCTCTGACGTAATATATATAAATGTGCACATTCCTGGTAAATTTGCAATGTTAGGTAATGTTTGTGAGAGATGGAAAGTGATTTCGAGCACAGAATTGAAGAATGACATTTTATCATAAAGCACAGTAAAGTTCTAACTCTAAGGCACTATCTAGTAATAATTATATGAGTGGAGTAAGATTGAACAGTCTTTATTGGATAGCGCTTTTACTCGTACCACGTATGAGTCTCATCAGGCCTAGAAGAGTTACGGACATAAAGTTGCAACATATAGTTACATGACGTCATAACATTTAGAAGAACTATGACGTCACAATACCACGGTGACAATGGACAAATAACTTACGCCTTTACATTTAGACGCGTCTGAATGAAATGTTGCTTTTTTTTAAATAATGTGGGTTCATGATCAAAATTAAGCTTATATAGCGGGAAAACTAAAACGGAGCCGCTTCAACGTGTATCTAATTGTTCATTGAGTGGAATCGTGCAGTAATTTGGCTGCTCTATTTCTGAACGGTGACGATTCATTCTTCTTTTTAATTTAAGTTCTATGTTTCCAAATACTTTTCATTTCATCCACTACAAACCATCAAGTAAATAACATTTCTTGTATCGCAAGTCATAATTTGTTTTACAGTAAATTTAGTGTCCTTTGTAATTTGGACTGAACAGTCTTCAATTATATTGCTGCAAGTAAGGCAACGTTTGTCACCGCACTCAGAAAACTGTGAAGGGATGACAACAGAATCAAATTTAGAACTTGTCAAAATCTTTCTAAGGTTTTTGGGTTGTCTTTGGCTGTTGATAATTTTGTATTTGCTCAATATCTTCTCCATTTTAATAATTTGATCCAAAATAGGCAGGTATCGTTGAACCATGGACAATATTTTTTCATTATTAGGGTTGAAGGTAGATACTTGAGTTAAATTATTCCCCATATTGTTTTCTTCAGACTTTTCTCTCAGTTTTGGTTTTCTCAAGACTAAGCGCCTTCTGTTCAAGGCGGGTAGTTTTAACATCATTCCCGGAAACAATGGTACAAATAGCACAGTAAAGTTCTAACTCTCAGTCATAATATATTAATAATTAAATAAGTGGAGTAAGATTGAACACAGTCTTTATTGGCTAGCGCTTTCAACTCGTACAACGTACATGACGTACGAGTCGCATCAGGCCATAAATGAATAACGGACATAAAGTTGCAACATATAGTTACATGACGTCATAACATTTAGAAGAACTATGACGTCACAATACCAAGGTAAAAATGGACAAATAAATTACGCCTTTACATTTAAGGCGCGTATTTATGAATGAAATGTTGTTATTTTTGAAATAATGTAGGTTCTTGATCAAAAGTTTGCTTTTTTTCCATTTTCACATTTGTTAAAGGGGAATATCACAAAATTTGGTGTTGTATTCATTGATCAAAGGGTTGACTGAGTGGGATACACCGGCAAGGGGGGTCCCTTGTTGTCGGTGGACTCTAACTCTCGCTCTGACTTGATTTATGTCACACAATGTGCTGAAAGAAACCGAATACATTGGACAGACAGGGACCTGGGTTTACAATAAAGGGTAAATCTTTGAGGCGGTTAATAACTTTGTCTAACACTTTGCTATTACAAGGTTTTTGAGTGAAGTTTCTTCGTTATTGTCATCAAAATCAAAATGATTTAGTTATCTCAATTTTCTACAAAAATCAGACATATCTGTTTCTGGTTCATGTAAATCCTGTTTCAATGGAGTAGGGGTGAACTTTATACCTTTGGGTAATACAGAAATGTCCTCCTCTGTCAGATCTACACACGATAAGATGATGACTTTCGATTCTATTGTCGAGTTTCCCTTCCCTGGGGGAACCTCGCTGTCACTAAAGAAGAACTATACTCATTTTTATTTAAGGGTTGATATCCATCTTCATCTCGATCTCGACCACGTCCCTAAGTTTGGAAATGTCCTCGCCTGTTATCACGGGCATGTCCTCGGCCCCGACGATTATGGCTTGGACTTCTTTGGCGACCTTGGCCTTGCTGTCGCCCTTGGTTTGAAGATCTGCCTTGAGTGATGTTGATTGCTCGGGAGGATCTTCGTCCTCGGATAGTTGTGCTTCCTCTGAATGTACAGTTCTGTGTTCGGGGACCTTTGTGGGTTATTTTTATACAATGTAACTGAGATGGCTTTATCTTGGCCACATCAGCATAGGATTTCCCCTCAGTTCTTAGGTTTTTTTTGTAGGGATTTTTTTTCTTTAAAGTTGACTTTTAAGGCATAGTTTGCATGCCATTTCTTTTTTTCTCTGGTCGCTTGTTAGAGATTTCTTCTTCAATCTGACATACTCTGTCCCATTCTTTCTTCAACAGACCCGTGAAGATTCAGGGGTAGAATAGGTCTGCAGCAACCCATGCTTGCCATAAAAGGCGACTATGCTTGTCGTAAGAGGCGACTAACGGGATCGGGTGGTCAGGCTCGCTGACTTGGTTGATGCATGTCATAGTTTCCCAATTACGTGGATCGATGCTCATAATATTAATCACTGGATTGTCTGACTCGATTATTTACAGACCGTCGTCATATACCCGGTATATTGCTGAGTGCAAACAGCAAACCAACCAACCAACTTTCTTCAACAATTCAAGAGCTTTCCCCTGTGTTGTTTTCAAAAGTTCTTCAATGATTTCTGCATCCATTTCTTTGAATTTCAGTTAATGAGACTCCGCACGCAGTAGTAAAAGTTCAATTTCAATTTTCATGTAGTCCATACCACGTTTTTCTCTAACGACACGCTGTGTGTCGGGTTCCCCATTTATAGGCTTGATTTAGAATTTAGGAGATATGATCCGTTTTTCCCCACTGAGCCATTTTAGATACGTGTCTGCTAGATTGGAATTGTACATAACCCCAGTATGCTTGTTTCCGTTTCGTTAGAATGGAATTCCATACCTGATTCGTGGATACTTTTATCTCAGACGTCTTTCTTTCTGTTCATATTTTTGCTGAATCTTCAATAAGGTTTGCTTGAAGAATGGCTTCAATAGCCGAGACAATGTCACTCACCCCTCTCTGTAGGTTTTCACCTGTTTCCTTCAATGAATCCTGGTATTCCGATCGTGCACCATGTAATGGTAAACCCTCTCTTCTAGTGCGAGCAACCTCTCTCGGGGATGTGTTCTGTGACAGTTTGCAATTAATAAAGGCTAGTCTTTTCAACAGCTCCTCTTCAAATTTTCTGCCGTTTTTCGTGTTGTCATCTTCAGTTCCTAAATTCATTTGGTTGATAAAATAATTCCTGAGTGTAATGGCTAGGTTTTCAGACGCTCGCATTATTTCAAGTTTTGTTTAATCACGGACATGGGAAAGGCTGTATACATTTACATTTAAATATTTTGAGAGAGAGAGAGAGAGAGAGAGAGAGAGAGAGAGAGTGAGAGAGAGAGGGAGGGGGGGGGGGGAAGATATAAACTGACGTTCAAAAGAAACTTTACCAACTGAAAATATAAATTTCAGACAAAGTATAAATTTATTTTCGATGAAGTCTATCTAAAACACATAACCTAAATGCAACAATAGTGTATGCAGAAAATGTTAATCGTCTGTTACATGTTTGCGAGATAACACGCGAAAAAGTGAAAAACACGTGCACCACGGACAACTGCAAATGCACGTGTGGGTAAGGGTATAAAACGATTGCAACGGCAAGTCAGACATCCACAGTGATAAAAAAACACAAAAGAAATGCCACGACTCACAGTCGAACAATGTGAACGAGCCTTGGATGTGGTACAGATGGGAGCCACCCACGACGCCCATATTGCACGAACCTTCGGTTGCTCCCGTGTTGCCGTTACCAACTTGATGCAACGTAACGGACAGACAGGGCGGACCGCTGACAGGCCTAGAACAGGCAGACCCAGGGTGACCACGCCCCATGATGACGGTACTTGCGTACCTTTCACCTCCGAAATCGCTTCCTGACAGTGACGTCATCGGCGTCATCGGTCACAGGGTTAGTCGACAGACAGTGGCCAGGAGGATCAGGGCTCATGGAATCAGGGCTTTTAGACCATACAGAGGACAGCTATTGACAGCGCAACATCGTCGTCTGCGATTGAGATAGGCCCGGACAGTACGACGTTGGCAACGACGTGACTGGCAGAGGGTCGTCTTCACTGACGAAAGTCGATTCTGTATGTTTAGGGCTGATGGAAGACAACGTGTTTACCGCCGAAGGGGTGAACGAACGGCGGCGTGTTGCGTGCAGGAGGTCGTACCATATGGTAAAGGGAGTGTCATGGTGTGGGGAGGGATCTGTGGGCAGGAGAGGACACCTCTGGTCATCGTTGACGGAAACTTGACAGCTCAGCGGTACATGGATAACATTCTTTGCCCAGTTGTCCTACCATTTCTCCAACAGAAGCCACGTGGTGTCATTTATCAGCATGACAACGCTAGAGCCCATACAGCCAGAATTGTCACTAACTCCCTCGCAGCCAACAACGTCAACTCCCTGCCGTGGCCTGCACGCTCACCCGACATGTCCCCCATAGAACATCTCTGGGACTTGATGGATCGTCGTGTTCGACAACGACCACACTCTCCAGCCAACCGGCAAGAACTGATCTTGGCCCTCCAAGAAGAATGGCGTCAAATCCCACGTGACCTCATCAGACGACTGACTTTTTCTGTGTGTCGAAGAGTTTTTGCGTGTATTGAGGCATTTGGTGGTCACACACGCTACTAATGACTTGTTAATGAACGTGAGCGATTGTTTATGTACTCTGACTATTGTCCATGATTCTGAAAGCTCGAGTTTTGTACCACACCCAACTTTGGGGGGCTCTGACGTCATTCTCGGTCGCGGTATGATTGTCATTTTCAGTGTTGATTATGTTGATATATTGATCTTCTCAATACACTTTACTTCATGCATGTATGTTTTGTTGTTTTTGAGCAAGAGTGATTTCAAACTCTGGTAAAGTTTCTTTTGGACGTCAGTTTATATACTCTCTTCAAAAAACAGAAACGCACAGGCAGTATGTTGTTCACTGAACTGACTACACAAAATATCCGGTATATAAAGAGAGACTCGTTTGATACTATGACCACGGCAGTCAGAGACCGAGAGAAGTGAGAAGTGAAGTAAAAGAGGGAAGGGACAGGTTGTTTTCACCGTACTTATTTAAGGATCCAGCATTACATCAATCAATACACAGCACATCATAATCTAACGCACACTACCCCATTTACATTAAGTAATGAGAGAGTTGGGCTCAGCGCGGTCGTCATATCCAATTATTTGAGGGCAGGTCGGTGGGGACACGAGGCGGGGTCAACGTGCATCAGGAACCCACGTGGGCGAACTTGGTGCTGACAGAGGACGTATCATCATTATCTAATCTTCGAACTCATGACCTGCGGATAATACACGAAACTATTAACAAGAAACTGCGGCTATGGGCAACTGATCAGTTGTGCTTCCTTCGTAAACTACAGACACGAAAACAAAGAGACAAAAAAGGCGAGATACAGGACGGGAAAGTAGGGGTAAGAGCGTGAGACTATTAAGAGCGAGGGTGGGTGTGTGGGTGGGTGTTTGAGTGTATATGTGTGTGTGGGCGCGTGTGAGGGTGTGTGTGAGAGAGGGCGCGGGGGAGGAATACAATACAGCTCAATGCTTTTTCAATTTGGTGGTTGACGAACCAGGGATAATATAACACAATCTGGATTCATGTTGGGAAGCTGAGCGAACGCCAAACCCTGCGTGACCTCACTTCTCCGAAGCAGGTCAATCAACAAGATGCGGCCTTTACACACAGTTGAAATAATTATTGTAAATTGTGGCTTGATTGGCAGGTTGACAAAATCAAAGAGTCTAATCGAGCATGAATAATTTATTCCTACCACGTGGGAGTTATTCCTCTGTCGCCATCCCCCGTGAGGTCGGGGAGCAGCCGCCGTAACCAGGCTAATCTCCACATGCAATGTCCGCCAATGGACGTGTCCGCGATATTTTTGTTAGTTTACTTTTTAACGCCGCACTCAGCAATAGTCCAATATGACGGCGACTTGTAAATAAACGAGTGAGTGAGTGAGTGAGTGAGTTAATATTTAACGTCACATCGGCAATATTTCAGCCATATCGTGACGGGAAGTACATGAATAATACATGTATTTATACAATATAAAAAGCTGTCAACGAAGGACAGTACAATAACTAGAATATCACAAATCTATTTAAAACTAGTTGAGAATATATAAAAGTCATAAATATCAGAGAACACAATATAAAAATGGGCTAGAGATCGCCAGCAACTGAAGATAGATCACCATGCTAGGGTCCATGGGGACTTACAGTACCTTTGCTTCCTGCATGGACCCCGGCAGGATTTATAACATCCCTTCAGTCACTGGCGACAGTGTACCAATTAAGCCAAACTAAAATGACGAATATTCAACGATTAAAAACCTGGCATGCAGAAAAATACTTTGAATGATATGGGACTTAGTAAATACACGAGACCAGACTAACAAGTGATTGGTATTATCATCAACAACCACGCAACCGGGATCCTGACCACCCAGACATTATGACTCCTCGAACGACAAACAGGTTCAAACCAATTCCTGACGTGGTCGAGAACATGTACATTCTACATGAAACTGTCTGGTTGCTATAGTGACGCCATGTTGGAGCATGAACCTCCGGCGGCAATAAGTACCTTCCAGTTGGAAGGTAGTTTCCAACCGCTTTATTTAAAAGGATGTGTGAAAATCCTGTCAAATGCGAATTGGCTTGAAAATGGTTACATCTATGTCACACATCCCCAGGACCATTCCTGGCGTCGGGACACCTGTGCGAGGAGTTGTTCAGCTTGGGGCTCAGTGCAGCTGGAGCACACAGTCTCATCACGCTGTCAACTAACGTCGCCCTCCGGCAGCAGGTTGAGATTTCAAACCTATCCTACATGGCAGTAATTAGACTGCATGTACAAACTGACAGATACTTTAAGTAAGTTTGCCTTCGATAAACACGCCATTAAGTTACATCCGGGGTATGTGCCGGCAACCGGATGTGATTCCGCAAGATCACGTGATGCAATGTCAGCATTATGGGATATCATGAAACAGGCGAGTCGCGCACGACGCTAGATGGTGTCGAATTTGAAAGACCAATATAATTTTTACTGATCGTTGCTGATATCTTTAGCGATATTTGAATATCAGCCCTGGAAATTTCAACTTAGCAGATGTAGCCAGTCGATTAAAATAGCAAAAATGATTGAATTCAATGATAATCAAAGTTGCAAAGCTGCCACAGCTTGGGACATTGGGAGTCTCAGGTGATGGATGTCTCGGCTAGACACGGGGAAGATGGCAGTATTCGACCACCATTCTTGTTGCGAAAATCCTGGCTCACGCGGGTAAGATCGGGGCCTGACGTTATGTAGTTGGAGAGACTGAAGACGGGGCACACCAGAAATTGGCATCACACAATGTACCCAAGTGAGGAATCGAACCCGGCGATCACCTTAACCTCTGTAGGCTACTACTTCTAGTTGGAACAGTCCCCTACGCCGATTCACGAACACAAGCAGAATGTACTCTCTGTACCGAGACGCGGCAGGGCAACATCAGCCTTGTACGACAAATTATGCTGGATGCCCTGTCCACCACCACTCCCACCACAAACATGATCAGACTGCTGATCACAGCAGGCAGGATGTAGCGGTCGTTACGTGGCCTGTACACCTTTGATTTACCATCTGGCCTTCTCACCGACTCTCCTCCCCTGCGTCAAACATGGCGTAGATAACGCTGTAGAGGCCCAGCGTGAAGATTCAGCATCAGGGTGTTACGTGTGATCATGACAGGTCCACATGGACAAATCCCGTCTCCCCTCGAGCTGATACTGATACTTGTCTCCAATTTTCCAGACGTTAGTCTCTGATTATTAAAAACTAAAGTTTCTATCTAATCAATACAGAGAGAGAGAGATAAATAGTTCATTTCTGTGTCTCGCATTAAAACTCACAACAATAAAATGAAAATGATTCATACGGATAAGAGTGTAATGCCCAGCCTTACTGGCTTATGGAACACACACACACACACACACACAAACACATTTTGACTTTGGTCTAGGCTGGGATTTAAAATAAAATAAATATCTGTTCTTGAATTTGCTCAAAATGATTTGTTCTCGGGTGTTTACAAAAATAACATATTCTCCATTGGACGTGCGGGGTGTTAAGCACATGTTGTTGGTCACTCCAACACGTTTCGACTCCTTCGTTCAGAGACAATGTGTTTTTGCTCCGGCTGAAAACAACATTAAGTGAGGTAGACAATTCTGAAGTAACATTTTAACCTTAAGGGAAGGAAGATAACTCTTATACAATATAAAACATCAGTATTGGATGCTTGTCACCTGGAGAGAATCTTGATCGGACTCGGCAGACTGATTACTGCTATAAGAAGCCAATGGAGGATCTAAAGGTACTGAAATACTTGTATCTCAACACGCGTGTCAGGGTTGCACGTTTAGATGAAACCTTACCACTCTAAAACCAACGTACCGTTATATGTATAATTTAACGTCTAGGTCTATTAATGTTTGGAAGGAGTCTCAATACACGTTGTTGTTTAGTTGTTCACTGACCCATGTGATGTCAGCAGTGTAGCAATGGTAACATTACACCGCTGCATTGATAGCAAGATGAGTCATCTCTCCATGTGGGCTGAGAGGCAGTATCCATTATTTCATAGAAAAAATATATGTATTAAAAATAACAGTCGATGAAAGGGCAAGCAGTGTTTACACGACTTACATATAAATACTTTATACAATGAACATCCGGAAGATTTGTAATATAAAAAGAAACTTTTGATGTTTATATATATATGTGTGTGTGTGTGTGTGTGTGTGTGTTAGTGTGTGTGTGCGTGCGTGAGTGGCTGCTTGTAATGAGTATTGCCGGTTTTATAGTGCTATCCCACTGATAAGACAATACCTTTTTAACATGGCTATCCCACTCAGACACAGAAAACTGATTCCGAGCCGACAAGGACCCGTGAAGATGCATGTTAGAATTGGTCTTCATCAACCCATGCTTTAAGAGGCGACTAACGGGATCGGGTGGTCAGACTCGCTGACTTAGTTGATGCATGTCATCGTATCCAAGTTGCGTAGATCAATGCTCACGATGTTAATCACTGGATTGTCTGGTCTAGACTCGATTATTTACAACCTTCAGACAGCTGGATTATTGCTGGGTGCGGCGTTAAACAACAAACAAACTAACAAACACATAAACAAACCGAGCCGACCAGTACCTGTTTATCACCTTAATGTCATAACTACATGTACTATCTTTAAACGTACTTTTGTATTGCGAGGCCGAGGATCGAACCACCGACTTTCCGCTCCCCTGGCAGACGCTCTATCCACTAGACCATGGAGGCGGTCCCTTATGTACAAATATCTGTGCATCTTGTATTAAAACAAGACGTAATTGCTCTATATTCCTCAATGTTATAGAAGTTACCTTGTACACTGACGCCTAGGTTATAAAATAAAGATAATAACATATTATATATGTTTCGTCATAACTTCGCCGGTAAATGTAGAAAGCAAGGCATACTATTTAAGAAAGAGGGGGCGTTGTTTATTTCTTTTATGAAATATCAACATCATTAACATAATTAACAGCGTATTTTATGATGTTAATAAAAAAAATTAAATAATATTGAGCCCCAGTATATAATACGATCCTTCAAAGTCGGACTTGTCCATTTAATGAACAGGTGAACATTTAACTGTACAAAAAGAAAGCGTGCCAAGTGGATGATTGAGGACATTATCTGTACATTCTGCCATAACAGATTGCCATAATTATCTCGCCCACGCTTGGATGCGATCGTGCGGCAAGTATATGCATTTTCCAGTTATATCTGAGGGGGATAACTCACTACCCTCTCAAAAATAGCATCGTCCAATTTGCGAGGTTATTTCCGAAACTCCAGAAATGATGTCATGATAGAGAATGTTTTATCCAGAAATAAACCACGCCTCGTTCTTTATTGTTCTTTGCGATTTATCACGTAGATATCTTATATTCATATGGACGTCATTACCCTGTATTATCCTTGTGTTTTGCACAAAGCTAGCGTCTGTTAAAGACCTATTGACCTTTAGAGTCACCATGACCCAGTACAAAGTGCAACATCGATAGCTCTCAAAATGTACTAATTTTTTGCGTGTAGATTAACGTTGCGTCAACGTATAAAACACACCTTAATACCTAAGTGGCTATAACTCTGAACTGCTGTCGTGTTCTCACTTCCCTGTTACACAAACGTCACATAATCTGAAAGTTACAACCCTGAGAGGAGTCAAGACAAGTCAAGGGAATACTGTCAGTACAGGAAGACCAACCAGCTAGGGAGGAGCTACCAGGTTGGACATTGAAGTGCACTACCCGTTGACAAGTACCTTTCTTCAGGTTTTACACCGTGCTTCAGAAGCGGGCACAGATACAGTTGAGTTATCATGCTGTGGAAAGATCGATAATTTCGAGGAGAGCTGAGGTTATCAATTAGGCAAGTGACATAACGAGGCCAAAAAATATTATGCGTCGATGGCAATTTGCAAGTGTGAGGGTTAGTGCTATACTGAACTAATTATTCTCTAAAGTTTGAAGTTTTTCTTTGAAATACATTGAGTGCTCAACTTTACTTTTGAAGAGGAATTTAATGGAGACGATGTATGCTTGGAGGTTTGGTTTATTGCTTGAACGACTTAGCAGCAATGTGTAGCTCAGAATGTATTGTTAACGTACAACGAATAAGTACTGGGCGGCTATTCCAGAGCCTTGTGCGAGTGATTTATTTTGTGAACGAGATACTTACGAGGAATACTTATCTTCAGTGACCCATTCATACAACTGTCACCGCTATTTTGCCTTTTACTCCCGACGGAATCTTATTCGGCGGTTACATCGGGACCGATGGCCGTCTGACGTTTACGTTCTATTGTCTGTTTTGTTATTTGTCTTAAAAGTGTTTCATAAAATATTTTATCCTCGTCACTCTTTGAAGGTTTCCGCTCTAATAAGCCCACACAAATGAAAGTCCAGTCGTCAATCACAATTAGGTAGACCATTACAGTATTTGATACAGTTTCTCTGAAAGAAGCACAAAAAAGCCTGGGTACTTAAAATATTCAGTATTCAGTAACATTTGTAAGTACGTTTACCAACTGTGAGTTAAGTTAAAATGATTCGATACTCATGTCGAGGTAACGTGTGTTAAATGCTAGGTTTAAACCTGAATTCAACTGACAATAGTGGATGGACAACGGACAGAAACCACGTGTCTATAAATCTAGCTAATAGTGGATGGACAACTGACAGAAGCCACGTGTCTATTATTCTAGCTAATAGTGGATGGACAACGGACAGAAACCATGTGTCTATAGATCTAGCTAATAGTGCATGGACAACTGACAGAAGCCACGTGTCTATAGATCTAGCTAATAGTGGATGGACAACTGACAGAAGCCACGTGTCTATAGATCTAGCTAATAGTGGATGGACAACTGACAGAAACCACATGTCTATAGATCTAGCTAATAGTGCATGGAGAACTGACAGAAACCACATGTCTATAGATCTAGCTAATAGTGGATGGACAACTGACAGAAACAACGTGTTTGTACTTTTAATTAATACTGGAAGAACAACGGACAAACACCACCAAACTGTATATTTAACTAATACTGGAAGGACAACGGACAGAAACCATGTATCTTTGTATTAAACTAATACTGGAAGTACAATTGACAGAATCCATGTGTCTGTTATTTTAACTTATACTGGAAGAATAATTGACAGAAACCACGTGTCTGTATAATTAACTAATACTGAAATTACAATTGACAAAAAACATGTGTCGGTATGCTTAGCTAATACTGGAAGCACAATTGACAAAAAACATGTGTCGGTATGTTTAACTAATACCTGGAAGTACAATTGACAAAAAACATGTGTTTGTATGTTTAACTAATTATGGAAGTACAACTGACAAAAAACATGTGTTTGTATGTTTAACTAATACTGGAAGTACAATTGACAAAAAAACATGTGTTTGTATGTTTAACTAATACTCGAAGTACAAATATCGTGTCTGTATGTTTAACTAACACTTGAAGGTTCTTGCAAAGGTGGAGTTATTAATTGAATCAATGATGAAAAACAAATGTACTGTGTTACTTTCATTGGGGAAAAGGAAGCAGACGTTTCAAAGTGGACGAAGTTGACTGAGCATGAACAATCAACTCGTCAAAACACTGGCCTCAATAAGGTGACGTTCCGCCTCACTCGTCTACTAGACGCTCCACCCTCGCACATGGATGTGCTCAACCCGTTCAATCCGCTTTTGACACCCACACGGCGCTCAGCCCACTTGCGTAAAAGTGGTATGATTATCGTTTAAACTGCCAAGTATATAACGTTTTTCGTGACGTTAACATATTTGTATGACAGTGTAGATTAGATTTTATTTGAATATGCTATTTTTCACATAATATTTTGATCTGTACTAATCATACGGTGCTCCATATTCTCATGTGGTCAGTATAGTGAAATATCCAAACGTACTATTTGTAGTGAGTGAGTGAGTATGGTTTTACGCCGCTTTTGCAATATTCCAGCAATGTCGCAGCGGGGGACACCAGAAATGAGCTTCAAACATTGTACCCATGTCGGGAATCGAACCCGGGTCTTCGGCGTGACGAGCGAACGCTTTTACCTCTTGGCTACCCGACCGCCCCTATATCATTTGGACATACAATCGACATGTGTGTAAACGCCTACCCGCGTGTTTCTCCATGTTCACTATCTGCAGAATCGTTTACCATTTCCAAACCGTTACATCGTAATTTTATCGAATATATATGCGTACTTCTTATACTATCATGTATATTACCCACGGAAACAATTACAATAGCGCTGCCACACGATCTCTTATTTGTAGCTGTCAACGACATTCACAATAGCCATGTGCTATTCCAGCAGCACTGATATACCCAATCATCAGGTGTGTTAGAACACTGTTCCCAATCATCAAGTGTGTTAGAACAATATACCCAATCATCAGGTGTGTTAGAACACTATACCCAATCAACGGGTGTGCTAGAACACTATACCCAATCATCAGGTGTGTTAGAACACTGTACCCAATCACCAGGTGTGTTAGAACACTATACCCAAACATCAGGTGTGTTAGAACACTATACCCAATCAACGGGTGTGTTAGAACACTATACCCAATCATCAGGTGTGTTAGAACACTGTACCCAATCATCAGGTGTGTTAGAACAGTATACCCAATCATCAGGTGTGTTAGAACACTATACCCAATCATCAGGTGTGTTGGAACACTGTACCTAATCATCAGGTGTGTTAGAACACTATACCCAATCATCAGGTGTGTTAGAACACTATACTCAATCATCAGGTGTGTTGGAACACTGTACCCAATCATCAGGTGTGTTAGAACACAATACCCAATCAACAGGTGTGTTAGAACACTATACCCAATTATCAGGTGTGTTGGAACACTATACCCAATCATCAGGTGTGTTGGAACACTGTACCCAATCATCAGGTGTGTTAGAACACAATACCCAATCAACAGGTGTGTTAGAACAATATACCCAATCATCAGGTGTGTTGGAACACTGTACCCAATCAACAGGTGTGTTAGAACACAATACCCAATCAACAGGTGTGTTAGAACAATATACCCAATCATCAGGTGTGTTGGAACACTGTACCCAATCATCAGGTGTGTGACAACCCTACAACCAATCACCAGGAGTATGACAACACAGTTTATATCCAGTCACCAGATGTGTAGCAACACTATTTATACAGTCGGTTTGTTAGCCCAGTGGCCAGGCCCGGATTCGATTCCACGGGTGGGTACATTGAGTGAAGCCCATTTCCGGTGGCATCCTGCCTTGATAGTACTAGAATATCGCTTAATGGGGCGTGAATCCTTACTCACAAATCTTAAATAATCTGTCATAAGTAGCTGATTTAGCACACCTGTACTATCATTTTGTCTGTTCATTCTTTCCTCTGTCTGTCTTTTTCATACTTGTATTAAAACTAGTTGAACAAAACACGTCTATTAGCAACTCATTCAGCGGACTTAAACAACATAAGTTCTTGTAAGTGTATCGAGGTGGAGTTTCAGTAACATAGACAGCATAAAATGAGGACAAGTAAATACAACACCTACCTGCAGAGACTAATGTTAGCGTTAGTCCCTGTGTTTGGCAACTGGCGCTCACAATGAAGTTAGTCCCGTCTCCCGTCGGACTGGGCGCATCACGGAAGCACAGAGTAGAAGGGTTCTTGGTAAGCTTTACCAGCTGTTATATAGCGAGCGGAGAGCGAGCGAACCAGAGATTGGCTCAGGTCAACCTTCCGCGGAGCTGCTGGCGACGGAGGTAAATAGTGGGTATGGGGACGATGGCGTAGCTTCCTTTAGCTGTCACAGTCGCTGCCGAGGGGATGTGAGGGGGTGATTGGGGGAGGGGAAATGCTAGTAAACGATCAGAAAGAAAATGAAGGTAGTCGTCTGCGTGTAAAGTCAACCTGACTCTGGATATCCAAATCTGGGAGGACATGAGTCATGGATAGGATTTTAGGTACAGGTAGAGTTTTCTGTTGTGAATTACACACTGTTATAAGGGTAACGCTATTTTTCAGAGCATTATCATTTGCAGAAGCCCGAGGTCTTCCATTAACTGCCCGACGAAGGAGGGCAGTTGAAAAGACCGAGAGCTTTTGCAAATGATAATGCCCTGAAAAATAATGTTACCGTTATTATAGCTTAAATGGATGGAATTTGTTATCCAAAACAGAAACAACAATATCGGTTTTGAAACATTTTCTGCAATCAACACGAATGTCACTGACCCACTTTTACAAACAGGAAACGTCATAGAACAAACCAGATGACGTCACTTTTGAACGTGACGTCACCTATCCCTATCCTATGACGTCACCTAACAACGGGCGTGATAATGGCCCGTCGTCAAGTAATATGAGGGCATTATCAAGTTACAGTGGCCCGCTCATTTCTGATTACATGCGGGCGGTTAATGATAATTCTATCCATTTTAGCTATAATATATTACATATGTCATTATACGGTGGAGTAAGGAGCAGAAGACAGCAACAAATAGAGACACTCTCAAACAGACATCATAAGGTGGTCAGACAGACAGACATGACAGTTTAATGTACAAGTAACAGGGACGTTTAATATTCGTGTCTCATAGCAGTTTAATATTCGTGTCTCATGGCAGTTTAATATTCGTGTCTCATGGCAGTTTAATGTTCGTGTCTCATAGCAGTTTAATATTCGTGTCTCATGGCAGTTTCGTGTTCGTGTCTCATGGCAGTTTAATATCGTGTCTCATGGCAGTTTTATGTTCGTGTCTCATGGCAGTTTCGTGTTCGTGTCTCATGGCAGTTTAATATTCGTGTCTCATGGCAGTTTAATATTCGTGTCTCATGGCAGTTTTATGTTCGTGTCTCATGGCAGTTTCGTGTTCGTGTCTCATGGCAGTTTAATATTCGTGTCTCAAGGCAGTTTAATATTCGTGTCTCATGGCAGTTTTATGTTCGTGTCTCATGACAGTTTCGTGTTCGTGTCTCATGGCAGTTTCGCGTTCGTGTCTCATGGCAGTTTCGCGTTTGTGTCTCATGGCAGTTTAATGTAGTGTCTCATGGCAGTTTAATATTCGTGTCTCATGGCAGTTTCGTGTTCGTGTCTCATAGCAGTTTAATGTTCGTGTCGCATGGCAGTTTAATGTAGTGTCTCATGGCAGTTTAATGTTCGTGTCTCATGGCAGTTTAATGTTCGTGTCGCATGGCAGTTTAATGTTCGTGTCGCCTGGCAGTTTAATGTAGTGTCTCATGGCAGTTTAATGTTCGTGTCTCATGGCAGTTTAATGTTCGTGTCTCATGGCAGTTTAATGTTCGTGTCTCATGGCAGTTTCGTGTTCGTGTCTCATGGCAGTTTCGCGTTCGTGTCTCATGGCAGTTTCGCGTTTGTGTCTCATGGCAGTTTAATATTCGTGTCTCATGGCAGTTTAATGTTCGTGTCTCATGGCAGTTTAATGTTCGTGTCTCATGGCAGTTTCGTGTTCGTGTCTCATGGCAGTTTCGCGTTTGTGTCTCATGGCAGTTTAATATTCGTGTCTCATGGCAGTTTAATATTCGTGTCTCATGGCAGTTTAATATTCTTGTCTCATGGCAGTTTCGTGTTCGTGTCTCATGGCAGTTTAATGTTCGTGTCTCATAGCAGTTTGATATTCGTGTCTCATGGCAGTTTGATATTCGTGTCTCATGGCAGTTTAATATTCGTGTCTCATGGCAGTTTCGTGTTCGTGTCTCATGGCAGTTTAATATTCGTGTCTCATGGCAGTTTAATGTTCGTGTCTCATGGCAGTTTAATATTCGTGTCTCATGGCAATTTCGTGTTCGTGTCTCATGGCAATTCCGTGTTCGTGTCTCATGGCAGTTTAATATTCGTGTCTCATGGCAGTTTAATATTCTTGTCTCATGGCAGTTTCGTGTTCGTGTCTCATGGCAGTTTAATGTAGTGTCTCATAGCAGTTTGATATTCGTGTCTCATGGCAGTTTCGTGTTCGTGTCTCATGGCAGTTTAATGTAGTGTCTCATGGCAGTTTAATGTAGTGTCTCATGGCAGTTTAATGTAGTGTCTCATGGCAGTTTAATGTTCGTGTCTCATGGCAGTTTCGTGTTCGTGTCTCATGGCAGTTTAATGTAGTGTCTCATAGCAGTTTGATATTCGTGTCTCATGGCAGTTTCGTGTTCGTGTCTCATGGCAGTTTAATGTAGTGTCTCATGGCAGTTTAATGTAGTGTCTCATGGCAGTTTAATGTAGTGTCTCATGGCAGTTTAATGTTCGTGTCTCATGGCAGTTTCGTGTTCGTGTCTCATGGCAGTTTAATGTAGTGTCTCATGGCAGTTTAATGTAGTGTCTCATGGCAGTTTAATGTTCGTGTCTCATGGCAGTTTAATGTAGTGTCTCATGGCAGTTTAATATTCGTGTCTCATGGCAGTTTCGTGTTCGTGTCTCATGGCAGTTTAATGTAGTGTCTCATGGCAGTTTAATGTAGTGTCTCATGGCAGTTTAATGTAGTGTCTCATGGCAGTTTAATGTTCGTGTCTCATGGCAGTTTCGTGTTCGTGTCTCATGGCAGTTTCGTGTTCGTGTCTCATGGAAGTTTAATATACGTGTCTCATGGCAGTTTAATGTAGTGTCTCATGGCAGTTTAATATTCGTGTCTCATGGCAGTTCCGTGTTCGTGTCTCATGGAAGTTTGATATACGTGTCTCGTGACAGTTTAACGTGCAACATGTCTAATGAAAGTTTAACATACAACAAGTCGCGTTGGAGCTTAGTTTACAACATGTCACATGGCAGTTTAACGTACAACATGTCACATGGCAGTTTCACGTACAACATGTCACATGGCTGGTTAGTGTAACGTGCAACATGTCACATGGCTGTTTAACGAACAACATGTCAAATGAACGTTTAATGTACCACATGTCACATGGCTGGTTAGTGTAACTTGCAACATGTCACATGGCTGTTTAACGAACAACATGTCAAATGAACGTTTAACGTACCACATGTCACATGGCTGGTTAGAGTAACTTGCAACATGTCACATGGCTGTTTAACGAACAACATGTCAAATGAAAGTTTAACATCCAACATGTCACATGGTAGCTTAGTGTAGAACATGTCACATGGCTGTTTAACGTACAACATGTCACATGGCAGTTTAACGAACAACATGTCCAATGAACGTTTAACGTACTACATGTCACATGGCTGGTTTGTGTAACTTGCAACATGTCACATGGCTGTTTAACGAACAACATGTTAAATGATAGTTTAACATGCAACATGTCACATGGTAGCTTAGTGTAGAACATGTCACATGGCAGTTTAACGCATACTGTTACAGAACGAATTCACTGTACCCTGTACCACCCTGTGCTTTTCATTCGAAATATACTAAAAATAGCATGTCCTTGTTTCACTTCAATATCAACATAATCCCTTACATCATCGAGCATACGTTTGTGTTGACACACACATTCGATGCAATACACTTTATTTCTCGTAATTCACCAAAGGTGGTACAGACACGAGAGTCATTTGAGGCGGCAAGTCGCCCACACTCGCTGATGATGACCCCCGCGCTTATCAAATATCAAAGCTAAAACTACGATAAACTATAACTATTTCAATGTCTTGGACAGGTTAATAGTTTATAGTTTTGTATCTAAGTGAGTGGGTGAGCCTCAGTATTCCAGTTATATCACAGCATAATTTGGGAGGAAGACCGGAAGTGATGCAGGTCTTAGATGTTTACCCACGAGCCATGGTACGGTGCTGACAAACATAATTGGGACGAACCGGGGTTCAAACCCATAATTCTAGGTTTTAGACGTGTCCAAGATCGTAACTGAGGAATTGCGGCGCCTAAAACGACTGAGACCCCCCCCCCCCCGCCATTGTATTTATGCGTAACATCTTTAAATACAAATGTATGCATTTTTTCAACGTCCGTGATTAAACATATCTTGAAAAAACGCGAACGTCTCAACAATGCATGGGTGGTTTCTCCATGGTTCAGTGTCATCCGTGCAGTCACTGTTTGGGAGAGACTATCAATGGGCGTCGTGTTTGGGTTGGGACAACTTTAACTAGTGCTATAATATAGAGATTAACAGCATTGTATTTATCCAAGTACTTAGTAATGGGATAACATTAATAAAAATGTTTTGTTTTTTAATTAAGTGAGTGAGTGAGTATGGTTTTACGCCGCTTTTAGCAATATTCCAGCAATATCACGGCGGGGGGACACCAGAAATAGGCTTCACACATTGTACCCATGTCGGTTTTTTAATTAAGAAATGTAAGTGAACTGAGATAGTTTGACAATATGGAGAGTAATAGCAGATCGAGAATAGAATTGAACACTAATAATGAGATAAGATTATTACATTTTTAAATTAAGAACTGTAACTAAATGCGCAGTGTTTAACTGTTGCCCATTATTTCAGCTATATTACGACTACGTGTAAATAACAAGGACCAGGTACACGATTGAGAGAAAGCACGTCAAACTATCCACGCCATCGGGGTATGATGACAGTATGGAGGTCCCTGAACCAATGATTTAGAGGAGGTTAATCCGGAGTTTTTGGTGATATTGTACTACAGCCTGATACGTCACCAGTGTCTCATATATTCGTGTGTTATGGAAGTAAAGCGGTGAAACCATTTCCAAAAACATAAGAAGTCCAGAACTGTACGATTAACATCGCATCTCCATCCCAGGACAGATCAGGCAGAACGATGGAATTAAGCATCATTAGCAAACTGTCACTCAGATAAGGGACCGGTTCGACAGGCAACTCGTGTAAAAGTACATGCCAAATCTGTGCGTAATCGTGTGTCATCCCACAACAAACTGCACGTCATTTGAATCAGAGGTATCAGAGTCGTGTAAGGAACGTCATCACTAGGATAATCAGCGTTAGGCTCATGTCAGGTTTCCTGATAAGTCGAGGTTCACTCTCTACTTCAGTGACCGAAGGAATCGACTTTGGAGACGTCTTAATGAGCGTTTTATGGACGTTAACGTCGTACAGCATGATCATTTAAAGTGAGTGAGTGAGTGAGTTGGGTTTAACGCCGCTTTTAACAGTGTTTCAGTTATATCACGGCGTGTCAGCTTAATGTGGGAGGAAAGCCCGAAGTGATACAGGTCTCGGACGTTTACCACTTCGGTGAAACCCACGAGCACTGGTATGGTGCTGACAAACCTAGAAACAAAATCAGGGTGAACTGGGATTCGAACCCAAAATCATAGGTTTCTGGCGTGCCCAAGGGACGCAACTCTGCACAGCGAATCGCGGCGCCTTAGACGACTAGGCCACCCGTGCCCCCGATCATTTAAAGGTAAGTTCATAATGGTATAGGGCGGTATCACAATGATTGGCCGTACTGCACTCCATATTGTCCATGGCAGAGTCACGGGTCAGTACTATCGGGACAATATCATTGCACCACCCGTGGTGTCATTTGCTCAACGTGCTGGGCAACCTTTCAAGATGACAATGCATGTGCTCATCGTGCCAGGATTGTAACCAAATTCCCCCAACAACAAAACATCCAAGTCATGCCATGACCACCACTCAGTCCTGACCTTCCCCCCATTGAACACGTCTGGGACGTTATTGTACGTGTTCGTCAACGTAAACATCCTCCCACCGCCCTCAAGGAACTTGGTGTTGCTCTCACTGAGTCAAGATGACATTGGTCGACTCATCAGAAGCATGCCTCGAAGGATTCGTGCATGTCTGGCCAACAACGGTGGTTTTATCCAATATTAGTGACGCTGGCTGCAAAACGCAAATTTGAATTTGATCCCCGATTTCATCACACCAACCATTTAGAACCCATTATATCTGATCGCTTACCCTCCAGCAGATATCATCATATCATTTCCATTTGCGAATACCATATAGATCATAAGATATGTCTTGATGATTGCCACTACTTTTATTTGCATAGTACGAGGGCTTGTCAAAAGGTTCAAAGCCTGGACCTAGATTTTCGAAACGATCATTGCCCTAAAAGTATCGTAAAATTATAGTAAGGAAATCGTAGGCTATCGTAGCCTCTTTTTGAAACTATCGTAGCCCTGAGATATCTTTAGTTTGTTGTAAATCTAAGATACCCCCATACCTGTCGTAAGTTTATTTAATCTTCGTCCAAGATGGCGGCACACTTTGCCATATACATTCTTCAAACAAATAATCTGCTTTACCTTCAAACATTGACATTTCATTTTGTTGAACTGTGTGATTCAAATTGACACTTCGTAAAGACGAAGAACGCATCAAAGATTTCACGTCAGAAATGTTCTTTATCGCAACAGCGAGCCACATAACTATAGAGTCGATATCCTACAATATATTTCTATCCGATTCCATGCTGAAGAAGTGTGAAACAACATACCTTTTCGATAATTTGGGAAGGATAAAAACGGAAGGTGTCGGCAGGCTATATAGTTATGACCGTGATAACACAGTGGCACCTAATCTTCGGTCATACTCTAACTGAGAGTGGTTTCTCCATGTATTCGCCCAGCGAAACCCTGCTCAATGTTACAGTTTTCATAAACCGCAGAGTTCCGCTATTATATTTGCCGTATCGCATTTGTGACAATGCTTTAGTCTTTATTTTTTGCAATTAATAAAATTATATCAATCTATATGTGTGACGAAGTTTTTACATTTAAAATGGTGTGGGACGAGCGGTTTTAACTACACAGTGTAGTATTTAACAAGGAATTCGAAATATATGTGATCAAATAAGTTTATAGTATATTTGTAAAAAGAGTACATTTAATCTTTTTCTATCAAAAGTAATTGTATTTTTTTTTGTTCGTTTTAAAAACAATCAATATTATTGAAAGACAAATATTTGATAACAAGTGATTAAATATTGTTTGTTGACTAATTGCATTCTATAAACAAAGGTGATTAACGGCATAGATGTGTTCCGTTAAATATAGCAATTTATTGATATATTGACGGCAAAGGTTAAGCACATATTTTTTTAATCCCCTGCTCGTTTGGGTTTAAAATGTCGTCAAAAAGTAACATATTTTGAACACTGTAAACAAATTCAGTTTCCAATATATTTCCGCAGAAAATGTTTATTGAATGAAATTTACTGATCAACATAATATAGACATTTTAGACCAAAATAGCGGCTGGCTTTGACAGCGGAACAAGAAATTCTAGACTGGATCAACGAAGAAATGAGCAAAAGTAGCTAACACCCCTTCATCCTCAGACTGCGCCACATCTTCAAAGTAGTCATAGATTTCATCAGCTCGCCATCCAGCCTCTTTTATTCCGTTCTTCTACGTCAAGGCAACCAAGCGGTAGTTGCGCCGCCATTTTGGAAGAGTGCGCATGCGCTTCGAACTGTTGCTAACCCCGGGATGAGCGATTGATTTGCTTTCTCTAAGCGATTCGTGGTTTGCAACGCGCCCCTAGACTACCAGTTGTCGGACTTTCATTTTTGTGGAAGCCTCGGTGGCTGAGGCGGTTAAACAATAACATTCCTGAAAGCCTAACAACTGCACCAGACACCAACCTACACAATACGCAATGATCGAAGTGAAAAGTCTCCGCATGCCCGGCCCGGCCCGACTTTTCTTGGCCCGACTTTTAGGCAATCCTCATTTTAGTTCAATACGCATGTGCGGAAAATATATATGTTCTTGGACAAGCATCAAATTCACATCAACATGTATATAAATTTTCGTGTTGAATGCAGAGCGTAACGTGTTTATTTAGCGTATTCCAGAGGTCGGCTTGTGGCATATCATATTGTGCAGAAATACAGAGAGACACTGTTGTACTCAAGTTGGCGAATACAACCAGGTTTTTCTCACGGTCTCGTTATAATAATGTCACGGTAACTTGTTTGATACCAAATTCTTTTCAAACATGGTCTGTCGTAGCAATCCATTGTTAGTAATAGTCGCATTATTCAATGTGGCGTTAAATGAAGTTCACAATGCATTAAGGACCTGGTGTAAATAACTATAAAAATACATGAAGCTGCGCAAGGACTTATTATGGGATATTTTGAATACTGTACAGAACATTTTTTTATGTCTTACCAACTGCAACCGTCACCCGCACGCACAACAGTTAAAGATTGATGTGACGGGACTAAAGAAGAGAATGTGATCAACATACACCGACCGGTTCATTTTTCCTTCCTTACTATGTACCCATGAAAACTGTTACGTTAGTTATTCCTTCAAAATCAGGACGGACGCAGGAGTGTGTTTGAGACACGTTTTATTCATGAGGGCTACATCATGACGACTGTAGTTGTCTCCCTGTGTACATACCACAACATCTCCCCTTCCAGGAGAAAGCAAGATAATAATACTGTTAACATTCAACTGTGCCTGAACAATGAAACATTGTTATGCATATAAACAAAACAAATCAGGATTCACTCACACAACATTGTGAACACAGCTTTAGCATACCCATGACCTTAGGGTTACAGAATGATAAAACTCTCAACCATACACAATGAATATTGACGCACAGGCACATGTTCAACCATATAGGAGAATCTCTCTCATCCTGAATCTTTGGATCCTTGGAGGGAGTTGATCAAGATCCTTCATACCTAGCAGAGGGACGAGAGGTTTGTGATCTGTTTCGAGAAGAAAGTCTTTACCAACAAGAAAGTCCTGTAATCAACGCTTCTTTTTCTATCTGCACACATAGTGATTCAGATTCAGAGAGGGTCTTCTCTTCTGAGTGAGGACTGCACCAAGACCAAACGAAGATGCATCAGCTGTAACCCTGGTTGGTAAGTTCGGGTTGAAGAGTGCTAGCACTGGGCTGCTACCGAGGGTTTGCTTCATCCGAGAGAATGATTCTTGTTGAGGCTTATCCCATGTCCAGACAGATTTCTTGTTGAGAAGATCCCTGAGTGGCTTTGTCATATCAGCAAGATCGACGACACACTTTCCAAGTTGACTGACCTTTCCAAGAAAGCATCTGACATCGCCTACATTTTTAGGCACTGGCATGTCTTTGATTGCTGAGACTTTGTCCTCACTGACTTCGATTCCCTTGGCACTCACAGTTTGTCCCTGGAACTGGATCAGTGACTTTCCAAATTCACACTGAGGCTGGTTGAGTGTGATGCCAACTTCACGAAAAGCTGTCAGAGTGTTCTTTAAACGTTTATCATGCTCCTCTCCTGAAGCACCATATATTATCACACCATCCATGATGCCAGGTGTTCCATTCAAACCATCAAGAGTTTTCATCACTTGCTTCTGGTAGAATTCTGGAGCGGAAGTTATTCCGAATGGGAGCCTTTTATAGCAATATCTCCCGAAAGGAGTCATGAATTCGAAGGTTGCCAACAGTGCGGATCTCTCAGTCAGCTTCACTTAAATCCTGAGTTAACGTCTATCTCCGAAAAGATCTTAGCACCAGTCAACTGACCTAGAGTGTGATCAACTGTGGGAAACATGTGACTTTCCCGCTGCACAGACTGATTCAAACGACGTAAGTCCACACATATCCTGACATCCCCTCGAGGCTTAGGCACTACTACCATAGGAGCGCACCAGTCTGTAGGCACATCGACTTTGGTGATAACCCCCAATTCTTCCAATTTCTGCAGATTTTCCTTGACCTAAGGGATAACTGGAATTGAAACACGCCTTGGTGTGGTGATTGGGTAAGGTATGGCACCTTATGTATTTTGATGTTGTACTCGCCCTTCATTTCACCTAGACCTCGGAAGAGTTCTGGGAACTTGGACTTCACCTCTTCAGTTGTGACACTGCAACAAAACTTCACTAGACCCAGCTGTTCACTTGCTTTTACACCTTGTTCTCTAAGGTCTTGTCTCTCCACTCGAGCCTGTCACTGAAGTAGCCAAGAACGTCAAGTTCACTCTGGATTCCATGAAGGAACCTCTTGGTTTGTATTAGAGGTTTGTCGGGGAAGTACTTGTTATATAGTTGTTCAGATACAACGTGTACTTCAGCACCTGTATCCACTTTGAGTGTGACCTTTGTTTTGTCCATGAGTACATCGACAATGTGGTTTTCTCTTCGGTTTGAACTGGTACCATCAATCGAATCAAAGATTAGTGATTCTTTACATTCAGATGTATGACTAGAGTAGGTGACGTCATCATCTACAGTTCTGACGTAACTATGAGACCTGCACACTGATGAGTAGTGGCCACGCTTCTTACACGAGATAGCATTCCTAGCTGGACATGCTCTTCTATTATGTGCGTCTTTGCCACAATACGAACAGCATGACTAAAAGGTTGACAAGAGGGCTTACCTCTATTTGGTTGGCTTTGACTTGTGACCTTGAGAATGTAGTCTTCTTCTTGAGATAGCCAACAGCAGCAGAGTTTCTTCATGTAGGGATTTAGCATGTAGCTCACTCATTTCAGGGCTTTCACCAACGTTCTCTAAGAAGTCTAGATCGAACTTCATCACTTATAATCCCTATCACAATCCGGTCTTCAACAAGTGAATCACGTAACTGACCAAATTCACAAATTGCACTTTTGTTTCTAATGTCAGTGTAGAAAGTATCAAATTTCTCTCCTGGAGTCTGGTTTCGACTTCCAAACACAAATCTTAAATGTTTAATGTTCTTTCTTGGCTTAGAATAATCCGTGAATTTCTGCAGATATATTCCGACTGATTCATGATCTGTCTCGTTTTCAAATTCAAAAGTATTATACACTTGTCTGGCTTCTTTTCCAATAACATGTAGAAATGTATTAGCTTGAATTTTCTCAGGTTTCTTATCCAATCCGCTGGCAACTGAATACATTTCAATTTTTTGTTAAATGTTCTGAAGGTTTCAGCAATATTTCCAGTCAATTCAAGTTCACAAGGTGGTTTCAAATTATTCATTATAACTCAAAATAGCACAAGTTAACAGTCTATACAATATGCCTATTGAGAGAGCACTTCAAAGAGAACGCCAGACGACGAGTGAGACGAGTTGTAAACAATGTTGGCAATCTAGCGAGAAAAGCGTGCAAAACGTGAGCCAGTGAAGCTTTGCGCCATGACGATGACTGCATGCGAGAGAGGAGATCCAAATCAAGCAAACTCCAGGACGATTGTTCACTTGTGTTATGTACTGTAAAATACTTGAGTGTGCTGACACAGAAATTTCGAGAACCTCACTTCTGACACCATCTTACGTTAGTTATTCCTTCAAAATCAGGACGGACGCAGGAGTGTGCTTGAGACACGTTTATACGTGAGGTTACATCATGCCAACTGTAGTTGTCTCCCTTTGTACATACCACTACAAAAACAACATGTTGAATTCTGGAAATACCTTTGACTGAGATTGGTCACAGCATGGAGAGTTCCTGGCCAAATGGGTTTCCAGAATTAAAATGGGACGTGTTGAATTATATTGAACTTGATTTAGCTCTGTTCAGTAAATATTGGACCAAATTAAGTCCATATACTTGATACACTCTTTTTGACAATGAGAGGGGGAAATATATCAAAGACCGGACGAATCTGGTTACCAGCTGGTTATAATGCCACGGAACTGCTATCTAGCAATGTGATCATGAATTCTGTGCCACTTATCTATGTTGTTGTTATTGTCAGCGGCTGGGAAATCCCCGTGACGTCATTGGGAAACACCCTTTCTTTTCAATCTCTAACACACATGAGTTCTCTGTCAAAGTTACGATAGCTATCGTAGCTCTGTACGATCTGCGACAGGTTTCGATAGTTTCGAAAATCTATCTTTTCTTAACCATAAGATATCTTATCTTTGAAAGTAAGTTGTCTTTCGACAACTTTCAACTGTGGGCCATAACAAAGTGAACTAGTCAGTGCAGTACAATCCATGCAATGGCACCATTCCACTTCTCCAGTACCAAGGAAAGTCAAGTCTTCAAGATCAGTGAACAAGTTATGGCCACTGTATTCTGGGATGCAAACGTTGTGATCCTTGTTGATTACTTAGAAAGTCAAAAGACGATGCTTCTATGCTGATTTGCTTCATCTCCTGATAGATTCCATGAAAGAACAGCGGCAATGGATGCTGACTGTTGGAGTTCTACTATTTCATGACAATGCCCCTGTTCACACCTTTCAACTTGCAAAGACTGCTGCGCAGACAATGTGGGTTCGAAGAGCTTCCTCACAGTTCATACTCGCCAGACCCGGCACCAGTCATTTTGCACCCGTTTCCTAAACTGAAAGAGCCCCTTTGTGGAAAGCGCTATGACAACAACCATGACCTGAAAGCTGACGTGAATGGGTTTTTCAGGGTGGCTTCAGAAAACTTCTTCCTGCTTCATATACAATGCATCGTTTAAACTGTTGATACAGGTGGCTGAGGATTAACACAACTATGGAGCACACACAATACAATGAATCATTATTTCTTAGTTGACATGCCCAACTGAAGAAATTTGCCAAGACAAGACACCTGCTTTACATTGGTAATAGTAAATAAATGTACAAGTATAAATACAGAAGGTCTTTTCCAATAGTATGGCTTTAAATACAAGTTCCTGAGGTTATCATACATTGGACATTTTCGACTAACAAGAAATTCATCCTCTATTTCTAGAGGACATACAGTAATACTTGGTATCTTCCAGTTTCAATTAATAACATGTGGGCTGAAAGCATAAAGTTGGATATCATATTATTTTCTGTTAATGACTGGAACTGAGTTTATTAGGTAATATTGCATGGACACATACACATTTTGAAGAAATAGATATCTGCCCTCTTATTGCATGAATTGCTTGATCAATAAAATTCTGCTTTATTACTGGTAAATAATTTGAATGCAACTCCTGTTTATTCCAAGTGTCTCCGAACATAATGGAAAACAATTATATATGCTTAACCTTATATACCCAAATGTACTTATTATCATATTTCAATTTATCATACCTAAATGTATAACAACTTTTCAGAATACAATTATTAGTTACTAGTAACTTAGTCCAATATTTCATCGTGTTGAACACCATAATACATCTAAGAGGGTATCGACCGAGTTCTCAATATATTATAGCGTTACAAGTTGATACCTTAACACCGAGTATTCTCTTACAATATTCCAGATGTGCGCTTTTGATATTATCTCCCTTATGTGAACCCCACACTTTGCATACATTACATAAAATGCTACCAACATAAGTATCAAACAGAGACAACATTGTTTCAAGATTAAGATACGATACAAACAAAACGACGGTTTTCTGCCTTAGCAAGGTGCTTTTCCGAGTTTGTTATTTCAATGAAAAAAAATTCCTAGATTTGAAATTTTATCAACCACTTTCACGGAAATCTCAAATGGGATATTGTATGGAACATAGATATTTTTTCAGCAACAGCAACACCTGCAGATGTTTTAAAAAACCTGACCTAAAAGGGCAAGATAGACACAATTTATGGATAACAACTTCTTTAATACTGTGAAAATCGACGTTTCGGTATAGATCCTTATACCGTTGTCAAGCAAGACAACATAAGGATCTATACCGAAACGTCGCTTTTCACAGTATTAAAGAAGTTGTTATCCATAAATTGTGTCTATCTTGCCATCCGTCAACTTCTAAGTAATGCCTATCAAACAATCTAAAAGGGCAGTTTTAAAATTGTTATACCAAGGAATTCCGCGTCACTCCCTCCGAGGAACTTTTTTGTGCGACCTATAACTTGAAATCTACTGATCTGATTCGTTGCAAACTTAGTGACCACTTTCTATACCAATCAGAGAGGGGGAATGCAAAGTTTGATTTAAATACTTGGATTTAAATACACAAATTAAAAGAATTACATGTGTTGCAAGGACGTACTACAACAATAAATATATACAATGGTTTTATGGTCTGGTGCATTAGATCATTTCATTTGTTTGTGGTGATGTTGAAATAGAGCCGAATGTACTGCTATTTTCATATTTCGTCATAGGTGATATGGAAAGAGGCAATTTTAACTATTTTTCAGAAATGGTGTGATATTGTAACCTTTTTACAAAAAACAATGCTCTTTCATGTTCGTGACAGGGTAAGCGTGTCAAAACACCCATTTAAACTGGAATGCATTTCTGCGCGAGGTACTGTAAATTTGCCTGAAAATGTCTTGGAGAAAGAACCTTTTACAATATCCACGTGCACCATGAATCATAAGCAGTATTACTGTCTATTTAAAACCGTATTGCATTCAAACATTATTAACAACAGTACTGTTTGCTCTAAAAAACCGTCACGCCACGTAAATCGAAACATTGCCATCGGACGCCTGGAGGCCAGCTTTAGGGTACCAGTCTGCAGTTGCACCTCACCTCAGCGTTCACCATGGCCCCATTTATTGCTGTTGAATAGACATCAGCAATAAAATTCCACGCGCGATCGGTCCCGAAGTGGCAGACGTCAGATCTCCACTGCCATCCATGACTTGTACATCCGGGTACTTCATTAGCGTAACCGGACTGTCACAGCAACTGAAACTAAATTAGAACACCTGATTTGAGAGGAGTATCGACACAAACGATCTGGATTCGTTTGCGACAGGTTTGATTTCGAGCCAGAATACCCTATTTTGGCCCATTGCTGAGACATCTACATCGACGTCGACTATATCCTACTTTAAGAGATCAAGAACCTTGTCAGGGGAAATGAAACTGCTTTTCGATGAAGGGATGAAAATTAACGACGTAACATCGTTCCCTTTACTGACCGACTGAGGGATGTGCCAGGCCGCATACTGTATGTGCCACTGTTGACTATCTCCAGAGTGAGAACATAACAATTCTCCCATGACCTTCCAAACCGCCGTATCTCAACCTCATAGAACAATTGTGGGTTGACTTCGATAGACAGGTACGTCAACGTCCGCCCAAGACACTTCGGCAACTGTTACACTCATTGCCGGAAGGATGGGCTTATTCCACAAGATTAGATCCAAAGACTTTTTCAAGCCAGAGGTGCAGAGGGGGCACACTGTGGTAACAATAGGTACTGGTAGAAACGCCTACTTGTGAACTGAAATCATCACTGATTTAATTTGTGTTGACTTATTCAAGCTAAGATTACTGACATCGCGGCGTTCTTATTGTGTACTTTTGCCTCGCAATATTCCAGTCTTGTTTGATTTCGTCATTTCAGAACGTTTGAAATGCAATCGAGCTTTCTGCGAAGATTTCAAAAGCGTCGTATGACTCATGCTCAATAGTTGCTTGATCAGGGCTACAACATTCAGGCTTTCAAAATGTTTCATGGTAAACATGTGGAGGACATTTCGAAATTTGACGCATCAGTGGAAACAATTATATGTCTTTTGACTTCTACCATATGTTCTCGTGTGTGTTTTGTTCATGCGGACAGTGCCTGTGCATATGTTCGTGATGGATCTTGAATCATCACTATTTGATATTGATTCATATGCATATGCTCATGATGTAGTCGGAACCGTTCAATGGACTCTGCTTTTAGCAGACATTTCTTTTGAGTATTTAAAGGTTGCGTCGTATTTTTTTACGTTTTCATTCATGGCTAGTACCTGAAAAAGAGATTTATTCAAACCTGTAGGATTATCAGCTATGATATGATGACGATATAATCTACACACTACAATAAGCTAACTCGATAAGGACCCCATGTTATTGTCTGCAGATGCTGAGGCTGATTACTAAAATTGTGGAAACGTACGTTTGGTCATTGACGACGGAAAACACCACACCTCGAAAAAGCCTTTCAGTACAAGGTAGATTTGATAATAATCGCATCTCCATTAAAACAAAAGTTTTGTACAGACTATTTTCAGATTGAAATAAATAAATTCAGGTTTTCATAGAGGTTATTATACAGCTTAACATAAACAAATGCAACAAGGATTGTTTGGGTGATCATCAGCTCAGGGCTCTTCCCCCTCTACATGCAGCGCAGACACCGAATGGGACTTCTCCCAGGAAGCGCTGCCTAATCGAACCCACACAGAACTTTTCGGAGAATGTGAAAACTCCCAAACACTGCCGCCTTCTGTATTACCCAAGATTTTCAGAATCTGTATTCCTGGCAGCAAACCCGGTTACCCTCTCAATTTCAGACAACAGATTGGGAGGTACAAAACTTAAGACACCAAGAGAACAATGGGGAGTCGGACAATTTGGCACTTAGGGTGCAAGCATGACATTCCGAAAGCAATTATTATTATCACTATTTTGTTGTTCTAGTCGTGTTATTTGTTAATTTAAGTAAACTATCAAAGGCATGTCTGTCGATCAACAATACAAATAGTAGCAAAAGTACATTAGATATGTTTGTAAGATTAAATTGAAATGTAATTTAAGTTTTGACCTTTAGTTTATTGGAGCTTTTAGCTCCATGACAAATATAATTGAATGATACGAGGTGTAATAAGCAAACATAGACTGTAATGATATACATTTGAAAGAGATTTTTTTTTTTCCAATCACGCTGTCAACTATTTTGGTAATAAAATGGATATTATAACAGAATACTCAAATCTTCGATATCTAAAACGAGACGTCACGAAACGGATGAACTATATGTAAACTTAGGAGCATATGATTTCATCATATGTTTTATTTTCAATTGAAAATATCTCAAGTTAGCGATATTATATCCAAAAGAATGAACAACACTGGCGCTTACCCAGCATTGAAACAATATTTCTGCTAAGTTTCATTTCTGAAAATTTAATTTGATGTAAAACTTTTAAATATAAAAATTTAGACAGTCGCATGCATAATACTGCTGATAGGTTTATAAGACAATTTATCTCTGAAACTAACTATATTTGCTTTCTTCGGTAGACAATAGTACCCAGTCACATATGTACTTTTAACACACTGTTGCAGGAATGAGTGATGGTTAAATGGACATAATTAAGTTCAACAACAATTTAATTACATAACAGATACAGGTATACTCTCTTGTGCCCTTAAGTTTATATACCTTGCATGTGTTTTTAACACATGGTGACATCAAAGATTTTCAGTGATCAATTCATGTCATTTTCACTCCTATCTTACTTGTTACATCCTTTGGAATGTTTCGCTGGATAATCGAGACTTTTTATTCTCCCTGCACGGGTGGCCCAGTCGTCCAGTCGAAAAAGGCGCCGCGAATCGTTGTGCAGAGTTGCGTCCCTTGGGCACGCCAGAAACCTGTGATTGTGGGTTCGAATCTCGGTTCGCCCCGATTATGTTTCTAGGTTTGTCAGCACCAGCTCGTGGGTTTCACCGAAGTGGTAAACGTCAGAGACCTGCATCACTTCGGACTTTCCTCCCACATTAAGCTGACACTCCGTGAAATAAACCTTCATTAATGGTAAAAGCGGCGTTAAACCCAACTCACTGAGTCACTCACTCTGGTGTTGAAGTATACACACATGTATCTCTTGCCGCAGCTGCATGAACATCAGTTCAGTTTACTTCTTCCAGTTACACCTGACAGAATAACTTCATTCAATCATGGAATAACATCACTCAACTGGGTATCAATGTATTTCATTACTATCTTGAAACTGTAGTGTAAACTGCCTACGCTTAAAAGAACTCTGCGACTTGGACAGACAATCAAGTCTCTCTTTTATCGTAATTCATTTTCTCCCTGTACATCTACGTGTCCTGTAACTCTATTTATATCGCATTACTCCTATTCCACAAATGAATGATACTTGTACAGCCTGCTGCTTCCAGTGCTTCATGCTGCTTCACTGCTTCATGCTGCTTCACTGGTGTCCAACACACTCCTCACGGGGCCCTGTCCATGACGTGTCAAGATGCTTCACTGGTGTCCAACACACTCTTCACGGGGCCCTGTCCATGACGGGTTAAGATGCTTCACTGGTGTCCAACACACTCCTCACGGGGCCCTGTCCATGAAGTGTCAAGATGCTTCACTGGTGTCCAACACACTCCTCACGGGGCCCTGTCCATGAAGGGTCAAGATGCTTCAATGGTGTCCAACACACTCCTCACGGGGCCCTGTCCATGAAGTGTCAAGTTGCTTCACTGGTGTCCAACACACTCCTCACGGGGCCCTGTCCACGAAGGGTCAAGATGCTTCACTGGTGTCCAACACACTCCTCACGGGGTCCTGTCCATGAAGTGTCATGCTGCTTCACTGGTGTCCAGCACACTCCTCACGGGGCCCTGTCCATGAACGTTCAAAATGCTTCACTGGTGTCCAACACACTCCTCACGGGGCCCTGTCCATGAAGTGTCAAGATGCTTCACTGGTGTCCAATACACTCCTCACGGGGCCCTGTCCATGAAGTGTCATGCTGCTTCACTGGTGTCCAGCACACTCCTCACGGGGCCCTGTCCATGACGTGTCAAGATGCTTCACTGGTGTCCAACACACTCCTCACGGGGCCCTGTCCATGACGTGTCAAGATGCTTCACTGGTGTCCAACACACTCCTCACGGGGCCCTGTCCATGACGTGTCAAGATGCTTCACTGGTGTCCAACACACTCCTCACGGGGCCCTGTCCATGACGTATCAAGATGCTTCACTGGTGTCCAACACACTCCTCACGGGGCCCTGTCCATGAAGTGTCAAGATGCTTCTCTGGTGTCCAGCACACTCCTCACGGGGCCCTGTCCATGAAGTGTCAAGATGCTTCTCTGGTGTCCAGCACACTCCTCACGGGGCCCTGTCCATGACGTGTCAAGATGCTTCTCTGGTGTCCAGCACACTCCTCACGGGGCCCTGTCCATGACGTGTCAAGATGCTTCACTGGTGTCCAACACACTCCTCACGGGGCCCTGTCCATGACGTGTCAAGATGCTTCACTGGTGTCCAACACACTCCTCACGGGGCCCTGTCCATGACGTGTCAAGATGCTTCACTGGTGTCCAACACACTCCTCACGGGGCCCTGTCCATGACGTATCAAGATGCTTCACTGGTGTCCAACACACTCCTCACGGGGCCCTGTCCATGAAGTGTCAAGATGCTTCTCTGGTGTCCAGCACACTCCTCACGGGGCCCTGTCCATGACGTGTCAAGATGCTTCACTGGTGTCCAACACACTCCTCACGGGGCCCTGTCCATGAAGTGTCAAGATGCTTCTCTGGTGTCCAGCACACTCCTCACGGGGCCCTGTCCATGACGTATCAAGATGCTTCACCACCAGCAGTACACAGCACAGAGGGTCAATGACTGGTTTCTATAATTGCGTTTGTTATCAGCATTAATCGTGTTATCGGTGATTATTGTAAGTTGGCAATTATATGTTGACAGGTGGTTAAATAAAAGCGATTAGGCCCTTTCCATATTCATAGTCGGTTGGACGATTCCGACAATCATGAACGTGTGTTTATGAATCACTATTAAATAGTGATGATAAAAGGTTTTCGTGAAAAGGTAAGCGTATCCTGCCTCACCGGTGGCAGCCGTCACAAACACATGCAAAGGCAAAACCATTGCTGAAAAATGCACGGGAACCTCTGGTAAAAGTCATATTGGGAAATAGGGAATAACATCGGACATCATTGATGTCGACGATTCTTCAAATTTGGAAATGTCCCCCACATAGCTTCCATTAAACATATTTTAAGATTTACTGATGCCTGGAATGTTGCAGTCCTGATCAGACAACTATGGGGCACCAATTGTATGACACTTTTTGAAATCTTTGTTGAAAGGCATGCTCAATTGTATTTCAAAAGTTATAAAACGTAAATACGAAAGGCTGGAGCTACTGGAAAATTGGTCGACGTAACAAAGTTCACTATTGGAAAGTCACCCCTCATTCTGGATTGTCACTTTGAATCTATGTTTCAGTGCTACCTTTTCTTTTTAGTTCAGATGTACACACTATGACATAAAGCGCCTCACAAGCTTAAAACATATTTCCTTAAAACTAAGTCAGGAAGAAAACCGAACATTGGGGTTGGCAGACGAACTGTAACCACTACACTGCTTACTTGACATCACGTGATACGATAAGTGACTACCGACGCCCGGTGCCATGTATAATCAATAGATTGTGACTTCCGGTAGCCCATCTTTGTCGTGTACATCCGACCTCACCGTCTGGACCCCGTTTGCACACTCGCTTTAAACATCAAAAGTGGGCCTTGAAGGACAAAGTTCCCCACTTATGATTAACAAGCTCGGCAGTTACCTTTGTAGAAGTTCATTACGGGAAATTACAGACTAGGTTACTTCAGGTTAACCAGAGCGGTATTACACCACGATAGAGTTTATATAGAAATATCCTCCATGTTCAGAATCCAAGTTTTCAGAATTGGCAAGCTATCTGCTTAATATTAGTAATTATCCGGGGTTAATGTGAACATTTATCTTTAATGGCATGGATGTGCCTTGAGACAGAGCGAACATACAGTTATCATTATCTGCTGTGATATTTCGAGCACGTTGTTTTTCATAATGTTCCTCAAGTCTCATCACCGGCTTGTCCTCCGCATCTATTGCACGATGACATTTGCAGAGGAGGCTGGTTCCACACATGGTCATTTCTCCTGGCAAGAACATGGGCAGAGGCTGACAACGGAATGTGAATCATCTGTGCTACTTGTAATGTGGTAGTGTCATCTCTAAAGTAGTTGTAAGCATATATACTTTATCCTTCATAGCTTTCCAAGTATACTTTTGATCTAACGTAATTAGAAATACTGAGAAACACAACACTAGATACCGGTCAGCGGACTCGTGTCTGCGAAGGTAAAGCGTTTGTATCTTGTTCTGTAACGTAAGGAGAGAGCACAACAAACAGTGGATTTATTTACAACATATGTAGGTGAATGTGACTGCAGTTGTGTAGTGTTCCTCCAGTGTTTTACTTTACTCGCTAGATTGATAGGACAGTCTGCCGTCCAAACAGCCTCGGCTTAGATCTAACCAATCGCCGACAGCGTTATTGGAGACATCACAAATACATACCACAGAGATGCTAGACCTTGTCATGAAGACAAGTCACACAAGTTAACCTCCAAAAACGCTTAATACACGTTTACTTGCAATTATTTAATATATAACTTACTTACAATTTTGCTATTCTTTATACAGCTCGAATTCACGTTTGTCACGTTCATGTTGACGTATTTTGCGTGTAGGACACCAGTCGGTAGAGCCCCTTTGGCAACGCACGATTTCTGTAATTTGACGTTTTGATTTGCAGAGTTCAGCAGGTCGTCATAGAACTTGACAGTGGTGGATGACGTTAATGAATGATGACGGTGGATGACGGTGCTTGAAGACTATGCTCGGATGTAGATTGTCGTTGATGAATGATTGCGGTTGGTGACGACGGTGGTAGATGACGGTGGTAGATGACGGCGGTAGATGACGGTGGTGGATGATGTTAATGAATGACGGCGGTAGATGACGGTGGTGGATGACGTTAATGAATGATGGCGGTTGGTGACGACGGTGGATGACGGTGGTAGATGACGGTGGTGGATGACGGCGGTAGATGACGGTGGTGGATGACGTTAATGAATGACGGTGGTAGATGACGTTGGTAGATGACGGTGGTGGATGACGGTGGTAGATGACGGTGGTGGATGACGGTGGTGGATGACGGTGGTAGATGACGGTGGTGGATGACGGTGGATGACGGTGGTAGATGACGGTGGTGGATGACGGTGGTGGATGACGGTGGTGGATGACGGTGGTGGATGATGGGGGTGGATGACGGTGGTAGATGACGGTGGTAGATGACGGTGGTGGATGACGGTGGTGGATGACGGTGGTGGATGACGGTGGTGGATGACGGTGGTGGATGATGGGGGTGGATGATGGGGGTAGATGACGGTGGTGGATGATGGGGGTAGATGACGGTGGTGGATGACGGTGGTGGATGACGGTGGTGGATGATGGGGGTGGATGATGGGGGTAGATGACGGTGGTGGATGATGGGGGTAGATGACGGTGGTGGATGATGGGGGTAGATGACGGCGGTAGATGACGGCGGTAGATGACGGTGGTAGATGACGGTGGTGGATGACGGTGGTAGATGACGGCGGTAGATGACGGTGGTGGATGATGGGGGTGGATGATGGGGGTAGATGACGGTGGTGGATGACGGCGGTGGATGACGGTGGTGGATGATGGGGGTGGATGATGGGGGTGGATGATGGGGATAGATGACGGTGGTGGATGATGGTGGTGGATGATGGGGGTAGATGACGGCGGTAGATGACGGTGGTAGATGAAGGTGGTGGATGATGAGGGTAGATGACGGCGGTAGATGACGGTGGTAGATGACGGTGGTAGATGACGGTGGTGGATGACGGCGGTAGATGACGGTGGTGGATGATGGGGGTGGATGATGGGGGTGGATGATGGGGATAGATGACGGTGGTGGATGACGGTGGTGGATGATGGGGTCGGATGACGGTGGTGGATAATGATGGTAGACTTCACTTGACAGTAATGGATGGTCTTCATAGTGAGGCTTTCTGCCTTAGGTAGATAACCCGTCTATAGCGAATAATAATACTAATGCATTGGCTCCTAATGAATGATATTTACGGAATTTTAAAGCGTAGCTTTCATACATCAGTAGACTGAAGCACAACTCACCAAGACTAAGGGCTAATCAACGATGATTGTGTGCGTAGAAGCTAATCGGATACCGTGATTACAGATAAGTAGCGGAATCGTTCAGCATTAAACTGGCGTAATGATAATTAAGCGGGTTTTTAAAGGATAATCATGTTGCAAAGTATTTGAATAACGTTATATGGTAGCATCTCATTGTGCCTACAGCCACAATGTCCCTACAACCCTTTGTGCCTGCGGAAAGTAGCGTAGGCACAATGAGTTATGATTTTCTCCCCTCTTAGAATAATGGAACATCCCTGATCGCTGAAAGTATCATCAATTACATGAAGTGGAAGACATTATATCTCAGAATAATGGATCCTCCCTGATAAGTATCATGTAGTTATTACCTGAGATGGAGGGCTTGTATCCAAATGCATTAATTTTTTATACATTCAAAAAATAAAGAGAGGTATTATAATGAATGAGAACATTATCCTGAGTTTGATACATCAATACAATTGTATATGGTTTTACTGAACATGAGCATACTCCTGAGGGGATGCTGGAGCTTGTATGTCTTGTGCTTACTGTTGAGGATTATCATCTCAGTGTCAATCATCAGAGCACAAACTAATCTTAATCTCCCTCTCTCCTCGTCAGTCATTCTAAAGATTATGTACAACACAATAGATCAATGTACTTAGTCTGGAGAATCTGTTCTTTGGTTATATTTATCCAATTTACTTAACCAGTATAAATAATGATGCTTTCCAACCCCACATATACGTGTGCGTGCGTGCGTGCGTGCGTGCGTGGGTGCGTGCGTGCGTGCGTGTTCATAACACAATCTTAAATTTAAACCTTGTGTTAGTATATGTCTTACTTTATCCAGATCATGACGTAATACATGTGCTGTTATGTCTAGTGTGTCGTAGGCCATACCTGGTCGGATGATATATTTTATTGTTTGTGTACGTGTTTTAGTATGATGTGTTTATAACATGTGACGCTATAATGAACAATGTCATTATTTTCTCTCTCTCTCTCTCTCTCTCTCTCTCTCTCTCTCTCTCTCTCTCTCTCTCTCTCTCTCTCTCTCTCACTCTCTCACTCTCTCTCTCTGTCTCTCGCGAGAGGGTGAAGAACTGCAACTCAGCGCAACCTTCCTCCTGTTGAGTCTAAAGACCAGATTCGTCTCGAGTGTAGGCTGCGGAAGCCAGTGCCAGAAGATATGACGCCGAAACAACAAATCTAGGAAGATAAGATATCCACACTACCAGATTCCACATAAGCACCCTCCTACTCAAGTGTCAAGTCATCCCTGTAAGTTCTACCTGAGCAAGTCGGTCACAATGGCAGAGCGCCGTAATACAGCCACATCAAGTTGAAGACGTCAAAATGGCCGATCCGATAAACGCGACGGAGATTTCCGACGTTGTTAACCTGTGGCGATTTCAAGTGTTAGTCATCATTGATCAGTTGGCTGTTCATTGAAAGGTGATTGTAAAGATGGGTCAATTAAACAGTAAGGTAATGTCATGAATTGCTGTAGACTGGCACGATCAGTCTAGACACGGATCGAGTCGATACAACGATAGTTTGGATGTGCATTTCTTCGTTTTGTTCACTGGGATGGGTCGTAGCGATGATATTCTTGAACGGATAAGCAGTGAAACTTTCTGTCTTATCACAGACTTTTTTAGGGTCATAATGATCAGAAACTACGCCTCTGTATTTATGCATGGTAGGGGAATTCCAAGGGCTTTGTGGATTTAGTCCGTCAGTGTTTAATAATTTCAAGAATACAGTCTCGTGAAAAAAGTATGAACGTAAAACACGTGTCGTTCATACACTTCAGTTTTGCGGTCATGTGACAGACCTCTCGTCGAATGCAAAAGCTGTATACGAGCGCCGGTGACAAAGTTCTAGGCCTAACAAACAAAATCAACAATTGTGAAAGTGTTTTGATGATATGTTTCAATATAATCTTCCTGATGTTCATAACACTTCTCATATCGATTGTGAAGTTTTTCAATTCCAGTCAGGAAGAAGTTTTCTGAAGCCACCCTGAAAAGCCCATTCACGGCAGCTTTGAGGTCATCGTTGTCGTCGACGTCATAGCTCATTCGACGAAGGTGTTCTTTCAGTTTAGGAAAGAGGTGGAAATCACTTGGTGCCAGGTCCGGCGAGTATGGAGGGTGAGAAAGCTGTCGAACCCACACTGTCGCACAGCAACTTTTTGAGGCATTGTCACGAAGTAGAATTACAGCAGTCGCCGCTTTTCTTTCAAAGAATCTCTCAGGCGTTGAAGCAAATCAGCACAGTAGCACCGGTAATCGTCTTTTGACTTTCTAAGTCATCAACAAGAATCACACCCTTTGCATCCTAAAATACAGTGGCAATAAATTTCTTCTCTGAACTTGAAGACTTTAATTTCTTTGTTACATCACCCGTTACTAATCTCTTTTCGTATTTGACGAAATCCTCCTCAATTAGCTCTAAGGTTTCTCTGGCAATGTCAGTTCGTTTTTCCTTAAGATCAGAATTAAAAACTTTGGCCCCCCCAAAGACCAGACATCGTAGTCTTCTGTAAATGTTCTTGAATAATAGTTTCAATGACATTAGACCTGTGTCGTCCTCAAGTTCAGCAATGGTAATACGTCTATGTAAAAGTATAAGTTTTTCTTTCTCCTCGATGGAATCTTCATTGATCGAAGTTGAGGTACGTCCAGACCTAGGGTCACCATCATAACTGCCCAACGTTTAACAGTGGAATAGCTAGGATACTCGTTCTTTTCCATTTCTGTGTCCATTTGGACACCTATCACGTCCAAACGGCCTCAACAGACCAAATACACTTGCAATCAACTACTCAAACAATGTACTTTCATTGACTAGTTTTCTTTGTTATCGCCCATCAATACACCCTTCTTCCTGCATTGTCCTGATGTCACGTGGTTGCTTCATCTGTCTGAAGCCCAATTACTCTGTACATTCCCTCAGTCGTGCCAAAATACGAATGTCGTAGATTCGAATCCGAGATATGCCGATTATGATTCTATTTATTGTCACCTTCACCAGAGTCGTAAACGTCGACGACCTGCATCATTTCGGGCTTTCCTCCCACATCAGGCTGACAGATCGTGATGTAACTAAATGCCTTCCAAAGAGACGTTACACCCAACTCCCTGTTGACGAGTAACTGAGAGCAATTGTCTGTTTAGTGTTACGAGTAACGGGCCCAATATGTTGTTACGTAGAAAACCTCGATTATTCAGTGCTCTATAGGAAGTGCTAAGGACAAATCTTAACGGCGACAAGCTCATGAATTGATGATCTTGTGTTTGCATATTTTCCCATTTATACTAGATTATCTTTAGCCCTTTCCACACCCATGATGGACTTTACACCATTACTGCTTCGGGAAGGTTCATGGAGGGGGTCGATCAGCATGAGCAATTAATAATTAGGACAGGCCTATCAGCTTTGACCTCGTTTGACACTTTGTTGTGTGCACTCGTTCGTTCTAGAACGTTTCGTGTTTCAGTACGCAATGGCTGTTGTTAACAGCACAGAATTGTATTCACTCAAGGCTGAATAGCATAGCCTAATGACGTGATTATCAGATATGATTATACAAATATATGGCGACACATTACATAATACTTAAACTTATTAATTATTTGATAGCAAAATCAAGAAAGTGTCTTCAAAATATTTTGATAAATTCATAAAAACATTTATCACATTGAACATAGAAGGCCTCTGTTGAGAGTATAATGTCACTTTTTTCTTTCTTAAAAAAATCAAAGTATTAGCAAGCAAATAAGTAGTGATACCCGTCTCCAATAAGGTTAGATAGGCATAAAACACATTAGAGGTAGGTATGTGGTGTTCCCGACCAATCTAAACTGGGTATCGATGGTATGAAAGTCTGAATTGTATTGATGTTAAAATGCAATTATTCGGCATATTTGGTATATAAACGTCATTTTCAATAGTATCCTTGTCTATTTTATAGAAGTTATCCATACATGAGGAATTTGTGTAAGATCTCCATTTTGAATACATTTGTGTTTAAGACTTTATTTTAGTAAAGTTCAGGTAGTTGTGTTTTTTTCTGTTGTAGAAGTCCGAATATAATTATTACCTGTCTGGAAGAGAATACATTTGAGTTAGTCTTGTTTTTTATCATTAAAACTTTTCACAAAATAACATAGTAGCACTCTGTGCTTGAGGCAAGAAAGGTTTTCCATTTAAAGGTTTTGCCCAGTAGGTATCATTTCAGAGTACACATCAATAAATAAGGGTTTTCTTGCACTTTACCAAAAACCATATAGGGGTGTGCTTTCCTTCACTCGAAATGATTTTGTTATGAAAGTCTGATTTTTCAATCATTCTTAGGTTTTCAAAGCCCCAAATTTCTCAAACGTATGTTCAAATAGAAGTTACGAGGGCATGAAATAGCTTAAGATGGGAACTTGTTTTAACTTGAAAGATCTAGCTTTGGATAAGATAAATTTCATGTCTTTTAGGCCTTTTTCTCATAGAGGTCTTTTGTAGATGTGAACATTGTTTACGGAATATTACTCCGAGATATTTATACTCTTCAACATTCTGAATATTGTTCTTTTGTAGGAAAAAAATATTTTCATATTCTTTCTTCTTTCTATTGAATTTTAGAATTTTACATCTGTCAACATGTATCGGAAGCTTCCATCCATCATAATATTGTTTCGTCATCTAATTGTTTCTGTGGTTCCAGTTTTGTAGCAGCTAATAACACAATGTCATCGGCATATCGGATGACCAGGGCAGTATGGATGGTTAGTGGATAGAGTTATGGCAGAATGCATATCTGAAAACAGCTCGAAAGGGTCAAAATCGAAAACGAAAAATGAGTGATGCAATGGGAAACATCAGATGAGGCAAGAGCATAAACTGTAGAGCCTTTACACGCCACTTGCCTCAAGTCTTTATCCATGCCCATCCTTCCATACAATCCACGATTTTTACATACATCAAATAATTTACATCTATGAGTATTTCCATGACCATTGGCCAGACTTTGTGTTGTGAGGATTCCTAGTTCAGCCAGCTGGTGCAACTCATTGACTAGACTATCAGGCAATTCAACATCCTGGTCAATATCACCCAGGGTTACAAAGTCCGAGCTACATCAAGTCCCAGCATTAAAGTCTCCTTGCAAATGAATGTCATGATCGGTTCTAAAATGAGCACTATCTGTTTCAAGAGAAGTAAAACAGCCGGTGTTATAATAGGGAGAACCTTCAGGTGGGATGTAGACCAAACATAACTTTTGATCTTTTTGATGTTTACTTTTAATATTCAGCCAGACATAATATTCACTACTCTTGAGATGTTCTACTCTTGGGACGAATGATACAATATTCACTGCTCTTGGGATGTATAGCACAATATTCACTGCTCTTGGGATGTATAACACGATATTCACTGCTCATGGGATGTATAACACAATACTCACTGCTCATTGGTAGTATAACACAATGAGGTATGAGACCTTTGACATCTAACAGACTTCCTCCTGAACGCGAGGGACCTGAACTTAATCTGGGAAAAATTGTACACTTTTAATTGACATGACAATCAAGTTTAGTCAGCAAATCCAATGTTATCAAAAGTTTCAATGTATTAAAAGAACTTTGGTGATAATTATCGTGTTTTTAGACCGCAAACATGAGGTAGATATAGTTTACAACTGTCTAATAAACTTTGGGGAATACTGTTGTTTTCATCAGCTTTACTGTTCACATCCTTATGTCGAGCCTGGCCAGAGTGGCCTTAACGACTGTCCTAACTCATGGACTGCTTGGGCTCATCAGTTTACCTCTTCCCAGTTTGGCGTAATGTCCTTTGCTTTACGACTGTCTGAACATGGGTATCAAACGTTTTCGTCTTTCATTCTCGCGGTAGATGTTCACTACTGCCAAACTGTGTTTCCTTCCGCTGACTGCGCTGCTCTCCTAACCAGTTCAGGCTTAGCCATAGCGCGCGCTAACATCGGCCGCGTCTTTGGAGGTCGTCGAGCCCCAGACGGTGACCCTGCCCAACAGTATTGTATCCTTTATCTTCAATGGTTCTTTGATAAAATATGTCTCTTCTGTGTTTTTTTCATTTTCCGCTTGAATTCCATTGAACAAAGGTTGTTTCTCATATCTCTCCAATGCACATCGAGGATTTCTTCTCTTGTATCGTGGAGATCATTTGAGCGATATTTCATGCACTAGATGTCCTTCTTTCTTTGATAATGTATTTCTGTTTCATGTTTCCTGTCTTATTGAGTGACATACCCGATGAGCATACACCCTCTTCATATTTAATCCTCACTGACCCAAAACTGTCTTGCACACCCTTTATGTTTTCAGCTGTTTTATCAGTCCTTCGGCTTATGTGAATTAGTTTCGTGTTTATGTCACACAGCTACACAGCTACCTCAACAACAACAAGTTTGTTCTGTTTATGTATCACCACATTCATATTGTCCATCATTCTGGATCTGAATTGCCAGGACCTGCAGCTGCGTCTAAGTAGCCAGCCCATATTGTACTCCATATCCCGTGGCAGATAAAATGTTTTTGGGGGTGCGGATTCATACCCAAGGAGGTGTGTTTGAGGGATCGGGGATTGATGAAAAGGTCCTATGCCTGGCAAAGACATATTCAGGTTTCTTTCGGTGAGTAAGTAGAGACTGCCTGATACAAGCCTTGGTAACTCACTGGCGTTCATGTCACGGTGATATATGTGCGTCGTCGACTGTTTTCGCACACTCAGCATTTTTCATCTTAACGTGTTTCCTAGATTTCCTTTTCTTTTGAATCAATCATTCTGTGCTTGAGATCCCCATTGAATACACATTCTTGCCGATGTGGCTGTCAGGAATCTGTAACGATGCGCTGATCTGTATGTCAACGCTTAGTCACCAAATTGTCAGTAACGTCACATTATATAGTGATACGTCTATGGACGTCACACTATATAGTAATACGTCTATGAACGTCACACTATATAGTGATGAACATCACGCTGCGTCCCTCGTGGTTTATTCTCCCCACAGTGTTTTATCGTACGATAAATAGCGACCACGAGTCGTTTATTTCTCATATGACATATCAACATTATATACAGCCTCTTAGAAGCTTCAACGATATGTACCCGTATTCAAATACAGATGACTTCCCGAATACAATCCAACCTCCGCAATGTCTGACAAGTCCAGTTTATGAAAAAGGGGGTAAAGTTTGGTATTTTCTGAATATTCTCACAAACATCATCACAATGAAAAATGCAAGGTTTCTTCATTGTTCTGTGCAATTTATCGTGTAGATTACACGGTAGGACGTCTATGAATGTCTACATCAGATGTGCCATATTACTAATAAAATTATGGGATGTATCAGAGGAGATATGGTTTAGCCTTCAGTTCTAAATTCGGATATATCTACAGCTCTATAACTAAAAATCACAATATGTTTTTCTTTTATGTACCTTGACAAATTGTAACTCTTTGAATGTTGTGAGTGAAGTTGTGTGTGTTGTGTCGATTTCAAACAGCACTATTATCACGCTGTGACATAATGACACCTGGTGTCCAAGGGATGGGTGAGATACCCTGAGATACACACTAACCATTACCAATTGATAGGATTGTAATACAAGAACATAAATCAATCTTGTTTGTCTGTCCAGCTACTAAGTGTAGAGATACTAATCCGCTTACTGCCAGCCCCTTGAGCACGTGCGAGTCTAACTGAATGATGGGATGCAGTGGGAATACGCTGTGGGAAGCGTATACATCAGTTAAGTAGTTATTTATACCATTTCACCAGACAACTACGTACACTTTCAGAAGTTGGAGCGCATTCTCTCTCATCATGTTGGCGTTAGGCTTTATGAAATACAAGTTGTGTATTATTAGACTCAATCGGTCATGATTAAATGTGTTGATGATCAAGATGTGATAAGAAACCATGATTCCCCCATCTCGCAATCTTCTGCCAGTATAACTTAGGTACCGTAACGGTCAGCTTTGGACTCAATCGTAATGATGATACAAGTGTGATGGTTGTATGTACAGGTGTAATGGTGGGTGTAAGTACAGGTGTAATGATGGTTGTAAGTACAGATGTAATGATGGGTGTAGGTACAGGTGTAATGATGGATGTAGGTACAGGTGTAATGATGGGTGTAGGTACAGGTGTAGGTACAGGTGTAATGCTGGATGTAGCTACAGGTGTAATGATGGATGTAGGTACAGGTGTAATGATGGATGTAGATACAGGTTTAATGATGGATGTAGGTACAGGTGTAATGATTCACGTAAGTTGTGAACGTCTTAGACCTGCTTCGCAATTGGCTTTTCTCCCTCATTCAGCTGACACGACGTGAAATAACCAAAATATTTTGTTATAGCGGCGTTAAAAACAATTCACTCTTACTTCCATTTAATGTCTTATTTTTGTCTTTAATAATAAATGAAAACGACACAACCCTTTCCATAATGACAAGAAATCGCTGTCAAAAGCAGAGTCGATTGTACGATTCAGACTTGAGCATGTGCTTGTGAATCACGGTCAAATATTGATGATACCAGGTGTTTGCGAAAAGGTGAGCGTATCCTGCCCCACCGGTGGCAACTGACACACACTTCCAAAGACAAGACAATTGTTCGATTTCACCTGAAATAACATGCGATGTCAGAAAAGGGATTTGCATCCAACATTATTTTTGTCATTGATACGACAAATTTAGAAATTTCATTCATATGTCAGTTTCATTGAAGCCTTGAATTCTGCAACCTTGATCAAACACCTTTTGAGCAAGAGTCAAACGATGCTCTTTGAAATCTTCGCAGAAAAAAACCCTGCTTGAGTGTTCCTCAAAAGGTGTGAATTCGATACACTAAATTCGGGAACTGTTCGAATATTTATCGACATAAAGGGTAATTATATAAGTTGATTATTGGAAAGTTGAAGTCATTCCTCTTGTAATACAGTCTAGTGGAGAGTATTGTTTTCACTCTGAATCGTAAACTTCACATGACATTTGCTTTCATTTTGTACAATTTTTCCTGAACCTCTGAACATAGATGTGTAACTATATCTATGGTCAGCACGTTTAGAAACACATGTCCCATAGATCAAGGAACGCGGTTTTTCCTGAACCTCTGAACATAGATGTGTAACTATATCTATGGTCAGCACGTTTAAAAAACACATGCCCCATGGATCAAGGAACGCAGTTTTTCCTGAACCTCTGAACATAGATGTGTAACTATATCTATGGTCAGCACGTTTAGAAACACATGCCTCATAGATCAAGGAACGCAGTTTTTCCTGAACCTCTGAACAAAGATGTGTAACTATATCTATGGTCAGCACGTTTAGAAACACATGCCCCATGGATCAAGGAACGCAGTTTTTCCTGAACCTCTGAACATAGATGTGTAACTATATCTATGGTCAGCACGTTTAGAAACACATGCCCCATAGATCAAGGAACGCAGTTTTTCCTGAACCTCTGAACATAGATGTGTAACTATATCTATGGTCAGCACGTTTAGAAACACATGCCCCATGGATCAAGGAACGCAGTTTTTCCTTAAACCTCTGAACAAAGATGTGTAACTATATCTATGGTCAGCACGTTTAGAAACACATGCCCCATAGATCAAGGAACGCAGTTTTTCCTGAACCTCTGAACATAGATGTGAAACTATATCAATGGTCAGCACGTTTAGAAACACATGCCCTAGGATCAAGGAACGCAGTTTTTCCTGAACCTCTGAACATAGATGTGTAACTATATCTATGGTCAGCACGTTTAGAAACACATGTCCCATGGATCAAGGAACGCAGTTTTTCCTGAACCTCTGAACATAGATGTGTAACTATATCAATGGTCAGCACGTTAAGAAAAACATGCCCCATGGATCAAGGAACGCAGTTTTTCCTGAACCTCTGAACATAGATGTGTAACTTTATCTATGGTCAGCACGTTTAGAAACACATGCCCCATGGATCAAGGAACGCAGTTTTTCCTGAACCTCTGAACATAGATGTGTAACTATATTTATGGTCAGCACGTTTAAAAACACATGCCCCGTGGATCAAGGAACGCAGTTTTTCCTGAACCTCTGAACATAGATGTGTAACTATATCTATGGTCAGCACGTTTAGAAACACATGCCCCATGGATCAAGGAACGCAGTTTTTCCTGAACCTCTGAACATAGATGTGTAACTATATCTATGGTCAGCACGTTTAGAAACACAAGCCCCATAGATCAAGGAACGCAGTTTTTCCTGAACCTCTGAACATAGATGTGTAACTATATCTATGGTCAGCACGTTTAGAAACACAGGCCCCATAGATCAAGGAAGGCAGTTTTTCCTGAAGTTTGTCATGTGAGATAGTAGTTGCAAAAGAAATGTTTTGACTGAATTGAAGTTGATTTTTTTCTGAGATTAAAAATTCAAGCAAATCTTTTGAGTTTTTAAAAATTCACTTGTCTCAAATACTTTCTGTGAATATTTAGAAATTCTTCCTCTTTGATTAAGTTGATATGGTTAATCTTTGAGACAGGGATTAAGTGATATATTTGCTGGACCCAGAAATATCTCTTTTTTTTGCGGATTCTTATGGAGCCTATAATATACCTTTGCTCTTACACTGTGACCAGATTACGAAGGTTACGAATGAATTCCTTTTCTTCCCAGGCGTTGTTTGAAGGATGAAAGCTCTGTACAAACTGACCTTCCACAGCCGTATGTGCATTTCGAGTAGCCTCTGCACGGTACAAAATCCACAGCTACACACATGTTCCGCCTGTCCGTGTGTTTTTTTCTGCACAATCTTCCGACATATCTTTTCAAGAAAAACAGATGTTCGTTCTTTTGTCCGTTTGTGCCGCGCGATGTACCTAAAACTAAATGCTGTCAGTCCTTGAAGTAAAATCAGTAATAGTCATGATATTGTCACGGAAAAGGAAAAGATGTAATTTTCTGAAAGTGATGGGTTTTTTTATAATTGGTATTTTAATACGTGAACTGATCACTTTTTTAAAATTTGTTTCAGCAATAGTTTCAACGATTGTCTATTTTTGCATTCAAGCAATTAGAAGCGCGCAAACAACTTGACATGCTATTACCTAGGTGTCGTCAATGTTGGCATGGAACGACTTCTTATGCAATGAGGGATGTGAGGTTCTGTGTAGCTTACATTACATGACTGAACAGAGTGAGTAATTAAAATATTTTTACATGTTATACAATTTGATCTTTTTCTTGTGATCACTATGCTTGGAAAAGACCCTACAAGTAGCCGTTGTGAGAACAGTCGTAATACCAATTGTTACGACCTTGTCTGCATGTTACCTGAGAACAATGATCATATTTGAATCGGTAGCGCATATATTGAAACATGCCATACAAGATGGAATCTGTTTGCCATTCAAAACAACACTATTACTGAACTCATCTAAGATTATTTCCCATGTAACATAATGCTCAACACAATCATGAAAAGCCTGATCCAATGATCCTTTCCAGTTCAGAGCGCTTCAATGTGACTCTATACTTGTACTTTGCCTACCTGTGGCGGATACGAACACTTCATTCCTGATTCCAGATACTTATAGCCGTACTTGATTTCACGTTTGTGATGAACAGAGAATCACAGCGGTTTTAATTGCCCCTGTATTTAAAGTTTAACGTACAAAGACAGAGATCAGCATAAAGTCGATAGTCATATTGAGCCAACACAACACTCTTTCTGACATTATATTTTGCCATTTGTAATTGTTCGCCATGTGTGAAAGTTGTAGTGCAGAGAATACTTTTCGGTTGACTGTAGTATGGAACTTTCTTTCCATGGGCCATCAAGACAGAAAAATGCGGAATACTCTTGAGTGAAACTGCCGCTCTTCACCTGATCGTTTGTTGTGCGTATTCTTTTATGTTTAGTGGGCACTGGTGGCCCAGTCGTCTAAGGCGCCGCGATTCGCTGTGCAGAGTTGCGTCCCTTGGGCACGCCAGAAACCTATGATTGTGGGTTCGAATCCCGGTTCGCCCCGATTATGTTTCTAGGTTTGTCAGCACCATACCCGTGCTCGTGGGTTTCACCGAAGTGGTAAACGTCTGAGACCTGCATCACTTCGGGCTTTCCTCCCACATTAAGCTGACACGCCGCGATATAACTGGAATACTGTTAAAAGCGGCGTTAAACCCAACTCACTCACTCACTCACTCTTTTATGTTTACAGTGAAGTGGACTACTACGAAGGAATCCCACAAACGGCAGTCCAAACAATACAAGTTTATGTCAATGTTTACTTTTGCGGGTAGGTCCTTTTTTAAAACAAATAATCAAAGTACGGGCGTAAGTGATTTAAGTACGGGTTAGGTTCTGTTCAAGGTACACGGTAAGAACTGTTTCAGGTACGGTTGTAAGTTAGATTTAGGGTACACATGTAAGTCCTGTTTAAGTTACACTTGTAAGTTATGTTTCCGGCACAGGTTTAAGTAATGTTTAAGGGACGGGTGAACGTATTGATTAGGGTACCGTTTGAAGAACCGTTGATGGTACATGTGTACATTTTGTTAAACGAACGAGGGTAAGGTAATATTTTAGTATTATTATTTCATTCATATGTCAGTTTCATTGAAGCCTTGAATTCTGCAACCTTGATCAAACACCTTTTGAGCAAGAGTCAAACGATGCTCTTTGAAATCTTCGCAGAAAAAAGCCCTGCTTGAGTGTTCCTCAAAAGGTGTGAATTCGAGACACTAAATTCGGGAACTGTTCAAATATTTATCGACATAAAGGGTAATTATATAAGTTGATTATTGGAAAGTTGAAGTCATTCCTCTTGTAATACAGTCTAGTGGAGAGTATTGTTTTCACTCTGAATCGTTATCCACAGATCTAAATACGAAACAGACTCTTTCGTCTCATTTGTTTCTAAGTCAGGTGGGTCAGTCAGTGGTAGGTAGCTGGCTATTTCACCGTTACTGAACGACATCCGATCATCGGTAAGCTTAAACTTTAGTTAAAGTTCTTGGCCAAATGACCTTGTTTCGACTTTGTCAATCCAAGCGGAAATGCCTGTACCTGTATGCATAAGGTAACAGATGAACAAGTGGAGAACAATTAGTGCCCATGGTGATGCCTACTTCTTGCCTTAATGTGCAATGAGTGCAACATTTCACATATTGTTACATCAGTAAACTTCACATGACATTTGCTTTCATTTTGTACAATTTTTCCTGAACCTCTGAACATAGATGTGTAACTATATCTATGGTCAGCACGTTTAGAAACACATGTCCCATAGATCAAGGAACGCGGTTTTTCCTGAACCTCTGAACATAGATGTGTAACTATATCTATGGTCAGCACGTTTAGAAACACGTGCCCCATAGATCAAGGAACGCAGTTTTTTTCTGAACCTCTGAACATAGATGTGTAACTTTATCTATGGTCAGCACGTTTAGAAACACATGCCCCATGGATCAAGGAACGCAGTTTTTCCTGAACCTCTGAACATAGATGTGTAACTATATCTATGGTCAGCAGGTTTAAAAAACACATGCCCCATGGATCAAGGAACGCAGTTTTTCCTGAACCTCTGAACATAGATGTGTAACTATATCTATGGGCAGCACGTTTAGAAACACATGCCTCATAGATCAAGGAACGCAGTTTTTCCTGAACCTCTGAACAAAGATGTGTAACTATATCTATGGTCAGCACGTTTAGAAACACATTCCCCATGGATCAAGGAACGCAGTTTTTCCTGAACCTCTGAACATAGTTGTGTAACTATATCAATGGTCAGCACGTTTAGAAACACATGCCCCCTTGATCAAGGAACGCAGTTTTTCCTGAACCTCTGAACATAGATGTGTAACTATATCTATGGTCAGCACGTTTAGAAACACATGCCCCATAGATCAAGGAACGCAGTTTTTCCTGAACCTCTGAACATAGTTGTGTAACTATATCAATGGTCAGCACGTTTAGAAACACATGCCCCATGGATCAAGGAACGCAGTTTTTCCTGAACCTCTGAACATAGATGTGTAACTATATCTATGGTCAGCACGTTTAGAAACACATGCCCCATGGATCAAGGAACGCAGTTTTTCCTTAAACCTCTGAACATAGATGTGTAACTATATCAATGGTCAGCACGTTTAGAAACACATGCCCCATAGATCAAGGAACGCAGTTTTTCCTGAACCTCTGAACATAGATGTGTAACTATATCAATGGTCAGCACGTTTAGAAACACATGCCCCATAGATCAAGGAACGCAGTTTTTCCTGAACCTCTGAACATAGATGTGTAACTATATCTATGGTCAGCACGTTTAGAAACACATGCCCCATGGATCAAGGAACGCAGTTTTTCCTGAACCTCTGAACATAGATGTGTAACTATATCTATGGTCAGCACGTTTAGAAACACATGTCCCATGGATCAAGGAACGCAGTTTTTCCTGAACCTCTGAACATAGATGTGTAACTATATCAATGGTCAGCACGTTAAGAAAAACATGCCCCATGGATCAAGGAACGCAGTTTTTCCTGAACCTCTGAACATAGATGTGTAACTTTATCTATGGTCAGCACGTTTAGAAACACATGCCCCATGGATCAAGGAACGCAGTTTTTCCTGAACCTCTGAACATAGATGTGTAACTATATCTATGGTCAGCACGTTTGAAAACACATGCCCCGTGGATCAAGGAACGCAGTTTTTCCTGAACCTCTGAACATAGATGTGTAACTATATCTATGGTCAGCACGTTTAGAAACACATGCCCCATGGATCAAGGAACGCAGTTTTTCCTGAACCTCTGAACATAGATGTGTAACTATATCTATGGTCAGCACGTTTAGAAACACGTGCCCCATAGATCAAGGAACGCAGTTTTTCCTGAACCTCTGAACATAGATGTGTAATTATATCTATGGTCAGCACGTTTAGAAACACAGGCCCCATAGATCAAGGAAGGCAGTTTTCCTGAAGTTTGTCATGTGAGATAGTAGTTGCAAAAGAAATGTTTTGACTGAATTGAAGTTGATTTTTTTCTGAGATTAAAAATTCAAGCAAATCTTTTGAGTTTTTAAAAATTCACTTGTCTCAAATACTTTCTGTGAATATTTAGAAATTCTTCCTCTTTGATTAAGTTGATATGGTTAATCTTTGAGACAGGGATTAAGTGATATATTTGCTGGACCCAGAAATATCTCTTTTTTTGCGGATTCTTATGGAGCCTATAATATACCTTTGCTCTTACACTGTGACCAGATTACGAAGGTTACGAATGAATTCCTTTTCTTCCCAGGCGTTGTTTGAAGGATGAAAGCTCTGTACAAACTGACCTTCCACAGCCGTATGTGCATTTCGAGTAGCCTCTGCACGGTACAAAATCCACAGCTACACACATGTTCCGCCTGTCCGTGTGTTTTTTTCTGCACAATCTTCCGACATATCTTTTCAAGAAAAACAGATGTTCGTTCTTTTGTCCGTTTGTGCCGCGCGATGTACCTAAAACTAAATGCTGTCAGTCCTTGAAGTAAAATCAGTAATAGTCATGATATTGTCACGGAAAAGGAAAAGATGTAATTTTCTGAAAGTGATGGGTTTTTTTATAATTGGTACTTTAATACGTGAACTGATCACTTTTTTAACATTTGTTTCAGCAATAGTTTCAACGATTGTCTATTTTTGCATTCAAGCAATTAGAAGCGCGCAAACAACTTGACATGCTATTACCTAGGTGTCGTCAATGTTGGCATGGAACGACTTCTTATGCAATGAGGGATGTGAGGTTCTGTGTAGCTTACATTACATGACTGAACAGAGTGAGTAATTAAAATATTTTTACATGTTATACAATTTGATCTTTTTCTTGTGATCACTATGCTTGGAAAAGACCCTACAAGTAGCCGTTGTGAGAACAGTCGTAATACCAATTGTTACGACCTTGTCTGCATGTTACCTGAGAACAATGATCATATTTGAATCGGTAGCGCATATATTGAAACATGCTATACAAGATGGAATCTGTTTGCCATTCAAAACAACACTGTTACTGAACTCATCTAAGATTATTTCCCATGTAACATAATGCTCAACACAATCATGAGAAGCCTGATCCAATGATCCTTTCCAGTTCAGAGCGCTTCAATGTGACTCTATACTTGTACTTTGCCTACCTGTGGCGGATACGAACACTTCATTCCTGATTCCAGATACTTATAGCCGTACTTGATTTCACGTTTGTGATGAACAGAGAATCACAGCGGTTTTAATTGCCCCTGTATTTAAAGTTTAACGTACAAAGACAGAGATCAGCATAAAGTCGATAGTCATATTGAGCCAACACAACACTCTTTCTGACATTATATTTTGCCATTTGTAATTGTTCGCCATGTGTGAAAGTTGTAGTGCAGAGAATACTTTTCGGTTGATTGTAGTATGGAACTTTCTTTCCATGGGCCATCAAGACAGAAAAATGCGGAATACTCTTGAGTGAAACTGCCGCTCTTCACCTGATCGTTTGTTGTGCGTATTCTTTTATGTTTAGGGGGCACTGGTGGCCCAGTCGTCTAAGGCGCCGCGATTCGCTGTGCAGAGTTGCGTCCCTTGGGCACGCCAGAAACCTATGATTGTGGGTTCGAATCCCGGTTCGCCCCGATTATGTTTCTAGGTTTGTCAGCACCATACCCGTGCTCGTGGGTTTCACCGAAGTGGTAAACGTCTGAGACCTGCATCACTTCGGGCTTTCCTCCCACATTAAGCTGACACGCCGCGATATAACTGGAATACTGTTAAAAGCGGCGTTAAACCCAACTCACTCACTCACTCACTCTTTTATGTTTACAGTGAAGTGGACTACTACGAAGGAATCCCACAAACGGCAGTCCAAACAATACAAGTTTATGTCAATGTTTACTTTTGCGGGTAGGTCCTTTTTTAAAACAAATAATCAAAGTACGGGCGTAAGTGATTTAAGTACGGGTTAGGTTCTGTTCAAGGTACACGGTAAGAACTGTTTCAGGTACGGTTGTAAGTTAGATTTAGGGTACACATGTAAGTCCTGTTTAAGTTACACTTGTAAGTTATGTTTCCGGCACAGGTTTAAGTAATGTTTAAGGGACGGGTGAACGTATTGATTAGGGTACCGTTTGAAGAACCGTTGATGGTACATGTGTACATTTTGTTAAACGAACGAGGGTAAGGTAATATTTAAGTACTATTTAAGGTACATATGTTAGCACCGTTTAAGCTACAGGATGTAAGTACTGCTTAAGGTACACGTGTAAGTACTATGTATGGTACAAAAGTTAGTACTGCTTACTACTATTTACGATTTAAGTAACTGGTGTTAGTACGATTTAAGGCACAGAAGTTTACAGATATATGATATACAGATATGCGTAAGCTACGGTTATAAGTACTATTAAAGTTGTTGGTGTTAGCAGTGTTTAAGGTACATGTGGAAGTACTATGAAAATGATACAGATGTCAGTACTGTTTTAAGCTAAGGGTGATGGTACGATGTAAGTCACAAGCGTAGACCTTTGAACTGTCGGAAAATGTATTCAGCAATATTACATGAAGTTATACAATTGAAGAATAAAAGGTAAATAAACTACGCATCCGCATACACAGTGTGATGTGACATCTGATGAGCACGCCCATCATGTCTTCTACACGTGACATCACTTGACACCTTCCTGTACATGCGCCCTTACAGTGGGGTGTGACATCTGAATACCACGCCCATCTTGTGTTCTACACCTGACATCACTGGATACCTACCTAAACATGTGCCCTCACAGTGGAATGTGACATCTGAGTACCACGCCCATCATGTGGCCAACACATGACATCACTGGACACCTACATGTACCTATACATGTGCCCTCACAGTAAGGATGTGACAAATAAGTACCACGCCCATCATGTGTTCTACACCTGACATCACTGGACACCTACTTATACATGTGCCCTCACAGTGGGAAGTGGCAACTGAGTACCACGCCCATCATTTGTTCTACACCTGACATCACTGGACACCTTCTGGCACTGTCGGATGTGACATCTGAGTATCACGCCCATCATGTGTTCTACACCTGACGTCACTGGACACCTTCTGGCACTGTCGGATGTGACATCTGAGTATCACGCCCATCATTTGTTCTACACCTGACATCACTGGATACCTACCTAAACATGTGCCCTCACAGTGGGATGTGACATTTCAGTACCATGCCCATCATGTGTTCTACGCCTGACATCACTGGACACCTACATGTACCTATGCATGTGCCCTCACAGTGGGATGTGACAAATAAGTACCACGCCCATCATGTGTTCTACACATGACATCACTGGACACCTACTTATACATGTGCCCTCACAGTGGGAAGTGGCAACTGAGTACCACGCCCATCATTTGTTCTACACCTGACATCACTGGACACCTTCTGGCACTGTCGGATGTGACATCTGAGTATCACGCCCATCATGTGTTCTACACCTGACGTCACTGGACACCTTCTGGCACTGTCGGATGTGACATCTGAGTATCACGCCCATCATTTGTTCTACACCTGACATCACTGGATACCTACCTAAACATGTGCCCTCACAGTGGGATGTGACATTTCAGTACCATGCCCATCATGTGTTCTACGCCTGACATCACTGGACACCTACATGTATCTATGCATGTGCCCTCACAGTGGGATGTGACATCTGAGTACCACGCCCATCATGTGGCCAACACATGACATCACTGGACACCTACCTATACATGTGACCTCACAGTGAGGATGTGACAAATAAGTACCACGCCCATCATGTGTTCTACACCTGACATCACTGGACACCTTCTGGCACTGTGGGATGCGATAACTGATCACAGCGTCTGTAAAATATCCCTCGTAGTATTGGTGGTAGCGTTGCCGTCTCATTTTATCTCCCGACAAAAACGTAAGTCTGATAAGTCTGTTGGAAAGCGTCTGCACGCAACGACCCAAACCGAGGTTGAAATCCCACTAAAACTCAAGAAGTTCTTTATTCTAACTTAAAAAATACTTAAATATTAAAACTCAATTTTAAATATTAAAACTTAAAAACATTGTCGATATCAGTATAGTATTCTACCATTTTTCTAAACAATCTATTTACACTAGAGACATTTGAAGTCATTGTTTGGCGGAGAATTATTACCGTCAGACTGATACATATAGACAATTTATATAAATTCAAAATTAACATACTTATGTTTTAATTTGGGGTTATTTAGATACATTTCAATAATAATATGCTTGCCAAACTCAGCGTTACCCTTGCCAACCACGATTGGAACCACCCATCCCTTTTCCAAGAACATGATCGATCATTGAGAATGGGCACTCAAGAAACACTCAGGGAATTTTTTTTCAATACCAATATTCTTTGGATATCATTAATTATGAAATGGGATTGTTGTTGGTTTGTTCGCTGTTTCACTAATCAATATTTCAGCTATATGCAGCGTTTTGGAATAATCGAGTATCGACTGTCGCAATTGGGATACGATGACTTGTTCCTGAGTCTGACCACCTAATCCATTCAGTCATCTTTTCCGACAATCAGAATTTGCTTGGGACAAAATCTTTTACACGGAATCTTGCTATGAAACAAAAAACGTGTTAATTCTGAATACTTCCTCCTCCGGTGACCTTGTCCTTTCAGAAAGTTGAAATACAACAACCGGAACTGAAGTATATGGTAGCGCCGAATGGATATAAGACTACTGTGGTGTACGTATTCGAACTTAGATTTGAGGATCTTATTTGCATTCAAATTCATACCGTTTCAAAAAACGTTTTGGGGTCAATTTTGTATGTTAATCTCCTATTTACACAACCTTCGTTAGAGTATTAAAAGATGCGTGACCTGATATAACACTGGTTATTACATTTCTGGCAGTCTGAGTTAACCAGTTATCAATGATAAGGGTCGTACCCGACATATAACGAATAAAATGCAACCTTAGACATATTACAAAATTGCTTCTCGAAGAAGGAGAAACACAGCAGCCATGTGTTTTACTGTAACATACAACTATGAGAGCTTAATAGGTATTTCATTGCTTGACAAAGCTGTCGTATATTTACTGCAAGTAGAACGACAGTAAATACGAAATAGCACGAAGAACATTAAACAGAGATGTAAAATCATCATCAACGTTGCTTTATTGATTCTTAAGAAAACTGTCGGGAAAAAGACCGTATACACTTGAAAATTGAATTTGAACATACAATTACAAACTTTATCAAAACGTTACGAGCTGAAAACCCCTAGGTTTGGATCATGCAGGTACAACGGTGATCAATCGCTAAACACCTTTTTTTCCGGTTACCCTTTAAAGTGCAAACGCAGAAATAGTAGAAAATGCCATGGATTGCTGCCAAATCATCACGGGTAATGTGAAAGCCTTTGCCGCCCTGCCCTGCTCTGCTCAATACTGTGAACTGTGAAATTGCGATCCCCGTGGTTCTTGAGACGTCATGTGCACCCGTTGTGAGATACTCATCGATACAATGCATATATCGCCTAGGATACCCGTACCAAATAAATCACCATTGAAAAACCATTTCTTGTTTGTTTCATGTTTATCAAAAATGGATGAAAAATGTATTATGCCCGACAGTTTATATCAACGATCGAAAATTAAATTTCCCTAAGGCATGTCAGAGTACAAATATAAACTTAGTGAAACTAATTAACGATGACGTCACTTTGAGGCTGCTAACCAACTGACCGCACTCAAGGGTGCAGTAGGTATGAGCAAATCTGGTCGACCGTAGTATGAAGTAAATCAGTTAACAGGTGCTAACACTGGTCAACCTAAGTTAATTTGAGTGAAACTTTGGTCAACGCGGGCTCACCAGAGATCGTCCAGGACTTTGAAATCCAACTGACACAGTTATGTTGCATTTCTTTATACATCACAACAGTCCATTTTCCATGTGAATCAGCGGCTGAAGGCGGCGTAGGACGATGCTGACCGGTCAATGAGGGTGTTATAGTGGACGGAACGCCGCGAGGCAAGATAATGCGACGACGCTGATTATAATCTCACGACGTAATTTAACCCACAAGTTAAGACTGCCACGAGAAAGATATCATTATCTATAAAGATAACTCATTTTTCAATTAATGCAGTTCGATGATGTTCTAAATAGTTTGAGGTGGGTAGAGACCTAGAGTCATATATGTACTTGTCATGGTACAAACATAGGTGATCGGAGGTGAACACAGAGTGAGTTGATGGTGGTGGTAGAAGTCGGTCTGGAGAAGGAATTAGGTGGTGGTAGAAGTCGGTCTGGAGAAGGAATTAGGTGGTGGTAGAAGTCGGTCTGGAGAAGGAATGATGTGGGGGTAGAAGTCGGTCTGGAGAAGGAATTAGGTGGTGGTAGAAGTCGGTCTGGAGAAGGAATGAGGTGGGGGTAGAAGTCGGTCTGGAGAAGGAATTAGGTGGTGGTAGAAGTCGGTCTGTAGAAGTAATGATGTGGGGGTAGAAGTCGGTCTGGAGAAGGAATGATGTGGGGGTAGAAGTCGGTCTGGAGAAGGAACTAGGTGGTGGTAGAAGTCGGTCTGGAGAAGTAATGATGTGGGGGTAGAAGTCGGTTTGGAGAAGTTGATTGATTGGTCTGTTGTTTTACGCCGCACTCAGCAATATTCCAGCTATATGGCGGTAAATATTCGAGTCCGGACCAGATAATCCAGTGGCGGTAGAAGTCGGTCTGGAGATATGTTAGATGGGTCAGAACAGGGCTTAACGCGACGCACAAATATATAGAAAAGATGCAGGAGAAAAAATGGTTTGCATCCTGAGGGACGCACAATATTACTTTTTGTACCAAATTCTTGATAAAATACATTTCACGCAGGAAAATCGAAAATAAGTATTCAAATCACTGAATTGTCAGCTAAAAGCAACAAATTCGTATGTAGCATGTATGAAAATTGAACAAGCGTTATAAGGTAAGCTTATCATAAGAGTGTAAATTCATATTACATACTTACTGGTTTAACGCCGTAGTTCTTGCTGATCGTCAGTGTCACACTCTGCTGGACTTTAGATGGTCTCAGTGTGCAAGGTCGCATGTCGGGCTTTGGGTTATCTTCAACAAAATTCATCTGTTATGACTTTGCTGTTTTGCTTGATGTATTTTTTCACTTAAGGGTATCAACAATACCTTGATCGCTAACCACGTAACTCATGCTTTGGCATGGATCACAAAGAAACACTTCTGTTACACAAGCAGTAAATACTGCAACACATTTTCATACCAATATTGCTATATATTTTACTGCCGTTTCACTCAATGGTGGTAATTCTGATCTTTTGCGCACATTTACTCAATAAGTCCTAATATTTCAAATGCAGAAATAAATGGCACAAAGCGGGTGTACGTTATACTAATATGGTATACAGTATTTCATATATATCACGTATGTCAGTTATAACGTTATGTCGTTTATATCACAGCTACAAACGACGTGTTAATTTTGAATTGCGTTCGCTGTGTACAAATACAGGTATTCTGCTGCTGAAAAGTGTAGAAAATCGTTCAAGAAATATATTCGTTTCGTAACACAGTAGGGTGAGTTTTAATGTCTTGGTTAAAACATTTCTTTTGACGTTGACTCAGCATGATTGATTAATGTTACCGAGCTTTTGACGAAAGTCCATAAGCAGAAACATCGATCCAGTTCAATTAATATATAAGTTCAACCCTAGAGAATAACCTGTCTCGAGTAACGGCCGAAACTGATTCTATTTGGCGTAAAACGCACATAGCAGTGAAAAGTATATGAAGGGATCACTGAAAATTAGGTGTTCGCGAAACGGGTAAGCATCTCCTGCCCTACCGGAAACAGATGAAACAGGAAGCCAGTGAATGGAGCAGTTCAAAGAGCACTCTGTAACATCATGTTCACACAAACTGCTGTTACATTTTGAAAGTTGTTGAGAGTGATTCTGATTCCGACGGGTTATCTTGACCCCAACTCCTATTCAGCTTATTATGGCAGTCTGTGGTGTGACGTGAGTTCTTTGTGGCACAGATTAAATAAGACCAGGGTGAGGAGAGCAATCAGACTAATTAATCATGTAGCGTGTTGTCAAAGAAAGTTAGGTCCACATTTCGTATGGACGAACAGTATTGTCCTGAAAGATCGGTCACTTCTATAGCGACACATGGTCCTTATGAGTGGTGCCACGATTTGGGCCAGTATCTCATCTCTGTTGAGTTTTGCGATGAGCTTACCAACGACAACTTGTAATTACGGCCTTGCACTAGCAGTGATACCACCATAGACCATTATGTAACCGTTAACAAATCGATTAAGCGCCACTATTTCAGCATCCTCAAAACGTTCATTGCGCCGCCCGTAAATACGGCTTAAGCTATCGTGTAAGGGGAGATTGAACTGCCCCGTCTGTGAACACAAATGACGATCACTTACCTTGATTCCAATCATAAACAAGTCAGCACCATAGCAAACGAGCTTGCATGTAGCTTGATATCTTTGGTGGACGCCGAGAACAGACACCAGCAGAACGCATGACTTTTATATTAGTGCTCATCCCATAAATGACGACGTTACGCAGGGTAGTGCTAACAAGGTATCTATCCCACCTCTGTGTGTGACCATAGGAATAGCCGGTCATTGAGCAAAAGAAGCACTTCAAGTGGTTTGGTATTGCCGCCACTCTGATGTGAGTGACGTTAAAACGTACTGCCATCTGACGTTGACTGTCAACTATTAGAGCACCCGAAAGCTCATACCGATAAAAAAAAAACCACGTGTTTAGCATCGAAACCTCCAAAACACCCAACGAATATCAATAATATAATCCTCCAGTATCAGTCACCAGACGGGATAACTAATTTAATGATATTTTAATGCAACTCTTACACTTAAATAATCACTAGAATTTACGGAAGAATTATAGTTGATGAAGGTTTCATACAAGTTATATCAACTAAATTTGTTTGCTTGTTTTAACGCCGACCGCGATCACAGTCCGTAAGTAGTCGAGTCTGCACCAGACAATCCAGTGATTGGCATCATGAGCATCCATCTACTCAATTGAGATACGTACGATGACATGCATCAACCAAGTCAGCGAGACTGACCACCCGATCCCATTAGTCGCCTCTGACGACAAGCATGGTCGCCTTTTACGGTTGCCTATAACCTTTTCCAACCCGGATCAACGAGGTTTCAAATGTATCAACAAGAGGTATCTACTCTACAGTGGAACTACGTCAAATTTAAAAACACGGTAGGTTTATCTCCATTCTACGATGACGGCAAGAGTGAGTGAGTGAGTTGGGTTTAACGCCGCTTTTACCATTAATCAAGGTTTATTTCACGGACTGTCAGCTTAATGTGGGAGGAAAGCCTGAAGTGATGCAGGTCTCAGACGTTTACCACGTCGGGGAAACCCACGAGCACGGGTATGGTGCTGACAAACCTAGAAACATAATTGTGGCGCACCTGGATTCGAACCCACAATAATAGTTTCTGGAGTGCCCAAAGGACTCAACTCTGCACAACGAATCGCGGCGCCTTAGACGACCATGACGACAAGAGCGATTTGAAACGGTGCTCTCTTGCAACATTACTACACATAGGACAAGGTTCCGCTATCCTAGAACATTCCGAAAAGGGGTCACAGGTAGTTATATATGTAACAAAGTTCAACATTGAAATAACCATAATAGTGACAAGTGCAAAAAAGTGTTTAAAATGCATAGGTTTCCATAAAGAAGTTGACAATTAACCCTCCAAACTTAGTCCAAAGATATTTGTTTTAATTTCATCGCAACCTGCTGTGCACTGTTTGAACGCACCAAGTCATTTGTTTAAAATCGAACATGCCATTTCCCTTTGTAGGGGTAACAGGTTGTAGAAATAGTTTTTAAAAATCTGAACGAATATATTTCAAACTTAATAAATTCATATTCTACTATTTATTTAACATGTGTAAGTCTTATTAATTAGTTAGCAATTACCCCAGTAAACAATACAAATTTTTAGAAAAAGCCTCTCCAAAACGAATTTGGATGTGGCAGAGCTTGACCTGCATCCCGGTTACTCACAACTCACAACTGTCATTGGCTGCCAATGTTGTTTTTTACACTCCCCGTTCCTCTAACAAGTTACACGAAGCAAGATGGCAACCGATATATGATGTGGTTCAACAGTAACCTGTGGATATACTTGGAATGAGCCTGCTGGTACAATGTGATTCGCAATGGCACTGTGTGGAGTGTTACTGACAGCTGTTTTCGGGCTGCAGACGAGCCTTGACACGAGGGATTGTACATCAAATTACATGTTCGAACCTTTTGGCCTCTCTCGGTACAAAAAAAACACCTCCGGGCTCTTCAAATTTTCAAACTAAATCCCATCAAGCCAAATCCTAACGTTTGTTGTTGAGAGAGATGACAATAAATATTGATCACAAAAAGGCTTGTAAACAACATGTTGCCATGAATAAAGTATTTTAAAACTCTTTTAATAAAGTTATATTTTACTTTCATTATCGTATGTTTCAGTGAGAAAAGTACCTGTTCGCCAACGAACATGTCCCTAAGAGGTCTATGAACGTTATCTTCAGTATGCAAAAGATATGCCTCCGTTAAGTCTTGTAATCTCATCGAAACAATCAGGGTGACAGCCTACAACGTCACAATCCTCGCTAAAAACACCCCATATCAAACGCACCGTATTTCCCCTATCAGACGCTTGGACGTCTATTAAATTCGCGAGAGCCGTTGACCTGGCGTGTATTAGAGATCTGGCTTGCATTAGAGACCCGGGGTCTAATAGAGGAGAGATCGATAAGTATACACTTGTTATCGGTGATTGGCGGCCATCTTTCTATTGAACGATAGGTAGGCTATTGATGTTTAATTTCATATCCACGTTTTTTGTGTGACAAGGCCTAATATATTTAACAGAGGTTCTGTTGCAAAAAGGAAAGCTCTTTTTAACCAGAGAATCATGCATTCTCCAGTGTCATGCTAGAATGATGACTTGTCATCGCCACAGGTTCAGCAACAACTTTGGAAATCTCTCCCGTCACGTTGATCGTGTCGACCATTTGACGTCTTGATGTAAATGTGTTACGATGCACTGTCGTTGTGAGTAGCTAACTGAGTTATATCTTCACAGACCATTCACTTTTCATGATGATATTATTTGAATATATTTGTTGTAAGCTAATGTCGCTCTGAGCACACATAAGCTCACGTCACCTCTCAATTTGAGGTACTACTTCATTCCGCGATACGGCTTGCTGTTGTATGGCTGTCAGTTTAAACATGAAGTCACTCATATGAAATTGTGTATAGATATACATCTTTCGAGGTGAAAAATAGTGATATGAAAAATATAACTTTCACTATCTGTGATTTCATTGGCGCACACTCACTCAGTGAAAGTAAAAAAATAAGTTAACTTAGACGCAGAATGTTTACATCCGATCAAGGTGAAATGGGGTTTACATCGCGTTCAAAATTATTGCACTTATATAGCGACGTGAATTCACGTGTGTGTGTGTGCGTGTGCGTGCGTGTGTGCGCGCGCGCGCGTGTGTGTCTGCTTTTGCAGAATAATTAAAGTTATGTACTGCTAACCCACTGAGACACCATGCCGCTGTTGAACATGGATACCCTACTCACACACAGTATACTGACTCTGAATCGACGAATCTTTGTTTTATCCCTTAAATGGCGACGCCAGGCAGTATCACAACGAGTACCAAATTTTAGAGTATTTTGGTGTAACGGGGGAACGAACAACCGGACTTCCGGTCTCCGGGCATACCTCTATTCACTCTACCATGAAGGCTGTTGATTTGAATCAGGGGAAATGTTCATGAAATAGCTCGAAGAAACGCAACTATCCAAATAGCGCAGCTATCATTGCATGGTTCTTTAGAAATGGCGAATATTCGGGAGAAACTGCTTCATGTGTTTGCCAGATCAATACCGTATCAATCCCACTAAAAGCAGTCATTTTGATTAAATTTCACCGTGTCACGCCTACGTGAAAATGAGAGAAGGCGAGCTATAGGAATGTTTGAATCTGGTAGCTCCTAGACTAATGTCTCACGTTAGTTCAACCTCCACAGGAACACTATATCTCAGTTATGGCGACGTTATCAACAGAACAAAAAAGGTTATGACTGGCCACCCGTGACAATCCCTCGCCAGGAAGTACGAATTCGTATGATGCATCTTCATTACAGGTTCCAGACAGCAACTCTCTCTGGCAACAGAGGCGTATCTGCGATGCCAGTCCAGCGACGTTTATGCATCTACGTTCTTTACCACATAGAATAATAATAATAATTATAATAATAATAACGCCCTGATGATATACACATGTACGCCTCTCCGTGGTGGCCTAGATAGGGAGGATTTAATCCACTGAACCACACGTAACCCCCCTAAAATGGTTAAAATCTGGTTAAAAATTGGTTAAAAACTGGGTAACAGAAAGACAAAAAGAAACACACCTTTTAATTAAGCAGTCCAGTCAGCCTCCCTCGGCTATATAAACCAACCAAACTGGAGATGGAACTTGCACCAGGGGGAGGTAGAGAGCCCGTTCAATAATATCTTGGACGCAACAACTCAAGTCCACACTTCTTGAGTGTGCGAAAGCAACAGGGTGGCCAGAAATACAACTAGTAAATTGCAAATTGTTGAAGCAGCATTTGGATAAAGCCATGCCAATGTATGCAGACCTGACAGAACAAAACATCCGTGACCTGGGTACCGTTTCACAAAGCAGTCGTACATTTACACGATCGTAGATTTTACGCCATATATGCGCAATGTTAACGCCATAGTCTAAGACTGTTTCACAAAGCTACTCTAAAAGTGGCGTAACCTCGGCCAACTTACACGCCCGTAAAAAATACGACTGGAGCTCTTTCCCTTTGTGAGGTAGGAAAATCCGCGCTAAAATTATCTATGCGCCGTGAACCTGGTGAGGAAACTGCCAACACTCGTCAGGCGCCAGTTCTAACAGTAGCAGACCCGAAATTGCAAATGAACGTTCGCATTATTCTCCTTAGACTACCTGATTACCAACACATGATCTCACAAAATGACGTTCCTGATGTTGGCCTCGAAGTTTTTGAGTTTTCTCCCGATTTCAAGCCCTCTTCTGTCAAGATCTTTCTGGTTATCCCTTGTATATTTTGTTTATGTAATCCTATAAAGATATCTGTGATTTACCGATTGAGAAACGGAGGCCAATTAAACAATTTAACCAATCATTTCCATAAAATCAACTTGATAAATATAATTATTTCTGTAACTCTTAATACGGACTTTTCTCTGCATGACATTAACTGTTGTTAACTGCTGCTCTAACACTTGAGGTATTCCATACAGTTTCCAAAGACAATGAACCAAAAACGGGTAATATACAATATCATCAAAAGAAAAACGGTTCAAATACAACTAAATGAAACAAGGAAAGTTATATCCTGGATAGAACTTTGTTTGACATTACATTCCTCAAATCTATCAATGTCGAAACGCCAAAAAACAAAAGAGAAAATTCTAAATCAAGTTCTGGATTCTCTGAAGGCAAAGTTAAAGTTTTTGGACAGAAAGAAAGAAAAAGTGGAATAAAAAAATAATTCATAAAACAAAATAAACTATTCTAATCTAATGATAAACAGTTTTACTGGCAACTTATGTCAATGGTGAGAAAAGACCCACCATGGAGTCCAGTGAAAGGTTTTGTAAAAGGTTTTGATCTTTACCCGGTAATTGCAACTGCTCGAGGAACCATGGGTAGAGGATTACGATAATAATGTACATGGCAAAATAAGTCACCATTGTTGTGTTTCATTACACCCGATTGGCTAAAAAAGGTAATTAAGAAGTCCAAGCCTAATAGGCCTAATGGAATTCGAAACCGGTTTTGGAAACACCAAACACCATTACTTCAGTGTTTAAATTCTTTGTGGATACAGGGGATGTTCCGCCTTGGTTGTGCAAAGGTCGAACAATACTTCTCCCAAAGAAAGATGATTTGACTGACCCTAAAAACTTGCGCCCTTTTACTTGTCTGAATACTCAGTACAACACATTTACAGAGTGTCTGACAGATCTTGTGTCATCATACTGCGCTTCGCATAACATTATATATATGGAGCAGAAAGAAGCCATATATGGATGCTGGGGTTGTAAGGATCAATTGCTAGTTCGGAAAATGATCCTTGAAGTTACCATCGTAACCTCTCAATGTGTACAGAAAAGCCTATGATTATGTAGCTCACGAATGGTTTTGGAAGTCACAGCAATGTTTTGACCTCCCCGAGCAACTACTTGTTTTACTCAAGTCTTTAATAAATTGCTCGTCAGCTCAACTTGAGATGTATTCACAGGGACATGTGGTGACTTCACAACCCATTTCTATTGGAAGAGAAATATTTCAATGCGATTAGTTTAGTCCTTTGCTTTTCTGTTTGTCACTACACACTTTAAGCTTTATGCTTAGCAAAGAGGAATGTTGTCATCCGTGATTTCCTGTGTGTGATTTTGCATCAAAATGTACATATGAAATGTAGATGATGCAATGACTTTAGTAAAACTGTCCATTTTGACACAGAGGTCCATCCATGGTACGACCCAGAATATGCAGAGGGCGTCATGGAAAAAGATAAATACAAAATTCTTTGACATAGGCCTGTATTCAACTTCAGATCTAGCCAGGCCAACAAACCTGATCTTGTCCTTTTCTATAAATTCAGTGAAATCATTGAAATTATTGAAGTTCTGTCCCTTGTGAAACTAATTATAATGTGATTGACAAGATTCAGAGAAAAAACATGGCAAATCTTCAGACCTCACGCTTGCACCACAAGTGCCAAGTTGTCAGACTCCCCACTGTTCTCGGTGCCTTAGGTTTGGTACCTCCCAATCTGTTGACTGACATTGGGAGAGTACCCGGCTTTGATTCCAGGATTACAGCCCTTCTGACAATCTGGGTGATGCAGAAGGCTGCAGTGTTGGGGAGTCTTCACATTCTCCGAAACGTTATCGATGGGTTCAACTAGGCAACACTTCCTGGGAGAAGTCCCATTCGCTGTCTGGGCTGCGTGTAAAATGTGTAAGGGCCCTAAAGTGATGATGGGCCTAACAAGCCTGACTGTGCCAGGATCACCTAAACCCTATTTGCTGCATTTTTTATTTTATTCTGTAGATACTAATAATATAGTAGCAATAAGATATCAGGTTGCTATAATACACTAACCACTTTCAATAAAGGGAAGCGTGTTGCATCTTATATATATTATATACTCGGACCCCGTGGTACCACGGCATTCATCGTATCGCGGCATTTGTGATTTGCGATAGTTCACGCGGGACACGCCTCGTAGCTGCTGTCTATTAATGCAAATCAGTAACCAGGAAGTGCTCACTTCGTAAAGAATTTCAATTTCCTCGGAATGTTCCGTCTGCTGTAAGTAAGGAGTTATGAATGCGTTGATACTTACTTCTGGCATCATTTTTCATATTGCCTTACCCCCATCTATCAATGGCCAACGATATAACCCGCAGTTCCCGAAATAAACTTTCTCTATCGACCTGAACTAGATCATCTGCATATATTTATGGCGACTAATAAGGTAACGGAAGTTACGTAGTCCGCACATTTTCCCCCGCTCTGTGCCCAGAATCTATTGGGAGATCATAAGGGCCATAATGCCAAACTTTGGGCATACTAGGAGTGCTTTTTATATATTTATTGTTGACTTCATTTTTCCATTTTGTGACAAAATATTGTCATCAAATTTTGTTATAAACAATCTTAGAATATCATTTCTGGTTTTGGTTGTTGACTTATAAAAATATTTTTCTCTTACTTTTCGGTAAATATGCATTGAATACCTATTACTGATCACACATTTAGAATTTTACTTGTGCTGTCTTTACACTTGTCTGGACAAGTCACTGATGTCTGGCATGATCATACCAAGTGGTTGGTAGAATCATGTCCTCTTTTTGTCCAATTCGGACCTCCATACACAACTTTTCTCTGTACCGCGATACGATGGAGTTCTCTCCCTTTTCAAACAGAGCGCGAGGCCCGGCTTTTACTCGGAGCTACTAATATAAATAATGAACTTTCATCAGTAAAATTTGCATTGTTTGATAAAATAAATTAGATCTGATATAGAGAACACGAATAATCATAAATGTTAGTGAGTGCATTTTGTTCCGTTTAGCATACATGACAAATACCGCGATACCCCGAGGTTGCATTTAAATATCCTGTTTAGACAGAGTTGTTGTCTCCTCACATTTGAGGCTTTATTGGCAAATATTTGTAGCTTTCATTAATATACTTCTTTTGTGAAGACTCACAAAATAATGAAAAGAACATTATGTGATTGATTCACAGGGAGATACAGCTCTCGAAGATTTTACATCAGCTGGATACCAAAATGAAATTCATCCTCTAGAAAATGTAAATCCCTTTGGCAACCCTGTACGAACTCTTGTCAACTCGCGACGATGTAAAGCAAATACAGAACCTGTTATACATCACTCAGGTTCTAACTTCAATTTTAACGCCGAGTGTAATCCATATTCACCACTAGATTGTAAGCTACCTCACCGCTCTTGGGTCAATACATCTTTTTGGTTTAAAACCCATTAGAAATATTTTAACACTGTTCACGTCCTGGAAGATCTAAGAAAAAACAAAACTGAACACTGCATTCCTGACGGAAGTTGTCCATAGCACAATTAGCACACTCCAAGATATAATGCATTTCATATATATCCTACGGTATACGATATATATATATATATATATATATATATACGGGTATATATATATATGTATATATGTGTGTGTGTATATATATATATATATATATATATATATATATATATATATATATATATATATATATATATATGTGTATGTATGTATGTATGTATGTATGTATATATACATATCGATGGGCATATCCTTATCCTAAACTATATACAACTCAGTAAAGAGTGTACAAGGTATCTTGCACGTATTCCTAAAACTATAGCACTTGAAGTGTTCTTACCTATATTCAGAAACCGCTAGCAAGCACCATAGTGTACCCTCTCTATGCACTCCTGCCTTGATAACAAGAGTCTCAGTAAAATAAGTATTAAATCTTAAGTGACCATTTGTATGGAAAGGTAACAGCGAGTATTCCCTACATCCAATTTCGCCTACAGTTACTGACGCCTACAAGAAACTACGTTTGTGTGGAACAGTACCTACACTCTTGAAATATGCGTAACATATGGTTCATGGCAGGGGGCAACTAAAGCATTGGAGCATCGCTACCATTTGACCCAGTAACACCATTGCTCAATAGACTACTGACGTGTTCCCACCATTCAGCACTTGCATAGTTGCAGGTGTACTCGACGACGCATGCGCTGTAAATGAGACAACACGTGACAGGCATCTCTGTGTGTCGGGAAATATAGATGATCTAATTTCCCTTTCTTAAACAGCTCTTTTTGCTTTCGAATTGTAAATTTATGTTCATACAAAGCACATTAATGTTCGGTGAAACTATGCCTATGACATTTAAGTGTTATATTGGAATATTGCTAAGTGCGTCGTTGAACAACAAACAAAAAAACAAACAATTACAAACAATGGGCTGACCCTTTCTCAGATATAGAATGCCAATCAAAACACACAGGTAACTGGTTACAGGAAAAACATTCTGTGAATAGTGAGTCACCAAAATCCTGATCCAAATGGATATCCAAAATAATTTGTTTGGGTCATTATCTAGCAAACAGATTAAACGCAGTAACATCCAAGCTTAATGTTTTTCGTGAAATAGTGGCCTCTGTAAGTATAAACTTCAAATCTGCAGGAGGCAATAGACAGCAATCTCAAATTATCCATTTTTCTGGTGTTTTTCTATGTTTGCTAGTTTTGCTACTGTGAAAATAGAACGATTAATCTTGTTATACATACAAGTTCGTTTCCAGTCAAACCACACCTGATTGTCAGTCACACTGACAAAGGGACCGACCATACAAATTCTCCCCGATAAATTTTGAAAACAATTATTGTGCTTCAGACTGATGAAGAAAAGGAATAGCCCGACACATAAATTATATTCAGGCTCATGGTTTGGAGTAAAAATATCTGGTTTTGTGGCTGTAGAGGAAATATATCTAATCTCGATATACATTTCGGTGAAACCCACGAGCACGGGTATGGTGCTGACAAACCTAGAAACATAATCGGGGCGAATCGGGATTCGAACCCACAATCATAGGTTTCTGGCGTGCCCAAGGGACGCAACTCTGCACAGCGAATCGCGGCGCCTATAAAGGACTGGGCCACCCGCGCCCCCGGCCTCTTATGAACGTGGTTGTGTTAACTAAGCCGTAAATATACGAAGTTTTGTTTAATATATCTTTATAAATCAGACATTGTTGAGTGAGTGAGTGAGTTAAAGCTTTACGTCACATCGGCAATATTTCAGCCATATCGTGACGACAGACATTGTTGAATAAAACATTTATGAACATATTGCGTATGATCACATGTATACCCTCAACGGGTCTGCTTCTTGCAACGCAACAGGGTATACATGTGCTTTACCCATTCGTGTTTGTTTCATTATCTAGCAAACAGAGTAGACAGTCTCACAAGGGTACGCCCCTTAGGAGCAGGGTAGGGTGTCGCAACATCCTTGTTAGGTCATTATCTGCCAAACAAATTGATCTCATACAGTCTCACCAGGGTACGCCCCTTAGGAGCAGGTTAGAGTGTCTCAACATCCTTGTTAGGTCATTATCTGCCAAACAGATTGATCTCATACAGTCTCACCAGGGTACGCCCCTTAGGAGCAGGTTAGGGTGTCGCAACATCCTTGTTAGGTCATTATCTGCCAAACAGAGTATACAGTCTCACCAGGGTACGCCCCTTGGGAGCAGGTTAGGGTGTCGCAACATCCTTGTTAGGTCATTATCTGCCAAACAGAGTATACAGTCTCACCAGGGTACGCCCCTTGGGAGCAGGGTAGGGTGTCGCAACATCCTTGTTAGGTCATTATCTGCCAAACAGAGTATACAGTCTCACCAGGGTACGCCCCTTAGGAGCAGGTTAGGGTGTCTCAACATCCTTGTTAGGTCATTATCTGCCAAACAGAGTATACAGTCTCACCAGGGTACGCCCCTTGGGAGCAGGTTAGGGTGTCGCAACATCCTTGTCAGGTCATTTTCTGCCAAACAGAGTAGACAGTCTCACCAGGGTACGCCCCTTAGGAGCAGGGTAGGGTGTCACAACATCTTTGTTAGGTCATTTTCTGCCAAACAGAGTATACAGTCTCACCAGGGTACGCCCCTTAGGAGCAGGGTAGGGTGTCGCAACATCCTTGTTAGGTCATTTTCTGCCAAACAGAGTAGACAGTCTCACCAGGGTACGCCCCTTAGGAGCAGGGTAGGGTGTCGCAACATCTTTGTTAGGTCATTATCTGCCAAACAGAGTATACAGTCTCACCAGGGTACGCCCCTTAGGAGCAGGGTAGGGTGTCGCAACATCCTTGTTAGGTCATTATCTGCCAAACAGATTGATCTCATACAGTCTCACCAGGGTACGCCCCTTGGGAGCAGGTTAGGGTGTCGCAACATCCTTGTTAGGTCATTATCTGCCAAACAGAGTAGACAGTCTCACCAGGGTACGCCCCTTGGGAGCAGGTTAGGGTGTCTCAACATCCTTGTTAGGTCATTATCTGCCAAACAGATTGATCTCATACAGTCTCACCAGGGTACGCCCCTTAGGAGCAGGTTAGGATGTCGCAACATCCTTGTTAGGTCATTATCTGCCAAACAGATTGATCTCATACAGTCTCACCAGGGTATGCCCCTTAGGAGCAGGGTAGGGTGTCTCAACATCCTTGTTAGGTCATTATCTGCCAAACAGAGTATACAGTCTCACCAGGGTACGCCCCTTGGGAGCAGGTTAGGGTGTCTCAACATCCTTGTTAGGTCATTATCTGCCAAACAGATTGATCTCATACAGTCTCACCAGGGTACGCCACTTTGGAGTAGCTTAGGGTGTTTCAACACTCTTGTTACAAGATTTCTAATCGCCAATTATATAGACGAACATAACCGTTCATCAAATTCAAGAATTTGGCAGAATCCATCTCTTCCACATCAGAACAACACTTAGGAAATCCCTTTCTCGGCACATTCACGCCAAGGAAGGATCTCTCATTGTCATCAACTGCGTATTCCTCGTTCATTGAAGACTGATTTGGTTTAAGGTGATCTGCTTCTGGGTTTAACGTTGCAATGTTCCCCTCACCAAGACAAACATACTCGGCTTCGGAATAAATGGTACATGCTGAAATGAAAGTTATCTTTATGTCATTATTCTAAATTAATTGTTTTATTATTAACATGGCACTGTCCACACGGTTAGAAGAGCGATAACACTAATGCTAATCACCGAGTCGATCAGGCTTGTCAATTGAACCTGTCTAAAAGACACATCTGATCTGTCAGGTGAAATAAATCAATATTCTAAATTGCCACTCAAGTTTAAAGGAGACACCGAAAGAAGTGCGACTGTCATTTCGTGCAAAAGGTTGCACAGGTTTAATTTTACTCTTGGGAAGATTATATTGTATTCAGCAGCACTGACAGTCTCACACTATAATGGACAAATGTAATCAGAAGAACAGGATTATTTCTCCATATTAGGGGAATGTAATCAACAGATCAAAATGTACTTTCCCATTATAGGGAAATGTAATCAGGTGAATTGTCTGTATCCCTCTATAGCAACAGATGTAATCGGTAGAACTGTCTGTGTCCCTCTATAGTATACAGATGTAATCGGCAGAACTGTATCCCTCTATAGTATACAGATTTAATCGATAGAACTACCTGTATCCCTCTACAGTTTACAGATGTAATCGACAGGACTGTATCCCTCTATAGTATACAGATGTAATCGACAGGATTGTATCCCTCTATAGTATACATATGTAATCGATAAAACTGACTGTATCCCTCTATAGTATACAGAAGTAATCGGCAGAACCGACTGTATCCCTCTATAGTATACAGATGTAATCGGCAGAACTGTATCCCTCTATAGTATACAGATGTTATCGGCAGAACTGACTGTATCCCTCTACAGTATACAGATGTAATCGATAAAACTGACTGTATCCCTCTATAGTATACAGAAGTAATCGGCAGAACTGACTGTATCCCTCTATAGTATACAGAAGTAATCCACAGGACTGACTGTATCCCTCTATAGTATACAGAAGTAATCGGCAGAACTGACTGTATCCCTCTATAGTATACAGATGTAATCGGCAGAACTGATTGTATCCCTCTATAGTATACAGATGTAATCGGCAGAACTGTATCCCTCTATAGTATACAGAAGTAATCGGCAGAACCGTCTGTATCCCACTATAGTATACAGGTGTAATCGGCAGGACTGTCTGTATCCCTCTATAGTATACAGATGTAATCGACAGGACTGTCTGTATCCCTCTATAGTATACAGATGTAATCGGCAGAACTGTATCCCTCTATAGTATACAGATTTAATCGATAGAACTACCTGTATCCCTCTACAGTTTACAGATGTAATCGACAGGACTGTATCCCTCTATAGTATACAGATGTAATCGACAGGACTGTATCCCTCTATAGTATACATATGTAATCGATAAAACTGACTGTATCCCTCTATAGTATACAGAAGTAATCGGCAGAACCGACTGTATCCCTCTATAGTATACAGATGTAATCGGCAGAACTGTATCCCTCTATAGTATACAGATGTTATCGGCAGAACTGACTGTATCCCTCTACAGTATACAGATGTAATCGATAAAACTGACTGTATCCCTCTATAGTATACAGAAGTAATCGGCAGATCTGACTGTATCCCTCTATAGTATACAGAAGTAATCCACAGGACTGACTGTATCCCTCTATAGTATACAGAAGTAATCGGCAGAACTGACTGTATCCCTCTATAGTATACAGATGTAATCGGCAGAACTGATTGTATCCCTCTATAGTATACAGATGTAATCGGCAGAACTGTATCCCTCTATAGTATACAGAAGTAATCGGCAGAACCGTCTGTATCCCACTATAGTATACAGGTGTAATCGGCAGGACTGTCTGTATCCCTCTATAGTATACAGATGTAATCGACAGGACTGTATGTATCCCTCTATAGTATACAAATGTAATCGGCAGGACTGTATCCCTCTATAGTATACAGATGTAATCGACAGGACTGTATCCCTCTATAGTATACAGATTAATGGAAGGACTGACTGTATCCCTCAATAGTATACAGATGTAATCGACAGGACTGTATCCCTCTACAGTATACAGATGTAATCGACAGGACTGTATGTATCCCTCTATAGTATACAGATGTAATCGGCAGAACCGTCTGTATCCCACTATAGTATACAGGTGTAATCGGCAGGACTGTCTGTATCCCTCTATAGTATACAGATGTAATCGACAGGGCTGTCTGTATCCCTCTATAGTATACAAATGTAATCGGCAGAACTGTATCCCCCTATAGTATACAGATGTAATCGATTAAACTGACTCTATCCCTCTATAGTATACAGATGTAATCGATAAAACTGACTGTATCCCTCTACAGTATACAGATGTAATCGACAGGTCTGTATCCCTCTATAGTATATAGATGTAATCGGCAGAACTGTATCCCTCTATAGTATACAGATGTAATCTGCGGAACTGACTGTATCCCTCTACAGTATACAGATGTAATCGATAAAACTGACTGTATCCCTCTACAGTATACAGATGTAATCGACAGGTCTGTATCCCTCTATAGTATATAGATGTAATCGGCAGAACTGTATCCCTCTATAGTATACAGATATAATCGGCAGAACTGACTGTATCCCTCTATAGTATACAGAAGTAATCGGCAGAACTGACTGTATCCCTCCATAGTATACAGATGTAATCCACAGGAGTGACTGTATCCCTCTATAGAATACAGAAGTAATCGGCAGAACTGACTGTATCCCTCTATAGTATACAGATGTAATCGACAGGACTGTATCCCTCTATAGTATACAGATGTAATCGGCAGAACTGACTGTATCCCTCTATAGTATACATATGTAATCCACAGGAGTGACTGTATCCCTCTATAGAATACAGAAGTAATCGGCAAAACTGACTGTATCCCTCTATAGTATACAGATGTAATCGGCAGGACTGTATCCCTCTATAGTATACAGATGTAATCGGCAGAACTGACTGTATCCCCCTATAGTATACAGATGTAATCGGCAGAACTGACTGTGTCCCTCTATCCTATACAGATGTAATCGGCAGAACTGACTGTGTCCCTCTATAGTATACAGATGTAATCGATAAAACTGACTGTATCCCTCTATAGTATACAGATGTAATCGGCAGAACTGTATCCCTCTATAGTATACAGATGTAATCGACAGGACTGTATCCCTCTATAGTATACAGATGTAATCGGCAGAACTGTATCCCTCTATAGTATACAGATGTAATCGGCAGAACTGTATCCCTCTACAGTATACAGATGTAATCGATAAAATTGACTGTATCCCTCTATAGTATACAGATGTAAAATGCAGAACTGTATCCCTCTATAGTATACAGAAGTAATCGGCAGAACTGACTGTATCCCTCTATAGTATACAGATGAAATCGGCAGAACTGTATCCCTCTACAGTTTACAGATGTAATCGATAAAATTGACTGTATCCCTCTATAGTATACAGATGTAAAATGCAGAACTGTATCCCTCTATAGTATACAGAAGTAATCGGCAGAACTGACTGTATCCCTCTATAGTTGCAGATGTAATCGGCAGGACTGTATCCCTCTATAGTATACAGAAGTAATCGGCAGAACTGACTGTATCCCTCTATAGTATACAGATGTAATCGGCAGAACTGACTGTGTCCCTCTATAGTATACAGAAGTAATCGGCAGAACTGACTGTATCCCTCTATAGTATACAGATGTAATCGGCAGAACTGACTGTATCCCTCTATAGTATACAGATGTAATCGGCAGAACTGTATCCCTCTATAGTATACAGAAGTAATCGGCAGAACTGACTGTATCCCCCTATAGTATACAGATGTAATCGGCAGAACTGACTTTGTCCCTCTATAGTATACAGATGTAAAATGCAGAACTGTATCCCTCTATAGTATACAGATGTAATCGGCAGAACTGTATCCCTCTATAGTATACATATGTTATCGGCAGAACTGACTGTATCCCTCTACAGTATACAGATGTAATTGATAAAACTGACTGTATCCCTCTATAGTAAACAGAAGTAATCGGCAGAACTGATTGTATCCCTCTAAAGTATACACATGTAATCCACAGGACTGACTGTATCCCTCTATAGTATACAGAAGTAATCGGCAGAACTGACTGTATCCCTTTATAGTATACAGATGTAATCGGCAGAACTGACTGTGTCCCTCTATAGTATACAGATGTAATCGATAAAACTGACTGTATCCCTCTATAGTAAACAGATGTAATCAGCAGAACTGTATCCCTCTATAGTATACAGAAGTAATCGGCAGAACTGTCTCTATCCCCCTATAGTATACAGGTGTAATCGGCAGGACTGTATCCCTCTATAGTATACAGATGTAATCGACAGGACTGTATCCCTCTATAGTATACAGATGTAATCGGCAGGACTGCATCCCTCTATAATATACAGATGTAATCGACAGGACTGTATCCCTCTATAGTATACAGATGTACTCGGCAGAACTGTATCCCTCTTTAGTATACAGATGTAATTGACAGAACTGACTGTGTCCTTCTATAGTATACAGATGTAATCGATAAAACTGACTGTATCCCTCTATAGTATACAGATATAATCGGCAGAACTGTATCCCTCTATAGTATACAGATGTAATCGACAGGACTGTATCCCTCTATAGTATACAGATGTAAACGGCAGAACTGTATCCCTCTATAGTATACAGATGTAAACGGCAGAACTGTATCCCTCTACAGTACACAGATGTAATCGGTAAAATTGACTGTATCCCACTATAGTATACAGATGTAAAATGCAGAACTGTATCCCTCTATAGTTTACAGAAGTTATCGGCAGAAGTGACTGTATCCCTCTATAGTATACAGATGTAATCGGCAGGACTGTATCCCTCTATAGTATACAGATATAATCGGCAGAACTCACTGTATCCCTCTATAGTATACAGATGTAATCGACAAGACTGTATCCCTCTATAGTATACAGATGTAATCGGCAGAACTGTATCCCTCTTTAGTATACAGAAGTAATCGGCAGAACTACCTGTATCCCTCTATAGTATACAGAAGTATTCGGCAGAACTGACTGTATCCCTCTATAGTATACAGATGTAATCGGCAGAACTGACTGTATCCCTCTATAGAATACAGATGTAATCGACAGGTCTGTATCCCTCTATAGTATACAGATGTAATCGGCAGAACTGACTGTATCCCTCTACAGTATACAGATGTAATCGGCAGAACTGTATCCCTCTACAGTATACAGATGTAATCGATTAAACTGACTGTATCCCTCTATAGTATACAGATGTAATCGGCAGAACTGTATCCCTCTAAAGTATACAGAAGTATTCGGCAGAACTGACTGTATCCCTCTATAGTATACAGATGTTATCGGCAGGACTGTATCCCTCTATAGTATACAGATGTAATCGGCAGAACTGACTGTATCCCTCTATAGTATACAGATGTAATCGACAGGACTGTATCCCTCTATAGTATACAGATGTAATCGGCAGGACTGTATCCCTCTATAGTATACAGATGTAATCGACAGGACTGTATCCCTCTATAGTATACAGATGTAATCGGCAGAACTGTATCCCTCTATAGTATACAGAAGTAATTTGCAGAACGGTCTCTATCCCCCTATAGTAAACAGATGTAATCGACAGGACTGTATCCCTCTATAGTATACAGATATAATCGGCAGAACTGTATCCCTCTATAGTATACAGAAGTAATCGGCAGAACTGTCTCTATCCCCCTATAGTTTACAGGTGTAATCCGCAGAACTGTATCCCTCTATAGTATACAGATGTAATCGACAGGACTGTATCCCTCTATAGTATACAGATGTAATCGGCAGAACTGACTGTATCCCTCTATAGTATATAGATGTAATCGGCAGAACTGTATCCCTCTATAGTATACAGAAGTAATCGGCAGATAATGCGTTTCTTCTTACCAGGTAGTCGTACTAGATAATGTACATGAAGGTTTTCTGTTAGTCTTATTACCATTCATCAAGCGGTGTTATAATTATCGCATCATATTGGGAAACTGTGATGCTTCGTAAAAGTTGTTTGGTTCCCTCTGACGATATCTGTGCAGCAGACATTGTACTGATGCAGCAAGAGGAGGTAGATGCCCAACGATTCCATTTTCAATGTGTTACAGTTTCAAATGACCGTCAATTTATTATCAAACTAAATCTATATTACCGTCTTTAATCCAAAGGGCCGGTGGTGTAGCCTCGTGGTTATAGCGTTCGGTCTTCATGCTGAAGTCCCGGGGTCGATTCACTACATGGGTACAATGTGTGAAGCCCATTTCCGGTGTCCCCGTCGTGATACTGCTAGAGTTGTGCTAAAGGCGTCGTAAAACCATACTCACTCACTCAATCTTTAATCCACACGGAGCTGATTCAGTTGCAAAAGACGCCACAATTCGCTGCACAAAGTTGCGTCTCTTAGCCGTGCCAGGATCCGACGATCTTCGAGTCGAATCCGATATTTGTTCTGATAACAATCCTTGACCAGCACCAAATCCCCGGTGTTCGTGGCGTACACCACAACGATACACGCCTACTGTCTATGCTCGTGGGTTTAAGTGCAAGTAGAAGTAGAAGTAAATAAGTATATATATATATATATGTGTGTGTGTGTGTGTGTGTGTGTGTGTGTGTGTGTGTGTGATATATCGTTATGTAATATGTCAAGTATTGACACATATAAGGCCAGTATGTCAACCCAGGAAGAAAGAAATCTGGCCAAACAGCGCATCAGTCCTATCATTTTGAAGGAATTTCAATTCCTCTTTTGTACTGGATTCCAAATCTCCATAACGTATGTCCAGCAAATACACCGCCACCATCCCTGTCCCATACATTAACTGTAATTCTTAATGCAGTCAAGAAAGAGTTTGTATATTCACAGAAAGTATTTGAGACAAGTGGAATTATTATCATGTCGATTCTCAAAATATCAAAGAATTGGCTTGAAGAAGAAAAAAAAGTTCAATGATGTCAAAACATTTGATTTTCCAGCTTTGTACACCACTATCCCAAACGAAAAACGTAAACAAAACTGCATTCCTTGGTCTATGGGGCATTCGTTACTGAACGTGGTGACCCTAGATAATTATAGTTTAACTTACATCTCTATGTTTAGAGGTTCACGGCAATTTCGCAAGAATGAGAGGAAATGTCATCTACATTTTACAGAAAAAATATATCTGAAACGTGAGGATAAGACATCCGGGTGAGACGGAAGCACCATATGGGCACTTACTGTGTTCCCCTTCTTGCTGGTCTGTTTCGTTATGCATATGAATCGGAATTTCAGCTCGGATGGGCAAAGTAAAAACAAGGTAATTTTGCAAAAGAAGTCCAACTTAAACGTCAGGTATATCGATCATCCTAAGCCATTTAATAATAGTGAAATAGCCAATTCCCTTCCACTGATTTACCCACTTGAAATAGAAATAAAAGAGACCAATGACACCGCATCATCTGTTTCATATTTAGATCTATGCATAAAGATTCAGAGTGACAAGAACCTCTTAACATGATTGTGTGACAAGAGAGATTACTTCAACTTTTCAATTAGGCCCTTTACGTCGAGCAATATTCCTGCAGTTCCAATCTTTGTCTTCGTCACGTCAGTACTTTCAGGTACAATCGAGCATGGTCTTTCTACGACGATTCCAAACAGCGTCATATGAATTTTGCTCAAAAGGTGTTTTATCAGGGTTACAACATTCCAGGCCACCCTAAAGCTTTCAAACGTTTAATGGTAAATGTGGACGACATTTTCCAAACGACGAAAATGATGTCCAATAAAGTTCCCTAATGTAACATATACCATATGTTCCCTTGTGTTTGAGGTGATCAATTGACTTGCCCTTCTATGTGTTTGTGATGTTGCCACCAGTGGGGCAGAAGTGTCTTACCTTTTCGCGAACACGTGGTAGCATCACTGTTTGATAGTGATTCATTAACACAGGCTGATGAAATAGTCGGAATCGTACAAAGGACTCTGCTTTCAGAAGACAGTTCTTATGATTGGGAAATGGGATTGGTTACTTAAATGATACAAGCCTACGACTTGTGCTCCTAGATTTACCACAGTGATACACGCCTATGACCTATGCTTCTGGATTTCATCACAGTGATACACGCCTACGACCTATGCTTCTGGATTTCATCACAGTGATACACGCCTACGACCTATGCTTCTGGATTTCTTCACAGTGATACACGCCTACGACCTATGCTTCTGGATTTCATCACAGTGATACACGCCTACGACCTATGCTTCTGGATTTCATCACAGTGATACACGCCTACGACCTATGCTTATGGATTTCATCACAGTGATACACGCCTACGACCTTTGCTTCTGGATTTCATAAGAGTGATACACGCCTACGACCTATGCTTATGGATTTCATCACAGTGATACACGCCTACGACCTATGCTTCTGGATTTCATCACAGTGATACACGCCAGTGAGTTGTGCTCGTGGGTTTCATCAGAGAAATACATTCCGACGGCATGTGTATTGGGGTTTCGCCACAATCATACACGCCCACGACCTATGCTTCAAGGTTTTATCATAGGATACAAATCTACGACCTGGCCCGCTTTGCTGACTCACAATACAGCAATTGTGCCCTTACAGTAGAACATCATGATGAATAGCTACCGTACATTCTTTTACGTATCAATACGTTAAATCAAGATATTTGAATTTAATACACAGCCTTACTTTCTCTTAAAAACAATGAAAGAAATCATGCCTATATTTGTTATTGTAAACACTATATGCGAGTTGGTGCAACTGTCGTGTATATTACTGCTATTTTTATGGTTATAAGAAATACAATTATGAAAAAAACTGGTTCGTAGCAGCGTCTGATATATATGCACGTACTACCGGCATTGATCCGTATAAAAACATCGAGGTCGTAAATGCAGGGCATTGCCCTAGGTATTCCCGTAGGAAATAATCTTATAAATATAACTTCTAAAGTATTGGAGAAGTAATCAAAATGAATTGATATTATACGAATTAAATCCTGCATTTGAACTCCAAATACCGCTTTTCCACTCGTAGAATTGATGTAATATAAGCTAACAAGCCAGAGGGGACGTGGGTTTACTGATCTGTAAGTATTTGAAAAAGCTGCGTTTCAAGAGGTTTTGATTACCTACAAATATACTCATTTCAGAGACGTCATTCGGCTACAGTTCTTCTTCGGAGGGTCGTCCTGTTAATCACAGTTTATCTGTTACGATGTGTGTGACCTTCTAGGGAGATCAGTGCGGAGGGTCGTCCTGTTAATCATGCGAGGGCTGGTCAAAATGTTCTAACTCTGACTTACTTTTAACTAAGGGCAATCAGTGAACTAGTCAACGTAGTACATTGTTTGAGTAGTTCATTGCAAGTGTATTCTGTCTTTTGACGCCGTTTTGTATATTAGTGGCAGCCAGTTGAACGTGATAGGGGCCCAAATGGACACAGACATGGAAAATAACTAATATCGAGGAGTCATCACGTTTTTAGCTTTAGAGAAAGTACTCCCCAAGCCATGATGATGACCCTAGGTCTTGACGTCCCTCAACTTCCATCAATGGAGATTCAATTAAGGAGATAGAAAACCTTACACTGTCAGACAGACGTATTACCATTGTTGAATTTGAGGAAGACACAGATCCATCAATGGAGATTCAATTAAGGAGATAGAAAACCTTACACTGTCAGACAGACGTATTACCATTGTTGAATTTGAGGAAGACATGGATCCATTGAAACTAATATTCATGAACATATACAGATGAATAAGATATCTGCTTGTTGGATGCCAAAAATTACCGGCGCCTACTATGTTGATTTGCTTCATCGCCTGAGAGATTCTATCAAAAACATGCGACTAGGAATGCTGACTACTGGAGCTCTACTACTTCATGACAATGCCTCTTCTCACACCTCTCGACTTGCAAAGGCTGCTGTGCGATAATGTTGGTTCAAAGAGATTCCTCAACCTTCATACTCGCCAGACCTGGCACCAAGTGATTTCCACCTGTTTCCTGAACTAAAAGAACACCTTCGTGGAAAGCGCTGTGACAACAACGATGACCTCAAAGCTGCCGTGAATGGGTTTTCATGGTGGCTTCAGAAAACTTCTTCCTCACTAGAATTGAAAAGCTTCACCATCGATATGAGAAGTGTAATGAAAAGCAGGGAGATTATGGTCAAAAATAAAAATAAATGTTTGTTAGGCTTTTCATGTTTGTTGTTCGTATCTTGAAGAGATTTGCCAGGACATCAGCAGTATTTCTTTTGTGTCAACTCAAAAAATATGAATCATTTACTCACCTTAGTTTCTGCCTCGTAATAGCTGCACGATGTGTAATACTACGAATGCCTCCCTAATAACAGCAGTGCTATTTGTATTACTACGAATGCAACCCTTATAACAGCTGTGCTGTGTGTATTACTACGAATGCCTCCCTTATAACAGCTGTGCTATTTGTATTACTACGAATGCCTCCCTTATAACAGCTGTGCTGTGTGTATAACTACGAATGCCTCCCTTATAACAGCTGTGCTATTTGTATTACTACGAATGCCTCCCTTATAACAGCTGTGCTATTTGTATTACTACGAATGCCTCCCTTATAACAGCTGTGCTATTTGTATTACTACGAATGCCTCCCTTATAACAGCTGTGCTGTGTTTATTACTACGAATGCCTCCCTTATAACAGCCGTGCTATTTGTATTACTACGAATGCCTCCCTTATAACAGTTGTGCTGTGTGTATTACTACGAATGCCTCCCTTATAACAGCTGTGCTGTGTTTATTACTACGAATGCCTCCCTTATAACAGCTGTGCTATTTGTATTACTACGAATGCCTCCCTTATAACAGCTGTGCTGTGTTTATTACTACGAATGCCTCCCTTATAACAGCAGTGCTATTTGTATTACTACGAATGCCTCCCTTATAACAGTTGTGCTGTGTGTATTACTACGAATGCCTCCCTTATAACAGCTGTGCTGTGTGTATAACTACGAATGCCTCCCTTATAACAGCTGTGCTGTGTTTATTACTACGAATGCCTCCCTTTTAACAGCTGTTTTACATTTGCCTGAAAATAGATTAGTTAAGAAATGTTATAGATTATTATTACTTGATGTTAATAATGGTAAGATCAACTGGGTCTCTAAAATCAAACACATTCTCTCTTCGTTTGGTTTTGGCTACATATGGGACGCAATTTAGTAATAATAGTAGAAGTTTTATTTCGGAATGTAAACCGTTTAAAAGCCTCATCTGAGCAAGATTGGCATGCAGCTGTTTCATCTAGCACTAAATTCCAAAGTTACTCTCTTTACAAAATTTAATTTGGCTTAGAAAGCTATATCAATGTAGTAAATGTTTCAAAATTTAGAGCTGCACTTGCTCAGTTGAGATGCTCCTCCCATCGGCTGCGAATTGAGACCGGTCGATATATTAAGGAAATTAGAGAACAGAGACTGTGTTTGATTTGTAACCCGAATTTTATTGAGGACGAATATCATTTTATGCTTATATGCAATGCTTATCATGCTTATAGTGATTTAAGAGCTGAATACATTCCTCCTAAATATTTTACAACCCCTTCTAAAAATAAATTTAATGCTCTTATGTCATCCACTAACTTTAAAATCATACGAAATCTAGCAGTCTACGTTTACAAAGCTTTTCGACTTCGTTCATTGCATATACAGTCTAAATATTTATTTGTATATATGCATGTGCATGTGTATGAATGTGTATGGATATGGATATATATGTAAAATAGTGGTAATTCTTTTTTCTCCCTCTCTCTGTAAATAGTTCTGTGTAATAGGCCTACGGCCTAACACTTTTGTGAATAAACAATATCAATAAACAATATCAACAGATGTGATATTTGTATTACTACGAATGCCTCCCTTATAATGTCCCCAATGTCAGCCAGAAGGCACCCGGCAGGGGTGTAATACGGGTCTGGTTATTACACCCCCTGTGATATGACCGCCTCCATGTTGGCTCGATCTCACATGCAAAATACCTCATATGATTGATTCGTATACGATAATACCTATCATTTCCTCGTAGCGCCTGTATTGCATGTATATATTAGGAGTGAGTGAGTGAGTATGATTTTACGCCGCTTTTAGCAATATTCCAGAAATATCACGGCGGGGGACTCCTGTAATGGGGGTTCACACATTGTACCCATGTCGGGAATCGAACCCAGGTCTTCGGCGTGACGAGCGAACGCTTTAACCACGAGGCTACCCGACTGCCCCTTATATATCAGGAAAGTCAAATACATAACACATAATGACACGAGTGCATATGTACTCAAGTAGAAGGGCTTAGACTAAGGACAAATTTCAAAACGAAAATGTATAAGAATTTTCTTGAGACGGAGTTATCTCGTGTTATTTAGTACGCATTTCGCATGGAGAATGACACATTACTAATTGCAGAAACTCGTTTTGTGCTTGGTGGCGAGATTTATTGAACATACAGAAAATGAAAACATAATTCATACTTTCAGTTTACCTGTCCTTCATTTTATTAATGATAAGGCATGACGGCGCCCTCATAACCGACCTTACAACAGGGTCAGCATCACCATGCAACTGCACGAACAGATACACAGCTGGTACAAGTCTCCATCAAACATCACAATGATCACGTACCGATGAATTGCAATGAGGAAATGAATTACATATATGCATAACGAGTGTTAGCAGACACTGGTATCAGCGAAAGTCGGTGGTGGCGGGGGCGGTGTCGCTGGTGGTATGGGTGGTGGGGGTCGGGATAGCTGAGGCCACAGCCACAAAGAACCAGAATGACATCCACAATTAAATATTTGGGCAGTTTGTGATACCATTTACCTAATTTTTTACGAGGCTCATTAACAATTTGAAAAACAAACTAAAAATGCAAAGATTAATTTATTTATCGCTTTTGAAAATAATGACATTTTATGCAATATATTCTTATATAATCTGAACAGCGGGAGCTGTGATGCTATTCATGAACATATGTTCCAGGATGTAAACAGTTGTCATAGCACAGCCAACCTTCCGACACGAGAATGAATACAATAACTTTTATACGAATGTCAGCCTGTTAGTATACTATTGGACTCTATGAAGTCTTATTCCAATATATGTGGGTCGGTCTGGAGGTACGTGATGACAGGACAGATTATTGAGATGGCATGTATTGTTCCTTGATGGTGAGACAACTTGAAATCTAGTTGTTAGGACATTGGGACTTACGAGCATTTTACTAAATGTGTGACCATATCCGGTCACATGGTATTATAATTCACTGGAGCAGTCGTGGTGTTTTACAAAAACCTTTCATAAAAATAAGTCAGCAGAAACTATGTGGTCGGTTGGCCTGATGGTGACGGACTTGGGTAAACAGATTCACGCGGGTTGGCGAAGAGTCATTCGGGATTGTTTCACTAGCTCTGGTTTCATTGGTCAATGTTCCGACGCCTGTCATTGGTTAGATAGCTGTAGCACGTGTCTTGTGCAGTGGAGCAAGGACTGTAACCAGTTTGCAGGTCCTGAAAATAAAGATGCAAGTGTTAAATGGTGATTTTTTTGTGGTTGTGATACATCTCAGGTACACCCGTGCCTCGTTAGTAGTCGCATAAAGCCTGTCAGTGAATCAAAGAGGTTGATAAACGAAATATTATTGCAAAAACAGGGACCCACTTGATCACCTTGGTGGAAGACAGAACAAGTGTCTCATAATGCTTTACAACCACTTCTAACTTCTACGTTATACCAAATATATAAAAGAAGGCTTGTAAATATTTGATTATTATTGTGTGTGTGTGTGTGTGTGTGTGTGTGTGTGTGTGTGTGTGTGTGTGTGTGTGTGTGTGTGTGTGTGTGTGTGTGTGTGTGTGTGTGTGGCTGCTTGTACTCGCGTCCGGGCACATGCCGATTTATAGTGCTAGCTCACTGAGACATGCCGCAGTTTAACATGAATACCTTACTAAGACACAGTTCACCAGTACACTAATTCCGAGCAGACAAGTTCTTCTTTTAGCCCCTTAACGTCGAGCACCAGATAGGGTAACAACAAGTACCATCTGACGCGGCAGGGGCGGACGCTCTACCACTAGACGTGGGACCTGAAGAGCGAACGCTCTGATTAACAGGCGTCGTCGCCGCCCTGCAAACACATTAACACGTTTGCTTCCGTACCATTGGGACATTATTCTCAGGGAATATGTATTTTGACAGGTTAATTGTATACTAGTATATACACGACCGCCTCTATGGTCTAGTGGATAGAGCGTCTGCCAAGAGAGCGGAAGATTGGCGGTTCGATCCCCGGCCTCGTCATACCAATTGACGTCAAAAGATGGTACTTCTTGTTACCCTGCCTACGGCATTAAAGGACTAAAACAAGGACTGGTTGGCTCGTAGTCAGTATACTGTGTCTGAGTGGGGTGTTTATGTTAAGCTGCGGAATAAACTACAAAACCGGCATTTGTGCGGAATAGAACAAGCAGACACACACACGTGCATGCACGTCGCAATATATGTGTAATAATCAGGGACGTGATCTTATATGTGTGTGTCATTAATTGTTGGTGTTGGATTAAACCAACGTCATTTAGCCGACATGTTCATGTACTTTAACTGTTCATGATATTCGAAATTAATATCTTCAAGTCGGAAAATGAAGTATCTTTTGAATGTCCTCTCTGTGTTTGCGGGTGCGCTGGCCCTTATATCTGTACCTGCTGTTTCGGGGGGCAGACGATGTGAGGAGCTTTCACACCTGTTTGATCATAGCGATAAAACCTAATCATTTACTTCTAGCTGAATGTCACTGCAGTTGTAGCCCCTAAACCTAATAGCCTCAAGACAAGCACAGCGCAATTTACCGTTATAAGATTGTCACTGCTATTGGACTAGCTCAAACTGTATCTGTGTACGGCCTAGTTGGATTACCTCCCCCTTATGGCAATCAAATGACGCCCGCCATTAATCACTGCCTCTCTTGCAGAGTCTTCACGAAATGGATTGGGATGACTCGATTGCAGACTAAGTCGGGCAGAAAAAAATGAAATTCTACTTGAGAGCTAATATTGTTTAGGCCAGTGCTTAATGCTATAAAATACGTGTATTTGAATCTGATAATTAGTTTATCCGTCGGGATATTCATAGCTTCCATATTAGCCTGTATGTCTGGGAATACAAATGAACAGAAAATACTCGAATGATGTTTAAAAGTATATAAAATGCAATCCTCGCTACCCCTTATTGAATCGGCATGTCGAAAGGCTGGAATATGGCATACAGACACATATTGCCAGCAGTGAGAGAGATGAAGCAATCGCGATACAAATTATGTCCTAAAGCAATGATTTTCGTGGATTGTGGTTGCATTACAATATATGTCTTATAGCGAATAGCTTGGATTAAGGGAGATACCAACGTGATGACTGAGTAATGCGATGCATAATTGAGCGACGACCATTTCCAGCAATTGTGAGTGAATGAGTGTCGTCTTACGGCGCTTTCGGCAATAGTCAAGCAATATTGGTTTTACATATCACACTTTTATGATGAATCGAACCTGAGCAAAAGCTCAAACCATTAGAATACCCCCAACCCCTATAGAAGTGAAGTGGTACCTCGATAGAACCTGGGTACACGGGTGGCCCTGTCGTCTAAGGCGCCGCGATTCGCTGTGCAGACTTGCGTCCCTTGGGCACACCAGAAACCTATGATTGTGGGTTCGAATCCAGGTTCGCCCCGATTATGTTTCTAGGTTTGTCAGCACCATACCCGTGCTCATGGGTTTCACCGAAGTGGTGAACGTCAAAGACCTGCATCACTTCGGGCTTTCCTCCCACATTAAGCTGACACGCCGTGATATAACTGGAATACTGTTAAAAAGCGGCGCTCAACACAACTCACTCACTCACTCGAATGAACCTAGGGATCAGGTGAGTACCTAGCACTAACTCACATTTTATAGAAGACTCACACTTCTAACTGTAGACATGGGGCGGTGGGGGTAGCCTTGTGGCTAAAGCGATCACTCGTCACGCCGAAGACCCGGTTCGAATTCTCATATGGTTACAATGTGTGAAGCACATTTCTGGTGTCTCCTGCTGGCATATTGCTGGCATATTGCTAAAAGCAGCGCAATACAATACCCTCACTCACTCACTCACTCACTCATTCACTACAGTAGACAAAAACACTACGTAGTAGTAGTGAGTGATAGAGTGAGTGAGTGAGTTGGGGTTAAGACAGCTTTCAACGGTATTTCTGTTATATCACGGCGTGTTAGCTCTAAGGGTAACGAATCGGTTTACCATTTACTGTAACCTACAGTTCGGGTGTGGTGATGGAAAATCTGGGGAAATAATCTGGGAGAACGAACTGCGGCGCCGTAGACTGGGCCCACACACCATAGAGTAGACACGCCCACCTTTCAGTAGACACACATACTCCCTATGGTAGCCATACCCATAAAGTTGACAAACACACACCGTATAGCAGACACTCGTGCTTCCTACAGTAGACAATCTCTGAAATAAACACACACCCTATAGCAGACATACCTACCCTAAAGTGGACACCCAGCCTATAACAAGATATCAGTTTATAGGAGACTTACCCACCATTTAATAGATAAACACAGCCTACAGTAGGCACATACACTCTCCAATAGAAACACACAACTTATATTCGACACACAAACGCTACAGTTGACACACACGCACCCTATAGTAGACACACACGCACCCTAAAGTAGACACACACGCACCCTAAAGTAGACACGCACGCACACTTAAGTAGACACGCACGCACCCTACAGTAGATTCAAGCAGCCTACAGTAGACACACACCAACCCTATAGTAGACACACGCACCCTACAGTAGACACAAACACCCTATAGTAGACACACGCACCCTACAGCAGACACACACGCACCCTATAGTAGTCACAATCAGCCTACAGCAGACAAACACCAACCCTATAGTAGACACACGCACCCTATAGTAGACACAAACACCCTATAGTAGACACACGCACCCTACAGTAGACACAAACACCCTATAGTAGACACACGCACCCTACAGCAGACACACACGCACCCTATAGTAGTCACAATCAGCCTACAGCAGACACACACCAACCCTATAGTAGAAACACGCACCCTATAGTAGACACAAACACCCTATAGTAGACACACACGCACCCTATAGTAGTCACAATCAGCCTACAGCAGACACACACGCACCCTATAGTAGTCACAATCAGCCTACAGCAGACACACACACACCCTATAGTAGACACACGCACCCTATAGTAGACACACACACCCTAAAGTAGACACACGCACCCTATAGTAGACACACGCACCCTATAGTAGACACACACGTACCCTATAGTAGTCACAATCAGCCTACAGCAGACACACACACACCCTATAGTGGAAACACGCACCCTATAGTAGACACACACACCCTAAAGTAGACACACGCACCCTATAGTAGACACACGCACCCTATAGTAGACACACGCACCCTATAGTAGACACACACACCCTATAGTAGACACACGCACCCTATAGTTGTCACACGCACCCTTTAGTAGACACACGCACCCTATAGTAGACACACGAACCCTATAGTAGACACACGCACCCTATAGTAGACACACGCACCCTATAGTAGACACACGAACCCTACAGTAGACACACGAACCCTAAAGTAGACACACGCACCCTATAGTAGACACACGCACCCTATAATAGGCACACACACCCTATAGTAGACACACGCACCATATAGTAGACACACACTCCCTATAGTAGACACACGCACCCTAAAGTAGACACACGCACCCTATAATAGACACACGCACCCTATAGTAGACACACGCACCCTATAGTAGACACACGCACCCTATAGCAGACACACGAACCCTATAGTAGACACAGGCACCCTATAGTAGACACACACACCCTATAGCAGACACACGCACCCTATAGTAGACACACGCACCCTATAGCAGACACACGCACCCTATAGTAGACACACACACCCTATAGTAGACACACACGCACCCTAAAGTAGACACGCGCACCCTAAAGTAGACACACGCACCCTATAGTAGACACACGCAAACTATAGTAGACACACGCATCCTTTAATAGACACGCGAACCCTATAGTAGACACATGCAAACTATAGTAGACACACACGCACCCTATAGTAGACACACGCAACCTACAGCAGACACACACGCACCCTATAGTAGACACACGCACCCTATAGTAGACACACACACCCTACAGTAGACACACGCACCCTATAGTAGACACACGCACCCTAAAGTAGACACACGCACCCTATAATAGACACACGCAAACTATAGTAGACACACGCACCCTTTAGTAGACAAGCGAACCCTATAGTAGACACACACGCACCCTATAGTAGACGCGCACGCACCCTATAGTAGACGCGCATGCACCCTATAGTAGACTCAAGCCGCCTACAGTAGACACCCAACCACCCCATAGTAGACACAAACGCACCCTATAGTAGATACGCACGCACCCTATAGTAGACACACACGCACCCTACAGTAGATACGCACGCACCCTATAGTAGACACACACGCACCCTATAGTAGACGCGCACGCGCCCCACAGTAGACTCAAGCGGCCTACAGTAGACACACGCACCCTATAGTAGACACACACGCACCCTATAGTAGACACTAGCAGCCTACAGTAGACACACACGCACTCTATAGTAGACACACACGCACCCTATAGTAGTCACAATCAGCCTACAGCAGACACACACGCACCCTACAGTAGACACACGCATGCACCCTACAGTAGACACAACAGCCTAACGTAGACACACACACACCCTACAGTAGACACACCCACCCTATAGTAGACACACACGCACCCTAAAGTAGTCACAATCAGCCTACAGCAGACACACACACACCCTATAGTAGACACACGCACCCTACAGTAGACACACACACCCTATAGTAGACACACACGCACCCTATAGTAGTCACAATCAGCCTACAGCAGACACACACACACCCTATAGTAGACACACGCACCCTACAGTAGACACACGCATGAACCCTACAGTAGACACAAGCAGCCTAACGTAGACACACACACCCTACAGTAGACACCCCCACCCCCACAGTAGACGCACACACCTTATAGTAGACACAAACAGCCTACACTACACTCATACGCACCCTATAGTAGAAACGCGCACCCTACAGTAGACACACATGCACCCAATAGTAGACACGAACAGCCTACAGTAGACACACACGCACCCTATAGTAGACACGCACGCACCAGTAGAAGTTATAGAGTTATAAAGAAAAGCTCTTCCCTGTACCCATATGATGGTGTCTACTGACAATGTTGGATGTTGGCTCAGAGGTATTTAAGTCCAGGTAATGTTGCCAATATGCCGAGAACATGCATTCCACCCTTAAACCCTTTCGTTGACCTATCACACCGAAGCCTCTTTACTGCTTAGCGCTACACGTCCTCTCCACGCACTTATACACACATACATTACCAGTACTAGAGGCCCCTTAAAGCAGGATTATAGCGCACACATATTAACGCCAGCATCTGCTACCGACCTTTCAGACAATGATTTCGCGAAGTGACAGATTTACTTGTACAGCCTGCCACGCTGAAGCGGTAAGCAGGCGCGGGTAATAGGTACAAGACAGTGGCTATTTCACTACACGGAGGCAGCAAGAGTGATCGATCCGAGCAGCATTAGCTGTGACACAGCAGATCACGGCCCAAGTAGCTTTCACGTTTAACCCTACTGTAAAAGCGTATCCAAAATATGTGAAGAACGTATACGTCTTAAATGGCATCTTTAGAGAGATGTTTTTCTGGCTATTTAAAACAGAAGTAAACAAAAACAGAAAACAAATTAGGACATTATTTGAACGTAGCTTGACACCAACTTCTCAGAGTATGCATGTGTTGAGAATCAATAATACAATATTGTTAAAACATATTTTTATAAACTATGACGTTAATCGTTAAAAATGCATATACCTGTTTTTAAAACAATTTCCTCCAAGACGAGGCGCATCTTCAGCCAGCAAAAACCGCGCTTCCAACGCAGAAGATTATTTTATTAAAGATTTACAAAGTGTACAATCGACAAAAACGAGAATGAAATCAAATAAAAAACAGTCTCTCAATCATAGTCTATCTGACACTAATGTTACATGTAAAAAACATGTAAATGCACAGAAGCGCAAAAATAGAGACTGAAATAGATATAACTTGATCATAACATGTGGGAGCAGTATTTAGTTTTATCCATATATTGAATATGGTTAACTATCAAGAAATGCTTGCGGTTAAATATTGAATTGACAGGAGCGGCACATACTCATCGTCAACATTCCCAACCCCGACTTCAACATCATCAACTTTTCTGTCATATATGAATTTACTCATGCCTATAGGAGGGCGTGTTAATTTCCGCGATGTCACTCTCGTCCGGGGAGTTGTCAATACTGACCCTCCAAGCCACGCCTATAACCCACACTTCAGATGCCACTCTAGAAAGACATGTGTTCAATTTAATGATATTATATCTAAAATAGTTTTTTTTAAATTATGTTGAGCGGCAATGTTGTCTTCATCACCATGTCAGGATCGAACTGCCCACACTTCGCGGCCATGCACGAAGAATGAGCTCGGGTAACAGCCGAGGGCGAAGTGTAGTCAGGGTGTCGATTGACGGTTCATATATGTAAACCAGTAAACATGATTAATTGATTTATGAAACCGAACTTCATTTCACCACTCGATAAACGTATCCCACCTATCAAGTGTCGGGCAATGTCAAGGCCGCGGAGATAACGGTACCAGCTTCCAAGGGGTACGTGACACGAGGTGCTTTCAAACCTCAGGGCGATACAATCGTGTCTCATGTCCTTCACTTAATGGACCTGTTGACAAACCAGTGTACATAGGTGAGTGAAGATTATTTTACGCCGCTTTTAGCACTACCCCAGCAATATAACGGGGGAGAAGTAGTCCCCCGTGCTGTTTCTTGTAAGAAACCAGTGAAGTTAAGTAAGAGGCGACTAAAAAAGATCGGATAGTCAGGCTCTTGATTTGGATGATAAGTTGTCATCGTAGATCGATGCTCATGGTGTCAATCACTGTGGATTGTCTGTTCCAGACCCGATTATTTTCAAACAGACGTCATCTAGATGGAACACAACAAACAAACACACTTATTGTAGTCCATTCGAATATATAAGGCGAGCATATATGTAGTGCCTTTGCATTTGACAAATAACTGTTAAATCCTGTAACATATTAGGTCACCAAGTGGTCTCCGCAATTCGCTGTGTGGAGTTGCGTCCCCTTATCGTGCACGGATCCGCACGCCACGGGTTCTAATCCATGAATTATCAGCATCATACACGTTTCACCAAAACGGCCGTGATACAACTAAATACTACCACTACGCTGTACATAGTCGTGCCCGAGCAGATCGTGCCATATACCATGACAGATTAACCATAGTCATATGAAAGAATCGGTCTTTATCTTCTTTTGAGTAGTATATATAACTTAACTGTCTGTAAGGCTATTCGTTCACTAAACAAAAAGACACGCCAAGAACGCTTTGTCTTGTCCTTGCCGGAAATAAATATCTTAAAGACGCGATAACTTGTTTTTGTTGTTGTTGTTTTTCTGTATCAATGTGTTTAAATTCATCAGCAGTTTGTGGTTTTCATGTTTGCGCGGAGGCCAACGTGGTTTAGGGGTTACCGTGGAAACCTGCCAAATACGCGGACATCGTATATGTAGCATCATTAAACCAGGTGTAGGGCCGAGTGACTAATTGTCACTGTATACCGAGCTCCGGATCAGAGGAGTGTCCGAGCTCCGGGTCAGAGAAGTGTCCAATTATGGTCTCGGGTACCATAGATGTTGCCATGGATGCATGTTTTCTGTTGTTGAAAACTTTCTTTCATCGATTCGTTAAACAAGTACGTACGTTCCCGTATCCTTCAAACCCGAAGTACGTTTAAGATGTTTACCCCGGCCTCATTGGCCTACCACCCACCCCCTCAACTCACAGCCACAGGTACTCCATAGCGTGGGCTTCATACTCGATGCATGAGAACTCCGAAATCTTATTTAGTTCTTCAAAATCACCATCTGCGCCTTTCTGTCTTGCGTTTGGTGATGTCTCATAACAATATGCCAAGAACATTAGTGAGCACCTTTAGACAATGTTAAAGCCTGATCTTTAGACATATCGATAATCACGACGATCAAGCTAAACCGTCTGGTCATTACGCATTAATGATAAATTTGGGTAGTGAAGCTGAACTGACTCTTACAGCGCTCGTGAAGAACATGACGCCAATCCTGACGTCTGTGTGATGTCTCAGCAAATGTTGTTTTTTATCTCCTCGGCCCACGTAAAGGTAAATCGTCAAGGCAAACCCGCCACGTGAAGGTAAAACCACCGAGATGAAATGTCAAAGTAAAGCGTTAAGATAAATCGTCAAGATATATCGTCAAGGTAAAACGGTAAGGTAAATCGTCAAGGTAAAACGTTGAGGTAAATCGTCAAGGTAAAAAGTTGAGGTAGATCGTCAAGGTAAAACGTTAGGGTAAATCGTCAAGGTAAAACGGTGAGGTAAAACCGTCATGGTAAAACGGTAAGGTACGTCGTCAAGGTAAAAGGTTGAGGTAAAACAGTCAAGGTCAAACGTCAAGGTCAAACCGCCACGTGGAAACGTAAAGGTAAAACGTAGGCACGGCAAGAAAGCGTAGTAACATGAACCTCCTCCAATAGATAGCTAGAGTTGGCTGCAATATCCCTGTTTGATCACACATGATCACATTATACATGCTTACATAATATAAGATTACATTATACACCCTGACAGCAACAATCAGCGAATCCTACACGCACTTTTGCACAACAGAGACGTGTGATGAACTTGTTGATGCGCTATTTGAAGAAATACATAATAAACTACAGCGGTACTTCTGCGCCGGAAGTGGAGTGTAGAACGGGGAGACAACTCTGTCGATTTTTCCTTCTGGATTTCTAATAAATTTAGACCCCTAATTGGTAACGTGAGGGAACACTGTCTTGGCTGGGGGAACGAGCCTCTGTGTCCTGAAGAGTGCATCGTTGCATCGTATTTGTCCATCGATTGCAATATAAAAAGCAATAGTACCATTAATGCCAAACTACACTAACGATAGTACCAATAGACGAAATGAAATTAATGAATAATGTTAATCGTTAACCATTATAGATAAGATATACAGACGGTTTGAAGAGAAACGTGGTTATCCAGTCGGAACATTGGGATTCGTTTGTATCAGATACTAACTTCCTGACAACCGATTACCCTTTGTCATGGCGGCGCATTAGGCGTTGACATCTCGTATAATGCAAATAAACCTAGATTATACACATAAATGTACTCAATATATTTTCGCAAGACCTATACCGATGTTGCAACAGTAAAATAAATAGATAATAATAATAATAGCATCACAGCATCCTGAATTTCGCTAAAATCCATCTGCCAAATTCTCTAGAATTAATATCTTAATACTACACACATTGAGATATTACAACTGTAATTTCCTAAAATCTCTGTTGTTCAACATCTGTTCGAAAATCATTATTCCAAGTATTTCCAATTTTACTCCAGGAAGTTACTGTCGATGGGAGTTAGTTCTCCGCTTGAATTATGTGATGTGATGATATGCATGTACGTATCGTTAGGTAGGTTTATCAACGGTGAACACCACCGCTGGAGTGGAAGCTGCTGTCATAATGTAAGGGTGACGGGGCGTAAGGCCACCACTGATGAAGGAAATAACGTGACGCCGGCGCCTCTTATATCGGCTGTGTCTTCAACGGCTGACGCAGCCGAGGTGTGGCGCCCACTCGTGATGGCAAACGAGGCATGCAATATTACACGGTCTGCGAGGCTCAGTAAAGATATCTGCTTGGTGATAAAGGACCGTTACGTGTGATGCGCGACGAGTGTATATTTACAAAGGAAGCAAAGTGCTCTTATTTGAAACATCATTTGATATTTCATATGATGACTCAACCGTATCTTAATTATTGAACAGGTAATTAAAAATAGTTTTGTAGTTGTTATGTGTGAGAATATTCACATATGCCGCCCGTACTGCCGTGGTAGTTGGTACTTGAGGCTTGTAGTGTTAACAACACCGTGTCGGGAGCAGGGTTGTGGTCGATGTAAGATGTGACGTCACCAAGGTTGTTGGAGACGCACGTGTTCCCGTGTAGTCGTATTGGGCAGATTTCCTTTTGAATTGAAACTGTAGCTAGTGAGGATTTTGTTATCCATGTGTATGGAATCCTATAAAGGACATTGCCGTTTTCGCATCGCCGCACTTCGGTAAAAGTAACAATATTATTGCGAGCGAGCGAGTATAGGTTTACGCCGCTTTTAACAATATTCCAGCAATATCACGGCGGGGGACACCAGAAATGGGCTTCACACATTGTACCCATGTCGGGAATCGAACCCGGGTCTTCGGCGTGACGAGCGAACGCTTTAACTACAAGGCTACCCGACCGCCCCAACGCAACAATGCACAAATGGTAAAAAATGGCACATGTCAGGTTATTTTGAAAGGACACCGCAGCAATATCCCTTCTAGGATTCCATAGACATTTATGTTTTTGTAAATGCCGTTTATAGCCCAACAACATTCACATGTATATCTTATAAACACAACACAAAATGGCTAAACCAATAATTTCAACTTAGCACAGAGTCATATTGAAACTATACGACAAGGAACATGGACAGTAAGCGTGTTATAGAGGCCAAACCTCCAAACTAAAAGCAACGCAGAAACAGAGACTTCGTGATAACCTGTTATTGATAGAATGAACACTTGTTACGTCCACGTCATAATGACATATATATATAGGAGCTGTACGAGATGTAGATAGATTAGCGCTAAACAAGTGCTGGAGATAAGGCGTACTGCGTACCTGTTTTTCTGAAGACGTGGAGTGACTGTTCACATCACCATATATATGTCTCTAACAGGCTATATACATCAGGTAGTCCATTTCTTATTCTCCCTAACGGACTTACGGCTCCATTTAGCTACAGAATAACTCACAAAACACCATCTCCATTAAGCTCCCAAAGCAGAAAAGTACATTATGATAGAAAAGTAAATTAGGGTTATTTTTTTTTAACATATGAAAATACTTTATGTATGACTGTCCTTTCTGTACTTGGAACAACAAATAGAGGGGCCAGCTATGGGTATACTGTGAACTACCCACCAACACGGAGCCATCACCTCGGGAGACAAGCTATGCCTATGTTGTATACTATCCACCTACACGGCGCCATCACCTCGGGAGACAAGCTATGCCTATGTTGTATACTATCCACCTACACGGCGCCATCACCTCGGGAGACAAGCTATGCCTATGTTGTATACTATCCACCTACACGGCGCCATCACCTCGGGAGACAAGCTATGCCTATGTTGTATACTACCCACCTACACGGCGCCATCACCTCGGGAGACAAGCTATGCCTATGTTGTATACTATCCACCTACACGGCGCCATCACCTCGGGAGACAAGCTATGCCTATGTTGTATACTACCCACCTACACGGCGCCATCACCTCGGGAGACAAGCTATGCCTATGTTGTATACTATCCACCTACACGGCGCCATCACCTCGGGAGACAAGCTATGCCTATGTTGTATACTACCCACCTACACGGCGCCATCACCTCGGGAGACAAGCTATGCATATGTTGTATACTATCCACCTACACGGCGCCATCACCTCGGGAGACAAGCTATGCCTATGTTGTATACTACCCACCTACACGGCGCCATCACCTCGGGAGACTAGCTATGCATATGTTGTATACTACCCACCTACACGGCGCCATCACCTCGGGAGACAAGCTATGCCTATGTTGTATACTATCCACCTACACGGCGCCATCACCTCGGGAGACAAGCTATGCCTATGTTGTATACTACCCACCTACACGGCGCCATCACCTCGGGAGACAAGCTATGCCTATGTTGTATACTATCCACCTACACGGCGCCATCACCTCGGGAGACAAGCTATGCCTATGTTGTATACTACCCACCTACACGGCGCCATCACCTCGGGAGACTAGCTATGCATATGTTGTATACTACCCACCTACACGGCGCCATCACCTCGGGAGACAAGCTATGCCTATGTTGTATACTACCCACCTACACGGCGCCATCACCTCGGGAGACAAGCTATGCCTATGTTGTATACTACCCACCTACACGGAACCACCCACCCACCCACCCCCACCCCCCACCCCTAGAGACAAGCTGTGGTTACGTTGCATACTACCAAACTCAACGGAGCCGCACCCAGCCCCTCCCACACAATCACACCACCCCACCCCGAGAGACAAGCCGTGGCTATGTTGCATACTACCCACCTAGATAGAGCCAGTACCCCGAGAGACAAGCTGTGGCTATGTTGCATACTGCCCACCTAGATAGAGCCAGTACCCCAAGAGACAAGCTATGGCTAATTTGCACCCCGTGCCGTCGGTTTAGAACCCGTTTTCCGATACAGAATAAACATTGAGAGGACTAAAAACCTGCAATGCATTCTCATTATATTCTTAGTTATATGAGGCAGGTGTGTTTTACGAGAGACATCTTGCGAGAGCCTCGTTATATATTGACAAGTAAATCATCTACATTTGCGTGGCATCCCCTTTGATGTCACATTCAGAAACTGTTCTTCCCGACAGCGCCATCTGCTGGTATATTATTAATTAGCAAACATTATTGATAACCCACTAAACTACATGAATCATTAATCACAAGCTAATAAAAATTCCCTCCATGAAAGCAAACTTTGTTTTATCATAATGATTTACAGAAATCGTTAATATCATTCAAATACATATTGTTTAATTGCTCTGTATACCGAACGTGCACGATCTTTACATCTGCAGCGCTCTCTCACCAGCGGTTCACCATGACGTCATCGGACTAGTCGACCTTCACATTACATCCTTCACATCACAACCTTCACATCACAACCTTCACATCACAACCTTCACGAAAGTACAGCCACGCTGTCAAGTAATGTCCCGCTGTCAAGTAATGTCACGCTGTCAAGTACTGTCACGCTATCAAGTACTGTCACGCTATCAAGTACGGTCACGCTGTCAAGTACTGTCACGCTGTCAAGTACAGCCACGCTGTCAAGTAATGTCACACTGTCAAGTAATGTCACGCTGTCAAGTACAGCCACGCTGTCAAGTAATGTCACGCTGTCAAGTACTGTCACGCTGTCAAGTACTGTCACGCTGTCAAGTACAGCCACGCTGTCAAGTAATGTCACGCTGTCAAGTACTGTCACGCTGTCAAGTAATGTCACGCTGTCAAGTACTGTCACACTGTCAAGTACTGTCACGCTGTCAAGTAATGTCACGCTGTCAAGTACTGTCACGCTGTCAAGTACTGTCACGCTGTCAAGTAATGTCACGCTGTCACGTACTGTAATCACGGCTTAACAGACTAAAACCAGGTACAAAATACGTCATAGATAGTGCAGTTGTTTCTTGACAAATGACATTTTATTGTGATCTTATGTCTTAAAAGAATTGATACATTTCCTCTAGCAAGCGTGAAAATAACAACTTTATACGGTGACGAGCATGTTCACAAGTTGAGACAACTATACTTTATAAACCACGTGCACCAGCCTGTTATGCATCAGCGTAGGACGTGTTATATATCAGCGTAATGTACATCAGATTATGCATAAGGTATAAAACAATACTATCAGTCACATGTGGTCTGCCTGTACTGGTCCGGACTAATGCCGATGTTATGCCGCAGTGTAACATGGATACCCCACTAACACAGTCCTTATTTTATTCCCTTAATACCGTGTGACAGGCAGGGTAACGACAAGTACCATCTGTTGACGTCTTTTGATATGAATCGGGAATCGAACCACCGACTTTCCGCTCAACGGGCAGACGCTTTATCCAGGACCTCACGTTGGCGGTCTAAATCAGAGCTAAAAGTGATCATTTATTTTAAGAGGCTGGTAGAGACACAATGCATCTTATGTCACGTTGCATGTATGTCGTATAGGATTGATTCTGTTCAGATTTGATGGATCACGCTGGCACTACGCTTTGCTCAACCAAACTATCACTTCACACGCTTACGGAAATGATGGAAGACTAAATTCTCAATTCATTCTAATTATCTCAATTTAGATCTAATACAGACATTATTAAATCGATCTGCAATCATCTATGCAAATTTAAACCTAAGGGTAATGGGCCGAGGCCTATGGGTTTGCAAGCACTTTTCCAATTTGACTAAATGTGAAAATTCCTATGGAGAAAACAGCCATGTTAGAAACAGCTACAGGCTATTGACTTACTTTAGTTGCTGAGGCTGTGGCCTCAGTTTCCGCTTGGGGGCGACTTCTGAATGACACGACTGCACGAACAGACCACATGACTGACCAGAAAAATCCAGAGTAATTTCGACTCCATAAAAATAATGTGTCTGATTTTAGATTTCGTGTCAGAAAAAATGAACAATATGAACAATAACATTACGTAATGATCTCATTCTAAACCGACGTGAGTTGAGCGCGGTTATCTGTTCTTATTCTCACGTTGACATTGACCTTTGTTTGAAGCCGTTACTTTCTTTGTTGATTAGTAGTTCTTCAGTATAGGGCGGAATAATAATCCTACATTTCTCTTTCCCAAAGTGGCAAGGGATGTCAGTTAGGATGAAAAATGATGTGTGTGTGTGTGTGTGTGTGTGTGTGTGTGTGTGTGTGTGTGTGTGTGTGTGTGTGTGTGTGTGTGTGTGTGTGTGTGTGTGTGTGTGTGTGTGTGTGTGTTTGTTTGTTTGTTTGTTTGTTTGTGTGTGTGTGTGTGTGTGTGTGTGAATGCTTGTACGAGCCGGTTTTATAACTCCGAGCCAACCAGAACATGTTCAATTCCCTAAATGCCGAGCACCAGGCAGGGTATCAACAAGTACCATCTTTGAACCTATTTTCTTATGACGCGAGCGAGGATCGAACACCGACCTTCCGCTCTCCGAGCAGACACTCTATCCATTAGACCACGGAGGCGGTCCCTCCAAGAAAAGCGGTTTTCTACTTTTAACATAATCTGGCGGTTGTTTTTTGTACAAGCAGCCATGTTTCAATTACCAATATTCAAACCAATTCTCAGATTAAAATAATGCTGCTTGATACTGCCGTGTTTGCACACACCACAGCACTTTATTAATGAGCATGCACAGAAAAAGAACACTGGTCATGTTGAGGCATATCATCATGGCCCGTCAGGCGAACACGCATTGTCAACTATTTACATTGAAATCGACATTTATCTTTGGTAATAAAGTAAAGGCAACATTCGTTTTTGTTAGATACTCTTTTTACGAAACTGATATACTTTCTGGGGTATCTAATATCCCTTTCAATCAGCCAGATACCACGGACAATCCAGTTGCTTCATAAAATGTATCTGTAACAACTCGTGTGGTATCTCCATAAACTGTATTTGCCATGGGGACAAGGAGATCGTGGTTCAAATCAGCATCATCCTTTTCCTTTAATAGTCGGGATTATTGTTGCATTTGGTTTAATTACTTTTGAAGCGGAGTTGGCATACTGATATCCGGACGGTATGTCAGTGCAATGTTAAAAATAATATCAAGATTGTTATCTCTTGTTCGCGATGACACAAAATATTGAATTTGAAGTCCAAAGTTTGTGAACTATAGAATTTCATTTTGTTAATTATTCTTACAAGACGAATCAGGTATTAAGTGTACACTTGCAACAGTAAAGAAGCGCGTATTATGCATTTCTATACAAAATATATACTACTCAAAAGAAGTTAAGCATCACCTGATTCTTTCATATTACAATAGTTAATCTCTCATGCCATGACAGATTAACATTACCAATATGAAAGAATCGGGTGATCCTTAACTTCTTTTGAGTAGTATATATTAAAATTAAACCGTACCCTGTATTAATTGTTTGACTGAAGGCATTTGTTTTTGTTTAACATACTCGTCTTGGAATACAGAAAACGAAATTATCTTTTGACATGTTTGGTGACTTATGGGAATGTTGTATAACGTGTAAACTTAACAGGCACAGTACGCTATACACCTTGGGAGAATCATATAGAATGCATGAGCATGTTACACCTCTGGGGGCAAGGGTGGCCCAGTTGTCTAGGGCGCCGCATCGCGGGTTCAAATCCCGAGTCGTTGTGATTATGTTTTTAGGTTTGTCAGCACCCTACTCGTGCTCGTTGGTTTCACCAAAGTGGTAAACGTCTGAGACCTGCCTCACTCCGAGCTTTTTGCCCACAGTAAGCTGACACGGCGTGATATCGGAATACGGATCAAAACGGCGTTAAAAGCAACTGACGTTGTACATCTGAGTAGAACATGTTTCACATCTGAATAGAATACGTTGTCCATCTCAGAATAATATGTTATACATCTGAGTATAATGAACGTCAGTTCTGATATCTTGTACGTCATTATTTGGTACCTCGAATAAATTGTACGCCATTAAATTGGGTACGTGTATCGTTAAGTGTAGCCTGAGAACCATTTAACAACCAGCTGTAGCGCGAAAAAACTAGTTTCTTAAAAGGAGCGCTGCTATGACCGTATGGGTCCTCACAATGCCCTACAGTAACATGCTTTGTAGTTTGGTTACAGAAATACATTGGAATAATGTCATCATTAGATAGACAATTTGGGATATTATACCGAAATAAGTTTGTCAAAGTGACACTGCGTCTTATACATTTACTTAAAGTACAAGACAGCAAGATGACCGACACGATCAACGCGAAGGGAGAAATGCACTAGGTTTTAATGTCTTACTGAACTTTTGGCGATAAATATGTATATGTCATCATCGCTGAATTGCCCCATCATTTAGAGGGGATATGAAATATGTCACTGTCAAAAAGGCGTTGAAGTTCATTGCGATACTACAGCTGAATACTGATGACGGTCGGCCTAGGCGCGGCCCGGAGTCGATTGTTGCCTTCGTTTTGTTGACTAGGATGGGTCGTTGCGAAGATATTCTATCAAGGATATTCAGTTAAAAACATTACCTTTTCGAATGTTTCAAAAGCCCAGAGTAAGAGATTGAAGTATCTTACTGATAATTAACAACGGTGTATATATTTATTGAAGGAAACTCCAAGGGTGTTCGCCGAGAATGTTTAAGTTGTCCGTCAGTATTTACATCATTGCTAGCCTACAGTCCCGTGGGAAACGTAGGAACGTCAAATGTGTAGTTTCGCCGTCACCTGACCGGTCTCTCGTCCAATGGTAATTCCGTATAACTTGTAAAGTTAACAAAACAGAATTACTACGCTATATATCTGGGTAGAATACGTGATACACCTGATAGATACACTTGATACGTCTTGGTAGAACAGGCACTTCATATGAGTAGGATACGTTTTGATAAAGAATATTCCACTCCAAAACTAACTTTTCACCATCTATTAAGTAAATACACGTTATACATGTGGGTAGAATGCGTTAAGCAGTTCGGTAGAATACGGTATATACATATGATACCACAGCAGATCCTTGGATGCAAAATATTATATCTTTTATTTGAGGGTACATGAGTGTTATTACCAGGACCGATGGCCAATGTGTCGCCTGCTGCTGGCGGCGTTATCCGCCTGACAGTCGGACACATTTAACGTCAACTAGCGTCTCTCATTCCACAGATGAAAGTCCCATTGCTACTCCCGACTAATGAAGGGAAGGCAATTCATATCACTGTCTCCACTATTGCATTTCATTTACTCTCATACCTTATCCTTATTGATCAATTTCGGTGCATATTGTGTGGCGACAAGTATGCTACAATATTTTAATCTGTGCTCCCTTTGTGGCGGGCTGGGTCCCTATCAATCCCGGCAAAATATGCAGCAAGTGTTCAAACAAAGACTACAACCACAGCCCACGTAAGAATGCAGCCGGCAATTCCACTAGTTAATAAAGTTGTTTCAAGGGGACGGTATTGTACGAGCATCTCGCAATTAATTAAGACAGACCGCGACGCACATTACTGGGAATAAGTCATTGAGTTTGAACAAAAGCCAGATTGAAGTTGTTGTGGGTCGATATTATGTATCGATATCCGAGGCGTTACATGTATTTCCTCTAATTAATGCTCTCCTTATATGCAGATGCACAATGGCAACGTTGTAATCGGCGGGCAGTACACCTCCTGTTCCGACCTGGGGGCTATCGGTGACAACCACCGTCACGCTTTCCGTGACACCACCCCTTAGACGCGACATGTTTACTTTCACAGATGAATATGAACGAAAACGAATGGGGTTTCATTCAGATCGTAATATAAATGCTGTTTTGGGATATTGACTAATACACCACGCACAAGAACAATAGGGATTTCATGGTAATTGTAGATTACAAAATGGAAGAAACGCTACAGTTTCACGTTTACAGACGGTATCAAGTGAAAGAAGTATTTTGGTCAGCTTGTTAGTGCAATACAATGCACGCAGATCAAGCTTCATCTATCATTGAAATGTATATGGCTATGCTGAAGAAATGTAGGAAGTGAATTCAGACTGTGGGTAACATGTCTCGATTTGTCAGTGTAGGTCCAGAAACACGGACTTCCTGTGTACCCATGTCTGTATGTCTGAGAGAGAGAGAGAAAGAGAGAGAGGAAGCGCGACAGAGCGAGAGAAAAAGAGGGAGAGAGGGGGTAGAGAGAGAGGGGGAGAGATAGAGAGGGAAGAAAGAAGGATATATAGAGAGAGAAAGGGGAGAGTGAGAGAGACAGAGAGGGGGGTCAGAGTGAAGGGGAGAAAGGGGGAGAGAAACCTCTCCTAAACACGTATACAGTATAGAAGTTCTAATGCCATGCACGTATGCAGCTTATATGGTATACTTCCATGCACGTATAAAGAATAAAGTGGTATTATTCCATGCACGTTTACAGAATATATGATATACATGGCTGCTTTATACACATATATATTGCAAGCCCCACTGGCAACAATTAAAACAGTCCGTTCTGCTGCCTGTCAATGCGCATCACGGCGACCGCCAAACGTTTGTTGGAATACTTGTGCTTCTCTTTCAAATATAATGTATCTAACTGGTTAAAGGTTCTGTTGCTATGAGAGCGACATGGGTTTCTAGGAATAAATCAAAATCGAAAAATTATCATTAGAAGCTGTAGAGAAATGCCAAGTTTAGCTGCGGGGTGTTTGGGCAAGATGAGGACGGATCCGACTGGAGGTAACCTCATCATGCATAGCATCAGATCCCCCTGAGCTGTTTCCACAGTCGGGGGCAGCCCGTTATTGCTCTCGGTGACAACTGTCTGTCAACTGGAGGACCAAATAGGAGAGAAGGAGATGAGTGTAATGTGTCTCTCACTAGGAACCAGGCCCCTGTTCGAGGCAATACTCTCTCCTACTGACGCATAAGCGATAGTTTAGTGGAAGCGGTAATAATATAGCATAAAGGTTATTATGTCATAATTGCCTCTATCTGAACGCATGGCAAGAGACTCCGCAGCTTAGCGCAACAAGCGTGAAACACTTTATGAAGGCCATTAGGACGCTCTGGAATCCCTACATGGTCCAGTCGCAGCAAATTGTTTCAAGCTAATATGACAGAACAGGGTCGATTACAGGGAGACATTCACACGTGCAGGTGCGAGAAACAAGGAGATAGGTGAAGACCAAAGTAAGTTATCCAAGCAATCGTTTACCACTAATCCACCAAGAGGAATTGTCGGAACAAAACCCTACAGATACAATCATAAACAGACAGGATAATAAATTACTTTAGGGGCCGTTCATTTGAAGACAAAGTAAAATATGGCCTTTTTGGCCCTTGTGATCTTCATATTGAAGACATGGGGAAACTCTATACAAACCATTATGATGATTATCAGACCTAAGAAGAAAGTATATACCAGAACGCTATCTGTCCAATTATCCTATACCTGTTTTTATTTCTCTTTTTTCTTCAAAAGATGCTGCTGTCATATTTAAACTGGCTATATATTTTAAAAGTGCAATTTCCCCCAGAAACAAATTGTTAAACAAGAATATATAAAAATATGTAAACTACTTATTTGTAACTCTCTTGTATGTGGGCCGGAGGCCTTACATGCAATAAATATCCTTAACTTTGACTTTGACATGAGAAATAAAGGAAGATTTTTTACCGAGATCTCCGGCGAACATTGATCTATCTACTTACGATATGGATGGCGTCTGTGCTTCGCGGAAAAATTGCAGTTCTGGCAAATTATTTATTTGGCAAATATTGTCACCTTCGACCCAAGAGAATGTTACGTCCGTGTAGGGACATCCATTACGCAATCAATTGCTTCCAGACTAAATTTGATCAAACAAAACTAAAGAAGAGGACATGTTTGATGCATTGATACTAACTCCAGTTTGACGTTAAATATATTATTGAAATAGATCATTACGTCCATGGCGTATGTCACGTTTTATGGAGCTTGGATAATTCCCTGTCCTCATCCCTTTGTTCACTAGGAACACCGAAGATGTGCTCCGGGCAGAGGATTTCCAAAACGTCCTTGACATTCGATTAAGATGAGCGCAGTTGGTTATAACATGTGTCCTTGAAGGATGCGTTTCATCATAACACGACGGCGCTGACTGTTGTTCGAGCTATCAACCATTAGGTTTAATATCCCAGATTCGACTATTTGCAGTATATCGTGATTATTCTGGAACGTTGCTTGCTGACTGACTCACTCACCAAAACACCCATCCAAACAGACACACACACTCACTCACTCACTCACTCGCCCAAACACTCACTCATCCACTTGCGGTTATTACTGCTAAACAAACAAACCCCCTTTGTAAAAGTGAGTTGCGGTTATTACTGCTAAGCCACCATACCCCCTTTGTAAAATTTAGTTGCGGTTATTACTGCTAAGCCAACATATCCCCTTTGTAAAAGTGAGTTGCGGTTATTACTGCTAAGCCAACATATCCCCTCAGTAGAAATGAGTTGCGGTTATTACTGCTAAGCCACCATATCCCCTCAGTAGAAATGAGTTGCGGTTAGTGCTGCTAAGCCACCATATCCCCTCAGTAGAAATGAGTTGCGGTTATTACTGCTAAGCCACCATACCCCCTTAGTACAAATGAGTTGCGGTTATTGCTGCTAAGCCACCATACCCCCCTTAGTAAACGTGAGTTGTGCCAAGAACGGGTTTCTCTGGGTACCTAAAAGGGAATGAAACCAAGCGACGGCATCACCCATCGGGCTGCACAACACACCCCAAGTGATGTCAGAAACATAAGCCTGCACTTGACGCCAGCAGATGAAGTAATGGTTTTAACCCGCTCAACGCGAGCGACACGGAGTCATCCATCACTTTCACATCCGTTCCGAAACAAATATCTATCAAGTGTAAATTGTTCAGACCAATTTAAAACATTTGGCCTCAGCGGGGCCTCTCTGTAATGAAATCTTTTTGCCACTCCAGCTGCCGCCTTTGCTGATCAACTGCAGAAAAAAGCGTTGTGTTTTGATGCTGAACGTCCGTGAATAGGCAAATATCTCGTTTTGCAAGCATTTCCGTCTGTACTCGTTAACGCCGGTAATCTTCCCAATAAGAAGTTTCAACAGTCACCGACTTGAATGTAATTCTGTAGTTTTTCCGGCATCCTCGGACACTAAATTGTACAACTGATATAATTATTCTGTTCTTGTAAACAAAATGACAATACTATTTCTTCCCGTAAATGCTGTTAGGGAAAAAGCCGCGTCAGTGTTCCTCTTGCTCTTTGTACAAATGTACTCCATCGAACTCTTCTCAGTGTTCGTAACTAATGAATGAAATCTCATTGAATTATGCTCGATCTAATCTTGGATCTTCCGTTTTAGGGAAAAATCGCTTTGGTAATAGTTTCGCGTGAAAAGGATTCAATTTGATATCCCTCCATTACGAACAACGAAAAACTTTTTAATCGACAGCGCGATTTTTAACAGAGCTTTAATCTATCATAATTTCTCAAACTGAATAGATTTTGTGAAACCAGTTGGACAGAAACACAAGCAAGGTAGAGGGGGTGACACTACTGTTTCTACTCTAGTACCGCCATGACGACAGCGAAAGATACTCTACTTTTCTACTCTAGTGCCGCCATGACGACAGTGATAGAGACACTACTGTTTCTTCTCTAGTACCGCCATGGCGACAGTGATAGTCACAACTGTTTCTACTCTAGTACCGCCATGACGACAGTGATAGAGACACTACTGTTTCTACTCTAGTGCCGCCATGACGACAGTGATAGACACAACTGTTTCTACTCTAGTACCGCCATGACGGCAGTGATAGAGACACTACTGTTTCTACTCTAGTACCGCCATGACGACAGTGAGAGAGACACCACTGTTTCTACTCTGGTACCGCCATGACGACAGTGAGAGAGACACTTCTGTTTCTACTCTAGCACCGCCAAGATGACAGTGAGAGAGACACTACTGTTTCTACTCTAGCACCGCCAAGACGACAGTGAGAGAGACACCACTGTTTCTACTCTGGTACCGCCATGACGACAGTGAGAGAGACACTTCTGTTTCTACTCTAGCACCGCCAAGATGACAGTGAGAGAGACACTACTGTTTCTACTCTTGTACCGGTACCGCCATGACGACAGTGAGAGAGACACCACTGTTTCTACTCTAGCACCGCCAAGACGACAGTGAGAGAGACACTACTGTTTCTACTCTAGCACCGCCATGACGGCAGTGATAGAGACACTACTGTTTCTACTCTGGTACCGCCATGACGACAGTGAGAGAGACACCACTGTTTCTACTCTAGCACCGCCAAGACGGCAGTGATAGAGACACTACTGTTTCTACTCTAGCACCGCCATGACGACAGTGAGAGAGACACTACTGTTTCTACTCTAGCACCGCCATGACGACAGTGAGAGAGACACTACTGTTTCTACTCTTGTACCGCCATGACGACAGTGAGAGAGACACTACTGTTTCTACTCTAGCACCGCCAAGACGACAGTGAGAGAGACACTACTGTTTCTACTCTAGCACCGCCAAGACGACAGTGAGAGAGACACTACTGTTTCTACTCTAGCACCACCATGACGACAGTGAGAGACACTACTGTTTCTACTCTAGCACCGCCATGACGACAGTGAGAGAGACACTACCGCATATACTTTTGTACCGCCATGACGACAGTGAGAGAGACACTTCTGTTTCTACTATAGTACCGCCATGACGACAGTGAGAGAGACACTTCTGTTTCTACTCTAGTACCGCCATGACGGCATTGAGAGACACTTCTGTTTCTACTCTAGTACCGCTATGACGACAGTGAGAGACACACTGCTGTTTCTACTCTAGTACCGCCATGACGACAGTGAGAGACACACTTCTGTTTCTACTCTAGTACCGCCATGACGACAGTGAGATACACTTCTGTTTCTACTCTAGTACCGCCATGACGACAGTGAGAGACACTTCTGTTTCTACTCTAGTACCGCCATGACGACAGTGAGAAACACACTGCTGTTTCTACTTTAGACTACTACTGTTTCTATATCCGCTACCACTGCCATCAGGTGTAATACCACAGATAACATTCCTACCATACTTAGTCTAATTAACCTGTGAAAGGCTTATGAATCTAATCTATCAATCAGTCCCTCGTATTGCTGCAGTTTCATGGCCTTATGGGATGTTCCACGCATTTAACCCGAATCAATACAATCTAAAGAACAATCCTATCTCATTGGCTATTATAGTCAATTTTCAGTGGATATTATATCGGCAAATTGCGTTTCCAGCGGCGAAATCCCAGAGTGAATCACGGTGACACATATACAGTGAGTGAGTGAGTGAGTGAGTGAGTGAGCGGTGACTTGTACGATCACTTTTTTCTATAGTTATTCATCAATACATGCTTTGACACTCCTTGTTTTAATCGGCTCTCTTTTTAGCAGTGATTTCTTGTCGCTATGGAAATAGTTGGTTTTCTCGCTTTTTAGTCAAACTACAGACCTTGACCATGAATCTGACAGTGGGGTGTCAGCAGGTACATGTAGAGCTGTTACTGCCGAAAGGGTAACCAAAATGGTTAGATTGAGTGAGTTCAATGCCACTTTGGCCAGGATTTCAGTCACACCACGGCATGTTTTTTGTGGGAGGGAACGCCCGAAGTACAGCAGGTCGTTGACCACTTTGGTGAAACCCTGGAACCCAGGTATGTGCTGACTCACCTGGAAACAGAGTCGGGGATCGAACCCATGTTCACGGGTTCCTGGCACGGCTAAGGGACGCAACTCTGCACAAAGCGAATTGTGACACCTTGGTCTCACCGTATCCTCCAAGATGCTAAGAATCCTAAGAGTGTCATGACCCAACGCTCCAATGAGCCGACATAACTCGGTGGTAGATTGCTGCTAACTGTGTGGGAGAATTCACGGAGAAAGTGTCAAAACCCGAATGGTATTGCAGCGAAATTAAAAGGATTGATAGAAATTATCCTTATCATACATCACACGCCTGTGATGAAAGATGAGTCTGAATGCACCGCATCTTCCGTCAGTACTTCCATCGAGGGGGACTATCCTGCCATCCGGGGAGCGTACGGGATTATCCGCGTTACTGCCTGTAGCTGCATCTATTATAGTAATCCATACCGACACCGATAGGAACTGCCTGGTGTAACGAATCTCTTTGATATCGCGAACATGATCAGTTTAAGAGTGCAAGGATCTATGGATCTGCCCGCTTAGTTTCCTAACAACTAAAACATACATATCTTCATCTCCTGGAAAGTAACACATTACGGGAACTATGTTTTCATGACGTATCGTGACGTGTTGATCACAGGTATAGGGCCGTAGGGATATCCGGGTATTCAAGTATTTATGACAAAAAGCCAAAACACGAACCTGTAAATGTCAGACGAGACGTAATAATTATGAACGTTCAAATCCATGATTCATATGACCCTTTCGTCGATCCCTAAATACTTTGCAAATCAAAGCTAACCCAATGTATACCCAATCATCCTCGATGTCTGTCACAATGTATTTCGCTCCCCATCCTTCCGCAACATTAAGGCACAATTAGAAACTTTACCCTGTGTGATCTCTTCTTTCGATGTTAACAAATTCAAAGATGCAGAGTTTCGAGTTTAGCAATTCGAAAATATAACGATAATATAAAGACGTATTTGATCTTTTTAGTTCAGGGTTAGTTATACACACATGGTAAGAGCTCTCGGCGATTCCCTTCTGCTATTTACCTCAACTGGCATTGTCGTCGATGCTATAAGCAAATCCGATAAATATGCAAATGATGTACCCTCGGGGTGCTGTCTCTGGTTGCTCGGAAGGCTACTGGTACATGCGCCAATACGTTGTAGATAGATGTTTCTCGATGTGTACACAGACATGGCATCAAATACTTTTTATTGAAAATGGGACATGTGGATGTAGTAGTATATTCATAAAAAAATTAAATACTATAAAATAAAAATACTATATTTCTACAGCTTTTTCATTCAGAGACATTACGTCTTACGCATCTATTATTGAAGGGATAGCGTTGCATGATAAAGAAAAACTTTCTCATAATAATTGTGCACGTTTCCTTTGACTTACATTATTTATTGTTACTGCAAGGCTACATCTGCATTCCTTGCTTGAAGTGCTCATGTTCAACTTAGATTAAATGTATCAGTACTCTTTCAAGAAATAGAAATAATAGTTAGCTTCGATACCAACATACTGACAACTCCATACAACCTTGCACTGACAGATCCATACACCCATTGACAGATCCGGACAGCCTTACACTGACAGATCCACACACACACACACACTGACAGATCCATACACACACACTGACAGATCCATATACCCACACACTGACAGATCCATACAATCACACACTGACAGATCCATACACACACACTGACAGATCCATACAATCACACACTGACAGATCCATACACCCACACACTGACAGATCCATACAATCACACACTGACAGATCCATACACACATACTGACAGATCCATACACCCACACACTGACAGATCCATACACACACACTGACAGATCAATACACCCCCACACTGACAGATCCATACACACACACTGACAGATCCATACACACACACTGACAGATCCATACACACACTGACAGATCCATACACACACACTGACAGTTCCATACACCCCCACACTGACAGATCCATACACACACACTGACAGATCCATACACACACACTGAGAGATCCATACACACACTGACAGATCCATACACACACTGACAGTTCCATACACCCACACACTGACAGTTCCATACAATCACACACTGACAGATCCATACACACACTGACAGTTCAATACACCCACACACTGACAGTTCAATACACCCACACACTGACAGATCCATACAATCACACACTGACAGATCCATACACACTGACAGTTCCATACAATCACACACTGACAGTTCCATGCACCCACACACTGACGGATCCATACACCCACGCACACACTGACAGATCCATACACACACACTGACAGATCCATACACACACTGACAGATCCACATGTCCACACACTGACAGATCCATACACCCACACACTGACAGATCCATACAATCACACACTGACAGATCCATACACACACTGACAGTTCCATACAATCACACACTGACAGATCCATGCAGATCCCAAACCCTAAGCTCCAATGGTACGAAAAGTTCTCAATCTAACTCCGAACGATGTACAGTACACCTGTAACTGTTTGTATGTGTAAGTACAATACTTCCAAGTCTGCAAGCATCAGGGTGACTAGGTATTCCCTGTTGATAAACATGGATAACGTCTTCTTCGCAGAAATCAGAGATCGTTCCATCATCTGGCAAGGTGACGTCTTCGGTTTTCAGAGATTCCAATGGACTGGTTGTCTAGCTCCCGAACGGTCAGACTATTAGTGGTCAATATTATGTCAACATGCTTTGGCAACTGCGTGAGAATACTGGGGCAAATCCTCGCGAAAAAACTGATGGTACGGTTTTTTCCACCAGGACATGTTCGTTGTTGTCATGGCTGCGACCCAAAACTGAGCAAATTAAACATTCAGATTTGGCACCGCCCATCGTTTCCAAAACTTCCTGTGAACATTATGCAGCATGACGTTTTACACCACCAGGAGTACGTCTTCTACACCAGTGGGGTCCAAGCACTCCAGCATTGTTGGCAGAAGCGTGTGGACCTCGACGGGGATTTTGTTGAAAGACAGCAACAGCAACCATCTCCATCAGGCCGTAATAGTTACTTGATAAGCATTAATGCGTGTTATATGCGTATTTACGTCCAAAGGTGACCCGATTCAAACAATGCCGATCGGCAGCTGTGTCTTGAGTGGATAATCAGATAGACAGTTATGTAAGATATAACTGGGTTCAACTTGGAATATATATTATTTCCATTTTGGGCCGAAAATCTTCTATACGGTTACTAATTATTAGAATAGATTTAGGTTAATTAATCCGCGTCTGAAGTGTCCTTATTTGCATTTAGGCAGAACATATACGGTTACTGAACACATGAATAGATTAAGGTTAATTAATCCCGTCGACTTTTACCAAAGACGTGGGTGTGGGGCTCATATTGTGGTCATGGATGTCACCGGAGTGGACTGGGGATGTATCAGCCAGTCTTCTTTCTGAATGAGGCCTTGGCGATATCGGATACTTGGGGAAGTCACACCTGGGTAAATGAGCTGGGGTATGCATATGCTGACGGCTATTAGCAATCAATGAGACAAGCAAGCTTGTTATCCTGAACTCCTATTGTTGGAGAACTTCCTTTTCAGCCAGATGTTATTGTTGTTGGCGTGTCCGCCTGGGTGCTCAGGTGGTGCGGCCCCACCCACTGCACAGCCAATCACATGCCAATCACGTCGCCCAATTGTTTATTTCACATCAATAGAATATAAGACGTCAACGCCAGAGATGAACCGTCGCGATTAACAGATTCCATGGGGCGTAAAAGACAAAATAGCGGTGAAAATTATATGAATAGATCACCATAATTAATGACACCAAGTGTCCGCGAAAAGGATAAGAGTGTCCAAATGTACACTCACCCTCTACTCACACAATTTGTATAAAAAAAAGTGTTTGTTTGTTACCTGAAGACTAATTGACTCCTCTTTTCAGAAGAAATTCCCAAACCTCGTATAAACGCTTCCCTGACACCTGTCCTTATAGACCATAACGCATTCAGCGCGGGTTATAACACATTAAACATATATTATACACATCAGCGTCGGCTATAACACGTTCAACGGTGGTCATAGGACATTCACCGTAGACTACAACACGTCAGCGTCGGCTATAACACGTTCAACGGTGGTCATAGGACATTCACCGTAGACTACAACACATCAACGTCGGCTATAACACGTTCAACGGTGGTCATAGGACATTCACCGTAGACTACAACACGTCAACGTCAGCTATATCACGTTCAACGGTGGTCATAAGACATTCACCGTAGACTACAACACATCAACGTCGGCTATATCACGTTCAACGGTGGTCATAAGACATTCACCGTAGACTACAACACATCAGCGTCGGCTATATCACGCTCGGTGGTGATTACAACACGTTTAATGTTTCCAATAAGACAAATTGTGACTGTAACATGTTTATCGTGATATATAATGTCTGTTGGAGGCTTTATAGACAACTATGCTTGTCTTAAGAGACGACTAACGGGATCAGGTGGTCAGGCTCGCTCAATTGGTTAATGCATGTCATCGTATCCTAATTGCCTGGATCGATGCTCATGAAGTCAATCACTTGAGTGTCTCGTCCAGACTTGATTTTTACAGACCGCCGTCATATAGCTGTCCATTTTGCTGAGTGCGGCGTTAAACAACAAACAAACAAACAAACAAAGAACGTTCGGCGCAGATATTAATTAGATTTAGGTTGTCAACCCTTTAAAAAAGAGTTAGGAAAACATTGATATAACTGGTGTAGAGAAGAGGATAACATGCATTATTCGAGTTAAACAAACTTCGATATGTATCCAGGTTCTTGATGAGAATCGACTCCATCAGTGTAGCGTAATATAATCTTAAACCTACCTTCTCTCCCACGTGCACTTAGTGCCACGTGCAGCAATACACATAATAAACATAATCACTGTGTGCGTCCTAGACCCACAATACAGAGCGAATACAATGTAGACCCGTGAAGATCCGGGATAGAATAGGGCTTCAGCAACCCATGCTTGCCGTTAAAGGCGACTATGCTTGTCGTAAGAGGCGACTAACGGGATCGGGTGGTTACGCTCGCTGACTTGGTTGATGCATGTCATCGTATCTCAATTGCGTGGATCGATGCTCATGATATCAATCACTAGATTGTCTGGTCCAGACTCGATTATTTACAGACCGCTGTCATATAGCTGGAATATTGCTGAGTGCCGCGTTAAACAACAAACAAACGAATACAATGTACTTTCGCCATTACTGAAGCCACATGAGAACATCTACAGCGCTTGCAGATGAATACTCTGATATCCTATATTCAGCCCAAACTTGAGCTGACTCTGTTTCTTATTAGCATCAGTGAAAAGGAAATAACATACGTGATTTACTGGAAGCCACGGGCATATCGAATAATTGTTCATTACATGCCTCAAGATATAATTCATATTTGGGGATTTAGTTGAATACAGAAGATGTAGACACGTGGTGTTGGTTGAAGCACAGACGGCACATAAAAAAATGAGAGAAATTTTGAAATTGTCAAATATTGTCCTTTGTCATTTGATATGTGCACAGCTAATCGGCTTCAGTGTTCGGCTATTTTCCTTTGTCCAAATATTTGATGCTTGTTACAGTCTCTGGCTGACAGCTCCGGTCAGCCCACGCAGTGATGTTTCAGGCACTGTCGTCTGAGGCGCAGCAATTCAGAGTTACGTCCCTTTGGTGTGTTATGATCCAATGATCTTGGTCTCTAGTTTCAGATTCACGAAACAGTTTTCGGGGATTTCACAAACGTTAAATATCTAAGACCTGCAACACTTCTGCATTTCCTCCAAAATGAAGCTTACATACAGTGATAACACTTAAATACTGTTCAAAGCATCGTAAAAGCTGGTTGATTGATTGTTTGTTGTTTAACGCCGCACTCGGCAATATTCCAGCTATATGACGGCGGTCTGTAAATAATCGAGTCTAGACCAGACAATCTAGTGATTGATATCATGAGCATCGATACGATGACATGCATCAACCAAGTCAGCGAGCTTGACCACCCGATCCCGTTTGTCGCCTCTTACGACAAGCATAGTCGTCTTTAACGGCAAGCATGGGTTGCTGAAGACCTATTCTACCCCGGATCTTCACGGGTACATTCTATTTAAAAATACACTTGTCATGTTATGAGAATCGTTTTTGTCAGTTCCCCTGTCCAAGCTGATCGCATTGTTGATCACCATTTTCTGTGTATTCTGTATTGCTGCCAATTCAATCTCCTTCACAGCCGATCTTGCTAAATTGGCATCAAAGAACGTGGGTGCGTCATCACCACTGCTTCGACGGGTCGTAATCCTCGTAACGACTCCGCACGCGTAACGAAACGAGGTCGGACGATTTGTTTCGGACGAGAGGGGTGTGAGCCTCAGTTTGCGGTTTTGCATCGTCGGGCATAAACGCGTTCGTGGCCCACGTGATCTTTGTCGGTTTGTGCCCCTCTGCGGCCAATAGACCGCCTCGGGCGTTGAAATTCCTTATCGCCTTTCAGTCGGGCTCTATCCAATACATAAAAAGAGAGAGTGAAAGAAAAAAGACCCGCCGTCCTTAATGTCACTAAAGTTGCAGATACTAGATAGCTAAATCCCTCGGTTACGTGATGGCCCTATCATCTAAGGCGCCGCAATATTTTCTCTGTGCAGTTGCGTCCCTTGGGCACGCCAGAAACCCACGATCGTTGGATTCGAATACCGGTTTATCAATTTTGAGGGGGCACGCATGGTCCAGTCGTCTAAGGCCCCGCAATTCTCTGTGCAGAGTTGCGTCGCTATGACACGCCAGACACCTACGATCGATTGTGTTTCTTGATTTTTTCAGCACCACTGTGCTCGTGCGTTTCACCAAAGTGGTAAACGTCTCAGACCTGTATAACGTCAGGCTTTCCTCCCACATTAGCTGACACGCCGTAATATAACTGAAATGCGGTTCAAAGCGGCATTAAACCTAACTCACTCACTATTCAGTCATGCCGATGTTCTTAGCCTGACAGTCGCTCCGAAGAACATAACATAATGGCCGTGAGCAATGTAGGAAGATTTGTTTTTTTTAACGCCGCACTCGGCACAATATTCCAGCTACATAACAGCTGTCTGTTAATACTCGAGTCTGGACTCGACAATCCAGTGATTGACATCATGAGCATCGATCTACGCAATCGGGATACGATGACCGCATCAACCAATTTAGCAAGCCTGACCACCCGATCCCAGTCGCCTCCTACGACAAGCATAGTCGCCTTTAACGGCATGGCTTGCTGAAGACCTATTCTACCCCGGATCTTCACGGATCTACATTGTATTCGCTTTGTATTGCACGGACGGATACAGAGGGGGGGGGGGGGGGGGGGGGGGGGGGGGGGGGGTGCGCACCGCCCCCCCCCCCCCCCCCCCCTTTTTTTTAATTTCGAAAAAAATCTTTATTTCTGTATAAATTACCACCAAAGACAGTAAATAGATCTTAATTGTGCACCCCCCCTTTTCAAAAAAGCTGTATCCGCCCATGTATTGTGTACATGTGTCACGTGTGTCTAGGCCAACGTGACAGCCATACTGAAAAGTGTTTGCTGACGTAAATACATCTCCAATAATAATTTACACATTTATACCAAAGTTTATTTCGTTTCCCAATGACATTCTACGCATTCGACCCAAAACAGTGTTTGCCTGGATACAACACTTGAGTCTAATCTTGCTTTAAAATTTCCATGACATTCAATTACTTGTATCGCCAAATTCTTAATCCCTCAGAGAGCCTAATCTTTAAAATATTAATGTTTATTTGCATAATGTATGAAATATTAGCAGAAGTACGACGTGACATATAGACACGGCTTCTGTTCTCCACACCGGGTTTAAGGCTGCAGAAATCTGATCTCGACTTGAAAAATTATCTCTTACTGTAGAAGTGTTATATTGAATTAAACATTCCTGTTATCGAAAACCTGACATTAACTTGCAGAAGGCTATTAGCGGCATTCATTAAGCATGTATATATCTCTGTCTGTCCCAACATACACGATCATACTGAGAAACACCTGCGTGCTGCAAATTGTAAAGGTACGTAAATGTCGACAATGCCACTGAGTGGATTTGATTGTTTTGTTTGTTGTTTTACGCCGCACTCATCAATATTCCAGCAATATGACGGCGGTCTGTAAATAATCGAGTCTGGACAGACAATCCAGTGATTGACATCATGAGCATCGATCCACGCAATTGGGATACGATGACATGCATCAACCAAGTCAGCAAACCTGACCACCCGATCCCGTTAGTCGCCTTACAAGTATTGGTTGCTGAAGACTTATTCTACCCCGGATCTTCACGGGTTGCGAGCGTGTGGAACCCATGTTACTAACTACAGTACGGAATGAACAACACCCGATTCGTTATATTACCATAGCTAACCTGTCCTGGCTGCTGGTTTTCCAACACACAATCTTCCAAGTAAACAGTAAATATATCCCCAAATGTTAAATCAACAGACGTCTACTATTACCATTTGGATAGGATACAAGCTGTGGAGCTATTATCCAAGAAAGGTTTTCCTGTGAAGTATCCCTGTTAAACGTTGAACGTTTCACGCACGCGTTTTCGTAGCATCAGATGTCAAGATTGATAAATAAAAAACTCGATCAAGTAATATGAAATTATAACTTTTCGAATAAAGTTTTGGATATACCAGACATCAAACTATTTTTTTTAAATTTACATAAAACGATATTTGGATATGTGCCAAATATATTCAAGTTTTCGAGATGACACATCTCAAACTTAGAGTAATCTTTGAGGCAGTCAGACAATCACTGACTCAACTATGTGTAAAGTTGCCAAATAATCTGCTCGTTCAAGAGTTGGGTGCTTAAAAATGATGATTGACGTTGAGATTCCTAGCCCTACGCACTTAGACACTGAGCACAGCTTCCCTACAATGCAGTCGGGGCTGCTCGTATTTATTTGCCCTGCGGCAGGAAAGAAAATATATGTAAGGTTCATATTCCTAGACACTGTCACATCAATAATGTAGTGGGTAAGCTTTCTCGCCTTAAGTCACTGTTAAACTTGATGTATTCAGACGTATAATGTTCTTCAATGCTACTCTAAAAAATGAAATTGCGATCAGTGATGATGACAAATGGATTTTTCGCCAAATAAATTTACATTAATATATGTACTTCGTATACCTTACAGACACTGACAGATTTGAGTATTATATACGCATATTACTGCTTCCGTGGGGGTACGTAGGGGGTATACAGTCTGTCTGGTGATCGGAAGGCAGGGGCGATGCCGTCACCGTGGTAACGGTGGTGCTTGTTGTTACCCTGTCTGGCACTCGGCATTAAGGGGAGATAACTAGGACTGTCGGCTCGCAGTCAGTATACAGTATGAGTGGTAAATTCATGTTAAACGTCTGCATGGTATTTCAGTGAGCTGGCAATATAAAACCGGCATACATCCGGGCTAATACAAACAGCCACACATGGGAATTCACGTCTCCGTATACGTGAGTTTATTTTGAACGCACCGAAACTCCATTTCACCTTACCTCATGAGTGGTATGTGACCTAATGTACATTTAACTACAGTCAACTACGGTTATAACGAACACGCTTATAACGAACTGACGGATATAACGAACTTACTTTTTTGTCCCTAAAATTTGCTGTAGTTATGCTGTATATATGCCTATAACGAACTACGATTATAACGAACTAAAATTAGTGGCCCCTTTGGGTTCGTTATAACCGTAGTTACTGTATACAGAATTAGGTACGATGAAGGTAATGGTTGACAGTATGGGTTGGTTTGGAGTGCGGTCTTTTGTAGCAATATTCCAGCACACTCACCGCAAGGGCCGACATGGGTACAATGTGTGAAGCCCATTTCTGGTGTCCCCCGCCGTGATATTGCTGGAATATTGCTAAAAGCGGCGTAAAACCATACTCACTCACTCACCGCAAGGGAGAACAGAACCCGGATCTCAGTGTGACGGGGGGTACGGTTGGCCCAGTCGTCTAAGGCGCCGCGATTCGCTGTGCAGAGTTGCGTCCCTTGGGCACGCCAGAAACCTGATTGTGGGTTCGAATCCCGGTTCGCCCCGATTATGTTTCTAGGTTTGTCAGCACCATACCCGTGCTCGTGGGTTTCACCAAAGTGGTAAACGTCTGAGACCTGCATCACTTCGGGCTTTCCTCCCACATTAAGCTGACACGCCGCGATATAACTGGAATACTGTGAAAAGCGGCGTTAAACCCAACTCACTCACACTCAGTGTGACGAGCGCATGCCGTTACCACTAGACTACCCTGCTATCCCTGTTTTCTACGCATGATATTTATTTCTGAGATATCAGTAACTTGGTTTATCAAATAACGTAACCTTTGTTTCATTTTAACATGAAAAATATCAATTCGACTTGAATCCGAAATTATTGCGCCTGAACCAGACAAGTCAGTGATTGATGAACAACGCCCCACCCACACGTGTCATCAACGTCACCGAGTCTGACCATCCAATCCACTTTAGTGTTTGTTATTTAACGCCGCACTCAGCAATATTCCAGCTATATGACGGCGGTCTGTAAATAATCGAGTCTGGACCAGACAATCCAGTGATTGATATGCGCATCGATCCACGCAATTTGGATATGACCGCAACAACCCAGTCGGCGAGCCTGACCACCCGATCCCGTTAGTCGCCTATTACCCACTTTAGTGGGGCACATGTTATTCCGACAGAAATATATTAAAACATTTCCAAATTTCAAAAGTCAAGAGTCACTGTCAACGTTTAGTCATGACACCAGGTGTTCGCGAACGTGTCCTGTCCTGACCCACCTGTCGTAATGCGAAAACGCACCTGTCGTTGGTCACACAGGAGTACACTGAAGGCGGACCTCAGGTTTTCCTCTTGAAGTTTATCGCGTGATACTTAACGATTATTTCATGGGGAAATACCGTTCAGATAAAAGTGATATTTCCGCGAAGTGAATTATTAATGTCGTATTTTATGTAGAATAATATTTTGTAGGCTTTTTTCGCCCACTTTATAATTCTTTGCATCAGTGAACAAGGGCTATCGGATGTTGCTGGAGCTGCAACCGGTTATCACGTATGTAGTAATGGAATATAATCACAACACAGAAAATACCACCATACACAGTGTGAACTTGATTTTATCTACCTCTGGAAGACACAACCCGTAATTGAAAAACGTCTTTTGCAGTTTTCTCATATATAATTTTTAATCCTTATTTCCAATTCTTATCACATTTCTGTTCCATATTGAATTGTTCGATAGGCATTTCTTGGAAGTTAACGGATGACAAAGTAGACACTATTATTTTATGGATAACGTCTTTATTATACTGTAATAGCAACGTTCAGTATCGATCCTGATACCGTTGTCATGCAAGGCAACGACATAAGGATCTATACCGAAACGTCGCTATTACAGTATTATAAAGAAGTTATTATCAATAAATATCTTATCTACTTTGTCTCTTCTATATTTCCGAGGCAATCTAACTAACCTTGCATTACCATTTAGCTATAAAGCGGGTATATTCCGTATAGTTTGTTTGGTATATTAAAACTGTGTAAGGCACAAGTAGAAATACAGATCTTCGTAATCAAGTTCAGAACAGTATGTTGATCATTCACAATGCATTCTACCGAGCTGAAAATATAACCTCCACCCCCTCATTCAGAGGACGTCATTTGGTTGTTTGTTTGTTGTTTAACGCCGCACTCAGCAATATTCCAGCTATATGACGGTGGTCTGAAAATAATCGAGTCTGGACTAGACAATCCAGTGATGAGCATCGATCCACGCAATTGGGATACGATGACATGCATCAACCAAGTCAGCGAGCCTGACCACATCCTGTTAATCGCCTCTTACCCCAAGCATAGTCGCCTTTTACGGCAAGCATGAGTTGCTGAAGACCTATTCTATCCCGGATCTTCAAGTTTGCAAGTGAAGTCAAGGTTAAATATTAATTCATATAGTCGAAAAATAGAAAATGTTTCCATATATTATTATTATTATCACATAAAGTCATTCGTACTTTCAACAGTTCTTTAAGATATTCAGATGTATCAAATGCTACAATGAATATTTTATGCTGTCAACGGCGCACGAGTCTGTTCGGCTGTATATTAGATACTAATTGAGCAAAAACACACGACTCCTGTTAAGTCTAGCTGCAAAACTAAGTGAAATCTTATGTGATTACATTACAGACACTACCGCCAGGTTTCTTGACTTCATCAAACATATTTAAGGGTGAAACTTCAGAACATGATTGCAGCATTTCACAGTTAATCCTGTATTCCGATATGCGTGATGGCATATGTCGAGTTGGGAGCGTTTTATTGTGATGAATTGACTACCCATACTCGGGAAATAATGTTAAATTTGTACAAATTGACTGCATCAAGGTTGTTGCGCGTGAATATCCGTGCTTAAGTTCATTATTGAGAAATGAAATTCTTTATTCTTTTCTGAAACGTTTCCTATTCATCACTATCAATTCTGTGCATTTATTTAGAAATGTTACATATTTCCTTTCAATTCTGTGCATTTATTTAGAAATGTTACATATTTCCTTCAGTGTTTAAGTCATCCGTGAGTGAAAGACTGATTCCTTTTTTTCTCAATATTCTTCCCAGAGAAATCACTTCTGAGTATTTTGTTAAAGATGCGTGTTAGTTAATGCCATAACAAGAGGCTGAAATTAAGAAGACCGGAGAACCTGGACAATATGCTACTGACGGATTAACAAGATACGTTGACTATTGATGCCCTCACCTGAAGCTGGTTAGCCGGACCAAGGACCGAACCTCCGACGAAATATGTTGTTGTACCGGTCTCTCTTCCCTGCCCACACACTAAACTTCCGCTTCTCCATCACCTTGGCCAGAGCTCTCGACAGGTACCAGTCCAACAGTTTTAGGTTTAGTCGCGCTTCGGTAACTGATCGTTTGCCAGCCCAAGAGCTGAAGGCAGCCCTCTTGTCGGAGTCGAACTCGTCTGTGGCTTCACTCTGGGAATCCCCGCTGTCCCGCTTTCCTGCCCAGGAGGAGAAGGCGGCCCTCTTATCGTCAGATAACTCTTGGTCGCCCGGTGTACTCCTTTTACCTGCCCAAGCATTAAAAGCTGCCCTTTTGCCCTCGGGGAAACTCCCTTCGAAATCTCTCTTCCCTGCCCAAACGCTAAAGGGTGCCCTCTTATCTTGTAAAAGTTCACCCCCTGTGCCCCTTTTCCCGGCCCAGGCATTAAAAGCAGCTCTTTTGTCAAGTTCACCCCCTAAGCTTCTCTTGCCGGCCCAGGCGCTGAATGCCGCCCGTTTATCGCCTTCGGTATAGTCTCTTTTACCGGCCCAAGCGCTAAACGCCGGCCTCTTTTCCTTAGAATCACTTTCAGGAAAGTTTTCAAGAAAGTCTCTTTTTCCGGCCCAAGCACTAAATGCTGCTCGCTTGTCACTAACTGCCGATAAGTCCTCGTCTTCTCCTGATCCTAGACCTGTGATGCCTGCTTCTAAACTGCTGGCGACACTGGCCCAAGCTGTGATGACAAGTACCCATGCGAAACCTACCTTGGGCCGGGCGGGGGGAAGTTTCCAGCTCAACATCGTGCACCTAATGGAGGAATCCTTGCAGACTGGAGACTAAATAGTCTCTTTCCTAGTGGGAGGATGAAGGCAGATCACGTGACTTGCCTTTGAATGCTATGCAAATAACGCCTTGAGATCAGTGTTGGCCGGCGACCAATTCACATGTATAGTGCGACTGAAAGGTAGGCAAAGTGTTCAATACTGAAAGCGTGGCAGCCAGTGCTCGGCAGGTATACCGCGAGAGGACGGCACGCTCTCTACGAGGACACTCGCTGGGGAGATTGATTAGCAGAACAAGCCATTCTCCTACAGATACAGTTCCATCATTGGCGCGCATCCTCCCTTATATTTGAAACTTAACCCACACCCGTGGAAAAGCTAATGGCTTGGAAAGTTTGTCCTGTCTTGATTTCCCTGCTAATTCAAGTGCTTGACCATTACTGACGTGATTAAATCGCTGACTACATTGTGTTGAATATCGAAAATATCATCGCATTATCCGAGCATAATGGATTTTATTCATCAAATATCAAATTCTGATATTCTTATGACATTTGTCAACATGGCAAAGGGTTTGTTTTACATGATGAATTATCTAAATTAATTCGGTACATATTGCGAAATGCGTGCGAGTTGCAGCTAGCCAGTGATTCTTCCATCTCGACACGACATCGGGCTGTATGGCGTTCGTGGGCAGGATTTCTGCAACTTTACTGCTCCTTCAAACTCAGATACTTTATTTAAAGAATAGTTCATAATTATTTTCCAATTTCAATAATTAATTACGTTCACACAAACTTCAATTTTGTTTTAGTTTTACCTTACTATTAAAAGTGCAAGTCTCATAAATTTATAATTGGGAATAAAGGTGAAATGTCCAGGGAATAGGTATCATGGTTGTATGCAGACCCAGTACACATTCAGAGTTCAGAGAGCGGACCACGTGACCATGGAGCATCTATCTCAGACTTAGGATGATGTGTGAGGTGAGAATCAGCCAGCCACCATGTGACACGGCGTCAGGGCGGACGGACGCCGTCATGATGACTTACGCAATTCATGGACTTCAACATGAACAATTATCAGTACTATTTTATCAGGGTGATAAAATGGTCATGAAAAAAGGCAGCTGTGGTCACACAAAAACTTGTCCTCAGAGGGGGAGGGGCGCTCGGGGAGAGGAGGGTTGGTGTGTTCGATGGGTGGGTACGAGGTGTACGATGGTCTCAGAGTGAGTGAGTGAGTGACTACGGTTTAACGCCGCTTTTAGCAATATTCCAGAAATATGATGGCGGGGGACACCAGAAGTGGGCTACACACATTGTACCCATGTCGGGATTTGTACCCGGGTCTTCGGCGTGACGAGCGAACGCTTCAACCACTAGTCTACTCGACCGCCCCTGGTGTTCAGAAGTGGTTAGTTCGTTGGTTTGTTGTTTAACGCCGCACTCGGCAATATTTCAGCTATAAAGGCGGTCTGTAAATAATCGAGTCTGGACCAGACAATCCAGTGACTGATATCATGAGCATCGATCCACGCAATTGAGATACGATGACATGCATCAACCAAGTGTGCGAGTCTGACCACCCGATCCCGTTAGTCGCCTCTTACGACAAGCATAGTCGCCTCTTACGGAAAGCATGGGTAGCTGATGACCGTGTTCAGAAGTGAGACTATGGTATTACGTTCCATGTTCGTTGATGACAAAATTTACTTTCTCCTGAGCAGATAAATCACGACAATGAAAACATGGAAAAACGCTGCAAACCCAAAACGGAAATTCTGGTTAAAATTTGGTCTGAATTGACTACCATTGGTTGAGGAATGAGTAAACTAGCATTTGTACCAATACTCTCTGCCTTTTCAGATCAAAATATAGTATTGTTTTCATAGTAAATTTCAATAACTTGTTTTTAATGATGATGGTCACGTTAAGGAGGAGAAAACCACCCAAACTTGATATGGGACTTGCCCTAGGGGGAGGCACAGAACCCATCCAAGAATATCGTGGATGCACAAACTGAAATCTTGGGTGTGCGAAAGCAACAGTATGTTCAAAACTACCACGAATAAATGGCAAATTATTGAAGCAGTATTGGGACAAATCATGCCAGTGTATGCAGACCTGACGGAGCAGACTTTTCGCGACCAGCTCTGGCGACTGAAGATGTAAATGCCCCGTGAGGTTGGTTAGCTTACTGCCAACACTCGTCAGGCACCCTTGCATGAACCCTCAGTCTCAACAGTAGCAAACCCGAAATTGCACATGGACGTTCGCATTATTCTCACTAAATTATCTGATGCAGTTGTCACTGATGACCCACTCATAGGCTCACAAAATGAAGTCCCTGATGTTGGCCTCGAAGATTTTGAGTGTTCCTCCTATTCCGACCCCTTCTTCTGTCGACGATCTTTCTAATGACCCCTTGTATATTTTGTTCATGTCATTTGATAATCAAATATGTGATTTACTGATTGAGAAACCTCCGGAGGCCAATAAAACAATTAAACCAATTATTTCCACAGAATCAATTTCATAAACTAAATGACAAATTATTTCTACCACTCTCAATGGGCACTGTTCTTTGCGTGGCATTAACTGTTGTGTGTATGCTGCTGCTCGAACACTTTAGGAACTCCAAACTGATTCCAAAGACATTGAACCATAAAAGGGTAATAAACAACATCATCAAAAGAAAAACCGGTTAAAAACAAACTAAATGAAGCAAAGGAAGATATATACTGGATAGAACTTTGTTTGAAATTACGTTCCCAGGGGCAATCAATGTCTAAACGACAAAAATCAATTAGGAAAAAATGAAAAACAAAATACAAGTCAATAAAAGAGAACATTCTGCATAAAATTCTTGCTTCTCTGAAGGTAAAGTCAAAGGTTTGGACAGAATGAAAAAGATGTCAGACATGATAAATAATACCATAAAACAAACTGTTGAAATCAATAAACTGTTCAATTCTAATGAAAAAAAGCTTTACAGGCAATTAAATACAACCAATGGCAGTGATGAGAAAAGACTCACCATGGATTCCAGTGGAAGGTTTTTGAAACAGTTGTGGTCTATACCCAGCAACTGTAACCTCGAGTAACCATAGGTAGAGCATTACAATGATATTGTACATATTGTGCAAAATAAGGTCACCATTGTTGTGTTTCATTACACCCGAATGCTTGAAAAATGTAATTTAAAGTCCAGCTCTAATACGGCAACAGGACCTGATGGTATTCGAATTCAGTAGTCGATACTGTTTCCTTGTATCCCAAAAACATTACTACACTTAAATTCTCTTTTGGATACAGGTGATGTTCTGCCTTGGTTGTGCAAAGGTTGGACACTAATTCTTCCAAAGAATTGTGATTTGACTGATCCCAAAATCTTCCGCCCAATTACTTGTCTGAAAACACAATATGAATTATTTACAGGGTATCATCGTACTGTTTCCAATGATATCATTTTAATGGATCAGAAAGAAGACAGAACGGGATGTTGGGGTTGCTGTTGGTTCAAAGAATGATCCTTGAAGAGGCTAAAACTTACCGCCGTAACTTGGATATTGGATATTGGATAGACTACACTAAAGCTTATAATTCTTTTCCTCTCTAATGGATTTTGAAGTCACTGACATGCATTTTATTTCTTCGAGCGACTTCTTGTGTAATTTTCTTTATGAATTCCTGGTCAACTCAACTTGAGATGTATTCGCTTGGGCATTTCGATTAGAAGAGGACTATTTCAGGGCGATTCATTTAGCTTTTCTTTCAGGATTTTGTCTAGCACCACAGATCCCCAACACCTCTTACTCACATCCTTTACATAGATGAACTTCTTGCCAAAGAAGAATCCACTGAAATAACAGATTCTAATTGTCTAGTCTAATGATATTGGCATGTCCTTTGGGTTCGACAAATGCAACATTCTCGATCTGAAACGTGGCAAGGTAGAAGAAAGAAAGTCGGTCAGTCTTCAATCTGGTGCTGAACGCTCGCAATAAAGTTAAAGCCACAAATACTTAGGCTGTACCAGGTCTCTCGTATAATTGTGGTGTTGTTGATTGCACGAAACAAGAAATTCACGACATTAACACCCTCACACGAAGAATCATGCGAGACAATAGATCCCTCGCTCTTCCCTAAATTGTCTTTTATTTACAAATCAAAATGAGAGGGCGTTGTTTAACTAACATAGAGGCTCTTCATGATGGAATTGTATTGTGCACTTTTGCACACATTTATTTGTCTGAGAATCCTCTTGTGAAGCATCGCAAGACTCATGATGAAAACAAGGCATTCCACAGTTTTCTTAAACGAGCCAAGTATGCAGGACACAATCTCAATGTCACTGTTGATTTTGTTGATCGTTGGACAATACAGAAATGAGTGTCAACCAAGCGAAGTGCCTTATCAAATCGGTCCAGCAAATTGCATCCTAAGTACCAAGTTGTTCTCTGTGCCTTAGGTTTGTTACCTCCCAATCTGTTGACTGACATTGGGAGAGTTACCGGGTTTGTTACCAGGAATACAGCCCTATTCTACCCCGGATCTTCACGGAGAAGTCCTATTTGCTGTCTGATCTGCGTGTAGAGGGGACAAGGACCCTGAGCTGATGATGAGCCTAACCAGCCTGACTGTACCAGGGTCACCTAAACCCTTTTTGCTGCTTTTTTTAAATTTTAATCTGTACATCATAATAACGGAAAGAGTTTACGTTCGAAGTTAATATAACCAGTACTACAGTTACCAGGAACAGGTTTTGTGAAATCAATTAACTCTTGACCTACTAAATCATGAAATGCAACCTTTCACAAGTGGAATGATAAGGTTGGGTAGTTTATGGATTAATCAAATTGACATTTCTTAATAATTGATTGAAAACATGTGAAGGTTGTTGTTTTTTAGCTGCTCGTGTCGTCAATCACTGGTTTGTGTAATCCTGACTCCATAATTTACTGGCCGCCATCATATATACTCATCAACAAAAGTTCCCGTGACACCAATATTTCAGTGTATTTTTCTAACAAGTAAAGTTTGGTTTTCAATATTGTAGTACATGATTGGAATCAAGTCACAAAAACGCAACTGCTACAGAAAAGCATGCATTCCATGCAAAAGTTGACTTTTATGCAAGCCCCATGCATTTCACTAAGAATGGGTATAAAAACATGTGCGTTAACGGGATTCCATATGTAGCGTTTAGCATCGTGCTGACAACAACCACTCAGAAAAACAACAAAATTGCGCAATTATTCAATATTCAGAAATGCCACGCCTGTCCGAAAATGAGCGTCTGCGAGCCATTGGTATGCTTGAAGCAGGATCGAGTCAACGTGATGTTGCAAGACAATTTAACGTCCACAGAAACACCATTTGGTGTTTATGGCAAAGTTAGCAACAGATGAATGCAGTCAGAGACCATCCTCGGAGTGGCAGGTCACGCGTAACCAATAATCGACAAGACAACTGGATTCGAACAAAACACCTACGAAATCGATTCCAGCCAGCAACAGTGACTGCAAATAGCATCCCTGGCCTTCGACGAATATCTTCACAAACCGTACGTCGTCGCCTCAGATGATAAGGGATTGTCGCCAGAAGACCCGCCAGACGTCCCATTTTGACAGGAAACCACCGTCAAGCGCGTCTATAGTGGTGCAGACAGCGTCTACGCTGGACGGCCATGCAGTGGGAACAAGTTCTATTCACTGACGAGTCTCATTTTCACCTCAGCCACAGCGATGGACGTCGAGGTGAACGTTACGTCAATCATTGTGTCATGAAAGAAGATCGGTTCGGGGGAGGCAGCGTTATGGTATTGGGTGGGTTTACATCAAGACAGAGGACCCGTTTGATAGTGGTAGAGGGAAATCTCAATGGACAGCGCTAGAGCGACGAGATCATCGGCCCTGTTGTTTTACCGTTTTTGCATCCACATGGCAAAGGCATTACCTTTCGACATGACAACGCCCGGCCTCATATTGCTCGACTTGTTCAGGATTCTCTTCAACAAAACACCGTGAATGTCATCGCCTGGCCGGCTCGCTCCCCTGATCTCTCACCAATCGAGCACACGTGGGATGAGATGGATATGCGCCTTCGACGTCAACCACGTGTTCCACAGACACTCCAGGAACTTCGAAACATGCTCCAGCAGATATGGACAGATATTCCACAGGACTTTGTGCGACGCCTGGTCAATTACATGAGACGAAGATGTGTTGCTTGAGCCGCAACCGGAGGTGGACACACACGCTATTGATTTGTAAATTGACATTTTGGCATGTTCATGTTTTTATGAAATCACGCATTTTCTGAAGTCAGTATGGCAAATTAAACCATTTGAACACTTACAGGAGTCTTGTATCTGTTGCAAACCGAAATTGTTTCAGATTTGGTAAAAAAACATAAGTTTGCATTAAATCTTATTCAATGTCACAGGAACTTTTGTTATTCAGTATAGCTGTACTACTGCTGAGAGCAGCGTTAAACAAGAAACAAATACTTTAAGTAAGACCATATGAATATAACCACCATTAATATACGTCTTGGAAAGCGTTTGTAAAACAGCCAACGCACGAACGAGGGGTGTATGTGATAAAATGGAAGTTTAAAGTCCCGATTCGATCGGATTCTCTGCAGTATCATACAACGTTACAATGTAAATTTGCTACAGGTTCACGTTTGAAGACTGTAACACGACATCAGACCTTCAGTCAAAGAACCACAACCCTTTAATCTTCCCCCTGTAAATCCTCCTAGCTGACTGGTAATGCTAATTATGTACTATTTGGTCTCACAAATCTACCAGTCAGTTCTTTATGCATCAAGGAAAATGTTCAACGAAGCAGGCATACCTCCTCCACATCCTACTATGATAAATCAACATGTCTGACCCCGTGACCCCATGATGCCGTAGATCTTCATATCTAGTATTGGTAGTTATTACGTTGGAACAGTCATAGATATCAGAACTGTTGGACATAACACTGTGTTCAGTTTCTTTTACCGGGGTGTGACCGCCTCAGTGGTCTAGTTGATGTAGGGAGTTACATGTTAAACTGCGTTATTGTATCTCAGTGGGCAATAGAAAAGCGGCATAAGTCCGGATTGGAACAAGCAATATGTACTCCCCGTGCATGTGAGTCGCTAAAAGGTGAAATAATCTTATTATTAAAGACCATTTCACCCCTCAATATCAGGAAGTAAGCTCATGGATATGGTATTTAAATCTTAAACATTTAAACCAAAACCGAAACAATGATGTATTGTACTGTTCAGAGTCTCACTCAAATATAAAATCGTCAAATATATACGAAAGTCTGAACTGAACTGTGTTTTATATGGAAATCAACATTATGTACAGCCTGTGTGAAAATGATGATAAAATGTAAAGCTTTAAAAATATATGACTCCCTCAATAGAATCCGACCTCGGCAGTGTCGGAAGAGTCCATTTTTACACAGGAGGATTTTTCCGGATATTCTCACAATCCTCGCGTCGATTACCTGTACCTTTTGTACCGATTGTCATATCTCTCCGGGTTTTTGATGCGGTCGTTCGGCCATCGCGTTTATCTGCGTTTATGCGACGTCATCAAGTTGCGAGCGCATGTTCGAATCTCCCAAAATGACGTCATGATAGAACAATGTTTTATCGTGAAATTTACCACGCCTCGTTCTTCATTGTCTATATTTCGCGTTGCATGTTCATTACATTTTTCAAGTTGATGTTTAATTAATTCACGTCTGTATTTCAGTGACTAATCAACCCAAGGGAGAGCGATCCGTGTACCCTGTTGTGATATTGATTGAATATCGCTAAAGGACAACGGAATGGCGTCTCGCCCATGTTTGTGTGAAGCTGCCTCATACTGTTATTTTGTGCTTGACTTTAATATTGACGACTTGGTGCTGAAAGGTGAGCCAGTGATCAAACAGTGTGTGTGTGTGTTTGGTTGATATTTATTTGTTTGTTTACACGTCGGACTCAGCAATAGTCCAGCTATATGACGGCGGCCTGTAAATAATCGAGTCTGGACCAGACATTTCAGTTATCGATATTGTGAGCAACGATCCACGCCATAGGGGACAAGAACGCTCTCAACCAAGTCACACTGCCTGACTTCCCGACCCACTGGTCGCCTCCAGTAGCTGGCGACCTGTTGTAACCCGGAATCTAGACATTGTTGTCAGTCACTGATTTACGACAAACAATCATTACATCTGAAAGAAGAAGCCAAATCATGATGTTTGGACTGTTAACACATTTTCCATCATGCTTGTAATTAATCCTAGGGGCAAATTTGATTTTGTCCCAGAATTTTGGGAATATGTTACTTGTTACAAATAATGCACATGCATGCACATACGCACACGATCACCTACCCACACACACGCACACACACACGCGCCCACGAACATCAACTTGACGGCCCTTTATTGAAGTAGGGCCAGGAACAGAAAATGTAATTCAAAACCATTCCACATGAATTTGCATTCAAAACTAAATAATTGATTTAATTTGAAAAAATGGTGTTCTCGCTTAAAATTGTCCTGCACATTTAGATAAATAGAACTTTACCAGAAGCGGGTTACAGCATGAAGCAGTTGACAGAGACGAGCGAATGTCAGCACCTGCCTGGCAATAGGGATGGATGACATACCTGTCTCAAATGTTTTGGTAAATATTAAATATTTATATACAACATCAACGCCAGAGAATAACCAGTCTCGATTATCTGCCGAAACAGATTCCATTGGGTGTAATAGGCAAAATGGTGGTGACAGTTACATGAATGGATCACTGTGAATCACTGAAATCATACGAGTATCGTGTTTGTTATTGACTCCACTGTGTGGTCTTCTATTGCGCCTGTGTAACGTGTGCATTTGTGTAGTATCACAATATTGTCAAAACCACTTGGATTCTTCTCACTAATGTCCTGGCCACGCCATACCAAAATACGTAAAAATATGGTACTTGTTGTTACCCTGCCTTCGGCTCGGCATTAAGGGGTAAAGGCCTGGTCAGCTCGGAGTCAGTATATTGCGTCTCAGTGTGGTAATCATGTTAAACTGTGTCATGGTATCTCAGTGGGCTAGCACTGTAACACGCACGCACTCACACAAACACACGCACGCACGCACGCACGCACGCACGCATACACGCACGCACACCCGGACTCACACACGCACTCACGCACGCTCATACACACACGTATATGCACGTCGCCATACAAGTGCAGTAATTCACCTCACCTCACCTCACCTCACCTCACCTCACCTCACCTCACCTCACCTCACCTCACACAAATCAAACTTTGAAACGACACCAGCGATGGGCCCAGTCCCACAAAGTGATCTCAGCGCAAAGATGATCGCAACATATTTTAACGTAGGCTGACGATCGTCGTTGCGCAAAGATTGTTGTGTGGAACGGGAGCCTGGCCTGCATCATCAAGTGGATTATTTTACATGTATAAAAGATTACAAGTTACAAAGTACCAATACCACTTAATTCTAAAATGAAAATAAACTATGATTAAATACAAATAAATTGTAGGAAGAATATCAAAATACTTTATTTTTTTACTTAATATGTCTGGTTGAAATCAAATAAATGGCAGACACAATAGCAATTCAATGTTCCCTCCAGTAAAGCGGTAGTATTCCGACACTCCCGTCCTCCAGTGACAGACTCGACGACGCGCATCACATCTTGGACATGTGACACACAGACTCAATTCAAGCACAATTTACCATTCGGTGATTCATTTAATTTGAAATACGTTTCTTTAAGATCTTATGAGTCACCCAAAATCACAAGTAAAATACGCAAATGTTTTAGACTGCACAAAACCTGTCACTTATAATACCCACAACTTAAAGATGAATACATTAATTTTAATATGTAAACATCATTTAGTTTCAACCGAAAACGAAATTGATTATCCAGTTCTTACACCATTGCAGTGATCTGTTTCCACTGCTTATATCATAACATTGATAAGTGTATCCGTTCCAACGGCGTGTGTAGGAGATATTAAACCCCTATAACCTGATTGTGTGAATATGAAAAATGTGTAATTCAGAAGTTGAAAATTAAGCTATATTAGATTTAAGATTATATTTTCACTTTGTATGAGTTCAATGGAGTATAATCTTCATAGAGTGAGGGTAATGCTGTATGAACGTCGGAGTTATCCATATTAATGATCAGATTATCCGTTATTAACACCATAGCAATCTCCAATTTCTCCAGGCATGACAGGTTAGCGGAAAGACAGTGAAAAAGATGAACACTCTCTAGTCAGTGTATTATGGAATTAAACGCACCAGGTATACACTATATACTCAAAAACAGAATATGTGTGAGTGCGAGTGCGAGTGTGTGTGTGTGTGTGTGTGTGTGTGTGTGTGTGTGTGTGTGTGTGTGTGTGTGCGTGCGTGTGAGTGTATGTGTGTGTTCGTTTGCGTTTCAGAGGGTCTAATGTAATTATTTACATACTGGTATTTTTCTTGTGTCGTGGCCTTGTTGAAATTATGTATGATTTGAATTTGACTGTTCTTGTGCCGAATATATTGTGTACTTTCTTGTGAATAAAAGAAAATATCGTGAAATAAAGGCTCCAATGTTATTTTTTAAGAATCATGACGAATATGTTGTCCTGCTACCAAAGACAATTTGAAGGTTCTCTTTTGTAGAAATAGAGGTAATATAAACAGTACGGAACATGGAAGGAATGACGTAGGAAGACATTGTTGTGTACGATATACTTTGAAGACATATTTACATCCAGATCAATGAAGCATACAGACATCAGCAAACTCGGGATTGATGCTACTTGACGGTGCATACCAACGCTGCTCAAACTTCAGATGTGTCAATACGAATACTATTGATAATATGTACAAGCAAATAATGTTCTTAAGACAATGGTATACGTTGGGGCCATTTTGGGATGATAAATATGATGGGTCAGATAGATACTAATTTTAGTGTTTACAAACATGCCCTCGACCTTGTGTATCGGCGATCGAGGCGGAACCCGGAAAAAATTATTAAGATAATTGTTATCATTATCACAATAAAAGTCTATTATGCCGAAAATCTGTCTAAAATGGGCGTGACTGGGCCTTTCTGCAGCTGAGGAAGTTTGGGCAACTATGGACATATACTGAATAACAAAAGTTCCTTTGACATTAAATAAGACTTAATGCAAAGTTATGTTTTTCACTAAATCTAAAACAATTTCGGTTTGCAACAGATACAAGACTCCTGTAAGTGTTCAAATGCGTGATTTCATGTCAATTTACAAATCAATAGCGTGTGTGTCCACCTCCGGTTGCGATGCAAGCAACACATCTTCGTCTCATGGAAGACGGTTGAAGCATATCATCGATCCCAATTGCGTGGATCGATGCTCATGATATCAATCACTGGATTGTCTGGTCCATGCTCAATTATATACAGACCGCCGTCATATAGCTGGAATATATTGCTGAGTGCGGCGTAAAACAACAAACCAACTGACAATTACTACGTTTATGCCCCACTTTTAGATCCGGGGAGATTTGTAATGCCCTAAAACACGCAAAGTTAGTAAATGGTTTAATTTGCCATACTGACTTCAGAAAATGATTTCATAAAAAAAACATGAACATGCCAAAATGTCAATTTACAAATCAATAGCGTGTGTGTCCACCTCTGGTTGCGATGCAAGCAACACGTCTTCGTCTCATGGAATGGACCATGCGTCGCACAAAGTCCTGTGGGATATTTGTCCATATCTGCTACATGTTCTACCCCTGATCTTCACGGGTCGACCAGGGAGTAGGCACGGAAGAGGAGGAACATATTGATTGAAGCTATTATAGAGTAAGGATTGGGTGAGAATTGGCTGATTCGCAAGGAATGGCAGCCACGAAATAGATTACAGTTGACACGAACCTATATTACAATGTGCCATACAAATAAATGAAACGCGCCTTTGTGACAATATTACGTCTCATTACCACACCTGTTGTGTGTGGAGTGTGTACCCCTTTAACACCGCATGCGTGTTGTATTTGCTATCTTTATAATGCGTTCGTTGTTATCACCTGTTATAATGTGTACCAATCCGTGTAGTGTGTTAATAGTGTTTACTAGATGTGTCTGAACATATTTTATTGTAGTTCAACAAAGGGAATTGGTACAAGTGGTCCACGTTCTTTGTCCCACTGCAAATATTTATTTCAACAGCACTGCATAGCATGCAAATCGCGATGGAGATCGTCGTGTGAATAAATGCACAGACTGTCTGCAATTTTTAAAACAGTTTCGAACTTATAACATATTAATGTACAAACATGAGCATAGAAAGGTGACATTCCTCGGATAGGTTAACGCTGGCAAATAATACTTTTGCTAAAACATGGTCTATGAAACGTATGACGTGAGACTAGAACACTCTAGTAGACATACTGTATTCCCACACGATAACCCACCACTGAGAGTATATACTGATTTGAGGAAGAATCTGGATCAGTGACATATAAGTGACATATTAATGCTTATTATGTTTTTTTTATAAAAGTAGACTAATGGGGAATAATGGCATTTGGGTTTAGAGAACGAGCATCTTGAAGTACTTTCGTATTTATTTCAGCAGTTTCACGAGGCAGAAACAGCATATTTCTGTGAAAAGGTTCTTGTACGTTGGACGCTTGTTACAAGTATGTCCATTCAGTATATCTATGCTGAAGATGAACGATAACGTTGTATCAGATTACGTTGCCAATATTCTGATTATATTCTAATTAATATATGTTGTTTTAGCCTGTATATATAACCATAAATTCAATATGTAAGTCATTAACTCGGTACAAAAGATATGTAAATGGAATGATCTGCATAAAACTTGGATTAAACAGCATAAAAATAGTGCATAAAGTCTTGGCGTATTGATATTATGACTTAGTTACATAAGTTATTCTTATTAGTATTTACAGATGAAAATGAAAAAAAATGCAGCAAAGTGGGTTTGGGTGATCCTGGCACAGTCAGGCTGGTTAGGCTCATCATCAGCTCAGGGCCCTTGCCCCCTCTACACGCAGCCCAGACAGCGAATGGGACTTCCAAGGAAGCGCTGCCTCGTCAAGCCCACCGAGAATGTTTCGGAAAATGCGAGGGGACCCCAACAGTGCAGCCTTCTGCATTACCCAGATTGTCAGAAGGGCTGTATTCCTGGTAGCAAACCCGGGTACTCTCCCAATATCAGTCAACAGATTGGGAGGTACCAAACAGAAGGCACCAAGAACAATGGGCAGTTGGACAAGTTTGTACTTGGGATGCAAGCGTGACATTTCGAAAGCGAGGTCAGCATATTTGCCATGTTTTTCCTCAATCTTGTCAATCACATTAGTGTCAAACGGACAGAAAATTCAATGATATAAATGATTTAATTGGATTTATCAAAAAGGACAAGATCAGGTTTGTTGGTCTGGTTTGGACTGACCAAACGACGGTCTGGACGGGTTCGAGTCGAAAGTGACTGGTCCTGAGCAGCAAACAGAAAACCTTCTGTTTCACTTTTCAGGCCAGCCGACTTCATCCATGCGAAGGACTCTGCTGGGCTGCTGATCTTCTCGACACACTGCACATTAACTCGATGCAGTGGTCGTTCAAGAAGCCTCTCCTTAAAAAAACTGATTCTGGACCGGTTTGATAAGGCACTTCGCTTGGTTGACACTCATTTCTGTACCGTCCAGCAGTACACAACCATCAACAAAAACAATACTGACATTGAGATTATGTCCCACATCCTTGGCTCGTTTAAGAAAACTGTGGAATGCCTTGTTTTCATCATAAGTCTTGACATGCGTCACAAGAGGATCATCAGACAAATAAATGTGTGCAAAAGTGCACAATACAATGCTATCATGAAGAATTGCCACGTTAATCAATCCACGCCCTCACATTATGATTGTTAAATATAGGTTGCTATTCTTTTAAAACATTTTACAGTTTTAATACCAAAAGGTAGTAAACTATTCGGCTTGACAAGAACAAGGGATGGGGTGTACTGCTAGAGCAGATTTTGTTTTTGTAAATTCTTTCACATTATAAATATTAATCATGTATCTTTTCAAAAGAAGCCATTCTGCTCAGTCAGATAGTAACAGATATGCCCTTTACACTGAACTTCGGGATTTCCTCCCATTATGGTTGCAGTTGAAGCATATGCTAAAATGGGCCGAAAGGGAAAAGGAACCTGTTAAATGCACAAACTGAAACAGAAGAAACAAAGTTGAAATAGACCCATTATGTGCTAGCCAGCTGTTATCCAAAGTCTGGCTGTCCTACATGAAAATTATATAGTTGTTCCCACTGGCAAGGCCTCAGAAAACACAACCATAACGTGAAAGGATCTCTACATCAATTGTACCCGTGAAGATCCGTTCAACATCGGACCCGTGAAGATTCCGGGGTAGACTAGGTCTTCAGCAACCCATGCTTGCAGTAAAAGGTGACTATGCTTGTCGTAAAAGGCGACTAACGGGATCGGGTGGTCAATCTCGCTGACTTGGTTGATGCATGTCATCGATCCCAATTGCGTGGATCGATGCTCATGATATTAATCACTTGATTGTCTGGTCCAGACTCGATTATTTACAGACCGCCGTCATATAGCTGGAATATTGCTGAGTGCGGCGTTAAACATCAAACCAACCAACCAACCAACCAACCAACCGTTCAACATCGTGGTTCATTAACTTTAGACCCGTGAAGATCCGGGTAGAGAATAGGTCTTCAGTAACCAATGCTTGCCGATAAAGGCGACAATGCTTGTCGTAAGAGGCGACTAACGGGATCGGGTGTTCAGGCTCTCTGACTTGGTTGATGCATGTCATCGTATCCCAGTGTTCGATGTTCATGATGTCAATCACTTGATTGTCTGGTCCAGACTCAATTATTTACAGACCGCCGTCATATAGCTGAAATATTGCTGAGTGCGGCGTTAAACAACAAACAAACATTAATTGTTTGATCAAAGGACTTAGAGACATGTCAAATAATACCACATTAAAGTAAGTGAGTGAGTTAATATTGAACGTCACATTGGCAATATTTCAGCCCTTCAGACTAAATAAAAACCTGTCATTAAGGACGGTACAATAACTAGAAGATCACAGCTTCGATTTAAAACTAGTTAAGACAATTTAAAGCAGAACGTATTAGTTAACAACACAATATGAAAATGGGCTTGAGATCGTCAGTAACTGAAGGGAGATCACCATAGTAGGGACCATGGGGACTTACAGTACTTTTGCTTCCTGCATGGACCCCAGCAGGATTTATATCATTCCTTCAGTCACTGGTGACAGTGTACCAATTAAGACAAAGATTAAAATGACGAATATACTACGTTTTAAAGCCTTGCATGCATAAAAATACTTCAATGATGTGGAACGTACATAACATCGTCGGGGAACAATAATTTTACGCCACTTCAACCCCCCTCGAGGTTACAGCCACTAACAATCTAAGTTATTAATTAGCACTACCAATTTATAAAATATTACATGATTTAGAACATCAAAATTTATGAATGGCCAGTATGTTAAGTGAAGAAGAAATCTGACAAAATCATGCATCAGTACTACAGCTGCTGAACAAAAGTTTGTTACATTCACATATTTCGTAACATTTGTTGCATTCGTTTTCCCCAAAAGTATTAAAGATGGTCTTTTCTTGTCAAAATAAGATAGTCCACACATTGTACATGCAAATAAGGTAAAAAAATGTTGGTATTATGCAGAACATTAAGTTAGATTCTGGATGCATTACAATTACTGCTCAAGTTGCGGAGGTAAATACTACAGGTATCGCCAGTCTGTCTCGGTGAGTACATTTTTTTTTTAACATGTACTTTCAAATGTTTATGTAACAATTAAACTGCATATTTCTTCGAAACATAAATTGCCTTTGCATGTTATATACTCATTATGAAATCTAATATAAAGATACTTACAATATTCCTACACTGTACAAAGGGTTTCATGACTTGATGTCCGGTGTCATTAAAAATTGGTATAACCAAAAAAGATTGTATCTGTTTTCTTTTGCAGAATTGTCTTACATAACGGATTTTTCCAATATCTGCTTCAGCAAATATGACAAAGCAAAGAAATTTAACTTTTAGTGAAAGAACCCGGATTGTCACCCTCAGGCACACTGGACTGAAATGGAAGGAAATTCAGAAAGTAATGGCCGAAAAATACAATTGCAGTGTCACAATACATGGTATGATTAAGTTTAGGAAAACATTTGATGCCACAGGAGATGTTATTGATGCTCCCAGGTCTGGCATACCAAGATGCACAACTGAAAGAGAAGCCTGATTGATACGCAAACAGTGTATGATAAACAGATTCTCAACTCTCAACATTTTGAGGGGTATTGTGCGGAAAAATGTTGGGTTTGCGGATCAGTCACATGACAATCTCAAGACGTCTACAACAATTTGGGTTAAAATGTTACGTCCCTTGTAGAAAACCCCTTCTGAATGCAAGGCAGAGAAAACTGAGATGGGACTGGGCAAGAGCACACGCACATTTCAGAGTGGCAGATTGGAACCGTGTACTTTTCTCCGACGAATATATTTTCAGATGTTTTAGTAATAGGCGTAGGATGAAAGTAAGACGTCTCCAAAATGAGAGATACCGCAGTTATTGTTCACAGGTGACCGTAAAACACCCACCCCAGGTTCATGTTTGGGGACTCATGTCAGCAAATGGTACCGGAATTCTTTAAAAGGTGCATGGTACTCTTAATTCCCAGAAATATCAGACTGAGATCATCAATGACCTCAAAACAGAGTGTGAAAGCTTTGTATTTCCGAGTAAAAAATTCATATTTCAGCAAGATATAGCCCCTGCCCATTTTTCCAAGAGCACTCATGTTTTTGGCTGTCAGAAACATACCGTTATTGGAATGGCCTGGTGATTCCCCTGACATGAGCCCTATTGAGACTCTCTGGGACATTATTGGCAAGAGAGTTGCTAGGGAAATGCCTACATCAAGCCAGGAGCTCTGGAATTTGGTAAAGAAATATTGGTATTCTGTCTCAAAAGATACCGGTCGCAGTCTCTTGGAATAGATGCCTAAACGAATAAAGGCACTACGAAAAGCAAAAGGGGGTAATACTCCTTATTGAATGTACTTTCTTCTGATACCAAATAGTGCTGCAATAAAAGTATAAATATACTTGTAATATGTGTGTAAAGTCTTAATAGCCATGTAAACATAGCAATGTAACAAACCTTTGTTCAGCAGCTGTATGGACTTTTGCGTTGACTCTAAAACCTAAAGACATATCCATTGCTCTTTTGTACTAGATTCCAAAACTCTCTAAAAATCAGTACAAAGAGAGAGATATTGCTGGGTTCAGCAAATGTAACACCAAATCCCCGTCTAATAGATTAACCATAATCTTTAATATAATCAAGGAAAGACTTTCTTTATATTCACAGAAACTATTTGAGACAATGGAATTCATACCACGTGGATTCTCAAAACTGAGGATTTGCTTGAGTTTTTGCAATCTCAGAAAACAAGATAGTCACAATTTTATGGATAACTACTTCTTTAATACTGTAAAAAGCGACGTTTCATGGAAATCTGACTAAAATGTACTTTTAACTGGTGTGTGTGAAAATGAACCCATCAGTACGGATATACGTAACAATAATAATCATGTCTTATTCATCGACGCTATAAGCCTGTTTGAAGTGCGGACTGCCATTGTTAAAGTAAATACAGGTAAAGCTGTGGGTGTGGATGAAATTTCAGTGGAAGTTCTTAAATCAGAGACTGTAATCAAAGTTCGACATTATGTTTTTAACTTGTGTGTTTTAAAACCGGTAAAATTCAAAAAAATATGGCCACGTGGTATCATTAATCCAATAAAAAAATGTTCATCATTGGACCCTAGAAATTCTTTGGCTTATGGAGGAATCACTTTGACAACGGCACTGTACAAACTGTACTGCAGTGTTCTTAATCGGAGGTTACAAGTTTGGACAGAATCTAACAATATTCTCAACGACGTTCAAAATTGTTTCATAAGGTATAGATCAACTGTAGACCATGCATCGTCCCTGACATCAATTATAGAAACTAGAAAATCCAAAAAGTTGTCCTCTTATGTTGCCTTCATAGACTTCAAGAAAGCATATGACTGCATAAATCGTAATATCCTATGGAATAGAATCTCAGAGTGTGGTATCGGTAGTAAAATGTTTGAATCTACAATCTTTGAAAAAGATGTGAAGTGTTGTGTCAGAGTGAATGGTTTCTTAATATCGTGGTTTAATGTCAATAGAGGATTGAAACAAGGTTGTGTATTATCCCCAGTTTTGTTTAATATCTTTATCAATGATTTGTTATGTTCACTGAAAGATTTGAATCTTGGTATAAAGGTTGGTGCCATGAATAGTGCAGCTTTAGGATATGCGGACGACGTTGCAATACTGGCTGAAAATGAAGATAATCGTAATCTACTTTTAGATGTACTTCACAATTGGTGCTGCGAAATATAGCTAGAAATAAATCCTGAAAAATCGAAAGTTGTACATTTTAGAAATCCGGTGCAGACGCAGTCTGTTTTTACTGTTGGTAACAATAGTTTAGAAGTTGTTAGTAGTTAAAATTATCTTGGTTTACTGCTAACAGCGCATATAGATTATACCACTATGGCACGTGCAGCAGCTACGTCAGCAGGTAGGGTGGTGGGCTTGCTTATATCTAAAATTAAAAGTATTGGTGGTATGCATTTCAATACATATACAAAGTTGTGTGATACTATGGTATGGCCTGTATTGAAGTAGGGGGCAATTACGAGGTGTCTGCGGTCAATTCTGTACATCATAGGGCAATAAGATTTTATCTTGGTATTGGTAAATATGCTCCAAATGTAGCCGTTAATTGTGATGTAGGTGATTGTTAGACACTCGATTTGTATTGCTAGACATTGGTGTAGACTTAATAAGTATGTATTGGTTTGGGCTGATGATTGTGCTGCAAATAATTGCAGAAATTGGAATTGTAGAATACAAAAGAATACAATTTTGTGAATTTGGTTTATCTCAGGTTTTAAATACAAATTGTCCTGTTAACAAGTCGTTTCTATGTTCATTTGTAGAAGATGTGTGTATGAATGATTATTTGAGAAAGCAGAGTGATATGTTTTTACGGGAAAATTGAAATAGTGGTTTTAATAAGTAAGGAACATATCGCTGCTTTAAACAATTTTATTGTACAGAAAATTATGTTTTATCTAATATTCCATGGTGTTTTAGATCCGCCTTAGCGAATTTCAGATGTGGTATTGCCCCTTTAAAAATAGAAACTGGTAGATACATTAATGTACCAATCAATAAAAGAACATGCTTCCATTGCAAAAATTGTGTTGAAGATGAATGCCACGTTTTATTTCACTGCCCATTATCTGATGATTTTAGAGTTATGCTTTTTAATGAATGTGTCGTTAAATGTGATATATTTTTAGATATGTCATAAGGTATAAGCTTTGTTTTATAATGGGTAATAATGATGTCTGTTTCTTAACTGCCAAAATCTTTTTAATTCTTAATCGGCGAAAAAATGTATTATATGGTTTACAGATAACTAGTTCAAATTCTTTCGATCATTAAATTAAACCTCAACTGATTCTCTGTCGGTTTCAGAGAGTTTACGAAAACTACCGGGATTGAACCAGTTGAAGGCGTCCCATGTAGGTCTGATTCGTTTGCAAATATATGAAAGACAAATATTGGCCATCCATTATCCCACAGATGATTGCCATTTGAAGAAAGTTTTCCTTAAGTAAGTTTGAGCTTACTTTATTTACTACAGGAGATGGACGTATTAATCACACTGTTATTAAATTGCCGGGCAAAAGAATGTATACATCCACGTGTGTTGGTGGCTAAGCATGACGCAAATGGTTACTCGATGGTGATGCATGCGATTCGGTATCATAGTTGTGTTGTAGACGCTAGGTTTGCAGTGTTTCGGCGACAGTTTCCAGTCTAGTAACGTTTTGTTACCGTTTTTAATTTTTTGGTGCAATCCATTTTCAAATGTGTTTACTTTCTTTTGCCCGGCAGTTTATTGACCGTGTGATTAATACGTCCATCTGCTGTGGGACATAATGTAAGCCAGAACTAATGGTAATCCTTCTTCTTATGGCTATCATTGATTCACCTTGAAGTTGTAGATCCCTGTCTCATGATTGGGAAGCCAGTGGTAAAGTGTCTACTTTGGATGAACATGTAGCTGATGACCGTGAAAGAAATCACTCCAACTTTAAACCCCACAGGTAGGTTCTTCTGAAAGATTATACTATTTGATAAATGCTCTGATTCAAACTCTGTTACATCATGACAACTGTTTTACACAAAACGACTGAAAGAGCCTATTGAATAAGAGGGGGGCTCCCCACTGCCACGTCATGTTCATCGCTTACCATCCTTAAGCTTCTTCTTCTGATTCTTCTGTAACTTTCAATTGAAACCAAACGCTTCAGCAACAGGGTTCAAATTTGAATCAAACTTTACAAGCATCGCATCTGCGTTTGAAACCCCAAAATTGCAAAGACTGCCGGTTTATCCTTTAGTTGAACTGAAAATAATGGCATTTTATAAATGTGGAAATTTCAACACATGTTATCGAAATTCCATTTCCAAGAGGCTATGACTGACACCAAATCAATAACTAATTGGTGTTATTTGAGAAAGAAAACAATAATCGTTTCCATTTTTTACGGGTCACATCCTTCTCCGAAACGAGTAACAGGAGACCTGTTGCTGCATTTAAATGCTTTGAAAGATTGGTCAAATATATACAGGTATTTATGTTGGATTTATTGTCCTTCTACAAAGACCTCGTCCATGTGGCACATTAACTGAACTCATACAAATCGACTCAGCCAAAGCAAACGTTTTCAGCAGGTACATAACGTAATAGTGACGACCAACCAATGCTAGTGACTGATCCGGTCTACATACGAGTGTCCTAATACTTTACTTCATCAGCTGGTGTGATAGCTACTTTATTGTTTCAGCGCGGTGAGAACGCCAGCAGAATATTGCACTGAGTATCGTAACTAATAAGATAACGTGAATTATTCTATCAAATAGATTATTCCTGCACTTCATCAAATATGATGTATATTTCCTAGGGTCATGTATACATCTAAGGGTGAAGTATATTTCCTAGGATGATGTATATTTCGTGGGGTGATGTATATTTCCTAGGGTGATGTATATTCCATGGGGCGGTGTATATTTCCTAAAATGATGTATACTTTCTGGACTTTATATAGTTCCTAGATTGATGTATATTTCCTGGGGTGATGTATATTTCCCAGAGTGATGTATATTTCCTAGAGTGATGTATACTTCCTGGAGTGATGTATATTTCTTAGGGTCATGTATATATCCTAGAGTGATGTATATTTCATGGGGTGGTGTATATTTCCTAGGTTGATGTATATTTCCTAGAGTGATGTATATTTCATGGGGTGATATATAATTCCTGGAATGATGCATAATTCCTAGAGTGATGTATACTTTCGGGAGTGTTATATATTTCCTGGGTTGATGTATATTTCAGGGGTTGATGTATATTTCCAAGAGTGATGAATAGTTCATGGTGTGATGTATATTTCCTTGGGTGATGCACAGTCTGACGCTATATGTCCACTCCGCTCTATTATATATACATCATATTTGACATGCATGTAGTAGCCACCATATAATATAGGACAAGTAGAATACTTATTACACATGTGTTTCTTCCGGTTATCCTCCTGCTTTGATCTTAATAATAACATGACGCGTGTGCCACTGCCCATTGCTAAAGACAAATTGTTCCTGGTTCCTTGTCTTTGACGCGAAGGTTTGGCCTCTGCTCGGAACGTTAATAATAATACCGAATCCCAAGAAACTATCAGGAGCCACGCTGCCGCTCACGGTCACACATCCCCAAGTGCTCTCGGCGACCAACGTTGCCTAACTTCACCTGATTGGTGACCTGCGGCTGGGACCACGTGCCACCATTGCCTATGAACGTCATAACCTGTAACATATACAAATACACAGGCAGATGTGTCCTCGTTTAACATGTATACGGTACACAGAGGTTTCAGTGTTATTCTTTGACGTATCCTCAGGGGGCTGTTAGTTCGAATTCACGAGGACATAATTAATGTCTTTAAAATACACGTTTAACGCGACAACAAAGCAGATCAAATTTTGTGCTGCAGCAGTTTTTTACTGCATGCCAAGTATAAGCTTTCAATAACTCGCTATGCTTGTCGTAAGAGGCGACCAACGGGATCGTGTGGTCAGGCTAGCTGACTTGGTTGATGCATGTCATCGTATCCCAATGCTCCATCGATGGTCATGATATCAATCATTGGATTGTCTTGATTAGACTCGATTATTTACAGACTGCCGTCATATAGCTTGAATATTGCTGAGTGCGGCGTTAAACAACAAATAAACAATTACTCGCTGAGTGTATTTCATTATCTATTAGCGCCACCAATAGCCTTAGACAGTGTTATGTGGCAACAGAGCCCGATGTAAATGTATTTGTTGATTTGTAGCAATTGTCAGTGGCAGCAAATGATTGACGCGCTCGTAAAATTTCGAGTGCTGTGGACAGCAACTAGTGATTAGAGTTACCCGCCCTTGGTTGTTCTTTATGAAAATTGACAGGCTTGGTCGTTTCTCGAATTTTCGCGATGGGACAGTTTCTGGAAGGCGGGCTGGTGGCAAGAGGGCTAATCGAGGCCTCTTGTGTCTTATCTACTTGGTAAGTAAGTATTGGATGCCATGTTGTAAACACCGAATTTTGCACGCTTCCGACACTGTTCTGTATTCAAGAACGGAGCACGACCTGTTTCGATCCACTCCAACATTGATGACATTTGTGAGTGTACTCATATACATTATAGGACCAGATATGTATTGCTGCTGCCATGTATTAACCCAGTGTGTTGCCTTATATGATTGTTAACCTAACACTGTGTGTTTCTGTATTATGTATTGGGTTATTTCAAGTCAGATGACACACGCATACCTTGACATTCAGCCATTTGTTCAGTTACACGTGCGTTATCTGACTTCATATACAGCATTTCAACTGGCCCTTATATTCGTAATGCACGTGTATTTTATGCGATGTTATTATTGTAGTCAGTACGTAAGACACGTGCTTAGAGTTTAAGTAGGAGCTCAACATTTGCATTGCCGAAAGTTGGTCAGTAGATTGTCAATTCGATACAGTGAGTGTGCGAGTGAGTTAGGTTTAACGCCGCTTTTAACAGTATTCCAGTTATATCACGGCATGCCAGCTTAATGTGGGAGGAAAGCCAGAAGTGATGCAGGTCTAAGACGATTACCATTTTGGTAAAACACACGAGAACGGGTATGGTGCTCACAAATCTTGAAACATAATCGGGGTGAAAGGGATTCGAACCCACAATCATAGGTTTCTGACTTGCCCAAGGGACGCAACTCTGCACAGCGAATTGCGGCACTTTAGACGACTTGGCCGCCCGTGCCCCCAATTCGATACAGACAATCTACAGTTGAAACAATATAGTGGCAGCATAGCTGTATTTGTGAATCATTGATCGTCGGTTCCTTAGTGTAACTCGGCGTTTCAGTTTAGAAATCACCTTGTAATAACAGTTCGGTATTGTTTACAGTTTAATGTACCCATCAATCAGCTTTACTAAGAAGGATATACAGTTTGGTGTACTTATCAATCAACATCACTAAGACCGATATACAGTTTGGTGTACTTATCAATCAGCATCACTAAGACCGATATACAGTTTGGTGTACTTATCAATCAACATTACTAAGACCGATATACAGTTTGGTGTACTTATCAATCAACATCACTAAGACCGATTTACAGTTTGGTGTACTTATCAATCAGCATCACTAAGACCGATATACAGTTTGGTGTACTTATCAATCAACATCACTAAGACCGATATATAGTTTGGTGTACTGATCAATCAACATCACTAAGACCGATATACAGTTTGGTGTACTTATCAATCAACATCACTAAGACCGATATATAGTTTGGTGTACTTATCAATCAACATCACTAAGACCGATATACAGTTTGGTGTACTTATCAATCAGCATCACTAAGACCGATATACAGTTTGGTGTACTTATCAATCAACATCACTAAGACCGATATACAGTTTGGTGTACTTATCAATCAGCATCACTAAGACCGATATACAGTTTGGTGTACTTATCAATCAGCATCACTAAGACCGATATACAGTTTGGTGTACTTATCAATCAACATCACTAAGACCGATATACAGTTTGGTGTACTTATCAATCAGCATCACTAAGACCGATATACAGTTTGGTGTACTTATCAATCAGCATCACTAAGACCGATATACAGTTTGGTGTACGTATCAATCAACATCACTAAGACCGATATACAGTTTGGTGTACTTATCAATCAGCATCACTAAGACTGATATACAGTTTGGTGTACCTATCAATCAGTTTCACTAAGACCGATGTACAGTTTCTTGTACTTATCAATCAGCATCACTAGGAATGACAGGCAAGTTTGCTGCTATTTGTACTTGACTGAAATAAGGTGCTTAACATTTACAAATCGAATTTCTAATTGATGTCTACACAAATGTCATAGGAGTGTAATCATCCATCATATCACTGTAAGGAGCTACTTACTTCCAGGTAGGCGCGTCAATACCTACACGGATATGACACGCGACTTAAGAGTCGAGACATTTTTCGTGTTGAGCAAATGCTAGCCAAAGCGCATTTTGGTGAGTAAATCATTCTACCTCCTTCTAAGACGGCCATTTAAAAATGATTAGAAAATAGGTTGTTTGGAAGATTATTAATATCGCAGCCTAGCGGATTCAGATCGATCCCTATCACAGCCCTGTGTCAAGATCGTTGCACTGTGGACAAATTAAATCATCCGGTTTGTACAAATCCTTCTTTGATTTTGTATACCATTATCACAGATGACTGGAACATGATACCTTAAAAGCACAAGAGGGAAGAAAGGATGTGCTCTGTCAAACTACAGGCCAATTATGTAGATCAAGTAGCCAGGTGCTACAGGCCATTTTGGGTGCCATGTTTTTTTTAATGGAGTATGTCAGGATCATAGAGATAATATAAAAGAGTCTGGCACAGCCGTGTGTTGCAATGCTGAGGCGGTCCTGGAGCTGGTGATGATTTGTGGTTAAATAATCCGGTCCCACCATAACCAGCAATTGGCTTTTTCTGTATCTTGAGATTTGACAAAATCTGACAGCCAATGTGTGACTTATAGGTTGTGTTTATGTTAACAATGAAAAGATGAAGTTAATCATCAAGATATGGGGTTGAGATTAGTTTGCCATATATCGTGTTTCTTTCACTGTTTGTTCAATAGGAAGCGTTTCCTCTCAATGTTCAGTTTCATATTTTACTAGGACGTGGCGTCATCCCTTAGATGACATCCTTACCAAGCCAGCTGGGTGACGGGGATAGCCTTCTGACCATGTGGACAGGGCGTCCGACCAAGGCGTCCGACCTAGGATCAGAAGGCCACCACATTGCATCCAAAGGGGGTTTGAGCAGGTTCATACCAAGTTTGTTCCAAATAACCCTTAGTACCCTGCCATGCGGCCTGAAACGTGATCTAAAAGAGACATGTATGAGTTTAAGGTTGGACTGTGAGAGACATGTAGGAGTTTAAGGTTCGACTGCGAGAGACATGCATGAGTTTAAGGTTGGACTGTGAGAGACATGCATGAGTTTAAGGCTGGACTGCGAGAGACATCTATGAGTTTAAGGTTAGACTGCGAGAGACATGCATGAGTTTAAGGTTGGACTGTGAGAGACATGCATGAGTTTAAGGTTGGACTGCAAGAGACATGCATGAGTTTAATATTGAACCGTGAGAGACATGCATGAGTTTAAGGTTGGACTGCGAGAGACATGCATGAGTTTAAGGTTGGACTGCGAGAGACATCTATGAGTTTAAGGTTAGACTGTGAGAGACATGCATGAGTTTAAGGTTGGACTGCGAGAGACATGCATGAGTTTAAGGTTGGACTGCGAGAGACATGCATGAGTGTAAGGTTGGACTGTGAGAGACATGCATGAGTTTAAGGTTGGACTGCGAGAGACATAAATGAGTTTAATGTTGAACCGTGAGAGACATGCATGAGTTAAAGGTTGGACTGCGAGAGACATGCATGAGTTTAAGGTTGGACTGTGAGAGACATGCATGAGTTTAAGGTTGGACTGCGAGAGACATCTATGAGTTTAAGGTTAGACTGTGAGAGACATGCATGAGTTTAAGGTTGGACTGTGAGAGACATGCATGAGTTTAAGGTTGGACTGTGAGAGACATGCATGAGTTTAAGGTTGGACTGCGAGAGACATGCATGAGTTTAAGGTTGGACTGTGAGAGACATGCATGAGTTTAAGGTTAGACTGCGAGAGACATGCATGAGTTTAAGGTTGGACTGTGAGAGACATGCATGAGTTTAAGGTTGGACTGCGAGAGACATGCATGAGTTTAAGGTTGGACTGTGAGAGACATGCATGAGTTTCAGGTTGGACTGCGAGAGACATAAATGAGTTTAATGTTGAACCGTGAGAGACATGCATGAGTTAAAGGTTGGACTGCGAGAGACATGCATGAGTTTAAGGTTGGACTGTGAGAGACATGCATGAGTTTAAGGTTGGACTGCGAGAGACATCTATGAGTTTAAGGTTAGACTGTGAGAGACATGCATGAGTTTAAGGTTGGACTGTGAGAGACATGCATGAGTTTAAGGTTGGACTGTGAGAGACATGCATGAGTTTAAGGTTGGACTGCGAGAGACATGCATGAGTTTAAGGTTGGACTGTGAGAGACATGCATGAGTTTAAGGTTAGACTGCGAGAGACATGCATGAGTTTAAGGTTGGACTGTGAGAGACATGCATGAGTTTAAGGTTGGACTGCGAGAGACATGCATGAGTTTAAGGTTGGACTGTGAGAGACATCCATGAGTTTCAGGTTGGACTGTTAGAGACATGCATGAGTTTAAGGTTGGACTGTGAGAGACATGCATGAGTTTAAGGTTGCACTGCGAGAGACATGCATGAGTTTAAGGTTGGACTGCGAGAGACATGTAGGAGTTTAAGGTTGGACTGCGAGAGACATGTATGAGTGTAAGGTTGGACTGCGAGAGACATGCATGAGTGTAAGGTTGGACTGTGAGAGACATGCATGAGTTGAAGGTTGGACTGCGAGAGACATGCATGAGTTTAAGGTTGGACTGCGAGAGACATGCATGAGTTTAAGGTTGGACTGCGAGAGACATGCATGAGTTTAAGGTTGGACTGCGAGAGACATGCATGAGTGTAAGGTTGGACTGTGAGAGACATGCATGAGTTTAAGGTTGGACTGTGAGAGACATGCATGAGTTTAAGGTTGGACTGCGAGAGACATCTATGAGTTTAAGGTTAGACTGCGAGAGACATGCATGAGTTTAAGGTTGGACTGTGAGAGACATGCATGAGTTTAAGGTTGGACTGTGAGAGACATGCCTGAGTTTAAGGTTGGACTGTGAGAGACATGCATGAGTTTAAGGTTGGACTGCGAGAGACATGCATGAGTTTAAGGTTGGACTGCGAGAGACATGCATGAGTTTAAGGTTGGACTGCGAGAGACATGCATGAGTGTAAGGTTGGACTGTGAGAGACATGCATGAGTTTAAGGTTGGACTGCGAGAGACATAAATGAGTTTAATGTTGGACTGCGAGAGACATGCATGAGTTTAAGGTTGGACTGCGAGAGACATGCATGAGTTTAAGGTTGGACTGCGAGAGACATGCATGAGTGTAAGGTTGGACTGTGAGAGGCATGTATGAGTTTAAGGTTGGACTGCGAGAGACATGCATGTGTTTAAGGTTGGACTGTAAGAGACATGACATGAGTGAAGTAACTGTCCTCGTTAAGTGTAGTTTGATGGTGTTGTCGAGGCCGACTCCCTACCTTGACTGTGTTACGATACCCGAGGTTGCCAATGATCAAACGCTCAGGACAGAAATAAGCCGTTCGTAGAGAAATGTTTCATTCTCAGAATAAATAACTTTATCACAACTTTGGCAATAAGAACTAATTAGGCAACTTTCATTTAGAAATAGGAGAGAATTATGTGGGGTGCCTAACTTGATGGGAAACATAAAAGGCATATTAAATAGACGTGTCTCGGTACAAATGTCAAAAGGCAGCACGCCGCTATTGTACGGCAGATCAGACATTGGCGTTGTATCAAAGGTGTCCTCTTGACAGGTGCGCGGTGTGAATGACGGCAGTGCCCCACGCGGTAGATACACACAAGTTGACTCCTTTACATAAGGTACAGAGAGCTCATGTTGGACCGGACTGAGGGGAGGGAGAGGGAGACTAGATAAACAATGAGGACGCATATATGTGGGAAACACCTGGGAGTATATACTACAAGCGGCAAAACAGGAGAATAATCTGTCTCTCATATCTGCCGAACTCCTACATGTCTCCCACAGTTCACCCTTTAACTCCTATATGTCCCTTACATTTCACCCTTAAACTCCTACATGTCTCTCACAGATTACCCTTTAACTCATACATGTCTCTCACACTTAACCCTTTAACTCCTCACAGTTCACCCTTAAACTCCAACATGTCTCCCACAGTTCACCCTTAGACTCCTACATGTCTCTCACAGTTCACCCTATAACTCCTACATGTCTCTCACAGTTCACCCTTTATCTTCTACGTGTCTCGCATGGTTCGCCCTTTAACTGCTACATGTCTCTCACCATTAACCCTTTAACTACTACATGTCTCTCGCAATTAACCCTTAGACTCCTACATGTCTCCGACAGTTCACCCTTTAACTCCTATATGTCTCTTACAGTTCACCCTTAAACTCCTACATGTCTCTCACAGATTACCCTTAACCTCCTACATGTCTCTCACACTTAACCCTTTAACTCCTCACAGTTCACCCTTAAACTCCAACATGTCTCCCACAGTTCACCCTTTAACTCCTACATGTCTCTCACAGTTCACCCTATAACTCCTACATGTCTCTCACATTTCACCCTTTAACTCCTACATGTCTCTCACGATTTACCCTTTAACTCCTACATGCCTCTCAAAGTTCACCCTTAAACTCCTACATGTCTCTCACAGTTCATCCTTTAACTCCTACATGTCTCTCACAGTTCACCCATTAACTCCTGAATATATCTCATAGTTCACCCTTAAACGCCTTCATGTCTCTCACAGTTCACCCTTTAACTACTACATGTCTCTCACAATTAACCCTTTACCTACTACATGTCTCTCACAATTAACCCTTAGACTCCTACATGTCTCTCACAATTAACCCTTTAACTACTACATGTCTCTCACAATTAACCCTTAGACTCCTACATGTCTCTCACAGTTCATCCTTTAACTCCTACATGTCTCTCACAATTAACCCTTTAACTACTACATGTCTCTCACAATAACCCTTAGACTCCTACATGTCTCTCACACTTAACCCTTTAACTCCTATATGTCTCTCACAGTCCAACCTTAAACTCATGCATGTCTCTCGCAGTCCAACCTGAAACTCATGCATGTCTCTCACAGTTAAATATTAATCTCATTTATGTCTCTCGCAGTCCAACCATAACCTCATGCATGTCTCTCGCAGTCCAACCTGAAACTCATGCATGTCTCTCGCAGTTAAATATTAATCTCATTTATGTCTCTCGCAGTCCAACCTTAAACTCATGCATGTCTCTCACAGTCCAACCTTAAACTCCTACATGTCTCTCACAGTCCAACCTTACACTCATACCTGTCTCTCACAGTCCAACCTTAAACTCATGTATGTATCTCACAGTCCAACCTTAAACTCCTACATGTCTCTCGCAGTCCAACCTTAAACTCATGCAAACCTCTAACAGTCCAACCTTAAACTCATGCATGTCTCTCGCAGTCCACCCTAAAATTCATGCATGTCTCTCACAGTTCAATATTAAACTCATGTATGTCTCTTGCAGTCCAACCTTAAACTCATGCATGACTCTCACAGTCCAACCTTAAACTCATGCATGTCTCTCGTAGTCCAACCTTAAACTCATGCATGTCTTTCACAGTTCAATATTAAACTCATTTATGTCTCTTGCAGTCCAACCTTTAACTCATGCATGACTCTCACAGTCCAACCTTAAACTCATGCATGTCTCTCGCAGTCCAACCTTAAACTCATGCATGTCTCTCGCAGTCCAACCTTACACTCATACATGTCTCTCGCAATCCAACCTTAAACTCATGCATGTCTCTAACAGTCCAACCTTAAACTCCTACATGTCTCTCGCAGTCCAACCTTAAACTCATGCATGTCTTTCACAGTTCAATATTAAACTCATTTATGCCTCTCGCAGTCCAACCTTAAACTCATGCATGTCCTTGCAGTCCAACCTTACACTCATACATGTCTCTCGCAGTCCAACCTTAAACTCATGCATGTCTTTCACAGTTCAATATTAAACTCATTTATGTCTCTCGCAGTCCAACCTTAAACTCATGCATGTCCTTGCAGTCCAACCTTACACTCATACATGTCTCTCGCAGTCCAACCTTAAACTCATGCATGTCTCTAACAGTCCAACCTTAAACTCCTACATGTCTCTCGCAGTCCAACCTTAAACTCATGCATGTCTTTCACAGTTCAATATTAAACTCATTTATGTCTCTCGCAGTCCAACCTTAAACTCATGCATGTCTTTCACAGTTCAATATTAAACTCATTTATGTCTCTTGCAGTCCAACCTTAAACTCATGCATGACTCTCACAGTTCACCCTTTAACTCCTACATGCCTCTCATAGTTCACCCTTAAACTCATGCATGTCTCTCGCGGTCCAACCTTAAACTCCTGCATGTCTCTCACAGTCCAACCTTAAACTCATGCATGTCTCTCGCAGTCCAACCTTACACTCATACCTGTCTCTCACAGTCCAACCTTAAACGCATGTATGTATCTCACTGTCCAACCTTAAACTCCTACATGTCTCTCGCAGTCCAACCTTAAACTCATACAAACCTCTAACAGTCCAACCTTAAACTCGTGCATGTCTCTCGCAGTCCACCCTACAATTCATGCATGTCTCTCACAGTTCAATATTAAACTCATGTATGTCTCTTGCAGTCCAACCTTAAACTCATGCATGACTCTATAGTCTAACCTTAAACTCATGCATGTCTCTCGTAGTCCAACCTTAAACTCATGCATGACTCTCACAGTCCAACCTTAAACTCATGCATGTCTCTTGTAGTCCAACCTTAAACTCATGCATGTCTTTCACAGTTTAATATTAAACTCATTTATGTCTCTTGCAGTCCAACCTTAAACTCATGCATGACTCTCACAGTCCAACCTTAAACTCATGCATGTCTCTCGCAGTCCAACCTTAAACTCATGCATGTCTCTCGCAGTCCAACCTTACACTCATACATGTCTCTCGCAGTCCAACCTTAAACTCATGCATGTCTCTAACAGTCCAACCTTAAACTCCTACATGTCTCTCGCAGTCCAACCGTAAACTCATGCATGTCTTTCACAGTTCAATATTAAACTCATTTATGTCTCTTGCAGTCCAACCTTAAACTCATGCATGACTCTCACGGTTCACCCTTAAAATCCTACATGTCTCTCACAGTTCACCCTTTAACTCCTACATGCCTCTCATAGTTCACCCTTAAACTCATGCATGTCTCTCGCGGTCCAACCTTAAACTCCTGCATGTCTCTCACAGTCCAACCTTAAACTCATGCATGTCTCTCGCAGTCCAACCTTACACTCATACCTGTCTCTCACAGTCCAACCTTAAACGCATGTATGTATCTCACAGTCCAACCTTAAACTCCTACATGTCTCTCGCAGTCCAACCTTAAACTCATACAAACCTCTAACAGTCCAACCTTAAACTCGTGCATGTCTCTCGCAGTCCACCCTAAAATTCATGCATGTCTCTCACAGTTCAATATTAAACTCATGTATGTCTCTTGCAGTCCAACCTTAAACTCATGCATGACTCTCACAGTCCAACCTTAAACTCATGCATGTCTCTCGTAGTCCAACCTTAAACTCATGCATGTCTTTCACAGTTCAATATTAAACTCATTTATGTCTCTTGCAGTCCAACCTTAAACTCATGCATGACTCTCACAGTCCAACCTTAAACTCATGCATGTCTCTCGCAGTCCAACCTTAAACTCATGCATGTCTCTAACAGTCCAACCTTAAACTCCTACATGTCTCTCGCAGTCCAACCTTAAACTCATGCATGTCTTTCACAGTTCAATATTAAACTCATTTATGTCTCTTGCAGTCCAACCTTAAACTCATGCATGACTCTCACGGTTCACCCTTAAAATCCTACATATCTCTCACAGTTTACCCTTTAACTCCTACATGCCTCTCATAGTTCACCCTTAAACTCATGTCTCTCGCGGTCCAACCTTAAACTCATGCATGTCTCTCACAGTCCAACCTTAAACTCATGCATGTCTCTCGCAGTCCAACCTTAAACTCATGCATGGCTCTCACAGTTCACTCATTAACTCCTACATGTTTCTCACAGTCCAACCTTAAACCCCTGTATATTTTACACACTCCACACTCACGAGGGTCGAAAGACACGAGGGTGTGATTTAGGTCATTTCTCCAACTTTTTCAGCTTGTAAACAAACAGTATAAGCACTGTCTTGAGTCCAGAACGAACAGCCATGCAGCATCAGTGGCAGAGGAATTATTGATGTCATTTGATTGTGACGTCATGGTGACGATGACGTGACAATAATCTGCAAAGCCAGTTTTTAGTGATAAAAAACAGTTCCGATAATTTCGTAAACATAATATTCAATTACAATTTGTATAACAGAAACCCTATACCTACAGAGACACGTAGACGATATGTTGTCGAGATGTATAAAGGGGTAAACAGGAAAAGCCTCAACTAATTGGTGTCTTATACCACTTTGCTCAACGCTCGTATTTCAGGACCCTCGACAGATTCTCCGTTTGATTAGAAAATAAATGTCAGGGAACAGATTAGATCTGAACTTGGACAATGTACACCTATACAAACATATTTACTTACAAAACATGATAACTGACGTCTTTCGTCAATCACTCTCTTCACTTCACTTGCACTGTAAGGGTACGTGTAAACTGATACAGAAAGTACCTTGGGTAAATATGTATTAGTATATTCAAAAAAGGTACATGGGGTACCTTTCTGGAGTACCCTGCCGATAACGACACCATCAATCTTACTAAACCCGAAAGAGTTTAAGCAGTAGACCTTGTGCAATATGAACTGTTTGTGTGAGGCAATTACTCAACTTCTTAATTTAGAATTGTCTATTAATCATGACTAGCGGGTGTACTGCAAACATCACAGTGTCTTATTCAAATCTGATTCAGTTCAAAATTATTACAATCTAAATCCGACATAATCATATGTAGAGAAATGGAGAGAATTTAATTTGAAAGCTAAATGTCATTGAAGAGACACACGAAGAACAAAGTGCAAAACAACAGCTTTACTAATTTAGAATGGCGTCACATGAAGATTCTACGATTCAGTAACATTCCAATGTTTACACAGACAATCTCAACTCTCAACAGCAAATACCTTTTTGATGTTCACAGAGTCATAGTAATAAAAGTGACAAAAACATTTCCATATTCATTAGACATCTCTTTGCACGTTTCCGATTATCGCAATGATGTGTTTATGAATCCCCCGTCACAAACACATGAAAGGGAAAGTCAATTGTTCATCTGAAGAAACACGCGTTAGGTAACATATGTTAAATAGGTAATTTCACCGGGCATCATTGTGATCACTGATGCGTCAAATTTGGAAATGACCCCTTTCTACCACAAACAAAACTTGAAAGCTTTACTGAGGCCTTGAATGCTGTAAATGAAATCAAACAACTTTTGACCCAGAGTCAATTGACTCTCCTTGAAATCTTCGTAGGAAGAGCATGTTTAATCGTACGTCAAACTTTGTGAAACGTAGACACCAAACACTTGAGCTTCTCGAATATTGCCCGACATAAAGGGAAAGTTGACTGTTGGAAAGTTGAAGTCATCCCTCTTTTTATACAGTCTTGTGTGTTTTTGTCACTGAGCTTTAGTGAGAGTGAGACTCAAGCCACTACACCGCTCTTACGTAATCCAGGATAATACTAAATCAGTAAATCGTAATGCAAAGCACATCAGCAGTTCTGTCCACACTTCCTGTACTCTTTGTAATGTTGTTAGTAATCCTCACTCTTTCCGGAGGATTAGTTCTTGGGGAGAAAGGAAGGACAAAACATCAGTATTTCTGTTTTGGAACACTTAACAAACATTGAAACAATACAACTACAAATACACGATGGGGAAGACCTTCTCTGGCTTCGCAGGCACAACGACGAGCAGAGCTTTCAGCTCAAACGGCCGCCTCCGTGTTTTAGTGGATAGAACGTCTGCCCAGAGAACGGAAGGTCGGTGCTTCGATCCCCGGCCGCGTCATTCAAACAGGCACTTGTTTTTACCCTGCCTGGCACAGGCATACTCACCTCACCTCACCCCACCTCACCTCACCTCGACCCGTGAAGATCCGGGTGTAGAATAGGTCTTCAGCAACTCATACTTGCCGTAAAAGGCGACTATGCTTGTCGTTGGAGGCGACTTACGGGACCGAGTGGTCAGGCTCGCTGCTCATGAGGTCAATCACTGTATTGTCTGGATCAGACTCGATTATTTATAGTCATACAGCTTGAATATTCTGAGTGCGGCGTTAAACAACAAACAAATCACCTCTCCTCGCCTCACCTCACCTCACCTTACCTCGCCTCGCCTCACCTCACCTCACCTCACCTCACCTCACCTCACCTCACCTCACCTCACCTCACTTCATTTCCTCAAGGACGAGGTGATAGGTCCAAGGCACCCCAGTAAACCAGTCTAGTTCCCTGGGTATGCTGCGCTGGCGCTACACTGAGCGCAAGCACAGCATATCCAGGGAACTAGGCTGGTTTAGCGCCAGCGCAGCGTACCAAGGGAACCAGACTGCCCTGAAAGGTTACATGAAAGTAAGGAATGAAATTTTAGTAGTGAATAAGTTTACGTTATGCACGAGTAACCCAATTGTGATGATATCGTTATTGACGCCACTATGATTATTCCATCACCATTTACGCCGCATAATCAATAGACTCATGTTTACCACTTTATTCATTGCTTCGATGACCACCCACACCAGTGAGTTTCATAATTGTACACCGTTCTTAAGCGAGCAATATCACTAAGGGGAACACCAGAAATAGGCTCCACACTTTGAAACCATATGGGTCATCGAACTCGGACTTTTGGCGAGATGGGCTAATGCTTTAACCGCTCGGCTATCCCACCGCATTTAGATCTTGAACCCGCTTATGGATCCGGTTCAGAAGAATCAAGACAAGACAACACACCACAGAAGACTGTCCCCAGTCATCTGCGTGGCGACCAAATGTATCGATGATCATGCTCAGTGATGTGGTTGATCGCGTGCCTTCGTACCCGAAGTATACCCAGAAACTCTGACAAACAAACATGAAACAGAAAAGTGAACTTTGAAGTTTGAAACACCGAAAAATCAAATGAAACCTCAAAGTATTAAGGAAATTTAAAACTATCAAAAGTTATTCTCACCGGGGTGTAAATATTCTCACAACGATGTAATATATTCGTAGAAATATATTACATCACCGCGAGATGGCTTCCGGTTTTCTGAATATTTTAATATTCTTTTCTTCTGTCATTTTCAATTGACTTTAAGACATGTCAAGAGAGTGTTTTATGCTGATTTATTGCTGTTTGGCTTCTATTTGATGGAGTTTTCAGATACTCAGTTGCTTTTGTAATGTTCCTGTAGTCTGGGATTTTCATTTGACTTTTAGACGTTTTGGTTTTTCAAGAGAGTTTTCATTCTGGTTGACTTTTATCCAGGTTCACAGTTCTGTAGTTTCTGCAGATAGATCGAAAAACACAAAGGTAGGGCGAAAACAATTCAATGTCCCTCATGGGTCACCATAGGTGTTCTATATTAAGTCAATACATCAATTTATGCGATTTTCAAACCACACTCAAAAGACAGCCAGGTTTAAACAGAATAAAATTACTTATTTGCTGAACATATAGACATGAACCAAATTGTCACATTTACAAATCTGGCTAAATCAGCAAGACAGCCAACAAGGCCTGTCCATGCCAACTGAAGCCACACGGATATATTGTACCGAATACGTGGGTTTAAGAGAAACAAAAATAAAAACAAATCTTCCACTTCGTTTCATCTCTGTCTCGATGGCCACAGTATCTCTGCCCGCAGTCCAAAGGCCATAACGTACTCGCCATTGTTATATGTCAGAGTAATTTGTTGTTAAACGATGTTGTAATTATATTAGATTGTTTCTGCCCAGATTCAGTTGACATTTAGATGTTTTTTGGAGTCAAGCGCAATCTAGAATATTCCGGAACAGATTGTCTCGTCCAACACTGTATAGAAACTTCTATGAGGTATTTAGACTATATAAGGGGCAAGTACGTGCCTCTCTCGTCTCACATTTCATCTAACATTACATCAAGACCAGCCGTTGTGTGAAGATCATTGTGTCCATCCTAGATATCCGGCCTGGGCCTATTTTGGAAGCTTGACCACTGTTTGTTGCTGCTAGGTGAATATTATGACCTGCTATTATATTTTATACTGTCATTGCAATTGTACTGCCATTGAATTTTGTACTACCACTTTATTGTTTCCTGCCATTGTAATTGCTGTGCAGTAATTTGTTTTGATTTGTACACCTTGTTCGTTTTATAAAGAAAGTGTTTACTGTATATCATTTCTTTGTTGTTAATTGGTTTCAGACTGATTTCTTAGTCCTCCCATCTTATCCCAGACATGTTCTATGGGGAAGAGGTCTGAAGAAACAGCCGGCGATGGCAGTAGGGCAATGTTGTGATGCTTCAAACGGACTGTTACAACGCGTGCACCATGTGGGCGGGCTTCATCCTGCTGCATCGTGACATTAAGCCCATGCATTTGCACAAAGGGTAAAACATGATTTTAAACGATGACTTCCCGGTAGGATACGCAGTTCAAATTGCCATTAACAATGAAGAGTTGTCCTCTCCTGAATTATATGTCCGTGACAAATCCACTGGCAAACTGACGACGTTGAGTAATGCGTTAATAAAACATTCTCCTGGACACCTGTGGACCCTTGTACGACCATCAGAGGCGTCCAGATGGAACCTGGACACATCTGTAAACAGTATACTGTTTTAGTCCTGTCCCTGAACCTCAGATACTGTCTACACCAATCTGGGCGTGATTGACGGTGACGTGAAAGGACAATTGGGCGTATCGCTGGACGTCGGGGCCATATGTTGTGCTTCCTCAACCGGATGCATCCGGTTCTGCCACTGATTGGTATCAACCAAGGAATTGTTCAAGCTGTTGATGTGACATTTTGGTGTCGATTCCGTAGATGCACCAACCGAATATGGTTGTCTTATTGACGTGACGCCGGTTGTCATGTGGACGGCATGAGTGTTGCCCCCCAAAGAGATGATGTTGTGTTTCTATGAACATTAAATGTTTCACATCTTCGTTTTAAGCCATTCCTGTTTGCAGCATAGCCACAGTGCGTAGTTTCGGCAGGCCGTGGCATTGCGCAAGCGTTATTTACAGTCAAACTGAGCAACTGATAGCTACAAAATCATTGTGTGCTGATCACATTAAAAAAATATGCGTGTGAGTATTATGATCCAAACAAACACGCAAACATCCAAGTTATGCGCCGTGCATGAACATGCATGTGTAAACCAAATCGATACCTTCATTAATATGTATTGAAAGATGCTTTATTTAATTTCAGAATGATTTTATTTTCATTGAACTTTATATGAAGCACAGTTACTTCGTTTCCGCTTGTGTACAAAGAAAACTGACACAATCAATCAATAGATTAAACACTTTCCATATTCATAAGGAATCTCTGCCAAAGTCAGAGTCGATTGTACGATTCCGGCTATGTCATGAGCATGTGTTTGTGAATTACTATTACATGGTGATGATACATGTACCAGGTGTTCGCGACAAGGTGACCGTATCCTGTCCCACGAAATGCATCATTCAGATAAACTGTCGAGGCATTGGTCCTTTTTGCCGTGAGATTCTTTCCGCGATTGGATTCATTTTTGGTAGCTGAGGAGGAACTGCTCTATTTTGCCTATCAAGAGTATGTTGTGCTTCTTGATTTTACCAAGAATGAATTAAATAGAGCTCTAACACATGGATTCTGAACAACTCGTATGCATGCTATTAAGAAACGTATGTTACAATGTGGTTGACGTTTCGAAACCGTTCATGTTGAGAAATTGCATTTGACGATTATGTAAATCGGTCAAAAAATGTGAACTCACAAACTGAGTTAGGAACAGGCAAAGAAATCCTAAACTGACGTGTATTTTACATCATATCGAGTCTTAGTTTCAGCACGCGAGGTCATAAATCTGTGGGCACGGGTGGCCAAGTCGTCTAAGGCGCCGCGCTTCGCTGTGCAGAGTTGCGTCCCTTGGGCACGCCAGAAACCTATGATTGTGGGTTCGAATCCCGGTTCGCCCCGATTATGTTTCTAGGTTTGTCAGCACAATACCCATATACTGGTATATATGGAATACTGTTAAAAACGGCGTTAAACACAACTCACTCAATCACTCACCCACTTACCTTAAATCGGACCTTTGTGGTAAAGGTGAACATTAGCTAAGCTTGTTTTGTTTAATGGGGCCTTGATTGTCTACAAATAGTTCACGTGCATTCCAAGAATAGCTCATATGAATAACCAACAAAAACGTGCCCACAATCTTAATGTATTCTGTCGTCGGAACAAATGAGATGGTTTCTTTTTACTCAACGAAGTCAATATAATCTCCTTCCAACGGACATTAAAATCAAATGGAAAGGGCATCCATATTATGTTACCGTCTTATGGGATTTGTTTCAAAATTGATAAATACGTTTCAGCCTATAATTGGTGAAAGAGATAGTGTAACTCAGGAAGCAACAGAAGCAAAACAATCAAGTGATCACACAACATCATACCAATATCAGAGTTTCTCAGCCGCATTCAATATTTAGCTCACCAGGAGCCAATGTTTACAGATTATAACACCAACACGAGCATTGTGCTGACACCGCACAAGTGAAGTAAGGTTGCCTTTTTTAAAATGAGGCCTCGCGAATACAATTGACATATTGATAATCTGTCGGAGTTCTGTACGACCGATGTGTCCAATCCGTTCCCTTGCCCTCTGACCCTGTCCCCCTACCGTCAATGTGTGCCCCCAAACTTTGTCCCCCTGCTGTCGTCGTGTGTTCCTGCCACTGTCACCTATCGTCACCCTATTCCCACCACCGCAGTCTCCTGTCCTTCACCTTGCCCCCTATCACTGTCCCCCTGGCGTCATTGTGTGGCCCCTATCACTGTCCCCCTGGCGTCATTGTGTGCCCCCCCCCCCCCCCCCCCCTCACTGTCCCCCTGGCCTCATTGTGTGCCACCCATCTCCACTACCTTCCACTGTCTTCCATCCTTCCCCATGTCACCATCTTGTGACCCAGCCACTGTCCCCCGTCTCCACCCGCCTACTGTCTCCCATCCTTCACCCTGTCGTCATCTTGTGACCCAGCCACTGTCCCTCGTCTCCACCCTCCTACTGTCTCCCCGCCTTCCCCATGTCATCATCTTGTGACCGAACCCCTGTCCCCGTCTCCACCCTCCTACTGTCTACCATCCTTCCCCCTGTCGTCATCTTGTGACCGAACCACTGTCCCCCGTCTCCATCCTCCTACTGTCTACCATCCTTCACCCTGTCGTCATCTTGTGACCCAGCCACTGTCCCCTGTCTCCATCCCTCATACCGTCTCCCATCCTTCCCCCTGGCGTCATCTTGTGACCGAACCACTGTCCCCCGTCTCCACCCGCCTACTGTCTCCCATCCTTCCCCATGTCGTCATCTTGTCACCCAGTCACTGTCTCCCGTCTCCACCCCTCCTACTGTCTCCCATCCTTCCCCATGTCGTCATCTTGTGACCGAGCCACTGTCCCCCGTCGCCACCCTCCTACTGTCTCCCATCCTTCACCCTGTCGTCATCTTGTGACCGAACCACTGTCCCCCGTCTCCACCCGCCTACTGTCTCCCATCCTTCCCCATGTCGCCATCTTGTGACCCAGTCACTGTCCCCCGTCTTCCCCATGTCATCATCTTGTGGCCATGTCACTGTCTCCCGTCTCCACCCCTCCTACTGTCTCCCATCCTTCCCCATGTCGTCATCTTGTGACCGAGCCACTGTCCCCCGTCGCCACCCTCCTACTGTCTCCCATCCTTCACCCTGTCGTCATCTTGTGACCGAACCACTGTCCCCCGTCTCCACCCGCCTACTGTCTCCCATCCTTTCCCATGTCGTCATCTTGTGACCCAGTCACTGTCCCCCGTCTCCACCCCTCCTACTGTCTCCCATCCTCCAAATGTCGTCATCTTGTGACCCAGCCACTGTCCCCCGTCTCCACCCTCCTTCTGTCTCCCCGCCTTCCTCATGTCATTATCTTGTGACCCAGTCACTGTCCCCCGTCTCCACCCTCCTACTGTCTCCCATCCTTCCCCATGTCATCATCTTGTGACCGAACCACTGTCCCCCGTCTCCATCCTCCTACTGTCTCCCATCCTTCCCCATGTCATAATCTTGTGACCATATCACTGTCTCCCGTCGCCACCCTCCTACTGTCTCCCATCTTTCACCCTGTCGTCATCTTGTGACCGAACCACTGTCCCCCGTCTCCATCCTCCTACTGTATCCCATCCTTCTCCATGTCATCATCTTGTGACCCAGTCACTGTCCCCCGTCTCCACCCCTTCTACTGTCTCCCATCCTTCCCCTTGTCGTCATCGTGTGACCCAACCACTGGCCCCCGTCTCCACCTTCCTACTGTCTCCCATCCTTCCCCCTTGTCGTCATCTTGTGACCAAGCCACTGGCCCCGATACGCCACCTGTTCACCCTATACCCTATAACTTTCATCCTCTTTCCCAAATCCTGATCTCCAACCGTTGCCTTTTTCCACCGATCTCTGTCCAAAAGCCGTCACAATTTCGCCATCCTCGCAATATAGAAACATACTTTTTCATAAAAATATTTTTTCAGCAAAATATAAACACACGAAGGGCCTGAACAAATTATGTTTCTCCTTTGTCCTTTAACATAAGTATGAACGTGTATGACTTTATCTTCTAAATGGAAAATGCATCACGAGAACAGTACAGTTGAAGTGGTTCAGAGACTGTGCTGCACACTACAGCGGATGATGAGGAGGTATAACATCCTTTTTTATGCTTGTAGACATATGCTGAACATTGATTTAGCAAACCCTACTCCAAAGTCAACTGACATTCTTTTCTTTGAAAACATTAGTGACAACAGATTGAATAGAATGCAATTCTGACTTTGTAGAGGGCAATGCGAATATTCTTACATGTACCGATCACTGATCAAAGTGGGAAATCGCACGTGTTAAATTCACCAGGAACCCATTTACTCTTTGTACATAAAAAATAGTGCCTGAAATTGGTTGACTGGAATTGGCGTTGTCGAAGGACCCTTAAACAAGACTTCTCTGGAGTTGCCGAGCTGTCCGGACCGAGCCGAGGGGCTCCAGTGTTTGCGTTAGCATTTAATTCAATCTAGTTCCCACTCGAAGAGCCATTGAGGGCCGCTCGTGCCTTACTCTATCTCCGCTGCTAAAGAGTTCTTTTGTGTTGTTCTTCTGCCCTGCAAGTGACGAGCACATGGCAGGGAAACTGTTACTTCCCCACCCACGGCAACAACGAGTCAAACACCATGCGTCGAACTAGCAGTTGTCAGTGTATCCCAGGACGATAAAAATACTTGTTTCCAGATTGTAATTTTGTTTTAAGCATTTTGCTTAAATATATGCATGTTATTGTTGCTTGACACCTGGTGTCAACATGCGCATGCACCAAATGCCCACCTCGAACCATGTTAACGCGACTCTTTAGAGTCGTTTTCAATGGCAAAAAAGTGTCATATTTTTTACAGTATCAAATGTTGAAATTAAACTATATAAAATATCAAGTTCTTTAAAGCGCACTACTGTATCTTAAGTTAAGCCACCCGCCGGAATACTGTTCAATAAAGTGTCTTGTGAAACACTGCAGGCGTCTGCTGGCGGCGTACCATAGGACAACCTACTGCCATGTGAAACACTATTATCTATGGTCTTGGTACGCTAGGACTACGTACTGCCGTGTGAAACACTATTATCTGTGATCTTGGTACGCTAGGACTACGTACTGCCGTGTGAAACACTATTATCTGTGGTCTGGGTACGCTAGGACTACGTACTCCCGTTTGAAACACTATTATGTGTGGTCTGGGTACGCTAGGACTACGTACTGCCATGTGGAACACTATTATCTGTGGTCTGGGTACGCTAGGACTACGTACTGCCATGTGAAACACTATTATCTGTGGTCTGGGTACGCTAGGACTACGTACTGCCGTGTGAAACACTATTATCTGTGGTCTGGGTACGCTAGGACTACGTACTGCCGTGTGAAACACTATTATCTGTGGTCTGGGTACGCTAGGACTACGTACTGCCGTGTGAAACACTATTATCTGTGGTCTGGGTACGCTAGGACTACGTACTGCCATGTGAAACACTATTATCTGTGATCTGGGTACGCTAGGACTACGTACTGACATGTGAAACACTATTATCTGTGGTCTTGGTACGCTAGGGCTACGTACTGCCATGTGAAACACTATTATCTGTGATCTGGGTACGCTATGACCACGTACTGCCATGTGAAACACTATTATCTGTGATCTGGGTACACTAGGGCTACGTACTGCCGTGTGAAACACTATTATCTGAGATCTGGGTACGCTAGGGCTACGTACTGCCATGTGAAACACTATTATCTGTGATCTGGGTACACTAGGGCTACGTACTGCCGTGTGAAACACTATTATCTGTGATATGGGTACGCTAGGGCTACGTACTGCCATGTGAAACACTATTATCTGTCGTCTGGGTACGCTAGGACTACGTACTGCCATGTGAAACACTTTTATCTGTGATCTGGGTACGCTAGGGCTACGTACTGCCGTGTGAAACACTATTATCTGTGATCTGGGTACGCTAGGACTACGTACTGCCATGTGAAACACTATTATCTGTGGTCTGGGTACGCTAGGACTACGTACTGCCGTGTGAAACACTATTATCTGTGATCTGGGTACGCTAGGACTACGTACTGCCATGTGTGAAACACTATTATCTGTGGTCTGGGTACGCTAGGACTACGTACTGCCATGTGAAACACTATTATCTGTGATCTCGGTACGCTAGGACTACGTACTGCCATGTGAAACACTATTATCTGTGATCTGGGTACGCTAGGACTACGTACTGCCATGTGAAACACTATTATCTGTGATCTGGGTACGCTAGGACTACGTACTGCCATGTGAAACACTATTATCTGTGGTCTGGGTACGCTAGGACTACGTACTGCCGTGTGAAACACTATTATCTGTGGTCTGGGTACGCTAGGACTACGTACTGCCGTGTGAAACACTATTATCTGTGGTCTGGGTACGCTAGGACTACGTACTGCCATGTGAAACACTATTATCTGTGGTCTCGGTACGCTAGGACTACGTACTGCCATGTGAAACACTATTATCTGTGGTCTCGGTACGCTAGGACTACGTACTGCCATGTGAAACACTACTGCATAAAGGTCAAGCACAACGTATGTATGAGCCGGCAGGGAACACGTCACGAGTCCCACTGCATTTTCCCCACAAAGAGTAAACGCTACATCTGGTATCTCTCAGCATACATTGACAAAAAGATAATACGCCTCACATGCCCCACATTTGGTTCACGAATATGCAGTTGTTTTTTGTTCCGCCGACAAGGAATAAGTGTAGGTAAAGAGAATGTAGTTACTATTATAAGATACTATAATTAAAACCTGTTGAACATTTATATTGAATATAATTTTCCCCGCCTACCTAATATTTAGATGAAATCAACAAGTTAATCGAAAAAGCTATTGTTTTATTAGGTTTTTCGGCCTATCGCCCCCACACACCTTAAGGTCTGTCCTGGGTTTTATTTTATTAACCGATGTGACACAGTGTCCACGGCCAAAGAAAGACAGCCACCCGGTGTTATGTGATGCAAACAAACTGTTTTCCATGAGGCAAATTGTTTCACTTTCTTCCCTTAAGTCAATCACGCCCCTGATTCTTTAATCTGCTATCGAGAATATTTAGAATGTGACGTGGTCATTAATCTCTGACATCTTTCGTCTGTTAATCACAAGGTGTTTTGAAATGTTGCAAAACCCTTTCAGCAGTCAACATTTCTAACAATATGGCTGCGTTAGAATGGAAGCTATTACTGTTTTGCCAACCGTCAATCAGCAGTGATTCAAGGAGTAGGACCCACAGCCTAACCATAGGGCTGCTTACAATCACGCTTCTCGTTCAGTTACCTATACCAAGAACACATTCACTACAACAAAATACCACCGAATTAGTGCTGATGGAAACTTGGGCATCAACGCTCTTTAAATCGCAAATTAATAATTGATCCGGGTACAGAATTAGAGACCACGAGAATGGTTTAACATTCAGCGTACGAGCGAGGAGATCAAAAGAAATCTTAGTCTTTACTCTTCCATGGTACTTTGAGTCCGGTTCATTCAGGTGCGTAATTCATCGATGTTATTGAGTGATGTAGTACTATATTGACACCATCCCGCTGTCACCTACAATGCTTCTAATTGCCCAACACACCTATCTATGGCGGCGACGTTGGGAGGACACACGGCCTGCAGCCTCACAGCGTCGTGGTGATTTCGCAGTGACGAAGAAGCCACGCACTCGTTTATACCGCGGCTGTGTTGTTGACAAGGAAGCACGGAGAGGTGTGTCGCTATCACGGAAGTCTTCCATTGCATCAAAGCCATTGCAATTTGTTTTGGAATAATTTATGAATTATGAATTATGAGTTATTAAGGTGGTTCTGTCCCTTTTGGAGCACGTTCATAAAATGTTTCATTTCATTTTAGATTCTGTTTGACAGCTATAAAATAGTGCGAGGTCATTTGAGTTCATCAAGACGAAACAGCAAGGAGATCAGTAATGTTGTAATTTAACAAGTAGGAGTTAAATATAGTCAATGATGATACAAAAGTACTACAATGCATCAAGGCCCCCTAGTCATTACGTGGCTGAGGATATAACATTTGTCATACTAACATAGTTAACAAGTGCTAATTAAATAAGTGGTCACGTTAATCTTAACTTGTATATGAATTAGTTACAATGAAGAAAATGATAGCATATTTTGTGAGACATTAGTTTTCGTTATGTATGGTGAGTTACCACAATGTAACCAAAAAACTGAATTCCATCTTGACCTTGTTATGAAGTATGTTTTTTTGTGTTTTTAGGTATTCTGTGCAGGTGTACATAAACATATATACTCACGTTGTACAATAGGTTCATAACAAGTCTAAGGGTAGACTAAGTACTAAGTAGTAGATAATAGGGGCATGTTAAGAAATATCCGTTGACTTCGTAAGTGCACGTCTTGAAATGGGTCAGTGGTTACTTTTATTGGTTGCAACAAAAGAAGCGTAACCTTTACCTTCGTATCATGGACAACACAAATAGGAAATAGTTATTGAAATAGAAGAAGACATAAATACCACAATTTCATAGTGTTATTACAAGTAGAAAGGGCAAATGAATTTTTCTATGTTATAAATTTATCTATGCATTTATAACTTCACTTTGTAACAATTCCCATCGAGGACTATCCGTAAACGTTCTTATTTTGAAACGATTATATTTGACAACTGTTATTTGAATATTAAGAACGTCATTTCGTTTTTCAGAATATCCAAACATCACTTTTTATTGTTATATGCAATATATTTTCCGGTTGTTGCTTCTCTGACGTCTCTTGATTTAGAAACATTGTGATGAGTTGCTAAGTATACTGACCTCCAAAATCTGTGTGAGCCGCCTCGTGGAAGAAATGGGACTTAAGCAAGTGATACGACTGTCAAGACAAATGCCAACAGTTCATATTGTTTGAAACCAGAAACTAATAATCTACGTTTTCAAATTGTTTTAAAGTTCAAAGACATGTTTGAGAAAAGTTTATTGTATATTAGGTAAGGGGAGATGTTATTGTTCTGCTTACCTCGCAGACCTCCAGAATGACATTTAGCAAAACACTTCTTCTTGTCTTACCATCTCCACCGATATGATTCTCTTTGATAACATTTTGAACAAATCACATTTTATATTTCCAGAGATATGTGTGCCAAAGTTTGCGTGCTTTAGACCCTGAAGAAATATGTGTGGAAGGCATTCGCGTGCTTTAGACCCTACAGAGATATGTTTGCTAATGCATTCGCGTGCTTTAGACCCTACAGAGATATGTTTGCAAGACTTTCGCGTGCTTTAGGCCCTACAAAGATGTTTGCAAGGCATTCGCGTGCTTTAGACCCTACAGAGATATGTGTGCAAGGCATTCGCATGCTTTAGACCCTACAGAGATATGTTTGCAAGGCATTCGCGTGCTTTAGACCCTACAGAGATGTGTGTGCAAGGCATTCGCGTGCTTTAGACCCTACAGAGATATGTTTCCCAAAGCGTTCACGTAGACATGTGGATTATGGCGTTCACTTGTATTAGGAGCTAAGGCCTTCCCCTGAATAGTACGATACGTAGATGTGTCTTTGAGCTCAGTAGTAACATACGAGACACTAAATTGTACGACACTCTGGCGGTGAACCAAGCACTTAATAATTTGAATAGCACAGTACTTATCAATGAATGAAACCCCTAACGATGTTTATCTCAACACTGATCTTTGTGAACCAAGGTCTTTACAAGGTATAAAACAATACTGACGTGTGTGAAACAAGGTCTTTACAAGGTATAGAACAATACTGACGTGTGTGAAACAAGGCTTTTACAATGAACTGAACAATGCTGACGTGTGTGAAACAAGGCTTTTACTGACTATAGAATAATACTGACGTGTGTGAAACAAGCCTTTTACAATGAACTGAACAATACTGTTGTTTGTGAAACAATCTTTCTACAAGGTATAGAACAATACTGATGTGTGTGAAACAAGTTTTGTACAATGAACACAACAATACTGACGCGTGTGAAACAAGGCTGCTTTTACAAGGTATAGAACAATACTGATGTGTGTGAAACACGTTTTGTACAATGAACACAACAATACTTACGTGTGTGAAACAACGTTTTAGCAATGAACACAACAATACTAACGTGTGTGAAACAAGGTTTTTACTAGGTATAGAATAATACTGACGTGTGTGAAACAAGCCTTTTACAATGAACTGAACAATACTGTTGTTTGTGAAACAATCTTTCTACAAGGTATAGAACAATACTGATGTGTGTGAAACAAGTTTTGTACAATGAACACAACAATACTGACGCGTGTGAAACAAGGCTGCTTTTACAAGGTATAGAACAATACTGACGTGTGTGAAACACGTTTTGTACAATGAACACAACAATACTTACGTGTGTGAAACAACGTTTTAGCAATGAACACAACAATACTAACGTGTGTGAAACAAGGTTTTTACTAGGTATAGAATAATACTGACGTGTGTGAAACAAGCCTTTTACAATGAACTGAACAATACTGTTGTTTGTGAAACAATCTTTCTACAAGGTATAGAACAATACTGATGTGTGTGAAACAAGTTTTGTACAATGAACACAACAATACTGACGCGTGTGAAACAAGGCTTTTACAAGGTATAGAACAATACTGACGTGTGTGAAACAACGTTTTGTACAATGAACACAACAATACTAACGTGTGTGAAACAATGTTTTTACAAGGTATAGAACAATACTGACTTGTGTGAAACACGTTTTGTACAATGAACACAACAATACTGACGTGTGTGAAACACGTTTTGTACAATGAACACAACAATACTAACGTGTGTAAAACAAGGTTTTTACAATGAACAGAACAATACTGACGTGTGTGAAACACGTTTTGTACAATGAGCACAACAATACTTACGTGTCTGAAACAACGTTTTAGCAATGAACACAACAATACTAACGTGTGTGAAACAAGGCTTTTACAAGGTATAGAACAATGCTGACGTGTGTGAAACAAGTTTTGTACAATGAACACAACAATACTAACGTGTGTGAAACAAGGTTTTTACAATGAACAGAACAATACTGACGTGTGTGAAACACGTTTTGTACAATGAACACAACAATACTTACGTGTGTGAAACAACGTTTTAGCAATGAACACAACAATAATAACGTGTGTGAAACAAGGCTTTTACAAGGTATAGAACAATACTGACGTATGTGAAACACGTTTTGTACAATGAACACAGCAATACTTACGTGTGTGAAACAAGGCTTTTACAATGAACACAACAATACTGACGCGTGTGAAACAAGGCCTTTACAAGGTATAGAACAATACTGACGTATGTGAAACACGTTTTGTACAATGAACACAGCAATACTTACGTGTGTGAAACAAGGCTTTTACAATGAACACAACAATACTGACTCGTGTTAAACAAGGCCTTTACAAGGTATAGAACAATACTGACGTGTGTGAAACACGTTTTGTACAATGAACACAACAAGTACTAGCTTGTGTGAAACAAGGCTTTTACAATGAACAGAACAATACTGACGTGTGTGAAACACGCTTTGTACAATGAACACAACAATACTTACGTGTGTGAAACAAGGTTTTTACAAGGTATAGAACAATACTGATGTGTGTGAAACACGTTTTGTACAATGAACACAACAATACTTACGTGTGTGAAACAAGGCTTTTACAATGAACACAACATTACTGACGTGTGTTAAACAAGCATTTTACAAGGTATAGAACATAACTGACGTGTGTGAAACAAGGATTTTACAAGGTATAGAACAATACTTACGTGTGTGCAACAAGGCTTTTGCAAGATATAGAACAGTACTGACGTGTGTGAAAGACATTTACAAAGAATAGAACACTACTGACGTCTGTGAAACAAGGCTTTTACAATGTTTAGAACAATACCGACGTGTTTGAAACCAGGCTTTCACAAGGTATAGAACAATACCGACGTGTAAAACAAGGCCATTACAATGTACAGAACAATACCGACGTGTTTGAAACAAGGCTTTCACAAGGTATATAACAACACTGACGTGTAAAACCAGGCTTTCACAAGGTATAGAACAATACTGACGTGTGTGAAACAAGGATTTTACAAAGTATAGAACAATACTGACGTGTGTGCAACAAGGCTTTTGCAAGATATAGAACAGTACTCACGTGTGTGAAACAAGACGTTTACAAAGAATAGAACAATACTGACGTCTGTGAAACAAGGCTTTTACAATGAACACAACATTATTGACGTGTGTTAAACAAGCATTTTACAAGGTATAGAACATAACTGACGTGTGTGAAACAAGGATTTTACAAGGTATAGGACAATACTTACGTGTGTGCAACAAGGCTTTTGCAAGATATAGAACAGTACTGACGTGTGTGAAAGACATTTACAAAGAATAGAACACTACTGACGTCTGTGAAACAAGGCTTTTACAATGTTTAGAACAATACCGACGTGTTTGAAACCAGGCTTTCACAAGGTATAGAACAATACTGACGTGTAAAACAAGGCCATTACAATGTATAGAACAATACCGACGTGTTTGAAACAAGGCTTTCACAAGGTATATAACAATACTGACGTGTAAAACAAGGCTTTTACAAGGTATAGAAAAATACTGACGTATCTGAAACGATGCTTTCACAAGGTATAGAACAATACTGACGTGTATGAAACAAGGATTTTACAAAGTATAGAACAATACTGACGTGTGTGCAACAAGGCTTTTGCAAGATATAGAACAGTACTCACGTGTGTGAAACAAGACGTTTACATAGAATAGAACCATCCTGACGTCTGTGAAACAAGGCTTTTACAATGTATAGAACAATAATGACGTGTTTGAAACAAGGCTTTTATAAGGTATAGAACAATACTGACGTATGTGAAACAAGGCTTTTACAAGGTATAGAACAATACCAAGGCTTTTACAATGTACAATTGAACAATACTGATGTGTGTGACCAAACGATTTTACAATGAACACAACAATACTGACGTGTGTGAAACAAAGCTTTTATAAGGTATAGAACAATACTGACATGTGTGAAACCAGGCGTTCACAATGTATAGAACAATACTGACGTGTAAAACAAGACTTTCACAGGGTATAGAACAATACTGACGTGTCTGAAACCAGGCTTTCACAAGGTATAGAACAATACTGACGTGTGTGAAACAAGGCTTTTACAATGTATAGAACAATACTGACGTGTAAAACAAGGCTTTTACAATGTATAGAACAATACTGGTGTGTGTGAGACAAGGCTTTTACAAGGTATAGAACAATACTGACGTGTTTGAAACCAGGCTTTCACAAGTTATAGAACAATACTGACGTGTAAAACAAGGCTTTTACAAGGTATAGAACAATACTGACGTGTGTGAAACAAGGCTTTTAGAACAATACCAAGGTTTTTACAATGAATAGAAGAACACTGACGTGTGTGCATCATGGTGTTAACCTTGGCTGGACACAATACCCAGACAGTGTAGACAGATTTACCCAGATTGCCCAGGTAATTGTGTGCATCTAAATAAGGACTATGGTCAGAATTGATGAGTGTAATAGAGTGGAGTCTTGCTTCTCCATTTAAGGGATGCTATATTACGAGTGAAATGCTCGAGTGCAGCTTGTACAAGGAATTATGACAACGACACATTCATCCAAGAAGCACCATTTATCAATCCCAGCATACGTCTGGCCGCTAAAGAGCACAATACTAACGTGTATGAACCAAGAGTTGCCATCTGTCCACCCAAGCATACAGTAACAGTTATCAATAAAGAACTAAAAGTACCTAGGAAATCTCACGGTATGCATCACCGTGCCTTTCAAATAGAAACCACAGCACCTACTTCATGTCAAGCCTACTGTGTTAAATGTCCGTGGACAATCAGCTCAGAAAATAACAAATTAAAGCTGTGAACGATATACATATCTTCAACAAAGGTCGGCTATTCTAGCGTACATACTCCCCTATGGCAGTCACAAGTCACAAGTCAGGTGGGATTCGTGTTCATTACCAAATCTGCAGCTCTTTACGACTCGTTTGGGGGACTATAATGGAGGATGCACACATCGCCATCTCAGCTCGGAGACATATTTGCATGGACGAGAGCACAAAAAGTAATCCTGGTATTGATCCTTTAGCAAGCTTCCCGTGTCAAACAACACGCCACTTTGACCGCGATCAACAGCTCTGTCCCCACAATGAGAGATTTGTGGTAGGAAATTAAGTAATTACTTCCGACCCTCGTAAACCCATTTAAAAGGTCTAAGCCAGAACTTCCGTGAAATGTTAAATGTGACTTTTATTATTTACATGGAATGAAGGTAACTCATTTGAAATTCTTTTATATTTTATAATTGTGTAGACTTCACCTTCCTGTTCCCACGACCATACGACCATGGGGCGTGTTTTCTTGACAGGGATGGTGCGTGTGGGTGAGGGGGTGGTGGGGTGGGGAGTTGGGGATGGGGTTAATAATGCAGTAAGGATCACGTGACACGCAGACGTAGGACGGTTCTGTTGGACGGGTGTGAAATAACAATCATACATTTTCTTCCATAACTTCTTTGATAGGCATTACTTAGAAGTTGGCGGATGACAAGATAGACACAATTTTATGGATAACAACTTCTTTAATACTGTAAAAAGCGACGTTTCGGTATAGATCCTTACACCGTTGTCAAGCAAGACTGAATGAGGGACATAGTGCAGAATATATATAGCAAGTGGAGGATTAACAGTAGAGGATTAACAGTAACAACAAGGGCATACATGAGTGGGATAACATAGGTAGGTGTGACAACAAGGATGATGCTATCACAACACGATGGACAGAAAACACATAGCTAGTTGCTGTCGGATTTGATGGTGGAGGTTTTATGCTCTTTGATTCTAGTGTTGATTGGGCGGGAGGTTTCACCTACGTAAGATTGCCCGCAGTTGCTGTCAACTTTGTAGACTACACCTTTAACCTCTTGGGGTTTAGATGTGTTCCTGCCGTTGGCTCTTAGCAGGGTGTTGAGGGAGTTGGAGCTGGTGAAGTGGGTGTCGATGTTGGCTTGCTGTTTGAGGAGGCGGCTGATGATGTGGGAGGCTTTTCCTATGAACGGGAGGGCGATGCGGAGGGGCGCTGATTCGGGTTTAAGGGCCGCATGTCTGGGTGTGGGATAGAGTACAGAGGCGATGACTTTGTCGACTAGTTTGGCCGGATAATTGTTGAGGTCGGTGAAGACTTGGCGGAGGTGTGCGATCTCAGGTTTGGGGTCGGGATAGAGTACAGAGGCGATGACTTTGTCGACTAGTTTGGCCGGATAATTGTTGAGGTGGGTGAAGACTTGGCGGAGGTGTACGATCTCAGGTTTGGGGTCGCCTCTGTACTCTATCCCACACCCAGACATGCGGCCCTTAAACCCGAATCAGCGCCCCTCCGCATCGCCCTCCCGTTCATAGGAAAAGCCTCCCACATCATCAGCCGCCTCCTCAAACAGCAAGCCAACATCGACACCCACTTCACCAGCTCCAACTCCCTCAACACCCTGCTAAGAGCCAACGGCAGGAACACATCTAAACCCCAAGAGGTTAAAGGTGTAGTCTACAAAGTTGACAGCAACTGCGGGCAATCTTACGTAGGTGAAACCTCCCGCCCAATCAACACTAGAATCAAAGAGCATAAAACCTCCACCATCAAATCCGACAGCAACTAGCTATGTGTTTTCTGTCCATCGTGTTGTGATAGCATCATCCTTGTTGTCACACCCACTATGTTATCCCACTCATGTATGCCCTTGTTGTTACTGTTAATCCTCTACTGTTAATCCTCCACTTGCTATATATATTCTGCACTATGTCCCTCATTCAGTCTTGCTTGACAAAGGTATAAGGATCTATACCGAAACGTCGCTTTTTACAGTATTAAAGAAGTTGTTATCCATAAAATTGTGTCTATCTTCCATAACTTCTTTGCAAGAAATTCGTATTTTCAGCTCGCCACAACACACCTTGTCATAACGCGTATTTCCGTCTTCCCTGTGTTCGTTTGTCCACTGTCAACATTTGCATAAGGCAAATTAACAGGGAAAACTATGTGAATGGATCACTGTGATGACACCAGCTGTTCGCGAAAGGGTACGCATGCCCTGCCCTACCAGTAGCACCCGCACAAGCAGCATTAAAACGTATGTGTCGGGCTTGGTGACTTAGAAGATAGTCAGATATCATACCCAACAACGTGGATCATAATACTGATGACTGGATCGGTTGGTCCAAACTCGATTGTTTCCAGGCCGCCTTCCAATGGCAGGAAATTACTGGGTGCGGCATTAACCAACAAACACTCATTGTTTGTGAAAAGCGTATACATGTACGACACGGCTAATGCTACCGTCTTGGCTTAGCCTTTTCCCATAAACCTGGTGTCAACACTTATTTTCACCGACCCATTCATATATTTCTCATCAATATTTAACTTTTACGCCCTATGGATTTTTTTTCCGTAGATATTCGAGACTTTATTATTCTCTGGCGTTAACGTTTTCAGCAACGACAACCATATTCCAATTCGAATGATTTCCAATACTAACCCATTTGTATATGTACATGCGCAGTACCATTTTGTTATTAGATTACGGATGTTGTTTTTGCCGAATATTTTCCTTACTATATTTTTATGACATTTAACTGATCTTGTGATACCTGATTTTCGACATTTCCGCTTGAAACATTACCGCATGTATTGAGACTTTTACACTGGTAATCGAATCGATTCATGACGTGGGCATCATCCGCCGGGCTGTTTTCAATCATCTGTTGCCGCCACTGCCTCAGATGTATCAAGGCAAATGGTGGTCACACACAATATTGACATTGTTAAATAAGATGTAACACCACACCCCTTTTAGGGGTGTCGCCCTCTCTCCTGTTACCAGGTATGGATTTTGTCCATGAAGTTGTTATGAAAAAACATCGATCAGACGAATGACCAAATATGTTGCTGTTATTTTCAATGATATAACATTTACGCAACTTTAGGATACAGTTACTCTTTTCCCAAAGGAAAGATAAACCGTAATATTCCGAGTTTCGAATTGGATATGTCTTTCTTACCCTTTGGTTCAGATTGCAGTCCTCGGTTGGTCCTTCTGGACGTCATGAAATCGACATATGTTCAACATGAAGGCAACTTCTATTTAAAAGACGAAGATTCATTCACAAACATCATCAAAAAATGTTCAGTAAAATTGGAGGACATTTTTCTTTCAAAAACTCATCTCCATGCAGTATCTATTCGTGTGGAACAAAACATTCCAAACTTGTCCTATTTTGAAAACTGATCCTGAATTCAAATCTACCTTTACAGCTAAAACATACCGCACAAAACCTTTTGAAGACCTATCATGCCAAACTAAAACGTCATATATGGCATTGAATGTACCGATTGTGGATTGAATTGTGTTGGAGAGACACAACAGGAATTATCGACACGAGTCAGCCAGCATAGGTCAGGCATCAACATAAATGTATCCAATTGTGTCTACCAACATTTCAAGTATGAAATCACTTAATCTTTTACATGAAAGTTAGAATATTGGATAAAATATACCACGCCACTAATAGCCTTAAATGCAGTCGACCTTATAGAATGTCCAGAGAAAATTATTGGATTCGACTGTTGTGTACAGCAATGCCATATGGATGTAATGACAAAATATAAGACGTTGGTAGCCTTTTTAACCAAGGAACTGCTATAGTCAATGTATTGAGTCTGTTTCCGGCATCCCAAAGACGTGGTCACAAAGAAAGGACGAAGGCCAAAACTTGGACTTGGCAGCTCATGATGTAAATTCCACTACTTGTGTCTTCCAAGACTCTCATCATACTGCTATCAATCTGCAGGTCATATAATCACCGGTGACTTCTCTATTCTTAACAATAACAACCTTCGTCAGTTATTCAACTATGGACTAAGATACCGTGAGCAACCTCGTACCAATTGGTATCACAGCTTTAAAATCATTATGGATGCTGTCGATGAATATGCCAAAAAAAGGTCCAAAAGAGAAGAGAAACCTGTTGAATGTCTTTCAGTGTGGGTTAAGTCAGTGCGTGCTGTTGTCATTGGTAAAATGCACATCTTTAAAAGAGGAAACGGAATAGGAATAAACCCATTCTGTCCAAGCCAGCTGTTATCCAAAGTATGGCTGCCATACATGAAAAGTTTGAAGTTGTTCCCACTGACAAGGCCTCAAATAACATAGCTATTATATGTAAGCATCGCTACATTAATTGTTTGATCAAACAACTTGCAGTGTTGGTATAAATGACATATAAGGCCAGTTTGTTAAATGAGGAAGCCATCAATCAGTAGTCAACTTTTGACTTGACTCAAAAATCTGAAGACATGTCCATTCCTCTCTTGTACTTGATTCCAAAGCTCCATACAAAGAGAGATATATTGCTGGGTCCAGCACTGTACCACCAAATCCCTGTCTCAAAGGCTAACGATAATCCTTAATACAATCAAGGAAGGATTTTCTTTATATTCACAGAAACTATTTGAGACAAGTGGAAATAATACCATGTGGATTCTAAAAACCCCAAAAGGATTTGCCTGACCTTTCGCAATCTCAGAAAAGAACCAAGTTCCATTCTGTCAAAACATTTGATTTTTCAACTTTGTGCACCACTAACCCACATGACAAACTTCAGGAAAAACTTCATTCCTTGATCCATGGGTTTTTTGTTACAAAACGTTGTGAACACAGATACAGTTACGTATCTGTTTTCAGAGGTTCGGGACAATTTGTGAAAAATGAAAGCAAACGCCATCTGAAGTTTACTGAGAAAACAATGTGTGAAATGCTGGACTTCCTCATTGATAACATCTACGTAAAATGAAGGGGTAAGACATTTAGGCAAGAAATAGGCATCCCCATGGGCACCAATTGTGCTCCCCTTCTTGTGGATCTGTTTCTTTATGCAGATGACTTGGAATTTCTGCTCGGATTGGCAAAGTCAAGACAAGATAATTTGGCTGAGAAGTTTAGCTTAAGCTTCAGGTATGTCGATGATCTGATATCGTTCAATGACAATCAAACAGCCAATTCCCACCTTCACTGATTTACCCACCTGAACTAGAAATAAAGGAGACCAGTGAGACCGCCTCTTCTGTTTCATATTTAGATCTATGCATAAAGATTCAGAGTGACAAAACACTCTCCGCAATACTGTAAGACAAGAGGGATGACTTCAACTTTCCAATAGTGAATTTTCCATTCATATAGAGCAATATTCCAGCAGCTCCAGCCTTTGGTGTTTACATTTCACAACTTTTGAGATACAACCGAGCATGCTCCTTCTACCAAGATTTCAAAGAGTGTCATATGGCTCTTGCACAGAAGTTCTTTAATCAATGTTACAACATTCAAGGCGTCAGTAAAGCTTTCAAAAAGTTTTATGGTAGACATGTAGAGCACATTTCCAAATTTGAGGCATCAGTGACAAATATGATGTCCGATGCAATTCCCTTTTTGTGCCATATGTTGCCGTGTTTTTCAGGTGTTCAATTAGCTTGACTTTGCATGTGTTTGTGACGGGTGCCACCGACGAGGCAGGATTCGCTCACCTTTTCGCAAACACCTGGTCGCAAACACCTGGTATCATTACTCTTTGATATTGATTCATGAACACAAGCTCGTCGGAATCGTACAATCAACACTGCGTTATTATTATTATTATTATTATTATTATTATTATTATTATCGGAATTAGTGCAAACGTCTCTAGATCTTATTTCTAACCGCCTTTAAAATTTCTAGCAGCTGTCACCCAAAGGATAAGTATCCCTACGCAACAGTTAAATAACTTTGACTGGATTTCTGTTTACCTAAACCAGTGCTAAAAGCGCTAAGCTCGTGGCACGTACCAACACTGGAACCAGTTATACACAAGTGTGCTTTTCAGGGAACATCAAATTGTGCAAAATAATGGCACACATTTTGAAGTAATGGCATCGTGAATGGCTCAGTAGCTCATTTTAATATTTTCGAATATTAAACACCGCTTGACCTGCACACCACCCCTGGATGAAGATGCATGGGTGGATGTGGAATATTTATCATCAACTTGCAGTTCATCAAGAACGAACAAATGAAAAGTGGTACCGGCGAAACAATGAAAAGTCGAGTTATTTATAGAAAAACTCTAATTCCCAAGAGCACAACAAAACATGTGATACCCTCCTCTATCCTGCTTCCTGTATGGTCAGAACATATAATATCACAGTGTGTTTGATCACTCAATGACAGTATCAGCTTATATTTTTCTTGAAAATGCTATCACGCAATATCAAGTTTCTTTCGTAGCATTCCTTTCAATTGTCCTATGATTACCTTTCTATATCAAATACTGTTCTCAGTGGCGTTGAAGCCAACTCACCCAATAAAGGCGCATGAATTTGACATACCAACTGATACGCAAGAAGATCTGCTCGAAACATAGATATGCACATCCTGTTGACTCGCGAAAGGGAGATAACTATGGAACGACACTAAGTTTATAGAATCGTAAAGATCCGTGGAAGAATAGGTCTTCGGCAACCCATGCTTGCCGTAAAAGCCGACTATGCTTGTCGTAAGAGGCAACTAACGGGACCGGGTGGTCAGGCTCGCTGACTTGGTTGAAGCATGTCATCGATCCCAATTGCGTGGATCGATGCTCATGATATCAATCACTGGATTGTCTGGTCCAGGCTCGATTATTTAGATACAGACCGCCGTTTTATAGCTAGATTATATTGCTGAGTGCGGCGTAAAACAACAAACCAACCGACAACCACTAAGTTTATGCCCCAATTTTAGATCCTAAGAGATTTGCAATACCCTAAAACACGCAGAGTTAGTCTTCCGTTAAGATTTTCCTCTCAATTCTGAACACGTAGAAAGCTGAACCGCTTATCATCTGCTTAATATCAAAACACATTTTTAACAGCGCAGGTTGCCCTGCGTGCAATTCGTCATGTATATATACTGAAGAACAAAAGTTCCTGTGACATTGAATAAGATTTAATTCAAAGTTATGTTTTTTTCCAAATCTGAAATAAGTTCGGTTTGCAACAGATAAAAGACTCCTGTAAGTGTTCAAATGGTTTAATTTGCCATACTGACTTCAGAAAATGCGTGATTTCATAAAAATAAAAAACATGAACATGCCAAAATGTCAATTTACAAATCAATAGCGTGTGTGTTCACCTCTGGTTGCGACGCAAGCAACACGTCTTCGTCTCATGGAATGGACCAGACGTCACACAAGGTCCTGTGGGATATCTGTCCATATCTGCTGGAGCATGTTTCGAAGTTCCTGGAGTGTCTGTGGAACACGTGGTTGACGTGAAAGGTGCCGATCCATCTCATCCAACATGTGCTCGATTGGTGAGAGATCAGGGGAGCGAGCCGTCCAGGGGATGACAATCACGTTGTTTTGGTGAAGGGAGTCCTGAACAAGTCGAGCAATGTGAGGCCGGGCGTTGTCATGTTGGAAGGTAATGCCTGGGCCATGACGTCGCAAAAGCGGCAGAACAAAAGGGCCGATGATCTCGTCGCTCTAGCGCTGTCCATTGAGATTTCCCTCGACCACTATCAAATGGGTCTTCTGTCTTGATGTAATCCCATCCCATACCATAACGCTGGTGCCCCCGAACCGATCTTCATCCATGACACAATGATTGACGTAACGTTCACCTCGACGTCGGTACACTCGAATCCGTCCATGGCTGTGGCTGAGATGAAAACGAGACTCGTCAGTGAATAGAACTTGTCCCCACTGCATGGCCGTCCAGCGTAGACGCTGTCTGCACCACTGTAGACGTGCTTGACGGTGGTTTCCTGTCAAAATGGACAGTGTGGCATTTCGTAATGTTGAATAATTGCGTAATTTTGTTGTTTTTCTGAGTGGCTGTTGTCAGCACAATGCTAAACAATGCATATGGAATCCCGTTAACGCACGTTTTTATACCCATTCTTGGGTAGTGAAATGCATGGGGCTTGTACAAAAGTCAACTTTTGCATGGAATGCATGCTTTTCTGTAGCAGTTGCGTTTTTGTGACTTGATTCCATACATGTACTACAATATTGAAAACCAATCTTTACTTGTTTGAAAAATACACAAAAATATTGGTGTCACAGGAACTTTTGTTGTGGAGTATACTTGTCGTTTAGTTTACAAACCTGAAGACACTCAGCTCGAGGCAGATTTCCTTTGAGCATTATAGAATAATTACCTTAGCCGTAAGAAATGTACCTTTAGCGACAGATAATTTGTACAATGAGATAGCTTCCTTTCCCAGTTGATTTATAATTAGAAAACCTTCTTTATGATATGAATGTCAAGGTGACGCGATCTGTGAAGGTAGTGGCAGTTAAGTTTCACTGTTAGTTAGAAATGACGAGACGATTCGTCCATTACTGACATAACAACAATTATGAATGACATGAAAAATAAAAAAAATAAAAATAAGTTTGATGTGGGAAGATAAAAAAGATCCTTTTACTTTTTCATAGATAAAAAATATTGACATATTGTAGATATAATGTTAAGGACACCCAGTAAGTGTTGGCATGTGCAGCAATTTGGGAGGACGGTGCTAATTCACTGTGTGTTAACTCAATCATGCTCCATGTGAAGTTCCAATGTGGACGACATTCAGTCATCGTCTCTCTCGAACGCTTCATACACGTACGCCTTCATCAGTCATTTACAATCAGTTAGCTCCACGCCATATTGGGAAGATAAAAACTTGATGGTCCCTCGCTTCGCGACCATTCAGTTAAACTGAATTTACTTAAAACAGGACTTAGCAAATTCATTCGTGTTTCATGATGTCTTAGAATATGACAAAATGTGCAATATCGGCGTGGGCATATCTATTGTTGTATTGTACCAGTTCATGGCTAAACGATAGTGTGTACGTCCACTATCATGAACATCTTATTAAAAATACTGGTTGTAAGAGCAACCTGATAGTTTAATGATCTGTTGGTTCAGTGAGTTGGCGGTTTAATGACCTGTTGGTGCTGTGAGATGGCTGTGTAATGACCTGATGGTGCTGTGAGTTGGTGATGTAAAGACCTGATGGTGCCCTGAGTTGGTGGTGTAAAGACCTGATGGTGCCCTGAGTTGGTGGTGTAAAGACCTGATGGTGCTGTGAGTTGGTGGTGTAAAGGCCTGATGGTGTTGTGAGTTGGTGGTGTAAAGACCTGATGGTGCCCTGAGTTGGTGGTGTAAAGACCTGATGGTGCCCTGAGTTGGTGGTGTAAAGACCTGATGGTGCCCTGAGTTGGTGGTGTAATGACCTGATGGTGCTGTGAGTTGGTGATGTAATGACCTGATGGTGCCCTGAGTTGGTGGTGTAAAGACCTGATGGTGCACTGTGTTGGTGGTGTAATGACCTGATGGTGCTGTGAGATGACGGTGTAATGATCTGATGGTGCCCTGAGTTGGTGGTGTAATGACCTGATGGTGCCCTGAGTTGGTGGTGTAAAGACCTGATGGTGCCCTGAGTTGGTGGTGTAAAGACCTGATGTGCCCTGAGTTGGTGGTGTAATGACCTGATGGTGCTGTGAGTTGGTCATGTAATGACCTGATGGTGCTCTGAGATGGTGGTGTAATGACCTGATGGTGCCGTGAGATGATGGTGTAAAGACATGATGGTGCACTGAGTTGGTGGTGTAAAGTCCTGATGGTGTAATGACCTGATGGTGCCCTGGGTTGGTGGTGTAATGGCCTGATGGTGCTGTGAGTTGGTGCGGTAATGACCTGATGGTGCTCTGAGATGGTGGTGTAATGACCTGATGGTGTTATGGCCTGATGGTGTTGTGAGTTGGCGGTGTAATGACCTGATGGTGTAATAGCCTGATGGTGCTGTGAGGTGGTGGTGTAATGACCTGATAGTGTAATGGCCTTATGGTGCTCTGAGCTGGTGGTGTAATGATCTGATGGTGTAATGGCCTGATGGTGCTCTGAGCTCGAGGTGTAATGACTGATGGTGCTCTGAGCTGGTGGTGTAATGGCCTGATGGTGCTGTGAGTTGGTGGTGTAATGACCTGATGGTGCTCTGAGATGGTGGTGTAATGACCTGATGGTGTTATGGCCTGATGGTGTTGTGAGTTGGCGGTGTAATGACCTGATGGTGTAATAGCCTGATGGTGCTGTGAGGTGGTGGTGTAATGACCTGATAGTGTAATGGCCTTATGGTGCTCTGAGCTTGTGGTGTAATGATCTGATGGTGTAATGGCCTGATGGTGCTCTGAGCTCGAGGTGTAATGACTGATGGTGCTCTGAGCTGGTGGTGTAATGGCCTGATGGTACTCTGAGTTGATGGTGGAATGGCCTGATTGTGCCGTGAGTTGGTGGTTTAATGACCTGATGGTGCCGTGAGTTGGTGGTGTAATGACCTGATGGTGCTCTGAGTTGGTGGTGTAATGACCTGATGGTGCTCTGAGTTGATGGTGTAATGACCTGATGGTGCTCTGAGTTGGTGGTGGAATGGCCTGATGGTGCCGTGAGTTGGTGGTTTAATGACCTGATGGTGCCGTGAGTTGGTGATGTAATGAACTGATGGTGCTGTGAGTTGGTTGCGTAATGACCTGATGGTGCCGTGAGTTGGTGTTGTAATGACCTGATGGTGCTCTGAGTTGGTTAGACGTTACAGGAAGGCCACACGTGTTCACGACTTTTATACTTTATGGGAAGGCCACACGTGTTCATGACGATTAGACGTTACAGAAAGGCCACACGTGTTCATGACGATTAGACCTTACAGGAAGGCCACACGTGTTCATGACGATTAGACCTTACAGGAGGGCCACACGTGTTTACGGCGATTAGACTTTACAGGAAGGCCACGCGTGTCCACGGCGAAGAGACTTTACAGGAAGGCCGCACGTGTTCATAACGATTAGACTTGACAGGAAGGCCACACGTGTTCATGATGATTAGACCTTACAGGAAGGCCACACGTGTTCATGATGATTAGACTTTACAGAAATGCCACACGTGTTCATGACATTTGGACTTTACAGGAAGGCCACACGTGTTCATGATGATTAGACTTTACAGGAAGGCCACACGTGTCCACGGTGAAGAGACTTTACGGGAAGGCCACACGCGTTCATGACGATTAGACCTTACCGAAAGGTCACACGTGTTCATGACGATTAGACTTTACAGAAATGCCACACGTGTTCATGACATTTGGACTTTACAGGAAGGCCACACGTGTTCATGACGATGAGACCTTACAGGAAGGCCACACGTGTTCATGACGATTAGACCTTACAAGAAGGCCACACGTGCTCATGACGATTAGACTTTACAGGAAGGCCACACGTGTTCATGACGATTAGACCTTACAGAAAGGCCACACGTGTTCATGATGATTACAATTTACAGAAAGGCCACACGTGTTCATGACGATTAGACGTTACCGAAATGCCACACGTGTTCATGACATTTTGACTTTACAGGAAGGCCACACGTGTTCATGACGATTAGACCTTACAGGAAGGCCACACGTGTCCATGACGATTAGACTTTACAGGAAGACCACACCTGTGCACTACGATTAGACTGTACAGGAAGGCCACACGTGTTCACAACAATACACTTTACAGGAAGGCCACACATGTTCATGACGATTAGACATTTCAGGAAAGCCACACGTGTTCACGGCGATTAGACTTGACAGAAAGGCCACACGTGTCCACGGCGAAGACACTTTACAGGAAGGCCACACGTGCTCATGACGATTAGACGTTACCGAAATGCCACACGTGTTCATGACATTTGGACTTTACAGGAAGGCCACACGTGTTCATTACGATTAGACTTTACAGGAAGGCCACACATGTCCACGGCGAAGACACTTTACAGGAAGGCCATACGTGCTCGTGACGATTAGACTTTACAGGAAGGCTACACGTGTTTACGGCGATTAGACTTTACAGGAAGGCCACACGTGTTCACGGCGAAGAGACTTTACAGGAAGGCCGCACGTGTTCATGACGATTAGACGTTACAGGAAAGCCAGACGTGTTCATGACGATTAGACTTTACGGGAAGGCCACATGTGTTCACGACGATTAGACGTTACAATAAGGCCACACGTGTTCATGACGATTAGACGTTACAGAAAGGCTACACGTGTTCATGACGATTAGACTTTACAGGAAGAACACACGTGCTCATGACGATTAGACTTTACAGGAAGGCCACACGTGTTCATGACGATTACTCTTTACAGGAAGGCCATACGTGTTCATGACGATTAGACTTGACAGGAAGGCCACACGTGTCCACGCGAAGAGACTTTATGGGAAGGCCACACGTGTTCACAACGATTACACTCTACAGGAAGGCCACACGTGTTCATGACGATTAGACGCTACAGGAAGACCACGCGTGTTCACGGCGAGTAGACATAACAGGAAGACCACACGTGTCCTCGGCGATTAGACATAGCAGGATGTCACATGACACGTGTTCATAGCGTCTAGGTTATACAGGACACGTATTCATTACAAAGAATGTGTTACAGAACGGCAGACGATCTGGTTCACGGGAGGTTAGATGATATGTGGGCATGGACGGCAAGGTTCACAGGAAGTTAAATAACAGGCTGAGCACACACACACACACACACACACACACACACACACACACACACACACACACACACACACACACACACACACACACACACACACACACACACACACACACATACATGGTAAATGGTTCGTGTGTAGGTGACCTTGGTGTCAGGTTTATCTTTGTTGAACAGGGACAAGACTTCCTTCTCTTCCTATTGGTGTATCGTATTCTCGTGGTAACGGCTTCACATAAACTGCTAAGTGTTGGGCTATAGGTGGTCTTGTACAAACTGAAAGAGGATAAAGTTAATTTGTGTTTGTATAGAGATGCCTAGATTAAAACACGCGTCTAAAAACCTGAAATCAACATTGAATGCTTTGAACATATTGATATGCCATTAGTGCAGATCAATACCGGCAATGCCCTGAATAGCTGAGCAAGGTATTCACGGTGGATTTAATGGAACTCAATTGTTGATATCCTGGTGTAAATCATCAATGTAGGGTCTGAGGTAATCAAAGTGTTGTGAAATGGACAAGGAAAATGTCAGCACGTGTCACTCACAAAGCACCCCGTGTATGTTGCACAAATAAGGCCAAAGCTGAACTTCCGTTAAACTCGTGAAGAAAGTATTTTGCCGCCGAGAGCCTCGCTGCTCCTCCATCGTCTTTGATGTCGCAAGTGGTTGCATTAGGTAAACACGTGTATTCAAACTGTTGAACATTCCTGGCACAATTAATACGGTGTTTGAGAGGAGGTACAAACGACACCATGCTCCGTTACGGACGCCTCATGTGTACACTTATGGCGGAACCAATGAATAAATCATTCTATTGAATTTCGCACCGATCACTAACTTATTAAGGCTGCGTTTTTGTAAATTTTTAAACCAAAACATTCTGAAAGCAAATTCGTATACAATCAGTCCATACAATTATTCAATTTTTCAGAAGAATTATTCTCATAATGGAATCCTCGTGTAATGAGCATATGATGTCACATTCCATTACACATGTCGAGCCAATGTTGGTTTAATAATACAAGTGGTTTCAGTTTCATCTGCCAAGTGACAAATGAGAATCGATTGGTGACAAACGTGCACTGATCATTCCACCAGATTGCCCGCGTATTCCCTGTATAACCTTTCTATAATCAACCCAACCTCTACTCTATCAACTAGTCTACAATGGTTTAAATCGTTTTCAGCAAGATCCATTCACCGTTGGCTCTGATATAACTCAAGAGACAACAAAGTATACCTCGAAGTAATTATTCCTCAACACCAAATGCATTTAGTTCACTGGAAAACTCCGTTTTATCGACAATTTGCATTAAAACGTCAATACAATGAACGTCACATGTAAACTCTATATTTTACACCTATACATTAACGTTAAATTGACAGAAGTAATTAACAATAACAGTTTCTCTGTAAGAGTTTGCTTTCCCTGCATAGCGTTCTCTGCGTTTTAATCGGTTCTTTTCAGCTCCGGTTTATCATGGTAAGCTAGCGTGTCTGCCAGTCTCACGATTACAAACGATATACTAACAATTCGTAATGGCTCCAAAGTTAATGTTGGGTCGTTATGTTCTTTGGGTATTTTACTATGTAGTTGGCAAAGACAGAAGCCTCCCTTCGCGTGCCAATTGATGATGAGGCAGTTTCTCTGTGAAGGATATTATGTTAGGCCGTAAGTCTGCGAGGGTAGCATCAAGGCCATACAGTATAGGCTGTAATGACAAGCGGAATTATCCACTCGAAAACACGAATGAAATTTTATGAAATGTCTGCGTGTAATGAAACAGGATTATTGCTGAACTTTGCTTTGCTTCCAAAAGGTAGCCTCATTATTTTATCTCAGAATGATTGGTCTGCGGACCCTCTGAGTGTTGCTGGTTACAAAACTTCCATACGCAGATAAATTTTCTTGTTAGCGCGAATAATTTTCCCAAGCCAAGAATGTCAGCCCATCAACAATTTACCCCGGAGAATTCATATTCATGTATACTACTCAATCAATGTTAAGAACAACCCGATTTTTTCATATTACTATAGTTAATGTGTTATGGCATAACGGATGAACCATAGTAATACTAAAGAATCGGGTGACATCACAGATTAATTATAGTAAACTGAAAGGATCGGGAGGTTCTTAACCTTTTTTAAGTAGTATATTTGTTTTCAGACGGATGGTCCAAAATAAAAAAGACAAGTGTTTCCAAAACCATGGTTAAGCATGTTCCAGCACACAGTTAACAAAATGCTCATGGAAAAGAAGTTCCTGTGTTGTATAGAAATGTTTCCCGTGTTTTGACAGGTAGAGAGATCCATAACTTAAAACAATTCAGTTCACAATATCAGGCTTTGTATTGACACATGTTCATTTGCATACTTTGCAATAACCTTAAGTGTACAAAGATACAGATACTGCAATAAATGCATTAACCTAATGTGTATATAGAAATCGTCTCCAGATACTGCAATAAATGCATTAACCTAATGTGTATATAGAAATCGTCTCCAGATACTGCAATAAATGCATCAGCCTAATGTGTATATAGAAATCGTTTCCAAATGCGGCAATAAATGCATTAACCTAATATGTATATAGAAATCGTCTCAAGATACTGCAATAAAAGCATCAGCCTAATGTGTATATAGAAATCGTCTCCAGATACTGCAATAAATGCATTAACCTAATGTGTATATAGAAATCGTCTCCAGATACTGCAATAAATGCATTAACCTAATGTGTATATAGAAATCGTCTCCAGATACTGCAATAAATGCATTAACCTAATGTGTATATAGAAATCGTCTCCAGATACTGCAATAAATGCATCAGCCTAATGTGTATATAGAAATCGTTTCCAAATGCGGCAATAAATGCATTAACCTAATATGTATATAGAAATCGTCTCCAGATACTGCAATAAAAGCATCAGCCTAATGTGTATATAGAAATCGTCTCCAGATACTGCAATAAATGCATTAACCTAATGTGTATATAGAAATCGTCTCCAGATACTGCAATAAATGCATTAACCTAATGTGTATATAGAAATCGTCTCCAAATGCTGCAATAAATGCATTAACCTAATGTGTATATAGAAATCGTCTCCAGATACTGCAATAAATGGATTAACCTAATATGTATATAGAAATCGTCTCCAGATACTGCAATAAATGCATTAACCTAATGTGTATATAGAAATCGTCTCCAGATACTGCAATAAATGCATCAGCCTAATGTGTATATAGAAATCGTTTCCAAATGCGGCAATAAATGCATTAACCTAATGTATATATAGAAATCGTCTCAAGATACTGCAATAAATGCATTAACCTAATGTGTATATAGAAATCGTCTCAAGATACTGCAATAAATGCATTAACCTAATGTGTATATAGAAATCGTCTCCAGATACTGCAATAAATGCATCAGCCTAATGTATATATAGAAATCGTCTCAAGATACTGCAATAAATGCATCAGCCTAATGTATATATAGGAATCGTCTCCAGATACTGCAATAAATGCATCAGCCTAATGTGTATATAGAAATCGTCTCCAGATACTGCAATAAATGCATTAACCTAATGTGTATATAGAAATCGTCTCAAGATACTGCAATAAATGCATTAACCTAATGTATATATAGAAATCGTCTCAAGATACTGCAATAAATGCATTAACCTAATGTGTATATAGAAATCGTCTCCAGATACTGCAATTAATGAATTAACCTAATGTGTATATAGAAATCGTCTCGAGATACTGCAATAAATCCATTAGCCTAATGTTTATATAGAAATCGTTACCAAATACTGCAATAAATGCATTTACCTAATATGTACATAGAATTCATCCGGGGATACGGCTGGTATTTTGTATCGAGATACTTTTTCAGCAACAGTTACAAAACCAGATTATCATTTTTAATCTATGGGCCTGAAAACACCTGAAAAACAAATTATTTTGTTTGGAACAGTCTGAACCATGATAATTTTTCAGCTCTGGCTGGTCAAGTAACCGATTCGGGGGTCTTATGGAACGTGTTGAGAGTTTGATTTAGAATGTAAACATATTCAGAGCTAAACATATTTAGATTTTAAACAGAAATCTTAACATAAGGATATCGACACATTTGAGTGAGTGAGTGAGTGAGTGAGTGAGTGAGTGAGTGAGAAAGTGAGTGAGTGAGTGAGTGAGTGAGTGAGTGAGTGAGTGAGTGAGTGAGTGAGTGAGTGAGTGAGTGAGTGAGTATAGTTTTACACCGCTTTTAGCAACGTTCCGGCAATATCCCGGCGGGGGACACAAGAAATGGGCTTCACTCATTGTACCGATGTTGGGAATCAAGCAACCACCGCCCTTTGAAGCCACTCTGAGGGTGTGAACGTTATGTGACAGGGAACGTGTCTCGGTTTGTGTTTAGAATCCTGATATGCGTGGAACTAGACATGTTTAGATATTCAACTCAAATTTGAAATTGTACTAGTCCCTAAAACAGTTTGATCCAAGACATGTTTAAATCTGGATTTATAGTGTAAGCATCACTCAAACTCGACTATGAAATATTGCATTTGAAATTACTGCTCTAAATAATATATTCATGAATCGGTACATATTGATGTTTGCTCCATAAAAGATAAAAGGTCTGTTGCTAAGTATTTAAAACAGAAAATACGTATAAAACTATCATTAGCAGGATATTTAAACACAATGTTCCGAGGGTATATTAGTGATAGTATTAATAAGTTATCGGAATTCACTGATAACTACCGTTGTGGGAAGGAAAGACATCACTTATCATTGGCTGACGTCATCATCTTCCACAGCACCACATAGTCAGCATAGAGCAGAACCCTGTACAGGCTACCGTTACATTGAATACATCGAGGATAAAATATTCATGTCGAACCGAATATCATATTTTTCATATGGTGTTAAGAAAAGAGCCTTTTTACCGTGTTTTACCAGAAGCTTATTTTTCGAATTATGCTTAACCAATAGAACTAAAATCTGTCACATTTCTCCGATCCATTACCAGGTTAATATCATACTTATGAAGAGGTGCCAATGTCCTTCTTGCGGTCGGCATACTCCCTTGCACGTCCAGTTTTAATATTGCGTATCAAACACATAGCCTTTTCAAATCGGAGATCTATTGCAGCTCCTGGGGCTTGGCTATATCAGTACCGTTCTACCCCTGCTAAGCTACTTCAGTGAAAGATGTGCTCTAAGTCTTAACACCATGTTTTCTAAACTTATTGATTTTTCCACATGTTATGGATCTGATGAGGAATCTTAACACCCAGTTTGAAATTGGTCTCCAGTTCCACAATTGCTGAAGAACATTATGCTTTACAGGGTCGCATTCCTTCGCCATTGATGGAATCTGGATGCATTGACCAAGTCAGCAGGTCACTTGAAGACGGATGATGATGACCCAAGGCTCATATCAGTGGCGATCTATGTAGACATTCCCCTCCTAAAGAAGGGTGTTATCGTGTAACGCGCTCGAGGGGAGATTGGGCGTGAAAACAAACAAACGCCGACAGGACAACGTTACTTGAGCAGCCATCTTCTCTCCATCAGCCTTGTTAGTAAATGAATTATCGATCTTTGACACTTATTCCACATGTGCTAAAATTTGATAAATCCTCTCTTTGCACGGGTGTCCCAGTCGTCTAAGGCGCCGCGATTCGCTGTGCAGAGTTGCGTCCCTTGGGCACGCCAGAAACCTATGATTGACGGTTCGAATCCTGGTGAGCCCCAATTATGTTTCTAGGTTTGTCAGCACCATACCCGTGCTCGTGGGTTTCACCGAAGTAGTAAACGTCTGAGACCTGAATCACGTCGGGCTTTCCTCCCACATTAAGCTGACACGCCATGATATAACTGGAATACTGTTAAAAGCGGCGTTAAACCCAACTCACTCACTCACTCACTCATTATATCCTCGCGGACGTAAATAATCGAAACTGGACCAGATCAACCAGTGAGTGACATCATGAGCAACGTCCCGCCCCTCGGGGATACGATATCACGCAATACATGAAGTCACATAGCATGACCAGCGCTGCATCAACATCACCTCTTCGAACCCGGAAACCCCTGGGACTGTATGTTGATGAGGATGAACTACTGACATTATAAGCATATCTCATGCAATTTGTGGCAAGGTTAATTAGTACACTATATTCTACGTGCATATTCCAAATGCGCATATTACTATCCCTGTGTAATATACCGAACTCACAAAGTAATAATTCTCAGCTCCCCGGGGAGTATACAAATCAAGCTGTCACTAAGGTGCTCAAAGTTGTGAGCCATGAGGCTTTTACATATAGTTTGATTTGTATAGGAAGGGCAAAGACTTTGAATTGCTTCTTGGTGCGGTATTGCCTACAACGCTATGTAGTAGGCAGAAACACTTCGAAATCAATCAATATATGTGTCTGAACCTATTGATACATGGTCGGATGACAATATCTTCGAGAGAGGCCAGAATTGATGGCTTGACGCCAGTCGATACTATTATGAATCACACCTTGTGGGAGCAGCAGCGTTAAGAAAACGAAGTGACAATTAACATAACTGTTATAGTATACTCCTTAACAGTGGCAAGGTGAGCTTAAACAATGAAAATGCTGCATTAAAATAGTGTATTGTGTAATAATTAACTTGATATTGTGTATGAAACAAAATGACATGTTGTATTGAACTAAGTGCAGTAAAATAATTGACATAAGATCTATTAATATCTGTACTCATATGCATACCTTTCTAAACACAAACGTGTGTATTTACAAAGGTATGCAAAAGTGGACACTTAAAAAGGTTTTACCTACATACATATATTTGCCTATCGGGTAAATTTGCAAGTTTGTCGGATGGTGGTGCAAATGTACGCTTACTTGCTCCTGGTGTAGTTGTGCATATCTAATATGGTAGATACTTATCAATGAAACCAGATAAATATAAAGGTCAACCAGCCTCGATTATCCGACCAAACAGATTCCATTCGGAGTAAAAGGCAAAATAGAGGTAAAATTTATATGAATGGATCACTGAAAATCAAGGCTGACACAAGGTGTTCGCGGAGAGGGTAAGAATGTCCTCCACCTTTTGAGGCCACTCACACCTAATGCGATGTTCTCAGATCCGCAGCGAGAACTAAGAAAGATCTTTTTGTAATGAGATTGTGCATCGTTCTGTACTATTACATAATCACCGGTCACTGTGTTGTTATCAACACGTTGTATGCCTGGCTGAAGGGCCCCCGTTCTAATATGATGGACGCCGATGTGTACTCCATGAGTCTTCTATAGAGTCTATTAGAAACCGACCGCCTCCATGGTCTAGAGGTAGAGCGCCTGCCCGTAGAGCAGCAGGTCGGGGATTCGATCCGCGTCATACCAAAAGACGTTAAAAGATGGTACTTGCTGTGATCCTGAATGGCACTAGGCATTAATGGGCTAAAACAAGGACTGGTCGGCTCGGAGTCAGTATACTGTGTCTGAGAGGGGTATTCATGTTAAACTGCGACATGGTACCTCAGTGGGAAGCACTATAAAATAGGCATTAGTCTGGTATAGTACAATCAAAACCACACACAAACACACACAAACACACACAAACACACACAAACACACGCACACACGCACTTATGCACACAAGCACACACGCACGTCACTTTATAAGCGTAATAATCTTGGACAGGACGTTAAACCCCATTTCACCTCAACTCACTTGCTGGCAACAAACCAAGATTCTCCAAAAGGAAACTGCAAGAAACTACAAAGAAAGAAGCCAGCCATTCACAGAGATCAATGCCAGTTGTAAATGTAATTCTGCATCATTTGAAATATATTATGATCATCCTTCTTATCATTATCATCAGAGATACACAATCATAAACCACTGAAGTTCCGTGCAACATTTAGTTTTACTTAAATAGTTTACTTTAAAATTATCTCTAGCATTAATTGGATAAAACAAGTACTTGGTCGGCTCGGAGGCAGTATACTGCGTCGATATACAAGTGCAGTAATTTCGGCTGTCAATGATGACATTCAGAAAACACTCGGGTATTAGTGACGACGTAAGCAGAGTACACCTTAACTAGACACGCAGCTGTCAATGACATCAGCGGTGTACACCTTACACCAAACATTCGGCTCCAAGTGACGACATCAGCGGTGTACACCTTACACCAAACATTCGGCTCCAAGTGACGACATCAGCAGTTATCACCTTACACCAAACACTGGGCTCTCAGTGACGACATCAGCGGTGTACACCTTACACCAAACATTCGGCTCCAAGTGACGACATCAGCGGTGTTCACCTTACATCAAACGCTCGGCTCCAAGTGATGACATCAGCGGTGTTCACCTTACACCAAACACTCGGGTCCAAGTGACGACATCAGCGGTGTACACCTTACACCAAACACTCGGCTCCAAGTGACGACATCAGCGGTGTTCACCTTACACCAAACACTCGGCTCTCAGTGACGACATCAGCGGTGTTCACCTTACACCAAACACTCGGCTCCAAGTGATGACATCAGCGGTGTTCACCTTACACCAAACACTCGGGTCCAAGTGACGACATCAGCGGTGTACACCTTACACCAAACACTCGGCTCCAAGTGACGACATCAGCGGTGTTCACCTTACACCAAACACTCGGCTCCAAGTGATGACATCAGCGGTGTTCACCTTACACCAAACACTCGGGTCCAAGTGACGACATCAGCGGTGTACACCTTACACCAAACACTCGGCTCCAAGTGACGACATCAGCGGTGTTCACCTTACACCAAACGCTCGGCTCCATGTGACGACATCAGCGGTGTTCACCTTACATCAAACGCTCGGCTCTCAGTGATGACATCAGCGGTGTACACCTTACAACAAACACTCGGCTCCAAGTGACGACATCAGCGGTGTTCACCTTACACCAAACACTCGGCTCCAAGTGACGACATCAGCAGTTATCACCTTACACCAAACACTGGGCTCTCAGTGACGACATCAGCGGTGTTCACCTTACATCAAACACTCGGCTCCAAATGACGACATCAGCGGTGTTCACCTTACATCAAACGCTCGGCTCCATGTGACGACATCAGCGGTGTTCACCTTACATCAAACGCTCGGCTCTCAGTGAGGACATCAGCGGTGTTCACCTTACATCAAACGCTCGGCTCTCAGTGACGAAATCAGCTGTGTTCACCTTACATCAAACGCTCGGCTCCAAATGACGACATCAGCGGTGTTCACCTTACACCAAACGCTCGGCTCCATGTGACGACATCAGCGGTCTTCACCTTACAACAAACACTCGGCTCTATGTGACGACATCAGCGGTGTTCACCTTACATTAAACGCTCGGCTCCAAATGACGACATCAGCGGTGTTCACCTTACACCAAACGCTCCGCTCCAAGTGACGACATCAGTGGTCTTCACCTTGCACCAAACACTCGGCTCTCAGTGACGACATCAGCGGTGTTCACCTTACAACAAACACTCGGCTCCAAGTGACGACATCAGCGGTGTTCACCTTACATCAAACACTCGGCTCTCAGTGACGACATCAGCGGTGTACACCTTACACCAAACACTCGGCTCTCAGTGACGACATCAGCGGTGTTCACCTTACACCAAACACTCGGGTCCAAGTGACGACATCAGCGGTGTACACCTTACACCAAACACTCGGCTCCAAGTGACGACATCAGCGGTGTTCACCTTACACCAAACGCTCGGCTCCATGTGACGACATCAGCGGTGTTCACCTTACATCAAACGCTCGGCTCTCAGTGATGACATCAGCGGTGTACACCTTACAACAAACACTCGGCTCCAAGTGACGACATCAGCGGTGTTCACCTTACACCAAACACTCGGCTCCAAGTGACGACATCAGCAGTTATCACCTTACACCAAACACTGGGCTCTCAGTGACGACATCAGCGGTGTTCACCTTACATCAAACACTCGGCTCCAAATGACGACATCAGCGGTGTTCACCTTACATCAAACGCTCGGCTCCATGTGACGACATCAGCGGTGTTCACCTTACATCAAACGCTCGGCTCTCAGTGAGGACATCAGCGGTGTTCACCTTACATCAAACGCTCGGCTCTCAGTGACGAAATCAGCTGTGTTCACCTTACATCAAACGCTCGGCTCCAAATGACGACATCAGCGGTGTACACCTTACACCAAACGCTCGGCTCCATGTGACGACATCAGCGGTCTTCACCTTACAACAAACACTCGGCTCTATGTGACGACATCAGCGGTGTTCACCTTACATTAAACGCTCGGCTCCAAATGACGACATCAGCGGTGTTCACCTTACACCAAACGCTCGGCTCCAAGTGACGACATCAGTGGTCTTCACCTTGCACCAAACACTCGGCTCTCAGTGACGACATCAGCGGTGTTCACCTTACATCAAACACTCGGCTCCAAATGACGACATCAGCGGTGTTCACCTTACACCAAACACTCGGCTCTATGTGACGACATCAGCGGTGTTCACCTTACACCAAACGCTCGGCTCTCAGTGACGACATCAGCGGTCTTCACCTTACACCAAACACTCGGCTTCCAGTGACGACATCAGCGGTGTACACCTTACACCAAACACTCGGCTCCAAGTGATTACATCAGCGGTGTTCACCTTACACCAAACGCTCGGCTCCATGTGACGACATCAGCGGTGTACACCTAACACCAAACGCTCGGCTCCATGTGACGACATCAGCGGTGTTCACCTTACTCCAAACACTCGGCTCTCAGTGACGACATCAGCGGTGTACACCTTACACCAAACACTCGGGTCCAAGTGACGACATCAGCGGTGTACACCTTACACCAAACACTCGGCTCCAAGTGACGACATCAGCGGTGTTCACCTTACACCAAACACTCGGCTCCAAGTGATGACATCAGCGGTGTTCACCTTACACCAAACACTCGGGTCCAAGTGACAATATCAGCGGTGTACACCTTACACCAAACACTCGGCTCCAAGTGACGACATCAGCGGTGTTCACCTTACAACAAACACTCGGCTCCAAGTGACGACATCAGCGGTGTTCACCTTACATCAAACACTCGGCTCTCAGTGACGACATCAGCGGTGTACACCTTACACCAAACACTCGGCTCTCAGTGACGACATCAGCGGTGTTCACCTTACACCAAACACTCGGGTCCAAGTGACGACATCAGCGGTGTACACCTTACACCAAACACTCGGCTCCAAGTGACGACATCAGCGGTGTTCACCTTACACCAAACGCTCGGCTCCATGTGACGACATCAGCGGTGTTCACCTTACATCAAACGCTCGGCTCTCAGTGATGACATCAGCGGTGTACACCTTACAACAAACACTCGGCTCCAAGTGACGACATCAGCGGTGTTCACCTTACACCAAACACTCGGCTCCAAGTGACGACATCAGCAGTTATCACCTTACACCAAACACTGGGCTCTCAGTGACGACATCAGCGGTGTTCACCTTACATCAAACACTCGGCTCCAAATGACGACATCAGCGGTGTTCACCTTACATCAAACGCTCGGCTCCATGTGACGACATCAGCGGTGTTCACCTTACATCAAACGCTCGGCTCTCAGTGAGGACATCAGCGGTGTTCACCTTACATCAAACGCTCGGCTCTCAGTGACGAAATCAGCTGTGTTCACCTTACATCAAACGCTCGGCTCCAAATGACGACATCAGCGGTGTTCACCTTACACCAAACGCTCGGCTCCAAGTGACGACATCAGCGGTCTTCACCTTACAACAAACACTCGGCTCTATGTGACGACATCAGCGGTGTTCACCTTACATTAAACGCTCGGCTCCAAATGACGACATCAGCGGTGTTCACCTTACACCAAACGCTCGGCTCCAAGTGACGACATCAGTGGTCTTCACCTTGCACCAAACACTCGGCTCTCAGTGACGACATCAGCGGTGTTCACCTTACATCAAACACTCGGCTCCAAATGACGACATCAGCGGTGTTCACCTTACACCAAACACTCGGCTCTATGTGACGACATCAGCGGTGTTCACCTTACACCAAACGCTCGGCTCTCAATGACGACATCAGCGGTCTTCACCTTACACCAAACACTCGGCTCCAAGTGATTACATCAGCGGTGTTCACCTTACACCAAACGCTCGGCTCCATGTGACGACATCAGCGGTGTACACCTAACACCAAACGCTCGGCTCCATGTGACGACATCAGCGGTGTTCACCTTACTCCAAACACTCGGCTCTCAGTGACGACATCAGCGGTGTACACCTTACACCAAACACTCGGGTCCAAGTGACGACATCAGCGGTGTACACCTTACACCAAACACTCGGGTCCAAGTGACGACATCAGCGGTGTTCACCTTACACCAAACACTCGGCTCAAAGTGATGACATCAGCGGTGTTCACCTTACACCAAACACTCGGGTCCAAGTGACAATATCAGCGGTGTACACCTTACACCAAACACTCGGCTCCAAGTGACGACATCAGCGGTGTTCACCTTACAACAAACACTCGGCTCCAAGTGACGACATCAGCGGTGTTCACCTTACATCAAACACTCGGCTCTCAGTGACGACATCAGCGGTGTACACCTTACACCAAACACTCGGCTCTCAGTGACGACATCAGCGGTGTTCACCTTACACCAAACACTCGGCTCCAAGTGACGACATCAGCGGTGATCACCTTACACCAAACACTGGGCTCTCAGTGACGACATCAGCGGTGTTCACCTTACTTCAAACACTCGGCTCCAAATGACGACATCAGCGGTGTTCACCTTACATCAAACGCTCGGCTCCATGTGACGACATCAGCGGTGTTCACCTTACATCAAACGCTCGGCTCTCAGTAAGGACATCAGCGGTGTTCACCTTACATCAAACGCTCGGCTCTCAGTGACGACATCAGCTGTGTTCACCTTACACCAAACGCTCAGCTCCATGTGACGACATCAGCGGTCTTCACCTTACAACAAACACTCGGCTCTCAGTGACGACATCAGCGGTGTTCACCTTACATCAAACGCTCGGCTCCAAATGACGACATCAGCGGTGTTCACCTTACACCAAACGCTCGGCTCCAAGTGACGACATCAGCGGTCTTCACCTTGCACCAAACACTCGGCTCTCAGTGACGACATCAGCGGTGTTCACCTTACATTAAACACTCGGCTCCAAATGACGACATCAGCGGCGTTCACCTTACACCAAACGCTCGGCTCCAAGTGACGACATCAGCGGTGTACACCTTACACCAAACGCTCGGCTCCAAGTGACGACATCAGCGGTCTTCACCTTGCACCAAACACTCGGCTCCAAGTGATTACATCAGCGGTGTTCACCTTACACCAAACGCTCGGCTCCATGTGACGACATCAGCGGTGTTCACCTAACACCAAACGCTCGGCTCCATGTGACGACATCAGCGGTGTTCACCTTACACCAAACACTCGGCTCTCAGTGACGACATCAGCGGTGTACACCTTATTCCAAACACTCGGCTCTCAGTGACGACATCAGCGGTGTACACCTTACACCAAACGCTCTGCTCTCAATGACGACATCAGCGGTGTTCACCTTACTCCAAACACTCGGCTCTCAGTGACGACATCAGCGGTGTTCACCTTACACCAAACACTCGGCTCTCAGTGACGACATCAGCGGTGTACACCTTACACCAGACACTCGGCTCTCAGTGACGACATCAGCGGTGTACACCTTACATCAAACACTGGGCTCTCAGTGACGACATCAGCGGTGTTCACCTTACACCAAACACTCGGCTCTCAGTGACGACATCAGCGGTGTTCACCTCACACCAAACGCTCGGCTCTCAGTGACGACATCAGCGATGTACACCTTACTCCAAACATTCGGCTCCAAATGATGACATCAGCGGTGTTCACCTTACACCAAACGCTCGGCTCCAAATGACGACATCAGCGGTGTTCACCTTACACCAAACACTCGGCTCCAAGTGACGACATCAGCGGTGTTCACCTCACACAAAACACTCGGCTCCCAGTGACGACATCAGCGGTGTTCACCTTACACCAAACGGTCGGCTCCAAGTGACGACATCAGCGGCGTTCACCTTACACCTAACACTCGGCTCCCAGTGACGATATCAGCGGTGTACACCTTACACCAAACACTCGGCTCCCAGTGACGACATCAGCGGTGTACACCTTACACCAAACGCTCGGCTCTCAGTGACGATATCAGCGGTGTACACCTTACACCAAACACTCGGCTCCAAGTGACGACATCAGCGGTGTTCACCTTACACCAAACACTCGGCTCTCAGTGACGACATCAGCGGTGTACACCTTACACCAAACGCTCGGCTCCATGTGACGACATCAGCGGTGTTCACCTTACACCAAACACTCGGCTCTCAGTGACGATATCAGCGGTGTAAACCTTACACCAAACATTCGGCTCCAAGTGACGACATCAGCGGTGTTCACCTTACATCAAACGCTCGGCTCCAAGTGACGACATCAGCGGTGTACACCTTACACCAAACGCTCGGCTCTCAGTGACGACATCAGCGGTGTTCACCTTACACCAAACGCTCGGCTCTCAGTGACGACGTCAGCAGAGTAACCTTTTATTTCAACATTCCTCTGATTATTAATGTTTGAGGGACCTGGGTCAACCGAGGTTACCATATTTCTGTTAACCAGTTGTTAATTAAGGATGATTAAGGGCACCACTCGTAATAAAATCCACTAATAAACTAATTGACTGCCATGAGAAGGGGAAACACAACAGACATGCGTATTGATATAACACAAACTATGACTGTTTGACAAGCGTATAATTGCTTGACTGAGCTGCCTTTATTTAATACATTTAAAAACGATAAGAAATTTCGAAATAATGGGTAGGCTACACATCGTATGCAAAATGATCAAAGTCGCATTAAATGATTATAAAGTTTAATTTTTATAAACAACAGTAAGTTAAATTTCCCTCACGTATCAGAGAATACATATACCTAGTTCATATTCATTAAAATGCTTTTAATCATGGTTAAATAAATGAAACTTTTAAGGTTCAACGATGACGTCAATGGATGCTTGTAACCAGAGTATCGCACAGGTGTGTTTGTGTGGTGTCTACGACTCAGCAATATTCCAGCTACATGTATATGACGGCGTTCTGTAAATAATCGAGTCTGGACCAGACAATTCAGTGATTAGCATCATGAGCATCGATCTACGTAATTCGGATACGATTGCATGCATCAACCAAGCCAGCGAGCCTGTCCACCCGACCCCTCTTTCAAGTTTGGGTTGATGAAGACATCGCACCCCGGGGGATCAGTGGGTAAAGACAACTCTGGTTAACCGAAGTATGACGTAAATCAGTTAACATGCGCTGGCATTGGTCAACCAAGGCTAACCAAGACAATACCTTGGTCAACACAAGTTCACATGGGTCGTCCAAGGTTTTGGAAGTGAACAGAATGTGACGACATCGGCGGAGTTCGCCTCACCGAGGACGGATACGGATGTCTGGCTGACAGTTATTCCTAGAACTGAAGAATAATAAAAGCGGTATTAAATATTTCAGTACATCAATCGCAGAGATATTATTGCTGTCTGATAGGTAACCGCGGGCGAACCTATTCTACTAATAAGAAAGATTATTATATTCTTACTCTAATTTAGAATATTATCAGATGAGTTGTTTGAAAATTTAGGGGTTCGTTAAATATTATAGCTTCTTTCCTTCAGGCATTTTAAATATACCTCTCGTAAATCGATCCTATCACGGGTTTGAGATTACATCCGTAAACCATAATCCGTGGCCCTCGTCAATCAGGAAATGCAACAGGATTGAGTATTTCTTTTTCTCCAAAACATTTATATTCAGTTCGAAGGAAATAAAACAAATATTGCTCTGCCTCATATAACTCAAACATGTATCAATATTCACCTTGTTCTTCTCCGTGCTTGTTAACAAGCGATGTCTGTCGACTGTTTGCATGTACATAATAACTTCAGCTTCGCCAGATGTGATACGGTTTTTTTACAAGCGCACTAAAAGTACATGATTATGTTTTGCATCAACAAGCTTGTTTCCGCATCTAAACGATAAGTGTTTATACAAAAAATAAACCGGGTTTAAGAGTTGTGCGCATGTTTATTGAACGGTTGTGACGACAGGCTTTATTTAGTGGTGGTGATGCTACTGCAGCCTGTCGTAAACGGCGCTGCTCACCAGTGAGGCAGCAAGACGACGTATGGGGCGAGTCTTATCAAAAGAATGGAATACCGCTCTATATCTGTTTATGTAACTTGCAAGTATTCAGTATATTCAACGACTTCTGGGTTCCTCCCGATGACGCGCGTTGTGGGCGGAATCAGCTGGTGGATTATCAGTGGTATTCCTCTGTCTCTCCACACCTTGTCAAGTGTTAGGGTTATAACAAGAAGCTCGCCAGGAAGCACGCTATTCTCTACTACCTGCAGTCCTCAGATTTGTTGAACACTTCGGCTTGTTTACGAACCTGTGAAGGAAAGCCGGTCGATGATAAAACCATGATGGACGATATCACAAGATCTTACAACGCACGTTGCCATGTTGAGAAAAATGGTAATAATATTATTCATAGTAAAACCTAAGACATTTTGCTTTGACAGTGACCCCAGGCGACGTATAGCTATGTTGGATGGGTTGCGCATGGACAGGTTTCCGTGTATGGAGGTTTGCGTGTAAGAAGGGGTGCGTGTAGGGAGGCTTGCTTGTAAGAATTTTTGCGTGTAGGGAGGCTTGCGTGTAAAGATTTTTGCGTGTAGGGAGGCTTGCGTGTAAGGGTTGCGTGTAGGGAGGCTTGCGTGTAACGAGGGATGCGTGTGGGGAGGGTTGCGTGTAAGGAGGGATGCGTGTGGGGAGGGTTGCGTGTAAGGAGGGGTGCGTGTGGGGAGGGTTGCGTGTAAGGAGGGGTGCGTGTGGGGAGGGTTGCGTGTAAGGAGTGTTGCGTGTGGGGAGGCTTGCTTGTAAGGAGGGGTGCGTGTGGGGAGGGTTGCGTGTAAGGAGGGGTTGCGTGTGGGGAGGGTTGCGTGTAAGGAGGGTTGCGTGTGGGGAGGGTTGCGTGTAAGGAGGGGTGCGTGTAGGGAGGCTTGCGTGTAAGGAGGGGTGCGTATAGGGAGGGTTGCGTGTAAGGAGGGATGCGTGTGGTGAGGGTTGCGTGTGGGGAGGGTTGCGTGTAAGGAGTGTTGCGTGTAGGGAGGGTTGCGTGTAAGGAGGGTTGTGTATAGGGAGGGTTGCATGTAAGGAGGGGTGCGTGTGGGGAGGGTTGCGTGTAAGGAGGGGTGCGTGTGGGGAGGGTTTGCTTGTAAGGAGGGGTGCGTATAGGGAGGGTTGCATGTAAGGAGGGGTGCGTGTGGGGAGGTGTGCGTGTAAGGAGGGGTGCGTGTGGGGAGGGTTGCGTGTAAGGAGGGGTGCGTGTGGGAGGGGTGCGTGTGGGGAGGGATGCGTGTAAGGAGGGGTGCGTGTGGTGAGGGTTGCGTGTAAGGAGGGGTGCGTGTGGGAGGGGTGCGTGTGGGGAGGGTTGCGTGTAAGGAGGGGTGCGTGTGGGGAGGGTTGCGTGTAAGGAGGGGTGCGTGTGGGGAGGGTTTGCTTATAAGGAGGGGTGCGTGTGGGAGGGGTGCGTGTTGGGAGGGATGCGTGTAAGGAGGGGTGCGTGTGGGGAGGGTTGCGTGTGGGGAGGGTTGCGTGTGGGGAGGGGTGCGTGTGGGGAGGGGTGCGTGTGGTGAGGGTTGCGTGTGGGGAGGGTTGCGTGTAGGGAGGGTTGCGTGTAAGGAGGGGTGCGTGTGGTGAGGGTTGCGTGTAAGGAGGGGTGCGTGTGGTGAGGGTTGCGTGTGGTGAGGGTTGCGTGTGGTGAGGGGTGCGTGTGGGGAGGGGTGCGTTTGGGGAGGGGTGCGTGTGGGGAGGGGTGCGTGTGGGGAGGGATGCGTGTAAGGAGGGGTGCGTGTGGTGAGGGTTGCGTGTGGGGAGGGTTGCGTGTAGGGAGGGTTGCGTGTAAGGAGGGGTGCGTGTGGGGAGGGTTTGCTTGTAAGGAGGGGTGCGTGTGGGGAGGGATGCGTGTAAGGAGGGGTGCGTGTGGTGAGGGTTTGCTTATAAGGAGGGGTGCGTGTGGGAGGGGTGTGTGTAAGGAGGGGTGCGTGTGGGGAGGGTTTGCTTATAAGGAGGGGTGCGTGTGGGAGGGGTGCGTGTAAGGAGGGGTGCGTGTGGGAGGGGTGCGTGTAAGGATGGTTGCGTGTAGGTAGGCTTGCTTGTAAAGAGGGCTGTGTGTGAGGAGGGATGCGTGTAAGGAGGGGTGCGTGTAAGGGGTTGCGTGTAAGGAGGGTGCGTGTGGGGAGAGTTGCGTGTAAGGAGGGTGCGTGTGGGGAGGGTTGCGTGTAAGGAGGGTTGCGTATAGGGAGGGTTGCATGTAAGGAGGGGTGCGTGTGGGGAGGTGTGCGTGTAAGGAGGGGTGCGTGTGAGGAGGGGTGCGTGTGGGGAGGTGTGCGTGTAAGGAGTGTAGCGTGTAAGGAGGGGTGCGTGTGGGGAGGGTTGCGTGTAAGAAGGGGTGCGTATAGGGAGGGTTGCATGTAAGGAGAGGTGCGTGTGGGGAGGGGTGCGTGTGGGGAGGGGTGCGTGTGGTGAGGGTTGCGTGTGGTGTGGGTTGGGTGTGGTGAGGGTTGCGTGTGGTGAGGGGTGCGTGTGGGGAGGGGTGCGTGTGGGGAGGGGTGCGTGTGGGGAGGGGTGCGTGTGGTGAGGGTTGCGTGTGGTGTGGGTTGGGTGTGGTGAGGGTTGCGTGTGGTGAGGGGTGCGTGTGGGGAGGGGTGCGTGTGGGGAGGGGTGCGTGTGGGGAGGGGTGCGTGTGGTGAGGGTTGCGTGTGGTGTGGGTTGGGTGTGGTGAGGGGTGCGTGTGGTGAGGGTTGCGTGTGGTGAGGGTTGCGTGTGGTGAGGGTTGCGTGTGGTGAGGGTTGCGTGTGGTGAGGGTTGCGTGTGGTGAGGGGTGCGTGTGGGGAGGTGTGCGTGTGGGGAGGGGTGCGTGTGGGGAGGGGTGCGTGTGGGGAGGGTTGCGTGTGGTGTGGGTTGGGTGTGGTGAGGGGTGCGTGTGGGGAGGGGTGCGTGTGGGGAGGGGTGCGTGTGGGGAGGGGTGCGTGTGGGGAGGGGTGCGTGTTGGGAGGGGTGCGTGTGGTGAGGGTTGCGTGTGGTTTTGGTTGGGTGTGGTGAGGGGTGCGTGTGGTGAGGGTTGCGTGTGGTGAGGGTTGCGTGTGGTGAGGGGTGCGTGTGGTGAGGGTTGGGTGTGGTGAGGGGTGCGTGTGGTGAGGGTTGCGTGTGGTGAGGGTTGCGTGTGGTGAGGGGTGCGTGTGGGGAGGGGTGCGTGTGGGGAGGGGTGCGTGTGGGGAGGGGTGCGTGTGGTGAGGGTTGCGTGTGGTGTGGGTTGGGTGTGGTGAGGGGTGCGTGTGAGGAGGGGTGCGTGTGGGGAGGGGTGCGTGTGAGGAGGGGTGCGTGTGGGGAGGTGTGCGTGTAAGGAGTGTAGCGTGTAAGGAGGGGTGCGTGTGGGGAGGGTTGCGTGTAAGAAGGGGTGCGTATAGGGAGGGTTGCATGTAAGGAGAGGTGCGTGTGGGGAGGGGTGCGTGTGGGGAGGGGTGCGTGTGGTGAGGGTTGCGTGTGGTGTGGGTTGGGTGTGGTGAGGGTTGCGTGTGGTGAGGGGTGCGTGTGGGGAGGGGTGCGTGTGGGGAGGGGTGCGTGTGGGGAGGGTTGCGTGTAAGGGGTTGCGTGTAAGGATTTGTTCGAGTGAGGAGGGTTGCTGGAAGAGAGGGTTGTGTGTTGGGAGGGATGCGTGTAAGGAGGGTTGCGTGTATAGAGGTTTCCGTGTTAGGAGGGTTGTGTGTAAGGATGGTTGCGTGTAGGGAGAGTTGCATGTAGGGATGGTTGCGAGTATTGAGGGTTGCGTGTTGGGAGGGTTCCGTATAAAGAGGGTTGCGTGTAGGAAGGGTTGCGTATAGAGACGTATAGTGTTGGGAGGGTCCGATCTAGGGAGAGTTGCGTGTTTGGAAGGTTCCGTGTAGAGAGAGTTGCGTGTTTTGAAGACTGTACGTAGAGAAGGTTGCGTGTAGAGAGGTTTGCCTGTATGGAGGGCTCAGTGTGAGGAATTCTGTGTGTTGGTATCTGCGTCACTATTATCATTATTATTATCGTTATTACCACAGGATTGTTTAGGAGGGGGCGATGAGAGAGAAGAAAGGGACACTTTGTGTTGCTCCTGGTGACAGTCCCGAGACAGCTTTTATTATCCAGCAGACTAATCGATGTTAATGCTGCTGAGAGGCTCTGTCAACAGTCATCGACATTCTCCGATTTCGAATAAACCACTTTCCCAGATTTATTTTATGTTCAAACTTAACTTAGATGAACCCATCTATTAGGGAATCGAGAATTACTAACCTTTTCGAGCTGCAAATATCAATTACTATCGTCATCCGGTTAGCCTTGGGTGATTGATAGACACTGGATATTTTCTAAATGAAACACTTTAATGTATTTCTTATTTGAAGAATCACCATTACTTGTATGCCTTTCCCTAGAACCATTTGCTTAAGAAATAAAACTGTAGTAATCTGACACCCGTCTCTTCACGTCGAAGTTAGGATATCAGCTTAATATCTGGGTCGGCCGGATGGGACGCGACACGACCAAGTTGGCGTCATGATTAATATGACAGGCATCGCCTTAGGGGTGTTCTTACTCGAATACTAGTATACCAATCAAGAGACCATCCCATACCAAATGATTATTTAGAAAATTGTTAGTACAGGCTTACCTTAAAATTTTATGACGGTGGCCTGTTAATAATCGAGTCTGGGTCAGAAACTATAGTGATCGACATTATGAGCAAATTCTGCGCCGTCGGGCTATGATGACACGCAATCAACCAAATTACCAAGCGTGACCACTAAGTCCACTACTTATGTTATAATAAGTCCTACTTACGACGACCGCCTCCGTGGTCTTGTGGTAGAGCGTCCGCCCGGAAAGCGGAAGGTCCGGGGTTCGATCCCCGACCGCGTCATACCAAAATACGTTAAAATATGGTACTTGTTGTTACCCTGTCTGGCGCTCGGCATTAAGGGGCTAAAGCAAGGACTGGTCGGCTCGGAGTCAGTATACTGTGTCTGAGTGGGGTATTCATGTTAAACTGCGGCATGGTATCTCAGTGTGCTAGCACTATAAATCGGCATCAGTCCGGACTAGTACAAGCAGCCACACAAACACACACACGTACATGCACGTCGCTATATAAGTGCAATAATCTTGGACGCGACGTTAAACCAAATTTCACCTCACCTCACCTACTTACGACCAGCATAGGTTGCTGGGGGCCTTTCTAACCGGGTTATAAAGTACCCATAGTCGGGCTCCGGGGCAGAACCGTTGTCCGTATCAAATTTCCTGTGTTCCTATAGCTCGGACAAAGATTCCTGATACGTTGCGACTAGGACAATGATTCCTTAAAAGGCGGACATTGTGTCCTTTTACGGCAGACTGGAATTAATGTCCAGGCAATATGAAGTCCGACGTCAGGATGCCGGAACTTGGAAGCGTCCGCTGGTTCTGAGGTTCAACAAAGCTCTCTAAAGATGGTTTGAGTTGTGTTCTTTATTGAGAGTTCGATTCTCGTATTTATGTATATAGTTATCATGTTCATAAATATATAAAAACGATCTTTTCTGATTTATTTTACCTGTTTTTTATCTAGTGTATAAGGTACTATCAAAAGCATCACCCCTGTCTCACCAGTCTCAAGCGTATTTCAGTACCAGTAACAGCCCCGTCGGTAGATAAATGTAGCTCTTTTATTTAAATTACAAGGTGAGTATCAAACTGGATATACATGTGCATTGTATGTCTAGTGAATAGTATGAGTATCAATCTGGGTATATATCTTCTTCACAAGGTGAGTATCAAACTGGGTATATATCTACTTCACAAGGTGGGTATTAAACTGGGTATATATCTATTTTACAAGGTGAGTATCAAACTGGGTATATATCTACTTTACAAGGTGAGTATCAAACTGGGTATATATCTACTTCACAAGGTGAGTATCAAACTGGGTATATATCTACTTTACATGGTGAGTATCAAACTGGGTATATAAGTACGATGTGATGTGAGTATCAAACTGGGTATATATCTACTTTACAAGGTTAGTATCAAACTGGGTATATATCTACTTCACAAGGCGAGTATCAAACTGGGTATATATCTACTTTACAAGGCGAGTATCAAACTGGGTAAAAATCAACAGTTAATGTGAGTATCAAACTGGGTATACATTGTATATCTAGTGTTAAGTATGAGTATCCAACTCGTGTATATCTACTGTAAAAGATACGTATTACTCTAGGTACATATTAAATTGATAAGGTACTAGAGAACGTCTGACGGAATTAACCATATCTATACCAAGCCTATGGCACCGAGAACAATGGGAATCGGACAACTTGGTACTTGGGATGCAAGCGTCACATTTCGAAAGCGAGGTCAGGTCAGGTCAAAAGGTACAGAAAATTCAACAACATAAATGGTTTCATTGGATTTATCAAACCACTAAGATAATGTGTTTCTACCAAAGCTGGGCATCTACCGACAATCTCATTAAACGCATTGCATTATCTACATTTCATATTTACATTTTGATGCAAAATAACACATTGACGGTTTCGAGTGGGAAGTGAGCAGCTAACAGAAAGCCTTTTCACTTTTCAGGCCAGCCGACTTCATCCAAGCGAAGGCCTCTGCGGGGTTGCTAACTTCTCAACAAACTGCACATAAAGTGTGGAATGTCTTATTTTTTTAACATGCTTCACAAGAGTGTTCAATACAATTCTATCATGAAGAGCCTCCACGTTTCCTCGATATTGGCATTCTGAAATTTGTTCCGAGCCTGTTTCACTAAGTGTGTATAGGCCTGACCTTCCACGAGATGAACAAGAACTCCTCTACCAGTAAGCTGACTGATCCTTTTCTACCTTGCCACGTTTTAGATGAGGAATGTTGCATTTGTCGAGTCCAAAGAACATGCCGATATCTTTAGAAAAGGTCTCGACAAAGAAAATGTTTTTAGTATGGATCCCCCATTGGCAATATGTAAAAGGTGTTGGGGGATCTGTGCTGAGGAGGTCCGGGATGAGAACCTTCCTCTTTGATAAACAAAACGCTTAAGGATTTAGTGACAAACAGAACAGCAAAGGACTAAAATATTCGCCCCGAAATATTCCTCTTCTACTAGAAATGGGTTCCGAAGTCACCAGCTACCCCTGCGAATACATCGCAAGTTGAGTTGACCAGCAACTCATTCAACACTTCAGTAAAACAAGCAGTCGCTCGGGGAGGTCAATACATTCCAGTGACTTCAAAATGCATTTATGAGGTACGAGTCTATCCAACACATTGAGAGGTTACGGTGCACGTGGTAAGTTTTAGCCTCTTCAAGGATCATTTTCTGAACAAGTAACAGATCCTTACGATCCCGGGATCCCTTTCTGTCTTCTTTCTGCTCACTGTTAATAATGTCATTGGAAGGCATCCATAGACACGGAGTAAGCGTTAGGACGTCAATAAGTAGATACATAGGAATCATCATTAAGACTAAAATTATTTGCATACAAAGTCGATACCGCTAGCTCTGTAAACGTATACGTCTGTTGAGCTAGCTAGATTACACACAGCGCTAATTCTCAGTAATGAGAGCATCCTACTATCACCGTCAACAAGGTACAGTAACATAAGACAGGTGGTCCTGAATTGATATTTTTTATTTACACATGAATCACGTTCCACCCACCTACATTTCCCAGTGCAAGTAGATAACACAACGATTTCCAGTTGGTAATGTCATAGCGATACGTTGCTGCTTGCTTTGACATTAGAAATATCAAATATATTAAAACTGAAACGATTAATTATAAGATACTGCACTAGTGTGTACTAGAGGGAAATGAGATTTAAATACCTCTGCGTCAATAAAGTTATTAATATAACACACTACATGGTGACAGTGCTGAGGTAAAACCTCTGTGTAAAAACTGTAACTTTAACAAACTTCATTTCGCAATATGCTGAAACTCTAGGAAACAATTCTATTTCGTTTGGCGTAAGGGAAGTATACTCTCTTGTGTTTGTGTAAAACTACTTTTCTTTGTAGTATTTGGTAACATATTCAAGTGCATTTTCAGGTCATCCCAATAACGTGTTTTTTCCTACCTTTTGTCTGATATTATATTGCAGTTTAGTGTTTCATCAAGTAAGATGATCCAACTGATGTCAGACTATTTGCTTGAAGACTCGATGATAATTGTACAGAAAAAAACTATATAAGATAATTCTAACTCTAGACAGAGATTAATTTTCATGTATAGCTGGAAAATAACCTAGTCTCATACTAAGATAAATGCAGCTGAAAAGCTTTTTGATGCATTTATTTTGATTTCTAATTAACCATATCTTAAATCAAGGTGTATTACCTCTGTTAGCCTCCACTGAAGTCACGGATGCCATCATTTGCTGAAGTAACATCACCTGCCACCAGAGTCACCACACACTGATGCATACACCCACAACACGTACGTCACTTATCACACACACACATATATACTCACACTTACATCACCTGCCACCAGAGTCACCACACACTGATGCATACACCCACATCACGAACGTCACTTATCACACACACACATATATACTCACACTTACATCACCTGCCACCCGAGTCACCACACACTGATGCATACACCCACATCACGTACGTCACTTATCACACACACACATATATACTCACACTTACATCACCTGCCATCCGAGTCACCACACACTGATGCATACACCCACATCACGTACGTGACTTAACACACACACATATATACTCACACTTACATCACCTGCCACCCGAGTCACCACACACTGATGCATACACCCACATCACGAACGTCACTTATCACACACACACATATATACTCACACTTACATCACCTGCCACCCGAGTCACCACACACTGATGCATACACCCACATCACGTACGTCACTTAACACACACACACATATATACTCACACTTACATCACCTGCCACCCGAGTCACCACACACTGATGCATACACCCACATCACGTACGTCACCTGTCACACACACACGAAAACATATCTACAGAGGAAAACCACCTAACGCCAGATTCAAGGAGACAGACACCGACATAACACGTGGCCCATCCACACCTGCTTCACGTACGCCACCTGTCACGCACACACACACCTACGTCACGTAAGTCACCTGTCACACACACACACATATATACTCACACTTACATCACCTTTCACACACACGCGCATCACCAGTCACACGCACACACAAACGCACACACATATAGACACACATCTGCATCTCGCTCATCGCGTGTCACACACACGGCTACACACATCTTCTCTCTCTCTCTCGCTCTCTCTCTCGCTATCTCTCACACACACACACACAACAATACCACGAACGTCACCTGTCAAAGAGCAGATACAACACCTACATCACGCTCATCGCCTGCCACACATCCGGATATACATATCTATATCACGAACGTTATTCTATCACACACACACACACACACACACACACACACACACACACACACACACACACACACACACACACACACACACACACACACACACACACACACACACACAAGAACGTCACCTGTCTCACACACAGATACACACACCTACATCACCTCCATCACCTGTCACACACACAGATACATACACCTGCATCATCTCCATCACCTGTCTCACACACAGATACATACACCTGCATCATCTCCATCACCTGTCACACACACAGATACATACACCTGCATCATCTCCATCACCTGTCACACACACAGATACATATACCTGCATCACCTCCATCACCTGTCTCACACACAGATACATATACCTGCATCATCTCCATCACCTGTCACACACACAGATACACAAACGTGCATCACCTCATCCACCTGTCACACACACAGATACACACACCTGCATCACCTCATCCACCTGTCACACACACAGATACACACACCTGCATCACCTCCATCACCTGTCTCACACTCAGATACACACACCTACGGCACCTCCATCACCTGACGCACAGACACCCCCGTCACCTGTCACACACAGATGCACACACCTGCATCTACTCATCCACCTGTCACACACACAGATACACACACCTGCATCACCTCCATCACCTGTCTCACACACAGATACACACACCTGCGGCACCTCCATTACCTGACGCACACACACACACCTATCACCTGACGCACGCACATATACACACACCTGCATCACCTCCACCACCTGTCACACACACAGATACACACACCTGCGGCACCACCATCACCTGACGCACACACACACACCTATCACCTGACGCACGCACATATACACACACCTGCATCACCTACATCACCTGTCACACACACAGATGCACACACCTGCATCACCTCCATCACCTGACGCACACACACACACCTACATCACCTGACGCACGCACATATACACACTCCTCCATCACCTGACGCACACACACACCTCCATCACCTATCACACACACAGATACACACACCTCCATCACCTGACGCACACACACACCTCCATCACCTATCACACACACAGATACACACACCTACATCACCTGACGCACACACAGATACACACACATACATCACCTGACGCACACACACACCTACATCACCTGACGCACACACACACACCTACATCACCTGTCACACACACACACACCTACATCACCTGTCACACACACACCTCCATCAACTATAACACACAGATGCACACACCTGCATCACCTCCTTCACCTGTCACACACACCTACGTCACCTGACGCACACACACACCTCCATCACCTGTCACACACACAGATGCACACACCTGCATCACCTCCTTCACCTGTCACACACACCTGCGTCACCTCCATCACCTGACGCACACACAGAGATGGACACACCTGCATCACCTGTCATGCACACAAATGCATACACCTGCTTCACCTGTCTCACACACTCCTCCATCACCTGTCACACACACAAAGATACATACACCTGCTTCACCTGTCTCACACACTCCTCCATCACCTGTCACACACACAAAGATACACACACCTGCTTCACCTGTCTCACACACTCCTCCATCACCTGTCACACACACAAAGATACATACACCTGCTTCACCTGTCTCACACACTCCTCCATCACCTGTCACACACACAAAGATACACACACCTGCTTCACCTGTCTCACACACTCCTCCATCACCTGTCACACACACAAAGATACACACACCTGCATCACCTGTCTCACACACACAGATGCACACACCTGCATCACCTCCATCACCTGTCTCACACACACAGATACACACACCTGCATCACCTGTCTCACACACACAGATGCACACACCTGCATCACCTCCATCACCTGACGCACACACACAGATACACACACCTGCATCACCTGTCTCACACACACAGATGCACACACCTGCATCACCTCCATCACCTGACGCACACACACAGATACGCACACCTGCATCACCTGACGCACACACACAGATACACACACCTCCATCACCTGTCACACACACACAGATGCACACACCTGCATCACCTCCATCACCTGACGCACACACACAGATACACACACCTGCATCACCTGTCTCACACACACAGATGCACACACCTTCATCACCTCCATCACCTGACGCACACACACAGATACACACACCTGCATCACCTGTCTCACACACACAGATGCACACACCTGCATCACCTCCATCACCTGACGCACACACACAGATACACACACCTGCATCACCTGTCTCACACACACAGATGCACATACCTGCATCACCTCCATCACCTGACGCATAAACACAGATACACACACCTCCATCACCTGTCACACACACACAGATGCACACACCTGCATCACCTGTCTCACACACCCAGATACACACACCTGCATCACCTGTCTCACACACACAGATGCACACACCTTCATCACCTCCATCACCTGACGCAGACACACAGATACACACACCTGCATCACCTGTCTCACACACACAGATGCACACACCTGCATCAGCTCCATCACCCGACGCACACACACAGATACACACACCTGCATTACCTGTCTCACACACACAGATGCACACACCTGCATCACCTCCATCACCTGACGCACACACACAGATACACACACCTCCATCACCTGTCACACACACACAGATGCACACACCTGCATCACCTGTCTCACACACACAGATGCACACACCTGCAACACCTCCATCACCTGTCACACACACACACACTTATGTGTGACTGTTAAAATGTGCATCTTAAAGTATGTGTGGTATTTATATGTAATGATGTTGCAGTATTTGTCAACAGTAGATAGTACTACTGTGGTGATTTATGAGTGTGACCTCAATGCCAAACAGTTTCTTATTGGTGGGAATGGACGATAAGAGAAAAGAACGAGGTCGTGCCATGGCAGCTAGTACGGAGTGTGTAGGCATTAGGGTAATGACAACCAACATCCCCACTGACCCTCCCGCTTCATCTCTCACTCAGATGACGATGGAGGCAATTTAGATCATCTGTTTTGTTTGGAAATCAAAGCCCAAAGAATCTCTTCAATTATATTTTTGTATGAGACGTGCAGGAGTAAGCGACATTAACGGGGTTTTTCCCCTTACACTCGGGCCAGGCAGCAGATTAAACTCTTTGCCTTATCTGATACAGCTGATCTCTGTCACACAATGTCTTTCAAATAAGTTCAATTAACGGCTGAATTTGAATCTGATGATAATCCAGAAACAGATCCATTGATTTGAAGGCCGCGCACTGGACCACTGACCAGTTATGAGATGGAAGGGCGCCACTTCCGGTAATTGCGACAGATTTGCATCTTTCAAGCCTGTCCCATTGATTCCTTCCAATCAATCCTTTGTTCCAGAGGTGACCGGATTGGGTGTTTTATAAGAAGAATGTATATGATAATCAACACGATTCACTTACTTTATTTACCGAGCTACTTTCATGAGGTATAATTTGCTGTATTTAATTTTTTGTTTTAGTGAAGATTACACACCTAACTATACTGATATATGTAGTACTAGAAACTCAAAGAAACTGATGAAACCGACCTGTACACAGATCTCACAGATACTTGGTTTGTTTTTATTGAAGATACATTATAAACTACTTCTTTCTAAAATGGGAGTGTCGAGCGGATTAAATCACAAGTTATACGAATACAAGTTACTATACACACTCCAATACCCTCTTGTCAACTGCTTGACATACTTATCACAACTATTTGACATACTTATCACAACTATCTGACATTCCGCTCCGACTGCTTGACAACACCTTCCATCCCGACTGCTTTACAACACCTCCCACCCCGACTGCTTGACAACACCTTCCTCTCTAACTGCTTGACAACACCTTCCACCCCGACTGCTTGACAACACCTTCCTCTCTAACTGCTTGACAACACCTTCCACCCCGACAGCTTGACAACACCTTCCATCCCGACTGCTTGACAACACCTTCCACCCCGACTGCTTGACAACACCTCCCAGCCCGACTGCTTGACAACACCTCCCACCATGACTGCTTGACAACACCTTCCACCCCGACTGCTTGACACCTTCCACTCCGACAGCTTGACAACACCTTCCACCTTGACTGCTTGACACCATCTTCCACTCCGACTGCTTGACAACACCGCCCACTCGGACTGCTTGACATGATTCTCAACTGATTGGCATTCTTCTTGGCATACCACCTGCCTAATCAACACAACACACCTTCAACAGCTGTTTGACAACATCTTCCTCTCAAACTGCTTGACGTATTCTTCACCATTGGCTTGACACGAGTCTCCACAGCCGCTTGACAACACCCTTATATCCAACTTCTGGACAACACACTTCCCAGACTCGATTATTTACAGACCGTCGTCATATAGCTGGAATAATGCTGAGTGCGTCGTTAAACAACGAAGAAACAAACAAACATAGTTGCTTGAAAAATACACCCCCATAGCCTCTTGAAAACACTCTCCTCTCCCACTCGACAATACAGCGTCGGCTTGAATAGACAGAATGGTATCGCCAGTTCTTAAACCGTTCATAAAATCTCCCTGTACCCTATTATCTTCGGGGGGAATTCCAGGTACGCTTCAAGTCCACTGTTCTGCAACCCATTATTCACTGGCGTTTCGTCCCCAATATCAATGGTAAAATAGTTTTCGCCTGGTGTGTCGAGTTCCATAACATATCTCTGTTATGCCGTAATTAAATTGTAAATTATTTCTTATTGTTAAAACGTATGTCAACTATAAACCCCGGTTCCAGAAGAAGTCTCCCAAATGAAATGCGATCGCGTTTGTTTCAAGGTGGGTAGTCTTAACAGTAGAAGTAAGTAGTAATAATGTAGATATAGATGACGTATGCTGAGCGACTTGTGGGGCCCAAAGTTTATAACAGGAGAAGTGTCAGTTTTTACATAACTAGTTCAAACTGAATAGTTTGTAGTGATGGCAGTATAAATGTTATACATAAATAGATGATGATAAGCTGTTTACAAGTGGAACACATACATTGTTACAGATATGTGTTTAAAATAAATCCATACCGGTAAGTAACTAAACTGAATCTATATGTATATATATGACATAAAAACCGATGTAATCGAAATATATATCAACGTCAGCTGAATTATGTTTGAATGACTATGGTTTCACGTTATTAAATACCGTGCTTCCCTAACAACAAGTTGTACTACTCACGCGAGCTTTGTGCAGGCTGTTTAACACGAACATATACTCACTAAAGACTGAAATACAATTGCTAACGTTGAACTAGAATATACAAGTCCTAATGTCCCCTCCGGCAATACACGCACTGAACTTACAATAACATACAGAATAAAATTATATGAAGGGAACAACACATACTTACTTGCTTGTTTGCTTGCTTGCTTGCTTTGGAGATTTAACGTGCGCTTTCCGACTGATGCGTATTTCGCACACGGGCCCGGCCAGGCCATTTAATGTGTTTCCGAAAGGGGCGAAAGTGGTCTGTGCAACCCAAGAGGGGGCTTTAGGGGTTGCGTATATAGAATTAGGTTAGGTAATGTGTGCAGTGGATGAGTGCGTGTTCTGGGGTTTCTAGTTGTTTGCAGTGTGGGCAGTTACCTGTAGTGTGTTTTTTTATTTTTTTTAGGTGGTTATTTAGGTTTGATGTGTCCTGTTTAGAGTTCAGTGATTACTCTGTCGATTTTTTTTATGGATGGAGAATTTTTGGTTTGGTTAGTGGTTTGCTGAGTACTTTTTTGATTTGGCTATTTGAGTTTAGATATAGGTTATGCCATTTTTTGGTGATTTTTTGCTTGTTTACACTTTTAATTTCTGATTTTGAGATGGGTAAGTTTAAGCTTATTTACAACACATACCAAGGGCTTACCTTAAAGTAGAGTTAAAGGATGCAGATACTGATGACGTACACCAGCTTGTGTGTATTTCAGGAGCAGAGTGATTTGGATTGGTAGGTTTTACTACCCCTTCTAGCATAGCTACTTTCGGGATCGGGTTGCTCCAAACTAGTCGTTTGTAAGTCCTTGCGGCCGTCAAGGGAGATGTTAAAAGATGGCGACCCAAATAAATATAACGTTTTAAAGGTCGGTGAGGTCATTGGTACGGGTGGTAGTGTTACGGAAGCCTCTGTTGTGCCTTTATAGTGTCAACATGTTGATGGGATAGAAAAGCACAGTTGCTCGGATTGGCCGAACCTTCATTGTTCTTGTTCTTCAATGTATATCTAAGATTGAATTGACTTGTAATTACATCTCATGTGTTGTTCCTGGATTTAACCATGCTCACCTAACAGGTGTACATTGGAAGGGGATTTGAATTGATTTAAACAAAGAGGTATGCCATCGGCTATGCTAATTAAGGCGCCCATTTGTTTAAGGGATCAAGACTGTTACGCGAAGAGCCACTTTAGTCGCATGACGGTATCGGCCTTTGTCTTGAATTGTATTGTTATGTCAGTAGCGACACTGATTGTTTCCAAGGGCATAGTTGTGTGACATTTTCAATGCTTGAAAATAGCAAATAGATCAAATGTGTGAAGTGTAATTTCATTTGATATTTTATCAACTATCAAAATTTCTTTAGATCTCTTTTAGCGTAAATAGGGCCAATGGCACAAAGTATGACCAGCGTCTTAGGTACGTACGACCTACAAAACCTCAAAGCATTGGGCATTTTCCTAATTAAAACAGGCCTACTAGGCCGCATCTAATAAACTACAAAATCATGCTATCACCAATCTAAAACAAATTTCAAAAAAATAAAATAAGCAGCCCTAAAGCCCTCCTTGTTGCCCTCCTTGTCGGACATACTCTCTCTCTCTCCCTCTCTCTGTCTCTCTCTCTCTCTCTCTCTCTCTCTCTCTCGCTCTCTCTCTCTCTCTCTCTCTCTTTTATTATTCAACAACAACCATCGGTGTAAATGAGTTGTACAACAACAAAAACTACAGTAATAGATGTACAGCTTGATGACATATACTGTAGCTTACGTCACAGTATAGCATTCAATGTCTGAGGACCTTTGAGAGGTTTTTTTAAAGTCTAACAATATTCGTTGAGATGGGTGATTCAAAGACACATGCATGTACATGCTATACAAATGTGCATTATTTTGGTATATATTCATGTAATTTGCTTATCTTGCTTCATATTTAATATATCGCACTAGCCACCGGGTAAGCTGGTCATGATGAAAGACGCCCTCCCTGTCCCCATTGCCAGACAATACATCTGAATTTACTATTCGAGATTCTAAAGATTCGTGTCCTGGGGTGGATTGTTGCAACACATATCACTAAAATGTCATAGATATCAACTGTACTGTAGTGACATGAGACAGCGGTGCGAGGGTTGGGTGAGTGGGTGTTCGAACAGACATATTCAGGTACAATGTGTGCAGCGCATTTCTGGTGTCCCCCTCCGTGATATTGCTGGAATATTGCTAAAAGCGGCTGAAAACTATACTCACTTACTCAGTAATATTCTATACGAATATACAAAACTATCGGACCAAGGGCAACAGGTGGAGCTGTGTTGGATCCCCTCTCACATAGATATTCATGGAAATGAAGAGCAGACACACTGGCGAAGACAGTTCCAGTCAAAGCGGAGATACAGCCTATTCCCTTTAGTAAACAGAGATAAAAAGCAAAATCAAAGCTTCCATAGCCCAAAGATGTCAAGCCCAGTGGGACGCAAGTAAGATCGGCAGATAGCTATCCACCAAAAGCCATACTCATACTCAAATGAAAGGAAAGTTGAAATTGCCATCTCACGCCACGCCTCTCACGCCACAATAAGCACTATGACAAGGGTTTGTCCATCTTGTAATCAACCTGTATCCATTGCTCACGTGTTACTAGAATGTCAAGACCATGCCCCAGCCCGGGCTCAGTTAAAACAAGAATTGCAGTTAGATTCGCTATCTGTCGTAGATCTCCTAAAGCAAAGAGATGCAATAGTTAAGGCCAAACTAACTCTATTTCTGAGTGATGCACACAGCTATTCGAACGTTTATAAACAGAGCAGCCAAAGATAAGAATGAAATGATATCAATATACGAAAATAGAAATCATATCAATACAAAAACAGAAATACTGTGAAAACCAAACTCGCAATAGATATGTGTACCCTACTCACACACATGAGTTCCAAAGAGGGACAGGTCAGCCGAAAAAGCTGAGACAGAAGGTGACGTCTTAAACACTTAAAGCAACAACAACGACAAATTAACTGATTAATTCAACGATTAAACACTCGTCAGATGTTTAAACAGTATTCTTTCAGAATCACATTTTAAAATGCTACCTGTTACAGAGTTGTGTGAGTCGCCCCATGTGCACCTCGCTGTTGGGCGAGTAAGGTTACTTATCAACCTTACGGGGGAAGTGTACAATTCGTGCATATTGGGTCAAACTAAGTTTAACTATTCCATGATTGTTGACCGTCCATGTGAGTAAACATAGCCATAATCAAAACGTGGTTTAAACATATATATTTTCACAAAAGTGTGAAAATGGATGGGTAAACAAGCCGCTGTTAATACCGCTCCATTACACATAGGACATATTACAATAAATACATCAATGAAGGTTAGATGTAACAAATGAATTGTACATGCCAAGCTAGATGTGTATATATAATAAATATATGTGCAGTTTATATTAAACAATTCATTTAACTGAAAATGTGCCAGTTTTTAATATGAAGTTTTGAATAGAATCTGATATAAGGATTTGCTCTTCCTCACTCAAAATAAAGAATAACCACGTTGGTAAAAATACATTTTATTTCGAAGAACATTGCAATTTGTACACACACAAAAAAAGTGTAAAGCATCTTCGGTATGATATCCGCAGGAACATACTGATCTGCGTTAAGATCGCTGCAGCTAAGCCTGAGGCGACACCCATACAAAATTATTACCAAAATAAATTGGCCATTTGTGTATGGATTGGGATTGATTTGTGTGGAAAGAATGAGGTACTGTAGATATTTGGTGAAAGGATGGGGAAAATAGCCAAAAAAGCACGTGAAAGCCTGACACCGAAACACAGCAACATGTCATGCACGTGCAACATCACTTGCTAGGTTATAAAAAAAACCGTTGGGTTTTCATTTGCATGCCATCTCAAACTTACAGCAAGTGAACAGCGAAAACATGTCACGACTGACGGAAGCCTGACGCAACAACGCCATCGACCGACGGCAAACAGGGGAATCATCTTCATCTTTAGCCATACAGATATTGACAACAGATGACCTGCACTTTGAATATCTACTGTTCCATGTGTGCCATAAGGAACCTGGGCCAAGACAATGATGTGTGAACAATCGATTACCATCTGTTGATTATATATATGATACATAAAATATACGTCTAAAATCACTTTTGCGTTATTTTTAGCAGAGTATATATTTAGTTGTCAAATTGTTCCATCACCAAAGTCAATGATGAAGAATATGAGGTTACGTCATTGTCATGTGTTGTTTAATGGACATTATCAAAGTTACTAAGTATCAGTCAGTTAAAACCCCTTCACAGAGACATGAGCCCGGTTTAATCTTTGATTCCGCTAATCCCGTTGCACCCGAGGAGCTGATTATCTCGAGTCGCATCTGATCTGCTAGTCGTCACCCTAAAGCCGTATTACTCTTCATATCTGCCCTTCAAGGCAATGTCCAGAAACATGGCAGTCGTGCCTGACCAGATCACCAAGTCCATGGAGACAATGTCCCAGCTAAGTGGCTGACCAGGTCACCAAGTCCATGGAGACAATGTCCCAGCTAAGTGGCTGACCAGGTCACCAAGTCCATGGAGACAATCTCCCAGCTAAGTGGCTAACCAGGTCACCAAGTCCATGGAGACAATGTCCCAGCTAAGTGGCTGACCAGGTCACCAAGTCCATGGAGACAATGTCCAAGCTAAGTGGCTGACCAGGTCACCAAGTCCATGGAGACAATGTCCAAGCTAAGTGGCTGACCAGGTCACCAAGTCCATGGAGACAATGTCCAAGCTAAGTGGCTGACCAGGTCACCAAGTCCATGGAGACAATGTCCCAGCTAAGTGGCTGACCAGGTCACCAAGTCCATGGAGACAATGTCCCAGCTAAGTGTCTGACCAGGTCGCCAAGTCCATGGAGACAATGTCCCAGCTAAGTGGCTGACCAGGTCGCCAAGTCCATGGAGACAATGTCCCAGCTAAGTGGCTGACCAGGTCACCAAGTCCATGGAGACAATGTCCCAGCTAAGTGGCTGACCAGGTCACCAAGTCCATGGAGACAATGTCCCAGCTAAGTGGCTGACCAGGTCGCCAATTCAAGTCCATGGAGACAATGTCCCAGCTAAGTGGCTGACCAGGTCGCCAATTCAAGTCCATGGAGACAATGTCCCAGCTAAGTGGCTGACCAGGTCACCAAGTCCATGGAGACAATCTCCCAGCTAAGTGGCTGACCAGGTCACCAAGTCCATGGAGACAATGTCCCAGCTAAGTGGCTGACCAGGTCGCCAATTCAAGTCCATGGAGACAATGTCCCAGCTAAGTGGCTGACCAGGTCGCCAATTCAAGTCCATGGAGACAATGTCCCAGCTAAGTGGCCGACCAGATCACCAAGTCCATGGAGACAATCTCCCAGCTAAGTGGCTGACCAGGTCACCAAGTCCATGGAGACAATCTCCCAGCTAAGTGGCTGACCAGATCACCAAGTCCATGGAGACAATGTCAATATCTGGCAATATCAGACAATGTAGGCACTAGTAATACCAGACAATGTAGGCACGGGCAATGTCAGACACTATAGGCACTAGCACTATCAGACAACGTAGGCACTAGTAATATCAAAAATGTAGGCACTAGTTATATAAGACAATGTAGACACTGGCAAATAACAGACAACGTAGGCAGTAGTAATATCAGACAATGTAGGCACTAGTAATACCAGACACTGTAGGCACTAGCACTATCAGAAAACGTAGGCACTAGTAATATCAGACAATGTAGGCACTAGTTATATAAGACAATGTAGGCACTAGTAATACCAGACAATGTAGGCACGGGCAATGTCAGACACTATAGGCACTAGCACTATCAGACAACGTAGGCACTAGTAATATCAAACAATGTAGGCACTAGTTATATAAGACAATGTAGACACTGTCAATATCAGACAACGTAGGCAGTAGTAATATCAGAAAATGTAGGTACTGGTAATATCAGACACCATAGGCACTAGCACTGTAAGATGCTGTTGGCGCTAGCATTATCAGACGCCATGGGCACTAGCACTATCAGACGCCATGGGCACTAGCACTATCAGACGCCATAGGCACTAGCACTATCAGATGCTGTTGGCGCTAGCACTATCAGACGCCATAGGCACTAGCACTATCAGACGCCATAGGCACTAGCACTGTGAGATGCTGTTGGCGCTAGCACTATCAGACGCCATAGGCACTAGCACTATCAGATGCTGTTGGCGCTAGCACCATCAGACGCCATGGGCACTAGCACTATCAGACGCCATAGGCACTAGCACTGTAAGATGCTGTTGGCGCTAGCACTATCAGACGCCATGGGCACTAGCACTATCAGATGCTGTTGGCGCTAGCACCATCAGACGCCATGGGCACTAGCACTATCAGACACCATAGGCACTAGATCTATCAGACGCCATAGGCACTAGCACTATCAGACACCATAGGCACTAGCACTATCAGACGCCATAGGCACTAGATCTATCAGACGCCATAGGCAACAACTGAGATGATAAAATGTTTACATACTCGTATTTACACTCTTGTTCTTGTCACATCACGAACTGTCTCGGAAGATCCTGCTGTGTTTATCAACAACCAAGGGAAGTAACTCTTTATCATTTCCTGTTACAATCTGATAACTTCAGAACTCGGTATTTTACGGGCGTTTCATTTGCTACCACTGGTTATCACTACACATAAGCCTACAGCAATCTCTATTAACACAGACAGTGTCATTGTGTGGTTTGTACAGGCAGTGGCGTCCTATGTACTCCCCAAGTGCGGACAGCATGCCTATCTGAAAACACCGAATTCCTATTCTGGATTTAAATCGTATTCCGGATTCAAATCGTATGCCGGATTCAAACCGTATTCCGGATTTAAATCGTATTCCGGATTCAAATGGTATTCCGGATTCAAATGGCATTCCGGTTTCTAATAGTATTCCGGATTCAAATCGTATTCCGGATTCAAGAACAGAGACAGGTATGTTTCAATACATTCAACAGTGACCAGTTGTGGACATTGGTATGGACAAACATTACACGGTCTGTTACTCCCTGCTGCTGCCACTGATTTGACCCGTTTTATCGCATTTTGCGACTGTAAACCTAAAACTGTGTGTTTTAATCTAACTTGTTAAATATTCATTGATTTTGTGTGGTCATCAATTGATTTCATGACTTGGTTCTGCATGTTCTGATTTCTAAATTAGCCTTTGCGTTTCAATTTGGAAATCACCACGTAACACCGTGAAACAGACTGCACTGTGAAACGGACTACACCGTGAAACAGACCACACAGTGAAACAGACTACACCGTGAAACAGACAGCACTGTGAAACAGACTACACCGTGAAACAGACTACACCGTGAAACAGACTACACCGTGAAACAGACCTCACTGTGAAACAGACTACACCGTGAAACAGACTACACCGTGAAACAGACTGCACTGTGAAACAGACTACACCGTGAAACAGACCTCACCGTGAAACAGACTACACCGTGAAACAGACTACACCGTGAAACAGACCACATCGTGAAACAGACTACACCGTGAAACTTCTGAAATTACTACACACAGGCACCCCTGTCGTTGCAGAACACGCGAGGTCAGCACGGCATATCCAAGAATATCACCAGACTCTGACAAATACTAGCCGCTATAATTAACATCATGTTGTCTTCTTAAGACAACCTTTCAACATTTAGCCTTTGCAACGATACGGTTACGAAACATGAACATTATAAGTCTCATTCCTACATTTACACAGATTATATACAGTCCATCAGGCTCATTCCTCCAGGAAATCGGGAATCCATTGTCACGCCTGTTGCAATTAAAGTTGAATTAATACCTCGCCTGCGTTTTGACGATTTATCTTGGGAAACGACAATAACACCTGCATACAACGGTGACACATGGGTTTAACGTGGTATTTCCACAGCAATAGTGAAAAGGTCAAGCTCACCACAATAGAAAGACATGACATTTGTCATTAAAGTTAATTAATTTCACTTTGTGTGATGTAGTATCATTGGAGTATCAACGTTCGTAGACGAAGCCAAAATGTATTAACGTCAGAGATAGCGGCAACGTTCAAACGATGATTGCCCTCATTCTATATTAATGTTTATCCTCCAATGAACCCACAGAAAATGGCAATTCTTATAATTTGGGATTTCGAGACATTTCACAAAGGCTTAGTCGGTTCATGTGACCTCGTGTGTACAGAGATTGCCACCATCTAAACTGCCCATGAAAAGAGTGAGTGAGTATAGTTTTACGCCGCGTTTAGCAATATTCCAGCATATCACGGCGGGGGACACCAAAAATGGGCCTCACACATTGTACCCATGTGGGGAATCGAAGCGAACGTTTTAACCACTAGGCTACTCCACGGCCCCTCTGGGGCTGAATATGAAACAAGCTAAAAGGGATTATTCGATGGCGATGTGTTCCATATGGGAATCACAGTAAAGTTTGTTGTGTTTCAGCCCAGTGACGGTGGATAACGTTTATCATCTTCCCGAGGCAAGAGAGTAAACTGACTATACAAGTCCAGTTTCCACCCTTGCCGAACTTGGCTGGTATTATGGAGTTATATTTTGGCTGGACTAACGAGCCTATGCATAGTCTAATCAAAATCGCGCACCGAAATCGAAATCCGGTTCGTGAACTGTCGTGCAGATTTCGGTCGATTGCAGGATTTGCAAAGCATGTACACCGCCAACTCGTTGTCAGCAGATATTTTCCAAATCTTTTCCTGTTTTTAATTAAGGTGCTCACGTGATTTGATGCATTTCGCGATTTAAGACCCGTTTTATCACGATATAGAACTGGATTATCGATCAGATCGTCCTGACTGGGCGCCACCATTTTGTGTGAAGCAAACGAAAGTGATACGAGAGGTGGAATCTGATTGGTCCATAGGAGAGGTTTAGAAGGGACATAACTGGTAATAGCTACTGGTGGCGCTACGATCGAGCCAAGGAATTCCAGCCTAGTTCGGCAAGGGTGGAAACTGGACATTTAAAGTCAGTTAACTCTCTTGCCTCGGGAAGATGAACGTTTATATGGTTTGGGCAAGTCCAGTATCAAAGTGTTTCTTTCTTTTCTCTGGTGATATCGAGGGGGACAAATGATAACGCAAGTCCGCGTATGCCCAATATTTCAGACATATGTATTTCAATAATGTGATCGTTAACCGGGGAGTTCTTGAAAGACCTATCTTACAAGTCGGTTACAGTTACCCCAGATTGACAGTTATAATGAACCGCCCCAACAGGAGACAATTGTCGATGAAATGTACGTCTGGCAATCATCTGTTGTATTGAGCTATCATGACAAGGCGCTAACCAAGATGTGTCGATAGGTGCTGAATTAGGTTTATAAATCACTGCAGAATGAAGCTGACAGCTATAGTCTGCCTAGACAGAGAACCGATCGTATTTATTTGTCTTCTCGTGTTCTCTTGGCTAGGTCAAAGTGAAGACATTCTTTCACGGACATGCAATAAAAACTGTTTCTGATGTATGTTTTTGTTTGTTTGTTGTTTAACGCCGCACTCAGCGATATTCCAGCTATATGAAGAAGGTCTGTAAATAATCGAGTTTGGACCAGACAATCCAGTGATTAACATCATTATCTACGCATTTGCCAAGTCAGCGAGCCTGACCACACATGCCCAAGGTGTGTGGTCAGAAAACCCTGACTTCCGTCTGTCAGTTGTCGTTACTAACTGATCAAGTTAGGGAGGCACATATACTTAACATTTAGGTTATGTGTTTAAACTGTTTGTATAAAGTTTCGTTTTTTAGGGAAGTTCTAAAATACAAGACTTATTTCCTCAAAATATTAATTTTGTTGCCTTCTCTTTTTATGTTAAGAATTGAGGGGATTTTGAATGAAATTGTGACATCCTTCAATGAAATGTTCTGATGAAGCACGCATGCGCTTGTATCTCGTGTTTCTTTGCATTTCCCAAATTCATTCATATACATACACTAAATCACTAATAATACACTAAAATCAAAACTTCACTGTTGTATTTCTCTGTTTTGTTCCCATACAGCACACGAGGTTACCACTACCCGTGTCTATGTCTAGAGTCGGTAAGACATCTCTCCACTGGCTACGGTCGTCTCCTCCAGACAGGGCTGCCCCAAGATCTGGCTTGTGAAGAGTGATCGACCAATCAAGCCAGGCAATATATTAAAGTATGGACACATCACTGAGCACGGCTGTCCGATCTCTGTGAACCTCTGGACCGTCTGTGTCCCCAACAGGAGACAACGCTTCTCCATTTAGTCAACGACCGTAATGGCTGTCACCCTGTTTGGGGCTGGTCAATTGGACAGTGCTCAGACATTCAGCGTCACCCTGCGTTGTTCCTGTCGTACACACAGAATAGCCTCGGCATGAAGTTGTTGTTGAAGTAATATTTTGGGGGATTGGTTTGGACAATTGGATGTTTAACTTGGGGCATGCGGGATAACAAAACACATGTTCCCCACAAGCACAACACATGCACTACACATATACCCCACAAGCACTACACATGTACCCCACAAACACTACACATGTACGCCACAAGCACTACACATTTACCCCACAAACACTACATGTGTACCCCACAAACACTACACATGTACCCCACAAGCACTACACGTGTACGCCACAAGCACTTCACATGTACCCCACAAACACTAAACATGTACCCCACAAGCACTACACATGTACGCCAAAAGCACTATACATGTAGCCCACTAGCACTGCACATGTACCCCCACAAACACTACACATGTACCCCACAAACACTACACATGTACCCCACAAACACTACACATGTACATGTACCCCACAAGGACTACACATGTACCCCACAAGCACTACACATGTACCCCACAAGCACAAAACATGTACCCCTCAAACACTACACATGTACCCCACAAGCACTACACAAGTTCCCAACAAGCACTACACATGTACCCCACAAGCACTACACATCTACTACACATGTACCCCAAAAGCACTACACATGTACCCCACAAACACTACACATGTACCTCACAAACACTACACATGTACCGCACAAGCACTACACATGTACCCCACAAGCACTACAAATGTACCCGACAAACACTACACATGTACCTCACAAACACTACACATGTACCCCACAAGCACTACACATGTACCCCACAAGCACTACACATGTACCCCACAAGCACTACACATGTACCTCACAAACACTACACATGTACCCCACATGCACTACACATGTACCCCACAAACACTACACATGTACCCTACAAGCACTACACATGTTCCCCACAAGCACTACACATGTTCCCCACAAGCGCTACAAATGTACCCCACAAACACTACCCATGTACCCCACAAATACAACACATGTTCCCCACAAACACTACACATGTTCCCCACAAGCACTACACATGTACCCCACAAGCACTACACATGCACTACACAAACACTACACATGCACTACACAAACACTACACATGTATTATACATGTACCCCACAAATACAACACATGTACCCCACAAACACTACACATGTACCCCACAAACACTACACATGTACTACACAAACACTACACATGTACTACACAAACACTACACATGTACTACACAAACACAACACATGTACTACACAAACACTACACATGCACTACACATGTACCCCACAAACACTACACATGTACTACACAAACACAACACATGTACTACACAAACACTACACATGCACTACACATGTACCCCACAAACACTACACATGTACTACACAAACACTACACATGTACCCCACAAACACTACGTATGCACTACACAAACACTACACATGCACTACACAAACACTACACATGCACTACACATGTACCCCACAAACACAACACATGTACTACACAAACACTACACATGTACCCCACAAACACTACACATGTACTACACAAACACAACACATGTACTACACAAACACTACACATGCACTACACATGTACCCCACAAACACTACACATGTACTACACAAACACTACACATGTACCCCACAAACACTACGTATGCACTACACAAACACTACACATGCACTACACAAACACTACACATGCACTACACATGTACCCCACAAACACAACACATGTACTACACAAACACAACACATTCGCTAGACAAACACTACACAGGCGCTACAAATGTACCCCACAAACACTACACATGCACTACACAAACACAACACATGCACTACACATGTACCCCACAAATACTACATATGTACTACACAAACACTACACATGTACCCCACAAACACTACACATGTACTATACAAAAACTACACATGTACCCTACAAGCACTACACATGTACCCCACAAACACTACACATGTACCCCACAAACACTACACATGTACCTCACAAACACTACACATGCACTACACAAACACTACACATGTACCCCACAAGCACTACACATGTACCCCACAAGCACTACACATGTACCCCACAAGCACTACACATGTACGCCACAAGCACTACACATGTACGCCACAAGCACTACAAATGTACCCCACAAGCACTACACATGTACGCCACAAGCACTACACATGTACGCAACAAGCACTAAACATGTTACCAACAACCACTACAAACGTACCTCACAAACACTACACATGTACCCCACAAACACTAAACATGTACCCCACAAACACTACACATGTACCCCACAAACACTACACATGTACCCCAAAAACACTACACATGTACCCCACAAACACTACACATGTTCCCCACAAACACTACACATGTACCCCACAAGCACAAAACATGTACCCCACAAGCACAACCCATGTACCCCACAAACACTACCCATGTACCCCACAAACACTACACATGTACCCCACAACCACTACACATGTACCCCACAAACACTACACATGTACCCCACAAACACTACAAATGCACTACACAAACACTACACATGCACTACACAAACACTACACATGAACTACACATGTACTACACAAACACTACACATGCGCTACAAATGTACCCCACAAACACTACACATGCACTACACAAACACTACACATGCACTACACATGTACTACACAAATACTACACATGTACTACACAAACACTACACATGCACTACACAAACACTACACATGCGCTACACATGCACTACACAAACACTACACATGCACTACACAAACACTACACATGTTCCCCACAAACACTACACATGTACCCCACAAGCACTACACATGTACCCCACAAACACTACACATGTACCCCACAAATACAACACATGTTCCCCACAAACACTACACATGTTCCCCACAAGCACTACACATGTACCCAACAAACACTACACATGTACTACACAAAGACAACACATGTACTACACAAACACTACACATGCACTACACATGTACCCCACAAACACTACACATGTACTACACAAACACTTCACATGTACCCCACAAACACTACGTATGCACTACACAAACACTACACATGCACTACACAAACACTACACATGCACTACACATGTACCCCACAAATACTACACATGTACTACACAAACACTACACTTGCATTACACAAACACTACACATGCACTACACATGTACCCCACAAACACTACACATGCACTACACAAACACTACACATGCACTACACAAACACTACACGTGCACTACACAAACACTACACATGCACTACACATGTACCCCACAAATACTACACATGTACTACACAAACACTACACATGCACTACACATGCACTACACATGCACTACACATGTACCCCACAAATACTACACATGCACTACACAAACACTACACATGCATTATACAAACACTACACATGCACTACACATGTACCCCACAAACACAACACATGCACTACACAAACACTACACATGCACTACACAAACACTACACGTGCACTACACAAACACTACACATGCACTACACATGTACCCCACAAATACTACACATGTACTACACAAACACTACACATGCACTACACATGCACTACACATGCACTACACATGTACCCCACAAATACTACACATGTACTACACAAACACTACACATGCACTACACATGCACTACACATGCACTACACCAACAGGTGGCGACTTTGGGGAGTTGTGGGTGTCCTCCTGCTGCAGGTCACGCCGTGTCACGTTGTCACTCCATCACCAACACGACGTCATTAAAACAGTCTTCTTGCCATTGTCGCGCTTGGATGGGAAGAATCGTGGCTTAATTACGTTACCAGATAAAACAGCATTGAACAGGACTAACTGATGTCGCCCGGCCTCACACGGAGTTATCTAATTTAAAACAAGTCAACTTGCAGCCAACCCCATTATCTCTATGAAAGCAATACAAACTCGTTAGTGCGCTTGGCTGCAGATATCAACTCTGAGCAATCTTCGTCACTGACTCTATCAATTTCAATTATTTTTTGCTCTTTCAAAGTAAAATTGTATTAATTTTAAACGATCGTAGTATGCTGCCTCAATCTATTTGCAGATGGTAATTAATCGTGCACTGTTGATAGGGTGCCGATGTCCTGTTCATCATATGTAAACGAGGTGACAGAGTACACGGTCCACAACTGTGACATACTTCAAAATGTAATTATCTTTCTCAAACGTCATTTTCTTTCTTCTTCTGAGGCAAATCCCTTATTACGACAAGCCGACAACAAGTATCTTTTTCACGACAATACAGGCAGAAACAATTCTGCCGTTGACCGTAAACCTATCAAGCTTAATGCTCAAATTCTCTTGACGTTTACCGTTTGCTGGGAGATGAAATGAAGGTCTCAGAGACTGATGGTTATAATAAATATTCCCGCAGATACCATAAGCCAGTTATTGGTAAAATACACGCAAAGTTTGAACAAAATCACAATTATGTCGAAACATGAAACATAAAACTTATTACAGTTATGACAGATTGTTACGTTACGAAAAGTTGGCAGAATTTATGAAGAGAGGTATAAGACAAAGGGGACAAATTTCAGCGTGTAAGGGGAGATAACTTCTATTGAACTTCTATACTGAACATGAACCAGTATCGTTTTGTGTAGTTAATACCACATTGATGTTTTGTGAAGTAATTTATATTATACATGGTTGTTTTTATATAAATGCATATTTCTAAATTCAAACATGTGTATTGATAGGAAAGACCATGTACTTTGCGCAGGAGGCCTTATATACATGGTATATATGGTAGAGCGTCCGCCCGGAGAGCGGAAGGTCCGGGGTTCGATCCCCGACAGAGTCATACCAAAAGAAGTTAAAAGGTGGTACTTGTTGTTACCCTGTCTAGCGCTCGGCATAAAGGGGCTAAAACAAGGACTGGTCAGCTCGGAGTCAGTATACTGTGTCTGAGTAGGCTATTCATGTTAAACTGCGGCATGGTATCTCAGTGAGCTAGCACTATAAATCGGCATAAGACCGGACTAGTACAAACAGCCACACACATACGTGCATGCACGTCGCTATATAAGTGCAATAATCTTGGACGCGACGTTAAACCAAATTTAACCTCACCTCACCTTATATAAAGAAATATAGAACATGAGCTTCATCGAAACAGGTTTTACAAACAACACTCTTTTGATTACACAAATTGCTTGAAGAATCAATATTCAAGAGATGATAGTACTGGGTTCGAATATTAGAATCGCCGTTTTAGCATCCTTCATCTATCCGTTGATTTCCCCAAGGTTCTAAAGGTCTACTGTCCGCATCTCTGGGAGCCTTCCTCATGCATCATGTTGACACGCCGTGAGCGGAGCGGGCAAGCGGTCAAAAGCGCCAGGTGCTGAGATCGTATCACGCTGGTGACCAGGTTGTTATTCAGCCTTTGGACCAACAATGTGTACAGGTCTTGACAGTGTTGTCACTACCCCTAGTGTACAGTACATATAACCTGTGCACTAAAAAATACTACTAATCCGATTGTAGATGGCCAGATGGCCAGATGGCGGAAACACGAATACGTACATACACCCGAAAGGTAAGTGTCACAATTTGTGGTGTCACCCTGGGCATGGGCTTAGTTCAAATGTGCCTCTGTTCACCCAGCAGGGAATGGGTACCCGATATGTGAGATGGATGTAAAAACCTTCTGGCGCCCCCAGGTTGAGAATGATAACTGGAATTGATCGGAGAACAACTTCACACTTGACAAATAACATTACCAAAGTGAAAATATTATGTAATTATCAGTTCCTTAAACCAAGACGTTAGATCTCTCTCTCTCTCTCTCTCTCTCTCTCTCTCTCTCTCTCTCTCTCTCTCTCTCTCTCTCTCTCTCTCTCTCTCTCTCTCTCTCATGCATGTGTTTCCTGTATTCTTGCATGCTCACAATTGGGCGATTGTCTTAGGGGTAGTGATGGGGGTATTGGTGCGTGTGTGTTGGGGGGGGGAGGGGGGTTGCGGATGGAGACAATCAGAGACTGTTCGGCGTCTCGTCGCTATATGGCTGAAATAATGCCTATGCGACGTTAAATTTCAACTCACTCACTCACTGTTTGGGGTTTCTTCAGGTTATGAAGTGTATTATTTGCTGTCTTATAGTTTGCCATGGAAATATCCGCGCTGCCGTATTAGATGTGCTCGCCGTTTTGTGATGGAGTTCCCGGGAAGCTGTGCTTCTGGAGTCATGCTCTACCTGGTTCGTGAGGGAGTACCCGGTAAAATGTGCCCCAGTAGGTACCCGGGTACCTACGCTACTGGACTGATGGCTGCACCTGGATCAAGATGGAGTACCCGGTACTTGTGATACTGGACTGATGGGTGCACCTGGGTCGGGATGGAATACCCGGTACTTGTGATACTGGACTGATGGGTGCACCTGGATCATGATGGAATACCCGGTACTTGTGATACTGGACTGATGGGTGCACCTGGATCATGGTGGAAAACCCGGTACTTGTGATACTGGACTGATGGGTGCACCTGGATCATGATGGAATACCCGGTACTTGTGATACTGGACTGATGGGTGCACCTGGATCATGGTGGAATACCCGGTACTTGTGCTTCTGGACTGATGGGTGCACCTGGTTCGGGATGGAGTACCCGGTACTTGTGATACTGGACTGATGGGTGCACCTGGGTCATGATGGAATACCCGGTACTTGTGATACTGGACTGATGGGTGCACCTGGATCATGATGGAATACCCGGTACTTGTGATACTGGACTGATGGGTGCACCTGGATCATGGTGGAATACTCGGTACTTGTGCTTCTGGACTGATGGGTGCACCTGGGTCGGGATGGAGTACCCGGTACTTGTGATACTGGACTGATGGGTGCACCTGGTTCAGGATGGAATACCCGGTACTTGTGATACTTGACTGATAGCTGCACCTGGGTCGGGATGGAGTACCCGGTACTTGTGATACTGGACTGATAGCTGCACCTGGGTCGTGATGGAGTACCCGGGTACTTGTGCTACTAGACTGATGGGTGCACCTGGATCATGGTGGAATACCCGGTACTTGTGCTTCTGGACTGATGGGTGCACCTGGGTCGGGATTGAGCTACAGGCGAACTAGGGTCAATTATCACTAAGGTCACTAGGGTCACCGCTCTCGCGCGCTGTGTGTCTTACGTCCAGCTAAGTGTGTTCTGTGTCAAGATATTCCAGTATTTATAACTCAAGGGACTGCAAGCACTTAGGCTAAGGCCATAGTCAGTAACCATTTGATTTTTACAGGAAATAACTTTCACTGCTGACACCTATATCACTCCAACATCCGGGGGACGCCAGCACCCCAAAATGAGGAAGTGTAACGTGTAATAGAAAGGCTTGTTTATTGATTTCCAGGGTACGGCTCACATTCAGCGCCGTGTTCGCCGCAGTGAACGTGTTTGTACAAAGAAATAGTTTTACGTGGTTTTAAGAGTGTAATGTCGACATTAACAACATCATTTCTCGTCTAAGTTCCTTTCCTCGCACATATAGAGACGCAATGTGGAGAGCTTCCATTCTCAGCTCCAACTTAAACACATTTCGTGTCCCCCATCAACAACTCCTATTACATCAAGTATAGAGCGAGAGGTCCCCGCCTACAATAGCCGTGAAATTAGGGCCATTCATTGCTTCGAATTGACTGTCATTCACGGTGGCACACACAACCCGCCTTAACCTGCAACGGATATTTTAGAAACAAACTTTTATTTTTCAGGCAACATAAATGCGTTACACAAGAAAGAGAAAAAAACTCTCTTCATACATCTTTGGGTGTTTTTTCCGACTACGTGTTGCCGACGTTGCCGATGTTGCAAGTAGAGAGGGAGCCAGAGAACAGATCATGAATACTCCTTAACGAGAAGACACTCTTTGCCGTGACCTTCACATACATAACTCACACAGTGCAGCGTACAAAAGATCTCACAGACCGAGAAAGTCGGTCAAAGTCATCTGCTCAGATCTAGACACCGCAAACTGACTTAAATTATCATTAAGATACGCACTGTCGGTATACAACTAGGACGTGTGCACCGTCGCATACAACCATTTTAAATGAAAAAAACAATGGTATATAACTAGCTGGCTTATGCATACTCACGATATAGTACTAGAAGGAAATATATTCACCGACAAAAGACACGTGTTTACTGTACATGTTGGTTAATATATGAAGAATTACTCATATTCAAGAGATGTTATATTGGTTCGATGTACACACGAACATACTGGTATGGTGTGAATGAATGCATCAATTGTGACGTCATTGAACTATGACTCGAGATCCACCATTTGTCTTGTGCAGGATTAGCGTGTAAAGTTTTGAAATCACAGGAAAATCTGAAGTTATATTTCAAGTGAAATATTACCTCACATCGCCATGCTTTTGTCAGCCGGATGTACAAAGAGGCAATTATACACATTTATCCGAAAAACATATGGCGCTGTTTCCGGTTTATATCGTGACTACGCATTTGCTTGACATATCGCCCACGGTCTCATCGTGATGAGAATACACTCTGTGGTAACGCTTGTCTGATTGTTAGTTTTGTTATTAAGTGGTACACATTGGAAACATCTCTTCTTAACAGACACACTTCTCTCTATATAGGGCGGTCGGGTAGCCTAGTGGTTAAAGCGTTCGCTCGTCACGCCGAAGACCCGGGTTCGATTCCCGACATGGGTACAATGTGCGAAGCCCATTTCTGGTGACCCCCGCCGTGATATTGCTGGAATATTGCTAAAAGCGGCGTAAAACCATACTAACTCACTCACTCACTCGCTCTATATATCTATAGTTCGCGTTTCTTTTGGTGGTGAGTATACATCCGAATTCGAACTGCTGTATACAACAAGGATATACGCACTGTCATACAAAGTTATCAGCACATGTACGAAACTATTGTTTCAAGTTCCGATCCAGAGCAGATACGAAACTAAAATATTCACTCCCAATTTGTCAAATTTACGCACTGTCGACATTTGACAAGAAGGATAAAGCACTGTCCTTTTATAATCGGGATAGACACATGGTATGGTATATAAATAAGTATACGGTTATATATAATAAGAATGTTTGGTGGAAACTCAAAATATAACGAAACAACAAATGGCTATTCAGGGGTTATGTATTTGCTACGGGTATCATAGTATTGGATTAGGTATTCAGTGTTTCGGCGCCTGTGTTCAGCCTTCTAAGGTTTTGATAACGTATGTAATTGGGCAAATCCAATTTATATTTTTAAATACTCAGTGTACGGTGGCCCATAAGGGACATGGAGTCTGTTTTTCAATATTTTGATGTTTAACTTACTTTTATCTTAACCTTTTGCAAATTAACACAATCTGCCATACAAATATGCGATAAATCATGTATAAAAACATCCGAAAACATAGAAAATGTACTTTGAAGTAGCTTTTGAGTCGCTGAAATGTGAAGTGGAAATGTCAAAAACTAAAATGGAAATGTCAAAAACCAAAACGAAAATGTCAAAAACTAAAATGAAAATGTCAAAAACACAAAACGAAAATGTCAAAAACTAAAATGAATACACAGAAAACTATTTCCACCGCGGTGTAAATATTATCACCGCGGTGGAAATAGTTTTCTGTTTTTTCATTTTTTGACATTTTCGTTTTGTGTTTTTGACATTTTCATTTTAGTTTTTGACATTTTCGTTTCGTTTTTCAGCGATTCAATATCTTCTTTACACATGATTTATCACATATTTGTAAGACAAATCGTGTTAATATGCAAAAGGTTACGATAAATGTAAGTGAAATATCAAAATATGGAAAAACAGACTCCATGTCCCTTATGGGCCACCGTATCAGTGACTACTTTGTATTCTTTCTTTTGTCAGACATTAATAAGATGTACACAAGGTCGGTATACAACAATGATATACACAACGTCGGTATATGATAAGCTTGGGATGAAATAGTGCTTTTCAAATTTAAACAAGACAGACCCTGTCTGAGGTGCATGTACCTGAGACAGGTTTTAGCATTATTGTCGGATTATCAAGTTGAATAACCCCAATGATGGAAATCAATATTGTATCTATGTGGACAATGGAAGGGGTCTTTTTCGTTACGTTAGAACGCACCTAGTACTAATTTGTCCTATGTATGGATAGAGGAACGCACAAAAAACAACTATTATCTTGGTCGTTTTAATCAAAGGTGTCGTACAAAGAAGCGAGAACATCTGTCTGTAGGAGAGAGTCGTGGCAACATGTGTCGAGGGTTTTCATTGGTCGATTACAACATCGATAACATTGTCCTGGTGATGTTGTCGTCAGGGTCAAAGGTGACATCCGGTCTGAAGGGGTAAACCGTGCCTGTCACATCGGTCGTGGTGTCTGACAAACTGATCCCGTGGATGCTCTGGAGCCTGTTCCATGTCGGTCTCGTCAACGGGGGAGAAATCTGAAACAAGGGGCACAACTGTAACACAAAGTATCGCAAACAAGCATACACAGCAACCTTGTGCTCAGATCACCAATACAATGTACCACCATCAAACACGTACAACAGCCTTGTGCTCAGATCACCAATACAATGTACCACCATCAAACACGTACAACAGCCTTGAGCTCAGATCACCAATACAATGTACCACCATCAAACACGTACAACAACCTTGTGCTCAGATCCCCAATACAATGTACCACCATCAAACACGTACAACAGCCTTGTGTTCAGATCACCAATACAATGTACCACCATAAAACACGTACAACAGCCTTGTGTTTAGATCACCAATACAATGTACCACCATAAAACACGTACAAAAGCCTTGTGTTCAGATCACCAATACAATGTACCACCATCAAACACGTACAACAGCCTTGTGCTCAGATCACCAATACAATGTACCACCATCAAACACGTACAACAGCCTTGTGCTCAGATCACCAATACAATGTACCACCATCAAACACGTACAACAGCCTTGTGCTCAGATCACCAATACAATGTACCACCATCAAACACGTACAACAGCCTTGTGCTCAGATCACCAATACAATGTACCACCATCAAACACGTACAACAGCCTTGTGTTTAGATCACCAATACGTATCTAGCCATATCTATGTTTTTTATCATTTTGTACCCACTGGTGAATCCGTGTCAGGTAGGTTCCCAGTACCCCATGATTGATACAAGACTAGACCAAAGCCAGACTCGATGACCACAATAAGAGACCTGCCTCGCTATGTGTCATCTAATCCTAATGATGTCCATGGGTGCTCACGCTATCAACCACATGTTTTATTTGACCACTTGCTTGTGCCCATGATATAACTGGATACGGTGTATGACGATGTACAACGACATTCACTCACTTATCATGTCTAACCAAACACACTGTCCGAAGCCTCAACCTCTCTGACCACCAGCGCAAGAACAGTTGTCCTTACGAATGTGTGAGACGTCAGACAAGGATCTGATTCAGGCGCTGTGCAACAGTAAACACAAGTAGCGGGGCGGAAGAGTGATTAGATGATGATGAGACGATGATTAGAGATTCCCGTCTTTTCTTCATTATCTGGTTTTCAATATCTACCAGTCTGAGTCACCAGTCCCCTTAAATCACTGACTAGGAAAATCTTTAGTTTGATATCGAAAGAAATAATCCCTAACATTTTCATGTTTTTGTCAGCCGGATGTAGAAAGAGGCAATTATGCACATTCATCCGAAGAAATATGGCGCTGTTTCCGGTTTATACCGTGACTACGCATGTGCTGGACATATCGCCCACGGTCTGAGTCAGAATGTCACGTTGTGCCAGCTATCGCGAACGTCTTTATTAGACAACGACTTCCTGTTGGCGTGTACCAAGCTGTGGGCTCGAATACCAGCTCACCAACTCACCCGGAGCGTTGGTAGAAGATTACATGACGAGTACACCAGCGATTACAGACAGCAAAGGGTAAACGCAGACAGTAGGCGAAGGAAGACTAGCGGGGTAAGACAGGGAGCAGTGGGTTAAGACAGACAGTAGAGGGTTAAGGCGGAAAGAATAAGGTCGATGTAGACAGTAGAGAGTTGGCAGACTGTAGCGGGTTAAAGCAGACAGTAGAGATTAAAGCGAAGTGGAAGATGATAAAGGGAGAGAGTAGACGGTTAAGGCAGACAGTTGCGATTAAAGCGAGACAGCAGACGGTTAAGGCTAACAGTAGTGGTTGAGGCAGACAATAAAGGTTACAGGAAACAGAAGATGGTTAACGCAGACAGTAGCGATTCAAAGCGAGACAATAGATGGCTAAAGCTGATTGTAGTGGTTACAGGGAGACGGTGGAGGTCAAAGGGAGACAATAGATGGCTAAAGCTGACAGTAGTGGTTACAGGGAGACGGTGGAGGTCAAAGGGAGACAGTAGATGGCTGCGGCAGACATAAGCGATTGAAGCGATACAGTAGACGGGTAAGGCTGACAGTAGTGGTTAGGCAGACAGTGGTGGTTATGGCTGACAGAGGGGGGTTAAGGCAGGCTTCGGGGCTCGTTAATTCCACTTCCGCAATTAACACATTTTCATGATTTCTTCATTATCTAATCAAACTGGCAAGGCCTTTTCCCTCTTCCTAAACTGTCTGAACCTAAGTACGTGTCCTGGATATACAAAACATTTCATTTGTAACCTGAAACATCGTTGTAATTATTGACGCTAATGAAAAACATATAATCCTCGTGTTTTATTTCAAAATTGGAAACAAATTTCTGTCATATACGTGTGATAAGACAAATGAATGGTTACTCATCATGGTCATAAGAATATACATAGCTCTCAGGCTGCATCGCGTGCCGACCAAGCGGAAGTTGTTGAGGGCGTGATGTTTTCCGTTGCGGTCCAATTGCAGCTTTACCTGTTTGTAAAACATCTAAACCTGATAATCCGGTGACTGACAGCACCGACATCCAACCATACGGGGTGCGACATCACACAATCAACAAGGTACACATTGAAACCACTCGATCCCCATTTCAGTCGACTCTTACAACCGCACAAAAACAAGAAAAACTACTTTATCAAGTGACACTTATTTAGTCTGTACTTTTACCATCGACCATAGGAGCAAATGGCATCCTGAATTACTATTGTGGGTTTCGTTTCCAATTAACAGTCTCTTCAGTAAAATTGGTTCTATTTTAGAGGCTGTGGGTCGAGAATTTAAAACGCTAAGATAAGTAACCAGTGCCCTTCAAACAACATTACGCAGCTTGAAACGGTCAGAGAGACTTGAATACAATCTGATCTCGAATTACGTCTGAAACAGATATGGTATTATGTTGCATTGTAGTGCTTTAAAGTTCACTGTAGGCAGCATACCACACAGTGAATGTCAAGCGGCGTCACGTGACACTGTCCGACCAGCCAGGGCCAGCCACCTACTGACTAGGGCTATTCTCGTCTTGAGATGTACTGATTCGTTATACGTATTGGATGACTGAATGGAGATCAATGTATGCGTGCGTTTTTGTGTGCGTGCACTGTCGACGATTTTTAAAAAATGTTTTGTTTCTATCGTGCTTTTCCTCGTTTTCTTATGGTTTCAATGTCGACAATTGTGTAGCTGTGAGTCTATATTTGTGCGTTCGTCATTATGCGTGTCCGTATCCATGGTTACGTGTATTTGCTTGCGTGATTATGAGTGATTTCATCACTGTTAAGTAAGTGTAAGTGACTGCGTCTATGATTTGCTATTGGAATGTGTGCGTCCTTATATATAGGTACTGTATCTCAGTGTTAGTGTGTGCATGCGTGGCTTAGAGCAGTACAATTTACGCTTAGCCCTTTTTAAAACCATTGGTCGATGGTCAAAATAAAAATAACCATTGGTAAGTTGTTGTTTTTTTGTTGGAATATAGTGTCGGTAGGATGAGAAAAACAATTCTCTATTTTCTTTTCGGCATTTTCGTATTATGTACCAGGAATGTTAATAATTGTAACGTGACTACATGGTCGCAAAGGGTTAACAATTGTAACGGGTCTACATGGAACCACTGGGTGAACAATTGTAACGTAATTACATGGAACCGAAGGGTTAGCAATTATTACGTGACTACATGGAACCAAAAGGTTAACAATTGAACGTGATTACTTGGAACCAAAAGGTTAACAATTGTAAAGTGATTTCTAGGAACCAAAGGGTTAACAATTGTAATGTGACTACATGGAACCAAAAGGTTAACAATTGTAAAGTGATTACTAGGAACCAAAGGGTTTACAATTGTAACGTGACTACATGGAACCAAAGGGTTAACAATTGTAACCAGATTACTAAGAACCAAAGGGTTAACAATTGTAACGTGATTACATGGAAGCAAAGGGTTAAACAATTGTAACGTGATTACTAGGAACCAAAGGGTTAACAATTGTAACGTGACTACATGGAACTAAAGGGTTAAGAATTGTAACCAGATTACTAAGAACCAAAGGGTTAACAATTGTAACGTGATTACATGGAAGCAAAGCGACATCCACTTTGGAATACAGGTGACGCTAAGTATGAACAGTATTTGATCAAACAATTACAAATATCTGGTCACATTAAACTTATCTCAGACAGGTAAGCAATCCGTCACTATTTCATTGAAATCAGGTTCGCCTTAAAAAATGTTTCCAAATTCCTGAATGTCAGATTCGTTAAGCGAGTGATAAAAAATAAAAAGCCTTAATTTCAGAATCGATTTCAATACAGAGATGAGTGTACATGGTTCCCCTTATCAAAGGGAAATAACTCATATAAAGCGATGATCAAACAATATAATCTAATACGCGCCCGTAAAATACTTGTATACTGCCTGTAGGTCGATGGCCGGGTCGATCTGGTCCAAAGTAACACTGAGATAATTTCTTGAGCAATCGTTTTACTTGTCTTATTCTAATGTTACAGATACACGTCGTGATGAAGAAGATCAAAATATAGTTCATCCAAGACCAGATTCGAGCAGTATTTGATACGTGTGTATTTGAATCTACACGAAACGTTGATTGTATCCATGAGTAGGTTGGTGACCTTTCAGAAATTGAGAATTTTTCTTCTCGTTTTCAAAAGTCGTAAAAAGTTAGCAATTCTTGGGGTTTTTTGCCCGGTTCAATGTTTCAGAAAGGTGTCGAACACAAAGGCGAAGGCAGTCTTTAACGAGGTCACAGAACAGTGCTGATAACACATGCGTATGTGATAACACATGGGATGATATGCCTCTATTTCGTAAATATCATATATTAGGAATACCAAATATATCATGCATGCCTTTGGCCAACATTATAAAATGTGGTCATTTCTAGTATGTGCTATGTAGGATACAGACACCCACTGGGGTAATAATTGATATCATAGATCACATACTTCATGCTACTTCATGTATATATCCATGATCTGATACAGTAAATAACTGTCAAACAGTCACTTCCCTTCTACCAATTCACCATCATGAATGAAAACTAAAAGAAAACAAAGAGAACAGTGAAACAGTTTCATCTGTTGCCTATTTGGATCTGTGCATAAAGATTCAGAGTGACAAAAACCTCTCCCCAAGACTGTATGACAAGAGGGATGAACTCAACTTTTCAATAGTCAACTTTCCCATTATGTCGTTTGTTTGTTTGTTGTTAAACGCCGCAGTCGGTAATATTCCAGCTATATGACTGCGGTCTGTAAATAATCGAGTCTGGACCAGACAATCAAGCGATTGACATCATGGGCATCGCTCCGCGCTATAGGGATACAATGGTATGCATCAACCAAGTCAGCGAGCCTGACCACCCGATCCCGTTAGTCGACTTTTACGGAAAGCCCATTATGTCGAGCAATATTTCAACAGCTCCAGCCCTTAGTGACTACATTTCACAACTTTTGAGGTATCAAGAAAGCTCTTTCTACCAAGATTTCAAAGCGCGTCATACGACTCTTGCTCAAAATTTGTTTGATCAGGGTTACAACACTGAAGGCCTCAGCAAAGATTTCAAAAAGTTGTGGAGGACGTTTCCAAATTTGACGCATAATGACCAAAATGATGTCCCCATTTTGACCTGAATCACATGTTCAACTTCTTTTTCAGGTGAACAGTTGACTTGCCTTTGCATGTGTTTGTCACGGGTGACAACGGTGGAGCAGGATACGCCAACACTTGATGTCATCACTGTTAGTGATCCATAAACATGCCTATGATATGGTCGGAATCGAAGAAATTATAGTCATGTTTTCTCGCTTATATTTTCATATTTCACGACAATTATGATTTGAATATGCATTTCAGTCATACATGTCCGTGGCTTTTTATTTGTGAAAAAAAAGATGACATTGAAAGAGGCCCATACGATTTAACCTCTTCCATTAACATCGTCTAAACCCATGTGATCAGCCATGTCTCCGAGGGAATGTCGTGGTTCTGTTGGTCAGACATGTGATATCCTATCTGCCCCCGTCTTGTGTTTGTCAGTTAAACATCTACTGCGCAGGGTAGTCACGTGATGTCCTAGATGTCTGCATCGCTGTTGAGAGCCTCCGTCCTTAATCATCAATCATTATATGACTGCACTCCACAACACTGCATACAACCCGAATAATACTACCTAACTGAATTGTTCTTTAAAATCATACAGGCCGTCATCAATGGCGTTGTCCGCCACAGACACCCGCATCCGGTTCGGACAGACTCTTATTTCCTGTCATGTACTTTTGAACATGCAACAGACAAAATCTACTACGAGGATCAAAGCTAAATTGAGGTTGGTCTGCATCAGTGAGCTTCATCCGTTGTGTCATTGTAAATATTGGATTCGACAACTACACGTTCTCTTTTCCTATTAGGCAGATCGAAGCGCAATGCGATTGGACTGTTTTTGGTTTAAGATGCACACATGATCACATTAAAAACCATTGTTAGCTGTTCAGTACCGTTCTTCAAAGATGTTTCTCTTTAAAACATGGGACAGATTGTGTTGGCAAAATCATCTGTGTCAGAATTTAATTTTAATTTAACAGGTTATAGGTTATATTCTAAAGCTGACCTACATATTATAATACTTGCCGTAAAAGGCGACTAACGGGACCAGGTGGTCAGGCTCGCTGACTTGGTTGATGCATGTCATCGATCCCAATTGCGTGGATCGATGCTCACGAAATGGATTGGATGGTCCAGACTCGATTATCATTCGACCGCAGTCATATAGCTGGAATATTGCTGAGTGCGACGTTAAACAAAAAACAAACAAAACACAAAAGCCAGAGGGCCATACCTGCGACCACAAGTACTCGTGTATGGTTCAGACAGGAAGAAACAAAGGATAACCTCCGACCTCTCCCAGCAAAAGGTACCCACCTGGTTGTGACCACGAGACCCAAGCCGTACCACCTCTAATAACAAGTCAATCATCCCGTGTTGAGTGAGAGTATGGTTTTGCGCCACTTTTAGCAATATCACAGCAAAATTGCGCCTTGGACCCCAGAAACAGGCTTCACACATTGTACCCATGTGGGGAATCGAACCCGCGCCTTCATCGGAATAAGCGAACGCTTTAACCACTAGGCTACCCCACCGCCCCTGCTGCGCTGAAACGTGTTTCTCGCGGCTATTCATGTAACATATCAGCTGTGGTGTCTGAATAGCACTGACCTATAGGTTATCCGTCTTCCTGGACATATATATCCTCATATTCACTATTGATATAAAAAAAACTCCCTTCATGTTGTTTTTATAACTGTCCTACTATCCATTTAATTGCCCAGCTCTACGAACTAGATACGTACTCTTTTGAGCCATAAAGGGTTATCTGACGTTATACTAGGCCGTGTCGCTAGGGTTAAGTTAAACCGAGTTGGGAGAACAGTGTTTGCCATATTCGTCAGGCTCTCAGTAGAAAAGAGATATCTCATCATTGTAAAGACAATGCACCTCAACAATTGTGTGTAAATTTGTCAAAAATACTAGCCAGTCGGGAAGGCTAGATGATTGGTTACAAGCCAATGTCGGATTTGATAAGACAGTTTTATCACTCAACTAAATACAAGGAGACGGTAGAGTAAATTCAGTTTCAAGTTTTAGCAAGGTCAGAACTTAAATCAGGTCCATGTCAAACAGGTGATGTGGAACTAGAGACAAGGGACCACAAGAAGCCTGATCAATGTTACAGTATATGTCAGTCATTCATAATCTACTGACCATTTGGGCAGGAACCGTCTTTCTCGTTTCGAACGTTAATATTTGACAGGGGTATTACAATTTTACAGAGGACCAGATAGAACCTTAAGCTAACCACTCGGACTACCTAGATCAAATTTTCCTAGCCAGAATGAAAAGAAAGTAGCCACGGGCTACCAGACAGGTGTTTATTTCGTACACTTCTTAACAACATATTATGCAGTAGAGTCGACAACTAGACAATCCTTATCTTATCTTGTATGTTGCAAATGAGCAGGTTGTGAGCACACATAATCATGTGCTTCAGTGCGAATCTGCTCACAAAGGGGACAATGTAAATTTCTATTTACATATTTGTTTTGAGATTGCCTGGTATTATATGAAAAAACATAACGAAGTCAACGCAAAGGGCAAAACAGCTGTGAACATTATATGAATGGTCCGCTGATAATTCGTGATAACACCAGGTGTTCGCGAAAAGGGCAAGCATGTCCTGTCCTACCGGCATCAGCCGCCACTCACACAAAACAAAAAATTCCCTTTGGGACCGGGGTTAGAATAGACACACCCCTAACTCTTGTGGTAAGAGGAGACTACATTGGGATGAGAGATCTGACTATTCGGGAGAAAAGAACATAATACGCATCAGTAATACCAAACAGATCCACTTCAGCGAAGAATACAGAACAACACCACAGTAATAGCTTCAGGGAGTCGTGATTATTTAAATACGTATATATATTTTATAATCCTTAAAGAGGCTGTACATAACGTTGATATCTAAGAACTTAACGACTGGTGGTCGTTGTTTATCGTACAATAAAAACTGCAGAAGGGAGAATAAATCATCGATGTTCATACAGTTTGGCCCTCAGTCTATGAAGGTTCATTCTCCAATAACCTCACACAAAGTAAAAGTCATTTCTTATATTTTTTATATCACTATCTCATACCTCGAGGGATGTAGCGTTAGATCTGTACCTGTGAATTCATATTTACACTGACAGCCTTACTACAACCAGCTGTATCGCGGAATAAAATAGTTCCCCCAAAAAAGAGGTGACATGAGTGTATGAGTTCAACTTGCTTTACAGGAACATCTGTTGTGATTTGTTTACAAGAAATGTATTAAAATAAACGAGACAGACAGATTAACACCACAGTGAACAATAACTATAAACTCAAAGAACTTACTGCTGTTCTAGTTGTCCGCCATATCCGCTTGCCAGGCTGCGCACGCAGACAGCACGGCGCTACACATCGTCCTGACGTCCATGTTGTTCACACTGGACGCTCGCTTGCCGAAGAATAGGCTGTTCATGTTGGGGTTCACGCCTCTCCGCCCAAACAGTAATGGCTGCTGTCCCACAAGTCTGTTTAGGTTCCGGGGGTTTGCTTGTGCATGCGTGATAGACAGTATGCAGAGTGCGAGCACCAAGAGCAGACACGGAATCTTGCAGTTCATCTGAAAGGTCAACAATTTAGCGAGTAAGTGAGTGAGTTGGGTTTAGCTTTGCTGAAACGAAAGATCAATTACGTCATATCAACTTCATGTGAATAAAAACACAAAGTGTAGCAGGGCCCTGTTCCCCAAAGCGATCTTAGCGCTGCGATTGTCAGCCCACGTTAAAGGCTAAGGCTGCTTCGTGGAACGGGGCCCTGGTCATTGGCGTTTAACATTGGTCAAACCCATGGGTATTATGACGAAAGCATTATAACCAGCGGAAGAAATGGGATTCGAACCAGTGATTATAGTATCTTGGGAGGCTCCTTTAATTGACTGGGTGAGTAGTGGATCGTGCTCAGGCTTCAAACGCTAAAAAAACGGAACAGCTCCACAAATCTCATAACTTTACGATCACGATTTGATGAAGTGAAACAAAGTGAAACACAGTTATTCACAGTGTAGTACGTAACGCTAATGTAGAAAGTCTCGATCTCAACATTTAGAAAATACAAAAACATCTTCACGTAAACAACCCTGGGCACTTAACAGATTCGCCGACACTAATGCGCAGCGTCCTTCTCAGTCCGCAACACGATTCAGTTTTGTTCTTTAATTATTTACAGCTTCACGAATAAATGTTGGTGCCCTTTTTAAGTAACAACTATTATAGCGATCCTCTCGCCTAAGACCTGTGTTCGAATCCCTTGGATGCTTTTAGATTTTCATAACGTAGTCAACAATATTCCAGCAGTATGGTGGCGGCCTGTACATAGTCGATCTGGATCAGACAAACCAGTGATATTACGAGCAACGGTCCGCGCAGACGAGGATGACAGGCATGCATTGATCCTGACAACTCGCTCAGTTCAATCGCTTCTTACGACAATCATAGATTACATAGGACCTTGGTGACTTGCATGTCGTGAGAGGCGACTAATCGGGTAATCAGGTTCGTTGACTTGGTTGATGCATGTCATCGTATCCCAATTGCGTAGATCAACGCTCGTGTTGTCAATCACTGGACTGGTCCAGATTATTTACAGACCGCCGTTATGCAGCTGGAATATTGCTCTGAGTGCGGCGTTAAACCGCAAACTAAAACAACACAGGACCTTTTCCAAGGGCGGTTCCAGCATATTTGAAAGCACACACCCACAAACAGCCCCAACCCCAACCCCCTCTGGGTCCGCCTATGTAGTCTAACCCGGCCGTGGCATCCCCTAGGGGCTCAATAATGCTCCAACAAGCACCGTATCCCTACTAACGTATTGCAAAAACCTTTACCACAAACGCGTGAATAGTTGAAATATTTATCGGGACATAAAACTGTGAAACCCGCTAGATAGGTTTTTTTCCTTGTCTTTTAACCCGTGTGACACAATCATATTTAAATAAATCATTATGTGGCTTTGACATTTAAACTTCGGATAATTGTTTAACCCATACGAAAAGCTACAATGATATTTTTCATGCAATGGTCTACATGTATTTGATAAAACAAGACGTCAAGCTTTTCAATGCAAATATTTTGGCGGTGTTTGCGATGCCAATGCTGTTGTTGATATCACTAGAAGCTAATAAACGTAACAAAATAATTCCAACATAAATCATTTAAAATATTATGGAAAACATGAAGAACATTTCGATATTATAACTCTTCAAGCAAAAGAAACCCGCGATGATAAATAACGTTTAGCTTTTATATGTTGGGGAATATGACAACTTAATACCCTGTTTTAATGCATTTTATCAAGTTCTTAAGTTTAATGTAGACACTTGACACAATCCCCTCCTCAATAACTGAAGCGCCAGACAAGGACCTGTCATCTTCAAACGAGTCGGCCTATTCTCAGATAATACCCCGCCTACCTCACAGCGCATTGTAATCTGAAAATTACTCGCTGGTACATCACGCTTGTAATTATCACACTAGAGCATCGCGTCGTCATCTGTTGCGAAGGAGATCCCTGTCTCGCATAATTGACTGTAATTTGTTTTCTTTGTTCGTATAACCCTATTACATTCTCACTGGATTGGCAAAAAGCTGCAATACCAGCAAGATCACATATGATTGTCCGCTATTCATCACCGATGTCTTACACCTGTCATGCCGGACAGTGAGACACACAATGCCCTATGATGTACAGGAGTGCCCATATTTCCCGCAGCCAATATTCCCCTCTCCCCTGAGTCTGAGGACCGTGACCGGAATACAGCAGTGCGTGGAGCCACCATGATCCACCAATACACTCTCTTCCTTCCAGATTCACTTGGTTATAACGCACTTTCAGCCTTAAAGTGAATTGAGTGATTGACAAAGAAACAATATCAATTCAGCAGTATCGTGATTTATTGGTCTAGTGGTTTATTAATTCGATAACCAGAGCGTTGCGAAATTACACGCTCGGGATGGAGCTTGGAAATTTCCGACTGGGTGCCGTTCTAGGAAAGTACATAGATCACGCTATGACTAGATTCAGCAGCGAGTTCCTCTGAAAGTGTGGCAGCGATCACACAAACACTTTTCAATTATTTAAAAAGAATATTTAATTGCTGCCCCTCTGTAAATTTCGCTTTATAGGTGTCTGTATCTGAAACTTAGTTTCCATTTCAACAAACCGATAGAACACAGAGGGTTCTTATACCAAATTTTCAAAAAGTATCGATGGTAATTTGGACATTTATTAATGGGAGGTGAATGTCATTTAGATTGTCCTAAAGATACAAGGACTTTCGGTATGCATAAAAATAAAGTAGTGGTCCTAACTTTTTTTCAGGTGTATATATGCTAGAGACAGTCGACTATATGTAATGATAGATACAGAAACATTCTACCGGGGCCATAAACTTACGATCTCGTCCTAACCACTATATGCCGTCTTCTCTAAACACATATCTTCACTATTATCATAATCGTATTGGTTTTACCGCATGGGAGTCAACTATGCAACTTTAATTTTCACAATAAATACATTTTTCCCTTACCTTCTAGGTCATTTACTTACTTAGAGAGCGTCATAAGATTCTTGTTCAAAGTTAGATTGATCAGTATTCTCGGTCTCGGTAAAGGTTTCAAAACGTTTTATGGTAGACATGTGCATGACATTCCATTTCCTTTGCGTGTGTTTATGATAGGTGCTACCAATAGGGCATGATACGCCCACCTTTTTCGTGAACACCTGGTGTCATCACTATATATTTGATTGTGATTTATAAAGAGATGCTTATGATAAAGTCAGAATTCAACAATGAAGATTTCTAATGATTATGGAAAGGGTTCATTCGCTTTTATTTTCGCAAATGTTTCAATCTAAAATTTCCATGACCCATGTAACGAATATTTCATTACAAGTGTTTAAAACAGATTATTTTCTGTGTAATATAAGTGTGTGATAATTAGATCCATCCCAAAGTGCGAAAAGGGTTAACTGTGTCGTGATAATCAAGTGACGTCCATTTAGACACAGTGATGTCCGCACATAAAAGGCCTTGGACTTTTTCTAGACGGCGACTACCCAAACAGAATGCTAGATGGTATGTGACCAAATGTTTGCGTTAAGACCCGAATAGGAGTTGCTTGTTCACCAAGTCTGGAAAGTAGTTATAATTCCAATGTTTGTACTTCCCCAACATGATGTAGAAAAGGGAAAATAAAAAAACCTCAAAAACATCTGTGGAAAACACATTTTATAAGAAATAAGTGAAGAACGAGTGTTGAAATTGTCTTCCGTAAAATATATAATTTTGGGAGGGAGAGCTCATTGTATTTTACACTCGGAATTCCGGATTATAGAGAGGCTAGTTTAGAGAGAGTCCACTGTATACTGAAGTCGGCGTTCCGGATTATAGAGAGGCTAGTTTAGAGAGAGTCAACTGTATACTGAAGTCGGCGTTCCGGATTATAGAGAGGCTAGTTTAGAGAGAGTCCACTGTATACTGAAGTCGGCGTTCCGGATTATAGAGAGGCTAGTTTAGGGAGTGTTCATTGTATTTTGTACTCGACGTTCTAGATTATCGTCCAGGGAGAGTTTATTGTATGTTATGCACGGGCCAACAACATCGATACTTCAAATAGACATCACAAATACCAACTCATTATGTGTTTAGAAGGTTATACAGCCCCCAAACAAATTATTACATGTAATAATAGACTTAATATCTGTGGGTGTTATCAACAGTGGAGACAATTATTCACACACACCATTTTCCTGCGACTGGGCCTGACAAACAAGGGCATTCAAAATGAAAGACGCCACACAATATTTTATTTTTACGCTCTCCAGGAAGTCTGTTGTTGCTGACCGAGAACCCTGATCCAAATATTATGTATATAAATCTACATCCACAGGTGTAAAAGTTTTATAAAAAACACTTTGGGGTAGTTTAAGTAAGATACTACCTATGTTTACGACAAAGCCGTTGATGGCATACACGCCTATTAAGGTCGTAAGCTTTGATCATGTCGCTGTCCTCAACAAGATCAAAGACCCTACTAGGTGTTTAACTATTTCCGCTGCCTTCGCAGGCTGATATATGGTAGGAATTATCACAATTATACCCCAGCAGGGAGATGAAAGCTAGCCACCATTCATCGCCAGGTGCCGAGAAGACGCCGCATTGCTGTGATGTCGACTGGTGCAGGGGAGTTAACTAGGTGAAAAATTACCACTGCAGCCCACTACAAACACATGTACAATAATGTCCAGCACATGCCGTCATCAGCTACGCAATTTTCGCTGTTTGCATTGTTAAAGGACGTTTGGCTAGTATGCAGCCTAAAGAGGGAAGTTTTTTATGCATTACGATCTAACAATCCATAATCATTGAAGTATTTCTACGCCTGCCGTGTCCTTGTCGGTGCAAGAGGTGCGGTGGTACTTACTTACTTACTTATATTGGAGATTTAACGTGCGCTTTCCGACTGCAAGCGTTTGTTTCACACGGGCCCGGCCAGGCCATTTAATTTGTTTCCAAAAAGGGGAAAAGTGAGTTTGTGCAACCCAGGAGGGGGGCTTTAGGGGTTGCTTAGGTGCGGTGGTTTATGAATAAAGTTTAAATAAGTATTAGGTTCTGGCTTCTACCCCGTTGTCTTCTGACACTGCCCGCAGGGTTTATAACACTGTCTGCAAGGCTTATAACACTGCATGCAAGGCTTATAACACTGCCTGCAAGGCTTATAACAATGCCCGCAAGGCTTATGACACTGCCCGCAAGGCTTCATCAGCAGACGTCAGTCGATAGACGAGAGACTGGGCTACCGTCTGTAGGGACAGCAGCGGCAACGTCTGCAATCGTTTCTATGATCTATGAATATTTCGATATTACAAAGATCGCATGTTGTTCATTTCCTCAAATGACAAAAAGCAGCTGCCAACAGCGGATATGACACAATGTGTTTTCAAACCCGGGATGCGCACTGCTCGAACCAAAAGAACAGTCCATAAAATGTAACCCACTTCCGGTTGCCGTCACTGTTCAAAACAAACAAACGAAAGCAAGTCCATCATGGAAGCTTGGGCCTATATTTACTATAATAAAATATTAATCAGTGCCCCGCGATAAGTTGTAGGTTAAATATAAAACGTCAACGACAGAGAATAACAAGTCTCGATGATCCGCCGAAACAGATTCCATTAAGGCGTAAAAGGCAAAAAAAGCCGTGAATGTGATGTGAATTGATTACTGAAAACCAGTGGTGACACCAAGTGTTCGCTAAAAGGCTAAAGGTAAAGTCTTGGTGTTCTTATAGAAACCTAATGGACCAATACACTGTGTATTCTGACGGTGTCTAGCAGCTGTCGGTCGGGGGTACTTCTAACGACACTCAGATGCGTTTGTTCATAGCCGTTTTAAGACATTGAAATAAATCCCAACGAAGTGTTTTCCGAAAACGTGGAATAAACAACCCAAACATCTCTCTTCACGATAAACTGCAAACCTGGGACACCCAATATCCACTCATCCTCCCACGAACTAATTCACTCACTCACCCCTTCACCTACAAGTGCACTCTCATCCAATCACTCATCTTTTCATTCAGTCAAACACTCAGTTTCATCAAACACTCATTCACTTATTCAGTCAAACAAGCACTGATTCAATCAAGTTCTCATTCAGACACTCACGCACACTATTTCTGTCTCTGTTTTGTTTTACTATATATATTACTTTACACGATACTTGACTCAATGACTAGTATCTGTCCGTCTGTTTTTTATTCAAGTTCAATTATTCAATTCTCCTAATTCGTCTTTCACAAATTCACCCATTGACTCACTCACTCACTCACACATTCATTCACCCAATCAATCAATGACACACCCGTCACTCACTCACCCACTCAGTCACTCACTCAGCATCTGTTCTGGTACATTTTTTACTGAAACAGTCATACGGACGCAATTTTAGGAAGGGCAAAAAAACTGACAGCAATGTAACCGTTAACGTCTTGATGAACTCCCTTGATGCGCAGCCAAACAAACTACTTTTACAATTATATGTGGAGGGCAAGACAACATTGCAGAACACACTCATGATGAAGAATCACTGAAGACCTCTTGTAACAAATGACCTTTCTCTTACCTTCCACTGTGGATGGACGTGACCTAATACCTCACTTACTCTGTATTCTTTAAGGGTTTGTGGGCGTTAGAAGTTTAGATATGGATTATACAGTTCAATATCATCATTAAATTCGGCGCATCCGGGGGGAATTGCAAGCCAATGAATTTTAACTTATAATAACTTAAAAGTCGTTTCTTGTTGTTAATGTCCCACACTCTAAATTCCTATCATCGATTTATTTGGTCGGCTTTTTCAACCCCATGATGCTTTCTTACTGAATGGACACTGATAAAAATAATAATTCCAAAATATACTCCCCCTGACTAAATCATGGGAACACTTTAATACAACTTAAATTTCTTTCTTACCAAATTATGACTATCGTAAGCGAAAAATGGCTTCTTCTGTAGTCTCATGTGCTAGTTATGTAAGTCAGCAAGATCGGCAACAATTTGTCTTTTAGTCATTTCAATATCCCAAATCAGTGATTGCGGTGTGTGGCATGCTACCATCAGCACGGAGTTGTCGATTCACTGACTGATGTGGAAGTAAACAAGTACAGCATGACGATATGGGTAGACATGAAATAATACAGAAACGTTGATGGCCTAGAACTATTTTGACTGGTCTTATTTAGGTTATAACGCCTCATCATGATTGAATGAGTGAGTATTGTTTTACGCCGCTTTTATCAATATTCCAGCAATATCACGTCGGGGGCACCCAAAATGGGCTTCACACATTGTACCCATGTGGTGATTTGAACCCTGGTCTTCGACGTGACAAGCGATCACTTTAACCACATGGCCCCTCCTCCCGCCGCCCCTCCTCCTGTTTCCCATTTTGCCCCTTGAAGACACGTGTGTCTGCCTTCAACTACCCAAACTGTGGGTCAGATAAGGTTTCTTTGCATTTTCCAAGTATATCGAACTGTTTATTTTTGACATAATACTAATTTCAAATTTAATTTACAACAGACTGCAGCGACACTATTTTCAAAGTGAATTTACACAGTACCGAAGCAATACTGTTTTCCAAATCAATTTACAAGAAAGGGCAGCAATTTACACCATACCGAAGCAATACTGTTTTCCAAATCAATTTACAAGAAAAGACAGCAATGTACACTATACCGAAGCAATACTGTTTTCCAAATCAATTAACAAGAAAGGCAGCCATTTACACCATACCGAATTCCGCGAAGCGATACTTTTTTCCTGTACCAGTTTACAACATACCACAGTGACACTATTTTACAGATCTAATTGATCCAGACAAGGCAGCAATACTATTTTCCAATCAATTAACAACATACTGCAACGATGCTATTTTCCAAACCAATCTACAAGATACTGCTGAAGTAGTACTATTTCCAAGTCAGTTCGCATCATACCTCAGCGATACTATTTTCCAAGTCACTTTGCAACATACGGCAAGTTATATATTCCAAGTTACTTTAGGGGTCGACCATTTAAAAAACAATGTGCTCCAGTAAATGCAAGAAAAGCTAATTTTGCCCTGAAAATAAATTGAATTGATATCCTGAACATACAGACCTTCGTCCCCATAAAAAGTGTCTTGCTCTTTCTTTCCCCAAAACTGACAGTATCACAGAAACTTTTGTACAACTTGAAACTATGGCAGAAACAATATTCTGTTACAGACAAAAATACATCGTGTGTATTTATTCACATATAGTTCCATTAAAGACTATACAAATCAAATAGCTAGAACATGAAGAAATATTCATCTTTTTCGAATATGATATATCTTATCACACACCTGTTCTAGACTGTCAGTAGCCAACAAACTCAACTAGATACTCTACAGGTAAACTTCAAAGGAAATGCCACGTTCACTTACCTTCGGACGTTTCCTCTGCTCCACCAGTTGTTGCACGGGTCTTCAAGTAGGGGCTCGCTCTTAAAGGCAGGGCCAGGATGTGTGCGAGCTTTTATGGCACGTCGGGACCACGCAAATATGAGCCGGGACGGAAAGAATGATAAAACACCGCGCATAAAAGGGTTTTTCTAAGAAGGAAAATAGGCAGTAATTGCTCAGATTATCCGTAAACATTGGCTGAAACTGACGCGATAGGCCTAGAGTGTGATGTCATTGTCATGCCCCCCGCCTATCACGCTTCACCGTGGAGTTCAGCCTCGGTGGGTGAGGGGGGGGAGAGCGGGGCAGACCCCGGGTCGATTTGTGGAAGATCTATTTCTGATATTTGTCAAAAGATCGGAGTTCAATACGTGAACTGACTTGAGCTGGCGGGCGCCAGGCGTGGATGACAAAGCGTGCTAAAATTGAATTTCCTCTACGAAAGTCTGCAAATCGGCAAATACCATGATAGCATAGCATCGCCTGATTACCTGCCGTATCCCGCTCTCCTAAACCACCCTTCTGAAGAACGCTTCCTAACTACTTCTTTGGGAAAAAAATGAAGTTCGGTATCTTTTTGAAATCGGTCATATCTTCTGTTTGGTGGGACAAAAAAATCCCGGTGTGTTTGTGCGTGGTCCAGTATGTGTGTCTACAAGGTCTGGGTACCATTGCGGAATGGCGGGGGTTGGGCGAGATGTAGGATAAAGAGCAGGTTATTTATCAGACATCACAAAGAGTTGACAGGGATCTGGACATGGAAGGGAATTATGCTGATACAGAGGAAACTAGACATTTGTTGAACTAGAAACGATCTTGAAACAGTAAAAATAGAGTCGCCAGTCCATGTCAATATTAATGTCAATATGAATGTCTGCTTTAGAAGAAGGTTGAGCTATGGCTAAGAACTAAGTGCCATGAAGTCAGGCTTAAACAAGTCCCCATAGCAATAACAAAACAGTATAAAAATGCACAAAACGCATTAACAGATCACCGTCTTGGGTTGATATTAATGTTAGGTACATGGCTCTTTTCGTAAATGTTCGAATGTTGGCAAAGTTCAACCTCAACACACAGTACGATCCCTAATCAAAGTCATACATACGATTGAGTATATGTTATCCCTGTATTACTCTATTTGTTTCTTTGTTTCTTTGAATCTTTAAAATAGTGACAAGTGTACGCCTTGATAATTCCACAACTAAATACATAATGAGTATAACAAAATGTAAATTTTTAAAATCAAAAAAATCTAAATCAAAGTAGAGACATTTTCAAATTATCTACATAAATTTTAGTTCACCGAATTTGTGTGAAAGTCGAAACACTTTGAAAATTTAGACATTATTCTGGAGGGTACAGGGTCAGTGTGTCTATATGAACCACGTGTACAGCCCACCCACACCTACACACGCCCACACACGCCCATACACGCCCACACACACCCTTACACCCACACCCACACCCCCACACCTGCACACACACACCAGCCTCTACGGAGCACGCCTCCGTACCTTCATAGGGTACTGTCCAAGGTAGAGGTAGATGCACACCGACCCTCATCAAGCACACACACACACACACACACACACACACACACACACACACACACACACACACACACACACACACACACACACACACACACACACACACCAGCCTCTACGGAGCACGCCTCCGTACCTTCATAGGGTACTGTCCAAGGTAGAGGTAGATGCACGCCGACCCTCATCAAGCACACACAGACGCTTCTATCGCACACACAACTCTATATTAACACAAACACGCACGTAGGCATCAGCACCCATACACCGAAGTCGACTGGCCACGTTATTCGTAAAAGAGGAGGAAAGCTGAAAAAATAAGAAATCCGAGTTCAATTCCATATTTGAGTACATATTTGTGATATGCCTCGAACACTACTCTCACTTTCCTGATATTATATTCCTGATATAATATGTACATAGCTGTACAAATGTACTTTCAACACTTCAAACGGTGTTTGTTATTTGAAGGAAATGTGTCCTCCGCTTCTATAAAAAACAAATGTTAAATTTGGTATAGTTTTACGGGGTTTTTCAGTTGTTTTCGCGAGTATGCTGATATCCATATGTTGCAATATCTCTTTTTTTAGTTATTCATAAGTTTCAGGGATGAAGGAGTTGGCAGACTTGACCCCAATCCAGTGAGGCGCTTGTTGCAGTACTTATGGCCAGCATCAATTTCAAGCCTGACTTCACCAGGACTTCCAAACACACAGCCTGATACCGTCACGTTCCGTGTTTCAGAGACCGTTCAATCATTTGCCGAGCTCGTCAGACAAGCTTACACATGCCTCGGCCGTTGTCAGTAGAGGAACTCCTATACTATTACGCAGCGTGTTATCTGACACTTACATTGCTGGTTACATGAGGACTGAGACGTGAAATTCACTGGCATGTGGCTGCTAAAGTTCCTCTAAAATACATGATAAACGTTTTACAAAATGACAGACAGATATTTTAAAAATATTTTTTCCATTTCAAGCAGTATAATTCTTTTGAAACAATATGCTCAAGAGACCATCAGCAGATTTGGCGTAGGGAATAGGGGTCAACGGTGCCTCGATTCGCTGTATGGGTTTTATGTGTGCCAGGATTTTAAAATAATGGGTTTGAATCCAAATTGTGATCCTTCGCTTATCAGCTCCAGAAATACGTTCCTCGTTTTCACAAAAATGGTAAACGACAAAGCTGAACATCACTTGTAACTTCCTCCTATATTAAGTACATACTCTGTGACACAGCAGAAATACTGTTCAAACTGGGGTTAATTCCAACCAAATAACTCTGGCAGACGTTTCCCCGTCGCTATACATTAAGCCACATTTTCTGTGGTTTTTTTTAAAGAAAATGGCAGTTTCTTTCTGTTGAACCGATTATTTTTTATAATATTTTTTTCTCACACATCTTCGTTTCTTGATGTCATTTAAGTGTTTGGGACTCGATGCACAGTCTGATAAGGCCTAAAGTAAGATATAAATATCATTAAACAGCCCACACGTGTTACACAAACCGCGGCTACTCTCACTGCAAACCCGAAAACGTCGTTTTTTTCCGTATATGGTCATTGGACGGAAAAACGACTAAAAATTCATTAAAATTGATTAATTGGTCAGCGTCTAGAAAGTGTCCAGAAAAGGGTCGAGTTTTTCAAGCGTAAAATGGACGGAAAAACGATGCTTTTTGCTCCGCCTTGTACAACTGTTAACGGCCAATCAGATGGCGCTGGTCCCCCGACGCACGTGATGTCCAAGGCTTCCTTTCGGAAGCTTTAGGTTTCGTATTTCTGGCATGCCTTGCTCTAGTATCTGTCGCGCGTAGTGCAGCGAGATTTGCTGATAAGCTCGTTTAAGGATATGTTACATGTTAATGGAATTCAGACATGCGCCAAGAAGTCAAACCAAACAATGTTACTAAGTTTATTGTGGTAACGGCTATGTACAGTTACCCCTATCGGATAATGGGTTGTGTTTCATTTGGTTATAACAATAACTAATTTTTTAATGTGAAGTTTACAAGATATACGACTTGGACGCGAGGTCGGTCACATGACGTTCTTCACGTGACTGTATTCTTGAAAAGGCGTAAACACTGACTACTTCCACATTCCTGGGGAAAACCCTTGGAATTCCCTGGTACGAATTCATACAGAAGCGTGGTTGCAAGCCCATTTAAGGATACCCTCGCTACAACCCATCCCAGAGAGAAAAAACACGGAAAAAAATCCGAAATTGTCGCAGTAACAATTTACAGAAATCTATGAATTTACCTTAGTATCTATTTGACACATCTTCACAATCACCTTTCAATGATCGGCCAATTGATCAGTGATGCCAAAGGCTTGAAATAGCCACAGGTTAATTACAAACTTCGAAAATATCTCCTGTCACGTTTATCGTGTCGGCCATTTTGACGTATTGTACTTGATGTAAATGTATTACGACGCTCTGTCATTGTAATTGACTTACTGAGGTAATTCTGTAAAAGATCTTCTCATCTAATGAGGATATTGTTTGGAATATATTTCTTGTAAACATACTAAAACATATGTTCCTCGCTTTGGGGGGAACTATCTTATTCCGGGGTGGCCCATTAAATCTAGTAGTAAGTCAAGGCACCATGCGTGATCTGTTATTTTATGTGTTTAACTTACGATTTGGGGCGTTAATTGGGGCGTTAATAAAATACACTAACGCAAGTATATTCTATTCAAATCAATTGGATTATTGAATATGCTTTCTTTTACATATTACATAACATCACTGCACAAAATATGAACAGTTGCAGTAACACACTACGGTAATCGCATTAAACATCATTTTCAACTGTACAGTATTTCAGTATTTCAGTTATATCATGGTGTATCAGACTGATGTGGGATAAAAATCCGAAGTGGTTCAGGTCATCCAATGGGTGTTCGGGAAAAGGTGAGCGTATCCTGCCACACAAATGGCACCCGTCACAAACACATGCAAGGACAAGTCAATTGTTCACCTGAACAAAGCACGGATACAAACAATAATGCCCGTCCTCAGTTTTACCGAGCATGTAAATTATTTTGTCCTTCAAAAACATCGACGAGTATAAACAATATGTTCATTCACGTAATACATGTAATACATTTGACAAAATGTATTGACTCGGAGCATTATTGTTAATCACAGCGTATGCAGTTGAACTCATCACCCGTCCCATTATTGATAACCCTTCTTGAAGATCTATAAAATCAGAAGCTGCAACACTCTATCCTTTAACTGGCATGTCAGACTTCTATTTCATTACTGAGTTTTATTTGCACGGATGACTATGGAAGGGACATTGTCTCGTTGTCGCATTGTCGCACTGACGCCTTTACAAAAACAAGCAAAACGTGTCAAAATTAACAAAAGCGCGACAATTGGCCATTTGTCGCATTGTCGCGTGTTCGCATTGTCGCTCTTTGATAATCCTTTTCTTTATTTTACAAAAGGGCGACGATGCCGTAACGCGACATTTTCAAGGCCAAAATATGTCTCGTTGTCGCATTGTCGCCCCATCACAAATGTGTATAAAAGGCGTAAAGTTCAGTTATTGTTACAGTTAGGAAGTTCAACCTGATAAATGTACGTCTTGAAATGAAAACACAAGTCCGTCCGCAAGTCCATAACGTTTTATTGTGAGCTCTTCTCTAAAAGTGCTTAGTGTTCAACTCCCAGTTCCAAACACGTAGTACCTCCTCAATAATCCACATACCTCCAGTGCAGTGGTCTTCCGGAAGATCTTACTCTTGACCGTATTAGACAACTGACGAGTGCACTCCTGACCTGTGACCTCGTTGCAACCCTCGTGATGTGTTTGCCAAAGGGAGAGGTGTAGGAAATGTGTGCTCCAGCCCAGCACAGAGCTCGCGACACACTGTATACTGATGTATACAATATATTGCAGTTGATATACTGTATACTGCATGTGATACTTATTTGCGGAAATGTTACAACTTTCAAGATTCAAGATTCAATTTGCATATATTTCATATACAAAAGACCGCCGTCATATATCACTGGAATACTGCTGAGAGCGACGTTAAAACAAATTGTTTTCATAATGGAGCGCTGCAGTCATTTAAAATAGAACCGTATACATATGTACATGTAGTACCAACTCACTCTATTTGTTTCGAATATTCAGCAGAAAATATATTATTAACCAGGTCTTTGGGAAAAGATATCAGATTTGTATAAGCAGCCACATAGGGATGATAAAGGACCCCTCGCTGATTAGGTTCTTGTTTACTTAAGAGCAGAGTTGGCCATGTTAGATGATATAACCAAAATCCGGGAGCTCCGGCGGGGGGCAAACTGGTCTTGTTAGTGTATGGTATGAGCTGTGACGTTGACCCAAGAGAATAATGTAAAACATGAGACCAACTCAAGTCTATAATGATTGGGAAAGTCTAGATTTCCACAGCTCTAGCCTGAAATTAAGAATTGTTCTATGCTCCATTTTAATTCAATTTGTATTATTTTCATTTTGTAGACATGGATGGACCAACCAGGAAAGAAATTGATGGAATATTAATATCACATGTTACCACTGATCCAGTTAAATTCATCACACAATAATAAATTAGTATTTGACATTACGGCATTTGATTATTAGGGCATGATCATGTACATGTCCACTGTAGTAATGTACACACCAGTCAACTTGATTATAATTTTTATCAAAGTGTAGCGCGGCATCAACGATTACTTTATGATATCCTCACTTGTCATCGATGTATTGACATCGAACAATGGACGGCAATTCCAAATTCTTATGGATAGCTTCAATAGGGATAGCGCCGGTGTCAGTACAATTTTCCTAGTTAAAAATAAGTATCTACAAAATATAATCTGAAGCAGACAAGAACAATATTTTTTTATTAATGCTTACTTTCATGGATAGAATTAAGGCAATCTAGGCTTGCCAAATCGTTCTAGTCTTGAGCTGGATTCCTTTTAAATTTATTCTGTATGGTCTGGGAGACGAACGGGCGTCAGTATCGCATGGAGAACTGGGACAGCCTTAATCAGTGTAATCGGATATGTTGTGGAGTTTCGGTTTTGGGCTGTTTGCTGAATATATAGAATTGCGAGTTATGTATACTCTGTATTATTTCGTCATGGTAGATATATATTTTCTATGTTGCTTTTTGAATTATCCACAGATAATGAGAACTACAATGTAAACCTCTCTCTGGAGATATGCAATAATACTACTGAAGGGCATATCTGAAAAATGGGACTTCTCGACAAATATTTCTTTCTTAAATACTACCCGTTACAGGCATTCTGATCATTATATCATACTTTGTACAGTTTAAAAGTCAAATAATGGCAAATTGTGTATCTTTCTACATTTTGAATTAATTATATTTTCTGAAATAAAACCTTAGCATCAGATAGTGATATACACGAATATGATCTATACTATTATAAATGAATTATCAATTTCGTATTATGAATTAGATAAACAGAAATATGATAGTAAAACCAATTATTTTAATCTATTCTTGTGAGTAGGTAACGAGAGATCTAGGCAACGCACTAACGTAGCCATTTATGAAAAATGAAATATTAAAAGTTTAGGGGTTTGAACATGCACATTGAATGACAGGGAAGAAAGCAACGCAATAATTAAATTATGAATCAAATTATGTTATAAATATAACAGAATATTTAGAAAATATAAGTTTAATTTCTTATTGTTGGAAGGTGTTTAATAATTATATAGATTTTGTTTGATTGTTTGTTGTTTAACGCCGCACTCAGCAATACACCAGCTATATGACGGTGGTTCGTAAATAATCCAGTCTGGACCAAACAATTTAGTCATTATCATCAAGAGCACCGATCTACGCATTTGGGATACGATGACATGCATCAACCAAGTAAGCGAGCCAAGTCGCCTTCGTACAAGCATGGGTTGTTGAATGCCTATTCTAACCCGGATCTTCACGGGTATTTTTTTAAATAATAAGGTACAATGAAATTCTGTATATGTCCATAATAAGTGTGTATAAGTAGATGGATAATATGTCCATACACGCCAAGTAAATGGTATATGCATTAATTTAAATGCAAATGATTCAATGATGAGTTCTTTCACAAGTCCATATTTCAAGGCATGTATTTGATATTCATTATAACTCCACAAAAGCTACACAATGGCAACAAAACGGTACCAGCATCACAGATACCAATAATACATGAGATACATATAATTACTTTAAAGTTAAAACATGTATCTAAACAGAAAATTAGAAGGATACACTTCCGACATTTTTCGTATTTTGTTTTCGTTTGGAGAGAGAAGTTGTGATTGGTATCTGATGGGTGCAAACTGGTGTTCCCTTCCGCCCAGGCCTTGCGGCAATGCTATAGCCCAAAATGAAACAAGCCTTGTTCAACAGGTTCAGACTCAAATTTCTATCCCACTTTGGCTCCTTTTAAATTTAAATATAATTTCTCGTGTCGATATGTGTCAGAAGAAATGAAATATTACAGCACTGGTGAATAGGTTATATGCGCATGTCAGCGTCGATCCTATGATATCCTTTTATGCAAAATACATATATACTGATGAATTAACGTAGTAATACTACGCAAATATATGTCCAGATGTATACATCAGTATCATCTCGTGATCTTAATTCGTGCTTTAAGCTCTTTTTCTACCGGAGATTCTGGGGTGTTACATCACAGCAGAAAGCCAGGTCCAAATTCAAGTCATAATTTCATGGTCCGTCTTGTATGTTGGAAACCAATATCGCAATATGGCTAAATATTGCTGAACGTGGTATTAACACGATTACTCACATAATTATTCAATTTTCTACAGTCATCTACGAACACTATCTTTAAGGAGGTATATCTGTATCATCCAAATGTCCATACATATAGGTCCACATTTATATGTATAAAGAAAGTCGTCCTGCACTCTTCCTTAAAAGATAAATGTTAAGCATTTCCTCTGTATGGATTTATATAATGTAATATCGTTTTAATGTAATGCTGATGCAGTAAACGTACCACAGACCTAATGCTAGAATAACATCTAATTTCTGAAATGAACATATTTTACAGAAAAAAACAGTTGTTTAAACAATACTTATAAAATATAATAACAAGGAGCCAAGAGCAAATATTGGGCTGTGTTGAACATATTTGTTTCGGGGTCTTATGACAGACAAACCTGATGCCTTTAAGTATAAAGATAAGTAAGTATAGATGTTGTACATATTCAAATATGTTCGTGAAAAATATTGAAAGATGAGTGGTAACTATTTATGCCATTATTTCAAATTAGAATGAGAGCACATCAGGAAAGCATGGTACTTTAATATACGTATCTTGTTAACCCAATATTCTTGAGTAAGAGCAGCATGTATATCGAGAGTATAGGTTTGGTGCATGACTTATCACACAGTACTTTCAAAAAGTGTGCATATTCTGTTTATCGGCAATAAATAACATAAGACGATACGGGTAAATACGATTTACTTCAGAACTAGTATAGATTATTTAAGGTTAGGGGGAAATGTATGTAATTAACAGAACTTTGGCCGGGTTTGAAGGATTTGGGTCCTGGCTTGGGCTTTGTGTTGGACGTGTAGACGGCATTTCCAGGTTTGACGTATCAATGACAAAGATGATGTCAGATGCAATTCTCTGCCTTTTCGGGTGAACAATTGGCTTGCCTTTGGATGTGTTTGTGGCGGGTGCCACTAGTGGATCGGAATGAGCTCGCGTTTTTGCGAGCATCCAATGTCATCATTTATTATGATGAATCATGAAACATGCTCCCGATGTTGTCGCAATGGTGCAGTTGGCGCTACTTTTGGCAAGGGTTTCTCATGATAATGGAAATGCTTATGTCGCTTTTGTTGACCGATAAACATGAAAAGATATAATGTTAGTGTATATGGTCATGTTATTAAGAAACAAACGACGAGTGGGAGTTGTTTATTGTACGATAAACAACGACCGAGACTCGTTTATTTCTATATGAGATATCAACATTACGTACAGCCTCTTTTAGGGTGTTAAATTAGGAAAAATACGCTTTACAATATTTACCCGTACCTAAATAATGATGATTCCTCGAATAGAATCCGACAGCGGCCATGCTAGATAAATCCATTTTAGGATTTGAGTTTGGTCCCGCATATTCTCACAATTTTCTCGTCAATCATCTGTACCTTTTCTCCCAATGCCGATTGTCATATCACTCTCACTTTCGGATTCTCCAGCAACATTTATTTGGAACAACTCACTAGACACATACCTCTCAAAAATAAGGTCAAATTTACAAATTTTACTTTTCAAGTTGCGAGTGCATGTTCGAATCTCAATAAATGACGTCATGATAGAACAATGTTTTATCGTGAAATAAATATCGCTTCCTTCTTTGTTCTTTGTGATTTATCGCGTAGCTATCTTATATCATCAAATGCCAATTTCTAATTGCTTTATCATGACGTATCCGTGTCATGTAGCAATAACATACACAAATATCGTTGACTTCGACGTTGAATAGTGTCATGAAATATGATTATCCTCTTGTGTGCAATATTTCTGGTTGATAAATCTAACATATTCTTACTTTAAGAATAGCGACTATACATTATTGTATATCCCTTATCAGGTCTCTGTAACATTTGCAAAATGAGACAAATACAAAAATACAACTGAACCTAAATGTAATGTTTTAATATCCTTACGTTGCTGAGTACAGCATTTAACAACAAACAAACAAATCATAATATCTTAAAGAATTATGTTAACAATTCCGATGCTAAAAATAATCTCATAATCTCCATACCTCTTTCTCTCTATGAAAACATAATAACTTTTTTTTTAATAATCTGAAGGAATAATAATGGCAATACTATCATAATTATCATCATTATTTATGTTACTTATCCTCAAGTGAAGTAGTCCTCCACACTATACATTCAGTGAAGAAGCCCATGAACATATGAACTATGTAACATACATTCATGGAAATTAGATGAACAGTTGAAGTTAGCACATTTAGAAGAACATTTACCGTGGGACCAACAGAGGGAATTATGACTATCGACTTGCTAATTATTTTTTTATATTCATGCCAGCTCAAACGATCTATTGGCTTGATTTATTGTTATGTTATCCACGAAATAAGTAGGATCCGATTTTTTCCGTTTTTGTTGAAATAAAACTAAATAATATTTGCTGTTTACATATCGAAGTTTGCCAAATTGTTACAAAATGTTTGCCCACAGCAAGGCTACGTATTCCCAACATATTGTGCTAGGCACAGTATCACTGGACTGAGGGAGGGCGGTATTCCTCCTTGTGGGTCACCTGCTTGGCAATATGGGACGGGAAAACTGCAGGGGGTGAGGGCAGTTAAGTTGATGGTGCAGACAGATAAGAGAGATCATTTTACAAATGTGAAACCTCAGTCCACAAAGGAAGAGGCGAAAGCTGAAACTTGGTGAGGTTTACAGAACAAAGGCAGTTATTTCTAGTTTCTTACTGACTCTCGAAGATGCATTTAATATAACAATTAATGCGCGCGCGCGTGTGTGTGTGTGTTAGTGTGTGTGTTAGTGTGTGTGTGTGTGTGTGTGTGTGTGTGTGTGTGTGTGTGTGTGTGTGTGTGTGTGTGTGTGTGTGTGAGGTAGAAGAATAATTGTACACCATAAAAATTGCTACGTATGAAGTTGGGGTAGATATGTTGAATGCCCGGCCAGTATGACAAGTCTGCATGTATCAATACTCATACCTGCCACATCCTCAACCACTTAACTTACTCACACAATCATCTGACAACATGTTCGCCAACCCTCGTATCACAACGCATGCACGCATGCACACACACACACACACACACACACACACACACACACACACACACACACACACACACACATCACATTCTTCTTTCCCCACCATTATGTCTACGTCAGCCATGATGGATCCATGCGCATGCTTTCATACATAATCCATCCTCCCACCATTCCCCAACATCCATCGAACTATAACTATATCCGCCCTCATGTATCGGTATTCGTGCTTTCATACATACATACACCCCCCTACCATTCCCCTACATCCATCGCAGTATAACTATGACTATAACCGCCTTCGTGCATCCGCACTTATGTTCACATTGCATTGCATATGTATCGAATTACACGTTTAAAATATCGTAAATATTTTACAACATGTACATATTATATATCAGCAAACAGAGATTATTATAACGCAATAGATTTCATCCGTCAAAACATCACAGAAAGAGGGGCAGCCTGGAATTTTACAATGGCATCTGAATGCACTAAGACGTTCAACTGGTCAGGAGGTGACAGTTGCGGAAGATTACGGTAAACTTCAGTTACAGATCTCCATTACGAATATCTAAAGTATGAATAAAGATCACAGCTTGCTATGACGTGTACTTCATGCCTGCAGAATTAGCAATGTCCTTAGCTCTAAATTGTATGTCTAAATGCTTATGTTGACAAAGACCCAAATGTATATAGGCATGACCATATTATATTCTAAGCAAATATCACCACATTTAAAAACAAAGCTAGATTGAGTCTTTGAAGGGCATTAAGAACTGATACACACAAGGAAAAATATTTATGGATGTCAACGGAGGAACACTGCGTTTCGGAATATATACTTTCTCCTTCATCAGGTGCATATTATTAAATGCTATGAGGCAGAGAACATATATTTGTACCTGTAAGAACAACAAAAGTAAAAAGATAGCAAAGAAGGGAACGCAACAAGGGAAGCCAACAGATAACTGGCATGGCGCTGATTACCCCGCCTCCCGTTTGTCCACTGTCCGTTTCCCATTACCAATCATTCATAAGTTAAGTTTTGGCTTTAATTTGTCCATTGATAATCAACCATCAAAGTCTATTATCTCCACCCTAAAAATATGTAGTTTACTGAGAAAGTGGTATCCAAATACAATGTGTGTTACTGTTGACCACTTTCTTAAAGGCATTGTTGGTTCAAAGCTTTCGGTCATAGAAGCCGTGCCATTTTTCTCTTGTCAGAGGAGTATACGTCATCTGGACTAACATTTTTGGTTTAAGTGGCTGGGTTAGATCGCCAACTTTGTGTTCTGGCGATTGGGTGCCTCACTCACAGTGTGGGTTCAAGTCCCGGACGGGACTCAACCCAAGAAAGTACGAGAATCTGTACTTTACTCAGAAAGTGTTATCCCAATTATAACATTTGTTGTCAAGAAAACACAATAAATGTATATTCGGCTTTGGATGGGTAATGATATCACAGACATATACGGATATTGATGATGACTTGGAGGAGCTTCGTAACGCACGTCTTCTCAATTCAGGGATTAGTAAATCCAAATATGTGTGTGCGCGTGCGTGCGTGCGTGCGTGCGTGCGTGCGTGCGTGCGTGCGTGCGTAAATGTGGGCCTGTTGGATGTTACATAAAACATTCATCTTGAGCGGGATGGTAGTTCGAGTTGGATTAGCATGTTAACTTTATGATCTTCTTTAGGCAGAGAATGCCGCGCATGAATGTATTGATGAAATTCCTAGGTACATGGGACCTTTTCGTCCCCAGGAATACCCACAGTGGAAACTTCAATGGGGATAGGGTGTACACAATGTGCTACCTGGTAGATTGTGTGTCATCAGACCGGACAACGTTGGTCTTTGACTGATTGTGGCGTAAAACACACTTATTCATTTACTTATATCGGAAATTGAATGTTCATCTTAATTGTTATTGTTGAACATGTAATATATTTTTTAAGAAATAAAACAGTGACATAATAACTACAACTTTATGTGAGCGCGAGTAGCTTTTTTGGAATGAGATGAATAAGTCTTATAAAGTTGTAAGCTTCTTCACAACCGTGTAACTATGAATTGACTTTATTGGGTAATCAAAAAAGAGATAGGACCTAAAATAGCCAAATTTCATACGATTTCACTTGTCCACCATCTTGGATGCAAGGCGAAAACATTTCAGCGCGTTTGAAGCCACTGAGAATGCCCCCTGCAGAGTTGGACGAACATTCTGCGGTGGCGCGGCTGAGTTGACCAGAGGCTATCAGCAGTATTTCCTGTCCAGGTTATTTAGGTCAGTTGTGTGTGTGTGCGTGCGTGCGTGCGTGCGTGCGTGCGTGCGTGCGTGCGTGCGCGCGTGGGGGGGGGGGGGGCGTGGGGGTGAGATTGGGGGGATAGATGATAGATTTAGCAACAAGTCAGGTCATCTTGAGTGGAAGGGTATTCGCAGATGGATTAGTATATGAACTATGATTCTCTTTAGGCAGAAAATGAGGATCCACGATGTTCGACCTGGTAGAAGTGTGTTATCAAACCTCACAGCATTGGTTTTTTGACTGACTGTAGCGTCAAAACAAACTCATTCATTTACTTGAACTGAATGTTCATCTTAATTGTTATGGATAGTCACGGAGCCATGATCCAGAGAACAGGGTGTCATTAGATAGAAATAAACTAAGTAATAATAGGATTACTAGAAAAACGGGGTTTTACACACAAGCCAATAAACCTCGCTCATTAACACCAGAGTAAGTCAGTACAAGATTAAAAACTGCCCCATAATTATGTATAACATGCTTGTCGGGTATTGCAACATGTATATGTGAAAACAAAGTTATTAAAATGAAGAGCAAAACTGATGAAAGTTAACAATAAACGTGTACACGTGTTATATCGTCACTGCAAAAATAATGATTGTTTGTCTTTAGTATTAACATTCAAATACGTTATATCTGAATTAGCGATATTGTCTTTGTTCCACCGGTGAGTCAGCGTTAGCCGTACTATCTCGTAGTATAATTGTATTTCTGAAGACATCACGATACAGTTTTTACGATGCATCACGTCTGCACTAGCGCTTGATAACAGCCTTGTGTTTGGGTGTTTCAGTGGTTTAAATCGCTGCTCTTGATATTGTTGATTAAACTTTGATACTATGAACAATATAATGTTATGTGAGAGGTTGACTTTAGAACGGTAACATACTAATAGTATATAGGATGACATAAACAGAACAATGAGAAGTTCGTCCAGATTAGTGTATAGGCAACATTTAATAATTAAAATAATTACATTCAACAACTCCCCTTTTAAGTCCATTTTCCTGACTTATAAGTAAATGCAAGAACAATCGGCCAGTACAATGTATAGTTCTTGTCCACTTCCATATGACTATATAGCATACAATAAGCTATCGGGTCCCGTTTAGATCGGTTTGGGTGGCAGCCTAGATAGCCATAGAATAGTTTCATCTTGGAATCTCCCATATCACTGGGGATCCTCTTCAATTTAAATGGAGTTACTCGTTACGATTCCGAACCTTCACGTTACTATGTTTTTGAACCATTGTCAAATAGTTGTGAAATTAAATCTAGGAAACAATACGCGAAATCGCGCATGCACAGAACGGAAAATTTGGTCAAGGCATTAAGTAATCCGCATGCGCAGAATGATTGATTTCAGTACTTCCGCTAAGCGCTTCGAGTGCTGCGTCAAACGCGGGCCTGTAATCTAACACGCGGGGACTGACCAATGAAATCTGAGAAGTAGAAATACCGGTAGACGCTGTTGCTTGATTGACAATGTCAATCAAGAAAGGGAGGAGCTTAACGCTATCGTTCTCTCCCAGTAAATTCCGATGTCAAATAACGACGTTATTTGGACGGAAAAACGATGGTTTGAAAACGTCCAAATAACGTCGTTTTTCCGTCCAATGACCATATACGGAAAAAAACGACGTTTTCGTGTTTGCAGTGTCTGATTGACCCTTTTGTTATAAGCCAGGACAGCGAAACCGTAGAAGCCGGCGTTTTAGACTTTAGCGTCAATATCAGTGACCACAAGGTTTATTTGTTACTCTATCCAATTGTATAAACTTAACACACTTATGTAAGACATGTTTTACTCTACAAGCAAGGTCATTATCAACGCCTAAACCAGCTTATTGTTTCCACAGATTGGGATTTTTTTTTACTCCTGCAATTCGGTCAGCGAAGCTTGTGACGCCTTTACATTGGCACTGAGTCACTATGTAAAAGAGTGCGTGCCTAATAAAACGAGTAATAATAAGGCCGAGGGGTAAACCCTGGTTTAACAGCGAAATTCGACGAGCAAACCGAATCAGAGAAAGACTCAGAAATAATGCTAAATTATTCTGTAAACCAAATGACTTTTTAAGGTACAAAAAACAAAGAAATACTGTTACTAATCTCCGAAAACAAGCAAAGGAGGACTTCCATTGTAACTTAGATGTTTTTTTATCAACTGTATCCAAAGAAAATAACAGCAACTACCGGAAACTACTTAGATTTAGTTTGAAGGATTCTGGTACTACAACAGCCTTACCCCTTTGGTCACTGATGTTTCAAATATGCCAACCGCTTTTTCAGATACCGAGAAGTCTGAAGCATTAAATCTATATTTCAGTTCAGTCACACATATCGATAATTGTAACCAAGGTTACCTTATACTTATAACAAATGTGATGCTGAACTTCTATTGTATTTATTGTTAAGTTAGTCTTTGCTTTAGCACGAATGTCGACACCAGTGGACACTGGCACATGTCATTCCACTATATAAGGAAGGGGATAACTCGTCATCTTCCAGTTATAGACCAGTCAGTACTATCAGGTATCAGTAAGATTTTTGAGCGAATCGTTTTCAAGAGATTGTATACTCATCTTATGCATCATTACATGCTGTGTAAATACCATTCAGGATTTTTCCCAGGACACTCAACTACTTTTCAACTACTAGAAATATATCATCAAATATGTAAGTCTTTAGATCAGCATGAATATTTTTGCATGGTTTTCTTGACATTTCAAAAGCATTTGACCGAGTGTGGCACAAGTGTTCATTACACAAGTTAAGACAATGTGGTATAAGTGATAACAAGCTTAAATGGTTCAAGAGCTATCTCACAAACAGACACCAAAACGTAAATGTTAACGGTTGTCTCGCCAGTGAACAATCATACACGCTGGCGTCCCACAGGCGACATTTTTGGGCCATTTTTATTTTTTATCTGTATTAATGACATATGCTATGAAATGAGAAATTTCACGTTTGTTCGCAGATGATGCCAACGCTGGCATATCATCACCAGATATTAAGCATATTGAAAATTCAAAAAATAAAGATCTGTGCAAATTACATAACTGTGCACAAACATGGCTAGTACAATTCAATCCTATCAAAACCAAGTATATACACTTGAAATACCATCACTAGTTTTCAATAACACATGTATAGAAAGGGTAGACTGTCACAAGCACCTTGGTGTTACATTATCACAAGACACAAAATGGAACGATCATATCAATAATATTCTTTCAAGTGCTTCAAAAATGGTTTCATCAATGAGAAAACTTAAATATCGGTTAAGTAGATCAAACTTGGCTGGAATATATCTAGTTTTTTTCAGACTTCAGTTGTCCGGTACAATTGCTCTTCTTATAATGAACTACTACAACTTGAGGCAGCTAGAATAGTAACAGGATTAACTAAATTTTCCTCCCGTCGCAGCCTATATCAAGAAACTGGATGGCAGCCATTAGCGTATAGAAGAAACGTCAAACTTGTAACTATGCATAAAATATATAATTAATATGCAATATAATGTCCTTCATATGTAACTCATCTTATACCACATCTGTGTCACAGAGCGTCAATTATAATCTCAGAAACCGCCATGATCTTGTAGTACTATTGGCACGGACATCTACGTTTAAAAGGTCTTATGTTATGGATACATTAGGCCAATGGAGTAATCTACCATCAGAAGTTTGTGATACTTCGTCAATATCTTCTTTTAAAGCTGTCGCATCTCTGCAGCAGCCTACATCACCACTTATGTACTATAATTGCGATAAGAGATCTACAAACATATTGCACACTAGATAAAGACACAATTATAGCACACTAATTTTCGTGTAAACTTACCTGACACTATTTCCTGTAAATGCGGAGCTCCTTGTGAAAATTCATTCCAATTTCTTCGTACCTTATATGGTGAGTTTAGGGAGACATTACCGTCAGCTATCCATAAATTTGGAGGACAAAAAAATCTACATAGTATTTTTTTGGTAACCCAAACCTAATTATTGTACTGAATGCAAATATATTCTTGTCTGTACACAAATATATAGAAACGACTAACAGATTCAGTAGCTAGCCTTTCATAGTTTCCAAATTGTTAATCAATAATATTGTTAAATCTATATATAAACACTAAAATTATAATATTAGCATATGTATGAGAAGCACACTGTCTTCACTTTTCAGAACATTGTACACACCCTTTATATCAGAGCGCTATATATATATAGTAATAACTAAATAATTGGAGTAAGAGACTCTCACGTGGTACGAATTGAAAGCGCTAGCCAATTGTGTTCAATCTTACTCCACTTATTTAATTATTACTATATTGAACTTTACTGTGCTTTATATATATATATTGTGCACTATGTTTCCACAATGCCAAGCTTCAATTGTAAATTGTTCATTTCCATTATGAAAAATTATGTTTAACTTTCTAAATGGAGGAGGCGGCAATACGTGGTGCATTTGTGCCCTATCTCAATTTCATTTTGGACAATAATATATGTTTAATAATATTTTTAATAAGATACAAATACCAAAACCTGAAATCAATTAATTTTTTATTATTGATATTTTATTTAAACATATCAAAATATTTCTCTTTTCAAATACAGTTGATAAACGAATTCGCCCCTCTCCACTTCAGCAACAAGCTCGAGAGAACTTATGATTTATTTGTGGACAGATGGTAGTTGCAAAACCCAAGTATCACAATTCGCGGGTATCACAATTCGCTGATATCACAATGCACTGGTTTCACAACAAATTTTGTCAATTTTTCGTCGATGGGGCAGTTCAGGATGCCAGTGTGGTCCGCCATGTTAACGGTCGCTGTGACAGGGGAATGTGCCGTCACGTATAGCGACATGCAAGAAAGAGATGTCGTGATGCAGAGACTTGGACTGTCAGGAGGTTATGCCCTTATCTCACTCCAAGCATAATTTAAAATGAAAAAAGTGTGGCAAACAGGTTTGAAACCTAACGCAACACGCAACACGCAACACGCAACAGGCAACACGCCACACATCCCCATTGTACACTGCACATTCTATCACAAAACAAAATTCGCACCACACCATAGACAGACCTCAGACACATCACAGACACACCATAGACACATCACAGATAGACAACAGACACACCACAGACACATCACAGACACACAACAGACACATCACATACACACAACAGACACATCACAGACACATCAAAGACACACCACAGACACATCAAAGACACACCACAGACACATCACAGACACACCACAGACACACCACAGACACACCACAGACAGACCACAGACATCACAGACACATCACAGACAGACCACAGACACATCACAGACACATCACAGACACATCAAAGACACATCAAAGACAGACCACAGACACATCACAGACACACCACAGACACACCACAGATACATCACAGACACACCACAGACACACCACAGACACATCATAGACACACCACAGACACACCAACTCACACATCACACAAAACATATGAGACACTCATCATCGCACTCAATACACACCCACACGCCTTCTCGTGGATCTTCAGCGTAATGTACTGGAGATGAATAGTTGTTTGTAATGACAATTTTATATTTAAATTATGTATGTTACTCTTTTAATCATCGAACTTTAACCTTTAATGACTTAAGGTAACTGTTTAATTATATTTACAATGTAAGAAGCGACGACAGCGACGTGAATGCAATGGCGGTCAGATTGGCCTGTAAATACAGAATAATGTAATATAATAGTGAAGTCATGTAATACTAGAACTATACTCTCCAATTCGGGCATCATTAATCAAATATCTCTGAATTAAAGGTTCAATTGTCTGCAACTGCTTGGTCATAACGCGTAGTCTGTATGCAAGGGAGTTGGCCAACTGTTTGCCCTGGTCGCCGTCTCCATACCCTCGCTCTAATCAATAGCATGTCTCCCACTCCATGTCTCAGCACAATTCTCTCTCACCTGTCGAGGACTATATAGTTGTCAGTGTTAGTGGCGTTTTATGGGGTGGTTTTTGTTTAATCTTTCAACCAACGGGAACAACAGAATAACTTCAAAACGTCAACTCAGAAAAGAGAATAATCAGTTTCGAATGTTTGCCCAAACCGATTCCATAGGGCGTAAAAGGAAAAAAAGTGAAGAAATTTATTAAATGGATCGCTGAAAAAATCACCGATGAGACTAGATGTTCACGAAAAGGTTAAGCATGGCCTGCTCTACCGGTAGCTCCCGCAACTCACACAATTTCAATTAAAGTAGTAAATGCCAGTGATTAAGGAGGCGTGACAACGCTATGCAAAGGTCACAGTATGGATGGATACTGGTACTGTCTCTTGGTGAGGGTATTTGTGATACGTGACTGTGTTAAACTACACCCACTCACTCACTACATGTCTATATGTTTTAGTCAGGCTAAGAAATCTACCATGTCGTGAAATGACTAAAGCCTTCAGTAATTTCCTTCGCGACATGCTGGTAGGATCAGTCTCTGCAGAATACCTGGATCCCCGCCCATCAGGAATAGGTCAAGAAGCTGAAATGCTGTTTTTGATGTCAGTGGCCAAAGGATGCAGAGCTTAGTGAGATGATCTGGATAATCCATATTCCATTTAAAGCTACCATGGCATATTGACTGCATGTCGTATAAGCGTATATGCACCATAATACCTCATATTTCTGTATATTAAGTTATCATTTCACAATATCACTTTATCATAACATATGAACAAGCGTAAATATAACACTTTCACTCATTGGTGTTTCGATGGAGTATATGACGTTTGAATTGTCCGTGCCATTACTTGGAAATGACACATGAACAACTGGTAATGTTTATCTTACCAAGTGTAGTTTATTGTTTCCTAATCAGCATGGTCTGCGATATTGAAAATTACCTTAAAAGGTCTGGGGTTTATTTCTATGATAATACAACGGCAGAGAGCAATACATATTTGTTTAAATCTTATATCATATATCATACATACATATTTGGAATTGTGTTGATCTGTATTCAAGATTAATTAAAAGGACAGTTTATGGTGTATGAGGTGATTAGTGTTTGAACAACTTTTGTGTACATCTACGCACAGACATTACTGTTGTTATTGGAGAACCTGTATAGACTAGACTGCATAATGCTGGCTTCTTAGCGCAGAGTTCACATTCATCGTTATTCTGGAAGGGGCTGCTGTCAATGTATCGCAAGGAGTGATAGATCAAGTCATATTTCTTAAGTGCACAAAACATCGAGCTCACACTGAAACAGTCGTCAATTTTCCCATTATGCCAAGCAGTGAACTACTCTATGTCCCAGCATGTGATGTTTTCACCTCATAATTATTGAAGTCCCCGAGAGAAGGTTTCCTTTAATACTGACTTCAACAAACGCTACCATGTGATGGGAAAAACGCTATTTGGTCAATGGTATGACATTATTGTGCTCATGAAAACATGTTCAAACGTCTTTATGGTAAACACTCTGGTTCAACATGCCAACATGCAAGGCCTGTGACAAGTGGAATCGCGGTGTCATGCCCTACTTCCATTCTCGGAGCGAATCCTCTCTGTAATCTCCGTGGTAAACAAACATAATGTCATCCTGACTTCTACATTTGTTAGCACTGACAATTCCATAGGGCAGTTCCTGTAAGAGAAGCGGAGCTGGGATTTCCATCTACATGTACTGTGTCAATGAGGTGTCGCTGTGATCTACAGTCTGGTCAATAAGGCGTCGCTATAATCTACAGTCTGGTCAATAAGGTGTCGCTATAATCTACAGTCTGGTCAATAAGGTGTCACTATCGTCTTCAGTCTGGTCAATTTGGTGTCGCTATCGTGTTCAGTATGGTCAATAAGGTGTCGCTATCGTCTTCAGTCTGGTCAATTAGGTGTCGGTATAATCTAGAATCTGGTCAATAAGGTGTCACTATCGTCTTCAGTCTGGTCAATTTGGTGTCGCTATCGTCTTCAGTATGGTCAATAAGGTGTCGCTATCGTCTTCAGTCTGGTCAATTAGGTGTCGGTATAATCTAGAATCTGGTCAATAAGGTGTCGCTGTGATCTACAGTCTGGTCAGTAAGGCGTCGCTATAATCTACAGTCTGGTCAATAAGGTGTCGCTATCGTCATCAGTCTGGTCAATTAGGTGTCGCTATAATCTACAGTCTGGTCAATAAGGTGTCACTATCGTCTTCAGTCTGATCAATAAGGTGTCGCTATCGTCTCCAGTCTGGTCAATAAGGTGTCGCTATAATCTACAGTCTGGTCAACAAGGTGTCGCTATGGTCTTCAGTCTGGTCAATAAGGTGTCGCTATCGTCTTCAGTCTGGTCAATAAGGTGTCGCTATCGTCTTCAGTATGGTAAATTTGGTGTCGCTATCGTCTTCAGTCTGGTCAATTTGCTGTCGCTATCGTCTTCAGTCTGGTCAATAAGGTGTCACTAACGTCTTCAGTATGGTCAATTTGCTGTCGCTATCGTCTACAGTCTGGTCAATAAGGTGTCACTAACGTCTTCAGTCTGGTCAGTAAGGTTTCACTATCGTCTTCAATAAGGTGTCGCTATCGTCTTCGGTCTGGTCAGTAAGGTGTCACTATCGTCTTCAGCCTGGTCAATATGATGTCACTATAGTCTTCAAATAAGAAACAAATGATAAAAGTGCAGGAGGGTGAGTTTAGAATAAAATATATAATTCCTCATATTCGAAAGTGGATTGATAATTTCTCAGTCTCACATAGGAAGAAATGACCAACAGACATCGAAATGATTTAATGTTTAACAGACCCGTGAAGATCCGGGGTAGAATAGGTCTTCAGCAACCCATGCGTGCCGTAGAAGGGGCCTATGCTTGTCGTACGAGGCGACTAACGGGATCGGGTGGTCAGGCTCGCTGACTTGGTTGATGCATGTCATCGATACCAATTGCGTGGATCGATGTTCATGATGTCAATCACTTGATTGTCTGGTCCAGACTCGATTATTTACAGACCGCCGTCATACAGCTCGAATATTGCTGTATGCGACGTTAAACAACAAACAAACAAACAAACAAACATAATGTCAACATAATCATTCATACACTTTCTCGGATGTGGTTGGAGGGTATTTATCCCGCTTCTGTAGTAATCCTTCTCCTATCTGTCAAATCGTTTTCCACAGCTGCTATGACGTCATTGCTGGGTGCACAATGGTTTCGGCTGAAGCGTCCTTCATGTTTGAGAACAGGTGTTTGTGTTTCGAAGCCACATCAGGAGAATGAAGGGGGTGCTCAAGGAGTTCAAAGCCACAGTCGTGGATTGTAGCCATGACAATGACTGATTTGTGCCCTGGCGGATTGTCCTGATGGAAGAGCACAACTATTTCTCAGCTTCCTACGTCTCGTAGTCTTAATCCCGTAATTGCCCCCAAGGTGCAGCATAACATGCTCTGTTAAATGCCTGGTCTTATGGAAAATAGACTCTTTTCAAACACGGAGGCCATAACCATTCAACATGATTGACAATCTTTGCCTTCTTTGGTTGTGGAGATATCAAATGCTTCCAAGTTTTTGTCATTGTTTGGGCTCAAGCTGGAAGTGGAGAACCCATGCTACACCTATCATCACAAATCGTTGCAAAAGCTCTGGTTCAACATGCCAACATGCAAGGTCTGTGACAAGTAGAATCGCGGTGTCATCCCTACTTCCATTCTCGGAGCGAATCCTCTCTGTAATCTCCGTGGTAAACAAACATAATGTCATCCTGACTTCTTAATTTGTTAACACTGACAACTCCATAGGGCAGTTCCTGTAAGTGTGAGTGAGTGAGTTTGGTTTTACGCCGCTTTTAGCAATATTCCAGCAATATCACGGCGGGGGACACCAGAAATGGGCTTCACACATTGTACCCATGTCGGGATTCGAACCCGGGTCTTCAGCGTGAAGAGCGAACGCTTTAACCACTAGGCTACCCGACCGCCCAGTTCCTGTAAGAGATACCTATCATCACAAATCGTTGCAAAAACATTTCTGGTTCAGTTTCAAACAGAGCTAGTTTATCACGAGACATGTCGATTGTGCCAGGTGCGATTTTGATCAGATGGTAGAAGCTTTGGAACCAAACGATCTGATACGTTCCTTATTGCCGAGGTTTCTGTGGTAATGGTAATGCACTCTCTCCTGGGAAATGTCTACTCCACTGGCAATGTGAGGCTGAGCCTTTCGCCGGTCAGTCATCACCAAACGTGGATTCTCTGGATCATTTCTGGTTTTGCTGACGTCACAGACCTTCGGGGATGATGGTCTTCTTCAAGGCTCTCATTGCCTCGCTGAAACACTGCGCTTTACAGTGACATAGGAAGGGTTGTATCTTTATGGATGTCTTTTGGAGTTAATCCCTTTGTCTGCAATTACTTGATCAATGCACCTTTGTCAAGTTTGATTAATTTTCAAAAGGTTACAAATCCCTGCTTTTTCTACTGACTTGTCGCAACGAATGATTTGGTCCAGTGAATCAAGGATATACCTTTAGGACATCATGCAATGCCCACAACAAAGATTTCATTATTACGCAATTCCTTCAAAGCGAGACTCTGAAGTTATCAACCCTCATAAATATTTGATTAAACAGTTTACTCATGTAATTGTCCAGAGCGCATAGGTCATAGACAAGGATCTTCACGGGTAACCGCCCGAGTGCAGTGTTCCTATGGGACTAGTGTTTCTGGGGACATGTTTCAGGGGACATGTTTCGAGGGACGGTTGTTGGTAGTAGTAGTAGTAGTAGTAGTAGTAGTAGTAGTAGTAGTAGTAGTAGTAGTAGTAGTAGTAGTAGTCAGTCTCATTAAATTCATTACATAATCTACATTCAATATTCACATTTTGATGCAAAATCACACATTGACGGTTTCTAGTTGGAAGTGGCTGGTCCTGAGCAGGAAACAGAATGCCTTCCGTTTCACTTTTCAGGCCAGCCGACTTCATCCAAGTGAAGGACTCTGCAGGGTTGCTGACCTTCTCAACACACTGCACATTAACTTGATGCATTGGTCGTTCAGAAAGCCTCTCATTGAAAATCATTGAGTCTGGGCCGATTTGATATGGCACTTCGCTTGGTTGACACTCATTTATGTACCTTCCAGCAGTACAGAACCATCAACAAAACCGACACCGACATTAAGATTATGTCCCACATCCTTGGCTCGTTTTAGAAAACTGTGGAATGCCTTGTTTTCATCATGAGTCTTGACATGCTTCACAAGAGGATCATCAGACAAATAAATGTGTGCAAAAGTGCACAAAACAATTCTATCATGGAGAGTCTCCACATCAATCAAATCACGCCCTCCCATCATAATTGGTAAATATAAGTGACTGAGGGAAGAGCGAGGGTGGTGGGATCAATTGTCTGACATGATTCCTCGTGTGAGGTAGTCAATACCCGGAATTTCTTGTTTCGTCAAATCAGCAACACCAAAAGAATACGAAAGGACGGGCACAGCTTAAGTATTTGTGGCTTTGACTTTATTGCGACTTGTCTCCATTTTAGGCTCTATTCTTTCGAGTATCACATTTGTTCATGACCTATTTATATTCGTTCATTGCACACCCAGTGGGCCACTCCCAGCACCCAGAACCCCTCAACATACCCGTGTTTAGCACGTGCAATGAAAACTATTAACGCGTAACGATATATTTTTCCTCATAATATGTGTACAAGTATAAAATGTTTACATAAGTACGAAAAAAATCCAATTTAGGTGCGCGATTGAGAAATGAGGTGCGTCCTACATTTCACCTTTTGACAGTGAAAATTTAAGCGTTTTAATGCACAGTTTGTTGTTTAATGTCTTTTCAGGGTATATTTACAACGCTAACCCGCTCTACTGACGAGCAATTGAACAGGTTATGCATTACGACCGAGAAAACGTTATTCCGTTTACAGCGTTCGTCCTGCTAGTAATTATTTTCCACATCGTTGGGGTCGATTGTGTTAAATCAAGTACCGTGTTTCAATTGTTTCTATTTAAGCGTACGTCTCTTTTGTCTGTACATTTCTCTGTTTAATTTAAGATTTCTATGTTGACTAAATTGTGTCTGCACACGATAGCACTATTGTCATGTTTGGGATGTTTTCATAGTGGGGACTGATTTTATCATTCTAACATTCAACCATGCATGGTCACTGAAACCATTTTATAATGCCCGTGATACACATTATTCTGTTCAGTCGCAGACAATCGATATTTAAGCAGTGAAACTGGAACGCAAATGCAATATTCATTATTGAACCATTCTGATGACGTCATGCTATTGTTCTTGTAGTTGATTCTGAGCCAGAAATGTACTGCCTATCCTGAACGTGTATTTTAAACAAATACAACTTACGTATCTAAAGGTCATTGTGCAAAACTGTGGTTAAAGTCAGAGAATTCTACTTCCGGAACCGACAGATTCTCATGATTATTCCACTATTATAATAAAAACGACAAAACCTTTCCATAATCATAAGAAATCTCCGACAAAAGTCCATTGTAGTATTCTGACCATATCATGAGAATAAATCATTATCAAATAGTGATGCTACCAGGTGTTTGTGAAAAGGTTAGCGTGCCCTGTCCCACCGGTGGCCCCCGTCACAAACACATGCAAAGGCAAGTCAGTTGTTTACCTGACAATATACGGGAACATATGGTACAAGTCTATATAGGGAATTGGAACGAACATCATTCTCGTCACTGATGCTGTAAATGTTTTTGAAGGCTTTACCGAGGCCTTGAATGTTGTAACCTTGATCACAAGATCATATTACGCCTTTTGAAACCTTCGTAGAAAGAGTACCTCAACAGTGAAATGTAGACACCAAGGGCTGGAGCTGATGGAATATTGCTCGACATTGGGAAAGTTGAAGTCATCCCTCTTGTCATGTTGTCTTGAGGAGATTGTTTTGTCGCTCTGAATCTTTAAGCACAGAAGAATTTTATGGCGCTCTTTGAAATCTTCGTAGAAAGAGCTTGATCGATTATACAAAGAACATGCTGATGTGTTAACTATTTTCTATAGACATAGAACACTGAATTACGCACGCTACTTTTTAGAACGCATTTCACTGTGCCCGTTTCACAAGGAATTTCGAAACCTGACCACGATTTTGGTTTATAGTTTGTTTGACTATTTGCATGGATGTTTAAATACATAATGAATTCTAAAAATCAAAATTAGGTTTCACAGTTTGTGTAGGTAATCGTATTATGATAAATGATGACAATACAATCACTTATAGCTCAAGTATAAGTCCAGGGCATTAAGATTTCGAAGTATTTTTTAACCATGTCGCCAAATAATCTGAATATGTGAAATGTTACAATTCATCTTTCTGAATATTTGTTTTCAAGTATTTCGATATCTTTGAAGCTCTTCTATAAAAATGCATGATCCAGTATTATTTTGATAAATAGTTGCGATCCAGACAGAGGGGTGATGTATATTCTCTATAGAATACGATCACAACAGAATGGGCGTAAGTTTTAGATCAGCGAATTGGGACATTCAATCCCCACCACTCAAGTTGGGTTGAGAGACGCCATTTCAACACATACTCGTCTGACATTGTGGACAAGCAGGTGGGTTGAGAGACGCCATTTCAACACATACTCGTCTGACATTGTGGACAAGCAGGTGGGTTGAGAGACGCCATTTCAACACATACTCGTCTGACATTGTGGACAAGCAGGTGGGTTGAGAGACGCCATTTCAACACATACTCGTCTGACATTGTGGACAAGCAGGTGGGTTGAGAGACGCACTTCAACACATACTCGTCTGACATTGTGGACAAGCGGGACGGACACCAGAAACAGACCAGCGACTATCCTACTGACAATCTGCAGTGTGCTTTCACGCTACATCGGCTGTGAGAGTTGACTTTCAATGTGGATGCTCTGAAACAACTAATATCCAAGTCACAAACAGGAATCCCGAGCGAGGCCGGAAGATATATGCATGGAGTCTCTTACACACTTTTGTCTGTTTACTCGATCAAGATTACTAACTCTCTGTTGTGACATCGAATTAAACCCAGGCCCTGGAAAGGTGCCCCTGGAAATGATACTGACCAGTACCGTAAGCGACACAAAGAACTCATTGCGGCAAATAACTCTGTTAAAGAAAATCTTTTAAAGGGAAAAAAGGCCTCAAAATAGAATCACACGAACTAAATAGTACCGTCGGGGAAATAAAAGTCTTGATAATCTTGACAAGAGATTCTCTGACTCGATATTGAGGAAATAGCTGCACGCTTTGATAGTGTGGTGACTTATGCTGATTATTCATATGTAGATGTATACAGGGGCGAACACAAGAGTTGATAAATTGCAAAACGATCTAGACAAACAGGAGCAGGTCAACAGACGCCTGAACATAATCCTGCACGGACGAATCTGCAACAGGTTGTAAACAATACACCTGTGTCACACTCAACCTCAGCGTGGGAGAAGGTGTAGAGTACATCACCCCAGATGACCTGCTGCAGCACATTGACAATATAGACCACGGTCTATGATAACGAAGATGTTCTATGTGGAGGAGAGTTGCGGACATTAGGCCTGAGAAACAATCTGAAGAAAAGTGGAGTGGGCAAATCAAATGATTTTACTCAACATCAGGGACACACTTCAGGAACTAAAATATAATGGTCAATTTGGTTATTAGAAAAATGGGAAACTAATCATCTCCGATCGCCAACAGCCAGCATTCCAGGCACGACACACAGGGGGGTAACGATGACCATAGGGGTGCTGGCGAAGAGCGTACAACGTCAGAACCAACACCCAGTGACGTCACAGAGACCACCTCACTTGAGGCCGAAATGAAATTCAAGGCTGACCACGACTCCGCGCTGAATTCAAAGCTGCCAAGGTCCAAACTGGGGGAACTGACAGGTGTATGTCTACTTTTTAGGAATATTAGTGGACTAGTCTTTGAAATAAGTAAACTGACTCGCATTTCTGCAATTTATTTAAACATTTGTTCATATTTGGAATAACAGAAACATGGCTTCAGGTTATTGATATTGATTAGGATGTTTTCATGATTATACCCTGTTATGACGAGTGCTACTCGAACAGCACAACACGGCAGGGGGATTGCCCCTGTGTAAGAAAATCATTTAATCTCCTGATAAGATATACCTGTATAGGAGAAAACGTTATTTTCTTAGTGCTGCATAAGTCTTTGTTTGATTAAGATGAATATGTTTCTTATGTGTACTTATTTCCATCCTGAAAGGACAACATGGTAAAACAAATAAACATGTGAAAACAGTAATTCACATATACTTTAGGAAGCCTTGATATTCTACACGATGTTTGAGTGAGTGAGTGAGTCTGGTATAACGCCGCTTTTAACAGTATTCGAGTTATATAGCGGCGTGTCAGCTTCATGTGGGAGGAAAGCCCGAAGTGATGCAGGTCTCAGACGTTTACCACTTCGGTGAAACCCACGAACACGGGTATGGTGCTGACAAACCTAGAAACATAATCGGGGCGAACCTGGATTCGAACCCACAATCATAGGTTTCTGGAGAGCCCAAGGGACGCAACTCTGCACTCACACGATGTTGAAATATTTTTATTATTAGCGGTGACTGGAACAATCGTCGACTATGCAAAAGTTGGTATTGCAGCATGTTTGGAAATTGACATCTATGACAAAATCTTCTTTGTTTTTTTTGTAACAATTAAAATTTACGTCGTTTCTCCTGTGACAAGGTCACAATCAGTTTTGGACGCCAACTTGTAAACCTGTGTGCATCATTAAACCCGGCCAAACTCAATGGTAGATGTGATCCTGGTATCAGTGATGTTATATTTTTTGGCCCGACTGGAGCCAGTGGACCCGTGAAGATTCGGGGTAAAATCGGTCTTCAGCAACCCATGCTTTCCGTATGAGACGACGGTGCTTGTCCTAAGAGGCGACTAACGGGATCAGTCTTGCTGACTTGGTTGATGGTTGCGTAAATCAATGTTCATGATATCAGTCACTGGATTGGCTTGTCCAGACTCGATCATTTACAGACCGTCGTTATATGGCCGGAATATTGCAGAGTGCGTCGTTAAACAACAAACAGACAAAAAGCTGGGGCGAGTGCTAACGACTATGCGTCACAACCATTGTTTACACAATGATCAACATTCGAGGTCATGTCGAGGTCAGACACATTACACCTTCTGAATCTTACAACATCTGTACGTTACCAATTATCCTGTAAGAAGACCCGGCCCGACCCGACCCGAACCGAACCGAAACGAACCGACACGACCCGACCCGACCCGACCCGACACAACATGTCCTGGTTCCCTACAGCACAATAAATATGCCGTTTGTCACAACTTCGCTTAACAAAAACGTAACGAAAACGTATGTGACAATGGTTGTTTATTTAAACAGGTACATTCAAAAAGTAACTTATGACCCCAAGGCAAATTGGCGGTAACTGTCAGCGTTAGTTGCATTCTTTCTGTGCATGCGTACTTTTGGACCGATGTCATGATTTCTATGAAAGCTACCTCACCGCAACACTCTGTAATTACATACCGTCACATAAGCATCTCCCGTGTAGATCCGGGTTAGAATAGGTCTTCAGCATCCCATGCTTGCCGTAAATGGCGACTATGCTCGTCGTAAGACGCAACTAACGGGATCGGGTGGTCAGGCTAACTGACTTTATTGATCATTGTCATCGTATCCCAATTGCGTGATGTCAGTGACTGGATTGTCCGGTCCAGTCTCGATTATTTACAGACCGCCGTCATAAGCCTGGAATATTGCTCAGTGCGGCTTTAAACAACAAGCAAACATACTCATCAGTATTTTATCTGTTGTTGATGGTTTGCAATATAGCTAGCGTGACAGTGAGGTGTATATGGTAAACAGGGTCAGGATGATCACGGCGTGTCAGCTTGATGGGGAAAACTCTGAAGCTCGAAGTGATGCAGCTGGGAGATGCTACTACGGTGATGAAGGTCACGACTTCTAGTGCGCTGCTGACAAACCAAGGCTCATAACAGAAGAATCAGATTCCAACACACGACCATCGACCCCCTCACGGCTAAGGGACCTCCGATGCCCACTGAACCCTAGACTAACATTTAGTCTCTGAAATCTTATATTACACAATATCCTTCTTGACTCTAAAAATATTTAAAAAATTCCCTATGCTGATTTCGGCTAGACTTGCTTTTGTATATTTTTTCTCGATTATTCTTTTTTCATAAAATAAATATATTCCACGGTCATGGTGCAGGACTAACTGAACCCATGCATCACAATGTAAGATATGTTACCGTTAAACTGGACGAAATGCCGCCGTTGTTGATGTCATCTTATTGTTGTGGATGTGGAACGACAAATGATTAAATAATTCAAATAATTAATTCAGAGACAAATTCAAATTCAAATTCAAATACAAATCAAGTTCAAATAAAATCAAATTCAAATTATTAATGCAACGACATTGCAGGATTGTCCGAAGATAGTCCCTTTTAAGGCACGAAGTATGTACGGGAGTCATAGTGGGTTGTTGTTGATCGACATGATGCGTATAACGAAAACAAAAGAACCAAGGTGACAGTTATATCACACGTCTAAAACATGGTGGTCAACATCAACGTCTGGAGATGATGGCGTTAAGATCTACAATATATGTTGGGTTTTTTATTTGACCCTCTACTTTACGTGGACTACCTCACTGGAAAACTCGTACAAAGAAATATTAAATAGATCGCAAAGTTGCAGATATTACTATTCGTATTGTTTTAAAGAAAAAATAGTTTGATGCAAAACTTTATCACTATTGTCAGCAATAAGTGTGAAAGGAGTAGAATCTTTGGGGGTTTTTTTAATGAGAAAGTGTTTGAGACTGTTGTCATGGACGTCCCTCACGCCTGTCTGTAGAGCAGGAACGACATCACAAGCATCACCACTGGTAACAGACCTGCACCTGAAACAGAGGGTATACACTGTACCATTGTGGGGAATCGAACCAGATTCTTCGGTGTAACAAGCTAGTGTTTAAATCAGTCACTACATTATCCCATCGACCCTAGGATCTTACACACACAGTGGAACATTCCCTGAACATAACATAGGGATTTCCGGAGAAGTTACATGACGTGGATTACACATTCATCACTCCTTAATTGACACTTTTTCCTTTTTTCTTTGCAGAAATGCCAACCCCACGCGTGTTGTGCGTGTAAGCCTTACCTGAAATGCTGCCTCTGTTTGGCGTCACTCGTATGTCAGCTGAAAGAAAAAACACAGACAAGTTCTTATGGATAAACGACTTCTTTATTGCAATTGAGGCGACGATTTCTGTATAGATTATAACACCTATGTCAAGCAAGTGATGCTTACTAACATGTCATACAGCGAAAAAGCGACCAGCAGATATAGATTCCTGCGTCTACCAATATATTCTACAGGTTCTGTAGTGGACAATGCCACTTCCAGGACAGACCGATTCCTGCGTCTACCAAAATGTCCTAGAGGCTCTGTAGTGGACAATGCCCACATCCAGGCCAGATCCGTTCCTGTCTACAAACATGTCCTACAGTTTCTGTGGTGGACAATGCCCACATCCAGGCCAGATCCGTTCCTGTCTATCAACATGTTCTACGGGTTCTGTAGTAGACAATGTCACTTACAGGACCACCTTCCATGTCTGCGTCAGCGACCTGCCCCCCAACATGGTCAGCTACGGAACAGAGAGCCCGGCGTTCTGACCAGCTACGATGACCAAATGACCAAAGTGTTACTCACCTTCCGGGCACAGCTCGTTGATAGTGGCGAGTGACACCCCATGGTCTGTCTGGTTAGCAAGGGTACAATGCTTCACACTGTCAGCGCACGTTACAGTGCTCTTCAGCATTCTGAGGAAGTGAATACATGGGGATTACTTCGTTTCAGACTCAATGAGCAGTAAATACCATGCGGGTTTTAACGCAATCATACCGCATACCATCTAACATTCTGTTTGGCTAGTCGCGTCTTTTAGAAGTCTAACGCTTTTCTGTTCGGTCATCATGACGTCATAGTGTTGGATGGGACGTCACTTGATTATCACGACACGATTAACCCTTATTTAGATCGATTCAATATTGCCACAGAAGTATATTTCACAGAAAATAAGTCTTTGTTATAGTGTTTATGATAAATTCATTACATGTGTCATTGGAATTTTAGAGAGAAATATTCGTGTAAATAAAAGCGACAAGAAATATCTGCTAAAACGAGTCCGTTGAACGATTCCGACTATAACACCTCGGTCTTCGGTCATTCCGTGCGTAACAAACGCAAGTAATTCATAATGTTTATCTCATATCGTGACCTGATGAAGGCCATTCTAGAAAAGATTGATTTTGTCAGCTAAGTCAAAAAGATAAACATGTTTGCTTGAAAAAATCCTCGATACATTCAACAAGTGATAATATATAAGAAACACTTTTTCGGAACCCTGCTTTGCATTTCAACTTCAATTTTCGTCATCCTGGACGTTAGATCGTATAGACTGGAAACATATAACTAAATCTCTCATCCAGAGAGTGTACTCACGAGCACCAGAAACGCGGGTCTATGAACAGGGGGACGGCTGAGTTGAGGTCGGTCGGGACCATCATTGTATCCATGCATGACGTCATTTCCGGACAGCCGACCAACTCCACGTCGACCGTCAGGGCTGGAGAAAAAGTTAAAACCGAATAACAGGCGGCATCACACAAGTATGTTGATGGTTAAAACCGAAAATAAACAAAAATGGAACAGATAAACATTTTATGAGAATCGTAACACGCCGTTAACACACGTTGTTTAGGATTTCTTGAAGGGGATAGGTTGATACCGATAAGCAATTTAGCCGTCAGGGGTGGGGTGGGGGAAGGGGTATGGGGGTGCATGAGCAATACTGATGAACGCTAGTTGAGGAGTCATAAGCATAAGAGTTGTCCATAAACAATACTGATAAGCATAAGAGGTATGAGCAATAAAACTCCAGGGAATGATCCAGAAGAAAATCGAAAATGTTGCAGTGTTAATCCAAAATTAATAGCTTAAAATCCTATTTGTAGATAACATGGTGGAAATATATTATTTGTTTAGAATGATTCAAAGTCCACTATATGTGCGCCATAGGAGACAGGACTGGATTTGAATATTCCTCACAGCTGATTTGAAAATAGGTGCACGTGATCATACACATGCTTACAGTGAGCAACAAGATGGACGTGCAGACACGTGGGACAATGCGATAACAATACTTCTACTCTGCTCGCAATAACCAACAAAAAACTGGTAAAAGACAATTTTTAAGCTTTCGACATTTCTTAGCATTCAAATATCACTGCTTTCTAAACGTTGTGTCCATGTAAGAGACATAAATGGTTTGTCAAACTGTCTCTCTTCTACATATTGGACCTATAATTCAACATCTATTCATAATTTGTATCAAAATCAATAATGCTATTGAGGGCGATGAAGCTGGAGGGTGTGTCTTAGTTCTGAAAGTATGTTTCCCATGGCGTCTCTAGGTGATACACATTCCGTTGTCAACTTGAATCTCCATAGCTACAAAACAACAGATACACTCGTATGCTAAGGAAACAAAGTCTGCGTGTTAATACTATGTAATAACAATGACTTCTAGAGCTTATGTTTATTCGCTGGATACACCTGTCTGCAAATTCCTTGACATAGTACACGACGTTGTACGTACTTCGACAGGTGGCGTTGTAGAGGCCGCCGACTTCTTCGAAGCTGTAGTCCCTGGGGGAGGAGACGTTACACTTCTCCAACTCTGCGTGCATGCAAGCCATTGTTTCTGTCATCTCCCTGTTGGAACACGGAGCGAGTTGGTCATGTAACCCAAACACAGCACTGAAGACTACTTCCGGCAAATGTTATTTATACGTTATGGATAATGTGTTCTTTGACTCTTGTATGGATGTCTAAGAAAGATGTTCTGCGGATAGCATTTCACACAGAAGAAATCATTTGAGTCATCAGAGACAGCTAGTTGAAGGTGTACGTACTGACATCTCATCAGTAGGTCTGGAACAGTCGGCGCTTCCTGGGCGGAGGTGGACATGTTCTTGGTGCATGTATACACAGAGGGACAGTCTGGAAATACACCGTCAAATGCAGGTCACTATACAACACCGTCAAATGCAGGTCACTATACAACACCGTCAAATGCAGGTCACTATACAACACCGTCAAATGCAGGTCACTATACAACACCGTCAAATGCAGGTCACTATACAACACCGTCAAATGCAGGTCACTATACAACACCGGCAAATGCAGGTCACTATACAACACCGTCAGATGCAAGTCAATATGCAACATCGTCTGATGCAGGTCAAATATAGAACACCGGCAAATGCAGGTCACTATACAACACCGTCAGATGCAAGTCACTATACAACATCGTCTGATGCAGGTCAAATATAGAAAACCGGCAAATGCAGGTCACTATACAACACCGTCAAATGCAGGTCACAATACAACATCGTCAGATGCAGATCACTATACAACATCGTCAGATGCAGGTCTAATATAGAACACCGTCAAATGCAGGTCAATTATACAACACTGTCAAATGCAGGTCCAATATAGAACACCGTCAAATGCAGATCAAATATACAAGACCGTCAAATGCAGGTCACTATACAACACCGTCAAATGCAGGTCACTGTACAACACCGTCAAATGCAGGTCACTATACAACATCGTCAGATGCAGGTCACTATACAAAACCGTCAAATGCAGGTCACTATACAACTGCGTCAAATGCAGGTCACTATACAACATCGTCAGATGCAGATCACTATACAACATCGTCAGATGCAGGTCACAATACAACATCGTCAGATGCAGATCGCTATACAACATCGTCAGATGCAGGTCCAATATAGAACACCGTCAAATGCAGGTCAAATATACAACACCGTCAAATGCAGGTCACAATACAAGATCGTCAGATGCAGATCACTATACAACATCGTCAGATGCAGATCACTATACAACATCGTCAGATGCAGGTCACAATACAACATCGTCAGATGCAGATCGCTATACAACATCGTCAGATGCAGGTCCAATATAGAACACCGTCAAATGCAGGTCAAATATACAAGACCGTCAAATGCAGGTCACTATACAAAACCGTCAAATGCAGGTCACTATACAACACCGTCAAATGCAGGTCACTATACAACATCGTCAGATGCAGGTCACTATACAACACCGTCTAATGCAGGTCACTATACAACACCGTCAAATGCAGGTCACAATACAACATCGTCAGATGCAGATCACTATACAACATCGTCAGATGCAGGTCTAATATAGAACGCCGTCAAATGCAGGTCAAATATACAAGACCGTCAAATGCAGGTCACTATACAAAACCGTCAAATGCAGATCACTATACAACACCGTCAAATGCAGGTCTAATATGTAACACCATCAAATGCAGGTCACTATACAACACAGCTGCATCCCTTAAGTGTCCGTAGAGCCTTATTACTAACAACACGTACCGACCATATGGCATGCCATTGTGTATCCCTCCTCCAGCTCTCCCAGGACCTCAGACCGCGTGACGGGAGGGTCACAGCTAGGCAGCAGCTCGTCCACACAGACCATGTAGGAGCTGAGGCCTCTATAAGAAACAGATGGCGGTGCTGCGTTAGGAAACAGATGGCGGTGATTGTTTGTTGTTTAACACTACACTCAGCAATATTCCAGCTATATAACGGCGATCTGTATATGGTATATAGTCTGTATATAGGACCAGAAAATATAGTGATTGATATCATGATCCACGCAATTTGGATACGATGACATGCATCAACCAAGTCAGCGAGCCTGACCACCCGATCCCGTTAGTCGCCTCTTACGAGAAGCATTGTCGCCTTTTACGGCAAGCTTGGGTTGCTGAAGACCAGTTCTAACCCGGATCTTCACGGGTCAGATGGTGGTGCTGCATTGGGAAACAGATGGTGGTGCTGCATCAGGAAACATATGGTGTTGCTGCATCAGGAAACAGATGGTGGTGCTGCATCAGGAAACAGATGGTGGTGCTGCATCAGGAAACAGATGGTGGTGCTGCATCAGGAAACAGATGGTGGTGCTGCATCAGGAAACAGATGGTGGTGCTGCATCAGGAAACAGATGATGGTGCTGCATTAGGAAACAGATGATGGTGCTGCATTAGGAAACAGATGGTGGTGCTGCATCAGGAAACAGATGATGGTGCTGCATTAGGAAACAGATGATGGTGCTGCATCAGGAAACAGATGGTGGTGCTGCATTAGGAAACAGATGGTGGTGCTGCATCAGGAAACAGATGATGGTGCTGCATTAGGAAACAGATGGTGGTGCTGCATCAGGAAACAGATGGTGGTGCTGCATCAGGAAACAGATGGTGGTGCTGCATCAGGAAACAGATGGTGGTGCTGCATTAGGAAACAGATGATGGTGCTGCATTAGGAAACAGATGATGGTGCTGCATTAGGAAACAGATGGTGGTGCTGCATCAGGAAACAGATGATGGTGCTGCATTAGGAAACAGATGATGGTGCTGCATCAGGAAACAGATGGTGGTGTTGCATTAGGAAACAGATGGTGGTGCTGCATCAGGAAACAGATGATGGTGCTGCATTAGGAAACAGATGGTGGTGGTGCATTAGGAAACAGATAGTGGTGCTGCGTTAGGAAACAGATGGTGGTGCTGCATTAGGGAACAGATGGTGGTGCTGCATCAGGAAACAGATGATGGTGCTGCATTAGGAAACAGATGGTGGTGGTGCATTAGGAAACAGATGGTGGTGCTGCGTTAGGAAACAGATGGTGGTGCTGCGTTAGGAAACAGATGGTGGTGCTGCATCAGGAAACAGATGGTGGTGCTGCATTAGGGAACAGATGGTGGTGCTGCGTTAGGAAACAGATGGTGGTGCTGCATTAGGAAACAGATGGTGGTGCTGCATCAGGAAACAGATGGTGGTGCTGCGTTAGGAAACAGATGGTGGTGCTGCATCAGGAAACAGATGGTGGTGCTGCATTAGGGAACAGATGATGGTGCTGCATTAGGAAACATATGGTGGTGTTTCATTGGGGGAAAGGGTAGCTATTCATATTTTTTTTTTTTTCCATATTAATGATAATTATAACAGATACCGGTCATAAGTTCGTTTGAGGACTCCAGGTGGTATTGTTTCCAGTACATGGGCCACGACTTTTATAAAAATCAAAGAGCAATGAGGATAGCATCAAGTACTGCTGAGAATGACTAACTAGCAAACGCCACCAAGTGACACTTTTGTCATTGACAGTATAATCATGTTGTACTGGTCCGTGTCCTTGTACACGCTAGAGCCGCCGTAAAATTGAATCAATTCTTCTGGCAGCGACGTACACCTGTCTTACTTACTTTCGACCCGTGAAGATCCAGAGTAGAAAAAATCATCAGCAACCCATGCTCGTCGTAAGAGGCGACTTTATGGAGACGGTGGTCAGACTCGCTGGCTTGGTTCGTGCATGTCATCCTCTCCCAATTACGTGGATCGGTGCTCATGATATCAATCACTGGATTGTCTGGTCCAGACTCGATTATATACAGACCGCCGTGATATAGCTGAAATATTGCTGAGTGTGGCGTTAAACAACAAAGAATAAAACTACTTACCTGCAGTAGACAGGCGGCTTGTCTGTATTGTTGAGGGCATCTACCAGTTGTGGGAAGCAACTCTGAAGCCTCGTCTGGCACATTTCTACTGGGTTACCTACAACAAGATATGTTCAATACGAAAACTGGATCTGTAAAACATGGTGAAAAAGTTTCAAATTAATGCTCTTAAGACGCTGACAAGATTTTAATTTCAAGATAAGTCATCCCTATGCGTAAAATAACATTGCATGAATCCTAACAGTACTGGTTTTACCTTATCCAGCGAAACCTCGTTAGTGCGGACTCCGTTGGTTAAACACTTCCTGAGGATCACTTAGAACGTTTACATGTACAAATTGACTGATCACCTTAACCTTGATTCATCAACCGTTGAAGTATATTATTCCTCACACACGCCCCCACCTTCAAGGGCCACGTCGCTCCAGTGGCCTGAAACACCGATGATGCATAGATGCGAGCCTACCCCTTGCCAGGAGATCGTGCGTTTAAATCTCGGAATAGCCACGGGCGGATCGGGGGGGGCGGGGGGGGGCTCCCCAGGAGGTCCGGACACACACACACACACACTCTCACAGACACACACACACACTAATGCACGCACGCACGCACGCACGCACGCGCGCACACACGCACCATCCCTCACCCAACCTGACACGCCGGGATGTATGTGTAACACTGTTCCCGACGGCGTTGGCCTGACTATAACGTCACCTTTACACAGTTTCCTGTAGGGGTCCTCCAACCCAGAGATGAAGCTGGTGCGATTCAGGCTCGGGTCGCATTTGGCAAACGTTGTGTCGAAACAACTCATGTACTCTCCCATTCGCCTGCAACATCAACGGTCGGGGATAACACAGATTTACCGCACATGGATACAACACTGTTACATATTACACAGTCGGATATAACACAGTGGGATATAGCCCAGGCAGATATAGTACAGTTAGGTATCACACAGTTAAATATTACACAGTCGGATATAACACAGTTAGATAAAACACTGTTATATTAGATATCGAACATCTTACTTTGCATGTTGTTAATATTAGTGTCTACGGATGTTTCGGTGTCTGTGTGGGAACTTCTGTTAGTGTCGACCGATGTATGAGTGTCTATGTTGGAAGTATTATTAGTGTCTCTACAGATGTTTGGGTGCCTATGTAGGAACTATAATTAGTGTCTACAGATCTTTGTGTGTCAATGTAGGAAACAAAGATTATTTTGTCTGCATATGTTTGAGTGTCCATGTAGGAACAATTATTTGTATCTACAGATCTTTGTGTTTCTATGGGGGAAACAAAGATTCTTTGTTTCTGCATATATTTGTGTGTCAATGTAGGAAACAAAGATTAGTGTCCAGTCATGTTTGTAGGTTTATATGGGAACTATGTTAGTGTCTACCCATGTTTGTGTGTCAATGTAGGAAACAAAGATTAGTGTCCAGTCATGTTTGTAGGTTTATATGGGAACTATGTTAGTGTCTATCCATGTTTGTGTGTCTATGTAGGAAACAAAGATTAGTGTCCAGTCATGTTTGTAGGTTTATATGGGAACTATGTTAGTGTCTATCCATGTTTGTGTGTCTATGTAGGAAACAAAGATTAGTGTCCAATCATGTTTGTAGGTTTATATGGGAACTATGTTAGTGTCTACCCATGTTTGTGTGTCAATGTAGGAAACAAAGATTAGTGTCCAATCATGTTTGTAGGTTTATATGGGAACTATGTTAGTGTCTACCCATGTTTGTGTGTCTATGTAGGAAACAAAGATTAGTGTCCAATCATGTTTGTAGGTTTATATGGGAACTATGTTAGTGTCTACCCATGTTTGTGTGTCAATGTAGGAAACAAAGATTAGTGTCCAATCATGTTTGTAGGTTTATATGGGAACTATGTTAGTGTCTACCCATGTTTGTGTGTCTATGTAGGAAACAAAGATTAGTGTCCAATCATGTTTGTAGGTTTATATGGGAACTATGTTAGTGTCTACCCATGTTTGTGTGTCTATGTAGGAAACAAAGATTAGTGTCCAGTCATGTTTGTAGGTTTATATGGGAACTATGTTAGTGTCTACCCATGTTTGTGTGTCTATGTAGGAAACAAAGATTAGTGTCCAATCATGTTTGTAGGTTTATATGGGAACTATGTTAGTGTCTACCCATGTTTGTGTGTCTATGTAGGAAACAAAGATTAGTGTCCAGTCATGTTTGTAGGTTTATATGGGAACTATGTTAGTGTCTACCCATGTTTGTGTGTCTATGTAGGAAACAAAGATTAGTGTCCAGTCATGTTTGTAGGTTTATATGGGAACTATGTTAGTGTCTACCCATGTTTGTGTGTCTATGTAGGAAACAAAGATTAGTGTCCAATCATGTGTGTAGGTTTATATGGGAACTATGTAAGTGTCTACATATTTGAGTGCCTATGTAGGAACCAGAATTCGTTTCTGGTGATGTTTGTGATTCATTGTGTAAAGCTTTATGTACACACCTGCAGTACTCATTTATGTTAGAAGATGCTAAAGCTTCAGATATTCCCTCCATTGAGTCTGCACATCCAGCCGTATGAAGCTTGCCTGTACATAATGCTTTCTTGTCGTTTCCTGGATAAACAATTCCATCTTTCAATATTTCGGCATACAAGTTTGTATTTACAGTATTACTGGACCCACCTACCAAATCGCAGTGTTGCCTTGACGTATAAATAGCCCCTAAATACGTACAGCATCAACCAGGTGATGCGTTAAAGGAGCAAGATAAACTGGTAGGGACACAGAAAAGATGTACATGCTAGAGTTGGTTTAACGCCGTTTAAACAATAGTTTAGTGACATCATTGCGTTTCAGCTTGGTATAGGGAGCCTGAAGAATTGAAGTCTTCGACTGTCACCACGACCACGGCGAGGTACTGGCAAACACAGAAACATAATCAGGGCGCACCGAGACTCGAACCCACAGAGTGGCACGCCGACGCACGAGGACCGACCATTAGATATGGTTGAGGGGAAGGGAGGGGTGATGGCTGGAACTTGATCAAAAAAATATATTGTCCCCGAAAGTCTTGAAAATAAATGCTGCTTCAATCTGTTGAAAACAAAACTTGCCTGCCATAAAACTTCCATTGTTTCAAGGTGTTTTTCTTAAAACAAATTCAGACTCATAGTTTCAAATAAAATATCTGCTTTTGTAGATGTAACTGAAAAAATATCTAATCTCTATACAAAATCTCAGGCCAACTCCCTCCAGAATATCATTTCGTCGGTCCATAAGGATTAACAAATCTAGAGAAGTGAGTGAGTATGGTTTTACGTCGCTTTAAGCAATATTCCAGCAATATCACTACGGGGGACACCAGAAATGGGCTTCACACATTGCATCAATGTGGGGGATCGAACCCGGGTTTTCGGCGTGACGAGCGAACGCTTTAACCACTAGGCTACCCCACAGCCCCAACTCTAGAGGAACTGCAAGGGGACATGAATAGGAAATACGTGTAGGGTAAACCATCTGGGGACACGTCATGGATACACGTGCAAGATAAACGTAGTAACTATCGATTATATTAACCATGACTTGATGCTAATGAATTTATGATCGGAACAAATTAAACAACGGCACACTTACTATTCATTGTGCTACAAAAGTGGTCGTACGGTGTATACAGGCCTTCTAGCACATCGAACAGGGTCACACCTTTTGCGCAGGGCTTCATTTTAAACTCCACACAGTGGATGAACGCTTCCATGGACCTGCAACAGACCGTCACTATTACACACAGGGGCCACACAGTTGGAGCTAAGTGCACGTGACATGCATGGTTAAGACACCGGGTTGGTGGTCACGACGATTTGATGTGATAAACAGTGGTATCCCAGAATAAACGAGTAGTATGATACACGTAAAGCAGCAGATAGTGTGAAACGAGTATGCAGTAGTATGACACACGTACAATAACAAGGAGTATGACACACGTACAGTAGCGAGTGAGTGAGTGAGTATGGTTTTACGCCGATTTAGCAATATTCCAGCAATATCACGGCGGGGGACACCGGAAATGGGCTTCACACATTGTACCGATGTCTGGAATCGAACCCGGATCTTCGGCGTGACGAGCCAACGCTTTAACCACTAGGCTACCAGACCGCCCCTACAGTTGCCAGTATGACACACTTACAGTTGCCAGTAGTATGACACACTTACAGTAGCCAGCAGAATGACACACGTGCAGTAACCAGCAGTATGGCACAGTACAGTAGCCAGTAGTATGCCACACGAAAAGTAGCCAGTAGTATGACACTCGTTCAATAGCAGTAATAGGACACACGTAACGTAGCCATTGGTATGATACACGTACAGTAGCCAGTAGTATGACACACGTACAGTAGCCAGTAGTATGGCACACTACAGTAGCCAGTAATATGACATACGTACAGTAGCCAGTAGTATGACACACGTACAGTAGCCAGTAGTATGGCACACTACAGTAGCCAGAAATATGACATACGTACAGTAGCCAGTAGTATGACACACGTACAGTAGCCAGTAATATGACACACGTAACGTAGCCATTGGTATGACACACGTACAGTAGCCAGTAGTATGGCACACTCCAGTAGCCAGTAATATGGCATACGTACAGTAGCCAGTGGTATGACACACGGGCAGTAGCAGTAGTATGGCAGACGTAACGTAGCCATTGGTATGACACACGTATAGTACTATAGTAGCCAGTAGTATGACACTTGAACAATAGCAGTGGTATGACACACGTACAGTAGCCAGTAGTATGACACTCGTTCAATGGCAGTAATATGACATACGTAATGTAGCCATTGGTATGACACACGTACAGTAGCCAGAAGTATGACACACGCACAGTAGCCAGTAGTATGACACACGTACAGTAGCCAGTGGTATGACACAAGTATAGTAACCATTAGTTTGACACACGTACAGTAGCCAGTAGTATGACACTCGTGCAGTAGCCAACGGTATGACGCACGTACAGTAGCCAGTAGTATGACCCACGGATAGTAGCCAGTAGTATGACACACGAGCAGAAGCCAGCAGAATGACACACGTACAGTATCAAGCAGTATGACACACGTAACGTAACCAGTAGCGTGAAACACGGATAGTAGCCAGTAGTATGACACATGGACAGTAGTCAGTATGATGACACATACAGCAGCCAGCAGTATGACACACGTCAGTAGCCAGTAGTGTAACGCACGCTCACTAGCCAGTAGTGTAACGCACGCTCAGTAGCCAGTAGTGTGACACACGTATAGTAGCCAGTAATGTGACGCACATGTAGACAGCAGTAGTGAGACGCACATGTAGACAGCAGTAGTATGACGCACGTGCTGTAAGAAGTTGTATGATGCATGCATGGTTGCCAGTAGTATGACGCACGTGTTGAAAGCAGTAGTGTGACGCACATATAGTAGCCAGTAGTATGACGCACGTGTTGAAAGCAGTAGTGTGACGCACGTATAGTAGCCAGTAGTATGACGCACGTGCTGTAAGCAGTTGTATGACGCATGCATGGTTCCCACTAGTATGACTTACGAGCAGTAACCAGTCATTTTCATTTTCGTGAGTAGATTTGAAGCTTCTGTCACCAATGGATAGCAGCTGACAATCTTGTTATTGCAAGACCGAACCTCCTCCTCTGAAAAGGCAACGAAACTTGGAATTTAATATAACTGTTGAATCAAAAACATATATTAACACCACCACAAGTCAAGATGCAGACTAGTCTCTGAGAGTTCATCAAACCAGTAATGTAATTCAGTTCTACAACTTGTATGGGGGCGTCTGCCATGTGACGTCAGCAAACAAGCACAATACACTCACTCGTCACCGAACACTCGCTGTAGTATTTTCTCTTCATGGCGTCCAACAACTCGGTACTGTTGTCGCATCTGGCATCGGCGCTGGAGTAGCAGGCAATCGTTTTGCTGGTGAACCTGTGGGGAGGCAGGATATCAATATCATATTTCAGTTCTAGTGTGACGCTATTGCAGACCTGTCCCCAGGACAGACGGGTTTTTTTTATTATCAGTAGGCCATAGTGACAAATACACCTGTGTAGATGTGACCAGAGCTCAACTCGGGGTCAGACTATCGCGAGCCCATCATATTGCTATGCAGCTCAGGGAGATAGTTTTAGATTGGTTTTGTAGAGTTCCTGTATTTATGTAGATATATAGGCAATAAAAAAGGAATGTGTGAGTATTACAGAGTTTTACGAAAATTGAGGGTCGTACTTCTGCCACGTGTAAACTCAGTAAGACACATATTCGAGTGCAGTCATACCTCAAGTTCCAACACGTATTAGAGTAAGCAACATCTGTTCCAAACTTCAACCTAACTGAGATGCATCGGTATTAACATGACGTCAGAAATTATAGTATGTTGTCATATTAATGTCATTTCTATATGACGTCAACCATGCTGTCTACATTACGTCAGCGATCATTATGACATACTTGTATATCGTGTGGATGTTGTGTACTCGTTCATGTTGAACCATATGGATCGATCACTAACGGTACTCCAATCTCATATTCACTGACTGAATTTTACTTATTCGTTCATTCCAAACAGCTCCACGTCAAGTCATGTAAAAAAATTCTACCTTTAATTCATTCGTCCATTTGATCACTTACTGTTCCATCCATCACAGTCGTGCATGCAGCCCTTCGTTCCATCATCGCCTGTTAAAGGCGCCATGTTTCAAACACGAATGTAAACATGCACACGTCATTTTATTCCCGCTTCCACTGACTGCACTAAGCGCTAATAAAATGCCGATCTCTTACACGTGTTGAATCACCACTACACGACGCGTTGAATCACCCATACACAAAGTCTTGAATCACCACTACACTAAGTGTTCAATCACCACTACACAAAGTCTTGAATCACCACTACACTAAGTGTTCAATCACAACTACACAAAGTTTTGAATCACCACTGCACTAAGTGTTCAATCACCCATACACTAAGTGTTCAATCACCACTACACTAAGTGTTCAATCACCACTACACTAAGTGTTCAATCACCACTACACTAAGTGTTCAATCACCACTACACAAAGTCTTGAATCACCACTACACTAAGTGTTCAATCACCACTACACAAAGTCTTGAATCACCACTACACTAAGTGTTCAATCACCCATACACTAAGTGTTCAATCACCACTACACTAAGTGTTCAATCACCACTACACTAAGTGTTCAATCACCCCTACATCAAGTGTTCAATCACCACTACACTAAGTGTTCAATCACCACTACACTAAGTTGTGAATCACTACTACACTAAGTTTTGAATCACCACTACATTAAGTATTGAATCACCACTACACTAAGTGTTCAATCACCACTACATCAAGTGTTGAATTACCAATACACCAAGTGTTCAATCACCACTACACTAAGTTGTGAATCACCGCTACACTAAGTATTGAATCACCACTATACAAAGTTTTGAATCACCACTACACTAAATATTGAATCACCACTACACTAAGTATTGAATCACCACTACACTAGATATTGAATCACCACTACACTAAATATTGAATCACCACCACACTAAATATTGAATCACCACTACATTAAGTGTTGCATATGAGGCGGAGAGTGAGTGACTGTTCTTTCATACATCCATATGCAGACAGAACTATGCAGAACTGTACAGCTCACACGCTAACACACACATACGCACACACGAACGCACAAAACACACACACACACACACACACACATACGCACACACAAACGCACAAAACACACACATACGCACACACAAACGCGCAAAACACACACACACACACACACACATACGCACACACAAACGCACAAAACACACACACACATACGCACACACGAACGCACAAAACACACACACACATACGCACACACAAACGCACAAAACACACACACACATACGCACACACAAACGCACAAAACACACACACACACACACACACACACACATACGCACACACAAACGCACAAAACACACACACACACACACACACACACACACACATACATACATGTTAGTGATGTTACTTACTGACAGTACAGTTTCTGGTCGTTGTCTGTCTTGGCTCTGTTGGCGTCCACACTCAGGGCTGTACAACTGGAGTCGCTCTTACACGCCAGGCTGCCGCCTAGACATCATGCAAGGAAATGCACGTCACAAAAGACTGGTGTTATGTATATATTCTTTAACTTTTAGTCACCAAATATACCGGGCTGTGTTAAACAGCGTCATATGAATTAAAATAACAAGCCTCACTTCCAGCAAGTATATTGACTTTGGTTGTGAGGTACTTCTGGAAATACCCCTTAAGGAGATACAATGCATCACGGCTTGGCACCCTTGTACAGCCTTGACCTGGTGTTACACCTATTGTGTGAAACTGTTACAATGTCCCTGTGTAATTAAGGTAAACATGAACTGCTAGACTGGAAATAAATCAGAAACCAGCAGAAAAACAAAATCGTATTTTCAATTACTTGAGTCAGTACTCATGTGACCACCAACTGATCCACACCTAATCGACTGTCTACTGTATTCTACCATGTATAACGTGAACTTCTTGAACAATCCCATAATGACTTAACAATGTATGCATAATATTTATATCCGATAAACTAGTGTCCGGCGTCGAGTGTGTGTGTTTTCCTGTTTAGTTCTGATTCAGTTAACTTTAGCTGAAGGACATAGCCACTTTACACGAGTATACATTCTTTGACTGTTAAAGATCTATCTTAACGTGTATGCCTACATAAATATGACTGCATATTGAGAGAAAATCAGACCCATAACACATTCACTATAATTCTGTCCATTGTCATTTCCAATCTACTACTTTCAGCGCCAACAATCCCGGCCTCCCGTTCGCCCTTTGCCCATTGCCTATTACCAATCAGTGATAAATTAAGCCCTGGCTTCAAGTTGTTCATCGCTATCAACTATCAGCGCTAATTTACTGTTAAGTGTGGCTTCCATTTGTCCACTGCTAATCACCTATCAGCGCCAATGATCTGTTGGCTCCCCTTGTTAAGTTTCCACCTTTGTGATCTTATTACTCTTGTTGTTCTTACAGGTACATATATATATGTGCTCTGCCTCATAGCAACTAGTAACTGCCCACACTGCAAACAACCAGAAACCCCAGAACACGCACTCATCCACTGCACACACTACCAAACACATCGAACCGCATTACAAACCACCCTTAATCTAAACAAGGCTCTCACTCTAGAAGCAATACTAAACCCACAAAATAAACTAGAAAACTTCAAGGCCTTAGGCGTATTCTTAATAAAAACGTAACTAATAAAACGCATCTAAAAACACAATAACCTACCAAATCAAAATCACATAAACAAACAAACATCCACCATACCCAGCTCCCTTAGTTCTCCTCCCCAACCCCATTGGCATCTATTCCAAATCTCAAAATTCCCAAATTCTATAAAAGCAACCCCTAAACCCCCCTCTTGGGTTGCACAGACCACTTTCGCCCCTTTCGGAAACACATTAAATGGCCTGGCCGGGCCCGTGTGCGAAATACGCATCAGTCGGAAAGCGCACGTTGAATCTCCAAAGTAAGTAAGTAAGTAAGCATTTATTCACCTGATGAAGGAGTAAGAATATACTCCGAAACGTTGTGTCCCATATGATAAAGAAGTTGACATCCATTAAAAAATATCTTCCTTATGTGTATAACTTTTAAACGCCTGTCAAAGACTTACTATTATTCTGGTTCAGAAATCATTATTTTCTACTTCCGGGAACCAAACTACAGGTATTGTTCTGGAGGTTCTACTACACCAAATCAGAACCAGTTTGGAGAGTGCGGTTTTCGTAGGGAGCCTTCAGTGCAGATCGAGAGATATCTGCAGGCTGTGATTGGAGCATATTCTGTAAGATTTTTATGTCTTTCAAATGTACATCCATCCAGTTATTTAAACTGACCATGTTTTTCTATATTTAGTACTGTCTTTTTCAACATGATGACTTATGCTGAATGTGACCACAGCTATTTTTAAGTAGGTGACATTTGGTGCGAAACTGGGGGTGGTGTGTTTAGCTTCCTGTACTCGGAAAAGGAGCTGGCTAAGCTAGTCATTTTTTTATTTTTTGTATTGCTGCTCTAAGACCAAACTGTGCACACACGTACAGGTAATAGCTGTTGAATGCTTAGTTATTTTAAAAAAATATATATAACGTTAATATAGAAGTCTATGGGAAAACGTTTGGTTGTGTGTAACCTGGAGAACCAATTGTACGAGATATGTGGACACACTTGACTAATAATACAAGCAGCACGAACTCCACACAATGTAAGGTGGGGCACGTCGTTTGTGGCAGGCTCGCCATGTTATTGGCCGTTATCGTGACAACATACAATAAGTTCATATCGATCAACAGACAGCACCGTCGTCATGGTAATACGATATTGTTTTCTTTCAAAGAATTCAATTAGGAACGAAATATATCCAGTGTACTTCAGTTCGATTACAACTGGCGTGGACTGAAAAACGTTAAGTATAAAGTCGGGGTTTCGAAAAGTTTTTCAGATTCCGATGCAGTAAGTAGCACCAGGAACGGGTGTCAATTGTTGAGTGAGTGAAGTGGCTGTAACGGCAGTTAAACAGTGTCATATTTCAAACTTTTAAAGGTTGCAATACACACAAACATGGTGTGTATCAACAAAGAGTCAAGACCCATTTGTTATTAAAGTTGGTTTTGTCATCCTTTTTTGTAGCAATGAATTCTCAAAAGAATATATGTTTCAAAAGTGTATCTATTGTTGGTTAGATTCCTTTAATTTCACATACAGAAAAAACCTGGTTGATTGAAGTAGTAAAGTAAACTGAAGGACAAAAGAAACTTTACCAAAATTATAAAAATCTTCATTTAAAAAAAAATACACAAGATAGGTGCATGTATTGAAAAGATAAAAAATAAATCTCAACGAAATCAACATCTAAAATGACAGCATGCAGCATCCACTATCGGCATGGCAGTTACCCGAATTGAGGTGAGGTAGCAAAACCTAGCTGTCAACGTAACGTCAAAGATATTGAGAACAGATAACCTTCACCTTGAAAATTTACTGTTCCATGTGTGCCACATGGAAACTGGGTCTATAACAATGATGTGTGCCAAATTTGAACAATCGATTACCATCTATTAATTATTTATGATATAGAATATATACATCTAATATACATCTAAAATCCTTCAATGTGTAGATACTAATTCTATGTAGAAATCTGTACATAAAATCAAAAAGTTTAACACCCCTATGTTTATATCTATGTTCTGTAAATGTTAATTGATTGTAAAGTATTTGTCAAGAGAAAAAACAAAGTCAAAGTTGGAAGTGACGAAAATATTTGAACAAGTTTTGACAGTGCTAATGTTTTTATAACTGTACTTTTTCCTATTAAGGAACCGACCATTCGATATTCGGGGGACGGGGGATTTTGTAGATATTTTTTAAATAAAATGCCAGCCCCCCACCCAATTCTATATGTAAATCTTGACATAATCCCTCATTGATGCCAGCTTTTGAACCTATGCATATTGCTTTTGTCTACATTACGTTTTAGACTAGACATTTATAGAATTAATTATGTTTCTACAGCAGCAGATAATGTTTCATATTAAACATTTAAATGTAATTCAATATCATCAGCATACTGCCAAACTTTGTAGCATTTGTTATGAACAAAAATTCCTTCAACTTTATTACTATTTCTGATCATACATCCTAGGATTTCAGCTACGAGGAGGAAAGTGTATGGCGACAGTGGGTCTCCTTGTCGACAGCCTCTTTCATTTGTAAAAATATTCTGATAGATGTCCATTTTTTATTAAATTTGCTGTAGTATCAAAACTTTGTATATTTATCCACCTTGTCATATCAGGCCCAAATCAATATTTCTTGAAATATGTTGTTTTGAAACCGTATCAAATGCCTTTTTCAAATCTATCAGCAGACGTAATCCTTGTCTTTTTTGTCTATTTTGATTCACAGATATTGTCGTATGACATTCTTGTGTTTTCTGAAATACATCTTCCAGGAATAAATCATGTTTGAATGCTATGAATGAGCAATTCCAAGTTTAACTTATACGGTTTTCAATACAAGTGCTAATTATTTCATAGAGAGCATTCAATAACGTTAGTCGTCTACAGGTTTTAATCTGTGTTCTGTGTATTTGCTTTTGGTATAGACAGGTTATAACTCTTTTCATTGTCATGCTCATTTTGATATAAGCAGAAGTACTATTTAAAATCTGCTTATCCAGAATTTTAGTCCTTTCCATTTTTTTTAATTCAATAGGAAAGTCTTCAATACCGGGGCTTTTATTGTTTTTCATGTTTTTAACCACAAAAGAAATTTCATCAAGCTCAATATCTGTCGTCACTGACTGTCAGATGTATATCTGTTATCTTTGAAAACTCTACATCTTAGCATCACACACTTCCGGACACACAATCACAAAACACTAGGTATACTCACATGATTATCAAACTCATTCTCGGATAAATGAGTTTTTTTGGAATACCAACCAGTGGGTCAAGAATATATTTTCAAATGTTTCCGTTAATGTTTATATACGCTTTCAAGATCAATAATAATGTTGTGTCTTAAGTTTTCATGGGAGTAATGGATCAAATTTGTATGAGGAGCAGTAATTAAAATGAATTGTAACGGTCAAATAATAAAATGAATACCCCGCGTGGTTTGACTATTCCGAACCACATCGAGGTTTAGGTATCTAGGCAGTCCGTGAATGACTTTAAGCTTTGTACGGTCCGAGGAATATTCTCTTTTACGTCTGTTAGGATGGAATATGGGAGGTACTATCTGTATTACCGATCACGTCCGTGTGCGGTGGTTCGACCCCCGACCGCCTCATAACAATAGACGTTAAAAGGTGGTACTTTGTTGATACCCTTCCTGGAGCTCGGCATTAAGGGAGAGGTCGGCTCGGAATCAGTATTCTGTGTCCGAGTGGGGTATTCATGCTAAACTGCCACATGGTATCTCAGTGGGCTGGCACTATAAAACCGACTATGACAAGCACACACACATACACATACACATACACATACACATACACATACACATACACATACACACATACACACATACACACACACGCGCGCGCGCACACACACATATACTCACACGCGTGCACACACACACACACATACACATACACACACGCGCATGCCAATCTCTACATAAACGCAATAATAATGATGTTCAATCCCATTTCACCTCACCGTAAGGCTAATTCACCAATTTAGAGCATGCAATATAATTACCCGATTCTGTGTGATGACATTCACAGACTTTGCAAGACGAAACGTATCATTGTTTAAACACTCAATTATTCTTCAAATCGACAGACTGTTGAGTTAGAGAGAGGGGAGGGAGTATACCATTGATATTGAGATTCGCATCAAGGCAAACATCATCCTTACTTTATATGTCGTTGATGGTAAATCCTTTTGATAAAAATAATCCAAAAACATCGTTGCCAATGGTGTTACACTAAGGGGTTGGGAGATGGTTGTTGAGAGACGGTGTCCGCTGGTCTATATTATAGGTAACTGGGAGCAGCTGATTAGTCATACAAGATATAACGAGTATATAAATATGCAGCAGCTTCTATAGCATACTGATATGAACAGAAGCCGCTGAGCGATATTTGCTCCAGGCTGTACAGCAGATGTGCAGACAGATAATTCATCACTTATATCAGTCAAACTCATCTGTAAAGTTTATTGCCGTAGTAAATGTAGAGATAAACAAAGTATAACTAAGTGCTAGGTAATTCATACTTCTAAAACTGTGTGCCTTCAAAATAAAGTTTCATCACTATATCAAATATACAATTTAAACATTATTTTGTGTATCGAGTGTTTGAAAGGCATTTAGAAGTGATACACATAAGGAAGAGAATATATGGATGTCAACTTCTTTATTATGAGGAACACAATGTTTCGTCCATTCTTTCACCGATCAGTGTTAATTACCCCCGGCCTCCCGTTTGACCAGTGTCCATTACCTATTACTTACTTAAGTACTGGCTTATATACTATCAGCGCTAATAACTGAAAAGTGTTGGCTTCCATACTATCAGCGCTAATAACTGAAAAGTGCTGGCTTCCATACTATCAGCGCTAATAACTGAAAAGTGCTGGCTTCCATACTATCAGCGCTAATAACTGAAAAGTGTTGGCTTGCATTGTCTATTGCTAATCACCTATCAGCGCCTATCCCAACATCGTCACCCCATGATAAGAACAGAATAAACTATTACTTTTATAAAACAGATATACAGCCGCAAAACAATATCAATAAACAATATTAATATATAGAACCAAGTCTGTAAATAATAGTTAAAATTGTGTGCAACATCTCTGTGACATGTACTATAGGCCTGGGGCTTCTTAAGTACTTGAATAAAGATTGATTGATATTTAATTATCACAAGTTCGACTTCGGAGAAAGATGGCTTGATAAGGTCCATCAGAGCCATACAGAGAGGGTCATACCATGAGTGAATAAAATAACCTATTTTCATTAATCCCATATATATTTTTTTCAACAAAAGTCTGCTGTTCAAAATGTACCTACCGAGGAATAACGTCAAAAGGCACAGGCTGTTGAATGTCATGCTGTTTCAGGTGTGTGTTCCCGGGACGACTGATGATGGTGGAGTTATGTTTGAGCCAGTGGTCGGCTACTGCGCAATGCACATGCTCAGATCAGCTCAATGCACTGCAGTTATAGGTGTCGCTACGTCCGCATAACAATGATATGTATTAGGTGTGTTCTACAATGATATGTATTAGGTGTGTTCTACAATGATATGTATTAGGTGTGTTCTACAATGATATGTATTAGGTGTGTTCTACAATGATATGTATTAGGTGTGTTCTCGAAGTAATTGGCTGCGGCCAGGTTGAAGTAACCTTCCCTGTCAGACTGTCAGACTGTGTCACGCTGTGTCAGAGCAAATCATATGATCATGCGGTCCTTGTGCTCCCATGGGACACCGTGACTGTCAGTGTTCAGTGAGGCGTGACTGCCTCGTTGCAGTGGGTACAGGTGTTCAAGGTCAGCGGTGCAGGTCTACCAAAGAAAAAACTTAAATATTTCCCAAGAGGTCGATATGAGATTTTATTTGTAAAGTTCGAATACAAACCTACTTAATGAAGTCGTTATGTGATGGCTTAGCACGCGCGACTACAAAACATTCTAGAAAATGTCCAAGGACATGTGCGTCGTCGTTCTTCCGAGTGCACGTATATTTTTGTGATTGGGTCTTTTGTTGTGCAGGATAACTGATATAATACATGGTCACATGCAACATACAGGGTCATATGTAACATACAGGATCATATGTAACATACAGGATCATATGTAGCATACAGGGGCATATGTAGCATACAGGGTCATATGTAACATACAGGATCATATGTAGCATACAGGATCATATGTAGCATACAGGGTCATATGTAACATACAGGATCATATGTAGCATACAGGGTCTAAGTAACATACAGGGTCACATGTAACATACAGGGTCATATGTAACATACAGGGTCATATGTAACATACAGGGTCACATGTAACATACAGGGTCATATGTAACATACAGGATCATATGTAACATACAGGATCATATGTAGCATACAGGGGCATATGTAGCATACAGGGTCATATGTAACATACAGGATCATATGTAGCATACAGGATCATATGTAGCATACAGGGTCATATGTAACATACAGGATCATATGTAGCATACAGGGTCTAAGTAACATACAGGGTCACATGTAACATACAGGGTCATATGTAGCATACAGGGTCATATGTAACATACAGGGTCACATGTAACATACAGGGTCATATGTAACATACAGGGTCATATGTAACATCCAGGGTCATATGTAACATACATGGTCACATGCAACATACATGGTCACATGTAACATACAGGGTCATATGTAACATACAGGGTCATATGCAACATACATGGTCACATGCAACATACAGGGTCATGTGTAACATACAGGATCATATGTAGTATACAGGGTCTAAGTAACATACAGGGTCACATGCAACATACAGGGTCATATGTAACATACATGGTCACATGCAACATACAGGGTCATATGTAACATACATGGTCACATGTAACATACAGGGTCATATGTAACATACAGGGTCATATGCAACATACATGGTCACATGCAACATACAGGGTCATATGTAACATACAGGGTCATATGCAACATACATGGTCACATGCAACATACAGGGTCATATGTAACATACAGGATCATATGTAGCATACAGGGTCTAAGTAACATACAGGGTCACATGCAACATACAGGGTCATATGTAACATACAGGATCATATGTAACATACAGGGTCACATGCAACATACAGGGTCATATGTAACATACAGGATCATATGTAGCATACAGGGTCTAAGTAACATACAGGGTCACATGCAACATACAGGGTCATATGTAACATACAGGATCATATGTAGCATACAGGGTCACATGTAACATACAGGGTCATATGTAACATACAGGGTCATATGCAACATACATGGTCACATGCAACATACAGGGTCATATGTAACATACAGGATCATATGTAGCATACAGGGTCTAAGTAACATACAGGGTCACATGCAACATACAGGGTCATATGTAACATACAGGATCATATGTAACATACAGGGTCACATGCAACATACAGGGTCATATGTAACATACAGGATCATATGTAGCATACAGGGTCTAAGTAACATACAGGGTCACATGCAACATACAGGGTCATATGTAACATACAGGATCATATGTAGCATACAGGGTCATATGTAACATACATGATCATATGTAGCATACAGGGTCTAAGTAACATACAGGGTCACATGTAACATACAGGGTCATATGTAACATACAGGGTCATATGTAACATACAGGGTCATATGTAAAATACAGGGTCATATGTAGCATACAGGGTCATATGTAGCATACAGGGTCATATGTAACATACAGGATCATATGTAACATACAGGGTCATATGTAACATACAGGATCATATGTAACATACAGGGTCATATGTAACATACAGGGTCATATGTAACATACAGGATCATATGTAACATACAGGGTCATATGTAACATACAGGATCATATGTAACATACAGGGTCATATGTAACATACAGGGTCATATGTAGCATACAGGGTCACATGCAACATACAGGGTCATATGTAACATACAGGATCATATGTAACATACAGGGTCATATGTAACATACAGGGTCATATGTAGCATACAGGGTCATATGTAAAATACAGGGTCATATGTAACATACATGATCATATGTAACATACATGATCACATGTAACATACAGGTTCATTTATACCACACAAACTAAAACGTAACATACAAGTTAAAACGTGACAGATGGCTGCTAAAAACATACAAGTTAAAGTGTACCAGGCAGACTGATACGTAACATTCGCACTAATAGGTACGATACAAGCTTATATGAACTATACACAAGTTCAAACATTTGATACAAGCTAATACGTAATTATCGAGCTAAAACGTAACATACAACACGTAACTTACAAGCTAAATCGTAAAAGAAAGCTTAAACGTAACAGACAAGCTTATACGTAATATTCGCTTTAATACGTAACATGCAAGCATATAAGTAGTGCAAGGTCACATGCAACGTAAAATCAAATTTATGAGTGAGTGAAAAACTTAACGCCGCATCGACATAATTTCAACGAAGTAGCGACACAAGCTAATTGATAAAATACATGTTCATATGTCGTTCCTTATTTCATTCAGTGTAAAGGACAGTCTATCCTGATAAATTATGTACATATGACAATTGCTATCTATATTTCATTTAGTATTCACTCTATATTACGTACAGAATACATTTATTGCAAGAAATGCAGTATGCTGATGAGAACAATATTAACACTCTAAATGCTAATTGGTATCTTACTTATACAGCAGATCACGCACTTAACACACATAGAACGTGGTAGAGTTTCCAGGGATGAAAGTTCTTAAAGCCTGTTCGTTCTGAAAGTATATTCTTTGGTATTTTAGAGGGGGAAATGTTTCTTTCAAAATATGTTGGTAGTTGCTTAAAATGGCCAGTGACATGAAGTATAATAATGTTTAATCGACTGTGATGTGGTCGGTTTATAAATAATTCGTCTTGAGTGAGTGAGGAGTGAGTGAGTGAGTGAGTCGGTGGGTGGATGGGTGGGTTGGTTTGAGTGAGTGAGTGAGTGAGTGAGTGAGTGAGTGAGTGAGTGAGTGAGTGAGTTGGGCTTAATGCTACTGGGAACAGTATTCCAGTTACATCACGACGTGTCAGCGTTATGTGGGAGGAGTGAGTGAGTGAGTGAGTTGGGTTTAACGCTACTTTTAACAATATTCCAGTTATATCACGGCGTGTCAGCTTAATGTGGGAGGAAAGCCCGAAGTGATGCAGATCTCAGACGTTTACCACTTCTGTGAAACCCACGAGCACGGGTATGGTGCTGACAAACCTTGAAACATAATCGGGGCGAACCAGGATTCGAACCCACAATCAAAGGTTTCTGGTGTTCCCTTATGTGGGAGGAAAACCCGAAGTTATACATTTTCTAGACGTTTACCACTTTGGTGAAACCCACGAGCACGGGTATGGTGCTGACAAACCTAGAAACATAATCAGCGATAATCAGGATTCGAACCCACACGTTTTTTTGGCATACACATCTCTGTACAGCGAATTTCGGCGCTCTAGACGAATGGCCGACCCATACCACCTGGTCGCCTTGAGAGTTCCACACAAAGAGTATGTCCGAAAATATATTGTCCCAAAGGACTAATGCAAACAGGCTGTCATCGAGGTAGGCGGGACGGAGTGTGCACATTTACAACAAGAATATTGTGCAGGGCAAAAGAAAGTATACACCCATGTTTGATGATGGATCAATATTTATCCAACAAGAAATGGTTATTCGATGACATGTTTTGATACGGTACCATGTTTGAGTTTTGGACTGTAAGTCCAAGTGTTTCTGATTTTCGGCGACTGTTTTCAACCTAGCAACGTTTTGATAACGTTTGTATGTTTTTGGTCAAATCGAAGTTTCAAAGGTATACTTTCTTTTGCCCGGCAGTTTACGTAATATCGTGTTATCAAATCTATGTTAATGATGCGAAGGGGAGATAGCACGTAGCACACATGTTACCTACATTAAACACTTGATCATATATACATGTACAACCAAATGATATTATTGAAAACCGTCGACTACCTTGGAATCGTGTCAGGCAGGTTGCTCTACCTGTACTCAACATGGGGCAATAGGTTAGGCTACTGGTTGACGCGGTTGTTGGGTTCGATTCCCACATGGGTACAATGGGCCAATTCGTTGTGTCCCCTGTCGTAATTAGGCTGGAATATTGCTACACACGTTGTAAAACCCAACTTATGAATGTTCAGTGATGAATAGCCGGCAGATAGACCATATAAGGACAGATTTGTTTGTTTCTTTGATGTTTAACGCCGCACTCAGCAATATTCCAGCTATATGACGGCGGTCTGTACATAATTGAGTCTGCGCCAGAACATCCAGTGATTGACATCATGAGCATCGATCTACGCAATTGGGATACGATGACATGCATCAACCAGGTCAGCGAGCCTGACCACCCGATCCCGTTAGTCGTCTATTACAACAAGCATAGTCGCCTTTTACGGCACGCATGTGTTGCTCAAGACCTATTCTACGCCGGATCTTCACGGGTCCTATAATGGCAGAAGAAAGGAAAGCTATGGTAATACAGCATTCTGTTTATACCGAGGAGACATATAAAAAAGACAGCTTGTCTCCAGCGTTGTAACATGTGGAACAAGGCTTTCTAGTCATGAAAATTAATAAATTCAATTTACACTTAAATTGAATTTACGTGCCATACGAACATGCGAATTTTGATTTATATGTCCTGAGGTTCACACAGAAAGACTTAACCAAAAGGCATTAAAATGGTTTATTATTCAACAAGACTTTAACAAGTTCTAGTCTTGGCTGTCCACAATGGAACTCCACAGCTGCTATGACGTCATTGCGAATGACGGAATGGGTTACGGCTAGAGCTTTCTTCATGCTTGGAAACAGATGGAAGTCTGACAGAGCCAGATCAGGAGAAAAAGCGGGGTGCTGAAGGAGTTCAAAGCCACACTCGGTGATTCTAGCCTTGGAAATGAATGATTTGTGCACTGGCGCATTGTCCTGGTCGAAGAGCACACATTTTCTCAGCTTCCTACGTCTCTTAGTCTTCTTTTTATCCCGTATTCAAAGGGGACAAGTGACAATATTCAGATGTTAGAGGACGCGTGACAATATCCAGGTGTAAGAGGACACGTGACAATATTCAGGTGTAAGAGTACACGTGACAATATTCAGGTGTAAGGGGACACGTGACAATATCCAGGTGTAAGAGGACACGTGACAATATCCAGGTGTAAGAGGACACGTGACAATATTCAGGTGTAAGGAGGCATTTGACAATATCCATGTGTGAGAAAACGTGATGATATCCAGGTGTAAGGGGACACGTGACAATATTCAGGTGTAAGAGGACACGTGACAATATTCAGGTGGAAGGGGACACGTGACAATATTCAGGTGTAAGGGGACACGTGACAATATCCAGGTGTAAGGGGACACGTGACAATATCCAGGTGTAAGAGGACACGTAACAATATTCAGGTGTTAGGGGGCATTTGACAATATCCATGTGTGAGAAAACGTGATAATATCCAGGTGTAAGGGGACACGTGACAATATTCAGGTGTAAGAGGACACGTGACAATATTCAGGTGTAAGGGGTTGTGTGACGATATGCCAGTTTTGATTGTATTGGTAACAGCTGCTTTACAAATTCGGCTGCCATGTGTAAAACTGTCCATATATGTATATATATACATATCGATTGCGTGGCCATGGTTTTGTCAGTTAAAGACGCACTGACCGAAGGTAACGAGGGTCATATGACACAAGAAATACAAGGTAACCAAGAATTAGACTATGGTACCATACAAGAGGAAACGAAGACGTGATTCACACCGTCGTAATGCATACATCATTATTAACATAATGTAGACATCAGTGTTAACGTAAAATAGGCATCATTGTTGACGTAAAATAGGCATCACTGTTGACGTAAAATAGGCATCATTGTTAACGTAAAATGGGCATCATTGTTAACGTAAAATAGGCATCATTGTTAACGTAAAATAGGCATCATTGTTAACTTGAAATAGGCATCATTGTTGACGTAAAATAGGCATCACTGTTGACGTAAAATAGGCATCATTGTTAACGTAAAATGGGCATCATTGTTAACTTAAAATAGGCATCATTGTTAACTTAAAATAGGCATCATTGTTGACGTAAAATAGGCATCATTGTTGACGTAATACAGACATCGTTGTTAACGTAATATAGGCATCGGTGTTGATTTAGTATAGACATCGTTACTGACGTAACGAAGGCAACGTTGTTGGCGTAATGAAGACAATCGTTGTTGACGTAATACATAAATCGTTGTTGATGTAATACATAAATCGTTGTTGACGTCATAAAGACACAGTTGACGTGAAATGTTTGTGACGTCAAGGTAGATGAGGACGTCACACGAGGGCGCCGTTAGCCTTTTGACACGGCTCTCTTGATAAAGAACATTTCTCTTCTCTACTATTTATGATAGCGGATGGTAAAGAAAGTAATGCAATATTTTACTTCCCTCGTTCTCCCATACACACGTATTTACTATCTCGATTTATTACTTGCCCGTGAAGAGATCACCCGTTTAATAAACATACAGCTGTATTACACATTGTGTAATACCAAAACGCGTGCTTCTGTACTCTCGGAACACGTTTCACGAACAAATATTGAAAGCTCTCAACATCCCTTGGCTTATTCAACGATATTGCGTGTGGAGTTGATAGATCACTGAGAGGAGCTTATGCACACTCGATGACCCCAGCAACCTTGTTGCTAGGCTGACGTCACATGGCATTGTTTCGCCGATGGATCTTGCAACAAAATTCCACAAATTACGTCATCGGGTATTGTGACGTTATTGTAAACTTTGAGGTGCAAGGCCCGTTCCACAAGGCGATCTATTGTAGCGCAACGACAGTCGTAAGTCTTAGTTAAAGTATGTGAGTTGCGATAGTCTTAGCCCTACGATAATTTTGTGAATTCTAAAGGTGGACCGTTGTATGGTATTAAATTCCTACGTTTCAACTTTTGACGTGTTTGAAGAATTATTCTGTTAAACTCAATTGGAATATGCCGTGGATCGTGTAGGTGTCAGCCTATTCATACTCAATATATAATTCAAAAAACGTTATAAATGGCAAGTAATAAATAAAATACTAAAGTCGCTCCCGTGTAAAACCAATTTTATGAAACTCGTGAATAGTTGTGGTATCTGACTCGTTTTCGCTCGTCAGATACCACAACTATTCACTCGTTTCATAAAATTGGTATTACACGGGAGCTCGTTTAGTATTCTATATGTATTAGCCATATGGTTTAGAATAAGCGAGGTTGTGAAGCTTTATGAAGCACAACGGATGCACGCGATTTTGTGTGCCCTTCATTCTTGTTGACGTAACACAGATTCCACTGTTGTCACACAGCTAACTACAAAGTGTAATTTAAGAATTGACAACAATATTTGTTGTGTCTATGAAAGTATAAAACGTCATCCCCAGTGCGCATACTGTGTAATGTAAAAACATATTGACGTCAATTCTTATGAATAAATACGTCAACAATAATAACTTCACAGATTGGTTAGTTATTCATTATCACACAAAAACTGTGAAGAACAATGCAAAATCAGTTACATTATTCAGAGCATTGCTGCAACAGTGGGCGCCATTCTGGGCTGCTTGGGAACACAATTTGGACACTCGTTTCCTTAAATGAACATGATCCACACAACCATACAATAATCTTAAGTACAATGTTGTTGCTTATCTCCAGGTCATCCTACTCTACCTCCCCACTCAAACAATGTAACCAAAAAAGGAGGCCACCCATTCTCCCGCCTCATAATATATTATTACGCTCCGGGAAGAATGAACGAATGTTCTTTTTCATAAAAAAATTCTTCGCTGTATTTTATCGGGAATATATTCGATCAAGGGCAGAAACGTTTCTATCGGGTTTTACGTCTTACAGGCTATCACTTCTGGTGCAGCAACGAACAAAGTTAACATAAAATTAAAATTCTTAACCACTTCAGGTCAAGTCGTGTATATTTGGTTCGAGAATCTGTCATTGTTCCCAGATTCTCTCTATGTATGGACCCCTACCATGACCTCACAGAAAGTCCTTGAATTTGGAAAGTCCTTAAAGTGAATTAAGGACTTTTTGACACAGCTTGTCCATCGGCTTTAGTTCTTTGACCGTGGGACGCCAATGTCTTCTTATGATACATTTTACAATTTGAAAACAACAGTGTTGTGTTGTAAGTAGTGTATATGCCGAGTAGCTGTAGCGTTGCCCAAATACCCAGGTTGTCGTCGTGCATGCGGTAGTTTGTCCCGCATCCCAGGCCGTCGTCGTCCATTATGTAGTTTGTCCCGCATCCCAGATCGTCGCCGTGCATGCTGAAGTTTGTCCCGCATCCCAGGTCGTCATCGTACATACTGTAGTTTGTCCCGCATCCCAGGTCGTCATCGTATATGCTGTAATGTCCCGTATCCCAGGTCGTCGTCGTGCATGCTGTAGTTTGTCCCGCATCCCAGGTCGTCGTCGTGCATGCTGTAGTTGTCCCGCATCCCAGGTCGTCGTCGTGCATGCTGTAGTTTGTCTCGCGTCCCAGGCCGTCGTCGTGCATGTTGTAGTTTGTCCCGCATCCCAAGTCGTCTCAGTGCATGCTGTAGTGTGTCTCGCATCCCAGGTCGTCTCAGTGCATGCTGTAGTTTGTCCCGCATCCCAGGTCGTCTCAGTGCATGCTGTAGTTTGTCCCGTATCCCAGGTCGTCGTCGTGCATGCTGTAGTTTGTCCCGCATCCCAGGTCGTCGTCGTGCATGCTGTAGTTTGCCCGGCATCCCAGGTCGTCGTCGTGCATGCTGTAGTTTGTCCCGCATCCCAGGTCGTCGTCGTGCATGCTGTAGTTGTCCCGCATCCCAGGTCGTCTCAGTGCATGCTGTAGTTTGTCCCGCATCCCAGGTCGTCTCAGTGCATGCTGTAGTTGTCCCGCATCCCAGGTCGTCTCAGTGCATGCTGTAGTTTGTCCCGCATCCCAGGTCGCCTCAGTGCATGCTGTAGTTTGTCCCGTATCCCAGGCCGTCGTCGTGCATGCTGTAGTTTGTCCCGCATCCCAGGTCGTCTCAGTGCATGCTGTAGTTTGTCCCGCATCCCAGGTCGTCTCAGTGCATGCTGTAGTTTGTCCCGTATCCCAGGTCGTCGTCGTGCATGCTGTAGTTTGTCCCGCATCCCAGGTCGTCTCAGTGCATGCTGTAGTTTGCCCGGCATCCCAGGTCGTCGTCGTGCATGCTGTAGTTTGTCCCGCATCCCAGGTCGTCGTCGTGCATGCTGTAGTTGTCCCGCATCCCAGGTCGTCGTCGTGCATGCTGTAGTTTGTCTCGCGTCCCAGGTTGTCGTCGTGCATGTTGTAGTTTGTCCCGCATCCCAAGTCGTCTCAGTGCATGCTGTAGTGTGTCTCGCATCCCAGGTCGTCTCAGTGCATGCTGTAGTTTGTCCCGCATCCCAGGTCGTCTCAGTGCATGCTGTAGTTTGTCCCGTATCCCAGGTCGTCGTCGTGCATGCTGTAGTTTGTCCCGCATCCCAGGTCGTCGTCGTGCATGCTGTAGTTTGCCCGGCATCCCAGGTCGTCGTCGTGCATGCTGTAGTTTGTCCCGCATCCCAGGTCGTCGTCGTGCATGCATCTGTGGGAGTGGGGCTGTTTACTTATGTATACATGCAGAGACAGCTGGGATACCAGCCGACGCTGGAAGACACTATATATCAGTCCTTCCAGGAGGTGAAACAAATGGGCTTCAACGGCGCGTCATTATTATTACATGTTAATAGCGATGTGTATGCATGTGTATGCCTGATTGAACTAGTCCGGATTAATGCCGATTTTAGTGCCGGTCCGCTGAAATACCAAGCCGCAGTTTAACATGAATATCCCACTCAGACACAGTATACTGACTCCGAGCCGACCAGTCCTTGTTTTAGCCCCTTAATGCCGAGCGCGAGGCAGGGTAACAACAAGTACCATCGTTTATGATGCGGCCAGGGGTCGATAGGGGATCGAACCGCCGACCTTCCGCTTTTCGGACAGACGCTCAATCTACTGCACCATGGAGGCGGTCAGTTCATCCCGGACGTGTTGTGTAGCCACGGTAACTGATATGGACACAGGTACTATGGTGACTAGTTAGGTGTGTGTGTGGAGGGTGTGTGTGGGATGGGGAGGAGTGTGTGGGAGAGGGGGGTGGCTACACGAAGCGTGACCCTTACACTACACTACACTGCACTACACGACACGACACGACACGACACGACACGACACGACACGACACGACACGACACTACAAGGCGACAATCCTTGTCGTAAGAGGCGACTAATGGGATCGGGTGGTCAGGCTCGCTGACTTGGTTGATGCATGTCGTCGTATCCCAATTGCGTGGATCGATGGTCATAATGTGAATCACTGGATTGTCTGGTTCAGACTCGATTATTTACAGACCGCCGTCACATAGCTGGAATACTGCCGAGTGCGACGTTAAACCACACCACACCACACCACACCACACCACACCACACCACACATGGAGGACGGGCAAGGTACAACCAAGACTTATCTGCTTTTCCCAGTTCACCAGGAATTAGTCATTATTGTAGAGACGCCGGCAGATCACCACGACATAACTATGTGGACATCGGATGTTGGTGATATTATCACAAGCTGTGCGCGCGTAATGACAGGATCTCATCTCACAAATCAACCTCTGTCATATCATTTTCATGCTGGGAACAGCCTCAATTTGTTTTCAAACAACAACAAAATCACACTGAGAATTCACATTTTATCAACGTGTATAATAAATAACAAGTAACAATATATTAAATTAAAAGCGTTGATCACTAAGGCTACATTGTACGTTCAACCGAGTTCAGAGGACACCTGTTTGTAATACATGAGACGGGGGCCTGGGGAGATCCAGTGTAGAATAGGTCTTCAGCAACCCATTCTTGCCATAAAAGGCGACTATGCTTGTCGTAAGAGGCGACTAACGGGATCAGGTTGTCAGGCTCGCTGACTTAGTTAATGCATGTCATCGTATCCCAATTGCGTACAGAGAGGTCATAATGTCAGTCACTGGATTATCTGCTTCAGACTCGATTTGTTTACAGACCGAGGTCATATAGCTTGAATATTGTTGAGTGCGGCGTTAAACAACAAACAAAGCATGAGATGGGGGTGATGCCATCTCCAGGTGGATGCAAGTAGTGTGTATGTTGCGCCATTGTCATATAAAGATATCACATCAGCAGCAAAAACAGTTGCGTTTTCCACCATGTCTTCATAAACAAACACACTGGAGGAACCACACGGTGTCGTTCAGTGTTTGTTCCGCCAGTTTATATTTTAACAAAGATATGCCTACATTATTTTTCGTGACTGAGAATGAGACACCGGTAATGTGTATCGTATCGTATTGGATGAACGTGAGTGAATGATTGCATATTGTCTAGCGCCGCAGTCATCAAACTACTCCAGCTATATGACGGCGACTTGTCAAAAATCAAGCATGGACCAGACAAATTAGTGAGTGGGGTATGAGGAAAACCACCCAAGCCTCGATTACGTATGATCAGCCGTGTCGAGGCAGTGTATATTTTAACTGACAGAGACACCGACAGTGAATGTCTTAACTGGGAGAAGCGTCTCGAGGCCGACAGCATATATTGCAACTGAAAAAGACGCTGAGAGACACTTGGGAGTGTATTCTGAAGCGACTGATTCACAGCCCACATGTCACCTGTTGACGAGTCTCGCCACACCTGTACTAAGTTAGCGCGATCAGGTTGCTACATGCGACTAGGGCAATATTATTAACACGTCTGCATAATGAGCATTCGATCTAACCCGACTTCTGTCCTCATATATTACTGTAACATTGGATGACCAGACACTACCGAACTAGCAGCTTTTCGTTAATGAAAACGGTTTTGATCTCTGAAAAGCGACTGTCCATTAGAGTTTCTAATAACAATTAACCCAATGAGTGATATCTAATCCATTCTCTGTTGTGGAATGTGCTTATCATGTCTGCATCACAGAGGAGACGTAAATCGCCCAACGTGTGACCCCTAGTGCCCCCTGGAGTAAGGTCGAGATCATCCTTCAGGAGGAGATAATCGCTGTTCACAGGGTATGGCCTTTCTACGCTGGACACCTCCCCGCGGGATCTAGCAGGTGTCTCTCAGGTTGTAACTGTCCCACCCGGTGTTAGCTTCAAAGATCGAAGACGCCATCGTGTCGACGTACAATTGACAGTTATCGGTGAGGGTAGGGTCGTTGTGGTAGTTGTAGTAGCGACATGCTGGGTTCTGGAGGCAGATGACGCCGCATCCCAGACGGCTCCGTGATGAGGTTTGCACCACGTCTCCAACAATCCTGTGATCTCTCCTGCTGAGACACACGCTTGTCTCACGCTTGCGGGACGACGCTGCAACAATGGTAATATGAGATAACATGCATTTTACAATGGTAATATGAGATAACATGCATTTTACAATGGTAATATGAGAAAGTATGTATGTTACTATGGTAATATGAGATAACATACCTTCTACAATGGTAATATGAGAAAGTATGCATTCTACAATGGTAATATGAGATAACATGCATTATACAATGGTAATATGAGAAAGTATGTATGTTACAATAGTAATATGAAATAACATGCATTTTACAATGGTAATATGAGATAACATGCATTCTACAATGGTAACATGAGATAACATGCATTCTACAATGGTATTATGAGATAACATGCATTCTACAATGGTAATATGAGATAGCATGTATTCTACAATGCTAATATGAAATAACATGCATTCTACAATGGTAATATGAGATAACATGCATTCTACAATGGTAATATGAGAAAACATACATTCTACAATGGTAATATGAAATAACATGTATTCTACAATGGTAATATGAAACAACATGCATTCTACTATGGTAATATGATATAGCGTACATTATACAATGGTAACATGAGAAAATATCCATTCTACAATGGTGATATGAGACAGCATGCGTCTAAAGCGTCCATCTCAGACAACGAAGTGTCGGACACAATCTTGGTGAAACGTCGCTTCGAACCGTTATGACACGTGAACGTAATAAAGATGGAGGACCCGGAGAGCACGTTTATGGTTGTGACAGACCAAGGATCATAATCAGGCCGAATACTGGATTCGAACCAACGACTTGCAGAGCCTGGCATCTGGCACGCAGATAAACCGAGCCTTATGTCAGTGCTTCCGTGTCACCACAATTCAAAAATAAGAAGAAAACCACCCTTTTATATTTCTGGAAGAAATTGCTTTGACGCAGCCACCAATTCGTATTCCGTCGGGTCTTAGAAATGCCTCCTATTTTACAATAATGCCTGCAAGGCTTACCTGAGAACACACACTTCACGGTGACGTCAGACCATGTGTTATCGGGGCCACACGTGGAGTTGACCTCTGATGATCCATCGTCAAAGGAGAAGTCGGACTTACAGGTGTAGCGCACCGAGAAGGCGTCTAGGTACTCGTACGTTGCCCCCGGGAGATATGGAGCCCCGGGACACCGGTAAACTGGGGATACATGAGACCCTTGGTCATCATCAACAAGCACTGTGTCATCATCAGCAAGTACTCAGTCATCATCAACAAGCACTCTGTCGTCATCAACAAGCACTGTGTCATCATCAGCAAGTACTCAGTCATCATCAACAAGCACTCTGTCGTCATCAACAAGTACTTGGTCACCATCATAAAGTACTTGTTCACAATCAATAAGTACTCAATCACCATCAATAAGTTACTTGGTCATACTCAACAAGCACTCAGTCACCATCACCAAGTACTCAGCCACCATCGCCAAGTACTCGGTCACCATCACCAAGCATCCAGTCACCATCACCAAGCATCCAGTCACCATCAACAAGCATCCAGTCACCATCAACAAGCATCCAGTCAACATCACCAAGCATCCAGTCACCATCACCAAGTACTCAGCCACCATCGCCAAGTACTCGGTCACCATCACCAAGCATCCAGTCACCATCACAAAGTACTCAGCCACCATCGCAAAGTACTCGGTCACCATCACCAAGCATCCAGTCAACATCACCAAGCATCCAGTCACCATCACCAAGTACTCGGTCACCATCACCAAGCATCCAGTCACCATCACCAAGCACTCGGTCAGCATCACCCAGCATCCAGTCACCATCACCAAGTACTCGGTCACCATCACCAAGTATCCAGTCACCATCACCAAGCATCCAGTCACCATCACCAAGCATCCAGTCAACATCACCAAGCTCTCGGTCACCATCACCAAGTACTCGGCCACCATCACCATGCACATTCAGTATACGAAAGTACCTCAATAGACAATGCCCACTAAGCGTCATCACCATGTCAGTAGAAAAAATATCCCAAACCAACAACGCAAACATATCACTCAGTCAGATGTATTATGACTTAAATGGTCCAGAAAAGATCACTTTTCCTTACACCGGCATATAAAACCTTGTACATCCAAGACAGATATCCCGCGGGTACCTTTTCTTACAGACCCTACTCACATTGACAGCCTGAAGAGGGTTCTGACCACCGTCCATCCTGGTCACACCCAGACGTCTTTACGGTGCTGTTGTCGGAGAACATGGAGCTGGGCCGGCACTTGTAGGTGATCACGACGCCGTAAACAACGCCGGCGACGCTCTCAAGTACGTCGGCGTTCTCCAAGACAGGCACAGCGTCGCATGGACGGGCTGCAGGGAGCGGTCAGCTACGTTAGTGGTGTAATCAAATACTCACGACAGTGAGTTTGTGTTTAGGTGCTGTCAAAATCTTTTATTTTACAAACACCATTATGGAAGATATCAACATAAGACATTGGGGGGAAAACATGAAAATGTGTTGTTCGGTATGTATCCATTTTGTAGGGCAATGTTTCAAATGAGAAAGAGATTCAGTTATTTTGTAGCTATCTGCGGAGATCAGTTCCACATGCCCTACATATAGGTGAAGGTATATTTGTAATATAAAGTGGGCGTAGGAAGAGAATAACCAGCCTAGATTTTCTGCCGAAACAGATTCCACTTGGCGTAAAGGGCAAATAGCTGTAGAAATTATATGAACGGACCATTGAAAATCATTGATGACACCAGGTGTTCGCGAAAAGGGTAAGCAAGTCCTGTCCTGCCGCTAGCACCCGTCATTAATTTTAAAAGGTATTAATTTTATTTCCTGATGCAGCACAACAAGTGATAGATGAACCAGACAATCAAAGGACACGAGAGTACCATTACTGATTGTGTTGAAACTAAGAAGAAACGGCATCTCACGTGTACAGTCATCCGGCGTCACGCTCCACGTCTTGGAGTCGCTGCACGTCGTAGTCTGCGTCGTCAGCCCCATGTTGTTGACGTAACCAGGGTCGCAGGTGTAGGTGATGACGGTGCCATACACGGTGTCGTTGCCGTCTCGCGTGGCATTCAGGGGGTCCGTAGGTGCCGGGCAGTGTTTCACTGATACATTCAGAGCACGGTTAATATTGTTGGGTCAATACATGACAGGAAGTGGTCACATCATGACAGGAAGTGGTCACATCATGACAGGAATTGGTCACATCGTGACAGGAAGTGGTCACATCATGACAGGAAGTGGTGGTCACATCAGTGCCATTTGTGCATTCCTGCTATTATTATTCAAGATGTGAGTGAGTGAGTTATGCTACCCGCCCACTTTCGCGATGTTGACCGCGATATATGACGATGTGTGAAATTTCGTACTGGGTATAAATTAATGTGTGTGAGTACACACGACACTAGCACGATTTCGTACGGGCACACCACGAGCTTACAACGAATATAACACGAGTTTTGTACGATGTCATTACGAAATGTTACGATGTTGGCTCGATATAGACTAGTTTCGTTACGAGCTTACTGCGACATTAACACGGGTTTATCACGATGTCAACACGACGAAACAAACCGCAACCAGAATAGGACCGACTTTTGTCTTATTGTAAATTATCAGTATGATTATCGTCCATTCAATCATATCTTATTTTCAGAGCTTCGGATGGTGGCGTCTTTGCGTGGACGATGTTGTGGGCAGCGCTGGAGAACAACAACCTTGGTGTGCCCCCTCCCACACCATTTCCCAGACACGACCAACTTCTGCCATACCCCACAGTGGTAGGCGACGCCTTCGCCATGCAATCATGACTTATGAAGCTATACCCCAGAGGTCGTTGTCAAGGAAACAACGCCTCTACAACTACAGGCTGCCACTTGCACGACGCATTATGGAGGATTCTGGCATCCTTGTACATCTGTATGATAAATATTCTTAATCTACTTGGATCTAATCACTGTGTGGCATTTCTTGCAATAGTTCACATTTATTATATTTTGCATGAGAATATTTTAGTCACTACTTTTTCACTACAAGTTTCACTTGACATGAGTTCAGATTCAGATTCAGATTCGTCCTGAGGGACTGTGGCTTGTCCTCGCCCTTGTCTTGGGCCTGGCTCTGTGTGGGTGTGGTTGTGGGTGACCTCTCCAAACTGGGATTGAGGGCTGGGGACATGTCCTCGGCCTGGTTTTGTCCTTGGTCTGTGTGAGTGTGGTTGTGGGTGACTTCTCCAAACTGAGATTGAGGGCTAAGGAGACTTGTCCTCGGCCTGGTCTTGGGCCTGGCTCTGTGTAGGTGTGGTTGTGGGTGACCTCTCCAAACTGGGATTTATGGGTGAGGCTTGTCCTCGGCCTTGTCTTGGGCCTGGCTCTGTGTAGGTGTGGTTGTGGGTGACCTCTCCAAACTGGGATTTATGGGTGAGGCTTGTCCTCGGCCTTGTCTTGGGCCTGGCTCTGTGTGAGTGTGGTTGTGGATGACCTCTCCAAACTGGGATTGAGGGCTGGGGGATTATCCTCGCCCTGGCCTTGGGTCTGGCTCTGTGTAGGTGTGGTTGTGGGTGACCTCTCCAAACTGGGATTGAGGGCTGGGGACTTGTCCTCGGCCTTGTTTTGTCCTTGGTCTGTGTGGGTGTGGTTGTGGTTGGGGGTGATCTCTCCAAACTGGATTTGAGGGATTGAGACTGGTCCTTGGCCTGGTCCTGGCTATCTGTGGGTGACGGTGACCTCTTCCTCTCCTGCTCCATCTTCCTGGCACTCTTCCTCAGCCGCTGTCGTGTCCCCAGCCAACTTTCGGCCTTAATCCGAGGTGGGATACTGATATCAAAACTCTGAAAATCTGAAAATTGCTGCAAATTAATGTTTAACGCGGTAAACTGATTCCTGGTGAGGGACGCGACCGGTATTTATACACGTGACGATCTTGCGTCACCCGCGCATGCGCACGTGATCATATCGTAGCGCACAAGCGATAAGCTCGTGGTACATCGTAGCTTGCTCGTACTCGTTCAGCTCGTATAAACATCGTATTATACTCGTGACAAGGACGCAGTTTGCTCTTCCCCATGAAAATTAAAACGTGTTGTGCTAGTATAAATCGTGTCTATCACGAAGACATTGTACTCACGTCGTACTCACTTTGTGTTAAAACATCGTGTTCACGTCGTGTCACAAATAAGGGCATTACGATCGCAGAACGATACACACGAGTTAACTACAAACAATACCGAGCACAACACGAGTATAACACGAGCAGGACCCTCTATAGTCAGTTGCTGTTGATGTTGGACATGAAACACATGTACAGCTAAATTATTTCTGTCCTCTTCGCCTCATTAAAAAGAACGTCACCATCTTCAATCATCTGCAAGATAGTTTGTCCTGGAATACCATCGTTTGTTAGAATAACATGATAGAAACAAGTCTTTGAATGGCATTTAGAAATGATACACATAAGGAAGAGAATTTATGGATGTCAACTTCTGAATTATGAGGAAAAACAACGTTTCGGAGTATATGCATACTCCTTCATCAGGTGAATGAATGCTATAAGGCAGAGAGCATATATATGTGTATGTAAGGACAACAAAAGTCCTCATAATAAAGAAGTTGACATCCATAAATTATCTTCCTTATGATTGAAACAATAATGAAATTACCTCCCGTTCCCTATTGACGACAAATAGATGGAGGACTGACATTTGAGATATCAAGGTATAGGCCTATGAAAGGTATTTCAGTAATCCTACCTTGGCAGTCGGGAATCGATTCATTCCATACATTAGACTGCAGACATGAAACAGACTTGGCTGTTGAGGAGTCTGGGAACTCGAAGCCAGTGACGCACGTGTACGTCATCTGAGTCTGGAACGTCATGATGCCCGGAACGTTGTAGACCTTTGACACAGTCGACGTGGCGTTTGCGGGAGTTGATAGTTCTGGGCATTTTTTCTCTGTATTGATAGAAGGATAAAGTGTTGGGTGAATGTCCTCCGTTAATGACAACAACTGACTGTCTCGTCGTATAACATCTCCAGTCAACGTATGCCCTGTGATCAGACATGAGACGTTAGCCGACTAACTCGTCGTGTGTACTAACACGACAATATCATGTCACATCCATTACCAGACCTGCTCAACGAATGACCTTGAGACAGCCAGAGGAAGTCTAACTCGTCGTTTGTACTAACACGACAGTATCATGTCACATCGATGTCATTAACAATTAACTCACCGAACGACCTGTAGACGGCCACAGGAGATCGTGTAAGTTACATAACACACCAACTAACCGAACATCCTGAAGGAAGTCAGGGAAGATCGCGCCAGTTACGTTACACACCAACTCACCGAACGTCCTCTAGACAGCCACAGGAGATCGCGCCAGTTAAATTACACACCAACTCACCGAACGTCCTGTAGACAGCCACAGGAGATCGCGCCAGTTACGTTACATACCAACTCACCGAACGTCCTGTAGACAGCCACAGGAGATCGCGCCAGTTACGTTACATACCAACTCATCGAACGTCCTGTAGACAGCCACAGGAGATCGCGCCAGTAACGTTACATACCAACTCACCGAACGTCCTGTAGACAGCCACAGGAGATCGCGTCAGTTACATTACACACCAACTCACCGAACGTCCTGTAGACAGCCACAGGAGATCGCGCCAGTTACATTACACACCAACTCACCGAACGTCCTGTAGACAGCCACAGGAGATCGCGCCAGTTACATTACACACCAACTCACCGAACGTCCTGTAGACAGCCACAGGAGATCGCGCCAGTTACGTTACATACCAACTCACCGAACGTCCTCTAGACAGCCACAGGAGATCGCGCCAGTTACATTACACACCAACTCACCGAACGTCCTGTAGACAGCCACAGGAGATCGCGCCAGTTACATTACACACCAACTCACCGAACGTGCTGTAGACAGCCACAGGAGATCGCGCCAGTTACGTTACATACCAACTCACCAAACGTCCTGTAGACAGCCACAGGAGGTCGCGCAAGTTACATTACACACCAACTCACCGAACATCCTGAAGACAGCCACAGGAGATCGCGCCAGTTACATTACATACCAACTCACCGAACGGCCTGTAGGCAGCCACAGGAGATCGCGCCAGTTACATTACACACCAACTCACCGAACATCCTGTAGACAGCCACAGGAGATCGCGCCAGTTACATTACACACCAACTCACCGAACGTCCTGTAGACAGCCACAGGAGATCGCGCCAGTTACGTTACATACCAACTCACCAAACGTCCTGTAGACAGCCACAGGAGATCGCGCCAGTTACGTTACATACCAACTCACCAAACGTCCTGTAGACAGCCACAGGAGGTCGCGCCAGTTACATTACACACCAACTCACCGAACATCCTGAAGACAGCCACAGGAGATCGCGCCAGTTACATTACATACCAACTCACCGAACGGCCTGTAGGCAGCCACAGGAGATCGCGCCAGTTACATTACACACCAACTCACCGAACATCCTGTAGACAGCCACAGGAGATCGCGCCAGTTACATTACACACCAACTCACCGAACGTCCTGTAGACAGCCACAGGAGATCGCGCCAGTTACGTTACATACCAACTCACCAAACGTCCTGTAGACAGCCACAGGAGATCGCGCCAGTTACATTACACACCAACTCACCGAACGTCCTGAAGACAGCCACAGGAGATCGCGTCAGTTACGTTACACACCAACTCACCGAACGTCCTGTAGACAGCCACAGGAGATCGCGCCAGTTACATTACACACCAACTCACCGAACGTCCTGAAGACAGCCACAGGAGATCGCGTCAGTTACATTACACACCAACTCACCGAACATCCTGTAGACAGCCACGGGAGATCGCCCCAGTTACATTACACACCAACTCACCGAACGTCCTGTAGACAGCCACAGGAGATCGCGGCAGTTACATTACACACCAACTCACCGAACGTCCTGTAGACAGCCACAGGAGATCGCGCCAGTTACATTACACACCAACTCACCGAACGTCCTGAAGACAGCCACAGGATATAGGGCCAGTTATATTACACACCAACTCACCGAACGTCCTGTAGACAGCCACAGGAGATCGCGCCAGTTACATTACACACCAACTCACCGAACGTCCTGTAGACAGCCACAGGAGAACGCATCAGTTACATTACATACCAACTCACCGAACGTCCTGTAGACAGCCACAGGAGATCGCATTAGTTACATTACACACCAACTCACCGAACGTCCTGAAGACAGCCACAGGAGATCGCGCCAGTTACATTACACACCAACTCACCGAACATCCTGTAGACAGCCACAGGAGATCGCTCCAGTTACATTACACACCAACTCACCGAACGTCCTGTAGACAGCCACAGGAGATCGCGCCAGTTACATTACACACCAACTCACCGAACGTCCTGTAGACAGCCACAGGAGAACGCATCAGTTACATTACATACCAACTCACCGAACGGCCTGTAGACAGCCACAGGAGATCGCGTTAGTTACATTACACACCAACTCACCGAACGTCCTGTAGACAGCCACAGGAGATCGCGCCAGTTACATTACACACCAACTCACCGAACGTCCTGTAGACAGCCACAGGAGATCGCGTCAGTTACATTACACACCAACTCATCGAACGTCCTGTAGACAGCCACAGGAGATCGTGTCAGTTACATTACACACCAACTCACCGAACGTCCTGTAGACAGCCACAGGAGATCGCGTTAGTTACATTACACACCAACTCACCGAACGTCCTGTAGACAGCCACAGGAGGTCGCGGCAGTTACATTACACACCAACTCACCGAACGTCCTGTAGACAGCCACAGGAGATCGCGGCAGTTACATTACACACCAACTCACCGAACGTCCTGTAGACAGCCACAGGAGATCGCGGCAGTTACATTACACACCAACTCACCGCACGTCCTGTAGACAGCCACAGGAGATCGCGTCAGTTACATTACACACCAACTCACCGCACGTCCTGCAGACAGCCACAGGAGATTGCGCCAGTTACATTACACACCAACTCACCGAACGTCCTGTAGACAGCCACAGGAGATTGCGCCAGTTACATTACACACCAACTCACCGAACGTCCTGAAGACAGCCACAGGAGATCGCGCCAGTTACGTTACACACTAACTCACCGAACGTCCTGTAGACAGCCACAGGAGATCGCGCCAGTTACATTACACACCAACTCACCGAAAGTCCTGTAGACAGCCACAGGAGAACGCATCAGTTACATTACATACCAACTCACCGAACGGCCTGTAGACAGCCACAGGAGATCGCGTTAGTTACATTACACACCAACTCACCGAACGTCCTGTAGACAGCCACAGGAGGTCGCGGCAGTTACAATACACTAACTCACCGAATGTCCTGTAGACAGCCACAGGAGATCGCGCCAGTTACATTACACACCAACTCATCGAACGTCCTGTAGACAGCCACAGGAGATCGCGCCAGTTACATTACACACCAACTCATCGAACGTCCTATAGACAGCCACAGGAGATCGCGCCAGTTACATTACACACCAACTCATCGAACGTCCTGTAGACAGCCACAGGAGATCGCGCCAGTTACATTACACACCAACTCACCGAACGTCCTGTAGACAGCCACAGGAGGTCGCGGCAGTTACAATACACTAACTCACCGAATGTCCTGTAGACAGCAACAGGAGATCGCGCCAGTTACATTACACACCAACTCATCGAACGTCCTGTAGACAGCCACAGGAGATCGCGCCAGTTACATTACACACCAACTCATCGAACGTCCTGTAGACAGCCACAGGAGGTCGCGGCAGTTACATTACACACCAACTCACCGAACGTCCTGTAGACAGCCACAGGAGATCGCGCCAGTTACATTACATACCAACTCACCGAACGTCCTGTAGACAGCCACAGGAGATCGCGTCAGTTACATTACATACCAACTCACCGAACGTCCTGTAGACAGCCACAGGAGATCGCGTCAGTTACATTACACACCAACTCACCGAATGTCCTGTAGACAGCCACAGGAGATCGCGTCAGTTACATTACACACCAACTCAACGAACGTCCTGTAGACAGCCACAGGAGATCGCGTTAGTTACATTACACACCAACTCACCGAACGTCCTGTAGACAGCCACAGGAGATCGCGGCAGTTACATTACACACCAACTCACCGAACGTCCTGTAGACAGCCACAGGAGATCGCGGCAGTTACATTACACACCAACTCACCGAACGTCCTGTAGACAGCCACAGGAGATCGCGCCAGTTACATTACACACCAACTCACGGAACGTCCTGTAGACAGCCACAGGAGATCGCGTCAGTTACATTACACACCAACTCACCGAACGTCCTATAGACAGCCACAGGAGATCGCGTCAGTTACATTACATACCAACTCACCGAACGTCCTGTAGACAGCCACAGGAGATCGCGGCAGTTACATTACACACCAACTCACCGAACGTCCTCTAGACAGCCACAGGAGATCGCGTCAGTTACATTACACACCAACTCACCGAACGTCCTGTAGACAGCCACAGGAGACCGCGTCAGTTACATTACACACCAACTCACCGAACGTCCTGTAGACAGCCACAGGAGATCGCGCCAGTTACATTACACACCAACTCACCGAACGTCCTGTAGACAGCCACAGGAGATCGCGCAAGTTACGTTACACACCAACTCACCGAACGTCCTGTAGACAGCCACAGGAGATCGCGCCAGTTACATTACACACCAACTCACCGAACGTCCTGTAGACAGCCACAGGAGATCGCGCAAGTGACATTACACACCAACTCACCGAACGTCCTGTAGACAGCCACAGGAGATCGCGTCAGTGACATTACACACCAACTCACCGAACGTCCTGTAGACAGCCACAGGAGATCGCGCCAGTTACATTACACACCAACTCACCGAACGTCCTGTAGACAGCCACAGGAGATCGCGCAAGTGACATTACACACCAACTCACCGAACGTCCTGTAGACAGCCACAGGAGATCGCGTCAGTGACATTACACACCAACTCACCGAACATCCTGTAGACAGCCACAGGAGATCGCGTCAGTGACATTACACACCAACTCACCGAACGTCCTGTAGACAGCCAGACCATTGTTCGGTGTCTGACCACACGTGTATCCACCAGTAGAGAGGACACACGTGTGACTGCAGCGGCTGCTGTCGGCTTGACCGAGATGACCAACAGATGCCCCACACGTGCACTCTGTCGTCCCCCCGGCGTCGGCTGTGGAGGAACGTGCAACTGGTCTTATGTTATCGCATCAAACACATCTACACATGGATATTTAATAACTGTTCATATGTACGTTCTTATGGATATTCATTAACCGTTACTCTGACATTGCCATGGGACCAAGAAAAGGGTAAGCTGATTGGTCAAATTGCTCGTAACCAAGATGCAAAAGTTAATACCCTCATAACTACCCTGAGACAAAAGGATACACTCCTACCCCCATAGTTACCAAGGGTTATGAAGAGGTACATTGTTATCCTGATATTTACCCAGGGCAATGAATGGCTACATTGTTATCCTAATAGTTACCTAGGGCCATGAATGGCTACATTGTTATCCTAATAGTTACCTAAGGCCATGAATGGCTACATTGTTATCCTGATAGTTATCTCAGGCCATGAATGGGCACATTGTTATCCTGATAGTTATCTAGGCCCATGAATGGGCACATTGTTATCCTGATAGTTACCTAGGGCCATGAATGGCTACATTGTTATCCTGATAGTTACCTCAGGCCATGAATGGGCACATTGTTATCCTGATAGTTATCTCAGGCCGTGAATGGGTACATTGTTATCCTAATAGTTACCTAGGGCCGTGAATGGCTACATTGTTATCCTGATAGTTATCTCAGGCCATGAATGGCTACATTGTTATCCTAATAGTTACCTAGGGCCATGAATGGCTACATTGTTATCCTAATAGTTACCTAGGGCCATGAATGGCTACATTGTTATCCTAATAGTTACCTAGGGCCATGAATGGCTACATTGTTATCCTGATAGTTATCTCAGGCCATGAATGGCTACATTGTTATCCTAATAGTTACCTAGGGCCATGAATGGCTACATTGTTATCCTAATAGTTACCTAGGGCCATGAATGGCTACATTGTTATCCTAATAGTTACCTAGGGCCATGAATGGCTACATTGTTATCCTGATAGTTATCTCAGGCCATGAATGGCTACATTGTTATCCTAATAGTTACCTAGGGCCATGAATGGCTACATTGTTATCCTAATAGTTACCTAGGGCCATGAATGGCTACATTGTTATCCTGATAGTTATCTCAGGCCATGAATGGGCACATTGTTATCCTGATAGTTATCTAGGCCCATGAATGGGCACATTGTTATCCTGATAGTTACCTAGGGCCATGAATGGCTACATTGTTATCCTGATAGTTATCTCAGGCCATGAATGGGCACATTGTTATCCTGATAGTTATCTCAGGCCGTGAATGGGTACATTGTTATCCTAATAGTTACCTAGTGCCGTGAATGGCTACATTGTTATCCTGATAGTTACCTCAGGCCATGAATGGGCACATTGTTATCCTGATAGTTATCTCAGGCCATGAATGGGCACATTGTTATCCTGATAGTTATCTCAGGCCGTGAATGGCTACATTGTTATCCTGATAGTTATCTCAGGCCATGAATGGGCACATTGTTATCCTGGTAGTTACCTCAGGCCATGAATGGGCACATTGTTATCCTGATAGTTATCTCAGGCCGTGAATGGCTACATTGTTATCCTAATAGTTACCTAGGGCCATGAATGGCTACATTGTTATCCTGATAGTTATCTCAGGCCATGAATGGGCACATTGTTATCCTGATAGTTATCTAGGCCCATGAATGGGCACATTGTTATCCTGATAGTTATCTCAGGCCATGAATGGGCACATTGTTATCCTGATAGTTATCTCAGGCCGTGAATGGCTACATTGTTATCCTGATAGTTATCTCAGGCCATGAATGGGCACATTGTTATCCTGGTAGTTACCTCAGGCCATGAATGGGCACATTGTTATCCTGATAGTTATCTCAGGCCGTGAATGGCTACATTGTTATCCTGATAGTTACCTAGGGCCATGAATGGCTACATTGTTATCCTGATAGTTATCTCAGGCCGTGAATGGGCACATTGTTATCCTAATAGTTACCTAGGGCAATGAATGGCTACATTGTTATCCTAATAGTTACCTAGGGCCATGAATGGCTACATTGTTATCCTGATAGTTATCTCAGGCCATGAATGGGTACATTGTTATCCTGATAGTTATCTAGGGCCGTGAATGGGTACATTGTTATCCTAATAGTTACCTAGGGCAATGAATGGCTACATTGTTATCCTAATAGTTACCTAGGGCCATGAATGGCTACATTGTTATCCTGATAGTTATCTCAGGCCATGAATGGGTCAATTGTTATCCTGATAGTTATCTCAGGCCATGAATGGGTATATTGTTATGCTGATAGTTACCAAGGGCCATGAATGGGTATGTTGTTATCCTGATAATTATCTAGTGCCATGAATGGGTATATTGTTATCCTGATAGTTATCTAGTGCCATGAATGGGTATATTGTTATCCTGATAGTTATCTCAGGCCATGAATGGGTATATTGTTATCCTGATAGTTATCTATGGCCATGAATGAGTATATTGTTATCCTGATAGTTATCTAGGGCTATGAATGGGTATATTGTTATCCTGGTAGTTACCTAGGGCCATGAACGGGTACTTGGTTGTAGAAGTACAAGCAGCCAGGCAGTCATCTGCTGATGTCACTGTACCCTGGGATACAAAATCGGATTCCGCAAAGCATCCGACATAGCGATCAGAATCTGGAAATGAACCCAGCATTCAGATACATGTAGTCGCGTTGATGTTGCTTTTTTTTTTATGACGCAGTCAGAAATATATCCCGGCGGGCTGTAAATAGCGTTTTGGTCAGCAGGTCAGAGTTGAAATGGCAAACAAGCTATAAAGCCAGACCAACCACCAGAGCCCGATGTTTGGTCAATTCGAACAAGAGTGCTCTAACAGATGATATGTACTCACTCGTATTTATACAGATACATGACTCGAGATACACCATTTGTCTCATGCAAAGTGAAAGTAAAGTTTGGAAATCACGTGGAGCATAGCGCGATGAGAATAAAGACGCTCTGTGGTAACACTTGACTGATTTGTCATTAACTGGTACACATGGGAAACATCTCTACTTAACGCACATACTTCTCTATATGTTTATATCAGTATAATAACTTGTTTTGCAATACCACTACGTGGTAGAGCCGTTTTATGTTGTGAATTATGATTCATTCAAGACAATAGATTTTACGCCGCTTTTAGCAATATTCCAGCAATATCACGGCGGGGGACACCAGAAAAGGGCTTCACACATTGACCACTAGGCTACCCGACCGCCCCTCCAGACAATAGAGGTGGTATTGAGTGAGAACTGACATGTAATATGTGGTATATTGTTCCAATATTCCAGCTATATGACGGCGGTGTGTAAATAATCGAGTCTGGACCAGACAATCCAGTGATTGGCATAATGAGCATCTATCTACCCAACTGGGATACGATGATATGCATCAACCAAGTCAGTGAGCCTGACCACCCGATCCCGTTAGTCGCTTCTTACGACAAGCGTAGTCGCATATTACGACAAGCATGGATGCGGCGTTAAACAACATACAAAATGTATGTCTTAGGTTTCTACAAATGGTAACATTGTACATTTAAAAAGAAACACAGTGCAACATTGGAACACTTACGATTAAAGTTGAGATAGAGCTCCCCAAGGAACTCGACTCTCATGGCGGCGGCAGCGGCGCTTGTCTCTGGGACCAGTCGGATGCTGTCACACACGAAGGGGTCGGGGAAGAAATGGTTTGTCACAGTAGATCTGTCCGTGTTTCCGCTCATCTGGTAACACAAGTGTGGTGTGCGCGTACGATAAACGGTTACTGCCACTCATGACATCAATCATAACTGATGAAGAATTAAATATACTGTATACTGTATAGTGTATACTATAATACTGACTGTAAAAGCTCTTGGCGAACTAGGCTTGAATATTTTAACTCGATCGTAACGCCACAAGTGACTATTACGAGTTATGTCCCTTCTATGTCCCTCATACTGACCAATTAGATTCCACATCTTATAACACTTGCATTTGCTTCAAACATAATGGCGGCGCCAGTGAAGACGATCTGATCGATAATCAAAATATATATTGTGATAAAACGGGTCTTACTTCGCGAAGTGCCTCAAGACACATGAGCATCCTGACTGAAAACGTGAACAGATCTGAAAAAAACTGCACCCCAGTTTACGAACCGGATGTACATTTCGTTTTGATGGGACTATGCGTAGACTCGTGAATCTAGCCAAAATATGACTCCATAATTCCAGCCTAGTTCGGCAAGGGTGGAAACGTGACTTTCATAGTCAGGGCCTCGGGAAGATGAACGCATGGGTTATCACTGTGATCTCGGGATGTCTGTTCAAACTGCATTCGATCTCCTTTTGGAATATGGCGCCAGACGGTGGGCGTACACTACGATCCGCAACGGTTTGATTATATTTACACTTGCCTCTTCCTCGATCTGTATCCCATCAATATTGATATATACCCTGAACCCATTCGTCATCTCATCTTCGTTTGGTTTGAATTACCCGTTGCTGGACGTCTAATCATTATACAGTGTTCTTCATTTAAACAAGCAGCGATATTAATTACTATTAACTTGGTATTTATATAGCGCTAGTTACCAGACTGACTGCTCAAAAGCGCTCTTGAAGCTCGCACAGTTGGTATGGCTGTATATATTTTTCTCAACAAGTGTGTCTTCAGATGTTTTTTGAAACTGTTAAGATATAACCAATTCTCATCTCGAATGTTGCATGCCGCAGGAAAGTGACGTCATGATCTATTGGTTCAGGCCGATCGACCTTCGACCTACGACCCCAGTAGCAGGAATATATGAATAAATTACAAGTCGGTCTACCGGTTCACCGGTGAATTTTTTGTGTTTATCTTGGAACCGCGTACCTGTTAACTCTCGCGCATCTGACGTTAGACTCACGCTATTTCAACAAAACTCCCTCTCTCACGCCAATATTCGCTCAAAACAACTTTTAAAAATATCGTGCTTTACTTTTGTGCCGAATCGACTTGCTTCTCATCGTAACTATCGCAACGCTCTTGTCATTTTTTCCACATCGCTCTGTTAAGACAATTAACAAAAACACGTTCAACCAGAGGGCTCCAAAATACTTTGGGAAATGTTGAAAGCATTTTCGGATGGGGGGGGGGGGGACTTCGCCCCTTTACACATCACCAAGCCTTCGCCCTTGCCATGACCTGGATCTGCGGACCCTAGACGCTAGCTAATAAACAAGTCACTCACGGAATACGTCTGGGGTTGACAGCTATGAGACTGCAATCGGAATTTCATCATGTATGTTCGAAGTCAGAACATTGTCATTTGTGACGCCATGATAACTTTATGACGTCATATTGTCCGTACATGCAGGCCAGTTGTACGCGATTTTACGACACCTATAGAATCTATCATTAAGTTTTCACAAGTACTAGTATAAACAGGTTATCACGCGAGTGTGTTTTGGGTTGGTAAATATCCTGTATTAGGAATAAACATTGTATTTAGCGAGCCTTAGGGTGGCAAATATCCCGTGTTAGGAATAAACATTGTATTTAGCGAGCTTTAGGGTGGCAAATATCCTGTGTTAGGAATAAACATTGTATTTAGCGAGCTTTAGGATGGCAAATATCCTGTGTTAGGAATAAACATTGTATTTAGCGAGCCTTAGGGTGGCAAATATCCTGTGTTAGGAATAAACATTGTATTTAGCGAGCCTTAGGATGACAAATATCCTGTGTTAGGAATAAACATTGTATTTAGCCTAGATTCATAGTGTGTATTCCATAAGCGTGATAACCACTTTATTATATAATGTCGTCGAAAATCCTGAAAGTTGAGCTTCTCATCTCTCACAAACGGTACCAAAACATTGCAAGTTTCCCTGAAATGTGCGCCTCAATATATTGCGTCAGAAGGTAAGTGATTTGCCAGTCGGACAGTGACAACAGTTTTTTATCCAACCCATTATATGATAAACAGACTTATTTTCGGTGAAAAATGTTCGTGTGCCTTCGGTATTTCCAAAACATATGTCAATTGTGACAAGACAAGCAGAGCACCCCATATAAAAATACTGTGACGTCATGTCTGTACAGACTGGCCCGGTGGTTAAATCGCTCGCTCGTCTCACCGACGACCAGGGAACGATTCCCTCCATGGGAACATTGCGTGAAGCCCATTTATGGTGTCGTAAGAGGCGACTAACGGGATCGGGTGGCTAGGCTCGCTGACTTGGTTGATGCATGTCATCGTTTCCCCATTGCGTGGATCGATGCTCATGATGTCAATCACTAGATTGTCTGGTCCGGACTCGTTTATTTACAGACCGCCGGCATATAGCTGGAATATTGCTGAGTGCGGCGTTAAACAACAAACAAACAAAAACTCCTATACCGTGTTGAACTGTGGCAGGGAGACCCTTGAAGACGACCACCGTCTTGGAAGGCCTGTCAGGTCAGAAATGTTCAAGAGAGTCCACAATGGTGATGACCGATCGGCGGAGAACGGCCTGCCGACTTGTATGGATTTTATGACGGGTAATGACAAAAGTTTTCACAAGACGAAGACAATCAAATCAGCTGGATAGATTCTCTTATCGTGTAATGATGAAAATGTACATACCGAATTGGAGTATTGCGTCCACGTCCCGCCACTGTCGACACTGTATTGGAGGCTGAAGGAGGTCACCCACGCCTGGTACGCCAGGGACTGACCCCCTGCAGGCGACAGGAGTAACATTGATATAGAAGACAGACGGATTTACTATAACACATTGGACTGAAAGTATTCAAACATTCAGCTACTTGACCCTTAGAGTGAATATGTGAGTTCGTTTTTCATGTGGCACTCATCAACGAGCCAGTCTTATCATGGAGACTGTAACTAACCGAGTCGGGCAAGGCAAACATGTGGTCGATAGCACTATCAACAATCCACGCGATGGGATACAATTTCACACAGTCAACATATTCAAACACCTGATTGTTAGGACCCGTGAAGATCCGGGGTAGAATAGGTCTTCAACAACCCATGTTTGCCGTAAAAGGCGACTATTCATGTCGTAAGAGGCGACTGACGGGATGCGGTAGTCAGGCTCCCTGACTTTGTTGCTGCATGTCATCGATCCCAGTTGCATGGATCGATGCTCGTGATATTAATCACTGGATTGACTGGTCCAGAGTCGACAATTTACAGACCGCCGTCATATAGCGGTAATATAGCTGCGTGCGGCGGTGAACAACAAACCAACCAACCGGATCGTTAGAATGGTCGGCCCTAATGACAAGCAATTTCTATGGGGTTGAAACTTTCCCTACAACTGAACATGAACAGCCGGCATCAAACACACCGAAAGGAAACAGTGTCAGTAGGGTCAGTGTAGAGAGTATGGTACTGCGAAACATTACCAATGTAAGCTATATTTGCCAATTAGCTACTATATATTATGGGGCGATCGGGAAGCCTAGTGCTTAAAGCGTTCGCTCGTCACGCAGAAGACCCGGGTTCGATTCCCGACATGGGTACAATGTGTGAAGCCAATTTCTGGTGTCCCCCACCGTGTTATTGCTGGAATATTGCTAAAAGCGGCGTAAAACCTCACTCACTCACTACAATATACCATAGCTATTCAATAATACAGTTATATATACTATACTATTACTGACCTTGTGTGAGCACCGCCTTGACGAGGTACTGGGCGTGGAAATTCGCCTGCAGCCAGGAGGGAGTGTCGGCGGGTTTCCAACTACTCGGGGACACCAGGCCAGAGCCCAGTCTGGGGAGAGAGAGAGGACTCACGCAAAAAATACATTTTATAAAAGCAGTCTTATCTTTGCATACACATGCAACTGGACGCCAAATAAAGGTAGATACAAAGCAGGTCCGGTTCCAGGTCATGGTTCTACATAGGTCTACTCTCTCTTCGGTATTAGGACATATATAGGAACAGATTACTCGTGCAGAGTTACGTCCCATTAGTTGCCTGGATCAGCTGGATGTGAGTTCGATCCCAATTTTTCCCACTTGGTATGAATTGGTCAGCATCTGAGGTCAACTACTACGACTCGCAGCAATAACATCGATCCTCTGACATCAACTGTGACACTGTTCAAACCAACGATAGACTCTCGCCCACCCACACACTCACTTACTCTCCCTTCAGCTGCAGTATGTTGTCCCCTCGTCTCTCTCTCTCTCTCGGGGCGGTCGGGTAGCCTAGTGGTTAAAGCGTTCGCTCGTCACGCCGAAGACCCGGGTTCGATTCCCGACATGGGTACAATGTGTGAAGCCCATTTCTGGTGTCCCCCGCCGTGATATTGCTGGAATATTGCTAAAAGCGGCGTAAAACCAAACTCACTCACTCACTCACTCTCTCTCTCTCTCTCTCTCTCTCACACACACACACACACTCACTCACGCACGCACGCACGCACGCATGCTATTATAGCACAATATTGTTAGAGCGACGTTAAACCCCAGTTCACCTCACTTACCTTGCGTGTGCAGCAGGGTGGCCTGGGGTCTCACTGGAGGCAGACACGCCCCCCGAGCTGGACCCTAGTATCGGTTCATAGCCCGCCCCTGATACAGAGGAAATGGTATATCTTGCGTTATGTACATGTAGGTTAATCGCCAGAATCAAATTTAATTGTTTGGTATAACCTTTTCGTTAATTTTAACTCGAAACTTTGGAAAGTATGTATTATTTTAGGAAGAATTGCATCTTGACGCAATGTATCGATTAACTTGTTACTTATATACACGCCAGGGACGTCTCGTTCACGGTGAATATACATGTACTCCTCCCACTGTTCGGTAGTTATTCAAAGTAGTTTAAACCGAAATTGTCTTTACTTTTAAATCAACATAGTGGTGGACGGTCGCTTATTCTACAACGGAGGATTTCATCGACCCAATGTGTGTACGAACGTAGAGTGTATGGCCCAAGAACATCGACCAATAATAAAGTTTTCCTCACCGTAGACGAAACACTGTACCAGTGTCGTTACCGCGTTGCGTTGCAGTTGGTACCAGCCTGGCATCGTCACGCCGTACTGCTGCAGCTGTGTACAAGACGACAAGATGGCGGCGGTGTAGGAAGCTGGCAACAGAAGACACGCATGTCAGTACCACCTCGTTGTCATGACATTATATACCTAGTGTGCGACTTACACGTGTGCTGGGAGTGCAACATGCCTTAAGAAGACCAGACTCCTCCGTTTGGTCCTCCGAGACTCCATTGCACTGGGATAACGAGCTATTGCCAGTTTGATCTAAAAAACACCTGAGCCAGTAGAAGTATGAAGTGTTGTTAAATTACCTTCATGTAATTGTTTGAATTCGGTGTTTAAGTCGATCCCCTTGTTAAGTGACGACCATATGATAATCTGATCATTTTTAGAATCTGGTCTAAAAATACCTCCCAAGAATGTATTTTTGTGGCAGACAAAAAACATTCAACAATCTGAAGCATGCTTATTTTTTCATCAGTTCGCTGGTTCAGTTTATTTTTTTCGATAAAATTCCAGGCCCCAATTCCCAGAATATTAAATGGCCCGTCACTAAACATCACAGTATTAAGAATTTGAAATAAATTGTTGGTTTGTTAAATCAGAGTTTAGCAGATCTGTACATAATCGAGTGGGAGCAGAATATCCAGTAACTGACACTATGAGCATTGATCCACGCAAATGGGATACGTTTACATGCATCAAGCAAGTTAGCGAGAGTAGTGTAGGAAAGCGCTTTGGTAAGCCAGCAGGAGTTATCTGAAATGCCGCCATCTTAGATGTGCGAAGAGGGGCATGCTGGGTAATGCGTGCGCATCAAAGATGACGTCACGTCCGTTTCCGGGAGGGCGTGCGCATGCCTCCAAGATGACGGCACGTCCGTTTCCGGGAGGCGTGCGCCTCCAAGATGTCGGCACGTCCGTTTCCGGGAGGTGTGCGAGGAGGAGAAGCGTAGGAAAAAGGAGGGAGGAGGAGGAGAATATTTTTTGGTGGTCCATATGGCATCTACTAGTGATATATCGTTACTAACAGACTTTGGTAATGGTTCACGTGGCATCTATACTAATGATGTACGTTCCTAACAGACTCTGGTGGTGGTCCATGTGCCATCTACTAATGATTCACGTTCCTAACAGACTCTGGTGATGGTGCCTGTGGCATCTACCAGTGATGTACGTTACTAACAGACTCTGGTGATGGTGCCTGTGGCATCTACTAGTGATGTACGTTACTAACAGACTCTGGCGATGGTGCCTGTGGCATCTACTAGTGATGTACGTTACTAACAGACTCTGGTGATGGTGCCTGTGGCATCTACTAGTGATGTACGTTACTAACAGACTCTGGTGATGGTGCCTGTGGCATCTACTAGTGATGTACGTTACTAACAGACTCTGGTGATGGTGCCTGTGGCATCTACTAGTGATGTACGTTAATAACAGAGTCCGGTGATGGTCCCTGTGGCATCTACTAGTGATGTACGTAACTAACAGATTCTGGTGATGGTTCACGTGGCATCTATACGTACATCATTATTATAGATGCCACGTGAACCATCACCAGAGTCTGTTAGCAACGATATATCACTAGTAGATGCCAAACGGACCACCAAAAAATACCCTCCTTCCCTCTTCCTCCTCCTCCATCCATCCCTCCTCCTCCTCCCTCGCCGCCATCTTGGAGGCATGCGCACGCCCTTCCCGGATATGGACGTCACTGCACACGCATTACCTAGCATGCCTCTCTTCGCAAATCCAAGATGGCGGCAGGGGAGATAACTCCTGCTGGCTTAGTTACTACTAGCGAGCATACGATAAGCATGGATTGCTGAAAAACCAATTCTAACCCGAATCTTCTCAGAGGTTTACATACCAAACTCACTTGGCAATGCAATAATTATCTGAATGAATACATTAACTATTAGTAAACAAGCTCCAGCCATGATGGATCCAGTACATCTGCATCCCCGCAGACTTAACCCATAACGTTGACAGATATACAGATTAGGCATTTGGTGAGTGGGTGAGTATGATTTTATGCGGCTTTTGGCAATATTCCAGCAATAGCACGGCGGGGAACACCAGCAATGGGGTTCACACATTGTACCCATGTAGGGAATCGAACACGGGTCTTCGGTGTGACGAGCCAATGCTTTAACCACTAGGCTACCCCACCGCCCCTTGACGGGCATTAAGAATATAAGCCTACGGCTCTTGAATGCTCTAAGTTGAACCATAGTGTTCGTTAAGTCAGTCGTTCATAGAAAGAGGCATGTTGGACCAAGTGGGTACTATCACTAGCAAGTCTCTTACCTATGTCGTAGAATGAGGATTCGTTAGATCCATTGGACCCGCACTGCTGGAAGGGCTGGACCCGACACCCTGTGTCACATATGCCCGAACTGATGACGTCATAGGAGGCGTAACACTCGCACGTACTTCCGTTAAGGGCAAAGTGGGATTCATTCTGGCCCCTACAGAACTCCATACATTGAGAAACCGACATCTGTTCAGCTAAAGTGACAGTGTTGCTAGGCGACGACCCTGTCACGTGACATCCGGATGAAACTGAAACTGAAAGAACAACAGCTTCAGTAATATGTCCCTGGCACATGACTGTCCTCGAAGCGTGTTGTATAAGTCAGTACTCTCACCTGGTGCTGTCTCACAGATGTACGGTAGCTCGGCACTACAATTGTACCTCTGTAGTTTCAAAGTGCCCACGTCGACAACGATGCAGCCGTCATCCTTGAATGTATCGGCCGCCAACTCAGCCGACGTCATATATGTGCCGTCTGCTAGCATCACGTGACCCTCCAGCATCACCTCGCGTGCTCCTGTCCGCCATTTTGAGTAGTGTGCCCACACCGGGACGGCGTTGATGAGATCCGCTATGTACTGGACGGTGTCTGAATGTCCTGGAGTGAACAGATGCCCGCCAGACTCGAAACATAACTCGGCGGCACCAGTCTGAGATTTGGCGCTGGGGTTTACTTGAATACAGGTCCGGTTGTGACCGATCCACCCAGGAGGACAATTAATGTCGTGAACTGCAATATTGAGAAGCGTCAATTACCGTAGGCTTTCTTCAAACTCAGAAAAGACATGGAGAAAATACGTGAATGTCGTTACAATGACGCTGCTTGGTTCTGATTTGTCAGAATACCCTTAAAATCGGGTATCTAATTCTAACAGATACCTCGCAATTAGCAAGCCTTTTCACATAAAACCTGTATGTGAATACATGGATCTATCGAAAGCCTACAAATCGATGCATAATTATTTGTTGATAGAACTGTATACGTTCGATATTGGAACATTATCAGATGTTTTGTCATTTATTGATACATGACACAAGCATGTAGTCACAGCAGCATTTTAAATATGATTAAATGTATTTCAAAACACATGCTATTAAATTAATTACACTAACCACTGTCACAATAAGAACTCTCATTGTTTTTTTCTCAGACGCCAAAGCGCTCGCTCCCATATTAAAATAAGAAGAATCTAATCTACAGTTACGCAACCTTACATTTTAAAAAGACAACATAGGTTTATCTCCCTAATATAACATTGTCTTACGATTTAGTTTGTTGGTTTCTTTGTTGTAAAACGCACACTCAGCAATATAATCTATATAACGGCGGTCTGTAAATAAACGAGTCTGGACCAGACAATCTAGTGATCGACATCATGAGCATCAATCCAAGCAATTGGAATACGATGACATGCATCAACCAAGTCAGGGAGCCTGGCCACCCGATCCCGTTGGTCGCCTCCTACGACAAACATAGTCACCGTTTACGGGAAGGACGGGTTGCTGAAGAGCTATTCTACCCCGGATCTTCACGGGTGTTACGAACAAATGCACATACTAGCTGTAGATCTACATCATAATCTAATCTGAAACTTCGACCAATGTGGGTGGTGTAGAACTTACTGTCAAATCCGCACTCCCGAGTCTCGGCCGTGCCCGTAATGGTGTTGTTGATGAGGTATTGTCCCCGGTACAGCACCCCACTGGCGTACAAGACGCTGCAGCTCTCGGGGAGATCATCATGCCCTGTAACGGGTGTCGGGTTAAAGGTCAAACAGGTGTTAGAGCTTGATGCAACTTGTACTCTTATGTTGGTTAGCATAATTATGTTAGGGGGTGTATTTAACGTGTGTATTTAACGGGCTAAAAGACATCAAAGTTATCAATTCATAATAACCTTATAATACCATTAATTGACTCCCTCATCCATTATATTGAGATGAAAATGGGCTTTAACAATATGACAACGCCTTCGTGGTCTAGTTGATAGAGCGTCTGACCTTAGGTTGGTCGTACCATAAGACGCTAAAAAATGGTACTTGTTGTTACCCTGCCTGGCGCTCGGAATTGCATGGATAAAACAAGGACTGGTCGGTTTGGAGTCAGTATACTGTGTCTGAGTAGGGTATCCATGTTAAACTACGGCATGGTACCTCAGTGGGTTAGCAACACACACACACACACACACACACACACACACACACACACACACACACACACACACAGGCGATGGAAACTGCCTGTAGCAGTCACAACAGTGTTATTGTTCGATGATACATATATCATTCCCTTACCACTTGGGAACCCCTACCCACATACACACTGCATATCCAGTCGCCTTTAACACGGGCATTTTTGAAGGCCTATGGTAGATCCACGCACACATGTGTACACAGTGTCAGTGTAACAAAGGTTAAAGGTTGAAATACTTTGCACCAACTAATTCCATCAATATCCCACTCTGACTGGGACAACGAAATGCAATAGTCAATAAAGTTCAATAACTTAGGACATGGTCTTACATATTCTGTAGGCCCTTAGCTTTGAACCGGAAGCACAATTCTGACCCGAGTGACCTGGACAGCTGACCTCACATCCGGGGTCAGAGGTTACTTTATTCAAGTTCGATAGCTCGTCAACACTTGCGCAGTAACAATTGGCGACGTGGAGCAAGGCTATTTCTTTGGCTTGACCCAAACAGAGCTGTCGGCACAAGGTAAAGGTCATCGTAGAATAATTGGCTACAATTGGCTGAATCTGGTTGTTGTTGTCATAGCAAGCATCATATTCTGAAACACAAAACGTCATCGATCAGGAGTGTAATTACAATTGGTTATCCCATTCCGTTATCGTTATTGTTGTCAATCATAGTGTTCTTTACCATGGGTGAGTTGGGGTTAGGGCCGTTTAATCCAGCTATATCACCGCCAACTTTAGGTTTACCACACGGACATGAATAAAGAGCTGATAGACCAAGTATGACAATCAGGTTATCAGCGGATCATTGTATAGATAAGGGACGCAACTCCACACAGCGAACTGTGGCATTTGATACCACTGGGTCATGAGGGAATCTCATCATTATCTAGTGGACGCTTGTCAATACATTATCCAGTGGACGTTTGTCAATACATTATCTAGTGGACGCTTGTCAATACATTATTTTGTGGACGCTTGTCAATACATTATCCAGTGGACGCTTGTCAATACATTATCTAGTGGACGCTTGTCAATACATTATCTAGTGGACGCTTGTCAATACATTATCTAGTGGACGCTTGTCAATACATTATCCAGTGGACGCTTATCAATACACTATCTAGTGGACGCTTGTCAATACATTATCTAGTGGACGCTTGTCAATACATTATCTAGTGGACGCTTGTCAATACGTGCCTTTCTCTGTTGTGCACATGAAGCGTTTGTCATCTGACTTCTTTGTGTACATAACCCCAGACAAAGTTTTCATTCTGACTCCTCCAGTGCCGGCTGTGAAGTTTGTGCCCGGGGCTGCTACCCCGTGCTTCATCAGTGATCCATCCGCCCAAGAAAATAGACCATTTCGAAATTCATCCCGAGCACCAAGTGTCACATATTTACTTGACATTAACGTTTTGGAATCTGGAATAACAAAACGAATACAATATATTGTTCCATGCAGCCGTACGGTGTGTGGATACGTTGTGTTTCCAGGATTTGAGTTAGCAAGACTTAACCAGACATGTATGGCTCTGGTTTTATCTGTCCCCGTGTTGTCTTTTTCAGGTGAACAATTGACTTGCCCTTGCGTGTGTTTGTGACTTGTACCACCGGTGGGGTTTATTCACTATTTGATAGTGATTCATAAACACATGCTCATGATATAGTCGGAATGGTACAATGGACAATGGTTGTAAGCAAAGTTTCTTATGATTATGGAAAGGATTTGGGGGACGTATCTTATTTGTGATAGCGTATCCTATCTTCAGAATACTGAGGGCGACGATTTTGTTTGAACATTTTTAGTAAAATCACGGCATGTCAGTTTGAGAGTTTGAAAGCCCAGAGTGATGTAGGTCTTGGACTTTTACTTGGTTTTGGTGCTGAGAGACGTAGAACAATAATTACGGCGAATCTGGCATTCGCAACCAGGATCATTGGTTCCAGATATGACTGAGGGACTTGACTGATAGAGTTGCAGTGACCTAGATGACGGACACACGTTCCACTATAACTGAAGGGAACGTCTACACATATAAACAAAAGGCAATATCGTCAATCTGTAAATTTGTAGTGGTTGGTTGGTTGTTTAACGCCGAACTCAGCAATATTACAGCTATATGACGGCGGTCTGTAAATAATCGAGTCTGGACCAGACAATCCAGTGATTGATATCATGAGCATCGATCCACGCAATTGAGATCGATGACATGCATCAACCAAGTCAGCGAGCCTGACCACCCGATCCCGTTAGTCGCCTTTTACGACAAGCATTGTCACCTTTTACGGCAAGTATGGGTTGCTGAAGACCTATTCTGCCCCGGAATCTTCACGGGTCTGTAAATCTGTAAGCCTGGTAAGCATTGAGAACGGAACCGTTCGAGATAACGCTGTTTCGCTGAATGTTAGTAACTTACACTTGATCACTTGTCGGAGGAAGGTCATCTCCCCCGCGTCTCTCGTAGACGCCAAGACGCCACCCCAGCTACGACAATCCGTCATCGCGTCATCCTCTCGCTTAGACTCGAACCCAAACAGCACGCAGTATCCGGCGTGACCCAACCCTGTGAAGGAAGTGTTGGGGCTCGTGGGGCAGGTGGAGTTATCTGGAGAAAGAGGGAAATAGCATCACCTCAAGTCTAGGAGTAGGATGTGAACTCGCACCTGCAGAAATTCTGCATGATTAAACAACATATTTTTTCCTGAAGCTGGTTGTTCGGATTAGCGATGAACTAAGCGTTTGTTTGTTGTGTAACGCCGCACTCAGCACTATTATTGCTATATGACGGCGGTCTGTAAATAATCGAGTCTGGACCAGACAATCCAGTGATTGACATCATGAGCACCGATCCACGCAATTGGGACACGATGACATGCATCAACCAAGCATAGTCGCCTTCTACGGCAAGAATGGTTTGCTGAAATCTATTCTAACCCGGATCTTTACGGGAAGGAACTTAACGTGCAGCTACGGAAACATATCCCGTTTCATATAAATGATACATACATTAGGTATACTATATATCCAGGTATATTAGTGAAACTATCTTTCACATGATGCCACTGAATGTATGTCCTACACTACCTGACATAATGCAGTAGGCCGGTGTGCCGTCCAAGATGTAGGTCCCTGGTACCATGATGCCCTGGTTGAAGAAGTCACTGCAGGATTTGGCGTACTCGGGGAAGGCAGCTGGAAGCAGATGTGCTGACGTCAAATAAGACGTTCATGTATATGTAGTGTACAGTTCCATTGACCACGAAGAAATTGACAACACGAGTCTTCGTGAATAATACACCAAGGCAGGGAGCGTGTGTCGAAGTGTATTGTTTGCATGAATACTCGATTTGGAGTTACTCTTTGAAATAATAATAATAATAATGATTATAATAATAATAATAATAATAATAATAAATCCTTTGTTGCAGACATCACATGACGTCATAGATTTATATCTACACAAACTTGAGTCAGTTGAGCAAAATTGTTTCGCTGCGTCAAGTCAGTAAAATATGCTGAGGCCTGTGCCCTTTCCAAAGGACAAACACGAGAAAACTGCAGTGATCAAGTACTACAAGAAAAAAGGCTTAGGACCAAAGCTAGCCATGAAGATATGAATCCAACACCACGAAAGGATGCTCCTTCCTATGCCACCGCACCTGTGAAGATCCGGGGTGGAATAGGTCTTCAGCAGCCCAAGCTTACCGTAAAAGGCGACTATGCTTGTCGTAAGTGGCGACTAACGGGATCGGGTGGTCAGGCTCGCTGACTTTGTTGATGCGTGTCATCGTATCCAAATTGCGTGGATGTTCATTATGTCAGTCACTGGATTGTCATGTCCAGAATAGATTATTTACAGACCGCCGTCATATAGCTGAAATATCGCTGAGTGCGGCGTTAAACAACAAACAAACAAAAACTCCTATGCCGTGTTGAACTGTGGCCGGGAGACCCCTGAAGACGACCACCGTCTTGGAAGGCCTGTCATGTCAGAAATGATCAAGAGAGTCCACAGTGGTGATGACCGACCGGCGGATAACTGAGCGTCATATTACTAGTTCACTAGGCATTTCCCAAGACAGAACATTCCAGTATCACAGGAACTTTGGTAATGAAGAAAGTGTCAGCCCGCCGGGTTCCAAGGCTTCTGACATCTGATAAAAAATGCACCAGAAGCAAAAGGTATCGTGATAATATAGCTCTGTTTGAAGCTTATCTACAAAGGTTCTTGCAACTATATGTGACTATGAATGAAACTTGGGTCCACCACTTCCAACAACAATGAAAACAGTGGAAGTGACTGACATCACCGAAAGGCAAAGACAATCAGCTGGAAAGGTTATGGCCTTCGTGCACTGGGATGCAGAGGTTATCATTATGGTGGACTTTCTTCCCAAAGGCCACACAGTAAACGGACCTTTGAGGCAGAAATTATGACAAAGAGACGTGGTAAACTGAGAAAAGGTGCGCTCATAAGCCGTTGCCGTGGCTTCAATGCACGAATGGAACTCCTTCAGCACCGACCTTATTCTCCTGATATGTCTCGGTCAGACTTTTTTGTTTCAACACAAGAAAAAAGCTCCTTTCGGGACCCATTTTGACTCATAAGATGACGTCATAGCCGCTATGAATAACTTTTTGGAGTAGCCAAGAGAAGGACGTCTACGACAACATCGTTGACAATACTGAAGGGGATTATGCTGAAATTAAAATCATCTTAGTGTCTTTAGGTCAGGACTACTTCTGTGAGACACAGAAGCTTTCAATCACCCGACGCATGTATCTGCTGCATCCAGCTACACAATCCGAAATTCTCTATTCATTGTTTTTATTATGAGGTTGTGATATCATAACCAAATGTATGGCACAATGCTATGTAGACTGCTATACAAGTAACGGAATAGGTTCTGTTAGTTACGGCAAATTAATATATAATTGGTTTGTTTTTTCAAATTCTTGATTTCAGTAAAACCCGGTGTTAATATTTTGTTAATATCTGAACCATTTGTGTATAACGAAACATGTTGAAAATACAAACCAGTTGTGTGTATGTTTGAAATAACTTGAGAAAAGTCGGGTATGTTGAACTGAAACAATATTCCTTTTTTGTACTACCTTGTATTATGTATTATGTCTCTTTTGATTTGATATTGGCCAATCATAAATCGCTTTCACTTGGGGAGGTGGTGAAATGTGTGCATTTATACACAAATTTGAACAGTTTTGTATTTGATAATTAAGCTTGGACGGTACAATCGGGACTTGTATGTCATTGGAAGGGGTGTTAATCTGTCATGTGTCGATCGTTTGGATTCACACATCAAGAACGTAAGAGACGAACTGTATGATTCTTTTCACAATAAACACCCAGGCTATCAAGTGGTTGATTTATTACAGTAAAATAACAAACCTAACAGAATTACGCCCACAAAATGTTGTTATAAACTGTACTAAATAATCTATAATCGACAGAAGCAATTTCCCTATTATTAATCAAAGTCCTGGTGTAACCATAGGGCGAAGTACGTTGACAACAGTGTACAGTCTCACCGACGCTGTAGGCGGACACATGCGCCGGTCCCCCGCACATCTGTCCCTTGTTAGTCAGACACATAGATGTACACGATGTTGGCGATTTGGCACTGGCCATGGAGATGGTGCTACTACACCAACAGGATGTGACGTCAAGGAGGGCGTAGGTTTGACCTTGACCCCTACAGAGTTCAACACAGACTGGTATCGTCATGTCTTCATAGTCAACCAAGATGGCCGCATCAGTCGGTACGTCGAAACAACCTACGTAATCTGAAATATAATGATTTAGAGTCCATAATTTCGTGGAACTGTGTATCATGTTCATGGTCGCAGTGTCATTGACATAAATGTTTAGCTACATATACGTAGTGATAAAGCCGCCATTAAAAATATGTTTTTACATGAATCACTTCAAAATATCCCTTATTGCGCCTACATATGATATCAATGAGTGAGTAAATAAACATTTCCATCACATCGACATTATTTCAATCATATAACGACGCTATAAAATTATACATTCATAAAAAACATGCACAGTAAAGGAGAAATGGAGGATCTGGGGAGATTGGTTTTGGGAATGAAAAATTAGACAGTGCGCCTGTGAGTGTTGCTCACAGGTCACTTCTAGAAATGTCGATAAAAAATGGCCAAACACTTAAAAGCAATAACGTATTCAAGCTATATCACGGCGGCTTGTACACTATCGAGTCTGGACCAGACAAACCAGTGGTTGATATCACGAGCAACGCCCAACACAGTCGGGTACGATCGATGTCACACATCAACCCCGTCACGGAGCAGGACCACCTCATATACCCAGTCACCTCTAACGAGAAGCAATGTCCTATTCTAACGGTCACTCCCATTGTGACTATTCCCATTGTGGCTAGACTCAAATAAGAAAATGCGCCTACCTCTAGAATAATGGAATACACCAGTCGTCATCTCTACTCTGCCAATACTTGCTTGAACAATGTCTAATGTAAGATGTTGTTCTTGTGTAAATTAAATGAAATCTACAAGGAATCTGTTTTGTCTATTCCAATTTTGTGTACTCCAACACCGTACCCAACTTAAACTAGATATAGCGGTGACAAGTAGTAGTTACAAATGTTATATTTGGGATAACACTTTCTTAGTAAAGTACAGATTCTCGTACTTTTTTGGGGTTGAGTCCCGTCCGGGATTCGAACCCAGACTTCCCAGGGTGAGGCACCTAATCGCCAGCAAACAAAGTCAGCGATCTAACCCACTCAGCCACCGAGGCTTCCACAAAAAATGAAAGTCCGACAACTGGTAGTCTAGATCACGTACTTTGAGTACCCCTCTGACAAGTGTCAATTGGCACGGCTCCCATGGCCGAAAGCTATGAATACACAATGCCATTTAGAAAGTGGTCAAATGTAACAAGTGTTATATTTGGGATAACACTTTCTTAGTAAAGTACAGATTCTCGTACTTTTTGGGGGTTGAGTCCCGTCCGGGATTCGAACCCACACTTCCCAGGGTGAGGCACCTAATCGCCAGCAGTAGTAGTAGTAAGCAGTCACTGAACCACGGCGTATTTGTTTTGGAGCAGTCGTCATAATAGGAAGGAGTCATAATGGGAAGAGTCCATTCTAACACGGGTCCCCGGGCATAAATAAAAAGACATCGAGAAAAAAAACGTGACTGTCCCTCAAAGTCATTATGGATATTCAAATAAAGTATACGAGGAGTTATCATCAAACAACTTCCACTTCCTGTTGCAAAAGTAGGAGCGATGGGGTAGCCTCGTGGTTCGCTCGTCACGACGAGGGCCAGGGTTCTATTCCCGACATGGGTACAATGTGTGGAGCACATTTCTGGTGTTCAGGACCCGTGAAGATCCGGGGTAGAATAGGTCTTCAGCAACCCATGCTTGCCATAAAATGCGACTATGCTTGTCGTAAGAGGCGACTAACGGGATCGGGTGGTCAGATTCACTGATTTGAATGATGCATGTTACGTATCCCAATTGCTTGGATCGATGCGCATGATGTCAGTCACTGGATTGTCAGGTCCTGACTCGATTATTTACAGACCGTCGTCATATAGCTGGAATATTGCTGAGTGCAGTGTTAAACAACAAAGAAACAAACAAATTTGGTGTTCCCTGCCGTTACATTCCTGGAATATTGCTAAATGCGGCGTAAAACCACACTCACTCACTTTCACCCTCCCGGATTGAAACCAGGGTAGGAAGGGCGATTCGGAACATTTTCTGTGTAGTGTTGGAGAATTTGACGTAACTAGTATGACGTTGTGTGCTTTGATATCCACAGTTGTCATGTAAGATGAGGAAACATCACCTGGTTGTGTAGCGTGTATTGAGTGAGTGAGTGAGTATGGTTTTACGCCGCTTTTAGCAATATTCCAGCAATATCACGGCGGGGGACACCAGAAATGGACTTCACACATTGTACCCATATCGGGAATCGAACCGAACCGAACTTCGGCGTGACGAGCGAACGCTTTAACCACTAGGCTACCCGACCACCCCCATATTAGATAAGGAAACATCACCTGGTTGTGTAGCGTGTATTGGATGTATGGTATGCTTTGGGTGAAACGAGAACAGCAACAAGCAGTGATTGGGGATTCTTACCGTCACCCTTCTCACAGATAAAGGGATTCTTGCTGGGGTCGGCTGTGATCAGTTCAGAGCTGTTGCTGTCTCTGTGGAAAGCGAAGAAGGAATTGTCATTGGTCACGGAGAGATAAAACGCAGATGAGTTGAATAGTTGTCCGTTACTCCAGCGGTATACGTTGTTGTTGTCGTTATCCACGAGTCCCGTCAACCACCAGTCAAAGTAGCGCAGAGTCACAGCCCTATTGATGATCTCTCGGACCTGCGCAAGTTCGTGCGCATCTGTGAGTGAGACTAGATAGGCTCCCAGTTGGCTACACGATGTGGCAGGGTTGTCGGTCCTGCCGACCATGAACTTGTAGCAGTGACCCTCGATGTTCACCCAGGAGAACGGACACAGCACACTGTCTGGAGAAAGAATATATAGAGTGTGAGACAGCGAAAGGCAGGAGAGACACAGCAACAGGGAAAGAGAGAAATAAAAAGCCTCAAATCAAGAAATTAACTTTAAGAAATATTAACAGTTTACGACATGGTCTTAAAAACAACAAAGTACATTTTAAGAGGTGTTAGAAAAACAAATATTCTAAATCAAAATGAATTAATGTGACTTACTACTTGTTGTGCACGTGACTTCACCATGAGCTGTGACAAACGTATTGTTCGTGAGGCCCTGCAACTCAAGCTCCTCACATCCCTCTGCCGGGGCGGGGGGCGACCCTGTAAGGAGACTTGCCATGTTACTGGAATAGAAGGACTGTCGCATAGAAGGACACGCTAACAATTTTACAGCTATCACTTATCTATATTATAAACTCGTGGTATTTTTACACCAACGCCGGGATATAACTGAAATACTCAGTAATTCTACTTGCTCCAATATTCGAAACATGTTGTGAAAGAGCCAGTGATAAAGACGTAATCGTCGGACATTGAAAAATAAGCTTACCCATTATAGAAAGCCAAAGTACAGAATGGGATTGAAATTATCCCATTGAGAAATGAAACCAGGACCCGTTCCATCAGAATATTCTTGGTGTCGTTAATGGAGCAATCTGTTGTCTCCATATGTAGCACTGACAATTAAAGTGGGTGTTCTTCGGGAGTGAGTATGGTTTTTCGCCACTTTAGCAATATTCCAGCAATATCATGGCGGGGGACACCAGAAATGAGCTTCACACATTGTATCCACACGAAGAATCGAACCCGGATCTTCGGCGCCACGTGCGGACGCTTTAACCACAAGGCTATCCCACCGCCCAGGAGTGTCCCTGAAGTACTCGATCATATGTGAAACTATGTTGGTCATACAGGAACGGCCAGGTGTGAAAACCTCTCCACGTTGTGTTGGGGGATGCAGTGATTGAATTCAAATCAATAAAATCATACGTTTATCAATTACAGATCATTAACGAGCGTTCTCCTCAAAGCTTTACCTCCTCCGGTGACGAAGATGACCGTCTTGTCTGGATTTGCGGACGCACCGCCGCACGGCTGAAACATGTGACCAGGACATTTCACGTCACATGACGACCACCCGAGTGTCACGTGACTCGGGACTGTATCAACGCAGAAGCATGTCCTGTTACTGACGGCAGAATACGCACGTGACACAGACAGACACTTCTGGGAACACAGAGTCAGAGTCATGTTCTCATGGGTCAAGGCCGCACTCAGGTCCGCTGTTGCGACTTCCAAACAACCGTAATACCAGTCTGAAACATTGAACATAATATTCACGCCGTCATTAGAATCACAGTGAGTGAGTGAGTTGGGTTTAACGCCGCTTTGAACAGTATTCCAGTTATATCACGGCGTGTCAGCTTAATGTGGGAGGAAAGCCCGAAGTGATGCAGGTCTCAGACGTTTAACACTTCGGTGAAACCCACGAGCACGGGTATGGTGCTGACAAAACTAGAAACATAATCGGGGCGAACCGGGATTCGAACCCACAATCATAGGTTTCTGGCGTGCCCAAGGGACGCAACTCTGCACAGCGAATCGCGGCGCCTTAGACGACTGGGCCACCCGTGCCCCCCATTAGAATCACAGGACACATGTTACTACAATGTGTCGCATCTTCTTTTTCATGTTGTGACCAGGAAGTCAAGTTTACAAAGGAAGTTTAGCGAGAGATTCCATTAAATAAGAAGTTACTTCGCAAGCTCCGTTCATACGGTTTGAGGGGAAAGGGTGGCCCAGTCGTCTGAGGCGCCGCAATTCGCTGTGCAGAAGTGCATCTACTGGGCACGCCAGAAACCTATGATTGTGGGTTCGAATCACGATTTGCCCCGATTATGTTTCTAGGTTTGTCAGTGCCATACCAGTGCTCGTGGGTTTCACCGAAGTGGTAACGTCTGAGAACCGCATCACTTCGGGCTTTCGTCACACGCTGACATGCCGTGATAAAGGTAAAGCGGCGTAACCCAACTCAACCACTCACTCAAACAGTCGTTCACTCAATGAATTATGACGTATAGCATGGGAATTTGTTCCGATGCTATTTGTGTAGTCACTGTACCTGGTCGTCTTTCACAGATGAAGTTTTCTTCATCGCTACATTCCCGGTCGTACCAGCTGACGTCGTCGTCTTCACGGGCAACTACCACGCAGCGCTCCTGGAAGGGTCGGCTGGGTTCGCTGGAGAGGAAGCTGGTGTAGGACACGAGGCCGCCATCAGTCCACTGGAAGGATGCGCTCTCGCGGGCGTCGTACAACCCTACAAACCACGCATTATTCCGAGCTCGAAAGTTACGGAAATCTGAAAGAGAGTACGTTCCAGGCAGTGAATTAAGTGTCGTTTTGGAGTTTATTTCCAATAAAATATACTAAAATATGCAACTTCTGAAGGTTTGTGTGTTAACTTCAGACGTTCGTGCCATTAAATTCGCTCGTACTTTGATAACACAAAGGTATATTGGAGCCCAATGACCAAAAGATCAATCACTAGGCAACGGATCAATTACTAGGCAGTGGACCATCACTAGGCACTGGACCAATCACAAGGCACTGGACCAATAACAAGGCTGTGGGTCCATTACTAGGCAACGGATCAATCACTGGGCAGTGGGTCAATCACTAGTCAACGGATCAATCACTAGGCAGTGGGTCAATCACTAGGCAGAGGGCCAACCACTAGGCACTGGACCATCACGAGGCACTGGACCAATCACAAGGCAGTATATCAATCACTAGGCAGTGGATCAATAACTTAGCAGCAGATCAATAACTAAGTAATGGATCAATCGCTAGACGGTGGAGACAGCGACTAGACATGGGTTCGGGGTCTCCAAACGCGGGAAGGCACTAGCCAACTCAATTAGCGCACGTAAAATCTCTCTCTCACTGTAGAATGCTTCCTTAAGAATCAGCTGCTCCTGGCTCGACTGTATGGCCACCAGATGCGCGTTCTGTGACAGGCAGTGGCTGTAGGAGGCGCTGAACGTCGCGGTGAATTTGCTGAAGTAGTAGCAGCTGCCGTTGTATCCGACCCAGTAGTCGTCGCACACCGTGTCATCTACATTCACATCACAAGGAACACTAGGTCACACATTTGCAGCATACACATTACACACGTATGTAGTTTATCGCTCCAATGGTTGTGTTTATTTGTTCATGTAAAGCTGAATTGTAAATTATCTGATTTTTTTAATCGATTTTGTGGACACAGTATCCCCAATAAGGAGTGACGGGAATGTTAGTGGCGTTTACCTTTAAAGCGACAGTAGATCCTGGTGTTGTTGGAGGTGTAGTAGTAGCCGTGCATGCAGATGCCGCCCTTGTAGAGGTTCTCGCAGCTGTCAGCCAGCAGCGGCTCCTGCTCTGTTGGATAATACTCACTTTATATATCCATGGCAACACCCACGGTGATCAATATCTATGGTTTCATCAGATTCATGTTTTTTTTAGGGATTCAAAGTTGACATCAGGAATGTATCGTTGAAATTATGTTTTGGCCCATATGTATTATTTGTCTACACTAGCCACGAGACACTGTATCAGCACTGGACAGTGGAACAGACAGAAGACACTGTATCAACACTAGAAACTGGAGTAGGCACTAGCCACTGTAACAGAACTAGAGGGTGAACTAGACACAAGACACTGTAACAGCACCAGAGAGTGAACCAGACACTAGACACTGTGACAACACTAGAGAGTGGAACAGACGCTAAAGGCTGTAACAGCACTATGCAGTGAAGTAGACGCTAGACACCTTTACAGCACTAGACAGTGAAGTAGGTACTAGACACTGTAACAGCACTAGAGAGTGAACCAGACACTTGACACTGTAACAGCACTAGAAAGTGAACCAGACACTAGACACTGTAACACCACTAGAGAGTGGAACAGACGCTAAACGCTATAAAAGCACTAGACAGTGGAGTGGGCACTAGACGCTATAACAGATCTAGACAGCAGACCATACACTAGACACTGTGACAACACTAGAGAGTGAAACAGACGCTATAGGCTGTAACAGCACTAGACAATGGAGTAGACGCTAGACACCTTAACAGCACTAGACAGTGAAGTAGGTACTAGTCACTGTAACAGCACCAGAGAGTGAACCAAACAATAGACACTATAACAACATTAGAGAGTGGGGTGAGGTGAGGTGAAATTGGGTTTAACGTCGCGTCCAAGATCATTGCACTTATATAGCGACGTGCATGCACGTGTGTGTGTGTGGCTGCTTGTACTAGTCCGGACTGATGCCGATTTATAGTGCTAGCCCACTGAGATACCATGCCGCAGTTTAACATGAATACCCCACTCAGACACAGCATACTGACTCCGAGCCGACTAGTCCTTGTTTTAGCCCCTTAATGCCGAGCGCCAGACAGGGTAACAACAAGTACCATCTTTTAACGTCTTTTGGTATGATGCGACCGGGGATCGAACCCCGGACCTTCTGCTCTCCGGGCGGACGCTCTACCACTTGACCACGGAGGCGGTCACTAGAGAGTGAACCAGACGCTAAACGCTATAAAAGCACTAGACAGTGGAGTGGGCACTAGACACTGAAACAGCACTAGAGAGTGGAACAGACGCTTAACGCTATAAAAACACCAGACAGTGAACCATACGCTTGACACTGTAACAACACTAGAGAGCGGAACAGACACTATAGGCTGTAACAGCACTAGACAGTGCAGTAGGGACTAGACACTGTAACAACACTAGAGAGCGGAACAGACACTATAGGCTGTAACAGCACTAGACAGTGCAGTAGGGACTAGACACTGTAACAACACTAGAGAGCGGAACAGACACTACAGGCTGTAACAGCACTAGACAGTGCAGTAGGGACTAGACACTGTAACAACACTAGAGAGCGGAACAGACACTATAGGCTGTAACAGCACTAGACAGTGCAGTAGGGACTAGACACTGTAACAACACTAGAGAGCGGAACAGACACTATAGGCTGTAACAGCACTAGACAGTGCAGTAGGGACTAGACACTGTAACAACACTAGAGAGCGGAACAGACACAAAACGCTACGGAACCTCTCCCCGTCACTTACCTAGTGTCCACACGCGGACGGTTGTCGCGGCGCTGAACGGTCTCACAAGGTCTTGTATCGGCAGATTACACACGTCGGGGGAGATCCGCACAGCACTGATACCAGACGTCGTGTTGGTGCATTGGCAAAGGTAGGATCTAGTTACCATGGCTATTGGAAAATCAAGTCCACGGCAATGTTCCTTACATGTTACATAACTTTTGCCAACAATGGGTAACGAAGACATGAAGACGCTTGAGTTGGTCATAGAATAACAGCCATCTGCAAAGAAATGTTGGGCCTTGTTATCAAAATATAAACTCTTCAAAAAACGAAACGCAATACGGATATTTTTGGCCATAAAAGCAACATTAGTGGCCAAGAGATGCAAAATGAAGAGGTTTAATGTGTTATAGTGTCAGTGACAAATTTCACGGGTCAGAATGATCACAGCAAGGACATTAGTCGGGAAACACGTACGATTCGGAAAAACGCACCCAGTGCATTAACAAAAGGGCCATGGAGCTGCACGTACTGCACGTGCGCACCACTATGAACGGTATTAAAGTTTAGGTTTTTTGATTGCCTGGCATCTGCGTAAATCGAACAGTGACAGTTCAACAACATGCCAAGATTAACAGAAGTGCAAAGAACAACGTCATGGGTCAACACGTGATCGGCCAAGGTCGGGACGACCAAGAGTAACCATCCCGCCCAAGATCGCTACATCCACCTGCGCCAAAACCACCTCAAGCGCATCAAAAATACCCGGACTGCGCAGAATCTCCGACCAGACTGTACGAAACCCGTTTAAGAGCAGCAGGTCTACGAGCAGGACGTCCTGTTCGACGCGTCATATTGAGTCGACAACATCGTCAACAACAACTGCATTGGTGTCGTCAACACAGGGTGTGGCCTCAACTGCGATTAAGGTAGCTGACCTTAACCTTGGGCTTTTCCTATGCACCGATAATTGAGATGACTACAATCACCAAGTGTTCTCTCCACAACATTTTAGCTTGTACGGTTCCTCGTATAAATGTATTTTCCTACCTCACACAAATCTAGCTTTGCTTTTCTTTTTTTGAAGAGTATATATATATAATATATATATGACACCAGGTGTTGGCTAAAAGAAAACATAACATGTAACATGCTACAACGTAACTGTCACATACCGCGTTAGAAGCTAATGTATTGTAGTAACATGCTACAGCGTCGCTGTCACATACCGCGTTAGAAGCTAATGTATTGTAGTAACATGCCACAACGTAACTGTCACATACCGCGTTAGAAGCTAATGTATTGTAGTAACATGCTACAACGTCGCTGTCACATACCTGTCCCACGTTAGAAGCTAATGTATAGTAGCAACATGCTACAACGTAACTGTCACATACCTGTCCCGCGTTAGAAGCTAATGTATAGTAGTAACATGCTACAATGTAACTGTCACATACCGCGTTAGAAGCTAATGTATGGTAGTAACATGCTACAATGTAACTGTCACATACCTGTCCCGCGTTAGAAGGTAATGTAAAGTAATAACATGCTACAATGTAACTGTCACATACCGCGTTAGAAGCTAATGTATGGTAGTAACATGCTACAACGTAACTGTCACATACCTGTCCCACGTTAGAAGCTAATATGTTGTAGAAACGTGCTACAACGTAACTTTCACATACCTGTCCTGCGTGCGGTAACAGATTATTTTATCAATTTGTGAAATAACCACCCCACTTTGAACCTACCCACCCCGTCCACCCTCCCCCTTTTGCAAATGTTAAATGACTGACCCCTTACTAGTAACTTGGTAGCCTCGCCACAATAGTACTTTCTAATGACACCGGCCACGATGCAGTGGATGTTCAGCTTTCTGGTCCGACTAGTTTGCACGGAAAGAGGTATCACTAGACAACCAAGCCCCCTCCCCCAAAGCGAGCACCGTGTTCACAATGAAAAACAAACTCACCAAAGGTCACATAGACGCTCATCCTGCCGTCTGCCCCTCCACACATGACGTCGGGGTTGTAACCACAAGACGTGTTACAGCCGGTGTTGTTCACGTTGGTTCCGAACGCGGTGAGGTTTCCACAGTAGCAGTCGCCTCCTTGAAAGCCGCTGTAGAGCATGTTGTTATCCCTGCAGTGAATGAGGCAGTGACTGTGGCTACTTGTTCCTGAGAGGGACACGTTCAGAGCCCCGGTGGAGGACTGTCGGCACCCGACGTACCCGATTGTCATAGCTGGCAACAGACACAAGCTGGAAGTCAGGGAGAATATATTGTGTGAGCACAATACAATAATCGAGCCTAGGTCAAACAAACCAGTGGTTGATAGTGTGAGCATCCGCCCATGATGTCAGAGTACAATGACACACATAGGGTGGTCGCTAGGGGAATGAGTTGTGTTTTACGCCGTTTTTAAACAGTAATATAGTTTTATCAGGGCGTGAGAGGAAAGCACAAAGGGATGCGGGTTGACGTTAACCATGCGTGCGGATATGGGGCTGTCAGACCAGGGATAATAAACACTACGAACCTAGGATTTCAGTAGGCTATCAGTAGATCCTTGCAAGAGCAAGGGATGTAACTCTGAACAATGAATTACAGCACCTGAAATTTGAACCTGAAATTCCAGTACACTAGCAACGGATCCTTGCACGACCAAGGGACGCAACTCTGAACAGCGAATTACAGCACCTTAGATTCGAAACCGGGATTCCAGTACACTGTCAGCGGATCCTTGCACGTCCAGGGGACGCAATTCTGAACAGCGAATTACCCGGTTAGCCATTCAAATTGTCATATAAGAGATGGACAAGAAATCAAGTTAGTGTCATACAATAGGTTAATGAAAGTTACTCTTAACTATCAAGGCTTAAACGTTAAAGCAACGAGTATTCGTAATGATTAACAAACATCGAAATTAGCAGTGTATCCTAAACATTTAAATGAATGCGGTGCTGGCTAAAGAAACAGGATATGTCACAACTTCAAATCACACATTTGTACTCAGCGAAATGAGGAGACTTAAACACCCAGAATATCCTACGATCAATTTTGTTTTTGTCGATTATCCTGGGCAATCTATGTTTATAAGGTAGAGAAGATATCAAGGTCTTTATTATGAGGAACACAACGTTTCGGAGTGTGAGTTGGGTTTAACGCCGCTTTTAACAGTATTCCAGTTATATCGCGGCGTGTCAGCTTAATGTGGGAGGAAAGCTTTGTGCAACGGTGCCCTGGTAGAGATACGCTAGATCACTGGTTCACGCTTGACCCTCCAACAGATGGCGTTGGACATGGTAATTTTGTAGATGGGGTGTATTTGAAAGTTGTTGCCATGGAAGCAGTAAGTGAGGTTACATTTGCAGTCGAGGGTGGTGGTGTTGACGTCCTGCACTTCCCACTCCCCCGTGGCGTTACAGGACAGGTTGAGTCTCGAGGGGTAGATGTCTCGGAACCTCCCCGATGAACACGTTATAGAGAGCACACTTCCATACGTCACCGAGCTGTACGTCACGTGGGCACTCGTCACTTCCGGGATGGTTGTGCACGTCGCGGCTGAAAACCAACGCTATGAATATACACAGATTCAACACACACTCAGTGTTGACTAAGTTTATCATATAAATGGATTGTTTGAAAAATATTTGTTCGTGAAATGTTTGTTAATAAGTTAATATGCAATTTCCCAACATGGGGGGGGGGGGGGGGCGAGTTTGTTGTTTATATATATATATGTGTGTGTGTGTGTGTGTGTGTGTGTGTGTGTGTGTTGTCACGGGGTCACGTGACCAATAGCCTTGCTTATCCGGGCTATTATCTTCTTTCTGTTATGAGAAAATACCTTGGCGGACCCATTCGCTTTGTTTTGAGTTGGAATCGAAAGGCATGCCTCTAGAAATAGCCCGTCCAGTGAGATTACTGTTATCATATATGTGCAAAAATCATTTGTAAATTTCATTTCACATCATCTCACTTCATAACCGGAAAATATTATGTGCTACGTAAGAGAGAGAGTGAGTTATGTTTAACTCCGGTTTTAACAGTATTCCAGTTATATGACGGCACGGCAGCTAAACGAGGAATGTTAGCCTAGTGCAGGTCTCAGACGTTTACCACTTCGGTGAAACCCACGAGCACGGGCGTGGTGCTGACAAACCTAGAAACATAATCGGGGTGAACCGGGATTCGAATCCAGAATCATAGGTTTCTGGCGTGCCCAAGGGACGCAACTCGCCTTGGACGATTGGATATTATACCCTGGATAATCGAAGATGCGTGACCAATAGCAGGCAAATCCTCCGAGTTAGTACAAACACGATAACAATGGTTGATAGAGATCCACAGCAGAATCAACATACCACTATTCCTTCACATGGGGTGTGCTTGTCGTTGCGTAACTTAGATAGTTCAGTATACATCTGCTGATCTAACGTTTCCTGTATCATACATTTATCCATCTATCGCATTTCTCTACTCCAAGGCTGGAAATCTGTGGTTGATTTTATCAGATCGGTGGTTGATCAAGTAATCAAGTAACTGTATTTAAAAATATGTCTACCCGGAGCCCAAAATTTTGTCGTTCGAAGAAAATGGAGTACGAACATAACGTTCTTCAAGAAATAGTTGATGCTGCAAAGAACATAGATTGTCACTTGTTCCGAAAAACTGTAAAAAAATGGTATTCTCATTAAAGTAAATCCGAAGGTATATCTACTGATAATTGGTTTAATCATTTTAAAACTCTCTTAACCCTACTGCTGAGATTCTAACCTATCGTTTGTGATACTTGAACAGCATATGCTGTGACATTTCCACCGTTATTTCAACGTGATGTGCTACTGGCTTGTTAGACACAAATAGTCTTGTGTTGAATACTACTAGTATTTATGCCAGGCTTTTCTAGGTGTCAGTAATTGCTATGCACCTAACGACTGCACCTAATCGTAATTGATTACAGTGTATAACGATACACGCACATTTGCTGCATGAGCTGCTTATCTTGCCCGAATAATATCCAATGACATGACTGCTGAAGTGTTAATCCAGGTTAGCATAGATGGATCTAGTTAAAGGGAGACTCGGCTCTGTGAAACTGGCAGTCTCAGTTCACTCAATTTCACACAAAAAACCCAAACCAAATCTCTCTGTAAACTCAAACAGTATGATGTAAAAATCTCAGTGTGACCGTCTGGATCTAGACACCCCTGGGCCCGCCAGAAACCTAAGATTGTGGGTTCGAATCCCGGTTCGACCCGATTATGTTTCTGGGTTCTTCAGCACCATACCAGTTTCACCAAAGTGGTAAACGTCCGAGACGTGCATCACTTCGGGATTTCCTTCCTCATTAAGCTGACACGCCGCGACATAACTTGAATACTGTTAAAAGCCGCGTTAAATCCAACTCGCTCACTTGTGGGGCCTTTACACAGGATGGCGACCTTGGTGCCTCCAGTGTGCGACCATACAATTTGCCAGGTCGTCGTTGGAGGCTCAAAGGAGGCAGAATGGTTGCCTAGGTCGTTCCAAGGTGGGACACGGGATTTTCAGACATCGCCATGGACGCCATGGTCGCAATGAATTTTGGAACATGTTTTCGAACAAGGTCGCCGAGGAGGCTGGTTGCTCAAAGGTGGCTCAAAGGAGGCTCAAAGGAGGCAGAAGGGAGGCACAAGCATTGCCGTTGTTGCAGAATGAAGGCACAGTGGTAGTCGCATGGTCGCGAGGTAAAAGGTGCGTTCTGTTGCAAATCTTTCCCGTCAATCTGGGCGATGCTTCTGCCTCCCCTGTGCCTCCTTTGGGCGACCAACAGCGTGCATTGAACGATGACTGTGGCGACCGCTGTGCCTCCATTCGGCGACCACGGCAACCCTTTAGACACCATGGCAATGCTTCTGCCTCTTTTCTGCCACCTTTGAGCTACCTGTAATGCCTCCTCGGCCTGCCTATAAATAGAGGGTTTGTACCTGCAGTGTTTCACTGTGGTTGCAGACGCTTAACAACTCGAGCAGTTACTGCTGAACAACTCCTGGTAGTTACATAGATACATGATTGAGCGTCCTGGCCAGTTTTTGATCGCTCAAAGGAGGCACAAAGGTCGCAGCCCTGTGTAAAGGGGGCTTAAGTCTTGGGTGTCATATGTGTCGAGTTATCACTTATGCCAAGTGGAGTGTCGATGTCTGCCGATTAGTCGGTGAGTTGGTTTGGCTTAAGGCGCTTTGCAGCTGTACTGTAGCAGAGGGTCATTTAAACATAAAGGCGTATCATCAAATTGCGGGGGTAAATCCCGTGTAATGCATGTCACAGACGTTGTATAGTAGTAATAGTGTAACGGGCTTCCACCCCGTCTCGTCTCTACACTAACACGGGGCGGTGGAATAACCTAGTGGTTAAAGCGTTTGCTCGTCACGCCAAAGATCCGGGTTCGATTGCCTACATGAGCACAATGTATGAAGCCCATTTCTGTTGTCCCCCGCCGTGATATTGCTGGAATATTACCAAAAGCGGCGTAAAACCATACTCACTCACTCTCCACTTACATGTCAATATATTCTGCAATCATATGTACTACTCGAGAGAAGTTCAAGAACAGCCGATCCTTTTATATTACTGTGTCTTCTTTAGCCCTTAGGACTTACGTGAAACCCTTAACGACTTACGTGAACCATTCAACGACTTACGTGAACAGCTTTGTAACGACCCATCCCATGTTGCATTGCCTGTAATGTTTAGCTGGCAGCGTAGATTCTGTGTCTTCTGTCCGTCTGGCAAGGTGAAGCCAGTCTCACACGTGACATTGACGTCACTCCCAGCCTCGACGGAAGTGACGTTGTCAGTGGCCACTAGAGTCGAGTCGAGCTGGAGCGGCGGACATGTTGCAGCTGAAAGGAAAGAAGCAGACGACAGATTACGTCAACATACGTCGACATGGACAGCGTCTCTGGCATTCCGTGGTCACAACTTGGGGGACATGTTGGGTATAGATAGGTAAGTATGTAACTGGGCAGTAATTATTCACCAGTCATGTCGAGTACAACATTAAGTATAACACACCAGTCATGTCGAGTACAACATTAAGTATAACTCACCAGTCATGTCGAGTACAACATTAAGTATAACTCACCAGTCATGTCGAGTACAACATTAAGTATAACTCACCAGTCATGTCGAATACAACATTAAGTATATAACCTACCAGTCATGTTGAGAACATTATTAAGTATATAATTCAGCAGTCATGTCGCATACAACATTAAGTATATAGCCCCCCAGTCATGTCGAGTACAACATTACGGTTATAACTCAGCAGTCGTGTCTCGACTACATTAAATATATATATAACTCTGCAGTCGGATCGAGTACAACATTAAATATATAAATCAGCAGTCGGTTTGAGTACAACATTAAATAAAAAAGTATATAACTCAGCAGTCGGATCGAGTACAACATTAACGGACATTAGTTGGTCCGTAGTCAGTGTCAGTTGGTCCGCAGTCAGATAGTCCGAGTTGACCGCAGTCAGTGTTGCCTACATCACAACCCCCACCTCATAGCTACACAGCAATACTGACAGACTACATCACAACCCCCACCTCATAGCTACACAGCAATACTGACAGACTACATCACAACCCCCACCTCATAGCTACACAGCAATACTGACAGACTACATCACAACCCCCACCTCATAGCTACACAGCAATACTGACAGACTACATCACAACCCCCACCTCATAGCTACACAGCAATACTGACAGACTACATCACAACCCCCACCTCATAGCTACACAGCAATACTGACAGACTACATCACAACCCCCACCTCATAGCTACACAGCAATACTGACAGACTACATCACAACCCCCACCTCATAGCTACACAGCAATACTGACAGACTATACAGGAGTGTTTACTGGAGTGTTTCAATGACCACTCACAGCGGTACCATCACTATGGCCATAAGTGTGGCTAAGCCTACTACTGCATTACTAAGGTGGATCTATACCTAAAGTAGGCATTGAATATATCACTAATGAGGTAAACAATCACTCTTCATCGCGATGACAGCTTTGCGTGTTTCCGCGTTCCACTGACTCCGGCATTGTGTACCCTCAGTGGCCATTTTGTCGTCATGTCAAGGAGGTTTTTTTGTTATAAATCTGTTCAACATTTCTCCCATCCGATCTACCGTCCCCAGGGACAGCGAAAATCTCAATCTACCCCACCCCAGGGACCTTGGTGACCCGTGTCTACCCCATGTCCTGTGCATCGGGGCTGTATGGACGCGCGATTCTACTTTCAGTAATTAAAAGGAATTCTCTCGAGGCATGTAGGTATTAGCGGTACTAATTATGGTATCGATTATTACTTCGGGGTAATTACAGGTGATGGGGGACATACAATAGATACCACCGCTTCCAGAAATCACGGCATCAACATAGAAACAGCCAACATTAATAGAAACAGCATGTCATAAACAGCTTTCGTATTATGGATTTACTCTTTATCACAACACAATGGGGGCAGAAGGTTACAAGTCATCGAATAGTGATCGAGTAGTTGTTTTAGTTTGCGCCAAAATAATAAGTCACATTTAGTTCTTAGTTTTTCACAGTTATTATAACTATTTGTATGTGGCAATAACTTGGCATTTGGTAATGTGTTTAATATTGCAACATTGTCGCCTGACCATTACCAAACATGCAGCATCAGTGTCTGAAATCTTTCAGCATGACAATTTCCCGTAGCTAATATCCCAATAAAAAATTGTAATTACATATATATCATTACTGTCAGAGTCATAAGTTTAAGTCAACTCAACCCAACTAAACTCAGTTCAACTCAGCTCGACACAAATTTACAAATTAATTGTCTTCTATATATTACCAAATTTTTAGACATATATCGTTGGGCATGTCTTTGGTCTTTTGACATACATCGCTCGACGTTAAGAACCCAAACAGAACCTACAGATGACAGCGCCTTGGCACTCTGGCCACAACGTTGTGTAGTCGTTCTGTGGTGGCGCAGAAGACAAATATAGTATTACAATATTACAACACCAAGCGCTTCTAAGTTGAAACATGTATGTACAAGTAAGTACTCAAAGGAAATGAAAAACATCAATATTCAAAGAATAAATGGAACACAATTTTGATATAACTAAACTCCATGCCAGACATTGTTGATCTTTCCTCGATAACTCCTTGATGAAAAACAAACTAGTCTTAACAACGTACACGTGATTTCACATAAGCATACAGTTCCTGTGACGGTGTCAGCTTTTGTCAGCACATACACGGAGCATAAACACAGTTTATCACGGTAAACAGACGAAGGCATTGCCAAGTCGGTCGACAAAGGTTTCATTGATTTAAATTAAATGCTTTCTTCGAATCACATATTTGTTGTTTTTTTATTTTGTGTTTCTGGTATTTGTAAGGTGTGTTTGTAGTTGTTAGATGAACTGACGTCAGCCTTTCAATGCCATTGGGCTATGTCTGATTGCGACAATGGTATGGGACAAGCACCTTTATCGAAAATGGAATTAAACCACATGTGAAATAAAGATGGAAGCAATATGTCTTTAGATGACTAAATCACCTCTACAAAGTTCTTTCCTGGACCGCTAACTTCCCATCCTATTATGGACTTTGTTTCATCTGGAGAGCAGACTCGAAGCAATGGATATCATTTTCCATATTGTGCACCTGCACTTTATATTCCACAGGGCAACATTTGTACTTCGGTGACACGAACTATTATGCAGTAAAGGATGACCAGAATTCATAATATCGAGAAGAAAAACGGAACATATACGTGTATACATGTATGTTTTGTATCGGATTATTTGAGAAGGTTTAGAGACACAAAAGCAGGCCGTTTTTGTTTCAGCGTCAGATACAGAGGAGATGTGGAAAATGCAAATGTCAACAATAGACAACCAGACAACAGACAAATGCTCCACGACACATACTCACAGCATCCCAGTCGTGTTCGATGGGATTGAGGTCGGGAGACCTTGACGGCCTGTCCATAACGTTGACTCCCGCATTCTGAAGGAAATTCCTTGTCAAAATTGATGTGTGGGGTCTGGCATTGTCGTGTTGGAAGATCAAACCGGGTCCATGTGCTGCCATAAAAGGCAGAAGTTCTGGTGCCAGTACCTGGTCGCGGTAAGGAGCAGCATTGAGGTTGCCACGGATGACAAGAAGCCTGGAACGTGCATTGCCACAGAAAGCACCCCACACCATCACACTTCCGCCTCGAAATCTGTCAACTTCCTGTACACAACACTAGGCGTAACGTTCATGACAGCGCCTCCACACCCTCGCCCTACCATCAGCAAATCGAAGATTAAATCGGGATTCATCACTGAAGACGACTTGATTCCAATTCCTCTGAGTCCATCGTAAGTGTTGCTGTGCCCACAATTGACGTTGACGTCTGTGTAATTGAGTCAGAATCGTCCCGCAGTATGGTGAGCGGTTCTCAGAGGGTTTCGAAGAGTTTGCGCACTCAGTCTACCCCTATACAGTTCATTTCTGGTTGATGTAGCCGTCAAAAATCGGATACGGAGGTGACGTAAGCCAATCTGACGATCCTCTGCGTGTGACGTCACACGTAGTCGACCTGGCCGAGGGCGATCAGCGGTGGTACCCGTTTGCTGTAGACGCGTCTGTAAATCATAAACAGTCCGTCGACTACAACCCATCGGCCTTGCGACTTCAGCTACGGACGTTCCCGTCTGCAACATGCCGATGGCACGTTCACGTTGCACATTTGAAAGGCGTGGCATGTTAAATGGCCGTAAAGACTTTTGTTTTCTTGTGTTTTTCTTTTTTTGTTAATGACTGCTAACAAGTATGGCTGAAAACACGTGCGGTATTATGGCCACGTGACCAGTTGCACTTTTGCCACTATAGTGCTGTGCCTGCACAAAAACGGGTGTTATCTGAAGACAATACGTGGCCATTACAGTTTAAATACACAATAAGGGCCCACAATGATAACTGGTCAAAATGTTAAAATTTTAGGATTGTGAAGTTTTTAATTTGGTTCAGTATATTATGTAATCATTATTCATCAGACAAATCATAATTTTGGAGACAGGACGTAGTAGGCTAAAATGGGTGATGTCATGTCACCACTTGTTCTTGTTATCTAGTGTTGCTTTATATCTAAACTGTCCAAGTCGGACTAGAAACATTGGCTTGAAAAGATACATTGAATTTGTTTGCAAAATTTACCAAGTTTGTTGATCAATGTGTCCTTGTATGAATATTACTCAAACTGAATCTCTTACTATTTCATCAGGCATGCGCTTACTAAGAGCCTGGATTTTCTTACAAAAATAGAGATGAGTGGTTTCGAGCATGTCATATTCCTTTAAGGATAGTTTTCCCCATACATTATATACATATACGCCACAGGGTAATATCAGCAGATGCCAGGTGAGCACAGTGGCTATAGGATGACGTCCACCAAAGTACATGTCGGAATCATGGTTTACATTTATCAATTTTATAATTTTTTCACATACTAACCTCGTTCTTTATTCAGAAAACTATACTTAAATACACACTCCAGCATAGACAATTGACTTTTGAACAAGTAAATTTATGCTACCAATGTACAGATGTTCGGGCGACACTGAGTTGTCGTTACATTCGAATGTTAGGACGGTACTATTGATTACATTGTATTTTAGCTGTCACTTGATAGCATAGTCTTCTGCAACGTTTAGGGGATTGTGAAGACCAGTTGGGTTACAGCTGATCAAGGTCGTGTCACCTGCTAGCAGTATTCCTGGCCATCGTCCCCTTGGCAGACATAGTCCACAACCGGAATTGCTGAGTTCATGAAGTAAATCGTTGATAGAAAGAATAAAGAGCCATGCTGATATGACACGACCCTGACCTACATCCTGTTTAACAGGGAAACATCAGATTTAAGCCAACAAAGCAAACACAATGACTACATAAAGTCATAAGATAGACGTAGAATTCACCATAAGTTCCCATTGATTCAAATTTATGTAATTTATTAAGAAAATGACCGTCAAGCCAAACACGATCAAAGGCTTCCTCATTATCGAGAAAGGCACAATAAACTGGTGAATTCCTTTCGTTAAAGTATGCAATACTTTCTAGAAGTGTGAGAGCCGCCATTTCAGCACCAGCCTTCATTATAGTATGTCCAAACTTCTATTCTGTGAAAAAGATTTTTTTCCGAAAAGCTTACTAAGAACTGAAGTTAGTGTCATACCAATGGATCACTTTTACGTTTTCCTTGTTCCTTATGTATTGGTAAGATTTCGCCAATATTTTCACTTAGGGAAATTCAATGTATTCATCTTTAATAATAGCATTGAATAATAACATAATATGATTCAACAAAGATCTCCCAGCACACTTTAAATATTCATTTGTGAGCCAGTCAGGTCCTGGAGATTTATTGTTTTGAAGCCCTTTAACTGCACTTAATACGTCTGTTGAAGTGAATGGTCCCCTTAACTGGGTAGTTAACAGTTACTTCGATATCAGCATTAGAGGTTTCGTTGTTTTCAATATTTGTGCATATTACTTCATCAGCAAAGGAACGGTCAAAATCACTTTCCATGGTTGGGACTGACAAGTCTCTAAAATATTTACCAAAGAAATCAAAAATACTTTCCGTGTTACTGGTTTATTAAAGGTCACGTCAGAACGAACTTTGACCAACCTTTGAAATAACTAACAAGAAGTCGTCATTAGCCAGTCAAAATGCAGCTTTCTCGAGCTTTACGGTACTAGTTTCAAACTGGTGACCTCCATCCAAGACTACGCTTTGCAAAAACAATTGTTCTCGAACAAAGATAGAAAACTGAAAAGTTATCAGTTCTGGAAATGTCTAACGGATGGTAGAGATTATGTGGCAGAACTTCCCATCGGATATGGAAAGTCTCGTTCAAAGGTCTCATTGAAGCGATATTTTGACGATAATTTTGACGGAAGCAGTCCGTATCTGTCGTTCGAAATACCCCGTTTTAACCTTTTCGCGGTCGCATGATCAGACAACACACACCGACTTTCCAGATCTGGTAAGGGACATTCTGATTGGTCGGATGAAAGGTCGTTCTCCCATAATGGAATGTCCTCAGATCTTTGTTTAACGGTAGCGACAACTAAGATCTGATTTTAATGAGATCAGAAAATCTCTTTTCGCAGGAACTTGCCATCATCGTATCTTGTATAGCATGTAACCGCCCTTAACGAAGCCCCAGCCCATACATTCCATCAGTCACGCCGCACGGCAAATGACATTTGTTTAAATATTGATTTTACTTAATGGTCTCTGCGGTCGTATCCCTCATCAATGTCGTGAACCTTACGACGACCGGATATTATAAATGGCTTTCAAAATGATTAAAGGATTAAAGGAAGTTTAGGCAGTGCAGTTTAACTTAACCCGATATTTGAGCTGGGCGATGGTATGCGCATAAACGTATCACAGTACAAACATTGATTCAGGATACACCACCAAGATAGGCTAGTGAGGCGGGTATCGAGCATGTACTAGAACAGGGTGAGACAGAATGTGAGCTTTGTTGCCACATCGGAAACTCTTTGTTTCAGGGAGTTTCTAAGTGAAGATTGTTCTTCTCAAGTGAGTATTACAAAAGACGGTATGTCAACAGACATCTGTGTTCTGCCTTGTAAGGATGTGATGTTGAGAAGCCAGATACCTCGGGTTGTTGGACACAATGCCTCTATGTCATTGAACCCTCACATCATTGTACTAGCATAGTAAAACACCAAATTGATTTCTGTGTTCGTTTTAAGGAACAATGTGTACGATGATGAGTGTACACAAATTGATTTTTGAAAAATCTCATCTGTAAACGTATTGAATATGAATTTAAGAAACCTTCTGCTTAGAAAGGGAGACATTGTCTCGATACACAACAGAATACCATAGACGAACCAGATATCACAGAGGGTCGTTATCTCCTCTATGGACGGTTATGGCCGATGATGGCGACTGAAGTGTGTATACTCATGGCAGTACAAATATTGATGAGGATTGTGGTGATAGCATCTACATTGAAACAGCATAGCTACCAACCAGAGAACACTGTCCTCGTCGACAAGGTACTATGAAAGCGAGCATATGAAAAATTATGCGGCATGTCAGCTTAATGTGGGAGATAAGCACGTGATGCACCGTTTACCACTTCGGTGAAACCAACGAGCCCGGGTATAGTGTTGACAAACTTAAAAACAAAATGGGGGCAAAACGGGATTCGAACCCACAATCATAGGTTTCTGGCGTGTCCAAGTTTAAAGCGTCAGATTATGATTAATAATGCGCCATGGCACTACATTATCATTAAACTATTACGGGTAGATTTTATACAACTAACTACGCATTGCATGACATGTGTTTTACGTGCCACGCGTGCATGTAAAAGTGACCATAAGGATCCAGGCGGGAAGAACAGAGAGTAACCCGACGCGGGAACTGGTTGTGTCACTGTCCGTGATGAGCCGGCTGTAGTCCGACTGTAGTCCGACTCGACCCTTCATCACTATAGTCCCCCGTGTACGCGGAGGGAACGCTACTCAGTAACAATGACATTCGTCTGAATGTCTCATTAACCTAAATCATTTACTTATTCTATATAATTAAAAATGTCTCGTTATACCACTGCAACATATGTCAATTTCTTCGCTGTCTTTCTTAATTAGATAATGGCACTTGGCTATTTTATTTTATTGGAAAAAGCTACAGAGAAAAAGATTCACCTTGACTTATTCCTGAATAAGTAAATACTCCGCGATTTCATCATTAGCTTTCACATATGACTAGATGTATTTTGTGGGTTTTTTTGTTTTGGTGGAGTGTGAAAACGTTTTCCAATTATGACTATTTTGCATAATTTGAAACCAAAAATATATTCTTGCCATTTGTAAAGCTTTTGCAAAATCAATTAATGCACAATTGATTTTCTGTTAGTGTTTTTAAGATATGCGTAACCAAGTGCATCACAAAGATGTAATTGATAGTTATATATCCTTCGAGGAGTCTTGATTGTGTGGGAGATATTATTTGATTAATATTTATAAATTGTGTCAGTATAGCGTGATAACGCTTCCCAAAGAATTAACGATTCTAATAGGGCGGTATGGAATGGGATCAAACTGCTCACTTTCATCTTATACACTAGTGTATTATCCCTGTGAGCGAACTACCGGTGGCAAGGCAAGGTTGAATAGAGGAACATAGAGCCATCAGATCGATAGAGTCAAAAAGGTAATAATTTAGTAAAATAATCTATTCCTGTGGCTTTATTGCGTTTAATTCCCTTAGCGGCCCCACTGCTCTTTTGTAAAGTAGTTTAAACCGAGTCAGCACATCCTTTGAAGTTTGATGCATCATCATCATTATCTACCTTCGTGAAGCCTGTTTCTGGTGTCCCCCGCCGCGATATTGCTGGAATAGTGCTGAAAGTGGCGTAAAACCATACTCACTCACTCACCCACTTGATTTTGTCTATCTCGAGTATTCCAGATTCTCACGAGTAATGATTAGATTAAGTTTTAAATATGCTGCCCACCTCAACTATGTGTTAATTACTTTTCATATAAGTTTACACCCACAGATCTCAAGTCTAAGAAGATAATTACATAATGTGAATCCACAAGCCTAAATTCTCCTTCTGTTAACATTGTTACAATCAGTGGCTACGTAAGCAAGATATTTTTGTTCGACTCATCTCATTAAACACCATAAGAAATAAAATCAACCTTTGGGAAAACGTTTTTTATCTATTTCATTAATGGGGACATTGACGACAAGTCATCACATTTTTGTTCCAATGAAACTTATCCATGTTTCTACTAATGCAGCACAGAATAAAATTAATGACTGGAAGCACAGTGAATGATATTCGTTTGTCAACTTTATCTGGTATACATTGAAATAGATTAAGCATCATGGTACTCACAAGTGGGTCCTGATTTCAACAAACGTATGTGTAAGCTGAGTTTATAATATCTTAAGCATAAATAGAGAAAGCGACTTTATACAAACCATGTAGTTAAAAAATACCGCCAACGAACTTCTACTGCTGATACACTATCATCCTCCTTGGTTTGTTTCTATGACGGCACATACTACTATTTGGGCAACTTATTCACATGCTAAATGCAGCATTCGTACATTCTTTTTCAAAAACAAATTTCCCCTAGGATTGATTTTAGTTCTTGCAGCAACATATGTTTATAAACATATGTTTATAGCAACATGGTTGTTGTAATATATGTCAGGGTTGAATTATCTTCATGTCAAGTTCTATTTGTCGTGGAAAACATTGACAGTCAAGAGAATCAGACAACCTATTTCCGGAACACACAATATCACTCGCCTCTCACACGGAGCAAGTATTTTTTGTTTGATATGTCAACGCATTTCTCGGCACTGTTTGCTTTGGGTACAACTACTTCTGATGCACAATGGAAGAGGAAAAATCTGTCAGGAAGTCAAATATGTCAGTGGCCAATTGAATGGTGACTTGAAGCTCATTCGTTCGATGAGAGTCTAATTAATTTCGAGAATAATTGGTAGGGGGCGCAAGTCTTGATGGATGTCGTGAATACCTTGTTAAAGTTGAGAACTCTTAGTGGATGTCGTGAATACCTTGTTGAAGTTGAGAACTCTTGGTAGATGTCGTGAATACATTGTTGAAGTTGAGAACTCTTGGTGGATGTCGTGAATACATTGTTAAAGATGAGAACTCTTAATGGATGTCGTGAATACCTTGTTAAAGTTGAGAACTCTTGGTGGATGTCGTGAATACCTTGTTAAAGATGAGAACTCTCAATGGATGTCGTGAATACCTTGTTAAAAGTGAGAACTCTTAGTAGATGTCGTGAATACCTTATTGAGGACTTGGTGGATGTCGTGAATACCTTGTTGAAGTTGAGAACTCTTGATGGATGTCGTGAATACCTTGTTGAAGTTGAGAACTCTTAGTGGATGTCGTGAATACCTTGTTGAAGTTGAGAACTCTTGGTGGATGTCGTGAATACCTTGTTGAAGTTGAGAACTCTTAATGGATGTCGTGAATAACTTGTTGAAGTTGAGAACTCTTGATGGATGTCGTGAATACCTTGTTGAAGTTGAGAACTCTTTGTGGATGTCGTGAATACCTTGTTGAAGTTGAGAACTCTTGGTGGATGTCGTGAATACCTTGTTAAAGATGAAAACTCTTAATGGATGTCGTGAATACCTTGTTAAAGGTGAGAACTCTTAGTGGATGTCGTGAATACCTTGTTGAAGTTAAGAACTCTTGGTGGATGTCGTGAATACCTTGTTGAAGTTGAGAACTCTTGATGGATGTCGTGAATACCTTGTTGACGTCGGTACTACTTAGTGGATGTATAGAATACCCTGTTTTGACTTCGGGACAACTTAGGTCACGTCGAAAACACCTAGTTGATGCCTTGAAACTCTTGGTGGAATTTGAACAACTGTCTGATCTACTTGGCAGCGTGAACATCATGTAAAAAAAACACGTAGGAAATAATAAGTGGGAGTATTTGAGCTAAGCTATTTCTACTCCGTTATGAAGATGGATATAACTGTATAGTTTAATGCCCTTTCCAGTTAACGTATTTATTACGTTGTTTGACGTCATTTAAGGCTATTAATTATATTGATCTGATTTACCTGGAGATTAATGATCGTCTAGTGGTTAATGCACTGTGAAGGCCTGGCTCGACTCCCGTCGAATATACAATGCATGAGCCTTATTGATAGAATCCCAATCTTGACAGAGCTGAAGCGTCAAATCAGCCACACATGCACATACACCTGTCGTCAAATATTAATGGTTTTCTCACTGATCAATACAGACGGGGTTAGTGTACGACTGTAATGCAGGGGGCGTGTCTTGTCCCACTCTCGCTTCTGTTTGACCTGCTTCTATCTTTCAACACTTTCAGGTCTTTATAGTACCTTTCCTATCACACCAATTAACGTTTACCTTGATGCAGTTATAATAAGACGTTGCTCTGGTAACAAATCTGTCATGCTGGTGTCTATGGGTAACTTCGAGCTTCCAGTTTACTGCGCGCTACCCGGAGACAGGCTAAACCTTTCAAATGTTACACTCATGTTCCGGCGCCGATAAATACATTGTAGGAAGAAATTAGAGGCTTCATTTTGAAAATTATAGTGTTGATTTTCAATATATTAAATATGTTATTTTCAACAGCGCTTTTGACACGCTAAATGCCATTTCGGATACAAAATGTAAAACTTATCGCCGTCGTTAACAAGCTACGTTGATTCTATTCTGTAACATCACAAACTTGAAAACAAAACGCCTCTTTTTTTATTTCAGGTTTTCTGAACTCGAAGTGCTCTCAAACTCAGAATTACGCTCAACGGAAAGGGTAAATGCTCCGCCAAATGCATACGTAAGACAAACTTATTGAAGCAGAGGGTGCAATCGACAACTAGCCCCAGTCCGAAAACCTACTTCATGCTACCTCGCCCCAGACCGAATACTTACCTCATGCTACCTAGCCCCAGACCGAAAACATACCACATGCAACCTTGCCCAGGACGGAAATGTTACCTAGCTCCAGACCGAAAACCTACATCATATTACGTAGCACCAGACAGAAAACCTCCCGCAGACAACTTAGCACCCATGCCAGAAACTACCGCATGCTACGTTGTCCAAGGTCGAAAACCGAACGCATGTTACCTATAACCAGATCGAAAACCTACCTCATGTTGCCAAGCCCCAGACCGAATACTTACCGCATGCTACCTAGCCCCACACCATAAACCTATCGCATGCAACCTAGTCCCAGACCGAAAACGTACTGCATGATTTCTATCCTTAGACCGAAAGCTATCCGCATTCTACCTGTCCCCAGGCCGAAATGCCGCCACATCCTACCTAGCCCTAGACCGAAAACCTACGGCATGCTACCTATCCCAAGAGCGAAAGCTTTCCGTATGCTACCCATCACAAGACCGAACACCAACCTTAAATTAGAGGTTTAGTCAAAGGACAAGCTCTCCTTACCAAAAAGGGATTCCAGATCAGACTAGGTCCCCAGTACCTCATTCTGGTCACAAGACTATTCTAATATGGGGATCTGGTGACTGATCTCTTTGACTAGGTGTGTGGCATATACTACTCAATGTTTGCTAAGGATCACCACTTGAAAACATAATACGACAAATTGTGTGAATTTGTTGAAATAGCAAAAGACAATATTGCGTGAAGACATGTTTAATGAACAAAGGTCCGTTGTCATGACCACACAATGCCGGCAAACAACATGTGATCAATAAACAGTCAGATCACCCGTCAAAAAGAGAGTATCTGACCAGATCTGAAACGTCAATAAATTAAGAAAACAAATTCATTGTCCAAAAAGACGACAATCAGTAGAGCGTATGTGATCCACATGATGCGATCACAGCCTGGCATCGTCGTATAATGCTCCCAATAAGTGTCTGACTGGTAGCGACTGTAGAGTTGCCGGAAATGTGTTCGAGAAGATTGAGGTCTGGTTACCAGGCTGGTAACTCCATGCGGACAATGGTCTCGTGCTCTACGTAGGCACCAACAACCCTGGCACGACGTGGCCCTGCGTTATCGTCCACGAGGATGAAGTCCGGTCCGATTGCACCAGCATACGGTCTCACGTACACATCCACAATGTCATCCTCGTAGCGCACCTTTCATCATGCCCCGCAGTAAGACATGGAGGTAGGTTCTCCCAGCTCCCATGATTGTGTCCCCCACAATAGGCGGTCATGTTCAGCCCGATCCAAACGTGCCTGCCTGTGATGTCGGTTCAGTGGGATGCAGAGACCGGAGACCAGCCTCGCAGATACGATTACGCACTGTCTGAGAAGAAGCATCAACGCCACTGGCGTTCAGCAGGTCATTTCTGAGTGTGATGGCAGTCGCAAACTGATGGCGTCTTGCTACGTCAGGAGAAACCAGTCTTTTCGCTGTGGGTTGGAACGCTGTTGACTACCTGCATGTCGCTGTGTAGCTGACCAAACTACGTCTTTGAAGAAGTCAATTCAGTTGTTGCAATTCTCAGTAGCAAATGTTGCTGTGCTCTCTGATAATGATGTGTGACGATTGTTTGAGGATACATCCAAACACAGGTTTTCCACAACTTCGTGCATGTCGTTCCCATGACTGCATGTCTCTGTCCGTTCATCGTGAAATCGAGGTCCTTTTAGGGTTACCCAATCATTGTGGACCAGGATATTTCGAGGGGGAATCATTAACACATTTTATCTCCAGTTACCTCCCTTGTTGCTTGGTAACCAGATTTCCTGGGCATGTGGCATCAGACGCATGCTAAAGTTTACTTTCAAAACAGGGACTTCCACTCCGCAGGTCGAATGTTGTGTCAAGTTGATATGTCAAGTCGTTATAGCCTGTTCTTGTAGTTCTCCTTTGAAAGTTCACTGCAAAATCCCCAAATCTTTCTTTTTAAATAATAAACACCGTGACCAAGCTGGAGACATTGTTTGTTAAGTCTCCCACAGTGTTTATGAGTGTTCGAGCTGACAATATATTAACAGTACTTGAAATAGTTCACAACCAGCATACAAATCACCAAGAGGGAATGAGTGAGTGAGTGTGGTCTTACGCCGCTTTTCCCAATATTCCAGCAATATCACGAAGGGGGACACCAGAAATGGCTTCGCACGTTGTACCCATGTAGGGATTCGAACCCGGGTCTTCGGCATTACGAGCAAACGATTTACCCACTAGGCTACCCGACCGCCCTACTCATCAAGATGTGAGGTGAGGTGAAACGACGCGTCAAAGATTATTGCACTTATATAGCGACGTGCATGTACGTGTGTGTGTTTGTTTGGCTGCTTGTACTAGTCCGGACTGATGCCGATTTATAGTGCTAGCTCACTGAGATACCATGCCGCAGTTTCACATGAATACACCACTCAGACACAGTATACTGACTCCGAGCCGACCAGTCCTTGTTTTAGCCCCTTAATGCCGAGCGCCAGACAGGGTAACAACAAGTACCATCTTTTAACGTCTTTTGGTATGACGCGGTCGGGGATCGAACCCCGGACCTTCCGCTTTCCGGGCGGACGCTCTACCACTAGACCAGGGAGGCGGTCTATTCATCAAGAAATACACTTTGTGTCTGTATGGATAAAAATAATAACCATACTGTTTCTTCGGTTCACAACCATCACCACTGCATTTTATGTTTAATTCTATAAATCACTTGAATAAATCGCCCGTTTTTCTCTCATTAATTGTAGAACTATCCTACGAGAGAAGGCCAAGTAAATATACCTAATCTTTTTGTTCATGGAGCAGGATAATATTTTCTTGATCACATTTCCTCTGGCACTGCATTGTTTGCATGCTTAAAAACATGGTGCAATTTACAGGATTTTATGCGTCGTTGGTTCAACACCGTGGTGGTACCTCCTATGCCGATCTTGATGGCGAAGCCTGGGTAGGATGTTATTCTAAATTCAAGAGAGCACGTGTCTCTTTCAAATTAAAACGACAACACGCTTTCCACATTCTTAAGAAATCTTTGCGAAAAGCAGAGTTCATTGTACGTTTACGACCACATCATGAGCATGTGTTAATGATTATCTGTCAAACTGTGACGAAACCAGGTGTTCGCGATAAGGTCAATCTCATTAAAATCAGATCTTAGTTTTCGCTACCGCTAAAAAAAAAGGTCGTTCTGACGTGACCCTCAATGGGATGTCCTCAGATCTTTGTTTAGCGATAGCGAGAACAAAGTTATGATTTTAATGAGATTGCGATAAGGTAAACACATCCAGCCCCACAAGTGGCACCCGTCACAAACACATGCAAAGGCAAGTCAATTTACTTGGAAAAAACGCAGGGGAAATTATGGTCAAAATAGGGAATTGCATCCGGCGTCGTCACTGATGCGCCACCTTTCCACCTTGATATGAATGTTTGAACGTTAATTTACATGCAAGGTGACGTCTTCAACTCAAACTATTTTTTATTTATCATTCAGGATCATATAAATAAATTGCAAGTGGTTCCATGTCATTTGAATGGCTATTTTATTATAAAAAAAAATTTGGGGAATGCCCACATACGGACTACCGTTTCCTGATTGGCTGACAATAGAATGGCGTGAGGAGGGGGTATGTTATTGCGTTGAACGATGACACTGATTTCATGTCTACAGTAATTAAAGAAGTCCTTTGAAGAAGTCATTGTCCTTGACGTATTTTTTATAAGAACTACGCGGCGTTTACAGTGTGCACACCGACTTGTACATTTATACTTTCATAAACGCTAAAAAATATTGAAGACAGTTTAATACTTATTATGAACGATACTATCAAGTGTAGTTGTCCGGTTTTCGATCACGAATGTTGATACCACTTAATTTTGTTTATCCGTATGCATCCAACCATGTCGGATTAACGGGACTTGACTGTATATCGTCACTCCGCTTGTCTCGAACCACGGATTACTCGGCAGTCCCAAGGATTTGTGAATGAGGCGTCACTGCATTCAACCCATTGACAGTTAACTCTTTTTGTACGTCAACTGTAAACAAGGGTGAAAAGATGGACTTTGCTCACAACCTAATATGCATAACAGCATACAAAAACGTCAAGGCCAGAGAATAACTAGTCTCGATAATCCGCCGAACAGATTTCATTTGGCGTATCAGGCAAAATAATCTTAAAATCACTTAAAAATCTGGGATCACACTAGGTGTTCGCGAAAAGGGTAAAGGGTAAAGGTTTGACTAAGTGAGACTTTTAATGAAGGGCGTTAAGTCCATAAAATATGTGTAAAAGCATAGGAAATCAGTGGACAGCAAGGATCATTGCACAAATGCGTTATCAATCGGCTTTCTCCATCAGCAAATACATTTATAGCTTGGTTGAATAGAGTAACAGTAGATGACTTCCCATTACTTAATTGGACCCGTCCAGCATGACAGAGCCGACACGTATTTACCGTTATTGCACGGAACGCCAAGGTGTCACTGTCATACTGCCTTCGTCGTAATCCATGCAATAGTGATATCCTCTTTTACTGTTTTATACTGTATTTACTGTTATCTCTTGTTATTTATCCGTTGACATGTTTTCAAGCACTTGTATATCATACCATAGGGATTTGGCCTGTGGTATTGTGTGACCAAGACTGTACCAAGATGGCAGCTGGGCAGCCGCTACATGTACTATCAAACAACCAAACAGTAGAGATGTTTGTAGTTCACCCGTCTTTGGCGTTGCATGGCTCATGGCTCATCGATCACTTGATTGTCTGGTTTGTTTACAGGTTCCGTCGCACGGCAGCAGTACTGCTGTGAGGCGTCAGACAACAAATAAATACATACTTTTTAAGTAAATTGTGTGAGCGGTGGGTGATACCGGTAGGGTAGGACATGATAACCCTTTTCCGGAACACCTGGTGTCTTCAATTATTTTCAGTGATCCCTTCACATAATGTTCAGAACAAGTTTGCCTTATACGACCTATATTGGCTTCTACCATGTGTTCCCGTGTTTTTTTCAGGTGACCAATTGACTTGCCTTTGCGTGTGTTTATGACGGGTACCACCGGTGGAGCAGGATACGCTCACCTTTTCGCGAACACTTGGTATCATTACTATTTGATAGTGATTCACAAACACATGCTCATGATGTAGTCGGAATCGTACAATCGACTCTGCTTTATGCAGAGATTTCTATTTGATATGGAAAGAGTTCTGTCGCTTTATCTATATCACATGAAGACACTGGATGTCTATTGCCTGCTCACTGATGTGGCTGACAAACATGATCTGTGTTGTGTGCTCGTCTTACGATTTTAGCATCGCATTTGATCATGGACTGAAACAGGACCGCCACTTTGAGTAGTGATGTAATCTTTCCAACAACAGCTGACACGCATGTAGAATGTTCACCAGATTAGTGGAGTCCTAAGAGTACGGAATAACGAAATAATTAAGTTTGTCGGTGCCATAAAAAAATTATATCTTAAGGGTTGTGCCCCTGTGTCGGCGGGGGAAGGTAGTCTGGTGGTTGAGGGCAATTGTTCCAGGAATAGCGTTCCTTTGCCCAATACACTCGTCATCTCTTCGTCTAATGATGGAACTTTGAAATTGAATCCATTTGCGCTTTCTAAAGCTATATATGGTATCGCTGGTGGTGTTGTGTCAATGAAAGGATACGTTCTGGCTGTATCTTGATTGAATGCAAATCTGCATCACAATCAGCTACGCTGTTGGCTGTCAAACATCTCATTTCTGTGCCAGTCATTGTCTCTGCGCACAAATCACTCAACAGTTCTAAAGGCATTGTCAGAGATCGTGAACGTTGTCTTTCAGACATGCCTGAAGATGACATTACTTCTAAACTGAAAGACCAGGGTGTTACAGGTGTAAAACGTTTTACAAAGCGGCAGAATGGTCAAATTGAAAAGTTAAACACACATCTGTTTACCTTTTCTTATCCTGTTCCACCACACTCTTTCAAAGCAGGTTACTGTAACATGGGTGTGGATAAGTACATACCGAATCCACTCCGGTGTTACTCATGTCAACAGTGTGGGCATGGTGCCCAATCGTGTAGAAGCAAAAAGAAATGTGTCGATGTGGAGAACCTGCTCATGACAATAGAATGCTCAAATGATCCAAAATGTGCAAACTGCTTTGGGAATCACGTTGCATCTTCCAAATCTTGTCCTGTCTGGCAACTTTAACACCAGATAATAAAAATGAAGTATGACAAGAACATATCTTTTTCGGATGCCAAACGTTTAGTAATGTCGTCTACTACCTCCACTGCAGCTGTGTCATATTCTGCAGTTGTCACCCGTACGCCTCCAAAAAGTTCTAAATCATTTACCTCTGTTGAATGCCAGACGGATATTACTTGGGTTAGCTCCGACAACTCTTTCTTTGGTTCAGTCAAGTTCTTCTTCTCAAACAGAAGACACATCAACAATTTTGTCACCACCCTTGGCAGCAGCGCCGGCACCATCACTGGCATCGGCACCAAATCCATCACCTAGTGTGACAAATGCCAGCAACAAAGTAGACTACACCAGAAATTCTGATCGTGTGTCGAAGGGTCACCGTGACCCTATTCAAATTTATAATAGGTTTCAAACCTTGGAGGACATGGATGTCTGTCCTCATCCAAATGGGTGCAACAGCAGTAAGTTACCTAGAAATGGGAGACGTAGATCTCCCGTTCATCCACCTGTCACTTGAACACCATGAATCCACTTATTCAGTGAATTTGCAGAGGTCTAAGGACCAATTGTAATGAATTACAATTATTAGTACAGGATTTTTAGCCATCAGCATTCTGTCTGCAAGAGACATATCTCAAACCAACTGATAAGTTTGACTTGCGTAAATACATTTCGCATCATTCATTTTCTCCTCCCGCTGTTAAAGCTTTTATTCTATTTTAGAGAGGCAAGATGTGATCCATAACCCTGTTCCTCTGAATGTCAATCTACAGGCTGTTGGGTGCAGTTCGACTCACATTGCACGTTGTTTTCACTTTGTTCTCATTTTATATTCCACCCTCTTCAGCTCTTAGGCGGTCTGAACTACAGTCATTATATGACCAACTCCCGAATTCCTGTATAATCATGGGCGACTTGAATGGCCATAATCCTTTATGGGGAAGTGCCAACACAAATTCAAAGGGGAAAATCATTGAAGATTTTATTACTGACAATAATCTATGTATTTTTAATGATGGCTCAAAAACATACTTACATGTTAGCGGGACTTATTCTGTTTTGGATCTTTAGATTTCAGATTCAAGTATGTTAAATGAATTTACATGGACAGTCCACGATGATCTTTGTGAAAGTGATCATTTCCCTTCTATTCTTACTGCCAACAACCCAGCTGATGAGCCGCGAGAACGAGATGGAAAGGCAAATTGGCGTTTTTTTAAATCATTATGTGAGGAAATACTGACACCTGATATTTTGATAAATGTCCCTGATCCGATTCAGGTGTTCTCGGACAAACTAAATGAAATTGCTGATGAAACTATTCCTAAGTCCTCTGCACTTCCACATATTCGTAAAACATGGTTTGATACAGATTGTAAAAAGGCTAGAAAGATTAGGAAGAAGGCAGAAAAATATTTCCGTCGACATCCAACAGTACATAATCTCAATAATGTGAAAATAACAAACGCCAAGGCACGACGTACAATTAAACAAACAAAATGCCAATCGTGGAGAAGGTATGTATCCAAAAATCAATTCCCGAACTCCGATTTCAAAGGTCTGGAACATAATACATTAAAATCAAAGGTAAAGGTGCAAAATCTGCTGTTCATCATCTTGAAGATGGTGGTAAATTGCTTACTGACAAAACTGACATTGCAAATAAACTGGGCGAAATTTTGGCCCAACACACTTCATCATTGCATTACGTACCTAAATTCCAAAAATACAAACAACAACAAGAGAAGAAAAGTATTAATTTTAGTTCCGACAATGGTCAAGATTATAACGAAATATTTTCAATTCATGAGCTAAATACTGCACATGGACAGGCCCATGATACTGCAACGGGTGCTGATAACATCCATTATCAACTTCTGAAACACTTGCCTGAATAATGTTTAGAAGTTCTGCTTTGTATCTCTAATGAAATATGGACTTCAGGGAATTTTCCATCTTCCTGGCATAATGCCATTGTCTTCCCTATACCAAAGCCTGGCCGGGATCATTCAGATCCTTCAAATTATCGACCTATATCATTAACTAGCTGTAGATTAGTTTGGTACTTTGAAACCAACAATTTAATCACTAACATTCAATGTGATTTCCGAAAAAACAGAAGTACCATCGACCATTTAGTACGTTTGGATTCGTTTATAAGAAATGCCATTGTAAATAAACAGCACGCGATAACAATCTTTTTTTACTTGGAGAAGGCATATGATACCACATGGAAACATTGCATTTTTAAAGATTTACATGATTTTGGTTTGAGAGGCCGTTTGCCTCAATTTGTATCTCGGTTTTTAACTGACAGGCAATTTCAAGTCCGCGTGGGCTCTACCCTGTCTGATCATTAAAATCAGGATCAGGGTGTCCCACAGGGCAGTATATTGTCTGTCACTTTGTTTAATATTAAGATTTACAGTTTAGCAACTGTATTAAATGACTCGATTGAAGGGCCATTATTTGTTGATGATTTTAATATTTCGTGTCGTGGCAAAAATATGCCCACTATTGAAAGACAATTGCAGCTTTGCTTAAATAAAATTCAGAATTGATGGGGAAAAAATGGTTTCAAATTTTAAATTCCAAGACAAATTGTATTCATTTTTGTCGGAGTTATAAACCCTATAAAGATCCTAAATTGTTTCTTGACGGTACTCCAATTAAGGTTGTTGAGGATTGAGGAGGCCAAATTTTTGGGACTTGATTTTGACCATCATTTGACCTATTTGCCGCATATTAAGTATCTGAAGAATAAATGCCTGAAGGCTTTAGATTTATTGAAAGTCGTATCAAATTCTAAGTGGTGAGGGGATCAGACAACCCTCCTCAACTTATACAGATCACTTAATCGCTCCAAATTAGATTATTGCTCGATTGTATATGGTGGAGCCTGTAAGAGTAATCTCGAAACATTAGATACAGTCCACCATCAAGGCCTGAGACTCTGTCTTGGCGCCTTTAGGACATCTCCTATTGATAGCCTTTATGTCGAAGCTGATGAGCCTTCTCTTCACCAACGACGTATGAAATTGTCTCTTCAGTATATTACAAAACAACGTTCAAATCTATCAAATCCTGCTTATGATACAGTTTTTCATCAACAATATGAAGAACTGTTTCAGAAGAAACCAAAACATAATCCACCTCTTGGGATTCGGATGAAATCCCATATTACCGATGCCAGTATAGAACTGGATACTGTATCTCCATACAGACTTTTATCAACTTCTCCATGACAATTGGTTCGACCGACGGTATACCTAACTCTTGCTAATAACAAAAAATCAGAAACTAATGACTAATATCAACAGGAGTATATACAGTTAAGGAGCAAATATGATTCTCACCGTTCTATTTTCATTGATGGGTCCAAGGATGAGGGCAATGTGTCTAGTGCCACTGTCATTGGATCTAAAACTATCTCTTCCCGATTACCAGACAACAGCTCCATATTCACAGCCGAGTCTAAGGCAATACTCACAGCCTTGGAATACATTCAAGAGCAGCCCATACACGAACAATTTATTATATTTTCTGATTCACTGTCCTGTCTTCGGGCGATTAAAAACATGTCTTCGGGTCATCAATTCATATTGGATACATTGGAACTGTATAATGTTCTTGCCACTGGCCAATACGACATTGTCTTCTGTTGGTTGCCCAGCCATGTCGGCATAGTGGGTAACACAACGGCTGATGCTGATGCAAAAGCAGTGCTCAACAAATCTGTGACACCCCTTATTATCCCATACGGTGATATTAAACCTGTGATTAGATGTTACATCCGAGGTCTGATGCAAAAGAAGTGGGACACCCAAGAAGGTGTAAATAAGCTACATGCAATAAAACAAACCATCGGTTACACTCACTTGGGTTGTCAGTCCAGATTTGAAGAGGTCATTATGCGACGATGTCGTATTGGCCATTCTCGTTATACACACGAATATTTTTTGAAAGGTGAAGATTCTCCATTCTTTATCCCTTGTGATGAGAGAATCACCGTCAAGCATGTTTTGTTTGATTGTGTCGATTTATCTCTCACAAGGGATAAATATTATCATTCATCTTCTTTAAAGGATCTTTTTAATAATGTCAGTACTCATTTAATTCTTGAATTTTTTAGAGAAATATAACTAATAGATACATTTTTAATAGATGATATGCATTTTAAATAAGTTAAATATTAACATCAACTGAGATTATTGATGGTGGTGCCACTTGTATTGTCTTTTTTAATATTGGCCAGCATGCGGTACAGCCACTGGTAGCCAAAGGGATGGCATAAATCCTGCTGGGGAGTCATGCAGGAAGCATAGGTACTGTTCCCATGATCTCCAGTAAGGTGGTAACTTTGGTTATCAGTGGTCTATAGCCTTGTTTTAATTGATAGGACTTAATCTATTATAGCTATATGTTTCTTAAAAGAAATTATGATCTAGTTTGTTTTATTAAAAACTGTGATATACCTTACTATTTTACTGTCCTTTGTCGACAGATATCTTAGATTAAATACCTAGTTCCCATCGCTATATGGCTGAAATATTGCCGATGCGATGTAAAATTTAACTCACTCACTCACTCATTCTGTTCTCTACAAAGTATAAAAAGATGACAAAGTATAAAAGATGACATTTTATAAAGATTTCAAGAGTATAGATCGAAATATTGGAATCTGATATGATATTTCTTAATCTTATAACTGAGAGGAATGTTAATTTATTTAAATACGATTATTATTTGGTCTGTTACGGTCAAAGGTGAACGAGGGGTGATGGGTGAGGGGTAGCTAATATTAGCAGATGTAGGTACTGCTGTGAATATACTGAAAGTAATTATCATATGAAATGGTGTCATGGCCACATTTGCACAGTGGTCAGCGGCAGCGAGTGGAACTGAATATTATCCACCCTGGTGTTCGCGAAACGATGAGCGTATCCTGTCGCACCGGTGGCACTCGCCACAAGTACATGCAGACATTCGACAGCGACAAAATGCTAGACATTCGTGTGTGCACTTACGTTATTCTAGGACATTCTATAGTATTGCTGCTGCCACTAAAGTTAGGCTATCTAGTGTGTCTGTTACAAACTTTAATCCGATCTTACAGATTAACATTAATACTAGTGTGAGTCACAAGGCCATAGTGATAAGGTGCGGCGTTAGCACTTCAAGAACACGTGTCATATGCAATATAGGCCCAAGTGTTTTGCTAGTTACTGCCTAAAAGGTGACTAAAAACCCGAGGGAATTAAACTTTTAAGGTACATAACCAAAGCAATGAAAATACAGGGTGGGGGGCTTCAATCTGGACCAGGTCACACAAACCCACCGCCGCTGATGTTTGACCGCTGATTGATTGATTTAAAGGTCATCTTTAAATGTAAACTGATTTAAAGGTCGTACGAGGCTTTTTAAATCTTCGCACAAACTCACAAAGAGGTTTGGTAAAATGGGGTTTAACGTCGCGTCCAAGATTATCGCACTTTTATAGCGTCGTGCATGCACTAGACTGGACTGATACTGATTCATAGTGCTAGCCCACTGAGAAACCATGTCGCAGTTTAACAAGAATACCCCATTAAGACACAGTATTCGGACTCCAAACTGACTAGTCCTTGTTTTAGCCCCTTAATTAACAACAATTACAGTAAACCACGGTTATAACGAACTCAAAGGGACTACTGCTTTTAGTTCGTTATAACCGTAGTTCGTTATAAGCATATATACAGCATAACTACAGCAAATAGTCGGGACCAAAAAGTAAGTTCGTTATATCCGTCAGTTCGTTATAAGCGTGTTCGTTTTAACCGTAGTCTACTGTACTATCTTTTAACGTCTTTTGGTCCACAAACAAAGACGCATTCGGAGCAGCATATCTGATTTTTGCTTCTCAAACACGAACGAGCAGTTCCGAGTGGACATCTGATTACCTCAAAAATTCGCTCAGGCTTCAACTGACTAAAATGCTTATTGACATAGGTATTATCTCGTCTGAGTAAAACTTTTGATTTTAATGAGATTGCCTGCAGCGTAAACGCCATTGTGTGTAAGACACGGTTAACTCTGGTACGTCGTCAAAGCAGATCATTACTTAGATACACACAATCACAGCAATATTATGCAACCAAACATGGCTTATTGTACTGCTGTTGGTTGCATCCTGTGGCCAAACCTACGCATCTATTAGTCTCATGCTGGTTGTCTGTGTTTATGCAACGGACATATCTGGTACAGGGAGGGGGAGCTGGGGGAGCTGGGGGATCACACCAAAGAACAGTTAGAGACAAGAAAGTGTCATGCCATGCCGCATATGCACTCTTTCCTATTCTGTTTAAAACGTTCTATTTTCAATGCCCATTAGGAAGATGATTATGTTAATAGGCGACACTACACTTTAGGTTCAGAGAAATCCCCATCGGGACCCGGGTTTAAATAGCTCCCTCTGTTGCTGATCGAACCCGCTTTCGATGTGTAGTAAATAGAGCGTTCCCCGGAAAACGGCTGATCGGTGGTTCGAACCCCTGACCGGGTCATACCAAAAGACGTTAAAAGATGGTATTTGTTGTTACCCTGTCTGGCGCTCGGCATAAGGGGCTAAAAGAAGGACAGGCTGGCTCGGAGTCAGTATACTCTGTCTGATGGTACCCTGACTGGCGCTCGGCATAAAGGGTCTAAAAGAAGGACAGGCTGGCTCGGAGTCAGTATACTCTGTCTGATGGTACCCTGTCTGGCGCTCGGCATAAAGGGTCTAAAAGAAGGACAGGCTGGCTCGGAGTCAGTATAATCTGTCTGATGGTACCCTTTCTGGCGCTCGGCATAAAGGGTCTAAAGGAAGGACAGGCTGGCTCGGAGTCAGTATACTGTGTCTGATGGTACCGTCTGGCGCTCGGCATAAAGGGTCTAAAGGAAGGACAGGCTGGCTCGGAGTCAGCATATTCTGTCTGATGGTACCCTGTCTGGCGCTCGACATAAAGGGTCTAAAAGAAGGACAGGCTGGCTCGGAGTCAGCATACTCTGTCTGATGGTACCCTTTCTGGCGCTCGGCATAAAGGGTCTAAAAGAAGGAGAGGCTGGCTCGGAGTCAGTATACTCGGTCTGATGGTACCCTGTCTGGCGCTCGGCATAAAGGTTCTAAAGGAAGGACAGGCTGGCTCGGAGTCAGTATACTGTGCCTGATGGTACCCTGTCTTGTGCTCAGCATTAAAGAGAGAGTTTTAAACGGTGTCTGAATCGTGTATCCAGGTTGCAAGGGTGTGGCACGATATCTCAGTGGGCTAGCACTATATATCCGGTATAAGTCTGGACTTCCACAAGCAGCCACACACGTACATGAGCGTTGTATTGTAGGTGAAATAATTTTGAAAGCGAAGTTAAACCTCTTCACCTCACATATTGCTGATCGTATTATTCGGCTGAGATGGTCGGGTTGTCAGATACGGGACTTGGTCTATTGTATGTCAGGATTGTGCTCATGATGCCAGTCACTGGTTTGACTGGTCGACTGTTTTCACGCCGCCGTGCTATGACTGGAACCGTATTGTCGACTCTGTTTTGGGCAGAGATTTCTTATGAGTATGGAAATGGTTCTGTCGCTTTTATTTACTGCCGCGTTACACATTGACTCACTCACTCTTAAGAGAAATGTTTGTTTGCTCTGCTTGGGTAATAATTCATACGATATTTAGTTTTCATTCACAAAGAAATGATGATTATTTCAGAACATGAAGGTCTGGGTGATCCCAAGACACCAATAACAAAAGCGTCACGAGGCGATTGTCCCTGATTGTGCAACAATCGGTTGTAACAATCGGATATAAAATATTTCTTCCGCAGTCTCAGATTTTTCTCACACGAGTCTTAATTACTTTAAACAAGGAAATGTGCCATGGTTACAGCTGGACAACATGAATACATTAATACCGTAGTGTATTGAGGATACCCTGACTTCATGCTGGTCATAGAAGCTTGCAGAATATTGATGTAATCAGTGTTTAAGAAACTACTTCTTTTCTCCACTAAAAAACTAGATCTGCTCGATGTGAATGCCGACTCCATTCTTTACACAAGGACGCCGTTATCGCCGCCATCAACAATGGCATTTACTTAACGGGAGTTTCCGCCATATCGCGTTGCTATCACATTGTGCTAATCCAGATTATGACATTAATTCTCTGTGGTAATGCGATAAAATAATTGACTCGTTTCATTGATTATTCTGTCAAACACTGCATAACTTTATAGCTTTTTGAGACCAAGTTTTATTTGACAGCATGTTTAGATTTGCTGTTGAAGGCTGCTTCAGATAGATATGTATAGCGTCTATATCAAACCATGTGTATCTTGTATATGCTCTTACATATTTGTGATAAATAAGCTAAAGACAATTAATAATCATGAAATAATGTCGAGAGACATTGCTGTAAGCGTGTTTACTTACTGTCATTCTGTGAAAGTCCCCCTTGACAGAAGAGTGAGAGATAAACACATATACAAACGATGTTACTCATGTTGGGTGGATGCAGTGAGAGACTTATGACATCCTCTACAGAGTCCGCGAAGTCCGCTTATGAAGCAGTTGTAAGGAAATGAGTACCTCGCCTGACTTCACGCGAGATCCGACATCGACCACACGAGAGGTAGCATCTACACCACTTAACTTGATCACCTCGCTTCCGCTTCCCAATGATTGTTTTACGTAAAGAACCCCCAGCCAATCAGATCGCGCCGTGAACACAATGCGAGCAGCCAAGTGTGTGTTAGGCACAGTCGAGGGGATGGATTATGAAGTCGGCACTAAATGGTTCGTTCAACAGTGAATATTAATGATTTATCACAAATTGTGGTAGAAAAATGTAGTAACAATTTACTTTTTCCCTGCACTTTACCGTAATTCAAAGAGGAGTCGGCGGAAAATGCTCCAACAATTCCGAGTGTTGTAACGCATGTGAGTGTGTGAGTGAGTATTGTTTTACTTTTATCGTATTCCAGCAATGTGAGTTTTCATTTAACGCCGCTTTTAGCAATATTCCAGCAATATTATGGCGGGGGACACCGGAAATGGGCTTCACACATTGTTGGGAATCGAACCCGGGTCTTCGGTGTGACGAGCGAACGCTTTAACCACTAGGCTACCCGACCGCCCCTCCTGCTTTGTTACTGCGGGGACACCAAAAATGGGCTTCACATAATTTACCCATTTATGGAATCGAACCTGGGCCTTCGGCGTGACGAGCGAACGCTTTAACAACGAGGCTACACCACCGCCCCTTAACGCAACTTAGCAAATACATAAATAACATACAGTAAACTACGGTTATAACGAACTGACGGATATAACGAACTTACTTTTTTGGTCCCGACTATTTGCTGTAGTTATGTTGTATATATGCTTATAACGAACTACGGTTATAACGAACTAAAAGTAGTAGTCCCTTTGAGATCGTTAAAACCGTAGTTCGTTATAACCGTATTGCAAAATGTTTTAAAATAATATATCCCTTTAAGAGGCAATGTGTTGTTAATGATAACATTGTTGCTTGCCTTCTAAACGTCATAGATTATGCAACCAAAGCGATACGCTCTCCCAGCCTTTCTGAAAGACTTCCATTGTCTCGTCCTGGTGTTCACTATTGCCGGTTATATCGGGTGATGACGTCAGTGTTTGGCTTCAGTAAATAGTTTTGAGTTATCAGCTTTATAATTCGATTGTAATGGGTTTTTTTCTTAATACATGTATGAAACTTCCAAAGGAGAAAGGCAACATACTTACACGTCCACTTTTCACCCGTCTTCACGACATGCACGTGCATCTCGCATCGCTCACGTTCTGTATATAACCACTAGTATGATGATGAAAGAACAGGTTCTCGAGATGAGGCGTTTAACAGTTATCGCGCCATTGTAGATGTTGGCGAAGCTAACACGTTAATAGCTCCGCAACGCGTTCCCGCAACGCACCTTGCCGAACATGTCCTGCTGTAGCGGTACCATCGAGTGTCGGGTGACAGTTCTGTTAGCGATAAGCTCTGGGCCCACTTGCACAAAGCGATCTTAGCGCTAAGATGATCATAACTCCAATACTTTAACATAGGCTGACAATAGTCTTAGCGCTAAGATCGCTGCTGGTGGTTTTAACGAGGAGCGCTGATGTACATCCAGAGGATCCAGAAGATCCAGAGGGTCCAAAGGATCCAGAGAGGAGGGGGAGTCCAGGGGTCCGGACCCACCCCTACCCACCTCCCTTTTTAAAAACCTAATGTAGTGTGTTGTAGGCAGTAAAGTTATCTGTAAGAGGATTTTGATATTTTGGACCCCTCTTTTTAAAAAAATGCTTGATCCAGAGGCTTGACCGACCAAAGGCCGTTACATCTGTATTGTAGCGTAATAGGCTTTGTGATGGATATTTTGAAGGATGGTAGTCATACTGCTTCCTGAGTTGTATGCCACGTCACCATATGTCATACCCTTTAAATGTATTTTAAGATTTACTGCAGTGAGTGTGGTTTGAAACTTCTCTTAGCGTTGCATTGCGGTGGAAACTAAATCAACAATTCATGACATGTGCCCGAAGTTCATGTATATTCTGAAACTCTGACTCAGTCCTAAAGTCGAGTAGTCGAGATCGCAGACCGTGTCTTTACTTTATGAAGGTTATCCTTGTTGTTAATAATTACTTAGCTTAGACATTTCATACCCAAACTCACACTGGCGCTCACACAGACTCTCCAACTCTCTCAAACACACACTAACACTAACACACACGGAAGCACACACAAACCAATACACTCATAAACACACACAGAAGCACACACACCAACACACTAACACACAGAAGCACACACACACACCAACACACACACATAAACACACACTATCCATAACACACACACCAACAGACATAAAAGCACACACACATAAACACACGCACACTAACATTAACACTATCACTAACACACACATAAACACAACCTTAACGCATTCACCAACACACATAAACACACTCTAACACACACATACACACTAACACATACATAAATACAAACACATAAACACACATAAACACACACTAACACACACACACACTAACACTCTCGCTCATACTGGACCCTCATCTTCAAGCTCTCCGTCTCTCACACTCACTCATACAAGTCGTTGTATAACTGCTCCAAGGGTCTAAAATGCCGACATTGTATAATGTATAATGTAGTTGTATGAATGAACTACCTTCATACAAAGTAGTTAAACTAATGGGCCCTCCGCTTGTATTGTAAGCAATGTGTGTTGTCATGTTCTGGTTGGGTTATGAACTTCATCCAGAGGGATGCTTTGTTTCTGAATCGGTGAGTACATTGCAGCGAGTCACTGTTGTTGACAATACGTTGTTGACAATGTCAACACGCGTTACTTACGGACCTTTGTTTACGTCCCATCAACCCCGAGTGTACACGCCGCCCACAGGTCAATAACTGACCAGATCGATCGCAAGACCAATCAGACCATACTTACAAATTAGCTTGTTGAAATCAGTGATCCGTGCTAGGAGTCGTTCCAGGTTCAACTGCTAAGTGCATGTAGACCTTCGCGGCTATACATCGGTGTGTGGTCTCAAGTAGGAACTCTGTGTTTCCCAATAACTCGATATGTTTCTTTGGTCACCAGTTCTGTGACATGACTGATTGTGCGTCACTGTACCCTGGCGGTTTGGACCAGTTCATCTGTCAGATACTGATACTGGTGTTTGTGATGACATATTTGCACGTGGTGATTGAGGAGAATCAGTTTTCACCCTGCATATAACGCAACAGACCTCTTTCTCCCAAACTGACACCCGGGTGTTTTCTGCTCTGTGTTTCCGGTCACGGTATTCTATGGTCAGAACTTCAAACTCAAGTAGAAGCGACAAAGTACGCCCACAAATATTATGCTGAGTCTGTAAACGTTTGACCGGTAACTTCAGCCATTCATGAAATCCTAAGACATAATCTACACCCATAACTCTGGAGTTTCCTTTAAACGCATATTGCTGGGTTCTTTCCAATATCCGCCTCCGTGGTCTAGTGGTAGAGCGTCCGCCCGGAGAGCGGAAGGTCCGGGGTTCGATCCCCGGCCGCGTCATACCAAAAGACGTTAAAAGATGGTACTTGTTGTTACCCTGTCTGGCGCTCGGCATTAAGGGGCTAAAACAAGGACTGGTCGGCTCGGAGTCAGTATACTGTGTCTGAGTGGAGTATTCATGTTAAACTGCGGCATGGTATCTCAGTGAGCTAGCACTATAAATCGGCATCAGTCCGGGCTAGTACAAGCAGCCACACACACGTACATGCACGTCGCTACATAAGTGCAATAACCGTGGACGCGACGTTAAACACAATTTCACCTCACCTCATCTTTCCAATATGCTTTAGAAATCTATCTACTGAACTTCTGGTTAATTGGACCTATCGTCCCCTCCACAAGACAGTGAGTGAGTTGGGTTTAACGCCGCTTTGACTGTATCCCACTGGCAGTTATATCACGCCGTTTCAACTTTTCACAGCGAACAGCTGCGCCTTAGACGACAGGACCACCCGCGTCCCCCTTACACAAGAAAGAAGAAGGTAACACACTCCAGAATCATAGAGGTAACTCAGTATTAAGTGTTTGCAGTAAATGTGACACTTCTGTTGCAGTTTTGGAGGTACTCATCGCTGAACAGCGAACGGCGGCATCTTCGACGACTCGGCCACCCCCGCCCCATATGTTTACCAATTAAAGTCCAGCTATTATTACTCTACAGGTTGTGTTAAAGTTAGTCTGTCATACAGACTCTGAAACAAATATATCCAATACAGCCCATGCAAGTCTATAATATTTGGCAAGTCTAAATTACTGTAATTGAAGAAAGTCTCTGGGCTCCTTTTTATTATCTTTTATTACTATAATTTAACGACATTTTTTGTGTGTAAAATATGTTTATTTCAGAGACTAGATGTTAGTCTATGCTAAAGTACTAAAGGGACCGGCCATATATTGAGATGGTGATATGAGTGAAAGATACATGTAACCTGTATCAATACTGTTACGTTCATGAACAGAATTTACCACTTGAACAGTGTACCTTTCGGATTCAAATTAAAGGTATATTAATTCATATGACCTTCATATCAGTATGTTATATTACATATTAAGTACATTGTATCTTGCTTTGCTATCTGCTACAATAAACGAAAGGTTTGAAAGAATGATGCCATGTTCATCTGATGTTACAATGTCTGATAACCATTTAGCTTTCACACAACCAGAGTAGACAAGGACATCACATAGATAGCATTGGATTAATTCCAACAATCTGTCACAGTGAGTGAGTGAGTGAGTTGGGTTTAACGCCGCTTTTAATAGTATCCCAGTCATATCGCGGCGTGTCAGCTTAATGTGGGAGGAAAGCCCGAAGTGATGCAGGTCTCAGACAGTTACCACTTCGGTGAAACCCACGAGCACAGGTATGGTGCTGACAAACCTAGAAACATAATTGGGGCGAACCGGGATTCGAACCCACAATCATAGGTTTCTGGCGTGCCCAAGGGACGCAACTCTGCACAGCGAATCGCGGCGCCTTAGACGACTGGGCCACCCGTGCCCCCAATCTGTCACAGTATTGACATGTAAACATTTATTGTCATTTTGGATTTCTTCATGTAAACTGACGGGTAAAAAGAAGTATACACCACCCATGTTTGATGGTGGCTAAAAATGAAACAAACAAGAAATGGTTCTTCGATAGTATTTCAAGGACGGGAGTCAGTGAGTCCACATCATCATCAACTGTACAAGAAATCAGACAATGGGCGACAAATTTGGGGGATGTATGTAATCTCCATCAGTTTCAGGGGTACAAGATTTGTTCAGAATCATTCATAAAGCTTGGGTCAATATTTCGGACGTTCAGTTTTCGAAGCAAAATTGAAAAAACAAACTTTACAATTTAATCGTTAGGGTATACTTAAACCTTCGCGGAAACAAACCAATGAGATTTTGCGGCTTTGAACTATTCAAAGGTTTTACGCTATTGTGGGCCCTTTGGTAACCAAATCAACTGGGCGGTTTGTCCCCCAATGAAACAGGTGACTTCCGGTATTTTCCCGAGGCAAGAGAGTTACTGACTGCAAAAGTTCACTTTTTAGAGTTAACTCCCTTGTATCGGAAAGATTACTTCCGATACTCTAATACCTCAGTGTCAGCAGTGGGCGTGTGTGGGTATTGGATGGGTGGAAAAAAACAAGTTTCTGGTTGTACATACTAGATGTCCTGAAATGATGATTCGCATTTGTTAGGCTTGTATGTTTAGAAGTGACCGGAAAAAAGATTATGTTCCCTTTCAGATAATATACTGGTCCCAAAGGCTGTTTTAATTTAAGGCCGTCTGTATCCCCCAAACCTTCTAGTACCTGTCCTCTTGTAGTGTATGGGAATTTAGGTGAGGGGGCGGTTTCTGGGGCTTATGATGCAGGCCTTGTCTGGCACACCGTCGCATCATTTATAATGTAAATCACATGCTGTTTTCCCCAGAACTGTTCGTGTGTGCAATATAGAGCATCGTTCCCAGGCGTCACCAGCATCAACACGGTCGCTACTTGGACACACTGGCCACTCAGGGTCCATCTGTTATACTGCCCACTGGTCTTTCTTGCGTCTTCCAGGTAAGTGGTCATCAAGCTACAGCCTCGTACACGTAGACCAGTACACAATAAACTCACTTTACAAATATTAAACTGTTGTTTGGTGAAAGGACCTTCAACAAGAACGAGTTTGTTTGTATGAGCCCCACTTATGATCATATGTTTGTAACACAATGAGTGCCATAAATCACTAATACAATTACCCAATGCTGTTTCATACACTCGTCAACGGTAATAACCGCCCACCAATCACGCTGGGAAATATACGACCAGTGGCGTTTATTATGAGACCAAACAGACCATGAATGGGATTTCATAATATGCATCTAAACAAAAGCTCCATCAAATTAATAAGTTAATAATCTGTCAGACTTGCACAGGCTGAGCTGTGGTTAGCCATATGTTCAGCACATAATGCGTGTATTTTAGTATGGTGAAGTTCGGTATGCTTTTCCCTATCCGTACGGTGGAACTCGCAATGACCATATGTGCCGGAATCAGAAAATCCGATACGCGTAAAAACCTAAACAAAAGGCCAAAAGAAAGCATCGACTTGAAAATTGGATTTGACCAAAAAACACGTTACGGGGCTGGAAACAGTCACCGAAACACTGCAAAGTTAAGGCCCAAAAGACAACTATGTACCCGTATCAAATTAATCAAAATAAATGAACCATTTCTTGTTTGATTTATGTTTAGGCACCATCAAACATGGGTCTTTATGTTCCGTTGCTCGGCAGTTTATTTATTAATTGCACCATGAACACAAGCCACATTTGATTGTATCGTCAAGTGTGATGTTATTGAAATATTAATTTGGACATGATTACAGAAGGTGGCAGACAGTGTGTACAATGTGCAGTACACCAGGTAGTACAATAGATTATTCTCCTCTGTGAATAGCCTGCCACACTCATTTCTATCGTGTGTAACATATACTAGCCACACGGAGAAAATATATTCTGGATTGAAATACAACACAGCAAGAACAAAATGATGCAGACGCTGTAGCAGCTGAATGATCGGACCATAAGAAAATGTCAACGGGACCTGAACAACATCTGTTACGATGACGTCAGAAGATTAAAATGGAGTAGGGGGTCATACGACAAAGTCACAAAGTCAATAACGGGTATGACCACCCTGTGCGTGAATCACAGCAGTGCATCGGCGACGCATGGAGTCCACCAAATGGGCATGGAAGGCCTGGGGAATGGCCTGCCATATCCTCCTCAAATCCTGTGCCAAGTCACGGACGTTATCTGGAGGATGTGGAAGACGACGCAGACGGCGCTCCATTTCATCCCACACATGCTCTATTGGGGAGAGATCTGGAGAAACTGCAGGTCATGGCAGAAACATGACATTGTTATGGTGAAGGAAATCCATTGCGACCCTAGCCGTGTGAGGACTAGCGTTGTCCTGTTGAAATGTCAATCCCGGGCCATGACGTTGCAGGACAGGAATGACCACAGGCCTCAGAATCTGATCTCTGTAGCCCTGACCAACCACCAAAGGGGTTCGGTGCCGTGCTGTTATCCCACCCCAAATCATCACAGAGCCACCTCCAAAACGATTCCTCTCCACAATACAGTTGCGTGCATAACGTTCTCCCAAACGCCGGTAGACACGTTGGCGCCCGTCACTGTGGGAAATGTTGAACCTCGATTCATTTGTAAAGACAACATTTCTCCACCATATTCGAGGTTGGCGAACATGATTTCGACACCATCTTAGACGGTTGACTCGATGACGGTGTGTCAGGATGGGACGTATGGCAGGGCGTCGTGGTCAAATCCCGTACTGACGTAAACGATTCCTGACAGTGTTGGGATGGATACGGCGCAGTCCAGGAATTGTATGGGACGTCGTTACTGCCGTTTGGAACCTGTGTCGGAGATGTGTAACTCGAATCCATCTGTCCTGTCTTGGCGTCGTTACTCGGGGACGTCCTGAACGTGGGTGGTCGGCAACGTCATTTGTGTTCTGATAACGCCTCACCAATGCCGATATCGTGTTACGATGGCATTGGAAATGTGTTGCCACCTGTTGTTGCCTCATTCCCGCTAGGATCATTCCAATGGCTTCATGACGCTGTGCAGCTGTCAATCTTGGCATGATTTGCTTGTGATATGCTTGTGTCTGCGCCTGAGAAGTTTTGAATTTTTGAATGAACACAGATCATGCTTTCCAAAGTGACAGCGAATTTTGAGTTGCACATGCTGTGTACAGCTGCACAGGATGCACGTGCAGTAACACATTGCACGTCCATAGGCCCCCATCAATGACGTCATATCGCATGGCACGTGCATGAGCGTTTGAATGTCTCCAATAATTGCTGTGTTCAAACCTATATTTCATATATGGACGGTGTGCCCTTATATCTATATTTTCTCCGTGCACAGTTTCTTAATGTGGCTAGTATATGTACACTTTTTACCAATGTCGTATAGTCTGTCACAACTCCGTAGGGAAAAGAGTTCGTAACCTCTGTAACATTGGTCCTGTTAATTTGTATAACATATTACAATCTTAGAAACAAATATATTCCGGGAAAATATTATGTCCATCCTACATTACATAAATTCAACATACTGTTGCCATCATGCCATGCTGAAACCATGACAAACCTCTCATTATATATATTCCATACCATGAATATTAGAAGATCTTTAATATCCATTGTGGACCTGATTATCTAAATGTACAATGGGCCGATGGCCTACAGTGCGAAATGAATCAAGAATATCGTAACTCCGTAGGGGGCGGCTCGTTACTTTATATGCTTTTCACTCAGATATTTTAAAGAGTTTATTTCCAATATAAGAAAATAAGAATCTTATTTATATTACTTTTCACGACTAAACGTCCTTCGTGTCTTCAATATTTGTGACAACGTCGTCATGCTAAAAAATGTGATATATTATATGATGAACACATACACATAAATGTCTGCATGATGAAACATAATTATCGATCATATCCTTTTGGCTGTAGGTGCCTCGTATCATCAAGTTCGCCATGATGTCTAAGGACCGCCTCCATGGTCTTGTGGTAGAGCGTTCGATCCCGGGCCGCGTCATACAAAAAGACGTTAAAAGATTGTACTTGTTGTTACCCTGTCTGGCGCTCGGCATTAAGGGGCTAAAACAAGGACTGGTCGGCTCGGAGTCAGTATACTGTGTCTGAGTGGGGTATTCATGTTAAACTGCGGCATGGTATCTCAGTGAGCTAGCACTATAAATCGGCATCAGTCCGGACTAGTACAAGCAGCCACACACACACATACACGTGCATGCACGTCGCTATATAAGTGCAATAATCTTGGACGCGACGTTAAACCCAATTTCACCTCACCTCACATGATGTCTAAGTGGACATGGACATGCGTGTAATGATTTCAAGGTATGAAAATAGTCAATTAAACGTGTCCTGGATATTATAAAGGTCAATCAACTGCAATTCAACTGACCATTCCCCTTTTGTTGCCCTGTAAGATTCATATGTATACATTCAACATGTAATATATTTACCACATAATTATCCCGGACGCCGCTATCCGGGTACACAGATCCCAGAGGAACAAACACTGCCTATGTCAAGGTTGAGTGAGTGAGTGAGTTGGGTTTAACGCCGCTTTTATTAGTATTCCAGTTATATCACGGCGTGTCAGCTTAATGTGGGAGGAAAGCCCGAAGTGATGCAGGTCTCAGACGTTTACCACTTCGGTGAAACCCACGAGCACGGGTATGGTGCTGACAAACCTAGAAACATAATCGGGGCGAACCGGGATTCGAACCCACAATCATAGGTTTCTGGCGTGCCCAAGGGACGCAATTCTGCACAGCGAATCGCGGCGCCTCAGACGACTGGGCCACCCGTGCCATGTGTTCTGTGCGAGTGACCTTTTCTTTTTCTTTCTGCATTCTTACCCACGGTGGTACAAAAGCGTATTTCACAAACAACTATATGTTCAACAAAAGTAATAATTCAGACAGGAAGGGTATATGTAAGTATTATTTCTGAAGTATACTGAACAACAAAAGTTCCTGTGACATTGAATAAGATTTAATGCAAAGTTATGTTTTTTACCAAATCTGAAACAATTTCGGTTTGCAACAGATAAAGACTCCTGTAAGTGTTCAAATGGCTTAAATTGCCATACTGACTTCAGAAAATGCTTGATTTCATTAAAAAAAAACATGGACATGCCAAAATGTCAATTCACAAATCAATAGCGTGTGTGTCCACCTCTGGTTGCGATGCAAGCAACACATCTTCGTCTCATGGAATGGACCAGGCGTCAATCAAAGCCCTGTGGGATATCTGTCAATATCTGCTGGAGCATGTTTCGAAGTTCCTGGAGTGTCTGTGGAACACGTGGTTGACGTCGAAGGTGCCAATCCATCTCATCCCACATGTGCTCGATTGGTGAGAGATCAGGGGAGCGAGCCGTCCAGGGGATGACATTCACGTTGTTTTATTGAAGAGAATCCTGAACAAGTCGAGCAATATGAGGCCGGGCGTTGTCAGGTTGAAAGGTAATGCCTGGGCCATGACGACGAAAAAACGGTAGAACAACAGGGCCGGTGATCTCGTCGCGGTAGTTTCAGATTTCCCTCTACCTGTACATTCAGATTTCCCACTACCACTATCAAATTCTTGGGTAGTGAAATGCATGGGGCTTGCATAAAAGTCAACTTTTGCATGGAATGCATGCTTTTCTGTAGCAGTTGCGTTTTTGTGACTTGACTCCATACATGTACTACAACATTGAAATCCAAACTTTACTTGTTTGAAAAATACACTAAATTATTGGTACCACAGGGACTTTTGTTGTTAAGTATATTTGTAGACATTGAAAATAAACTTTGACAAAATCTTAATTTCTACTATTTTCGTTGTACAAAGTGGTTGTTTGAGGTTATAAAGATTAGGCCATAAATATAAACATTCTGGTTTATACTCTCGTGTCTACTTCTGATTCTATCAAGCTTTAAATGAATAGTAGAGCTCGTCAGCAATAGCTGGCGAGTTACAAAGGGTACAGGTTCTTTCTGCTCTGGGTATACCAAACCAGCGGCCAGTCTCTACAGGTACATTATAGGTACAGATTCCAAAAGTTAGAAGCCAGAAAGATCTTGTTCTTGGGAGGAGGAGGTATGTTTCACGGATGGGACAGATTAAAATAATTAATAGTAAGTTCCTTTTGAACTATTGCACATTGTACTCCACGGTGATAGTGTGAATTGATCTCTTAACGTTAACGTTACCTTAGAGACCACACATCCACGTGTGTAGGTTAATACGTTTCAGGCATGGACGGCTTCACTGGGGGACGAAAGACGTTGTTATACATAGTAATACTAAATGTCATGTTTACATCCAACTTCTAAAGACTCTGAATATCAGTATTTGTTGTATACTAGAGATTGGACAGTTTTAGTTTTAGAGTTTCTGCCTTACTATTATTGTCCCACAGAGAATGGCCAGTCAACCGTGCCTTTACAGCAGAGACTAGCCAAGGACATGGCTGTTTCAGTGCTTCACCTCCTCGCCGATACTGCAGAAGACGACAGCCTAGGACATTGATGTTTCAGTGTGCTTCATGCGCGCACCGACTACTGCAGAAGAAGGTAGCCTAGGACATTGATGTTTCAGTGTGCTTCATCCACTCACCGACTACTGCAGAAGAAGGTAGCCTAGGACATTGATGTTTCAGTGTGCTTCATCCACTCACCGACTACTGCAGAAGAAGGTAGCCTAGGACATTGATGTTTCAGTGCTTCACCTCCTCGCCGATACTGCAGAAGACGATAGCCTAGTACATTGATGTTTCAGTGCTTCACCTCCTCGCCGATACTGCAGAAGATAGCCCATAACATTGATGTGTCAGTGTGCTTCATCCACTCACCGACTACTGCAGAAGACGATAGCCTAGGACATTGATGTTTCAGTGCTTCGCCCTCTCGCCGATACTGCAGCAGAATAACCCAGGGCGTTGATGTGTCAGTGTGCTAACAAGGAAACTTACGTTATCTTATCTTGTTCGGCAGTTGTCCGTAAACGAGTACAGCTTTGCTCTCAGTAGCGCGAGAATGTAGTAGAGAATGCTCAAGTCTAGGAGAAAAGACTCTCAAACCAAAACTGTATGAATTGATTGAAAGGCATCACTTAGAAGTTGACGGATGTAAATGCGACTTTTCGTTTCTTGCTTTACAACGGTATAAGGGTCTATACAGAAACGTCACCTTAACAGTAAATAGAGAAGTTGTTATCCATAATTTGTGTGTACTTTATACAAGTGTATGGTTGTGGCGTAGAGTATTAATTCTCTACATATGTATTATTCAGGCTTCAGGCGAGACTGTCTGGGTTACCGATACTTGAAGATGGCAATACTGTTAACTCCGTAGAAGTAGACAAGTCAGTTGACGGAAACACTCACGATCCGTCACGGTTTGGTGCCCTCATGTTTTATGTAAACATTTCAGTCCTGTTTTATGTTTGCTTTGTATTGTTTCTTTACAGACAAATGTGGCAAGATTATTAATGATGAATGAATGGTGTGATTAACATCCCACCTTGTCCTATTGTTCCGCCTTTGTTGTTGTGTACAGGATAAAACACGCTCCAGAGTGTTTGTCTGAAGTGACAAACACGACCCCGAGTGTTTACAGTTATAAACAAACAAGAGGAAAAGTGTTTTATCGATCTTATAAACCGAACGAAAAATCAGACACAACATTTATGAACAATTGTATGTTTCCAACACACTTTCATGAACCTTACGGAAACGAATGTTATCATTCGTCACCACTCGCCCCTTTCCGTAACCTGCAAGAAGACTCGTTCCCCTATCGATGACTGTTTGTGCGAAAATACGACAAACCAATCAGAATGAGCGTATGAGTTCGAGTTCTTTGTCAAATAATCCCTCATAAATAATTTTGGATTTCACATATATCTTGCATCTAAAAATATACCCAAGACACAGTTACATGCGTTCAATCATACTGTATAATTCCGCACGTCCTTGTGCTTTAAATTGCATCTGAATTATATATAAGATATGGGGAAATATATGTGAACCATTACGCAACGAGTTGACAATTGTTTTAGGTATGCCCGTTTGCGCTAAGACGGAACCCAGTCGCAATAATGGCCATGAGAGGGGCACGAGTCGCTATTCGGCTTGTCCCGGAATAACACGAGTTAGTCACGAATGGGATGTAATATGTCTCTTGATGGAGTACATGTACTTGAAACAAGCGATTCTTGAAGGCATCGCGGTTTATCAGCGTCCGGCTTCAAATACAAAGGTCGCATGGTCGGTCCCACTCAAATATATAAGCAACATTTGTTGTCTGTTTGGACATTAAGTCAGCATTGTAGTGTGTGTGATGTAGACTGTGTTCAACAGCAAAACAAATCTCTAATGAGGGACATATCCTATAGAATATCCCTGGGTCAGAGAGGTATGCTGTAGAAGGTCCTTACTGAAAGGTTATTCTACGAAAGGAAGTCTGCGATTGGATGACGTCACTAGACGTTTATAAGTGTTCGAATCCTACTATGATTCGAGTGTGATGCTTGGTCCCTCAGCGCAATGCCGTGTTCATGTGTTTCGTCAATAAAAACCAGAGTACCAGGGGCACGGGTAATCACCTGTAGGCAGTATATTAAAATCATACACCCAAAATCTTGGATACAACATTGTAATAACATTCTGTAATACATTCGTTTAATGATCTTGTATTATGTGACTTGTGTCTTGAAATAGTGACTACAAACCTATATCCCCTGCCACCATGTCATATTTCCCCCATACATAGATTAATACAATATCTAACCACCTTACTTGTAATAACCATACAATATGACAGTTTAATGCTTCCAAATACATGGCATGAGTCTTAGAGATATACAATATTTCAACGATTATCTTCAGTGAGATATGTCCCGCATCAAATCTGTTTCATTAATGTTTTTACAGGATGATGACACATACGTATTTTGATAACTGCATTAATCTAAACATGATCTACAACAGGTGAGGTGAAATGGGGTTTAACGTCGCGTTAACGGCGGTCTGATCTACAACATGTATTGTTTATCGAGTGATGCTAGATGATGACAATAATTCAACAAACTGAGCGTTTCTGTTTATCACGTTATGAGTGAGTGAGTGAGTGAGTATAGTTTTACGCTGTTTTTAGCAATATTCCAGCAATATCAGGGCGGAGGACACCAGAAATGGACTTCACACATTGTACCCATGTCAGGAATCGAACCCGGGTCTTCGGCGTGACGAGCTAACGCTTTCACCATTAGGCTACCCGACCGCCCCCTGTCACGTTATGAGATTCACCAAGATGAATGTGGTATGCACGGTATGCTGTAAAATATTCTAGCAACGAAAATACCTTTCCAACATAACGTGTGTTGTAATTGCAGGAACACAGCCAGTGAGTGGGTTCCACATTTGATAGAATATGTACACTGGTGAACATCCTGCTGTTTTCTCGAAACACAGTTCACTACAGTTTCTTCTTGATAAGTTCAATGTGATGCAGCAAGGGGTTGTGGGGAGGATGTGATGCTGCAAGGGGTTGTGGGGAGGATGTGATGCAGCAAGGGGTTGTAGGGAGGATGTGATGCTGCAAGGGGTTGTGGGAGGATGCGATGCAGCAAGGGCCTGTAGGGAGGATGTGATGCTGCAAGGTGGGGAGGATGTGATGCTGCAAGGGGTTGTGGGGAAGGATGTGATGCAGCAAGGGGTTGTGGGGAGGATGTGATGCAGCAAGGGGATGTAGGGAGGATGTGATGCTGCAAGGTGGGGAGGATGTGATGCTGCAAGGTGGGGAGGATGTGATGCTGCAAGGGGTTGTAGGGAGGATGTGATGCTGCAAGGGGTTGTGGGAGGATGCGATGCAGCAAGGGGCTGTAGGGAGGATGTGATGCTGCAAGGTGGGGAGGATGTGATGCTGCAAGGGGTTGTGGGGAAGGATGTGATGCAGCAAGGGGTTGAGGGGAGGATGTGATGCAGCAGGGGGTTGTAGGGAGGATGTGATGCAGCAAGGTGGGGAGGATGTGATGCTGCAATGTGGGGAGGATGTGATGCTGCAAGGTGGGGAGGATGTGATGCAGCAAGGGGTTGTAGGGGGGATGTGATGCAGCAAGGGGTTGTGGGGAGGATGTGATGCAGCAAGGGGTTGTAGGGAGGATGTGATGCAGCAAGGGGTTGTGGGGAGGTTGTGATGCAGCAAGGGGTTTTTGGGAAGGATGTGATGCTGCAAGGGGTTGTGGGGAAGGATGTGATGCAGCAAGGGGTTGTGGGGAAGGATGTGATGCAGCAAGGGGTTGTGGGGAAGGATGTGATGCTGCAAGGGGTTGTGGGGAAGGATGTGATGCAGCAAGGGGTTGTGGGGAAGGATGTGATGCAGCAAGGGGTTGTGGGGAGGATGTGATGCAGCAAGGGGATGTAGGGAGGATGTGATGCTGCAAGGTGGGGAGGATGTGATGCTGCAAGGTGGGGAGGATGTGATGCTGCAAGGTGGGGAGGATGTGATGCAGCAAGGGGTTGTAGGGGGGATGTGATGCAGCAAGGGGTTGTGGGGAGGATGTGATGCAGCAAGGGGTTGTAGGGAGGATGTGATGCAGCAAGGGGTTGTGGGGAGGTTGTGATGCAGCAAGGGGTTTTTGGGAAGGATGTGATGCTGCAAGGGGTTGTGGGGAAGGATGTGATGCAGCAAGGGGTTGTGGGGAAGGATGTGATGCAGCAAGGGGTTGTGGGGAAGGATGTGATGCTGCAAGGGGTTGTGGGGAAGGATGTGATGCAGCAAGGGGTTGTGGGGAAGGATGTGATGCAGCAAGGGGTTGTGGGGAGGATGTGATGCAGCAAGGGGATGTAGGGAGGATGTGATGCTGCAAGGTGGGGAGGATGTGATGCTGCAAGGTGGGGAGGATGTGATGCTGCAAGGTGGGGAGGATGTGATGCAGCAAGGGGTTGTAGGGGGGATGTGATGCAGCAAGGGGTTGTGGGGAGGATGTGATGCAGCAAGGGGTTGTAGGGAGGATGTGATGCAGCAAGGGGTTGTGGGGAGGTTGTGATGCAGCAAGGGGTTTTTGGGAAGGATGTGATGCTGCAAGGGGTTGTGGGGAAGGATGTGATGCAGCAAGGGGTTGTGGGGAAGGATGTGATGCAGCAAGGGGTTGTGGGGAAGGATGTGATGCTGCAAGGGGTTATGGGGAAGGATGTGATGCAGCAAGGGGTTGTGGGGAAGGATGTGATGCAGCAAGGGGTTGTGGGGAGGATGTGATGCAGCAAGGGGTTGTGGGGAGGATGTGATGCAGCAAGGGGTTGTGGGGAGGATGGGATGCAGCAAGGGGCTGTAGGGAGGATGTGATGCTGCAAGGGGTTGTGGGGAGGATGTGATGCAGCAAGGGGTTGTGGGAAGGATGTGATGCAGCAAGGGGTTGTGGGGAGGATGTGATGCAGCAAGGGGCTGTAGGGAGGATGTGATGCTGCAAGGTGGGGAGGATGTGATGCTGCAAGGTGGGGAGGATGTGATGCTGCAAGGGGTTGTGGGGAAGGATGTGATGCAGCAAGGGGTTGTGGGGAGGATGTGATGCAGCAAGGGGCTGTAGGGAGGATGTGATGCTGCAAGGTGGGGAGGATGTGACGCTGCAAGGTGGGGAGGATGTGATGCTGCAAGGGGTTGTGGGGAAGGATGTGATGCAGCAAGGGGTTGTGGGGAGGATGTGATGCAGCAAGGGGTTGTTGGGGGGGGATGTGATGAAGCAAGGGGTTGTGGGGGAGGATGTGATGCTGCAAGGGGTTTTGGGGAAGGATGTGATGCTGCAAGGGATTGTGGGGAAGGATGTGATAATGCAAGGGGTTGTGGGGAAGGATGTGATGCAGCAAGGGGTTGTGGGGAGAATGTGATGCTGCAAGGGGTTGTGGGGAGGATGTGATGCTGCAAGGGGTTGTGGGGAAGGATGTGATGCAGCAAGGGGTTGTGGGGAGAATGTGATGCTGCAAGGGGTTGTGGGGAGGATGTGATGCTGCAAGGGGTTGTGGGGAAGGATGTGATGCAGCAAGGGGTTGTGGGGAGAATGTGATGCTGCAAGGGGTTGTGGGGAGGATGTGATGCTGCAAGGGGTTGTGGGGAGGATGTGATGCTGCAAGGGGGTTGTGGGGAGGATGTGATGCTGCAAGGGGTTGTGGAGAAGGATTTGATGCTGCAAGGGGTTGTTGGGGGGGGGGGGGGGATGTGATGCTGCAAGGGGGTTGTGGGGAGGATGTGATGCTGCAAGGGGTTGTGGAGAAGGATTTGATGCTGCAAGGGGTTGTTGGGGGGGGGGGGGTGATGCTGCAAGGGGGGGGGGGAAGGATGTGATGCAGCAAGGGGTTGTGGGGAAGGATGTGATGCTGCAAGGGGCTGTGGGACGACGGATGCTGCAAGGGGTTATGGGGGAGGATGTGATGCTGCAAGGGGCTGTGGGGAAGGATGTGATGCAGCAAGGGGTTGTGGGAAGGATGTGATGGTGCAAGGGGTTGTGGGGATGATGTGATGCTGCAAAGGGTTGTGGGGAAGGATGTGATGCAGCAAGGGGTTGTTGGGGGGGAAGTGATGCAGCAAGGGGTTGTGGGAAGGATGTGATGCAGCAAGGGGTTGTGGGGAGGATGTGATGCTGCAAGGGGCTGTGGGAATGATGTGATGTTGCAAGGGGTTATGGGGGAGGATGTGATGCAGCAAGGGGTTATGGGGAAGGATGTGATGCAGCAAGGGGCTGTAGGGAGGATGTGATGCTGCAAGGGGATGTGGGAAGGATGTGATGCTGCAAGGGGTTGTGGGGAGGATGTGATGCTGCAAGGTGGGGAGGATGTGATGCAGCAAGGGGTTGTTGGGAAGGATGTGATGCAGCAAGGGGCTGTGGGGGATGTGATGCAGCAAGGGGTTGTTGGGGAGGATGTGATACAGCAAGGGGTTGTGGGGAGGATGTGATGCAGCAAGGGGGTTGTGGGGAGGATGTGATGCTGCAAGGGGTTTTTGGGAAGGATGTGATGCTGCAAGGGGTTGTGGGGAAGGATGTGATGAAGCAAGGGGCTGTGGGGAGGATGTGATGCTGCAAGGGGTTGTGGGGAGGATGTGATGCAGCAAGGGGCTGTGGGGGATGTGATGCAGCAAGGGGTTGTTGGGGAGGATGTGATACAGCAAGGGGTTGTGGGGAGGATGTGATGCAGCAAGGGGGTTGTGGGGAGGATGTGATGCAGCAAGGGGGTTGTGGGGAGGATGTGATGCTGCAAGGGGTTTTTGGGAAGGATGTGATGCTGCAAGGGGTTGTGGGGAACGATGTGATGCAGCAAGGGGTTGTGGGGAAGGATGTGATGCTGCAAGGGGTTGTGGGGGAGGATGTGATGCTGCAAGGGGGATGTATGTGGGTGGATGTAGTTTAACCCCGCACTCAGCAGTATTCTAGCTGTATGACGGCGGTATGGTAATAACTGAGTCTGCACCAGACAATCCTGTCATTGACACCATGAGCATCGATCTACGCCATTGGAATACAATGATATGCATCAACTGAAGACCAATTCTAAACCAGATCTTCGAGGGAGTAGTACACATCTGCCACTCCTGTATATAAGAATTTAATGATTTATCCCTTGGCCATGAGGTCACACTTATTGATTTTATGGCATCAGATATATGAAATATTCGCATAAAGCAAACTGTTCCCAGCGCATTGACGAACGATATAGAGGATCTTTTAAGCAGTCATGTTTGCTACTGCAGCCATCGATCATTGAAAATCATCAAAAGGTTGCTTAATATGAAAGCTTCCATTATGTCCACATAGTTAACTTTTCACATTTTTTAAAAACCGTATTTATGAGGATTGATTACCTGTTCTGGTGACCTCAACGAAGCCTGTTCAACTAGCGACATCATCAAGGAGGCCAGAGACCTCGTCAAGGAGGACGCGTATTCCTAGTTAGGCGACTCTAGGTGGCAAGTGTCGGGTCGTGAGCCGATACGTACAGAGAGCATATAATAAATATACTCACTCCAGGCACCCTAGTTCTGACTGATGCCAGGGCAGTTTCTTTATTGAATTCAAATAAGAACAATGCTACATAATGAAGAAGGATCTAATGAACATCCTACAAACAATAAAAAACAATATGTAGACACGTATGTGATCGAAATATAATGACATGTTCAGCAAATATGAGGAAGTTCAGTGCTAACGGGTGGATGGCATCATTTTCCCTTCAAAGTGTAAAATCAAAATACAGAGTATTGTATAAATCTTACACTAGTATATTTTATGTCCGCTTCAACTGCTGTCAGTGGCGATACTTTATCATGTTAAATGGAAAACGTCAATGTGATTACTGTCCCGAGTGGATTATACAAACCAATAAACTAGTGTTCACATCCACACACAACTCGGTGTACAGGCAATCTACAGGTTGTTCGCGGTGTGACAAAATGAAACGAGCTGTTGGTGTTTTGTCTGAGACAAGTATGGTAGAATAATTAGACCTTTTTTCTATTTTACGAATCCAAATACTGAAAAAGATCGCAGGTAAGTCGAAAGGAAAATACAACTGCTTTCAACGGGACTTTATTGGATTTGTCGGCAGCTGGTATCACTGGTTCTAGCCCTCTAAAGAATGCTGGATAACGTGAAATGGAGCTGGTCATTTCTGTATTGATTGTATTCAATTATTGACAAATGCATTCACGATAGGGTTTCATTCAATATTTGAGTAGATACCAATTTGTTCAGATTGTTTATTATCAATACGATATTTACTTTCAGCGGAGCATAAAATTTGCAATACAGATGTTGTTAATTTTCCCCGATTTTAAAGGTCTGCGGATCCGAAAACAAAGCAGGAACAAACATGGAAGGGCCCAGACAGATGAGTGAGTTGGGTTTAACGCCGCTTTTAACAGTATAACAGTTATACCGCGGCGTGTCAGCTTCATGTGGGAGGAAAGCCCGAAGTGATGCAGGTCTGAGACGTTTACCACCTCGGTGAAAACCACGAGCACCGGTATGGTGCTGACAAACCTAGAAACATAATAGGGGCGAACCGTGCTTCGAAACCACAATCATAGGTTTCTGGTGTACCCAAGGGACGCAACTCTGCACAGCGAAAAGCATACTAAGTTCATCCCAGAGATGCCATTTAACTATCTGCATATGATATTTATGACGGAGAAAGAGGTATTAAACCGGAGATAAAGATTTGATTTTAATTAGAACGAATTGTCATCTTCTTTGTCAGTATGTATAACTGAGGGTGAAAGTAAGTCTACTTGCCATCCTCCTAATGATGGAGCTTATAAATGATTTCACTTGCTGCTCCGGGCGGTCGGGCAGCCTAATGGTTAAGGTTCGCTCGTCATGCCGAAGACCCGGTTCCGATTCCCACATTGTGTGAATCTCATTTCTGGATTCGCCCTCCGTGATATTGCTGGAATATTGCAAGCCCATATTCACTAACTTACTGTTGCTACTCTGAGTCAGTGTGAGTGAGGGTGTGAATGTTCCACTTCCATGTTGCAGTCTTATATGTTCCAGTCCAGCCAGGGGCGGTCGGGTAGCCTAGTGGTTAAAGCGGGGTTCGAATCCCGACATGGGTACAATGTGTGAAGCCCATTTCTGGTGTCCCCCGCCGTGATATCGCTGGAATAATGCTAAAAGCGGCGTAAAACCTAACTCACTCACTCACTCACTCCAGTCCAGACACGAGGGGTGGCAGAAAGTTTACGAGCCTAACTGCGAGGGACGTTTAGTGCACCCTTAACAGTTTGCTGTTATTAAGCACAATACTTTCCATTCTTAGGGATCGACCATTTGATATTCTGGGCATGGGGCCTTGGATTTTGTATTGAGATAACAAAACATTTTAGCTTCAGCTGCAAAGCAAGATTGTCCTTTAAATAAAACTATGAGCCTGAATTATTTTTAAGAAAAACACCTTGCAACAATGTAATTCTAGTGGCAGGCAATGTCTTATTTTTTCAAAGGTCTGAAATATATACTAGCCACATTAAGAAACTGTGCACGGAAAAAATATAGATATAAGGGCACACCGTCCATATATGAAATATAGGTTTGAACACAGCAATTATTGGAGACATTCAAAATTCGCTGTCACTTTGGAAAGCATGAGGCGTTATCAGAACACAAATGACGTTGCCGACCACCCACGTTCAGGACGTCCCCGAGTAACGACGCTAAGACAGGACAGATGGATTCGAGTTACACATCTCCGACACAGGTTCCAAACGGCAGTAACGACGCCCCAGACAATTCCTGGACTGCGCCGTATCCATCCCAACACTGTCAGGAATCGTTTACGTCAGTACGGGATTCGACCACGACGCCCTGCCATACGTCCCATCCTGACACACCGTCATCGAGTCAACCGTCTAAGATGGTGTCGAAATCATGTTCGCCAACCTCGAATATGGTGGAGGAATGTTGTCTTTACAGATGAATCGAGGTTCAACATTTCCCACAGTGACGGGCGCCAATGTGTCTACCGGCGTTTGGGAGAACGTTATGCACGCAACTGTATTGTGGAGAGGAATCGTTTTGGAGGTGGCTCTGTGATGATTTGGGCACGGCACGGCACCGAACCCCTTTGGTGGTTGTTCAGGGCAATCTCACCGGTGTTGGCTACAGAGATCAGATTCTGAGGCCTGTGGTCATTCCTTTCCTGCAACGTCATGGCCCGGGATTGACATTTCAACAGGACAACGCTCGTCCTTTACACGGCTAGGGTCGCAATGGATTTCCTTCACCATAACAATGTCATGTTACTGCTATTGCCTGCAGTTTCTCCAGATCTCTTCCCAATAGAGCATGTGCGGGATGAAATGGAGCGCCGTCTGTGTCGTCTTCCACATCCTCCAGATAACGTCCGTGACTTGGCACAGGATTTGAGGAGGATATGGCAGGACATTACCCAGGCCTTCCATGCCCATTTGGTGGACTCCATGCGTCGCCGATGCACTGCTGTGATTCACGCACAGGGTGGTCATACCCGTTATTGACTTTGTGACTTTGTCGTATGACCCCCTACTCCGTTTTGATCTTCTGACGTCATCGTAACAGATGTTGTTCAGGTCCCGTTGACATTTTCTTATGGTCCGATCAGTCAGCTGCTACAGCGTCTGCATCATTTTGTTCTTGCTGTGTTGTATTTCAATCCAGAATATATTTTCTCCGTGCACAGTTTCTTTATGTGGCTAGTATATTAATTTTTGTCAAGAATTTTCAGGGACAGTTTATTTCTTCCAATGAAATCCCCAGAATATCAAGTGGTAGTCTGCATATGAACTAAATACACAACCAGGTACAATATTCCTGCAGGCATAAAAGTGACTAGGTTTTCTCTGTTGTTGAAAATGAACGAAATTGGCTGCCGCGCTGTCATCATCTGAAAAGATGAACAGTCATCCAAGCGGACAGTGTCAACTTTAGGGGATGGTGCTTGTTCCTTCGTTTCTGTCGAGAGGTATGCAGCGGAGTTCAAGAGAAGAGAGAGCTTCTAAGATGATCCAAGATGAGGAAGTCCTTCAACTGCTCCGACTAAGGAAAGGGTTGATAAAATACATGACACTATAGTCGATGACTCAACACACGTCACAGAGCCAATACAGTAGATATCTCTCGTGATCGAGTTACGAACATTCTGAAAAATGAGCCCGGCACGACTAATGTTTCGGAAAGCTGGGCTCCAAGGCTTCGGATTTCTGATCAGAAACGGTCCAGGTTCTCTCGAGAAAATGTACATAGTTTTAAAGAAGACCAAACTGATTTTGCTGAGCGATGTGTAAGCATGGGTTCACTGCTATCAGCCTTAGACTAAACAACAGTCAAGGCAATGGAAACATCTATGTCTGTCCAGCTGGCAAAGTGATGGCTTCGGTTTTCTTGGGTTTCAAAGGAATCCAACTGGTTGACTGTTTCCGAAAGACAATACCTTTAATAGCCAGGATTATGATATTCTGCTCAGGCAACTGCATGAGAATACCAAGTAAACGCCGTGGAAAATTCACTAAAGTCTGTGGTTTCCAATGCATGTTGTGGCTTTGAACTCAACTGAAATAGAATGCCAGTGGTTCTTGGTCATATTAATGAGGGTCGTTTTCACTAAACATTCAGTTAACGAAGTGGATCTTGAAAACTGCCATGCGAAGAGTCAGTATTCAATTAATGCGACAAATAATGATGTTCATCGACTTGAAGCTAGTGAATCACAAGCGTCAGTTGCATAGCCCATCGGCAACATGATACCACTAGAGATCTTCAAGGATGAGGGAGACACAGCATCGTCACAGCAGCCCAGTATCCGGGTCCTTCCCCTTCGAAGCAGGACCTACCTGCTGTAGGTCCTATACCTGAACAGGCTATATCTGTAACTGTTTATGGGGTGCCAGAATCCAAGCTAAAGTTCTACGTTGGCATTAACTTTACCTCTGCAGCAGTGGTGTCGAATAATACGTCATCAGTGGTTTCCAAGTTGTTGGCTTGGCGTGGCGTGGCGTGCCATGTGGTGGCGTGCCATGTGGTGGCGCGGCGTGGCGTGGCGTGGCCCAGTGCACAAGAAGTCGACAGATTCGGTGGAGGAAGTCATAAAAGTGGGGAACAATCTCTTACGGTCGAAGAACAGATTTTGTATATATTCAGGGCAAGTCCACAGGATCCAGTTTCTGTGACCAGACCTTACCCTCTCTTGTCCTGCCTCTGCAAGCACTTGGCGCCATGGCAATGTTCATCCATACACAGCACTCATCTGAGCTAGTTTTCGTGGAGGAGTTGACCATATTTCATCCAAATGTTGAGTATCTGTGGAATGATCTCAGACGGTTAAGTCAACTTCATCCAGGGCTACAGAATCTGCAGCAATATTGCCAAGTTCTGCAAGAAGAATGGGCTGCAATTCCACAGAGCGTCATCAGAAGGATTATTGGTTCCATGGGCAGTTGGTGTCGTGTACAGCTTTCAAAACCTTGTAATAATCAAAAGAATAGTGAGGCAAGGTGAAATAGGGTTTAATGTGGTGTCCAAGATTGTAACACTTATATATAGCAACACCTGCTGCTGCACTAGTCAGGACTAATGCAGATTTTATAGCCACTGAGATACCATGCCACAGTATAAAAAGAATACCCCACTCAGACAAGGTATACTGACTCCAAGCCAACCAGTAATTGTTTTATCCCCTAACTGCGAGCACCAGGCAGGGTAACAACAAGTACCATCTATTAACGTCTTTTGGTATGAGTCGGGCAGGGACCCACAATGCTCCATCCACTAGACCATGGAAGCGGTCAGTCACAGAATGAATGTCTTACAGACATGTATATACACCTCAACCTTTGATAGGGATGTTCTAAGTGAACAGCTTGGGGATAAATCTGACTGGATGTTTGGAGATGTATAAATACCATGATTGGGCATGAAGTGACACATTAAGCTTCAGTAATAATAAACAAAGTAAACACTAAAATATGTTGCCATCTCCCTATGGATTTGTTTGTTAGCCGTTTAACACGGCACTCAGCAATATTCCAGCTATATGACGGCAGTCTGTAAATTATCGAGGCTGGACCAGACAATCCAGTGATTAACATGAGCATCGATCCATGCAACTGGGATATGATGATATGCATCAACCAAGTCAGCGAACCTGACTACCTGATCATTTTAGTTGCCACTTACGACAAGCATAGTCGCCTTTTACGGTAGGCATGGGTTGCTGAAGACCTTTTCTACTGCAGTTCTTCATGGGTCTGTCTCCCTATGCAGCTAGCACAGTTAATAATCCCTATCAGGGTATGAGTAGCACTGTTCCAAAGCCTGCAGTTAAGTGAACTTAGGACCCCCAGTCAAAACCATCTGATCGATAATCAAGATCTATATTGTAATATGACGGGCCTTACCTCACAAAGTGCATCAGGCCACCTGAGCATGTTGAGAACCTTGATTAAAAACATGAAAAGATTTGCAAAATATCTGTCGACTCCCAGTTGGCGGTAAACGTGCTTGGAAAATCCTGCAGTCAACCAAAATCTGCACGTTGAAATCAATGTTTACGAACCAGATGTCTAGTTCATTGCACGATTTTGATTGGACTATGCACAGACTCGTTAGTCCAGCCAATATATAACTCCAACATTCCAGCCTAGTTCGGGTGGAAACTGGATTTTTACAGTCGGTTAACTCACTTGCTACGGGAGGATGGCATGCAACACTGGGTTAACTTCTTCCCATTCAGTGTGGCAACTATGTGCCTCATTACAGCCCTGGCTGATGATCACGTTCAATGACAGCCCTGCTTCCCCACGACTACTGAACATCACCAACAACACACATGGACAATCATGGTTTTATTGCCATCACGAGCAGATAGGAATCATGGTATGTACATCATCTTTACATAGCACTGTCATCATACAGGGGAAACAAGGAAGTTGTTTACAAGACATGTTTACATTATCCAACCATAAACACACGATTCACACCATCCCAACAGAGGATGCCATTCTCACATCCTCCCACCCAGAACACAATCTCATAATCCTGATATCCACGTCTCACATAAGACTTGTCAGTGTGGTATAAACAAATATAAATGAAATACAAGTGCAACCTAGCATGTTTGCAACACCTTACTTACCAAGAAAGAATCAGTATGAAAGGATCAACTTTGTCAAATAAGACTGTACTCAATTACAACACCATCCCCACACTTGAGGTTGCTAGGATACATGGAGTGAGGCCTTTGAGTCAGGAAAATCTCATGTGACATGATCACACCTTTAATGTGATATAGCATACAATCCTGAAGCTATACACCGGCATGGAGTCCTTCCAAGCCCTCTCCCCGTCATATCATTCACAAACCCTCTCTCCGGTTACATCATCGACCACCCTCTCTCAGTCACATCATCGACCACCCTCTCCCAGTCACATAATCGACCACCCTGTCCCGGTCACATCATCGACCACCCTCCCAATCATGCCCAACTGCACCAACTGTTCACTTGACGACTTTCCTTTTCATCCTTGTACTCTTCAACTTGCCCTTCTCCCCTACTTTAGGAATCACAGGGACTTTTCCCTCATTTTTCTTGCTGTCTTTTTTGACAACTTTCTTTGCCTTCCCCTTTTTCAGTTCCAGTTCTATCGTCACTGAATCATCCATATTAATCTTCAACGAACCACTTGTGGTCCTCGTCAGTTTGGATGACTTGATAACATTCGGAGGTGTCTTGAAGGATATTTCCTCCTCTGTGCTGTCCTCCCACAATATGGCCTTGTTGCTGCCATCTTTACCCTTCACAGTGTTGGGGACAGGAGACTTTACGTTCCTCTTTACAGATAGGTTCTGGAAGGTAAAGTGCCTTTACTGAGAAGGGTTAATCATGCAAGGGATTACTTTGGAACAGACACAATGTTATCACAAAATGTAATTAGACAATGAAACAAACAAAATGTGAAATAGTAATTTAAAACATTGTTTCCAAAATACCATGTTTAAAATGTAATTAGACAATGAAACAAACAAAATGTGAAATAGTAATTTAAAACATTGTTTCCAAAATACCATGTTTAAAAAAACATCTGTGTCAAGCACAATAATACATCTCGTACTTTTAATTATGATTTCTTAAAACTATTTTGGAAATTGACTGCTGTAGCATATCTAGTGAGTGAGTGAGTTGGGTTGAGGTTAATGCCGCTTTTAACAGTATTCCAGTTATATCACGGCGTGTCAGCTAACATCATTGGGGTGAACCGGGATTCGAACCCACAATCATAGGTTTCTGGCGTGCCCAAGGGACACAACTATGCACAGCGAATTGCGCGCCTTAGATGACTGGGCCACCTGTGCCCCCCATATCTAAAGAGGGCTATGTAACAAACCAGATGGAACTATTCTAGAAAGTGGAGTGGCGTTCCCTGCATAGCACTGACCGTCGTGATGTCGTCAGACGTGAAGTCGATACCCAGTTCTGCTAACTTGGAGAAACATTTCTTCTGCTTGCTGAGTGTCTTTCTTGCGAGAGTCAACTGTTTGGCCTTGGACTTGACAGCGTTGTGGCGCTGTATAGCATTCACATGACTCTTGGGGCGCTTGAACTTCCGATTACATCCCTTGAAGAGTGCTTCATGTACCTTCTCCTTTGGCAAGAATGCACCTGGTACAACAAGAAAAACACTTGGTTTGTTTGATTGTTTAACAACACACTCAGCAATATTCCAGCTACATCATAGCGAATTGTTTGATAGGCATTACTTAAAAGTTGGCAGATGACAAGGTACACACAAGTTGCTTGCTTGACAACCATGACAACAGTATAAGGATCTATTCCGAAATGTCGCCTTTACAGAAATTAAAGAAGTTGTTATCCATAAATTGTGTCTACTTTGTATATGATAGCAGCCTGTAAATAATTGAGTCTAGACCAGACAATCAAGTGATTGATATTGTGAACAACAATACAGGTCATCGGGGTACAATGTCACGCCATCAACCAAGTCACTGAGTCTGACCATCTGATAAATTGGCTTGCCTCTTATGACCAGTACATGCTGAGGATCAATTCTAACCCCAAGGCCAGAGTGAGTGAGTGAGTGAGTTGGGTTTAACGCCGCTTTTAACAGTATTCCAGTTATATCACGGCGTGTCAGCTTAATGTGGGAGGAAAGCCCGAAGTGATGCAGGTCTCAGACGTTTACCACTTCGGTGAAACCCACGAGCACGGGTATGGTGCTGACAAACCTACAAACATAATTGGGGCGAAACGGGATTCGAACCCACAATCATAGGTTTCTGGCGTGCCCAAGGGACACAACTCTGCACAGCGAATCGCGGCGCCTTAGACGACTGGGCCACCCGTGCCCCCCCCAAGGCCAGACTTTTCAGTAGTTAACTGAGTAAGTTCTGCATAATCGAGTTTGGTTGGTTGGTTGGTTGGTTTGTTGTTTTACTCCGCACTCAGAAATATTCAAGCTATATGACGGCGGTCTGTAAATAATCGAGTCTGGACCAGGCAATCCAGTTATTGATGTAAGCATCAACCCATGCAATTGGGTTGGTTGGTTTGTTGTTTAACGCCGCACTCAGCAATATTCCGTCTATATCACGGCGGTCTGTAAATAATCGAGTCTGGACCAGACAATCCAGTGATTAATATCATGAGCATCGATCCACGCAATTGGGATCGATGACATGCATCAACCAAGTCAGCGAGCCCGACCACCCGATCCGTTAGCCGCCTTTTACGACAAGCATAGTCACCTTTTACGGCAAGCATGGGTTGCTGAAGACCTATTCTATATGCAGGAAAAGAGCTAGTTACACATGAGTTGTCCCACATGTAACTGCCTTTAAGACATTGGGCGAGCAGGTGGGTGAATGCTGTCAGCAGTCTGCACGCAACCAGGTGGTCTACAGCATGAGCACACAACCAGGTGGTCTACAGCATCAGCACACAACCAGGTGGTCTACAGCATCAGCACACAACCAGGTGGTCTACAGCATCAGCACACAACCAGGTGGTCTACAGCATCAGCACGCAACCAGGTGGTCTACAGCATCAGCACGCAACCAGGTGGTCTACAGCATGAGCACACAACCAGGTGGTCTACAGCATGAGCACACAACCAGGTCGTCTACAGCATGAGCACACAACCAGGTGGTCTACAGCATAAGCACAGACCCTAGCCAGGGCACAACGACACACAATCTGTCAAACCACACCCATCGAATCACAACAAGTCTACCCTAATCTAATGACTAGTATGTGATGGCGGGAACTCATTCTCACCTGGGATCCCCATGCATGGCATCTGTGCTGTCCTCTGATGCTGACATAGCGAACATATGTGAAACATGGTAAACATGGGATATCATGGGATACGTACATTTCAGAAGCTTCTCAAACATGAGGTAGTTGTTCATTGTGTCAGCGACAATCTTGGCCACCTCTTCAGAAGCAAACTCTACAAAGGCATAACCCCTTGAGTTACCAGTCTGAAACATAAGTGAATGAGTCATGTTTTACACCATTTTAGCAATAATATTACAATATCACTGACTGTTGCGTTAAAAATTCATTTCCGAAGCAAAGCGACTCAATACATATCATAAAAATAATCTATAGAATATATTCTAGTAACAAATTAGTAGAACTTATTTTAAAATGTCATAAAATAACTTACACAATTATTGAAAGGCATTTTTTTTTAAACAACATTATATTTCAGACAAGTATGACTTTGCCAAAACACATTGCTACTGGGCAATGAAAACATTGATGGAAACGACAAGAAAAAATACTTTCATCACTGTGAATAAAACACTGTTGAAATCACTGATTGACGTACATATTGTGAGAAATGCTATTCATAAACTGCAGACATACCATAAAATGCAGGATTATGATTGGTTGCTTGATACATATTATGGTGTTTTGTTCATAAACACTGCTCTTATTCTTCACGACAAACGTGTTTCGTTCTCGTCCAGAGAAAAGCGCAGAACTAACTTTTGTGTTAGACTAGAATAAAAACACAAATCGTGAACATTCCACAGCTTCATTTTGTGAAGATGTGAAGACAACATTGCAGGTAGGTTTTGAAACCAAAGACCTATGCATTTGTTGAAAAGTCTTGGAATCGTTTGAAGGATATTTTATTACAATTAAAACTTACATCCTTGTTGCCAAACGGCACACGTGGATGGGTGTTTACATGATGTCACCCGTTTATGCATTAACCAATGAAATTTGTGTGTTATGACATCATATTGACCTGTCAGATCACTCGTATAATCTCAGCCTACTCAGAGTGCAGTAGTTCCTACCACAAATGCCCCTTTAAGAGAAATACGTGGTTACCAGAGAGAAAATTCAAGTGTTTGATTTGGGACTTACCCTTTTACTCCTAGCCATACGGAGCCGTGTCACCTTCCCAAACTGTGAAAAGAAGGACTCCATCTGTGGCTCGAAGAATCCACGTGGAATATGTCCGATGTAGACAACTCCAGGCTGGCTGACATCCCCTGTTCCCTGAACGCACATTAGAAACTAGGTTAGAACAAATCAGCTGATACACGTCAGTCAATAAGCAGACAAAGTTACTGTCTTTTGAAATCTGATGTAGTGCCACTGTAGTTAGATACCTGTTATTTTAATTACTTGCCCATCAGCCTGTGGACAGTTAAATTTACCAAGGGCTTTGTGAAACGTAAAATAGATGGCCAGCATGGCTAGTCACACTTTGTTCATTAACCATGTTAACCATATTTTCTTTTCTACGTTGCACGTTTCAGAGTTTCAAAAAAGATTAGAATAGAAGTTTCATTATGATTCATAGTGTAAAAAAAGATTTATCGAGTATAAATATGCGCTTTCAAAAAATAGAAAACACATCGTATCCCTTCAGATGAATAAACAGGTATAACAAACTTGGTCAACAAAAATATGAAATTTTGATATAAACGTCACTAAACATGATGATTTACCATTTAAAATGTATTTCCTGCTCTCAAAGGCATTGTTTTAATTGCAGAGATTAAGATTACCATGTGTATTTTCTCGTAAACTAAGCCTGAAATTAGCAATCGGCTGTGCACACGTTTCCTCCCAATCAACCGGTGATTCAGTTAAAATGTACCCAGTGATACCACTTTAAAGAAATTTGATGCAATGGTCGGAAGAAATTGTATCTGAAATTAATATTTTAACAGGAATAATGTATTCCAAAATCGTGTTATTTTAGTTGCAGCTTCCACCATATATACTTAAAATTATAAGAACCATAAGCGTAGCACTTTGGTACAAATTTTATGCAGGATATTTTTTGACGTATGGAATGATTTTGACCATTCACCATAGGGACTTCCCGCGCTACACGTATTTCAATTGCGAAAACGTTATGTTGACATTTAATAGTCAAACTGCCTCAAAGGTAACTTTTAGCGAGTCATGGTACGGCATTTATGATATGTGTATCCATGCTCTTGCAACTAAAGTTTGTTTCAAGGCGTCGACAGCGGTAATCTGACAGTGGTTGCTGTTAATAACGGTGTGTTGTGTGATCTACCGATCACTTCGCATATGATTTTACCAAAATTATTGTACACATTATTATTGTTATTGAATGAAATTTTGAATATAATTCAGATATATTGGAAACCATTAGTCCAGATAAACAATGATTTTTTTTATTACCAGATATTATAATAATAGGATTAAATTGCGTACTTCAGTTCGGATTTGTTGACAAGTATTTCAGTGTTACGTGATCGCGGTGATCAACTGATAATGTTTTCTGAGATGGGGGAAAATATAGTGTCATTGGAAAACTTGAGTTTACTGAAAATGTTAGTAAATTTTATTATATTATTTGTAACCGATCAAAGTCAGACATTCTTCCAAACAATGGTAGAATGTCTATTAGTAGCCAGTTTGTGAGATGACGGAACCATACAATTGCCTGATTCACCATGTTTACACAGCATGCTCATCAATCTCATTAAAATCCGATCTTAATTCTCACTATCGCTTAACAAAGATCTGAGGACATCCCATTACAGGTCATGTCAGAACAACCTTTCATCCGACCAATCAAAGCATCACTTTCCAGATCATGAAAGTGACAGTTGGAATGTGTTTTCTTATCATGCAAACTCGAAAACATTAACACAGGGTATTCCAAACGACAGTTACAGCCCGTTGACAAAATTATTGTCTATCTCTCGTTTGCGTGGAATAAACATCTGAACAGAGGCGGCGTTGCACAGTACGTGGGAAGCATTGCCATACAATCGCAACGAGACATTCCCGAATGTTCGTTTGTTCTGTTCAAAATTTTAATTGAGAACTGTGTCAACATATTTTTCAAGCATAGTCTGAAATGGAAGTCACAGATTGAAACGAGCCGAAAAGCTAGAGAAAACTGCATTCTAATTGGCTGATGTTGACTTCTTGTCAGTCTTTTCAGTGGGAGGTCAAGGTTCGCGAAAGATCGTTCTGACATGACCCGTAATGGGATGTCGTCAGATCTTTGTTTAGTGGCAGCGAGAACTTAGGTCTGATTTTAGGGAGATTGCATGCTCATTCACTTTTCAAACACATCATACATTTAGCAGATTGACCTATTTCACCAGTAAGCAAAACACAGTCACCAAAGACTGTCATGGTATTATCATATATAATGGTATAATGTCATTGTCATCTACCAACACATGATATTCAGGAGCATGATGTGCATGGCTAACAGCTAAAATGGCACAGTAGTAAACCGTCACCAAGCGAAAACAGCACTGATCCCCCCATACACAGTATGCTGGCTCTAGACCGACCAGTCCTTGTCTTAGCCCACCATGCCGAGGACCAGGCAGGGTAAAAACAAGCACCATCTTTTAAAGTCTTTTGGTATGACATGGCTGCTCTTCGGGCAGACATTCTAAAACAAGACCATGGAGGCCATCTGTTTATACTAGAAATTAACTTCTACTTCAATTTACTTGCTGACTGATTGAGAGGCGGAACAAAACATTGTCAAAACATCACATGCTTTGAAGTTTTGTACAAGATGTTTTAAGCCAAATTATGGAAGAGGTGATTGATTACACAAACTTAAGACATTGATGTACATTCAGAAGATAGAGAAGCAAATAGGACTGATGAAGCAAGAGTATCAGACATCAAGATGACTGACACTGACAGGTAACAAATTTTATTTCAAATTATTTGCAACAAAAAGACAGTATTTGCAATAAAAACAGAAAATAGTAAAAGTAAAAAAACTTGAGTTTCTGTATTTTTATTTTGGCTAGGGTACATTTCTGTATACAGAAACGTATCTGGGGTACATATCTGTAGTACCTGTGCTGAAAACGACCCCTTCAGCTACTCTGTATACATTATCTGATATATTATCTAGTTTTGTATAGTCCCTCATAACTTCATATGAGTTATATTTCTATTTTTATGTATAAACTCCTAATATATGCATGTTTTTAATGATGTTCAGCAGTGGGCCGAAAACAAAATATATGTGTCTACTACATAAATCGTTATTAATGTTGTTAAGAATATGAGGTGCCACATTCACTCAACAATTAGTAGACCTTTTGCGTTACCTTTTTCGAGAGAGGAAATTGGTGAAGTTTTGCAGAAGTGCCCTTTTGGTAACCAGTTTTCCCCCTCAAAAATATGAGTAAATGGATTGAGCGACAATACAAACATATAATATAGCTTTTGGCGGGTGCAGGCTAAAACGGCACCTCAGCAAAACGGCACCGATTTCTCTGGCGAAAACGGCACCGCATTTGGCGAAAACGGCTACTATGTGTCGGGCGAAAACGGAACCTCTATGTTTAATAACGATAACAACGATTTTTGTAGTAATATATAGGGTTTATTTACATGGTATTTGATGTATTGAGTACATCTGAAGCCGTAATGTGAATTTCCGATAGGTTTGGTACTCTCATTTCTTCAGACTGGAAACTGACATGAAAGTTACCGATCACCTCTTCAATGACAGGAGCTACGAATTTCACACAGCGGAAAGGGAAGTCAGTTCTCTATAACGGGCCAAAGAAAGTCCGGTTCCACCCGTCACAGTTATCACATGATACAGCTAGCATGTTGATTTTTTTTCTGTCATTCTTCTCGCATGCAACACATCGAAAGGCCATTGTGAATAATTGTGATCTGACAGCACCATGTTAGGCCTCTTAAATACAGTTTCAGTTTAAATTGAGTAAAGGTACTTAAAACTTCAAAGCGTATAGTGAATAAAAGTCGGTGAGTAAATTGGAGTAGGGGGCTAATTTCTTATTTGTTTTATTTCACAATTATTTGTGTTTGTAAGAGACGATGTGAGTTTAATTTCTATTATCTTTCTTCAAAGCATGTTATGTTTTCACCATAAGTTGAGTTGCGTATAAGCTAAGTTGGATTATAGTAGGAGCAGAGGCTAATTTCTAATGTAAACTTGTTTTAACATCTCACAATTATTGGCCTTTGCAAGTTACAATGTTAGTTTAATATCATTCATTTGACCAAGGTAAAAAAAAAAATAAGGTGCCGTTTTCGCTCGAGTCGAGGTGCCGTTTTCGCCAATCGATGCCGTTTTCGCCCGGTGACGTTTTGCTGAGGTGCCGTTTTCGCTATAACCCCTTTTGGCGGGGAATAGTCTTTCCGAAATTTAAGCCTGTACCCATGTGTATTAGTAACTTAGTATCACCTACAGACCCTACTCCACAGGAAGGAAATAGAAGCATTATAGTCAGTGGTGAGGAAAAACACATGTAGAAAGAAAGTTTCTTCTTAAAGACAGAGCCGTCAGAAGTAAGACGTACGCCCGTATTCCTCCTAAAACAATACATAATTGAAAGGATTGATAAATATAACTTTTGGAGTGGGGATACAGGCGGAAGTCTTTCCAACAGAGAAGACGTGCAGACTGTAGTGTTTAGAAAATGTCTTGGGTATTGTGCTGGAAGCGTCGTGTTTACACTCAGCCACAAACGGTGACGGCTTGCTGACACAGCGTATGGAGCACCGATTGGCCCACAAAAGGTAGATTAGCATGGTTTCTGGAATTAACAGAACGACATCCAACTTTCGTAAAGAAAGAACTAGTAGTCTTATGCCTGTTAAGGATTAAATGAAAATCGCCACACATTGAATATGTGTATATTGCGTCATGACAAACTTGTACACCTTAATAACCCCAAGACAATAGTTTATTTTTACCCTGTTTTTGATTTCCAATACAGTTTTTTCGAATTCCTCCTGCTGTTCGGGTTCCAGGGCCACATTATTAGGGAGTTTCACAGAACCACGCTTCTTTCTGGGGCTCGCCATGTTGGATATGTCACGTGGTTAACCATTCAGAGAACATCGACATATCCCGGCAATATCAGATACGTCTTAGCTTCACTACCGAGTGCAATAAGGACTTAAGGGACATTCCGATTGGTGAAAAGGGGTTCTTACAAAATGCGGACTATCGATAATCATGAATTTTCTTATAGATGCCATATTTCTTGCATTTTCAAATAGAAAATAAATGGACGTGATGTTATATGGATATATGATATCCAAACATAAATATTAATGTAATGATATATTGAAAAAGGTGCGAGAATAAATTCTTTCATATCGATCCTACTTTTATAACTACATTACCAGGCAACCAGATAACAAAATGGCGAAAGTTGTGATAGCAGGTGGGTGTTTGTCTACATGATGGTGAATTTTATGATCTGAAACTAACTTTTAAAGCAAATGGATTTTTTATGAACGTATCGTGTGCGTTTTCGCAATCTTCTGCATGTGGCATGTAGAAATACCCTTGACATCAGGGTAAAAAAATGTATTCAATGACCGAATGTTTTGATGTGTAGAGATAAACTTTTAATGTGGCTGAAGTTATTTTTGTACTTGTTGAATAAATCGAGTAGAAAATACTTTGCCAGTTCATCCAGATCATTAATGTATGTATTGTTGTTAATTATGTATTCTTATGCAAATATTTAATTAATTGCCTTGTGATAAATGTTGTTTGTTGTTTATCTCTGCGCTCAGGAATATTCCAGCTAGGCCTATGTGACTGCAGTCAGTAAATAATCAAGTCTTTACCAGACAATTCAGTGACTGATATTATGAGCATCGATCCACACAATTGTGATATGATGACATGCATCAACTAAGTCAGCGAGTCTGACCATCTGATCCCATTAGTCTACTCTTCACAGGTCTTGTGATACATTTATAGGTGTCTAAATGGTTCAGCAACACTGAATGTAGCATACCAGATAAAGGTCAGTGACTGAAGATGCAAACTGTTATGCTGGCAAAAGAACATGTCAGAAACATATATTTGGTAGATGCATTTTATTCACGAAAGAAAATGATACAAATTAAACTATAGGTGCATCACATACTCCAGTTGAAAATGCTGACGTATATTTTTTCAAGGAAGGGCTGACTGCCCCTACTTTGCACGAGTGGAGCTCATTGGCGACAGATTGTCAAAAAATCTACCAGATTTCAAGCTGCACAAGATAATAAAAACTGATGATGAGTGGGAGGTGAGATAATAATGCTTCTTTTGTTTTTAATAAATAATATGTTTTTGTTCTGATATAGAGTTGTTATGTCTGCTATTTCTCTGTAAGTTATGTTCCTTCATTTTGATATTATGTATGTGATAGTATGTGGCTCAATGTAGGTCTGGGATGAGTGCCCAGGTACATGACCCAATACTACCTAACCCTGCCCTGGTAACCACTGTAGGTCTTAAGTGTTTGGTACAAAATGTCAGATTGGGAATTGTTTTTCTGGAGCCCTGGCATAAAGTATTTTAGATACACGCATAGAACAATTTGGACATGCATAGAACAATCTGGACATGGTCATGTTGACTGAAGCTTTATATTTATTCAAACAGAATGAATGCACAGTCAGAAAGAAATGCAAACATAAGTGACTTGCAGTAGCACCATGGAGTAATTGTGAATTTTTGTCTATTAAAAAATACATCGCGTGACTAAACACAGTTCCGGGTAGTCCTGTTGGTACCCAGGCCCTACTCAGTACCCACCTGATCCGAATTACCCCATCTTCCCAAGGCAGGGGAGTTAACTGACTGTAAAAGTCCAGTTTTCACCCTTGCCGAACTAGTCAGTTAACTCCCTTGCCTCGGTAAGATGGAATTATCCATTCCAGCCCTAGGTCAATGAGTAAATAGTTTTCACTATCTTTGCAATGTAGTGTGAAACATTTGAGAATGGCAGAATATAATTTTCAATTGTAAAACTTTCTAATATACAAAGAAGTTCTTATTTAACTTCTCCCATATAACTAGATGAGTCAAAGAATGGAAATCGTTGGTAAGTGAAGATCTTATCACCTGTACCTGTATCATGTTTATTGACATACAAACAGGGAGGATACTTCTGTCTTACACTTTCTCTACCAGACCTAGTTTCATGGCAGTTGTCACCAATGTATGTATATCTTGAAAAAACAGTTGGGTTTGAGCATAAGAGATAAAACATTCTCCTGCCCCATTTTTTCAAATATCGGGGACAGTTCAGTATGGAAAGTATTAAGAAAAGCACTAGAGGCATTAAAGGGTAAATGGCTGAAAGCAGCCATGGAACAAGATCTGGCCCCGCTCCAATAAGCGCCCACAGCGACATTTGCTAAGATATTGGCCAGTGAACAATCCCAATTAGCACCCCTACCGATTGATCAATGTACACAATACTTATTTATTCGCATGTAATACGCACTCGTGTGTTATTGCACCCTTAATTATGGGCATTTAATTCTGGAAAAATATATCTGTCGTACATAAACATTTCAGGCTGTCAGCATAAACCACGAAATTTATCTTTCAACTGTGTTTTTTTCTCACCAAAATAACATTCTAATAAGAGCCCCCATTTCTAATTTTGAGAGCACCCTGGGCGCTTATTACATCAAATACGGTATGTTTTTTTGTTTATATATTGATGTTATATTACAGAAATGGCTTGATGAGACTTGTAATGTACGAGGCTGGAGTCACAGGAAGTCACCACTCATCTGGCGGGAGTTGATCGACAGGGGTGGGAAAGGGGTCCTTATTGGTGGAGCCAATGAGTTCCAGGAGTATGTGACGGGCTACTACGGTGTCCAGTCTGCAATGACAAGCGATGACATGACCAAAGTTGCAGAAGAGAACAAGGTGACAAAGACAGAAGTGGATGAAGAGATAGAAACCCACCTTGCTCTGAGTCAGCCCCTTGCTGTGTGCATCACCAACGCCAGTAGTCCAGTCTGCTACAACCTCATCAACGTGATCGCCAGTGGGGAGGTTTTTGGAGAGTCAACAGAGCTTGCTATCAGACTCTGTGATTCTGAAGAGAAGAGAGAATATTTATCAGGGGTTGAAATGGAGGCCTACGATCTGGCACATGGTCTCCTGCGAGATGTGAAAATCGTGTGTGATGTGCGTGAAGCTTTCACAGACTGCAGTATCATCCTGCTGTTGGATGAACTGGAGATGCAGGAGGAAGAGCCTAGAGAGGAATGGCTTAAACGAAATGCTGAGTACTTTACTAACTATGCTTCTGTAATAAATGAGGTTGCAGCTAAAAATGCCAAAGTGTTACTGGCTGGGAATGGACCACTTAATTTCAATGCTTGTATGATGTTGAAAAATGCACCAAACATTCCTCGTCAGAACATCGTTGCTCATTCACGTATGGTAGAAAACTATGCCAAGTCTGTTGTAGGAGATCGGTTGAGTGTGAACCCGTCAGGGGTGGTAGACTTGATCGTGTGGGGAAACATCAACAGTAAACACTACATTGATGTGACCAAGGCCCGTGTACATGGTTACGACGGGGCAATATGGGGGCCGCCATCCTACTCCGTGTCTGCACAGGAGATGATCCACAATGACAAGTGGATAGAGAAGGAGTACGTGGAGCTGGTGGAAGCACGCAGAAGTACGGTGGAGGCAGCTCTAGGTCACCCCGCCTCCATGGCACACGCCAGCGCAGTGGCCACCACACTCAAACACTGGACAAATGGCACACCCAAAGGGCAGATGTTCTCCCTTGGTGTCTGTTCAGAAGGTAACATTTGTTTCCGTTAATAGGATTTTCAAACCATAAGATTTGTGTATGTCGGGTTGCCCAGTCGTCTAAGGCACCGCGATTCGCTGTGCAGAGTTGCGTCCCTTGAGCACGCCAGAAACCTATGATTGTGGGTTCGAATGCCGGTTCGCCCCAATTATGTTTGTAGGTTTGTCAGCACTATACCCGTGCTCGTGGGTTTCACCGAAGTGGTAAACGTCTGAGACCTACATCACTTCGGGCTTTCCTCCCACATTAAGCTGACATGCCGTGATATAACTGGAATAATGTTAAAAGCGGCGTAAAAGCCAACTCACTCACTCACTCACTCACTCACTCTCTCTCTCTCCTCTCTCCTCTCTCCTCTCTCTCTCTCTCTCTCTCTCGTATCATGGGAGACACAGGTGGCCCAGTCATCCAGTGTGCTGCAATTTGCTGCGCAAATTTGCATCCCTTTGGCATTCCAGAAACCTATGGTCGTAGGTTCGAATCCTGGTTCACCTGGGTTATGTTCCTGATCTGTCAGCACAGTAGCCATACTCATGGGTTTCACCAAAGTGGTAAACATCTGATACCTGCATCACCTGGGTCTTTCCTCCCACATGACTCGCCATTATACAACTGCAATACTATTTAAAGCAGTGTAAGGCCAAACACTCACTCTACATCGCTTCTTTTTAATGGAATTGTAAGGATTTAACATGTTACAATAAGTATTTGTGTTTTGGGTGACATTTATTTTTGTTAAATGGTGTGTATATGTTAAGATGACATTCACATATCCACTGGAGAACACTTGAGTGCTGGGAAGATCTATAGATGCTGAAGGATATGTTGTTGTATATATAATTGTCATCATGACACTGTCTTGCCTCCCAGGTTGGTACGGTGTCCCAGAAGGCCTGGTGTTCTCCTACCCGGTAACGATGCAGCCAAAAGGCTACTTCACTGTTGTACAGGACATTGACCTGTCTGAGGACTCCAAGAAGAAGCTTGAAGATGTTGTGCAGGTAGTGTTTCCTTCACCTCTATCCCCGTCCACACGCTACTTCCACGATAGGTTAGCAACTAAGTATCCAATTATTCATGAAAGTATGTATCAGGTGACCATCGGGGCTGCTGTTTGTATATACCTCTGTATCTCCAGGCCTCACATTTCAGTAAACCTTCACTAACCCCTGGATCTATTCCTTGGATCTCGCGATCTCAAATTACCTCCCTTGATTTTCATAAGCAAATATGATTTGCCACGCTATTTAGTCTTTCATACTAATCAGAGTGTGAGATACAAACCAGCCTCAATGTTGGGTTACCTCCCTTACCTGTTTCCATTTTTCTAATCTTGACGTTTGATTGGTCGGTAAAATGTTAATAAACATCAGGGGCAGGTAATTTGCGATCGCAAGAACCATGGAAGTGGGTCCAGGTTTACCAAAATGCGAGCCCTGTAGATAGAGGATACTTGCACTCAGGACAAGGCTATTTATCATACCTCCATGTCAGAAATGAGAATGACGAGATCTGATTGGTCCACGTGATCTTGATACAATACTGTGTAACCCGCTTTGGAGGGTAATAAATTTTTCAGCAGGGGAATAAATCTCTTATACCCCGCCACAAGCACTACAGCCTGCACGTGCATTTTTTAGACAGAACTTGATACCCAACTTTAAATCAATCGAGCAGCTGTTGTCTATCAACTTGGAATTTATTTAAATTATTAATACATCTAATACATGTACAACTTGTTTTGATGAGATACATGCATCTGTTCAGATAATATTCAAACTGTATTCATGATAATCAGAGTTAAATTCCTTTTTAATACTTCTAGGAAACGTTTTGAATCTAAGAATTGGCATTGATGTCATGCAGAGGGTAATACTATGAAAATGGTATTTTTAATTAAAATTAGAACCTTGGATATTGTTGGTGAGCAATGGGGATAACTCCAAATATTCACCCATTTTTCAGTCTACTGATCACAGTTTGAGGATGCTATGTGTAAATCGTCACACAAGTATCAGTAAATATTCTTTTTACAGTCTCTCTTTTGACAATCATAATGGTCAGATCTTTTTGATAATTTTTTCAGTTTTAGTGATTAAGTGATGATGGTTTTGTTTTGCACAGGAGCTGACGCAGGAGTTGGAGGTGATGTTCCCACCCCCTTGTCCTACACCCCCAGTTGAGGAAGCTGGGCAGACAGAGGACCCTGGACAGGTCAAGACCGAAGACCCTGGACAGGTCAAGCCCGAGGACCCTGGACAGGTCCAGCCCGAGGGGGAAGATGACTCTAAGCAGGACGGGCAGACAGAGGAGAAGACGGAAGATCCTGTTCAGGAGGAGACTGTGGAAGGTAAGGAATTACAGGTCAATGCCCTGCAACATCAGTCTGGCTTTGGAGTAATCTGCTCTTATAGGCTCTCCAGTACCCATTGTATGTGGAGACTGAAAAGAGGATTGTGTGGTTACGATGTGAGACCTGGCTGATTGTGTGGTCACGATGTGAGACCTGGCTGATTGTGTGGTCACGATGTGAGACCTGGCTGATTGTGTGGTCACGATGTGAGACCTGGCTGATTGTGTGGTCACGATGTGAGACCTGGCTGATTGTGTGGTCACGATGTGAGACCTGGCTGATTGTGTGGTCACGATGTGAGACCTGGCTGATTGTGTGGTCACGATGTGAGACCTGGCTGATTGTGTGGTCACGATGTGAGACCTGGCTGATTGTGTGGTCACGATGTGAGACCTGGCTGATTGTGTGGTCACGATGTGAGACCTGGCTGATTGTGTGGTCACGATGTGAGACCTGGCTGATTGTGTGGTCACGATGTGAGACCTGGCTGATTGTGTGGTCACGATGTGAGACCTGGCTGATCGTGTGTCATGGTGCCCAGACAGCATGGACTGATTTCTTGACCTGCTGGCAGAGAATGGATTGTTTACAGGCCATGAGACAATAGCTGTAATGTTACAGACTGATACGTTAAGACAACATGCACACACTGCCATTGGAATGTCCAAGGCAGAATAGGTCCTCAACACACAGAATAGGTCCTCAACACGGAGACTAGATCCTCAAAATGCAGACTAGATCCTCAACACACAGAATAGGTCCTCAACTCACACAATAGGTCCTCAACTCACAAAATAGGTCCTCAACACACAGAATAGGTCCTCAACACATGGGATAGGTCCTCAACTCACACAATAGGTCCTCAACACACAGATGGGGAGTTGGTGCTTCGACAGGTTGCTAAGTATTTGGATGGATGAGCCCCTGGAACAACCAACTGTGTCAACTGGTGCTTGTGTGTAATCAGAACCCAGACAGCTATTATCTATGCTTGCACTCTGGACCAGGCTCACTTAAGGCTTCATTACATCACAGACTATTGTGACGTAGCCAGCCTCCAGTTGCACCTGACAACGCATGACTAACTTTGAGCTCATCATTTGTCTCTCATACAAAACCTGACACGAAAATATCTGAACATCCTATCAAGTCTACAATACTTTGGCAAGTCTTCAACATGTTCAGTTTTAGAAATGAAGAGTTTTTCTCTGGGCTCTTTTCTATTATATATTAAAAGAAAATTACCCAAAACAAATGTTAAAATATTTTATCCCAGAGATCAAATGTTAATCTTACACATCATCCCAAACCTGCGGGAATGATTTCAAATCAACATAGTTGGGATCAGAGAAGTATCTTAAAAACTGCATAATCTTTGACTGTTTGTGACAGGTTGTCTCAATCATAATTCAGTTTACATCAGTTGAATTAAAGCAAATGTTTTTGGGGTCGCTAACTTTACATTGAACATCACTGTGTTTGTTATTTAGTGAAGTGCTCCTTTCTGTTGTAGAAGGTGGAGCAGAGAAGACACAGGAAGGGGAGGATGTAAAACAAGAAACACAGCCAACAGAGGGGGAGGCAACATCATAAGGAACAGCCAGCCATCCTGAAGAAAATAGCCATGAAGACTAAATTACATTATATTTCCAGAAGATCTGTGATGATTCTCATTTGAATTATATTTCACATATTGTTGACTGTTACAGTTTCATGTTGTCTTTCAAGAACTCTGTGATACTTATCTTGTGAGTGCCAAGGTATCCTTGCATCACAGTTCATGAAGGAACTCCATTTGTCTCGAGATAAACATACATTAATCTACTCCTGGGAAAGTATTTCATTTGTTTGTGAATTATATGTATTTGTTTCAGTGTTTCCTAAGATTTGAACCAGTGAAGTACCCTTGTTGTACAGTGCGCTTGAAGTTTCAGCATTACTTTCTGTATGTACAGTTAACATAAGGATTCTATGTATAAAGTATTAAAGACTCATAATTATGTTTATTGTTATGATTCTGTTCAATCTGCAAATGGCAGTCAAAGCTGTAAGTTTGTGAAATTCAGCCCATCAGAGTGCCTATTATTTTACCTTGCCAGACAGGAGATGCTTGGACTTCAGAAGCGTTTATTGACCTGGGCCCCATTCCACAAAGCGATCTTAGCGCTAAGTCTTTCGTAAGTCTATGTTAAAGTATGGGAGTTACGATCATCTTAGCACTACAATCGTTTTGTGGAACGGGGCCCTGGGAGTAAAATGGACTGCTGGTATGATTTTGTGTTCACTGCAGAGCTCGAACTGTTGTAATCAGGAGTCCTATCGCCAAAATGAAGTGATAATGCATTGAATTATAGACTAAAAGTCAAATAGCCTAAGATGGGGTGTTAAACATCAAAGTCAATAAATTCCCACTACGACAGGTAACTTATTGCAAGAGTGAGGGTTGTGCTGCAGCATTCTGTGACGACACGTTTGATATTGAGGGAATTACGTAAATGGGAATGTTTTAATCCATTTCCTCAGTATTAAGCATTGTGTTATTGTTTCTTATAGATATGCATATACTCCTTATATGGATAAAATATTTTAAGTTATATCCTATTAATCTTACTTTTATGCAAAACTGCTAACACAATGTGTGATTTCCCTATATGCCTTTATTGTTATTTGTGAATTTGGTGCAGTCGTTCATCAGTGCTCGTAACGCAACATGAAGCACACCTTCTGTTTTTAAAGTGAAAGTTATATTTAATCCCAAAGATTTTAGAAATATCCATCTTATTAAAGCTTAAATACTGTTCTCTGAATAGTTTAGCAGACATTAATACAGACTGAGAGTGTCCACTAAATAGGCTGACACAATTCCCAGGTTTTATTTCAGACATATTAACACCGAAAATATAGATCTTGCATGGAAGGTGCAGGAAATGTTGAACTTCATCCCACTAGATGACAATAAATAATGTCGGAGTTTGAATACATATACATTTTAATACAAAGATGGTATTCTTATTATGGATACATTATCTTTTTCAGGACAATGAACATTAATGATTTTCTGTCTTTGGATATTTGGATATATCTTTTGATACTTGTTTAAATTACAACTATTATTAAGTTCAAAAGAAAATTGACTACAAGTTCTAGTAATTAATATTTCCCCATTATTGAAATAATGTTCAACTATGAAATCAGAAATGTCAACAGTATTTTTTGTGTCATTTTCTACTGTTACAATGAGTTTTATACCAGTCTTAGTCTGACAAATACATCCATTCATAATTAATGCAGATTCACACCATAAAATACAATGTAAACATGTCTTCTTGACATAGTAAAGACATTTGCAAGTGATTTTCAGAAACACTTGGTTGTGAAAACACATACTTATCAACAAATCCAGTTGCCCGCTGTGGTAAAAGAACTGGATGGTTGTCCGAGGTTGTGTGGTGAGTGTTGCTTTCTGCACACTAGCTGTCTACAAGATAATACAGAACAAGTGGTACAGAGGCACGCCTTTTAGAAGGTGTCTCTATAATAATTTAAAATTGAAGTTCCAAGGATATACTAAGCTTTCCTTTTTGTCTCAAAAGTTACAACAGACAAGTTGCTTAATACATAATGTTGTTATTCAAAACATGTAATGTACAGAATCATTACATTCAGAACGGCAGGAACAATCATGCCTCTGATGGCCTTGACCTTTGATAAACAATTTGACACCCACCCTGACATCATGCATGAGACATAGGTGAATAGTCTGTCATCAAGTGGTCAAGAAGTTGTGACACCATTGTAGGCCAGTAACAGAATAATTTCCTGAAGTACTCGTTACATAGGAAGTATGTGAAGTGAACATGTTCCTATCAACTTGTAAATTATAAGAAGCATCCAAAAACTTCAATGGAACAGCCTCCCTATTTGAGAGAAGATGACTTTGCAGCCAAGTTTGTTTTCAAACAAACTTTTGCTCCGATGAACTTTTCAAAATGAATACTCTCCGTTAACTTCAGGCAATAGAGAACATATTCGACAGACACAAAGTAAGTATGCCACAAAAACGTATCCATCAGGAAGTTGATGACTTGTCCCCAGCTGAGATGAGTCTAAATGTACTACCCAGGTACCCTACCCTACCCGGGTACCCACTGTAGGTCTCAAGAGTTGGGAACAAAATGTCCGATTGGAAATTGTTTTACCCCAGCCCTGGCAAAAACCTTTTAGATACATGTATCAAGCGATCAGATCATACATACACTGAAGTTGACTGGGGATTCCAGGAAAAATATAGCTCCCACCAACGTATGCTTGTAAGAGGCAACTAAATGGATCGGACGTGTGACTTGGTTGATTGCACTTCCCATTTACATAGATTGATGTTCAATATGTCAATCACTGGATTGTCTGGTCCAGTCTTGGTTCTTTACAGACCGCCATCTTAATCAATGGCAAATATGGAACATTTCACACCTTGTATCAATAATACCACACATCCTAATCTGTGGATTAACAACAAACACCATACATGCCAGTAAAAATTTATTCAGGCACTTGTTTTATAAAAAGACAAACAGAAATTATTTCATGTGACCCGTAGGACATCAGTTGTAGGATTACACAGTAGCAGAGGAAAGAAGCAATAGCAGTGGGTCAAGTCAGAGAGTACATCTGCATCAATATCGTGACCTAGGCATGTACCAGTACAAGGTCGCCACAGCGATGTCAACATTTCATGAGCAGTATGCATGCATTGACCAGAGACACCACCATAGGATTGAAATGACATCCTACACAGGAGCTGATAGTCTTCATGTCCTCCGATTCTCTTCTGAAATGTCAGTTCATTTTTGAAAACCCACAACTGAAGTAACACGTCTAAATATTTATCAAAGATGACTTTATATCTTTCTTGATGTCCAGAAGTAGAAACATGCATCAATACAAACCCAACTGAGCATGTCAGTGCTGTATCAACATTCCCATATTGGACGGTGAACTCTCCAATCACAGCACCAGTTTTAGTAGTAATGGAATGTGGGAATGGCAATTTTCAAATAACAAAAGTCACCAAACACCTTGTAACAGAAGAACTGACACATCAAGGATGAAAACAATGTTTCCTAGTCAGATTAGTGAGACGCTCATAGCAAATCAACATAGCTTTAACACTTGCACAACTTTTGAAGTTTCCCTGATTTGGGGGCAAGACAGTAATGGATTGAAAAACTCCCGACTGAAGATGTTGGCTGTACTATCCAAATTCTTTCTTAGAAATGGAAGACACACTTGACTTAAAAAAAACCTGCAATTTGACAGCTGGTTTTCTGAAAATCTCACATACCTCTTGTGGCAATCACTGATATCTAAACATGAAAACATGACTGGCCTTCATTTTGTTTTTTATAATAATGGCTATAATAATATAAAAGGTTTTTCAGTATGTCAACATATTCAAGGGAATCTGCTGGTTTGTCAGTATCTATTAAGAGTAGTCAATATCTATTTAGTCCATAGAACGGTCCCTCACGATTTTAGATCAAATATTGTTAACATTGTTGTTAATATTTATACATGGACACCGCATGGTTTGCATCATGGTAGAACACAACTCAGCAGACATCCTGGACCATCTCGACAAAACCTTCATCATCATAATTCACACACAGAAATAAATACATCAACAACAATTTCACATTATCAGAGCAGCTGTGAACCTAGAACCAAAATAATGTTTAACATATTGTTATAAATGTAACATGTCAGTTCCATCAACAGATCAGATTATGATCACAATTTTGGCAAAATGCATCATTCATAATTTTAGAAATATTATCTAGCCACCAACATTCCAATTAATACAGAAGGAGCTCTCTGAAATTAATAAGTCATCAAAGTATTCATTAATTGTACTAGACTATTTCAATATGCTATGGTAAAACTGTTATATTTGATTTCTTTGGATAGATAATGCAAAACTGTGTAAATGCTATAGAAACAAACAAATTATAATATAACAAAATGATTAGATTATTGCATATGTAAATACGTGAAACCCGTCAACTCTCCAGCAGAAATGTCATTGATCTGAGATGTGAAAGTGGGCCAAACAGTCCCCAAGACAATTTCACGCCAAGACAATCGTAACTCCCATACTTTCACTTAGACATACGACAGTGGTAGCACTACGCAGTGGACACACAGCATTGGCCAGCAGCACACATGCTGATACATGAGACCAGTGTGGGGCAATCAGGCCAGACATTGGTGCATTCAGGGTCCAACTGTTTGGAGGTACTGTTGGGTATCAAGAAACAATATGTTCACACACTTAGATTCACAGTTTGTGCCTCTCTAGGGAAATATATTCTCACAATCAAAAGAAACGCGAATACCATACATGTATGTTCATATATGAAGAATTACTCATATTCAAGATACATGAGATAGGTTAGACACACAAACGAATATACTGGTATGTTGTGGGAACCGACGCTTATGAACGCACCACATGTGACGTCATAGACCCATGACTCGTAAAAACACCATTTGTCTCGCACAGGATTAGCATGAAAAGTAAAGGAAATCACATGCAGCATATCGTGATAAGTAATAAGAAACTGTGGTAACACTTGACGATTGTTAGTTTTGTCATTAATTGGTACACATTGGAAACATCTCTACTTAACATACATACTTCTCTGTATGTTTCTGTGGTTTGCGTTTCTTTTGGTGGTGAGCATAGTTGCAGGCTTCTCACCAAGGCATGAGACTGTATGGAGATGCTACCTCATGGTATGGGTATTGGAGGTTTAAAGTGTATCACAACATTTGATGATGCACAAGGCTGTACTGCAAAACATATCATGGTATATTGTATAATTTTATATTGTGATATATATCATGGAAAGAAAGAACCTCAATTTACCGATATGCCGGAAATACAGCACACCCTTAGCGGCTACTATGGCACTGTTCAAAATATCTTGCTGGGAAATCATGCTGATTGGTGGGTGGGTGAGTGAGTGAGTGACTATGGCTTTACGCCGCTTTTAGTAATATTCCTGCAATATCACAGCGGGGGACACCAGAAATGGGCTTCACACATTGTACCCATGTCTGGAATCGAACCTGGGTCTTCGGCGTGACAAGCGAACACTTTAACCACTAGGCTACCCGACCGCCCCATCATGCTGATGGATTTGTACATATATATCAAAACGATCATAACATATGTCCACGATGGACTTGCAGCTTTCTGTGTGACATAAGAGGACAAGCATGGTCCAGCACATTGGAGGACAACCCTGTTGCCTGGACAGATGATGCTGGGACACACTCAAACTGAGATATCTGTAACACATCAGCTGGGAGAGGTCTGTTTCACATAACACCATATATGACTGTATAAATGACAAGTCAGCAAATTAAGATAAACATTAAAAAAATCAAAAGGAAAATATTTGATCAAGAATATATATGATTATACAAACGCACATAAGATATGCAATGACTGTTGATTAAAACAACATGGACATCAAGCACTGAATGATAAACCATTACTGGATCACCATCATCACCATCATCATCATCATCTCTGAACATGAAAAGCATATGAAACAAAAACAGAACTTTTGAAATATAGCACGATCTGAATCTAAATATATGTAAACCAGTAGGACCCATCTTGAGTACAAACAAACCGCACAACGTTTACATACAGCAAAGAACTTAGGAATATTTCTACTAAATCAAAACTTGAGCAATTTTAATAATAAATATATCAAAGATAACCATAACAAAATGTTCTTTAACAATGAATGTCCGAAGTAATAAACATTTGTTCACCAGACACAAGATATGTTTGATGCTTTACGATGAATCTCTCCAATTTGCTCAAATATATGTTAATGTTAACTAAATTACAAGGAAAAACTCTGATGAGGTCATCACTAACTGATTTACATGAAGCAATTTGCTAACAGAAACTGTAGACCTGCAAAAGAAACTTGGGGCCAACTGTCTCTCATTTCCAAACCTCTTCCTCATTGTGTTTCAAAAAAAATGCCATTCATGCTATACCAATGCTGATTTGATTTGACTCAGTGTTACGACTAGAAACATTTCCTTGCTTCCCCCTCCGAGACAACACAGAGGAGTCCCATTGTGGAGTAGCTTTACCCAATACTTTCCTCCTCCAAGACAACACAGAGGAGCCCAAATTGTGGACTAGCTTTACCAATACTTTCACAGCACACTCCGGAGGAAACAACTCCCACGTACATTCATGATTCAGACTTGTGCAATGGCAAAGTTATTTCTTAAAATTTACGGTAAATTCTCAGAAGGTAATTTATTCAATTTAATGTTTTTAGATTTACCATAATGAGATGTGATTATTCAATTATATAAAAGATTACATGATATTGATGGCCTGGGCCCCGTTCCACAAATGATCTTAGCACTAAGATGATCGTAACTCCCATACTTTAACATAGGTTTTCAACAATCATAACACTAAGATCACTTTGTGGAATGGGCCCCAGAAGTATAATTTACCAGTGAAACACGGATCAATCAAATAAGTTCGGTTAGATTAGGATTCAATCAGGAGAAAGTAGAAATTGTGCCATAAGAAATAGTCTTACGTCATTTTACTGACCTTTTCACTCGTTATGAAACTCAAAATACACATTGTCTTTGTTATTGAAAGCACTGCATTCATATTGGCTCTTAGAATGTGAGGAATCAATTATGAATGCCCACTGTAAATATTCAAATAACAACCATCATAAAATCATAAATATACAATTACTTTCACATCAAAAATATATTCAGCTTATCACAGTATCACCATGATCATATTTAGTGTGGCACTGCCAGTTCATCTTCCCAAGGCAAGGGAGTTATCTTACTATAAAAGTCTAATTTCCACGCTTGCCAGACTTTTATTTTGGCGGAACTAACAAGTAAATACATAGTCCAATCAAAATCGCATAATGAAGTTGACATCCAGTTCGATAACTGCTGTGCAGATTTCGGTTGAATGCAGGATTTGCAAAGCATGTGAACCATCAACGCAGCTTAAACAAATATTTTCCAAATCTATTCATGCTTTTAATCAAGGTGCTCATGTGATTTGATGCACTTCGCAAAGTAAGACCCATTATCACAATATAGATTTTAATTATCAGATCATCTTCACTGGGCACCGTCATTTTGTTTGAAGCAACTGCAAGTGATATGAGAGGTGGAATCTGATTGGTCATTAGGAGTGACATCAAAGGGACATAACTCGTAATTGCCACTGGTGGCGCTATGATCAAACCCAGAAATCCCAGGCTGGTTCAGCAAGGGTGGAAACTGGACTTTTATGGTCAGTTAACTCCCTTGCCATGGGAAGATGCTGCCAGTTGTGCAATAGTCAACCACTACTTGCTGCTACTACTTGTCACTTAGTGTTGTCTGTGTGCTTCCTTCAACTAAGACAGGCACCAGCCCATACACAAACAATATATATATATATATATATATATATTATTATACAAAAAGAACAAATCAACTTAATCTTTGGCTTATGAGGGACTATCATCTGCATACATGTTGGATTACACTGCAAATAGCAAACAAAAGAGGGTTAACTAAAACAAGACAAAACTTGGCACATGAATGTCCAACAGGCCAGCTATGCCTGCCGATGTAATGCTGGGAGAGAGACACCTGCTACAAGATACACTGGCTGCTACTATATGATACACTGGATATCTCTCCTGGTTGGCTAGCATGTCTCTCCTGGTTGGCTAGCATGTCTCTCCTGGTTGGCTAGCATGTGTCTTCTGTTTGGCTAGCATGTCTCTCCTGCTTGGCTAGCATGTCTCTCCTGCTTGGTTAGCATGTCTCTCATTAGGATGTCTGGATAGCTGCTTCACTGAGGACACCCAAGTGTTCTTCACATTTTCATAATACTTGACACTTACATTCTAGTTCCAGTACTAAACCATTACGGCACACATATCTTCTTACATTACGCAAGTTGGATAACATACTCAGGAAATGGGTATTAACACTCAAATAGGACTTTGCAGAAATTATGCCTTGTGATTGGATCAAGAAAATCTAACAAAGGTTTATTGAATGTATCTCACAACATTCCAAACTATGACCTTCACCTTGACCGAGAGGAAATCTTGAGGTAGGAGGTTTATCTTCACTTTACAAAATATATGTAAGTTTTATCGCAAGTAATTCACAACTCAATTGACACAGAGATTTACAGATTATCTGCACGTATTGATGTGGTAATCCCGCCGCGTTGAGGCATGGGATTTACAAGCTAAAGTCGCTCAGAAAAGATAATCCATAAGTCCTTCAAGCTAAGCTGGTACATGTATGTCATTGTCTGTGTAGATTCAGGAACAACTCTATGTACATGACCACACAATCCAGGGACCTGTTCCACAAAAAGCGATCTCTGGGTTACTTCTATTTAAGTTGTATGGGATCTACGATGGTCTGAACATGAAGATCTTTGTGGAACCGGGCCCTGGCCTTTCTCGGGGAACAACAGTGTCAGACACACACCGTAGGGTCAGTCAGTCAGTCAGTCAGTCAGTCAGTCAGTCAGTCAGTCACGGTCAGTCAGTCACAGTCAGTCAGTCAGTCACAGTCAGTCAGTCAGTCACAGTCACTCAGTCAGTCAGTCAGTCAGTCAGTCAGTCAGTCAGTCAGTCAGTCAGTCAGTCAGAGTCAGTCAGTCACAGTCAGTCAGTCAGTCAGTCAGTCAGTCACAGTCAGTCACAGTCAGTCAGTCACGGTCAGTCAGTCACAGTCAGTCAGTCACAGTCAGTCAGTCAGTCACAGTCAGTCAGTCACGGTCAGTCAGTCAGTCAGTCAGTCAGTCAGTCAGAGTCAGTCAGTCACAGTCAGTCAGTCAGTCACAGTCAGTCAGTCAGTCAGTCAGTCAGTCACGGTCAGTCAGTCACAGTCAGTCAGTCACGGTCAGTCAGTCACAGTCAGTCAGTCAGTCAGTCACAGTCAGTCAGTCAGTCAGTCAGTCAGTCAGTCACAGTCAGTCAGTCAGTCAGGTTTTATGCCACTTTTAGCAATATTCCAGCAATATCATGGCGGGGGACACCGGTTGGTGATACTAGTTGGTTCCCCAATTGTTCTTATATGTTACCCTTGTGTTCATATGTGCACAGCAGGAGTGCCTAGTGAGTTGTTCCCCATAGATGTAGCAATGCAGATAAACGTGATGGCCGAATGATCGCATCCAAAAGCGGTAGAGATATGACAATTGGTATTGCGAGATAAGGTACAGATTATGGAAGTGAGGATTGTGAAAATATGCAGGAAATACCCATTTGTGCATAAAATGGACCTGTCCAACATTGCCGAGGTCGGATTCTATTCAGGAAGTCATTATTAAAATACGGGTAAATATTTTTAAAGTTTGTATATTTCATCATCATCCTTAAAGAGGCTGTACAAAATGTTGATATCTCATATAAGAAAAAAGGACTAATGGTTGTTGTTTATCGTACAATAAAACACGGAAGGGAAAATAAACCACTGCAGGGCTGCACCCCTCAAGGAGTTTTCTCCCTGCAGTGTTTTATTGTACGATAAAAACCTCCACTCGTAGTTAATTTCTTAAGAATAATATGGTAGCCTCTTCTTCATAATCACCACTCTATACACACACAATGCCATAATGGATCCAACAGTAAATGTGACGCCATAAGCAGCTTACAAGAGAAGTGACATTTTAAATGTTCCAAAAAAGAAATCAACATAACAGCTGCATTATTCAAAACATGTCCGCTCATTTACCAGTCTTAACATCATGAACTAACACAAACTTATACAGGAAATCCAATCAGGTGAAAGCAGATTTTGTTTTCATGGTATTGCAAACAATTTTTTGTTTTTTGGATTTTTTTTAACAATCCTAATGAAGACAACTAAGAAATCAATAATGCTACATGTGCTCCGGGTGGTTCTTCAAGCAGTCCATGAACCCCGCCACCTTCGTCTCCCCTTTACATATCCTGTGGATGGCTGTGAATAAGGGGAACCTGGAACAACAACACTGGATCTTACTGGAGGTGAAAAGATACATCGGTGTGCTGGTGCATCAGGAGTTTCATGTGACGCTACGATACACAATAGATTTTCTCTGTATCCTTACAAGACAATACACTTGCTGAAATATCTTACTATTCGTTTAATGACCCCTGGCATTTTTGTCAGGCAGATATAGCAAAATGTGTTGTAATTAGCGTTTCAAATTCACTACTAAAAATAGCCACTACGAATATGTGTTTACAGCTAGCTTTTCCTTTTGAACCTGCTCTGAAATATTTCTTGCCAAGAAGTTTCCATGCAATTTTATGTAAATATGCGTATCGTGATACGTATCTGATCATGACCTATGTATTGTGATACGTATTGTATCATGACCTTGCTGTAATGTTACATCCCTAGATCTTACACAGCATGGTAATATACAACATTAGGCAAACAACAATTTCATAGTTGATACAGGGAATAGTACACTGTATGCCCACTTGGACAGATAAACATCAATTGTCATCAAACAAAATGAACTCTGTTTTCATAGATGAGACAGAGAATGCTGCATGACGAAGGCAATAGCTAAGCTGGACATAAGGCTAAAAAAACATAATAGTCTTGGTTCTCAGGCAGTGCCTGCATCATCATAAAGTCCGCCACACATTTCATTATTTCCATTTTAAAAAAAAATACATATTAAAATATTCAGCATCTCGAACACACAAGCCCGGCGGTGAAATGCTACAATACTTATGAACAACATCATTTCGCAGAAATTATTGTAAACAAAATTTGGTTACATACGAGCTTGAACAACAACAAAAAACAAAACAATACCGCCCACTCGGACTATATTTTCAAAAGCCATTGCCTGAGGACCAATTCCTGTATGTGTTTAAGCCTAATCCTGCTGACAAGAAGACTGGCGTACCTGCTCTCCATGTCCTTGTTCTTCAGCATGTAGTTCACCTCGAAGGCCGTGGGGGGACCCTGCAGTTTCTGGCCATTCAGCATTTCCTTCTCCAACTCCTCAATTGTCTAAACAGTCAAGCATACACAGTCAAGCATACACAGTCAAGCATACACAGTCAAGCATACACAGTCAAGCATACACAGTCAAGCATACACAGTAAATCAGGAAATCAATCAGTCGCAAAATAAATGGTAAGGCTTTTGATTTTAAAAGCAATAAAAGAAATGTTCGACAACTCAGATTGTGTCAAGTTTGTCAAAGGAATTTTGCATGTTGTTTACAGACTGGCTTTTTGAAAAATATTATCCCGTCACTTGTTCACACGATCAATATCACCGTCTTGAATACATCTAAATATTTTTTCAAACATATTTTTGGTCCACATTCATTTCAAGGAGATCTATTGGTATGTGGTAGTAAATACACGGCCAGTATAGGACTGGTTATTTTCATTTCACCCATTCATCATGAAAGTAGTCTATCACAGACGGTGGAACGGGTGATCAAATATATCTATGTTTTGAGTTAGTGAGTTGGGTTTACTCCCACTTTGAACAGTATTCCAGTTATATCACTGTGATGCAGGTCTCAGACGAAAACACACAAGAAGTGGTTTTGTTTGTTAGTTTACTTGTTGTTTAACACCACACTCAGCAATATTCCAGCTATATGACGCCAGTCTGTAAATAATTGAGTCTGGACAAGACAATCCAGTGATTGACATCATGAGCATTGGGATACCACGACATGCATCTACCAAGTCAGTGAGCCTGGTTTGCTGATGACCTATTCTACCCCGGATCTCAATCGGTCACAAGAACTGGTATTGTGCTGACAAACGTAGAAACGGCGTCTCAGACGACTAGGCCCCCTGTGTCCCCTCCATGTGTTCATAGCATGTGTCGTGCTAATAGTTCTATTCCATGACAAACAAATGTGACTTTGATCTTGAGGTGAACATTGATCCATCTCGTTTCCCTACATTACACGTCACGTGTTGTACGACCTTCACCCCTTGACCTGCTCACCTTGCCTGTCTTGGCATAGGCTTCTGCTACCCTTCTGTTGCGGCCTCCGTAGCAGGTGGTGACCAGGTCAGCCACTCCACAGCTCTCCAAGAAGGTGCTCTGAGACGAACCTACACAATCACAACACTTCAGTTCAACATGGGGTATTATTGGTGTTCAGCAACATTACAGGTGTGTCATGGGGGCCTTTAATAACTTTTATGTAATCAAGACTGGAATCCAGGATGGGATCCATACACAGTTTCTGAAATTGGTCAAAGGTTTTTATTCCAGGATATCAATCACATTATGTCTAACCATATCCCGATTCTTTGACTACTGAGTGAGTTGGACTTTCTTTAGTTGTTCTAAATGCCGCACTCAGCAATATCCCACCTAAATGACGTTGGTCTGTAATAATCGAGTCTGGACCAGACAATCTAGTCATTGACATCATGAGCATAGATCCATGCAACTGGGATATGACAACATGCATCAACCAAGCCAGCGAGCCTGACCACCCAATCCCATTAGTAGCCTCTAACAGCAAGCATAGTCACCTTTTACCACAAGCATGGGTTGCTGAAGACCTGTTCTAGGCCAGAAGTTCACAGGTCGAGTTGGACTAAACACTACTTTGAACTGCCAGTGTCACCCGTGTTCTCACCTGGGTAGAAGACCTCACAGAACTTGACCATCTCCATGAGTCCAAGTCTGATGACAGCTGCCTTGGTGTTGTCCCCGTAGCCCAGTCCATCAGCGAAGCCAGCACCCACTGCCACGATGTTCTGTCACACAAACACTGCACGTGTCATCACCTGTTTTACACTGTCCCTTTCCATCATGGAATCATAACCAAAGACTACCCTAATTTACTTTGTATATGTTAAATGCTTCATAAATCAAACTGTTCTTTGACTCCAGTACCTGACTATCACATAGCATGAACATCTTCAAGGAACAAAACCAATGTGCAATAAAAGAAACAAAACAAAACAACTGTGAAGAAGTGGATTTCAATCCCCAACACATGGGCAATAATGTCTACATGTGACCTGAAACAGGTCAAAAGGTCCCATCCTGCACCTCCCAAAAGACCTCTGCCCCTCCCACAAGACCTCTGCACCCTCACCATACCTTCAGTGCCCCACAGACCTCCACGGTCTCCTCATCCTCAACCACCACGATGCGGAAGTAGTCAGTCTGGAAGACTTCCTTGAGGACAGCTCCCAATGCCTTGTCCTTACATCCTGAAAGTGTAAGTAGCCCCATGAGTATGTATCAACTACACTTGTACACAACGCTTTGTGGGTTGTCATTTGTCCAGCAATATTAGCAGCAATAGAAATTGGCACCGATCCTGTAGTCCTTGCCAAACTGCCCAATAGTTAAGCTATCATTTGCCATTTTGAAGGGTTTTGCAATATGTTATCATTATAAGGACTAGTGTACTAAAAATGATAGTGTCTACCACTGATTGGACAGCAAAACTTGGGCCGAGTGAACTTGGAATGTGGAATGTATCTGTTTCAGTTTTCCTGACCATGTTTTTTGTAAGCTGGGTTTATAAGGACATATCATATAACTGATCTCCATATTTCATTGAAGATTTTCCTTTAATAACAGCCAAAGTTCTTGAGATCATGCCAATTCACCATCTTAGACGTATAAATGGTAAAAATATTTTCATATCCGCAGCAATCAGAAAAGACTGTCACTTCTATGGTGTCATGATGACGTGTGTGTAACTGACCAATAGTGGCTTCACAATAGTCCTCCTTGGCCACTTCATTGGCAATGTTGGCTCCCATCAAGATGGTGCAGGGGATCTTCAGCATTTCTCGGATTACATCGGAGATGAGCAGGATACCACCTCCCTCGGCCACATCAAAACCCTGTAGTAACACACACAAGTCCATGAAGACAAACATGCATTCAAGAGATGTACACAGCACATGAGGAAGCCACCTTTGGGGCCCCACATTCAAACAATATAGAACAAAACATCAAGGGCCCAAGAACCCACTCAATTTTAAAAACTGTTAGGTAAAAGTTGATTGCCTGGTGCCAGAACTTCCAGGCGCCACTCATGTGTTGTTCCTGGAGTCCACACTGACAACCGAACAGGATTAATGTCTCAGTCACAAAAGAAAACCCTCTTCTATTATTGACAATGTTGACTATTGCAATCTTCACTATTCTTTACGTATACAGAGTAGGGATGGCTATCGATATAGATCATATAGATCTATAATCATAAACGTTATATTGAGCAATTATCGATCAATATCAGAAAGGTAACTTTCAACCAATATTTAAAAAAGTCTGAAAGAAATCAAAATATTTCATGCCACTGGTAAGTGGTGACACACTTGTGCATTGATTACTTTGTGGACATTTGAGATATTACAAAACCAGTTGCTTTCCGTCTTCGGCAATAAATATAATTGACAATAACACGTCTGTTACCGTACAGTTAAACTATATTTCAACACATAAGTCTATGTAAGTCATTATCAATGACACAATTTTTATATTGATAACATTAATATTTCTTCCCTTCAACGATTATTCTGATTAGTGCTCATACTCTGTGCTAATGATTGCAGGATATATCAGGCACAACAATAAGAGGCCTGATTCGTCTTGATTAAGGTGTCCTCAAACTCCATAGACAGTTTCTTGTATGTTATTACCAAACTAGTCTCTAAGACCAACATATATGTTACAGAACCTGTGGCTGTAGGTTCTGATGTATATACATGTATATTTGTTCACCTTGATGAGTGTGACCGCAACAGCACCCTCCTTCATGGTCCCCTGCAGCTGTTTACACACCCCACGCACAAACTGGTGGGGCAACACAAAGATGAGGATGTCAGCATCTGCAGCGGCATCCTTGACGTCGGGGATGGCCACCTACATCAACATGATGACACCGGGTCAGTGGATATCTCACCATAGTCACCGTTAAAAATATTATCCCATTTATGTCTTCAAGATATAAAAGAGAACAGAGCTCCAGATAAGCTGCGTATCTGCGTAAAATATGCATCAGAAATGCAGAAATATGCAGTAAAATAAAATCCAAGTGTATCGAATACGCAACGAATAATTAGAGATAAGCTACAAAAATAAAACTTGTGCGTATCATCAAAATATTGTGCAATAACCCTGCATATTTGATTAGCAAATCAGCAACTTATTTTGAAATTATAAACGGGCATTCCATCAAACTTGCCAAACTCCACGAAGACAGTTACATCACAATCATTTGCCATCACACTTTCTTGTGGAAGTATCGTGGTATTTTTGAGTCCTATAAAGCTCTCGAACCCACACAACACCATTTTGCAGGGACTAGATGAATAGGGTTTTTAGATATTTAACTTAAATACCCACATGTGTAAAAACTAGTGGGTAACAGAAATGTGAATACCCAGATAGAATTACTGATACCCAATGATTTTAAAATGCATGGGTAAAATACCCACAATGCCAAAAGCTTATCTGGAGGTCTGAGAGAATATGGATTTATACAGAATATTGTATCCAAACCTACAGCAATGCAGGGATAGAAATTAACAGTTTTAGTCCACTAGTCCTTATAATGATAACATTCAGCAAAACCCTTAAAAAGAGCAAATTTCTACTAGTCCTTTTGATTATTACCTTAGCTATTGAGCAGTTTGGCAAGGACTACAGGACTAGTGCCAGTTTGGTTCATGCAATGTAAGATGTAAAACTGTCAGTACTTGTAGAACAATATTGACAAAATAAATGCAACCTAGGAATGTATTGGAATCAGTCCCAGTTAAATTATCTTTATTGTTGTTATACCTAGCATATGCCCATCACTCATTCATAGATCAACATGTCCATTAATGTCTTGATGGGGCAGGATCCAACATCGGTAACACTAAAATAATGAAACATCCCAATATGTGGGACTCTCCATCAACATGTCTGTTGAAATTATCCAGATTAGGCTTTCATAGTGTTTGCAGTGACAAGTACAATGATACTCACACTCACAAAACATGTGATCTCACTAGCAATATGAGCAGGACACTGAAACACATCCCGAGGACCACACACTGGCATCTGACATCCACACAGAATTGGACAAATGCAAACACTAAGTTGGAGGTGAAAAAACAATTAGATTTAAATACAGCCATTAAACATGCCAGGCTTGGATGTACTGCTCCACTGCAACATGACAGGGCTGTCCTTCCAATCAAGGGACACTGAGGACACAAAAACACGGGGGCGGTGGGGTAGCCTAGTGGATAAAACCTCATGCACTCACTCTTTTGGATTATTCAATCATTACATAAATATATCCATAATGCAGAAAGAAAAAGACCCACTGTTATGTTGATATTTGTCTATCCTACACTAAGCCAAGAAGCTCCATGCTACATTTGAAGACAGCTCATTGATAAATCAGTGTTAGAAATTGGCACTAGTCCCATAGTCCTTGCCAAACTGCCCAACAGTTAAGGTATCATAAGGACTAGTAGAAATTTGACCTTTTTGGGCTTTGCTATATGTTATCATTTTCAGGACTAGTGGACGAAAACTGTTAGCTTCTTTCGCTGGATAAATGCAAATGATACTTGCATCTTAATTGTTTAGAATTTCCTGTGGAGGATAATCAAGTTGAACCAGATCAATTGTTTTAATGTCAAGAAACAAATGTAACATATGATGGCATGTAAAGTAATTTGAGTCTTTGCCAAAAACTTTTAAGTGTACAAACCCGAACTTGGCCATAAGCTTCATTTACAAGGCCAAACAGAATTTTACAGTCACTGTAATTCACTTGTACTAGTGGTTGATACATCAATGCCGGATCAGTCTAACCAACAGGTAGGCGAGGTGTAGAAGGATACATACCACATTCTCTGGTAGCTTGATCCCGGGTAGGTACTTGACATTCTCATGATCGTTGTTGATCAGCTCGGTCAACTTGCGGCCATTCACCATCTCCTCAAACACCCACATGCGCACCTCCTTGTGGAACATATTCGTCTTCTCCAATGTGTTGTTGCCAACTATCTTGGCAATGGCCGAACCCCTGAAACAGAAGCATTTCAGTTTAGTCACACAGGCTGTTTGAATGGGTTTGATGTGTTACTGTGGACAAACTCAATACCCTGACCCGATTTCCGTAAAAAGTTGCTTCTAATGACGTACTGTGGACTCAGTGCCCCGACCAGATTCTCACAACAGTTGCTTCTAATGAGGTACCGTTGACTAACTCAGTGCCCCCATCAGATTCTCACAACAGTTGCTTCTAATGAGGTACCACAGACTAACTCAGTGCCCCCACCAGATTCTCACAACAGTTGCTTCTAATGAGGTACCACGGACTAACGCAGTGCCCCGACCAGATTCTCACAACAGTTGCTTCTAATGAGGTACCGTGGACTAACTCGATGTCCCCATCAGATTCTCACAACAGTTGCTTCGAATGAGGTAACTAACGGTGGACTAACTCGATGTCCCCACCAGATTCTCACAACAGTTGCTTCGAATGAGGTAACTAACGGTGGACTAACTCGATGTCCCCACCAGATTCTCACAACAGTTCGTGTTTCACAATTACAACAGCAGCCTGTACATAATTGAGTCTGGACCTGCTTGGTTAGAAGATGATCATATCACAAATAGAGATTGTTATACAAGCATGTGTGTCATACTGAGTGTCTGAATTTGTGTATATCCTGAGTGAGATCAAGGGTAATACATGAATTCTTTCACAAGTTTTGTAAAATCAGTATGACACACATGCAAGTGTCATATACTACTCGATATTTGCAAAGGATCACTACTTTATATGGTAACACGTCAAATTGTGTGCATTTGTTGAAATAGCAAAAGACAATATTGCGTGAAGACATGTTTAATGAACAAAAGTCCGTTGTCATAGCACACATTGCCAACAGACAGCATGTGAGTGAGTGAGTATGGTTTTATGCCGCTTTTAGCAATATTCCAGCAATATCATGGCGGAGAACACCAGAAATGGGCTTCACACATTGTACCCATGTCTGGAATCGAACCGGGGTCTTTCGGCGGGACGGGCGAACGCTTTAACCACTAGGCTACCCGACCGCCCCTCCAACAACATGACTTTGATCCATGTGATGCAATCACAGCCTGGCGCCGTCATCTCTTGCACCCAATGTGTCAGGATGGTGGCCAAGGGAGGATTGTTCCACTCTCCAGTAAGGGCATTGCCAAGTTCGTATAGAGTTGCTAGATGAGCAGGTCATCGATTGGGATCGATCTGCAGCTCATTCCACATGTGTTCAATAGGGCTGATCCAAACATCTGGTATCGATTCCATGCCCTACTGATCACATTTTACCTGACACCAAAGACATTTGCAACGTTTGCAAGCTAAACAGGCTAGTTTGATATTTGTCAGAAGCAAGTGAGCTGCTTATAACATATCAATATATTGAAATCACAAATCAAATAAACATATACTAGAATTGCATAACTATCACACTGGTTTCAGCATGTTCAAGTAATTTACTATGGCCATACGTGAACACATAAAGCACCAGTAGCATGGTGCCACATGTTTACCAAGACCATATCAAACAGATGTCACATGCCTCACATGAGAAAATGTTGTATTAGCAGAACTCAACAAGTCCCAGCACAACTAGTTCAATTCGTGTTTCACAATTACAACAATTTCACACATTATCCCTGCCTAGCAATCTATACAAAACAATCTGATTTACCCAGTATCATGTGAACATCAACTGTTCTATATTCATGCTTATTCAAGATAAAATAGTTTTGATCAGGAAAACATGCTTTTTCAAGGTACTGATTCATATAACATGCATGGTGCACAAGATGATTTCTTGTGGATACACATGGTACTGACAAAACAAGGTACAGTGAGAAACATGGCACTGAGAGAAACGAGGTACTGAGAAAAACAAGGTACCAAGAAAAACATGGTTCTAAGAGAAACGAGGTACTGAGAGAAACGAGGTACTGAGAAAAAATGGTTCTAAGAGAAACAAGGTACTGGGAGAAACATGGTACTGAGAAAAACAAGGTACCAAGAAAAATATGGTTCTAAGAGAAACAAGGTACTGAGAAAAACAAGGTACCGAGAATAATATGGTTCTAAGAGAAACAAGGAACTGAGAAAAACAAGGTACTGAGAAAAACATGGTACTGAGAGAAACAAGGTACTGAGAGAAACAAGGTACCAAGAAAAATATGGTACTGAGAAAAACAAGGTACTGAGAAAAACATGGTACTGAGAAAAATATGGTACTGAGAGAAACAAGGTACTGAGAAAAAAATGGTACTGAGAAAAATATGGTACTGAGAAAAACAAGGTACTGAGAGAAACAAGGTATTGAGAAAAACAAGGTACTCAGAAAAACATGGTACTCAGAAAAACATGGTACTAAGAGAAACGAGGTACTCAGAGAAACAAGGTACTCAGAGAAACATGGTACTCAGAGAAATGAGGTACTGAGAAAAACATGGTACTCAGAGAAACATGGCACTGACGAAACAAGGTACAGAGAGAATCATGGCACTGACGAAACAAGGTAGAGGGAGAAACATGGTACTGAGAAAAACATGGTTCTAAGAGAAATGAGGTACTGAGAGAAACGAGGTACTGAGAGAAACGAGGTACTGAGAGAAACAAGGTACCAAGAAAAATATGGTACTGAGAAAAACAAGGTACTGAGAAAAACATGGTACTGAGAAAAATATGGTACTGAGAAAAACAAGATTCTGAGAAAAGCATGGCCCTGACGAAACAATGTACTGAGAAAAGCATGGCCCTGACGAAACAATGTACTGAGAAAAACATGGTACTGAGAGAAACGAGGTACTGAGAGAAACAAGATTCTGAGAAAAGCATGGCCCTGACGAAACAATGTACTGAGAAAAACATGGTACTGAGAGAAACGAAGTACTGAGAGAAACGAGGTACTGAGAAAATCATGGTACTGAGAGAAACAAGGAACTGAGAAAAACATGGTACTAAGAGAAACAAGGTACTTAGAGAAATAAGGTACTGAGAGAAACAAGGTACTGAGAAAAACATGGCACTGACGAAACAAGGTACAGAGAAAAACATGGTACTGAGAGAAACGAGGTACTGAGAAAAACATGGTACTGAGAAAAATATGGTACGGAGAGAAACGAGGTACTGAGAAAATCATGGTACTGAGAGAAACAAGGTATTGAGAAAAACAAGGTACTCAGAAAGACATGGTACTAAGAGAAACGAGGTACTCAGAGAAACAAGGTACTCAGAGAAACATGGTACTCAGAGAAACATGGTACTGAGAAAAACATGGTACTGAGAAAAACATGGTACTCAGAGAAACGAGGTCCTGAGAGAAACAAGATGCTGAGTGAAACAAGATACTGAGTGAAACAAGATACTGATGAAACAAGATATTGATGAAACATGGTACTGAGAAAAACATGGTACTGATGAAAGAAGGGCTTAAAATTTTCTATAACTTCTCACCCCTAAAATGTCTTTTAGTGCAATCTAAGATTAAATCCTTACTTCCATTTGCCTCATTTTGTGGTGATTTAGGAGCAAATAAAGATGTTGTTGTACACAACATTACAAAATGGCTGCCAGCTTTGTCATTCGGGATATATCTTTCTTTGAGTTACCCACTCACATGAAACCCGTAATTACACTATTCAGTGTCAATTTAAAAATTAATTAAACACACACAGAGTAGGGTTGACATTTCCACTAGCCAGACAGGCCATCAACTAATTGTTTCATCAAGCCTTATATAATTTTAACTGGCCACAGGGCAATATTAATTTGACCCCTGCATGCTTTTTTTATTTCAATTGAATTGATAGGGAACTGGGGACACAGTTCGTGATGGTCCTAGAAACTTGATGCTGAGCCTACATGGTAATGCATCTACAGTGTGCCACATACACACGATGCGACAGAAACAATATGAGGCATTCTACCATGAACATGATAAATGTGGAATTTACTCCATTCTGATTGGTCAATCTGAGGCTATTAAATCACAATAACCCCCCTCTGATTGAAACAGCTGGTTTGACGGCCGCATCACTGTGGAAGCTAATACCGTATTCGACGTAATAAGCACCCACGGCGATATTTGCTGATATATTGGCTAGTGAACAAGCCCAATTTGCATCCCTTCCGATTGACCAATGTACACAAGACTTATTTATTCGGTATAATACGCACACGTGTGTTATATGCACGCTTATTTATTGGCAATTAAAATCTGGAAAAGTATATCTGTCGTACATAAACATTTCAGGCTGTCAGCATAAACAAAGAAACTTATCTTTCAACTATGTTTTTTTCCACCAAAATAATATTCTAATAGGAGCCCCCTATTTCTAATTTTTTAGGGCGCTCCGGGCGCTTATTACGTCGAATACGGTATTCATAGAATAGTACCATTTTCAGTCATTGTCGGTAGGCATATTTCAATAATTATATCTACAATTACAGGATACAAAATGCACAGATGCTGTTACTATAGTATTCAAAGGATGTGTGGCAATACGTTTCATGCAGAAAACACAACAGAAATCTACAAATGGAATGTATTTACGTTTTGGAGACAACAGAGAGCTTGGAATTTTGGTGCTTTTCTATATACGACTGTGACGTCACAGCTATCCATACAAAGGGGACTCAAAAGGAAATGCGCTCTGTTGTGACCTTGACCTTGACACTGCTCAACCATGTTTCACAACCTTAAAGTTGACCTTGACCTTTGACAAAAATCATGACCATTGATGAGATAGGATTTTTTTAAAGACATTTAACTGTCTTACAATAACCTTAAAGCAGTGCGCTATCATAGAGAAGATATATACCAAGCTTAATAATAAATGTTTAATAATTAATACTTTTCCGACAAAGCACAATCACAAGCGATTTTGTTAGATTGTTTTCGTGGTCTTCACCGTTGACCTATACATGACATGTGCCAAGAGACTTACCCAGGACCACATGGAAGGAGTCCATGGAAGAATAATGTCAATAATCTTTACGTAACAGTCATGAGAAAACTCAATCGCGTTGCTCAAATTCCAACAAAACCTAAAAGCAGTCCTGTTTCATGGGGCTAATTATAGTGAATGTGTGAGTGAGTTGGGTTTAACGCCACTTTGAACAGTATTCCACTTATATCACGGAGTGTCAGATTAACGTGGGAGAAAAACCTGAAGTGATGCAGGTCTCAGACGTTTACCACTTCGGTGAAGCCCACAAGCACAGGTATGGAGCTGACAAACGTAGAAACATAATCGGGGCAAACCGGGATTGGCTACTCATGAAGAGTCAGAGTGTATGCAGTTGCCCGGGAGAGATGTGATGGGAGTGCACATTTGCCAGGTCCTCACAGTCTAGTCTTGCAAAAGGGGGCTTCAAGGTAAGTCAAACACTGACCCTCACAGAAGATTCAATCACATAAAAAGTTTGAAGAAACATCATCTGATCGAAAATAGTTCACATACTCTTATTTCTTTATTAACATTACTGTAATACATGTACATTGAACAACATAATCCTTCTGCCCTGCGAAACTGGGAAAAGACACATGAATACTGATCGCTACAGCCTTGACCCAATAACAAGAAAAGACATGTCTGAATGTACAGTTTCACCGGATTACACTATCAACCACCATTGGGTTATGTCAACATATCTATTCTGCCGAGGCCTACAAGATTTCTGTCTCAGTCAGTGTTCATAGAGTTCAATTTGGACCCTGGATGTGGGTCAGTCATAGCCTCAGCCTGTGTTAACACAGGCCAGAGCATTCATCAGGTCTCTTTTAGCGGGGATGTATTTAGGATAAATGATTCCAAGCCGTGAAAAAATTAGCTTGTTCAAAGTGGGGATTTTTTTAAGTTCATATTTTCTTTTTTTCAGAGGAATTTTAATATAGCGTTATACATTATTGAGTGAGTGAGTACGGTTTTACACCGCTTTTAGCACTATTCCAGCAATATCATGGCGGGGGAGACCAGAAATGGGCTTTATACATTGTACCAATGTTGGAAATCAAACCCAAGTCTTCGGTGTGATGAGCAAACGCTTTAACCACTAGGCTACCCGACCTCCCCCGTTGGAACAATGCATTCAATACAGTAATATGAAATTAAGCTTCTTACTCTTTTTTGGTCCTGTTATCAGTGGAATACAAGTCTCCTGACCAAGACATTAGATAGGTTGTAACTGTATCTACATGGAATTCCCATTTAGAAATTTTAAATGACAACTGCCGCAGACTTGGGACCAAACACTAAATCTTGAAATTAATGTGTGTGTGTGAATCAAATGAGAAAAATGTGAGTGGTCTTTGCTTGCATTGATTAAACATCGCATTTCCAGTCAAGTCTCCTTAATCCAACTATCGGCTTTATCCGACACTAATGATGGGAACCAATTAAATCAGTGCTATATAGACCTGTTAATCCGACAGTCTCGCACTCCGACTCTGACACACCTAATTTGCAACGAATTGCTTAAATCACTTATTAATTAGTCTTGTTAATCATGTTAATCAGACAGTGATCAGTGTACTCCGTGGTCATCTGCCCGCAAGAACACAGCCCCGTGTTTTGATGCGAGACGAGTAGACAAGTAGCTGCATATTTCAACGGCTGCAGAGATAAACTTGCTTAACAATAAACAATAACTGCTTTAAATAAACAAAACAGGATTATTCACATGCCTAGATTGCCCCAATCTCATTAAAATCAGATACAAGTTCTCGCAATCGCTGAGGACATCCCATTACAGGTCATGTCAGAACAACATTTCGCGAACTTTGACCAATCAATGAAATTACCAACAAGAAGTCGACAAAAGCCACTAAGAAAGCAGCTTTCTTAAACATTGCGGCACTAGTTTAAAATTGGCGAATTCCATTCCAGACTATGCTTTCAAATGTATTTTGAATCAGTCATACAGTTTGTAACAGTAGTTTTGTGTTAAACTTTAGAGGTTGCATGACTAGAAAACATATTCTGCTAACAATGTAACATAACAATATAAATATTTCCTTTTTCCTTTTGTTTTTTTATTTTTCAATCGTTATCTATCGTGTAGTTGTCCGATTTTCGATTACAAACATTGATTCTACCTAATTTTGTTTATCCGACATACTCGTTAATCCAACATAATCATATGCAACCAACAATGTCGGATTAACAGGATTTGACCTTTAATCTCAACATTAAGACCGCCTAACTTCACATTTTGGATTACAGATATACCAACTTGGACATAAAAACAAACAGCTATGTATATATTCCACACCACTGTTTATTGAGCAGAACTTGTAAGTTGTAACAAGTATATTGTCATTCAAACACTAGAAATTACATAATGGACATCATGTGAATTGTCACAGTAAGGGTCAAGAGTTCTACTTACTCGTGTCAAACTATGCATCACTGAGTACTCCAGCAAGTCCAGACAGATGCCACCCACACAACACAGTGTCTTAGTTGTTTGCAACTGCGTCAACTTGAGTTGGTTTTATTACTTTAATTCCTTTGAACTTATTTTATGCATGGCAATAGCATAAACACATAAGTTATCTGTTGTTTTGAGGAAAACACTATATTGTTTTTACAGAAGTACTCTACTCTAGTATTCTAGCGCTAATAACCTGTGCTATTTTCTGTTTGATAGGACTAATGATGGATTAAGGTAAAGATTCTCCTGCAAACCTCACAAAAGCCATTTTCTCTATATAGGATAGTAATTCCACTATGGGCTTGGGAGGGGGAGTCACATTTCTGCTTGGGGCAGTCGCATTCATTTGGGGACTTATTCATTTCAAGATTTACAGTATCAACCTCCGAGCAGGTCCAGATAAATCCCTGTAGTACACATGCTGTAGTGGGGTCAACAACTGAAACTGATTACAGTACTGCTACATATGACCATGTTTGACAGGTCACAATCAATACACCTTGTTGCTGCTTATTAGCTTAGCAAAAACATACCATGTGGGTACAAAGTCCAATCGCCTTCACTGCAGTATTGACATTAAAATGTCCCATAGTCCATCGGCCTATAATAGCTTAACTCACAAGAGCTCCACACCCTGGGCTATAAATCCAAATAAGGATAACATTATCATTATTAATTATTATTATTATTATTATATCTCAGTAACATATCTTTATGTAAGCTGCAGAAAATGTATCCTCTCATCGCTTCATCTTCATCAGTTGTTCAATATGTCATCCGTTACAAAAAACGCCCATATGCACTATAAGATTAACAAAAACTTATACTGACTACAAATAAACAAAATACTATTACAATCTATACACATGACATACCCATCTCATCCTTAATCACTTACCTCCAGATATGTAACACTTTATTTCATCTACTGTGAACTTTAAATAAAATTTAAACCTCTAGCATCCGTCATCATGTTCTATTTTAATAACATTACTTCCAGATTGGGAAAACACATATGCACTGCAACACATCCTTAAAGCAGAATGTTCCATACCTCCAGCTACCATAACAAGAAGGTTCTAGTTTATTGGCCATGACCCTCAGTTTCAGCCAATCACAGACTTGATTAATCCCAGATGGAAACATGGGTATTAGCTCTCATAACCATGTCAGACTATCAGTGGGGGTTGGTTCAGTATACAAAGAATCAAAACTATCTTACAAATGGGAATTCCAGTAACCTTGACCTTCTATGAAGGTCACTCAAAATTAGACCATTTCAATGTCTCATCCGAAGAATATATATATCCTTTCATCCTACTACAGCAAACACTTCAACCATACTTTTTGAGGTATCAGAACCATAAAACATGTTTGAGTGTATGACCTTAAGATTGAATTTCACCTTCAAGGACGATGCAGCGCATCAAACAAACAGGATGCCCAAAGGTGGGATTCAGTGTAATACAATAGCATATTCTCCTTATTGAAAGTAGATCAACGTAACCAAGTAATGTATTCATATGATATGATATTTCAAGTCATACATGTATAAGCATGCAAATCACATAACTTATGTGCAGAAAAATGAATATTAGAGAATTACCCTAATTGTCACAAACCCAGTTTCACTAACCTACAACTAAGGGTTGTGTAATTATGATGTCACTACACTATATTCCTGTTGCTATGACATCATGAAGGAAACACTGCTGCATATTGGAAATTGAGATATATCAGTACCTTATTTAGCAAAATTGCAGTTCACTGTGATAACTGGCTCTGGCTGCCAGTTGTAGCTCTCACTCAGATACTTTGGGCTAGTTGTGTTGGGGGAAATAGTTTGATAGGCATTACATAGAAGCTGACAGATGAGAAAGTAGGCAAAAATTTATGAATAACATTAACAGTAAATAAAGAAGCTATCCATAAATTGTGTCTACTTTGTGTTGGGGTAGGTTACCCCCAACTCTATCCTTAGCCCTTGGATCCCCTTTCATCAAGCACCCTTTTACAACCCTTCGGGATAGGAAGCTCTTTCCTATAACACTCCCCTTAAGTTTAGGGAAATCCATACACGTTTTCGAGTGTTTCAATTGCACATGTGCATCTAGGTCAACATTCATTTGCTGATCACAAGGCAAAACAGGAAAAATTACTTGTAGTAAAGTGTTGGCTAATTAGAGAAAAATGTAATTATGATACTTTCTTGTAATTAAAGTTTTATACATAACAGAGGCGGATACAGCTTTTTCGAAAAGGGGGGGGGTGCACAACTAAGATCTATTTATTGTCTTTGGAGGTAATTTATACAGAAATAAAGATTTTTTTCGAAATAAAAAGGGGGGGTGCACACCCCCCCTCTGTATCTGCCCATGCATAGATGCTGTAAGAATATTTGAAAAAGTCAATACAACAATGAATTATTTTATGCAAAGAATATTAACAGTCCAATTTCCATAATGCCTGCATGTATGACATGTGTTTTTGTTTCAGTGGCTAATAAGCGCACCTTGGCAACATAATGCACAAATACTGTTGACAACAGTGTACACGGTGTGAAGAACTAAACATTATCACGCCTCACTACATGCACAAAAAAGGTGAAAAAAACGAAAAACTTTTTGACATTTTCCTTTTGACAATAGCCTACATCATACAGACAGCATGAACTCATCTCGTTAATCATAACCTTAATTTGTACTAGTATCACCTACATTTGAAACTGTCAAACTGTTACCACATGACGTATGCATATATCCATTCCAGTGATTCCACTGATACTGGTAGCATAAATGTTGGCACTTGCAAGTTGCACGAAATCTCAGAAATTCTTGCTCTGCAGACAGTGCCACCAACAATGCAACATTGGCAATATATGCGGTGCATCTATATGCAAGTAATAAGCAGACGAAGGTTTGATATATAGGAAGTCCTTACCAATTTCCTGAGCCGACAACACATATTTTCTTTGAAGATTCTGGCATCGTGCAAACTCTGTTGGACACACCGTTGACACGAGAACGCTTACAATCAACTGTGACCTCCGAACCTTAGTTACTACCGCCGCCTATCGGTGAGAAAATGAGGTGAGAGGTAACTCTTGTTCGACTTCAAATTGCTTACCATATTTGAAAGTAGGACTGTGATTGCGACACATATATCCGTATCTCACAACCAGAGGCGCAAATGCTTTTTTGGAAGGTTCAGATTGCCGTTAGATGTTTACAAATCAAAGAAAGAACAATACGTCTTTGGTTCAGTGTTGTTAATATTCCTGATTTTTTCTCCAAAGATTTATGATAAATGAAATTTTAAAAAATAGAAACCCAAAGCCAATTAGTCATTTTCCGATGTCAATTTATGTACAATATGCCACTTCATAATTGTTTTCTTTTTCATGAATTTCAAATAAAAATATATCCATAAAATAGTAGCAGTAGTGACTGTAGTACGTGGTAGTAGTGGTAGCTGTAGTAGTAGGAGCTGTAGTAGCAGCCGAAGTAATAACAGTAGTAGTTGTAGTAGTAGTAGTAGTAGTAGTAGTAACCGTAGTAGTTGCAGTAGCAGTAGTAACAGTAGCTGTAGTAGTAGTAGTAGTAGCTTTAGAAGTAGGTATAGTAGTAGTGGTAGTAGTAGCTGTAGTAGTAGTAGTAGTAGTAATAGTAGTCATAGCAGTACTAGAAGTAGCAGTATGTAATATTAGCTTTAGAAGTAGATAGAAGTAGTTGCTGTAGTAGTAGTTATAGCAGTAGTAGTAGGCTGTAGTACTAGCAGCTCTAGTAGTAGTAGCAGCTGTTGTAGTCAGTTGTAGTACAAGTAGTAATAGTAGTAGCAGCTGTAGTACTAGTAGTAGTAGTAGTAGCTGTTGTAGTAGAAGTAGAACGAGTAGTAGTAGCAGTAACAGCAGCAGTAGAAGTAGTGGTAGTAGTAGGCTGTAGTAGCGTAAGTGTAGTAGTAGTAGTAGTGACTGAAGTAGTAGTAGTAATAGTAGTTGTGGTGGTCGTAGTACACAAGAAGTAGTATTAGTAGTAGTTGCAGCAACATTAGTAGTAGCAGTAGCTGAAGTAGTAATAGTGTAGTAACATCAGCTGTAGTAGTAGCTGTAGTAGTAACTGTAGCTGTAGCAGCAGTAATAGTGACTGTAGTAGTAGTGGTAGTAGAAGAAGAAGAAAAGAAGAGTGAGTGAGTGAGTGAGTGAGAGAAGAATATAGCAGGATAACATAGCTACCAACAAGACAATATTTTGAAGATGAAATTTCTCTTTAATAGAATAAAACAACATTACATCAGGGTCGGTGTGTATTTTGAGAATTGGGAGTACCATCTTAATTATCAACTTTAACTAAATTAGTAGAAAAAGAATTGCGTGTGCCAACAGTACAGGAGCCTTAAAGGTCTGCCCCTAGAATGTACAGCCTCAGTTCCAGGCTACACCATGCCGATGGAAATAAATAAGGGATCGCTTAGTTGTAGACACCGTAAAGTGATATGCTATCATGGGTTCCTAGCCTTTTCTACCAATGGAAACAATGCACACAAACACATCTCAACATTTGATTCTGACATGTGTTGAATTGTATGCGCGCTATTTCAAATGTAGTGACAGTAAAGCTTATTTCCCCATATTTTCCAGTGTTCCCTTACTCGTTTCCACCAGTATATTCAGTACAGTACATTCCATGCTGACAGGCTGCACTTCATCCCAGGCAGCACATTTCTTCAGAAATCAAAGTGACCAGGTTTTCTCTGTTGATGAAAATGGACAAAATTGGCAACCGCGCTGTCATCAAGTATCTCCAACTGAAAGGGCCAACTCCAACAGCATCCACGCAGACATAGAGTCATCTTTAGATGACGAAGCTCGTTTCTTGCCACTGTCAAGAGGTGGGTAGCGGAGTTCAAGAGGTGAAGATTAGAAGGACCTTCAACTGCCACCTCTGAATGTTGATAAAATACAAAATACATAATTATGGATGGTCGACGACACACCACACGTCACATAGTCAATATAGGAGGCATCTGTCAAGTGAGGTGAGAACATTCTTAGGAATGGCCTGAGCATGAGAGATTTCAGCATGCTGGCTTCCGAGGCTTCTGAGGGGGCACGGGTGGCCCCAGTCGTCTAAGGCGCCGCGATTCGCTGTGCAGAGTTGCGTCCCTTGGGCACGCCAGAAACCTATGATTGAGGGTTCGAATCCCGGTTCGCCCCGATTATGTTTCTAGGTTTGTCAGCCCCATACCCGTGCTCTTGGGTTTCACCGAATTGGTAAACGTCTGTGGGCTTTCCTCCCACATTAAGTTGACACGCCACAATATAACTGGAATACTGTTAAAAGCGGCGTTAAACCCAACACACTCACTCACTCCGAGGCTTCTGACTCCTGGTCCATCATCTCTCGTGAGAATTTACGTCGTTTGATGCAGGCCGAGCTGATTTTGTCGAGCGATTTGTAATAATGGATGAGTGCTGGGTTCACCACTATCAGACTTAACAACAGTGAAACAGTGGCAACCCCTAACGTCTCCTCGCCCGGAGAATCACGTGGTAATATTCCCTTAAATTGTTATGTATTATAAATATTTAGGGTTGACGCTACCATCTAAACAATCATGGTCAGTGGCGTGCAAACAATTAGCATCAAACGCAATTATACCAATCAATATTTTTTCAAGCAAAATATACATGCACCCCTTTCTACTGCTTTGCTATTAAAGAAGCACATTCTTCTTAATTTAAGGGTTTTAATGGCTGGAAAATATGCTTCTAATGAAGCTATTTTTGGTGCAACAGGACGCTATCACATTCATATATTAAATGAACTTCGAATGACTAAATATTGGTTAAAATTTTGAAGGGATCGCAAAGATATCATTGTAATAAACTACTAAGAGCTCTTGATGACAATGGTAAAATTGTAAGATATTTATTATTTTCATATGTTTTTTCAGTTGTGTGGATTTCTCAACATGTCGGGGACACACATTTGTTCCCAAATACTCATTTAAGCAAAGGTTACAGGAAAAACTGTCAAAACTGGCAAGATAGAATATCTTCTTCGCGTTTCCTCAGCCGTTACAATAATATCAAGTCTGCTATAGAACCAGAGAAGTATATAAGTATGTTAGATGATAAATCGCTTGTAATGGCTTTAGGTAAATTCAGAGTGGCATTACACAATTTCAATGTAAATTTTAGACGTATATGTGAAAAAGAGAAGTTGAAAAGGGTATCTGTAAAAGCTGCCAATTAGGAGAGTTTGTGGATGAATTTCGTGTTATTTTAGTATGTGATAAGTATGTATGGGCGGCCATTCGGTAAAAAATACAAAGTTGAAAAAAGGACCAAAATACGCAATAGAGGTCAAATATTAGGAATAAAGAACAAAATGTTACTGATAAAGGTCAAAATACAAAACAAACAGACGCCGGTTAAACAAATACAAAGTTGAAATAAAGGTCGAAAGTACGCAATATTAATAGTCAAATGTTATGAAAAGACGTAATAAGAAAAGAAAGAACAATGTGTAAGAAAGAACGTCAGTGAGCACGAACGGACGTTTACAATAAAGAACGTTAATGAGCACGAAAGGACGTTTACAATAAAGAACGTTAATGAGCACGAAAGGACGTTTACAATAAAGAACGTTAATGAGCACGAAAGGACGTTTATAATAAAGAACGTCAGTGAGCACGAAAGGACGTTGACAATAAAGAACGACAGATGGCCCGGCAATTTGTAAAACATTCCGAGTTTAATCGGCTTGTTCCACCGTGTATATGATAACTGCATGCATGCCGAGGTGCACAATGTATTACGTCATTCCTCGTGCACTCTACGTCTGACGTCACACACACACACACACACACACACACTACACACACACATGTATAGTGTATAATGTACACATTGTGGATATACATGTTGCGTTTAAGCATCGTCACCGGTCAAGGGCCTTTTCATAAATACAGTATACTGTGTAATCTGACATCTGCCTAATTAGTACATGTATTTTGTATACAACCTTCAATAAACATTCATTTAACGCTTAACTAGGATTACTCTACAATGAACCAATAACTGTTCATGGTTGGTGCAACACGAGGGTGCAATGATGCCGAGTTTTGTTTCAGACGCACATTTTCATAACATCTGAAAAGTGAACGTTGTGCGAGAATTTGTTTTATTTAACAGCTTTTCATTAACTGCGTGGGAACAAAATGCAGCCTAATATCTGAACGTCAAAAATATATATAAAAAAGATTTGTATGCATATGTATAACGTTACACATTCGTTAGGAAAAATAACTTGCCATAAATAAAGAAATTCGATTTTCCTCTATGACGCCAGCGTTCGTTTTCAAACCAGATTTATTTCGCTTGTTTACATCCAGACCGTTTATATTTGTGACACAGACAAGTTGTAAGTTGATGCCGAAATGAACGCGTAATTTAGGGATGTATGTATCGCAGCTGTGTGTGAAATATATGTGATGTTATGATGCGTCTCATAACCGACATACGTGAAACGTTACATGGCAAACACTATCCAATATGGCGGAAAGTTCGCTTCGGCGTTCGTGTTTGCTTATTTTCTAAAACATTTTAAACGATTCTTGACTAATAAAAACTGGCATATATACAATGTGTATATGTATATGTGTGTGTGTGTGTGTGTGTGTGTGAGTGTGTGTGTGTGACGTCAGACGGTGAGTGCACGAGGAATGACGTAATACATTGTTCACCTCGGCGTGCATGCAGTTATCATATACACGGCGGAACAAGCCGATTAAAGTCGGAATGTTTTACAAATTGCGTTCTTTATTATCAACGTCCTTTCTTGCTCACTGACGTTCTCTATTCTAAACGTCCTTTCGTGCTCACTGACGTTCTCTATTCTAAACGTCATTTCGTGCTCACTGACGTTCTTTATTCTAAACGTCCTTTCGTGCTCACTGACGTTCTATACTGTAAACGTCCTTGCGTGCTCACTGACGTTCTCTATTCTAAACGTCCTTTCGTGCTCACTGACGTTCTCTATTCTAAACGTCCTTTCGTGCTCACTGACGTTCTTTATTCTAAACGTCCTTTCGTGCTCACTGACGTTCTTTATTGTAAACGTCCTTTCGTGCTCACTGACGTTCTTTATTGTAAACGTCCTTTCGTGCTCACTGACGTTCTCTATTCTAAACGTCTTTTCGTGCTCACTGACGTTCTCTATTCTAAACGTCATTTCGTAATCACTGACGTTCTCATTCTAAACATCCTTTCGTGCTCACTGACGTTCTCTATTCTAAACGTCCTTTCGTGCTCACTGACGTTCTTTATTCTAAACGTCCTTTCGTGCTCACTGACGTTCTTTATTGTAAACGTCCTTTCGTGCTCACTGACGTTCTTTATTGTAAACGTCCTTTCGTGCTCACTGACGTTCTCTATTCTAAACGTCCTTTCGTGCTCACTGACGTTCTCTATTCTAAACGTCCTTTCGTAATCACTGACGTTCTCATTCTAAACGTCCTTTCGTGCTCACTGACGTTCTTTATTCTAAACGTCATTTCGTGCTCACTGACGTTCTTTATTCTAAACGTCCTTTCGTGCTCACTGACGTTCTCTATTCTAAACGTCCTTTCGTGCTCACTGACGTTCTTTATTGTCAACGTCCTTTCGTGCTCACTGACGTTCTTTATTCTAAACGTCCTTTCGTGGCCACTGACGTTCTCTATTCTAAACGTCCTTTTCGTGCTCATTAACGTTCTTTATTGTAAACGTCCGTTCGTGCTCACTGACGTTCTTTATTGTAAACGTCCGTTCGTGCTCACTGACGTTTTTTCGAACACATTGTTCTTTCTTTTCTTATGACGTCTTTTCATTACATTTGACTATTAATATTGCATACTTTCGACCTTTATTTCAACTTTGTATTAGTTTAACCGGCGTCTGTTTGTTTAGTATTTTGACCTTTAATAGTAACATTTTGTTCTTTATTCCTAATATTTGACCTTTATTGCGTACTTTTGTCCTTTTTTTCAACTTTGTATGTTTTTACCGAATGGCCGCCCGTAAGTATGAACGTCTTAGAGAAAAGTATATACCTAAATTAAACAATATGCATAAAACAAGACGTTAATTATCAGTCTTATAAAATCCGAACAACTGATGTTATACGTTCGGTAGCCAAATTGTTGAAACATTTATTCTCTGTCATGAATTTTTTGTATATCATGTATGTCACGTGACTAAACAAAATGTGGTAGTCATTTTCCAGATTCCTTCCTTAATCCTTAATGCTTTAGCTTGGTGGTGATATTGTCTGTGTTAATAAATCCCTAAACTTCAGTTTACCTTTGTAAATGTGCCTTAATGCAATCGGCATGTCTACTCATTTCTCGTCTTCACGTGTGAGTACTCGCTTTTGACAATTACAAGTCATCTCCGCTGTGGGTGAGACGTTACTCTAGCGAAGGTGACGTAATCTTTAGTAAATAACCATGACAGACCAATACTATACTATCTGCTATATCCCAGCTATTTTTTTGGAGGTCTGTAAATAATCGAGTCTCGACCAGACAATCCACTGATTGACATCATGAGCATCGATCTACAGAATTAGGATATATTGAAGGCCTATTCTACCCCAGACCTTCAGGGGTCCCTTGGCTTTGAACTCATTGAACATCCTCCGTTTTCACTAGATTTTTCTGCCTCTTCCCAAACTTGAAGAAAGAACTGTCTGGCAAGTATTAAGCAAAATATGATTTCTATTTTCTCCTGGTTGCCATCGTTTCGGATATACCCCTTTCGACCATCTTACTAAATGGCCTGGCGAAACATGCCAGGAGTGGCGGAAGCCCATCACAGTCATGTGCCGACTGCAAACAGCAGAGTCGTCTTTGGCCACAGCCAGGTTTTTTCCACTAGCGCCAAGAACCATTACAACAGTGTTGTTTGTTTGTTGTTTAAGGCTGCACTCAGCAATATTCCAGTTATATGACAGGGGACTGTAAATAATCGAATCTGGACCTGGAAATTCAGTGACTGACATCATGAGCATTGATCTAATTGGGATAGAATGACATGCATCAACCAAGTCAACCAGCCTGACCACCTGGTCGCCTCTTACAGGACAAGCATAGTCGTTTTTTACAGCAAGCATGGGTTACTTAAGACCTAGTCTACCCCTGATCTTCATGGGTCTTATAACACAGTAATCATGTTGTACAATATACAGTTATGGCCTAACCCAGTGGGATGGAGGACTTTGGGATACTGAAACAGAGATCATGTGAGATTTGACTGTCAAACTATTATTAATCTTGTTGATGGTTTTTAATGTGAAGAAGTGATACTAAGTCTTTTGGGGGTTGGTTGCTTTTTCTTCTTGTGCTCCAATACAAAGATATTTACCATTTAGATAATTCATGTGTGACAATGTGTTCTGTATCTACTATGTATTCTATACATCATGTATAATATCATAATATGACAGGTGTTGCTGGGTTATATTTCCAGCTGAGGTGTAGTGTTTAGATCAACATCTAAACTGCACGATATTTGATTGTGACATAGTAGGTCTGGGTTGCATTGCCCACATGGGTGCAATGTTGAATGTCATTTCAAGCGTCCCTCACCTTGACAGAATTACTAAAAGTGAGGTAATAACCTTACCCACTAACTCAGAACATGTCGTTTGGTTCACACACTTTGCTATTTGTTATAACTAAACTCTCCCACATATACATCTAATGCAGACCATTTTTATATAATACTCAAAAACACTGAAATAAACATGATAATACTCAGAAGCGTTGCCACATCTACACTGCCACATTAGTCGAGGTGCAGATGGTATTGTTGATTCCTACGATTCCAGAGAAGAAAGGGTCCCTAGTATTCTATGCTTCTTGTGAGAGTCAACTAAAGAAGATCTGGGTGTCTTAACTCATTTTGTGTAATTGTTACCCCTTGGCACTGATCGATGCTCGTGGTATCAGTCACTGGTTCGTCTGTTCCAGACTCGATGACTGACGCTGCCGTGATATAGCTTAAATATTGCTGAATAGGGAGACCGCCTCTGAGGTCAAGTGGATAGACCTCTGCCTAGAGAGCGGAAGGTCGCTGGTTCAATCACTGGGTGTCGAACAAACTTATTTTAAAACATGGTACTTGTTGTTACCCTGCCAGGCTTTCAGCATAAAGGGGATAAAACAAGGACTGGTCTGCTATACAGGTCAGTATACTGTCTGCGCGGGGTATCCATGTTAAACTGTGGCATGGTTTCTCAGCGGGATAGCACTAGAAAACCAGCATTAGTCCAGACGAGTACAAACAGCCACACACACACGTGCATGAATGTCATTACCCGGTACATATCTGCAAAATTCTTGAAGACAATGTTGCACCCGATGTCCCCTCAACTCCCAAATGGAGACCATAATGTCCAAGGTTGATGAAAGTGTTCTTCTTTGACTGTCTGCACTGGCCATTTATGTACAAACTTTCTGGTTATCCAAGAATTCAAGAACATTCCATTTGCTGTGTCATAGTGAAAAGACAACACAAATGTGTCATCGATTATCCCGGTTTTACTGGCATTGAATAACAATGGAGCATTTTCAGTTCAAGAAAACCAATAATATATTATGAGAAACAAATAAAGTGGTTAGAAAACAGTGTTTGTTACATATTATGTACAAACAGCCACAACTAAGGTAAAATTCATAAAAGCAAACAACTATCCTAGAAATTGTATAGTATAAACATGGTAAAAAAGACCAAACAGCAAACAAAGCACCTTTATAACATGTAAACTATAGCATTATGGGTAAAATATATGCTGTGTATACCATAGATGTATGAAGCAAATACATACTTGATAAAAAACTGGAAAAAGATCCCTGTTCATGGCAAGAAGGATCTACTCAGGTAGATAAGGAATGCACAGATTAAGTTTCAATACAAGGTCTAGGGGTGCAAATAATATACAAATCAAGTGTTCAATACATGGTTTAGAATTGAAGATACCGTATTCGACCCAATAAGCGCCCAGGGCGCTTAAAATAAAGACAGAAGGGTCGGGCGTTTATTGGGACCAATTCAGAAGTTATTGGGACATGGGCGCTTATTGGGTCGAATACGGTAATTAACATGAAGATACTGTACATGATCTGGAATCCTAGATAAAGCACCTGTTCAATACTTGATCAAGAGTAGAGGTATTATTTACTGTAGTGGTCCAGGCTTCTTAAGTTTTACTGCCAAAATATTTTAATGAAAGGACTCTCTCCACAATCTCTTTTAAAAATTGTAATTTTCAGCATTTCAGCACGATGTCCTTGCCAATTGTCCAGTTGTACAGAGGTAAGTAGGTATGACTGGAGCTAGGAAACTCAGGTGAGAACAGTTTGCTGCTGATCAACATAAGTGGGTCACTTTCAGTATTTACATAATCTCTTCACTGGTCGCAAACATGCAAAAAAGGTCGACACAATATAGCAAATAAACACATCAAAATGATCATATTACTCATGAGGTATCACTACAAAGCCATCTAGCAAATACACTGAAAAAGAAAATACACTTCAACAAACTAAAGAACACATTATGACAGCCAACTTAAATATGCATATATGCATAAGAATATTTTGTGAGCTCATTGTTGGTTGTAACAGAGCCCTGAAAACACATCCACAGCCAGGTGACCACAATGCATGCACCTGACCAAAAAAGCTTCTGTTGAGATATATAACAAAATGTACTTTAACATAACAGTTACCCTGCATCAGGGGGTACCAGCAGCAATATGACGATGGTGTATTTGAGACAGTTCACAATAAATACTTAAATCGGTTTCCAGACCAATGGCAGAGTTATAGGTGACGCAGAAATGTGTGTCCAGTTCACACAAATGTTGAGAATGAACGCAGAAAAAGAATATACTGTGTCATGAGGGATGCACAATAATATTCATTGAACCTTCAGCGTTTATTAAGCAGTTACGGGTGTCTGAATTTCATCCATCACCACTGTCCACATGATCATTGATTCATTCCAGATTCTGAAGTAATTATCAAAACGTACAGTACACTACACCATTTCATTATTTTATAGGACCATCATATTGCCAGCTAGGACCCATAAAAATATTTAATGGGGGTCCCCTGGAACCACACTGTTGTAAATCAAGGTAAAATCCTCAATTGAGTTCTTCCATTAACACCAGTTTCACAAGACACAAACGATAGTACTTTCTTATGCTTATTACTTGTAGCATCAAGTTAATTTCCCGTAATTGTAATGGGTCTGATAAAACAAACATAGATTCCTGTCATATAAAACAAAAGTCTTGTGTCTCACAAATGAAGAGGACAAAATAAACAGAATGTTTACTACTCAAAACAAGCGTAGGGCCACCTGATTCTTTCATACTGCCATAGTTAATCTGTGATGCCATGACAGTTATATAAAGGATTCATCACAAGTGTTTTTTAATATGGGAAATATCAACCGAGTCTTAGTTAATCGGAATTTGCCGAGCCTTTGGCGAGGCAAATACCGATTAACGGGACGAGGTTGATATTTCCCATATTAAAAAACACGAGTGATGAATTCTATTTATCATTTTCACATTTTTGCTTCCAAATTAAGGAATAATTGCATTAAACATTAACATCAGCAACTTGTCGAAATCTTACGTATAGATCGTGCGTAGTGATACATGTTTTCCATAGCCATGTAAACCAAAATAAACAATTCGTTGAGAAAAAAAGTTCCTCGGATTATTTTAAACAAAATTCTTGAACAGACTTTTGCAGAATAATTGAAACTTTAATAGGGGTAACAACAACGATTCTGTGTAATCTGATTATATCTCTGGTGTAACTTCACTTATAATATATAGTTTCAAATCAAACCGCTCGCTCTTCCGGTTATCTAATTTGCATATCTAATTTGCATACTTATGTCATTGGGGTGTGACATACATGTTTTTATGTCATATGCTTATGTCATGGATAAATGCTTAAGTTAAATGATAAATGAAAGAATCGGGTGGTCCTTTACTTCTTTTCAGTAGTATATATGGACATATATGTATTGGAACAAGATTTACTGCCATTAGAGTATAGGTCTTTGTTAATAACATCTCAACTCAACTCAGCAAAACAGACAAAATTATTACCTGAGATGTTTTGTGCAAATAATTCAGACAATGACGTACATGTATTAGAATCTACCTACACTTGTGAGCACTGTGATGCTAGCCTCATCTGACACATACATTATGCTTGTTCGTCTTTATGTGTAGGAATAAAGGAAGTGATATGCCTCAAGGAACGAGTCAACTAGTCAACAACAAGCTCATCTTTGCTGTCAACAACTATCACTATTATTTAATCAACTAGTTTGCACAACCATCCCTAGAAGCTGAAAGCAACAAAACATGTCATTAGCTAAGTGACACTGGTTTAATGAGGACAGATGCACATAAAGATATCAATATGCATATACTGAAAACAAAACTTAGGGATCATGAATATTTTAGGGGATATTTGATACATGAATTGTGTGCTCAGTCTTCATTACAAAAAAATAAAATAAATAATTCATGATCCCTTTAATTGTTCAGTATATCGGCACACATTAGGGCTGGGACGGGTAACTCGGGTACCCAGGTCGGGTGGGTACTGAGTAAGACCTGGGTACCCACAGGACTACCCGGATTCGTGGTTAGTCATGTGATATATTGTTTAATGACACAAAAGGTATCTAGAACTCTGTGGTTACACTACAAGTCACAACAGTTCGCATTCCTTCTGACTTTTCATATCTTTGAATAAAGATATAACTTTAGTCAACTTCAGTGTATGCATGAACAGATTGTTTAATACGTTTTGCCAGTGCTATGGTAATAAAATGCCCAAAGGGACATTTTGTACCTATCTCTTGAGACCTACAGTGGGTACCCAGGTAGGGGCAGGTAATAGGGGGGTGGGTACCGGGGTAGGGTCGGGTAATAGGGGGGTGGATACCCGGGTAGTAAATTCGGACTCGTCCCAGCCCTAGCACACGTCTATTGAAACATGTCTGTTTCCATGACATTAGTATTCAGTAATCAAGTAGTGAGCAATGTTTGCAAAGCCCAGCAGCTGTTGTCCATCTCATCTGTATCCCTGTCTTTCTTGTAATAGCATCAGTTATCATTTATCACTACAATCAACATAATTAAATATATCATATCCTACAAATACTGTTCAACTATATCCACCGGTTCAATACTGGCTGTCCCTTTCACTGAGTTTTTTCACTGGTGATCTCAATACATCAGCTATACAAATGTATACCCTGAAGTGACTACAGAAAACATCTCGATACACCCTTTTAATACTTGTGCATTATAGTAATTATCTCTGCTTTCTTCAACATGGACGCTGCCCTGTGTAGAGATGCAGGATGGGCTTCTACAAGTGTGCAGGGTGATTCCTAAGGCAGGAAATGAAGAGCTTTGGGTCCATGACTCGTTGACAAATCTTGTTGACAGCTACGAACATTGGAAACCTGAAGAGTGAAGCGAGTGACTTGGTTCAATGCTGCTTTGTAAAGTCTTGTACATTATGGCATGTCAATGATGTACAGTGATGCAGAATGTAGGTGAAAACAATGAGAATGGTTATAGTACTGACAGAAAGGATCAGAATTGTGGTGATTATGGGATTTGAATCCTTTCATGCCATAAGGATCAACTGTTTCCAACCCCCTACAAACTGTAGTTGTTGCATCAACTGTTTCCAACCCCCTACAAACTGTAGTTGTTGCATCAACTGTTTCCAACCCCCTACAAACTGTAGTTGTTGCATCAACTGTTTCCAACCCCCTACAAACTGTAGTTGTTGCATCAACTGTTTCCAACCCCCTACAAACTGTAGTTGTTGCATCAACTGTTTCCAACCCCCTACAAACTGTAGTTGTTGCATCAGCTGTTTCCAACCCCCTACAAACTGTTGTTGTTGTATCAACTGTTTCCAACCCCCTACAAACTGTAGTTGTTGCATCAGCTGTTTCCAACCCCCTACAAACTGTTGTTGTTGTATCAACTGTTTCCAACCCCCTACAAACTGTAGTTGTTGTATCAACTGTTTCCAACCCCCTACAAACTGTTGTTGTTGTATCAACTGTTTCCAACCCCCTACAAACTGTTGTTGTTGTATCAACTGTTTCCAACCCCCTACAAACTGTAGTTGTTGCATCAGCTGTTTCCAACCCCCTACAAACTGTAGTTGTTGTATCAACTGTTTCCAACACCCTACAAACTGTTGTTGTTGTATCAACTGTTTCCAACCCGGTACACACATTCCTTGATGCATCGACTGTTTCCATCACCTACACATTGTCCTTGTTGTATCAGCTGTTTCCTACCCCCTACACACTGTTCCTGTTCAATCTAACTCATTTAAAACAAAAGCGAAGTTCCTTTCCCAACAGATGTTACCAGTTATTGCCGTGCTTTTTGAGAACCGCACACAGCCCACCCTTCTAATTCGACACATCTGGACTGAAAATAGACCAATTTGGCTTTAAATGGGTTTTGGCAGTATTAATTTCACATCTTGAAAACTAATATCCTCAAGACTGTTGGTGACACAAACCCATTTAAAACAAAAGCGAAGTTCCTTTTCCAACAGATGTTACTAGTTATTGCTGTGCTTTTTGGAAAACCGCACACAGCCCACCCTTCTAATTCGACACATCTGGACTGAAAATAGACCAATTTGGCTTGAAACAGGTATTGGCAGTATCCAATTCACATCTTGAAAACTAATGTCCTAAATAATATTAGTGAAGCAGACCCTATCCAAACAAAAGCGAAGTCCCTTTCCCAACAGATGTTACCAGTTATTGCTGTGCTCTTTGGAGAACCACACACCGCACACTGCTTCTCTCTATCTCCGACTCACTATCACACAGCCCTCTCTAACCCTGACTCACTATCACACAGCCCTCTCTAACCCTGACTCACTATCACACAGCCCTATCTATCCATGACTCACTATCACACAGCCCTATCTATCCATGACTCACTATCACACAGCCCTATCTATCCATGACTCACTATCACACAGCCCTATCTATCCATGACTCACTATCACACAGCCCTATCTATCCATGACTCACTTTCACACAGCCCTCTCTGTCCCTGACTCACTATCACACAGACCTATGTATCCATGACTCACTTTCACACAGCCCTCTCTGTCCCTGACTCACTATCACACAGCCCTCTCTGTCCCTGACTCACTATCACACAGACCTATCTATCCATGACTCACTATCACACATCCCTATCTATCCAAGACTCACTATCACACAGCCCTATCTATCCATGACTCACCATCACACAGCCCTCTCTGTCCCTGACTCACAATCACAAATAATCTCTCTATCCCTGGAACACGGTAGACCTGGAAACTGACCCATCACTATCACACAGACTCTCTTTGACATAACACATGTTTGCCCTGTTTTGGAAGAAACGCTGCCAATTCTGAACAACTTACTTGTCACACAGTCCCTTTTCTTCGAGCATACTGCATACCTCCCTGGCAACTAGAGGCCCCTGGAAACTCTGGCCCTTCAATATCTCCTTCTCCAGCTCTTGAATTGTCTGAAAGTATGGAACACTGTTGGTGTCATCATACACTAAGTGGAAGTTCTACTTTTAAGACAGCCACAAAATGCGTGAAATGTACAAAGTACAAAGCATGCTGTAATAGATACAACTCAGTACATCCAGTTTGGGGGGGGGGGGGGACATCAGCATATCATGGCTGGCTCAATGATGTATTCTGACATGCGCAGGTTTAGGAAAGGCACACCAGGTAAACATAAATCTTGTTGTCATGTATCATGAACAAAGTAGTGTTTTAGTGTTAGTACATCATAACCTCTGACAAGTCATTATTGTAACATACTTTGTAAATCAACACAGTTGCCACATTTAACTGGCTTGTACTGTAAGAAATATTATGGTACATACAAAACTTAAAGTCTATAGCCTTCTTAAGGGAGATCACAAATCAATCTCTTTTCAGGCTGGAATGTCAAAGTTGAGGCCTTACTAAGCCTATGTGAACCTTTACAGATGCACAGTTCATAGTTCACCAAGAAAACAAATGGCAAGTTGAGTGGGGCCCAGTTGAATGTGTCTTGATTTAGTGTGTTACAGCATCTACCATAGATTTCTCTGAGCAATCATATCCACGTTTACAGAAACAATCCAAAATAACAATTGATTTTTGCACAAAAAAGAGTCCCTCTGAGATTACGTAATCCTCTCCAACCTTATCCGACTAACAGCTGTTCTAAGACTACTTAGTCCTCTGTTACCTTGTCTGACTCCAGTCCACAACAGTCATTCTCAGAAAATACACTGGCAATCCCCCTAACATCCAACAGTCAACATAATCACCTATTCGCTGTCTGAACCCATCAACAGCTGTTCTGAGACAGCGTAATCCTCCCTTACCATGTCAAACCCAACAACAGCTGTTCTGAGGCGGCGTGATCCTCCCTTACCATGTCAAACCCAACAACAGCTGTTTTGAGATGGCGTAATCCTCCCTTACTATGTCAAACCCAACAACAGCTGTTCTGAGGCGGCGTAATCCTCCCTTACCATGTCAAACCCAACAACAGCTGTTTTGAGATGGCGTAATCCTCCCTTACTATGTCAAACCCAACAACAGCCATTCTGAGACTACACAACAGTACCATATCTCGTTGAACTCTACAACAGCCGTTCTGAGATAGCGTGATCCTCCCTTACCATGTCAAACCCAACAACAGCCATTCTGAGACTACACAACAGTACCATATCTCGTTGAACTCTACAACAGCCGTTCTGAGATAGCGTGATCCTCCCTTACCATGTCAAACCCAACAACAGCCATTCTGAGACTACACAACAGTACCATATCTCGTTGAACTCTACAACAGCCGTTCTGAGATAGCGTGATCCTCCCTTACCATGTCAAACCCAACAACAGCCATTCTGAGACTACACAACAGTACCATATCTCGTTGAACTCTACAACAGCCGTTCTGAGATAGCGTGATCCTCCCTTACCATGTCAAACCCAACAACAGCCATTCTGAGACTACACAACAGTGCCTTATCTCGTTGAACTCTACAACAGCCGTTCTGAGACGGCGTGATCCTCCCTTACCATGTCAAACCCAACAACAGCCATTCTGAGACTACACAACAGTGCCTTATCTCGTTGAACTCTACAACAGTTGTTCTGAGACGGCGTGATCCTCCCTTACCATGTCAAACCCAACAACAGCCATTCTGAGACTACACAACAGTCCCATATCTCGTTGAACTCTACAACAGCTGTTCTGAGACGGCGTGATCCTCCCTTACCATGTCAAACCCAACAACAGCCATTCTGAGACTACACAACAGTCCCATATCTCGTTGAACTCTACAACAGCCGTTCTGAGATAGCGTGATCCTCCCTTACTATGTCAAACCCAACAACAGCCATTCTGAGATGGCGTGATCCTCCCTTACCATGTCAAACCCAACAACAGCCATTCTGAGACTTCGCAACAGTGCCTTATCTTGTCAGACTGTACAACAGCTGTTCCAAGAACCCCCAAACATTGTTGATCTGACATTGAACCTAATCCTCCCTTACTCCGCCACTCCCATCATGCATTGCACATAGCTACTAAGTCAGCGATACCCTTACCTTGTCAGACTCCACAACCACCGCTCCCAACATGCATTGCACATAGCTACTAAGTCAGCGATACCCTTACCTTGTCAGACTCCACAACCGCCGCTCCCATCATGCATTACACGTAGCTACTAAGTCAGCGATACCCCTTACCTTGTCAGACTCCACAACCACCGCTCCCAACATGCATTGCACATAGCTACTAAGTCAGCGATACCCCTTACCTTGTCAGACTCCACAACCGCGGCTCCCATCATGCATTGCACATAGCTACTAAGTCAGCGATACCCTTACCTTGTCAGACTCCACAACCACCGCTCCCATCATGCATTGCACGTAGCTACTAAGTCAGCGATACCCTTACCTTGTCAGACTCCACAACCGCCGCTCCCATCATGCATTGCACATAGCTACTAAGTCAGCGATACCCTTACCTTGTCAGACTCCACAACCACCGCTCCCATCATGCATTGCACATAGCTACTAAGTCAGGGATACCCCTTACCTTGTCAGACTCAACAACCGCCGCTCCCATCATGCATTGCACATAGCTACTAAGTCAGCGATATCTCTTACCTTGTCAGACTCCACAACCGCCGCTCCCATCATGCATTGCACATAGCTAATAAGTCAGCGATATCTCTTACCTTGTCAGACTCCATAACCACCGCTCCCATCATGCATTGCACATAGCTGCTAAGTCAGCGATACCCTTACCTTGTCAGACTCCACAACCACCGCTCCCATCATGCATTGCACATAGCTACTAAGTCAGCGATACTCCTTACCTTGTCAGACTTCACAACCACTGCTCCCAACATGCATTGCACATAGCTACTAAGTCAGCGATACCCTTACCTTGTCAGACTCCATAACCGCCGCTCCCATCATGCATTGCACATAGCTACTATGTCAGCGATACCCTAACCTTGTCAGACTCCACAACCACCGCTCCCAACATGCATTACACATAGCTACTAAGTCAGCGATACCCCTTACCTGGTCAGACTCAACAACCGCCACTCCCAACATGCATTGCACATAGCTACTAAGTCAGCGATATCTCTTACCTTGTCAGACTCCACAACTGCCGCTCCCATCATGCATTGCACATAGCTACTAAGTCAGCGATACCCTTACCTTGTCAGACTCCACAACTGCCGCTCCCATCATGCATTGCACATAGCTACTAAGTCAGCGATACCCCTTACCTTGTCAGACTCCACAACCGCCGCTCCCAACATGCATTGCACATAGCTACTAAGTCAGCGATACCCCTTACCTTGTCAGACTCCACAACCGCCGCTCCCAACATGCATTGCACATAGCTGCTAAGTCAGCGATACCCCTTACCTTGTCAGACTCCACAACCGCCGCTCCCATCATGCATTGCACATAGCTACTAAGTCAGCGATACCCCTTACCTTGTCAGACTCCACAACCGCCGCTCCCAACATGCATTGCACATAGCTACTAAGTCAGCGATACCCCTTACCTGGTCAGACTCCACAACCCCGCTCCCTTCATGCATTGCACATAGCTACTAAGTCAGCGATACCCCTTACCTTGTCAGACTCCACAACCCCGCTCCCTTCATGCATTGCACATAGCTACTAAGTCAGCGATACCCCTTACCTTGTCAGACTCCACAACCGCCGCTCCCAACATGCGATTGCGTCCACCATGGCAGGTAGCTACCAAGTCAGCGATGCCACAACTCTCGAAGAAGGTATTCCTCTTTGACCCTGAAAGGATTCAGACATCTCTGAGGAAAAACCAAACAAATTAGGATACATGACATCTTTTCTATTTATCAGTGGAAATGTTCCGCAGCCTTATGCATCATAATATCTAGGCAAAATAAAGGTTTGTTTCCAGTTTCAACTCTAGTTTGAAGGAGACTCCAACAGTAGGATCTTTATAAAACACATGTCTAGTCTGCAACATAGTCCACTATTGAGTGTGCCAAAAATATTATACTTAATTGTGTCAATATATTAGTAGTTATAAGATGCACATGATACAGAGCATTACTGTTGGGTTCGCTGTGAGGAGCCAGCGTTCCTGGGACGAGGTTGGTTTTTGAGTGTTTATATTTGTATGTATATATTGTTATATTTTGATGTGTATTCTATCATATAAATGGGATTTGTAGCTGTAATAAGATACTGATGGTTGTTTTGATAATATATGCTTAAATACATGCCTGGTATACAGTAAATGTAACAAGAGTTTGCCACTAACGTGGCTAATTGTAAAAAAAGAAGAAGAGTTTGGAACCTAAGTCCATCTTGTTGCCATGGAAACGTAAAAAAAAATAATTTCTAAAATTTCTAAATAGCAAAAGGCACCAGTTCAGCATGTACTTGATAGACCTGCAAAGTTTCATGAAAAAATATTGAACGGTTTCTGAGTTATGCTCCAGAAACGAAACGTGACGGACGGACGGAGCCCCGTTTCTATATCCCCAGCCAACTTTGTTGGGCGGGGGATAATAATATGTTTAAGTATAGATTCTTGTAATTGTATACCATCAATTCAACCTTCTTGTACTTTGTTTATCATACTTATCCCTATTGTGGTGGGATCTCCATACCCCGATAGAACAGACAAAACAAATCCCATGAATTCCCTACAAGTATTTGCCGTCATTCCATAGACGTGATACCGCTGTTACAATTAAATTATTGTCCATATAATAACATTAAAAACAACTGAAAAGGATGGTAAAGCCAAACTCCAAATGTTTGTCACAGACTGGGTGTCCTTCATTTCAGCAAGATTTATTTGAAATCATACATAGGTAAGTTGGAAACATTATGACATTATGTGACTGACGTCATGTGACAATAATGGCTGCACTTGTCATTACCTGGAAAAAACTCTTCACCAAACATGATCATTTCCATAAGTCCCAGGCGAATGACAGCCGCCTTGGTGTTGTCTCCCTGTTTGATGCCATCCACAATGCCAGCGCCAATGGCAACCACGTTCTGGAGACAACAAGGACATACATGTACTGCATATCACTACAATGCCAGCGCCAATGGCAACCACGTTCTGGAGACAACAAGGACATACATGTACTGCATATCACTACAATGCCAGCGCCAATGGCAACCACGTTCTGGAGACAACAAGGACATACATGTACTGCATATCACTACAATGCCAGCGCCAATGGCAACCACGTTCTGGAGACAACAAGGACATACATGTATTGCATATCACTACAATGCCAGTGCCAATGGCAACCACGTTCTGGAGACAAAGAGGACATACATGTTCTGCATATAACTACAATGCCAGCGCCAATGGCAACCACGTTCTGGAGACAACAAGGACATACATGTACTGCATATCACTACAATGCCAGCGCCAATGGCAACCACGTTCTGGAGACAACAAGGACATACATGTATTGCATATCACTACAATGCCAGCGCCAATGGCAACCACGTTCTGGAGACAACAAGGACATACATGTACTGCATATCACTACAATGCCAGCGCCAATGGCAACCACGTTCTGGAGACAACAAGGACATACATGTACTGCATATCACTACAATGCCAGTGCCAATGGCAACCACGTTCTGGAGACAAAGAGGACATACATGTACTGCATATCACTACAATGCCAGTGCCAATGGCAACCACGTTCTGGAGACAAAGAGGACATACATGTACTGCATATAACTACAATGCCAGCGCCAATGGCAACCACGTTCTGGAGACAACAAGGACATACATGTACTGCATATCACTACAATGCCAGCACCAATGGCAACCACATTCTGGAGACAACAAGGACATACATGTACTGCATATCACTACAATGCCAGCACCAATGGCAACCACGTTCTGGAGACAACAAGGACATACATGTACTGCATATCACTACAATGCCAGCGCCAATGGCAACCACGTTCTGGAGACAACAAGGACATACATGTACTGCATATCACTACAATGCCAGTGCCAATGGCAACCACGTTCTGGAGGCAAAGAGGACATACATGTTCTGCATATAACTACAATGCCAGCACCAATGGCAACCACGTTCTGGAGACAACAAGGACATACATGTATTGCATATCACTACAATGCCAGCACCAATGGCAACCACGTTCTGGAGACAACAAGGACATACATGTACTGCATATCACTACAATGCCAGCGCCAATGGCAACCACGTTCTGGAGACAACAAGGACATACATGTACTGCATTTCACTACAATGCCAGCGCCAATGGCAACCACGTTCTGGAGACAACAAGGACATACATGTACTGCATATCACTACAATGCCAGCGCCAATGGCAACCACGTTCTGGAGACAACAAGGACATACATGTACTGCATATCACTACAATGTCAGCGCCAATGGCAACCACGTTCTGGAGACAACAAGGACATACATGTACTGCATATCACTACAATGTCAGCGCCAATGGCAACCACGTTCTGGAGACAACAAGGACATACATGTACTGCATATCACTACAATGCCAGTGCCAATGGCAACCACGTTCTGTAGAAAAAGAGGACATACATGTACTGCATATAACTACAATGCCAGCGCCAATGGCAACCACGTTCTGGAGACAACAAGGACATACATGTACTGCATATCACTACATCAACAGAAAGCATGAGGACTAAAATTGAAATTAATTTCGATAATTTCGAATCATGATTTTACCACATATTTCCAACTGTAATTATTTAACTGGGGCATGTATATACTGTATTACCATTGTATCATGGGCCTATGGCCTACAACACTGAATGAATTAAGTTAATTGATTGATATACTGTTGCATCCTTTTCAAAATAGCCAGATTCACATTGACAATTTATCCATCCATCGACAGACAGAAGTGCCTTAGGCACTGTTTCAATGTCCTTCATAACACAAATCTACAGGAAGTGTTGACTGGCTGAAAGTTGGGATATCCATTTGTATTGATGCTCTGACAGTTTCATCCAATTTGACAAGATCTTACCACATAACACAGTATGATGATGACATTTAGCATAAGTATCTGACATTATTGGTTGGTTAGCTTGTTTAACGCCGCACTCAGCAATATTCCAGCTATATGACGGCGGTCTGTAAATAATCAAGTCTGAACCAGACAATCCAGTGATTGATATCATGAGCATCGATCCACACAATTGGGGTTGATGATATGCATCAACCAAGTCAACGAGCCTGACCACCCGATCCCGTTAGTCGCCTTTTACAACAAGCATAGTCGCCTTTTACGGCAAGCATGGGTTGCTGAGGACCTATTCTACCCCGGATTCTACCCCGGAATCTTCACTGGTCGTATCTGACATTAAATGTAATGAGATTTAAAGTATCTGACATTAAATCTCATTACAGTGGTTAATGCTTGAGAAAAGGCATATCTGCACACATCTTCCTGAGGCAAGAGAGCCAACTGACTTTGAAAGTCCCGTATCCACCCTTGCCGAACTAGGCTGGAATTCCTGGGCTCGAACGTAGCGCCACCAATGGTTATTATGAGTTATGTCCCTTTTGAGCCTCTCCTATGGACCAATCCGATTCAATCAATTGCATTTGTTTCAAACAAAATGGCAGCGCCCAGTCAAGACGATCTGATCAATAATCAAGATCTATATTGTCATAAAACGAGTCTTACATCGCGAGGTGCATCAAATCATGCGAGCACATTGATTAAAAACAGGAAAAGGTTTTGAAAATATCTGTTGACAACGAATTGGCGGTGCACTTGCTTTGCAAATCCTGCAATCGACTGAAATCTGCATGACAGTTTACGAACTGGATTTCAATTTCGTTGCATGATTTTGATTGGACTATGCATAGTCTTGTTACTCCAGCCAAAATATAACTCCATAACACCAACATTGTTTGGCAAGGGCAGAAACTGGACTTTTATAGTCAGACAACTCCCTTGCCTCGAGAAGATGATCTGCACATGCCATATTTTCTTTCCAAATACTTCCAGAATATTGCAAAAGGCAGCATAAAACAATATTCTTGCACTCAGACCTACATTGAACTAATTCAGTTACAACAAAGCTGTTATTAACATAATGAATTGTGTACCTTTAGAGCTCCACACATCTCCACTGTGTCTGCATCCTTCACTACTGCCACTCTGAAGTAAGGAGTTTCCACTAGGTCCTTGAACAGCTGGCCAGTGGAGTCTGTCTTGGATCCTGGCAATGACAACACATCTCAACAAACCCTATATGAGACACAGGAACTCCCATAGTCTACAGAGGAACCTTGTGTAGCATGTCTGCTGGTATGTTATCACATTCACTGCACAACTCGAACTGTCAAGTACCAAGATGTCAGTTTATGCCCGTATGAAGCAGTGCATCCGAGATCCAAAGCTTTAAACGTTCATTCAACAACACCTTCATTTACACAATCAAATAAATGAAAAGTTTGAGGACTAAGTGTGAGACATTATCATTCAATGGTAAACATCAGTAATTGATCCCAAAAGAACCAATAGAGTTATGTCCCTTTTGTAGTTGATTCTCCAAGCTCCATTCCATATAGCACTTCGTTATCCTACCAGTAGAGGGTTCCGGGAGAGAAGTTGCTAGTTTACTTCGAGCACACATTTCTGTTAGCCGTTAACATTAAGAAGGTCTGAAGCAAGCTAGTGTTTCTATTACTTGTTTTCAGTTTTTGACCAGATGTAAACCAGTATTCTGTAAACCTACCTATCGTTGTCTCACAAAATTCCTCCTCTGCAACTTCTTTGGCAAGATTAGCACCCATGAGAACAGCACACTCAGTGCCTAGTTCCTGGGCTATGATGTGAGATATCAGCTGAATACCTCCCCCTGTGATGGCAAAACCCTGAAACATTCTTTACAACTAAAGATCCACTCCGGGCAGCCATGGCACAGTGATGCTTGAAACACATCAGAGGAATGATATCATATACATGAGTCACTAGTCAGGTGAATGGGGCTGGACGAGGTGAATGAAAATCCCACTTGTGACTTGTAACAAATTTATCATCATAGGTTCACACGTTTTATAACTTTTATTTGGTGAGTACTGTGTGAGACAATTAGACCTGTCTTGCGAGTGAGTGAGTGAGTATGGTTTTATGCCACTTTTAGCAACATTCCAGCAATACTAAGGTGGGAAACACCAAAAATGGACTTCACACATTGTACCCAAGTGGGGAATCAAACCTAGGTCTTAAGTGTGATGAGCAAACGCTTTAACCACTAGGCTGCTCCACTGCCATTCGACTTTTACCATGGTAACAAGCAGGTGACGTTACAACACTATGACATCATGATATCTGTACCTGCTAGTCTGCCAAATTTTATATCTGTTACAAGATAGCAACAGGCCAATCAGAAAGCTGGAAGATCCTTTAACAAGTACTGATAATGTTTAATTCAGCCGATTCAGGTCAACATATCTTAATATAACCCTTGATTAAATTAGTTACTGATGCAAAAGCCTTAACGGCAGCGCTTAACAATATTGCAGAAGAATAATTAGACCTAAGTACAATAGAAACTCTTCAAAACAAGACAGAGAGTGTATAATTAGTACCACAAATTTCACGGAATTTCCAGATGTCCTTTTCCCATGTGTTTCTAGCAAATTCAGTGATTAGTCTAGAAGGATTTAATCCATGGTGAAGCAGGGATAAATATAACAACAGATTCGCATGTAGCCAGCAGGGTTTGCACCTTATTAAAGTTACTGTCCCTTCTTCAAACTAACTGGTCTACAACTTTATGGCAGAGGCTGCAAAGTGGCCGAACCAGAGGTCAAGTAGCCGCATAGCTGGGCTCTGAAAACTTTAGAACTCCTCACCCTCAAACATTTTTTCCTGCACTCCAAGATTAAATCTTGGCTTCCATTTGTGTCATTTTGTTGTGATTTATGAGCAAATAAAGAAGTTGTTGCACACATTACTAAATGGCAACCAGATGTCATTCTACTGAGATGGTCAAATTAAAAAGAGTAAACATACACAGATAAGGGGTGAAATTTTGACTTGCCAGACGGCCATCTACTTTGTTTCAGTAAACCCTTTGTAATTTTAACTGGTCATGGGCCAGTGGGCCAGCAGTTAATTGACCCCTGTGAAGTGAGGTGAGGCATCCTGTGACTGACCTTGATCATGGAGATGGCGACAGCCCCTGGTTTGATGTGCCCCTTCATCTGCTCACACACCTTCTTGACAAACTGATGCGGGAGGACGAACACCAACATGTCTGCCCCTGTACACGCCTCGATCACGTCCGGGATTGCCACCTGGACATACAAGGGACATCCTCTCATGTCAATACACTTTGCGCCATATTCAATAAACGTAGGATACAACCATGTTTCTCCTATAATCTCAATGATGACCTTGAACTTTGACATAAATACGATTGGGTCATCCAGGATTTTGAAACGAATCACAAGCAATAATAGAGAAATTTACTGCGTCCTCTGCTGTGTGTTTGTTGGTTTAGTTTTATGTCACAGTAAACAATATTCCAGCTAATCCATGGCAGTCTGCAAATACTCAAGTCAGTGTCCTGAATCATCTAACCCCAAGATAGTTTATTGACTTCCTCATTATGTGTTCTCTGTCCATCATGTTATTACAGTACTATCCTTCTGTTGTTATTACTTAACCTACTCATGTTAATCTCTCTCCTGTATGCAATTGTTGTTACTGATAACCATATATATTCTGTACCATGTTCATTATTCACCCTTGCTTGACAATGGTATAAGGATCAATACCAAAATGCGACCATTACAGTGAGTGAGTGAATATAGTTTTACACCGCTTTTAGCAATATTCCAGCAATATCACGGCGGGGGACACCAGAAATGGGCTTCACACATTGTACCCATGTCGGGAATCGAACCCGGGTCTTCGGCGTGACGAGTGAATGCTTTAACCACTAGGCTACCCAACCGCCCCGCCGCCATTACAGTAAAATACATTGTGTCTACTTTGTCATCAGTCAACTTCTAAGAAACGCCTATCAACAATTAGTCAATTGACCATACCACATTTTCGGGGAGCTTTATCCCCGGGAGATATTTGACATTCTCGTGGTCCGTGTTGACGATCTCTGTCAGTTTGCGTCCGTCCACGATCTCTTCATACATGTACATCTTCACTTTCTTCTCAAACGCATCTGGCTGTCTCTGGACGTTATATCCGATAATCTTAGCGATAGCCGACCCCCTGAAATAAATAAACCAGTTGTGTCAGAGCATATCCTTTCACTTGTTTGTTTGGTAATTATCACCGCACTCAGCAATATTCCAGCTATATGACGGCAGTTTGTAAATAATTGAGTCTGGACCAGACAATCCAGTGATGGACATCATAAGCATCAATCTATGCAATTTGGATACGATGACATGCATGAACCAAGTCAGCAAGCCTGACGACCCAATTCCCTTCAGTCGTCTCTTATGAAAAGGATAGTCAGATCTTACGACAAGCATGGGCTGCTGAAGACATATTATAACCGGGATCTTCACACGTAGCACATCCTTTCAATACCATGTGGTAGATAGTAGTTCTGTATATATTAATCATGTTTTATTAATTAGCTTTTAATTTACTATGTACGACAGAAAATAAATAATCAGACCTCACACCCTAGCCTGTGTCATTATGTTATCTGGGACACATATGCACATATAATGGCTACAAAAACCATATGACACATATAGTGTGCAGCTGACTCACAGCAGACAAGGTGACAGGGTCCAGTCAACAAAAGTCAACAATACTCCAGTCATGTGATGGAGGCGTGTAAACAGTGGGAGATAAGCGATAAGATAGTCCATGTTCCTGGGATTATTATATCAAGATTAGATATTTTTCAACTTCTCTACAAAACCAGATATCTTTTTTATTTAAAACTATGACCCCAAATGTTTTTTTAAGAAAAACACCCTGCAACAATGAAATTTTTGTGGCTGGCAATTTCTTTTTATTGAAAGGTCTGAAGTATAATTATTGTTTTCAAAATTTTCAGGGACTATTTATTTTGTTCAATAAAATTCCAGGTCCACCCCAAAAAAATATCCCTTGCAGTCCCTTGCCTACTTGCCAAGTGTGGATGCCAATCTGAAACACCAAATTCCTGCCAGCTTCCAATACTATTCCTGATTCAAGAACAGAGACCATCTTCCGGGGCAAGGGAGTTAACTGACTCTAAAAGTCCAGTTTCAGACCCTTGCTGAACAAGGTTGGAATTTCTGGGTTCGATCGTAGCGCCACCACTGGCTATTACGAGTTATGTCCTTTCTATGTCCCTCCTACTGACCAATCAGATTCCACCTCTGATATCACTTGCATTTGCTTCAAACAAAATGGTGGCACCCGGTGAAGACGATCTGATCGATAATCAAGATCTTTATTTTAATAAAACGTGTCTTACTTCGCAAAGTGCATCAAATCACATGCGCACCTTCATTAAAAACATGAAAAGATTTAGAAAATATCTGTTGACAGTACACAGGCTTTGCAAATCCTGCAATCAACCAAAATCTGCACGGCAGTTTATGAACCGGCAGAACTTGTTGCTTATCCTCAGCTTGCACAGTTAGCATCCAGTAGATAAATGTTCATATGCAGGGGATACAACTTTTACAAGGTCGATATTTCTGGCAATTATGTTATGTGATTTTTTTATCATCTGGGTTAGTAAAGGTGTGAGGTATTAATTCCGGCATATCGGTGAATTGAGGTTCATTCTTTCAGCGATACGCATCATAATCAGTGTTCGAAATACCTGCCTGCCCGACCGTCCGAGACCGGTTGATTTCAAATCGGGCTGCCAGATTTTCAAATCCCCCTGCCCGACGGTCGGGTTATATTTCATATGTAAAAATATTCTAAATATTTCCCCATGATAAGCATTATTTACATGATGTATTCTAGGATATTAAATACAAATCTGACCGAAAAAGTGTTTGCTATTTCTTTTCTTGCATTACTTCATGTTCAATTAATTCGATTTAAAGTTTTAATTAAATTATCCTGAGAAACATATGATTATAGTGGGCAGGCAGGTTTTGGTCAGGGCTGGCAAGTATTTCAGCTAGCCAGTCCTGTGGTCTGGCTGAAAATTTTGGGAGTTTCATACCCTGTCATAATATCATTTTTTCATCCTTGATATATCAGGTGATTTCAAATTGGGATTTTTATCATGTGTTATATACTTGCTAAATGCCTTCGCTGCCCAAGATGGCTGTTTATTTATTGAATGAGTGAACATTATGTTGTACCAGCATCTTGTTTTGTTCCATTTGTGAACTTTAGTTCATACCTTAATGTATGAGATTGCTTCTGAATTAAAAATTTAGAATTTTACAATATGTCGTGATACGTACCGCAATACGGTCAAATGTGCATTGCAAGATATTGTGATACACTTTTAACCTCCAATACCCATTCCAATGGGCGAGGCAAACCAAAGGTGGATAGAATTAACAATGCTCATATCCCTGGTCCATATCATCTTATTAGAGGTGCAAGATCAAATATCGGGCCTTACTGTCAGCCTTATTTCCTGGAAGTCATGTTTCATATATATAGCCAAACAAACCCAGATTATGATAGCTGGCCACTTGTAAAAGAGGACTTGGTCACCAAGGATTTCCTTGGTCGTCCAGGTTTTGAAATTGAGGCATGGACCACCCATGTCCCCCAAACCCTGGATCTGCCACTGCTGTGCGTTCAGCCTTTCATATGATAACTGATTGGTACATCTTTATATTGATGTTGTCATCTCGACCTGTGTACCATTGTTTTGTACCCAGGATCTATTTCAATATAGCTACATGTACCCAGGCTATATATTACCACCCAAAAGAGCACACAATGAAACACTACTGGCACCCCGACTGCAGCAAGTCATAAAACAGATATAACAGGAAAGTCATGGTACACTGCATAGTCCAACAATCAATTGGGGAGATAGGTCGGGGACATATTTATCTTTGCCAAAAATGTTAATTGCGTCTACTTGCTGAAACTTGTCTCTTTCAGTATATTTTAGTGACAGCAAATAGACTTTATTAGCTGAGACGCAGATTGTATCGAAATGTACACTGACTATCAGGTCCAGAATGAACAGATCAGAATTATTGATAATAATTATTTGTCTATGAACCGATGGTTTGTTAATCAAGATGATTTCAGTTGACATAGTTCTGCCCAGATTAACAGAAAAAGGGTACATTTCAATGACACCAGGGTCAAGATAGACTCCATACGCACAAAAAGAATAGAACACAGGAACTAACAGCCATTTCATAATGGTACAAATCTATTATGTAAACCACATTTCTAATTTGAAATATGCCTGCATATTAAGTTGATTATAGGTCATATGAGACCTGTATAAAATTATAAACTTGGAATTAACTTTATTCTTAACACCAAACTTGGGTATATCACACGTAACTGACACCATCAACCTGTAAGGCTTCGTGTGCGAAATAGCATAATGACGGAAAGCGCACGTAAAATCTCCAATTAGTTAGTAAGGCTTTGTCTCATCAATAGTGACATTTAAATTATGTGCCAATTAGTTCTATATTTAACTGCATTATACATCACTGAGTAGATAGTTGCACAACGGCTCGTGGCCATTGCCTCACATAGCTATCACGAATTTAGGATACACCAACAGTGTCCATGACCGCAGTGTTGACATTGGTGACCTTGAGCCGAGGGCAAAGGCATGCGATATGATACAAGAGTTGTATAAACACATACAGGTCTATACAGAGATATATCTAGTTGTATAGCTTACCAGTTCCCAGACCCGACAATGCAAACAGATTTAGGTGCCATCTTGAAACTGCTGGTGCAAAAATATTTCTTTTCCTGCCGGGAAATCCAGAGCAGACACCTTCCAGGGGACACAACTCGGTATAAGGCGACACTGGTTGACCACAAAATCATTTCTGTGCTGCAGCTTTGTGGTTACCAGAAATATATCATCGTCGATTCGCAGTTGACATGGCTGAGAGCTCTTTGCTCAATGCACGACTTGCGGATGTGAGGAGGAGCGCGTTCTCACATCGAGCTGACCTACAGTAGCTGTTCTCTGTAACTATAGCATAACACGCTATGCATGAGTGAACTTCGCTCTTTGAGATGTTCCCACACAGATGCGACTAAGGCGAGCTGTGCGTTCAGTTGGGTGGGCATCCAACTGTAGACTAACATCTAGTCTCTGATATGAACTTATCTTCCAGAAAATGAACAGTTGTTAAAATATCTTAATAAAAATATAGTAAAGAGGTGCGCAGAGACTCTCTTCATTTTAATATACTGCAGTAATCTTGACTTCACAAACATTATAGACTTGCATGGGCTGTATTAGATATATTTGTATCAGGGTCTGTATGACTAATCCAATTGTATATCTAGCACTTACAACGGATCTATAATAATACATCCTTGATGTTATCAGCCGGGTCCAGACAAGGCAGGGGAAAGACCGCTCCCTGAAGTGGGAAGGCGATATTACTGAAACACCAGACCAAATAGAATAAAAACAACCATATAAAGCTTTAGGTTAGTTTTTAGTCGCACGAGGAAGAATGCGCCAGTGCGCCCACCTATCCTAACAACCCCACTACCGCCCCATATATGAAGTATATTTAGGGGATAAACATACTGTGTTTTCGATGTAGAGCTAGCTAGGTTACCTGTAGATATAACCGCGCTAAATTGACTTTTTGAATATTTGCTCAAGCAGTTTCTTTACTCCGTAATACTTCACTCGAACCTATGACAGGTACTGAAAGCATGTAGCAACGTTTGCAACCTCCAAATTGAAAACATTCAACACTTGAAACCTCACGCTGCGCGTTTGGTCTCAAATTCAGTTTAGCGCGTTAAATCTACAGGTAACCTAGCTTTAAACTGAACACACAGTATATTTATCCTCTAATTCGATACCCGTAAAATTTTCGAATTTGAAAGAAAGTACAGGTGTATCTTATCTACGTTTGAAACTCCAAATTGAAATCATTTGGTTTATCTCCATTCAACCATGACACAAATCCAAAACAACCGCGAACCTTTTGGTTATAATTATTATAAGTACTTTGCTTTGAGCTATATATTTTAAGAACATTGAAATGGCGAATTTATGGACCGTGGAGTGGGTTTTTATCTGCACATAATTATGTTGCTTTACCTACCCAAACCCAATGTCACCATAATGCTTGGACTAGGGCTGGGACGAGTCCAAATTTACTACCCGGGTACCCGATCCCCTATTACCCGGCCCTACCCGGTACCCACTGCAGGTCTCAAGAGTTGGGAACAAAATGTCTGATCGGGAATTGTTTTATCGCAGCCCTGGCCAAAACTATTTAGATTCTTGTATCAAACGATCAATACACTGAAGTTGACTGAAGTTTTATCTTTACTCAAACATGTACCAGTCAAAAGGAATGTGTGCATCGTCAGAAAGAAATGCGAAAATTAGCGACTTCTGGTGTAACCACTGAGCTATAGTGAGTTTTTGTCATCAAACAATATATCACGTGACTAACCACGGGTCCGGGTAGTCCTGTGGGTACCCGGGTCCTACTCAGGACCTACCCGACCCGAGTACCCGAGTTACCCGTCCCAGCCCTAGCTTGGACCATTTCAGTGGGACACAATATGCAAACACGTAGGCATATATTCTGTGAGTGATTTAAAGTGACACCCTGAGAGATAAAAAAACGACCTTTGTTTGTTTTGTTCTCACCACAATTATGACGTCATACAGAAGTCTGTTGTGGCGCGACAGACATGTCACAGAACGAGATGGAGTAGACGCAAAGTCAATCCGTGTTCATCTTTCTGAATGTTACAATACACTCTATTTACAAGTATTTGTTCGTCATGTTTTCAACGTGAAATATATTGCCACACATGCTGTAAACAGTGTAGGAATCGTTCGTTATTTAGGAACGTTAAAGAAGTAAGATCAGTATTTGAAAATGTCAAACAGGTGTGTTGCTAAAGAAATGCTTACGAATAAATATTTTGTTTCGCGGTAATACGATCATCAATAAAAACATGGTCTACTGTAGATTGGATCCCTCTGGCGGGCCAATCAGAATGCAGGATTCTGAACAGTCATGTAGACAATACCATTTATATTTTTTTTTGTGACAATTTAGTGACCCATGAAGATCCGGGTTATAATTTATCTTCAACTCATGCTTCTCGTAAGAGGCAAATAACGGGGTCGGGTGGTCAGACTCGTTGACTTGGTTTCATGACATCGTATCCAAATTTCGTAGATCGATGCTACAATGTCATTAAAATCAGACCTTAGTCCTCGCTACCGCTAAACAAAGCGGTAGCGAGAACTAAGATCTGATTTTCCTGAGATTGATCGGTGCTCATGATGTCAATCACTGGATTGTCTGATCAAAATTATTTACAGATGGCAGTCATATAGCTGCACTATTGCGTTATAAGAGCAAACAAATTTAGTGTATATTGTTGTGCAAATCGTATTTGCTTAACAGTCTATTAACGGATTTTTTATTTATAAGGTTGGTTTTGGTGAATCGATCAGTTTTAAGGTAGGAGATCAGCCCCTGGCATTTACTCGCTCATCTGTGTCGAGGAGCCCCAGCTACTGAAACACCAATTAAGGAACTGTTACATTCAGCTAATTCTTTCATTCTGTTTGCAAGTGACGAATATAGCCAACTTTACATGTATCATCAGAGAATTGGACACGATTTCGCTTTCGAAGCGGTCTACTACACCTGATCACGGGTATACAATTCTTGGTAGACGGTAATGGCGATCTTGGGGAGATTTTACGAGCTCTTCTAGCGGTGCCGATTGCGTACTCATCATTTGTCTTCGTGTAACGTGTATTAGAAAGAGGTCGGCACTACATGTCTCTCACACGTGGAAGATGGGGTGCAGCGGGCTGTATTAGACTTGCACAAGTCTCTAAGGCAATAATTATTAGTTTAATTAATATTTTCTAGATTATGTGAACAAGGTGTACCTATAAGAGACTGGAGTCCGAGATCTTAGACTTGTACTGTACACATATATATCTAGACTTGCCTATTTTAGGAGGATACAACTACAACACATCCATGGATTAATCTTTCAGTACAGCCTTGTTGCAAGGCTACGGGCCGTATGTGCAACCCGGTCCTCATCCAGTCAGGGGGGCGGTCGGGTAGCCTAGTGGTTAAAGCGTTCGCTCGTCACGCCGAAGACCCGGGTTCGATTCCCGACATGGGTACAATGTGTGAAGCCCGTGATATTGCTGGAATATTGCTAAAAGCGGCGTAAAACCATACTCACTCACTCACTCATCTAGTCAGGTGACAGATGTTTGTTACGATTGTTTACATACTTAGCCAGGTCACTTACATGTTTGTTTGTTGTTTGTAATGACATCATGAGCATCGACCCACGCAATTGGGATACGATGACATGCATCAACCAAGTCAGGGAGCCTGACCACTCGATCCCGTTAGTCGCCTCTTACGACAAGCATAGTCGCCTCTTACGGCAAGCATGGGTTGCTGAAGTCCCATTCTACCACTGATCTTCATGTCGCGTTCTGTACATGTTTGTTTAATCATTAGCTTTAACTTCAAGCCAAGCTATCCAGAGTAAACGGATATGACGCAAGGAAAACATATTGACTTCCTTCTTGTTTATGTACTCAACTGAATCATATGTGCTGTTTATATACATGGGTAATAACAACCATGCATCATTTTAGTATAATAGACGAAAGTTCAATCTTGGTAAGAGATACGTAAATGCATGAATTCCTAACACGCTTGCCAATCTAATTATACCGATTGAGGAAATATGAAAATATGAAATTTGAAATACCCACCCCCCACGTCCAAAAGCGTCAAATTATGTGATGCCATACTGGTGCGATTTGTAGAACTTCTGCTTTGAATCACTCTGTACAATATACGTTGTGGAAAAAAAGAATAAGAATAAGTAATTCAAATTTAAATTAATGGCGACGGACTGCTCCCCTCACATGCTTGTAGATAGGTACTACACACACACACACACACACACACACACACACACACACACACACACACACACACACACATTTTTTTTATAGAAAACAGTTGTATTTGAATCATGAAAATACAATTTGGGAACAAGTTAACTACGGCCTTGATTAAGAATAAGGAATAAGGCATTCGTGGTAATATATATAGTGAGCTTGATTATCTTCACATTATAATGTTTATACATTGGTGTGATACTAAGTCTTTTCTTCAGTTAATTTAAGAACATCATCAGGAACGCCGAATGGCATTCGTGGTAACTGATTTATTCCGGAATAATCCGAATGGGCATTCGGTAACTGATTTATTCGGGATACATTCGTGACCAACTCCATTCGTGACCAGCTCGTGTTATTCCGGGGCAAGCCGAAAAGCAGGTTACGGAAAGGGGCGAGTTGTGACGAATGTCCGGAATAAACAGAATGGACGATTCCGGAATACGACGAGCAGTGACGGATAAATCGCTTCCGTGTTGAAAAATACTCTAAATACGACTAATTAAAGATTATATGTATTTAATCCAATATTGACCCGACATATTTCAAGCATAAATCACAATACGTAAAGAAATATAGAGAAGTATATATGCATAAATATTATTTCATGCTGGTTTGATAAATCTTCTTCTTGGCTTAAAAAGACTGTTCCTGTAATTACGATCACTGATATAAGTTGTACGGAAATAGTATTATATGTTGTAATGTTGACATCGCAAAACCAAAATAGAAGGTGCAGATTCCCCTCCAAGGCAGATTTTTCGATGAATATTTGTGGTCTTGAGGAAATGATCAAGAAGACTTAAACTGAAAACGTGTTGTTCATTGACCAGAGTATCATACGGTAGGTACTGACTGTATGTTATGTTGATCTTGATGGCCTAATGTCTGGTGTTCTCCTTCATTGTCAAAGAGAAAATATGTCGGTATACCATCATGACTATGTTAGTTATTGCGTTGAAGAATGACGTGGATCTAAAATAAGTAAATTCATTGTGGGGCCTCGTTGTGTAAGATCGTCATAGCGAAACGGTTTCGATGTAGATCCTAACACCTTTATCAAGCAAGTGATCACTTGCTTGATAAAGGTGTTAGGATCTACATCGAAACGTCGCACTAATTGTAATAAAGAAGTTGTTCATCCATCATGTCCATAGAACTTGTCTTACTTGATAAGGAGTGTACAGATATTCTTAAATTGGACAAATTTGCTTATCTTACAACTAACCCTAATGATCATAAAGGGTTGTTTGATTAGCAAGGATTATTATTATTATTATTATTATTATTGGGGGGCACGGGTGGCCCTGTCTAAGGGATCCAAGGGTTAGGATAGAGTTGGGGGGTAACCTGCAGATGTAAGGAAGAAAACCCCAATTCCTGGGAGTGGTTATTCTGTGTTGGTTGTTCTGTTGTAAGAAGAGTATTATGTGTGGTAGCATTGTGTTGTTATCATGGTTATGGTAATGTGTGTAAGTGATTAGAATGATGTGTAGAAGTCAGGACAGTAGCCTACGTTCATTTAATGCTGAAGGGGGAAGTCAAGAAAATTTTTCCACGTTATCTGAGGAGCAGCAGCAGTCGTAGTCGGTGAAAATCACAGTGTTTTACCAACAGGAACTGACAGATAGGAAGTAAAACATGGATGAAATGGCCATGCAACAAAAATACCCCATAACAGATCTTGTGTCAAATGCATTTCCTGACATCACTGATACAACTGCTAAAACAGCACTCAGAACAGCACTACAGGAGATTCCAGAGGTGAGACAAGACTTATCTTGGATAACAACAGATGACATAACTTTTGAAAACTTAGTAAAGAAGGCAGTGCAGATTGAGAGGGAGCTGTTACAGCTGGTGAATCTGCAGCAGAGAGTGAAAGAAGATTATGAAGAAACAAGGTGAACGAAATGAGGCTCAGTGTGAGAAGATCAGCTTCACACTGTTCCAAGAATGGGAGAAGGTTTGGGTATACCACCCTAACCATGTGAACGAAACCATCAAGGAAAGTGTATTCTCAGAGATGGGAGACAAGGTCAAAACACTGTCAAAATGTAAAATATTGTGAAAAATGGAACGTGTTTAGCCCAACTACTAACAAAATGTATACAAATCTTCACTGTGTTTTGAGTTGCTGTTGAGCAATGGCCATAACTCCTGTAGATAAATTTTTCAATATGGCTGCAATGGTCATGATGAGTATTTTGAAAATTAGATTTGCACAGATGCAGGTGTTTTGCAAGGCTAGTATTAGTGGGTCAAGGATGTAATGTATCTGCTTGATTGGTCCAGTGGTTTCTGAAGAGATTGTTTGCAGAGCCTAGCTCACACTTTGAGAGAATTTAGACCATGGATGAAGTACAAAGGTCAAATCAAGATAATAATGTGTACCTTATCAATTTAAGAGTGATCGTCTACCACTGTTCATGGTTGTCATCAGTTGTTATTGTGAAAGGCATGGACTACATTCTTTTGTTCTCTCAGGGAGCATAGTCACTGACATGATTGACATAGAGGGAATTGGGAGGCTCACCCGAAAATATGTCAGTTTCTAGGGGAGGGTCACAAAAAATATTACCCATATTTGGGGGGTGTCATGAAAAGAATTGACATTTTATAATATGATGTAAAGTGCATTTGCAATTTGTATTATACAGGAGGGTCATGAACAAAATGTATGAAGACATGGGAGGGTCATCCCAAAATATGACAAGCTTTAGGGGAGGGTCATTATGTTCAGTACATTTGTGCACCAAAATTTTCTGACACCCTCTCCCCCCCCCCCCCCCCCAAAAAAAAAAGCCCCACCCCCTGTAATCATGGTAATAAATGACTGGTCCCTATGAGTAATCATGACACTACTAAATCATGACAATGGTATCATGGTTTGCTTGTTTTCTCCAGATCATGTCGGACTCTGAGATAGAGAAGATTGAGGTTGTCTCCAATGAGGAAGTCCGCTACCAGCGATCCGAGTTTGCATCTGTGATATTTCACAATGTCGCTGACACCTACCCAGCAGATGCCCATGTAGAATGTTCGTACACACTTACCATCGACATCATCCCCTCCACCCGGGACTGGGTGGGCATCTACAAGGTGGGGTGGATGTCGTCCCGGGACTACATCTACTACGAGTGGGCTCCTCTACCCAAGAACTATGAACAGGGGAAAGAGATAGAGGCCACAATACTTTTCCAAGGTATTTTTTCTGTGAATATTCCAAGTGTTGATTTTGTTATTCTGGACAAGGGTTAAGATACATGTTGTTAGAGCTTTTTGTCTTCTGTTTTCCCCATTATAAGCACCTGGGTAGCTTAGAAAATTGAAAAAGAGAGGCATGCATATCAAAACTAACACAACGAGTTAAAGTGGTAGAGAACAAATTTAAATCACACGTCGCTGAAACTATACATGCTATAAGTTTGTTTTATAATACTTCCCATGCAATTATACCCCTTCTACACTGCTGTGTTTTTCTGTAAAATAATATGTAAGGGAAACAAAAAAAACACAGAATGCAAATGTTCAGGCTTAGGTTTGTGTGCTTATTTAAAGTACTTACAGATTACAGCAATAGAAACAAACATGTTTAGTCCACTAGTCCTTATAATGACAACATATAGCAAAACCCTTATAAAAGGCAAATTTCTACTAGTCCTTATGATTGCTTAACTATTTGGCAGTTTGGCAAGGATTGTGGGGGCTAGTGCCAATTTCTATCGCTGGATTGGTCTAGAAGTGTATAAGGGGGTGGTTACTGGAACAGGGCACTTAATACGGTGAATATGGGACATGTTATTTTAGTTTTAGTACAGATCTTGAGTGGATGACAATGTTTAGGAAAATAAAGTATGTTTATGTGATTATCCAGATGGTGGGAACACATCACTTTTTCTGGAAGTACCGTATGTGACTGTAGATAAGCTGATCTCATAGATAAGCCGAGGTATCAACTTGGTCCTTGAAATCTGTATCAAAATGTTATGTGCGGTAGATAAGCCGGACCCCCAACCTAAAACTACGTCTCATCATGATCTGTCATCGGAAATAGAATATCAACAAGTCCGTATTGAATTATGCAAGTTAATCATTGTTAATCATGTCGTTACACCATTGGTAATAAAAAGTGTTTAACTGTCTACCTAGACACATGTTTGTAATCTACGTAATCAATTTTATTAATTTTAATCAAACTTTCATTCAATAATGTTTACCTTTATTTCGGTGTCCATCCAGTACTTACAACTTCCGTTTGCCCCGTTCCATAAGGTCGGCTTTACCATCTCACCATTATTTACAGCAACCACGATCATATTACCGCTATTGACATCTTGAAACAAACCTTAGTTGACAGTAAATGGATAGATATATCATAACTGCCATACTTTGACTCCTTAAAAGTAATATTTGTTGTAGTTTGACGATTAAATGTCAACGTATTGTTCCTGCCATGGAAATAGCAAGATTGTGCGAAAACCTTAACAGTGATTTGTCAAATTGTTCCATGCCAAAAAAGTATCAGATAATACACCAAAGATGACAATGATGTCATTGATGATAATGATGGTGTTGATGATAATGATGACACTGATGACAATGATGTCATTGATGATAATGATGGTGTTGATGATAATGATGACACTGATGACAATGATGTCATTGATGATAATGATGGTGTTGATGATAATGATGACACTGATGATAATGATGACATTGATGATATTGATGACATTGATGATAATGATGACACTGATGATAATGATGACACTGATGACAATGATGACATTGATGATAATGATGGTGTTGATGATAATGATGACATTGATGATAATGATGGCGTTGATGATATTGATGGCGTTGATGGTATTGATGGCGTTGATATTGACAGCTCACACCTTGCCAAAGGATGATGGTGAGTTCTACCAGTTCTGCTATGTGTCAAGTGCTGGTCAGATCCGTGGTGCAAGCACACCATTCCAGTTCAAGCGACCAAGTGCTGGTGACTTTGTGGAGGTGGAGGATGATGACACAGACATGCTGATCATCAGGTCACGGACGATGGTCCTGCAGGAGAACCTCAAGAAGAAGGAGGAAGAGAACATCGACCTCATGAAGGTATGGGCCAAACTGGGAAGTGGCTTCTATTGAATCTAGTTCTTGATAGGTTGACAGGTTCAGTTGAAATGTGATTGCCATATAGAAGTGAGGTTGAGAAGCAGGAAGAATATTAGGCACTCAGCCACCATGTCCATTCAGCAACCATGCCCTCTCTACCACCATGCCTACTCACCCACCATGCCCACTCACCCACCATGCCCACTCTACAACTATGTCCACTCAGCCCCTATGCCCTCACCAATGGTGGGTGAGTGGGCATGCCTACTAACCCACCATCCCCACTCAGCCACCATGCCCACTCTACAACCATGTCCACTCAGCCACCATGCCCACTCACCTACCATGCCCACTCACCCACCATGCCCACTCACCCACCATGCCCTCACCCACCATGCCCACTCTACAACTATGTCCACTCAGCCACTATGCCCTCACCAATGGTGGGTGAGTTGGCATGCCTACTAACCCACCATGCCCACTCACCCACCATGCCCACTCACCCACCATGCCCACTCACCTACCATGCCCACTCACCCAACATGCCCTCATCCACCATGACCTCACCCACCATGCCCACACTACCACCATGACCTCACCCACCATTCCAACTTGCCCACCCACCATGCCCACTCCACCACCATGACCTCACCCACCATGCCCATTGTACCACCATGCCCACTCACACACCATGCCCACACACCAACCATGCCCACTCATCCACCATGCCCACTCTAGCACCATGCCCACTCTAGCACCATGCCCTCTACTACCATGCCCACTTGCCCAATCTTTCTAATGTTTAAGCTATACTTGAAGTGATTCAAACAAATTGAATATAGTTTGTCTATTTCACATGAGTGGGTCTAAATACTCTTGATAATCTCAGCTCTTGCATCATTAACTTCATAAATACTACTCAACATTTACTAAGGACCAAAATAGTCATCTTTCGTCAGAGGTGTGGTCCCTAGCAAGTGTTGTGTAGTGTACAAAGGATATCAGAGTATTTAGCCACAATCAGCATGACCAGAAAACATATAAAATTGGTATATATCTATTTGTATTTCCCACAGGCGGTGGGATAGCCTTGTGGTTAAAGTGTTTGCTCGTCATGCCAAAGACCCAGTTTCGATTGGGTACAATGTGTGAAGCCCATTTCTGGTGTCCCCCGCCATGATATGGATGGTATATTGCTAAAAGAGGTGTAAAACCATACTCACTCACCTACTCGTATTTCCCAATCTTAAACATGTTGGATGGACTAGAAAAAAGAAAGATACAACTACAAATATGACAAAGATCTAAAAGTGACTTAAAAAGCCCTCAATAATAGAAGCCTTTGTTCTGGTGGAAAAACGTGAGACAAAATGGGTGTGAGTACACTATGCTGGACAGGCTGAGGTGTCTACAGTGAGGGAGTGTGTGTTGTTACAGTACAGAGACACCATGTCCAAGGAGGTGACCAGTCTGGCCGACAAGATCACCGATCTGCAGAAGAAGCTGGACAAGTCCGAACAGGAGCAAAGAGACATGCAGAAACTGTACAAGGCCAATGAGAAGAAAATAGATGAAATGTTGTCAGATGCTAATGACATGACGATGGTTCACGATGAGCTTCGGTCCAAGATGGATGAAAAAGAGAAGGTGCGTTTTAAACTATTATGAGAGAGTATGGGGCAGTGTTACTGAGTGACCAGATCGACCATGACCGTTATTGTCACACCTGTCCTGTGCAACACCCAGGTTTATTTCCATTACCAGGTTTAAATTTAAATACATGGATGAGCAGGCAGAAAAAAGACGCTATGTATTAAAAATTCCAAGGCAAAAGCAGGCAGACTGGGGGGCATCAGCCCGATCATCATGATGGTTGAAATTGTGCAGCGCGTCAAACACCGGGAACTCATTTTCATTCCAGTAAGGGGAATCCCCTTTGAGGCGGAATGTTTCGTTTGGGGGATGATATTGGCTGTTATTTATCGTCAGTTTAAGCTATTTCTATTTTTCAAATTTAATTTTGGTCAAGCATTTGTGATTAAGTATGCCCTAAAGTATTAAGACCTGCAAAGTTGCTTTGTTGCCTTTACTTGCCCTTTAAGCCACTGTACATGGATAATATAGTGCTCAAAAGAAGAAACCGTCCGATTTTTTCATGTTACTAATATTTCGCCATGACACAGTAACTATAATAATATGAAAGAATCTGGTATCCTTAACCTTTTTTTTGTAGCATTTGCTGCCCAGTCTGGACTGAAATCTAAAAGTGTCCCTATCCCACGTTGTATTCTAGATTGTAATGCTTCCTTTGGTTCTGATTTGGTTAGAATTAGTAAATTGCCCAGGGCACTGATAACAGTTGAGGATGAGTTCAGTCCTTGTTTATGATGAACACTGAAGAGATAGACAGGATGATGTAGTAAACTGATTGTTTGTGTAGGAACGTCAGAGTCTGGTGGAGAAGGTGTCACAGCTGCAGAGCAATGTGGGGGTGCTCCAGGAGAAGATGAAGGCCCTGCAGAATGAGAAGGATGAGTTGGAAGGCACGAACAAGACCTTGCAGGAGGAGATGGACCTCTACAAGGTCAGTATGGCACTTGTATTCTCTTTGAGAGTTGGCCAGAATAGATGGCTCTCAGTATAGCACTCATATCTCCAGGAGAGTTGGCCAGAATAGATGGCTCACAGTATAGCACTCATATCTCCAGGAGAGTTGGCCAGAACAGATGGCTCTCAGTCTAGCACTCGTATCCTCCAGGAGAGTTGGCCAGAATAGATGGCTCACAGTATAGCACTCGTATCCTCCAGGAGAGTTGGCCAGAACAGATGGCTCTCAGTATAGCATTTGTATACTCCAGGAGAGTTGGCCAGAACAGATGGCTCTCAGTATAGCACTCGTATCCTCTGGGAGAGTTGGCCAGAACAGATGGCTCTTAGTCTAGCACTTGTATCCTCTGGGAGAGTTGGCCAGAATAGATGGATCTCAGTATAGCACTCGTATCCTCCAGGAGAGTTGGCCAGAACAGATGGCTCTCAGTATAGCACTTGTATACTCCAGGAGAGTTGGCCAGAACAGATGGCTCTCAGTCTAGCACTCATATCTCCAGGAGAGTTGGCCAGAATAGATGGCTCACAGTATAGCACTCGTATCCTCCAGGAGAGTTGGCCAGAACAGATGGCTCTCAGTATAGCACTTGTATACTCCAGGAGAGTTGGCCAGAACAGATGGCTCTCAGTCTAGCACTCGTATCCTCCAGGAGAGTTGGCCAGAACAGATGGCTCTCAGTCTAGCACTCGTATCCTCCAGGAGAGTTGGCCAGAATAGATGGCTCTCAGTATAGCACTCATATCCTCCAGGAGAGTTGGCCAGAACAGATGGCTCTCAGTATAGCACTCGTATCCTCCAGGAGAGTTGGCCAGAACAGATGGCTCTCAGTATAGCACTTGTATACTCCAGGAGAGTTGGCCAGAACAGATGGCTCTCAGTATAGCACTTGTATACTCCAGGAGAGTTGGACAGAACAGATGGCTCTCAGTCTAGCACTCGTATCCTCCAGGAGAGTTGGCCAGAATAGATGGCTCTCAGTCTAGCACTCGTATCCTCCAGGAGAGTTGGCCAGAATAGATGGCTCACAGTATAGCACTCGTATCCTCTGGGAGAGTTGGCCAGAACAGATGGCTCTCAGTATAGCACTTGTATACTCCAGGAGAGTTGGCCAGAACAGATGGCTCTCAGTCTAGCACTCGTATCCTCCAGGAGAGTTGGCCAGAACAGATGGCTCTCAGTCTAGCACTCGTATCCTCCAGGAGAGTTGGCCAGAACAGATGGCTCACTGTATAGCACTCGTATCCTCTGGGAGAGTTGGCCAGAACAGATGGCTCTCAGTATAGCACTCGTATCCTCTGGGAGAGTTGGCCAGAACAGATGGCTCTCAGTATAGCACTCGTATCCTCCAGGAGAGTTGGCCAGAACAGATGGCTCTTAGTCTAGCACTTGTATCCTCTGGGAGAGTTGGCCAGAACAGATGGCTCTCAGTATAGCACTTGTATCCTCTGGGAGAGTTGGCCAGAACAGATGGCTCTCAGTATAGCACTCGTATCCTCTGGGAGAGTTAGCTTGAAGTGGTGGCTCAGTGCTGAAACATGCTCATCCAAAGTTCTAGGCTTTAAAATCTGTCAGTTTCCTAAGATATGGACTATTTTGAAACCATATTTTATGAACCGCCTGCAACTACAAGCTAACTTAAGTGGTGAGCCAAATGTATAGGTGTCATACATCAATTTCTTAGGTTGAAGATGATGCTATCAGCCACCAGTATGTTGAGTTACACATTTGCTTCTCCTGGTTTCATTGAATTGTATTAGCAATAATTATAATGATGGGACCATTACTTTTCAGAACCATCTGAGCCAGTCTGAGACATCAGTGGGTAGCCATGTGCAGGAGATCGAGAGCCTGAACAGTCGCCTTGCAGAGAGTGGGAAGATCACCATGAAGCTGCAGAGGAAGATAGAGGAGCAGGATGAGGCTATGGATGCCTGTCGCGAGGAACTCACACAGGCGAAGATGGAGCTCCACCAAGAACAGCGGCGTATGGAGCAGCAAGTCCATGTCACACACTCGGAGCAGGTGAACACAGCAGGGAGACAAAGTCGTCACAAATTTCAGAATATTGCTAATTCGTATTACAGAATTTATAGATACGAAAACAAAAGTAACTGCTAAGTTGGTCTACTATAAGTAAATGGTATTTGTCACATGCTTGATCATCTGTTCTAGGAGAATGTTACTGCTCTGACTGAGAAGCTCCGCAATGCTGAAGACAAGCTGGCCTCGGAGGAGAACACCAAGGAGTTAATGAGGCAGGAGTTGAAGAACTTCCGGGATGCTCAAGACAAGATGTCACAGGATCTAGCAGTGAGTACTTCACTGGTTACACATGGGATTGGGTCATACAGACATAACAGAAGAGGTACTTAAACAACATTTACAGATCAGGACTAAGAGTTGGAGTGTCACACGATGGGTAGAGGTGCTTTCACTATGTGCCCCAACTAGTCAAGAGTATTAAAATAGGTAGATGTAAAGTGAATGTAGTGCTAATGTGATCATAACTCCCATACATTAACATTGACTGTCATAGCCTGGAACAGGGACCAGGGTAGTAAGTCACAGGATAAATACAGATGCTTGAAATATGTTTCCCTACGTGGTTTCCCTACCAGGGTAGTAAGTCAACATCACAAGAAATGTGGGGCGTTGGGGTAGCCAACTGGTTAAAGCGTTGGCTCTTCACACCGAAGACATGGGTTCGATTCCCCACATGGGTACAATGTGTAAGCCCATTTTCCGGTGTCCCCCGTCGTGAATTGCTGGAATATTACTAAAAGCGGCGTAAAACCATACTCACTTACAAGATAGGTATAGGTGCTTTAACTTTTCCGTTTCCCTTCCAGTCGAGTAAGTCAGAATGTCACATGATGAAGACACAGATATGCCGTATGGAAGAAGACTTCGCCCAAGAGAACACAGTCCTCCTGTCTGAGAACTCAGCCATTCAAAGAGACCTGGAGAACGTTCTCAAGGTAGGAACATTCAACAGTCGCAATACCAATATGTCACCAGGGTTGTGTGGAAAGTAAGAATACACAATGTTCAGTACACATCATTGATGTATTCTCATAGTCATTTCTAGTTATGAATGTGGCATAGCCATGGCAGTTACTCTGTTCTCCCATTTGTATGAAACATGTTCAAGCCCCCTTGCCCATCAGCATCCTTTTCTGTAGATGCTTTTCTCATCAGATTGCCTACTGCCTAGTTTACAAATTCAAAATACATGTTACTTGACTCAGGCATTGGACTTGATCCCGTTTTGGATAGGTCACCCCCCTCACATCCGCACACACAAATGCATGCATGCAGACAGTCACAGACAGACAGACAGACACACAAAGACACACACACACACACACAAAGGTGCTGTGTTTCAGACTCACTCACTGTCCTATACTGCATGGTCTGTGTTGTGTTTCAGGAGAAGGAGGTCCTTCAGGCCAAGATGTGCTCCCTGCAGGATGAACTCCTCAAGACTCAGGAGAACGTGGAGTGTACAGAAGGGCCGATGTTTGCTCTGCAGCAGGCCAACAACGGACTGAAGCAGAGGCTCCTGCACCTGAATGAAAGATACAACAAACTCACAGACGAGAAGGTACCGCTCGGTCTTTATACCACTGTGCACATATGTATTGTACTCCGTCTCATATTAGGAAGCTTCCATTTGATTTGTAGGGTGAGTGTGTGAATTTTGTTTGAGTCCAATCTACTTTTTGTCCCAACTGTTTTAAACAGACTGTTTCTTTACTGAGCGCCATCAAACATCCTATTCATTTGCACTATTAACACAAAAAGTTATGTTTGGGTATTACACACTAAAAACGTTTTTTACCAATATCATCAATCTACTCATGTAAGGCATTTTCCACTATTCATTACTATTCAAAATCTTTCCAACCACCCAATATATATAGAACGGATGCTCCAACAGTAAAACATGGTTGCATGAAACTATCTTATTACTAATGTTAGACAACATAAGAAAAACATGTTCCTCTGATAGCACACAGGGTTGTGAGTTTATGACCCGGATTTAAATCTGTCATTCATCTGTCCCTTTGCCCGTGTATCTGTTTGCCAGCACTGAATTGTTTTCTCCCTGGCATGTAGTCCTCATCCAGTCTGTCCATGTTTCGTTTCTGAGCATAAGTCGAAAATCGTGCCCAAAAATGTATCCAAACTTGGTACATGTATTAACCAGAGGCTGAAGTGTTGCATTTTGCTATTGTGGGGGCCAGGGGTATTTCATCTTCTGATGACTCTTATAATCATTGTTTTCCTATCCCTATAAAAATCCTATTTCTTCTGCATGTTCTACATGCCCCTAACTGCAACCAAATAGAATTCAGAGTGTACGCCAATACAGCATATTATATTATCATTGCAACTGTTTTTATTACTTATAAACCCTTGTTGTGATTCTTGATAAGAATTCCCTAGCAACCTATGCCTGGAAGCAACTTGATAAATCAGGTTGTCAGGCTTGGCGACTTAGTTGATTGCATGTCATCATACCCTGTTGGCAATGATTATTGGTCGTAATACCCATCACTGCTTTATCTGGTCCTGCTGCTGTCATGGAATATGCTGAATATTGCTGATCTCTCTGTTGTATGATTTACTGACTTTAAAGGTCAAGGTTAAGGTCACCACTTACGAGTATACAAACGGATGATCTTTTTCAGGATAATCACCTCAGAACACAGACAAGTGTTGACTTTGTCTTGTTGTATTGGCTTTCTTGGAAGGTCAAGGTTACCAGAATGACCTCTGCGGTAATGCCAGGTCTGATTAGGCACTTTGCAGTTTAATGCAAACTCAAAAATGCAAAAATGTCTCATCATCAATGAGAAGGTTAGGAAACTAATGGGTTTTTAGTTCTTACCTTTGTTAACCATGTAGGCCCTGTGTAATGTACAGAGGCAGACCAGGATCCAGTGAAGTGTTGAATGGAGGGGATGTGTTCTGTTCCAGAAACAAGCTCGAGTTCGAGAGCGTGAGTTGAACCGAGAGATAGTGGATCTGAAGGAGAGGATCCACATGTGCTCGGAGGAGTACAAGCAGATCTACAAGGAGAACAGGAAGCTGCAGAAGAAAACAGACAAGCTTCTAGGACACCGTAAGTTAGCTTGTCAGATAAATAATCATCTCATTTCACAGCTCATCCTAACCCCATGGCAATGTCAGAGAGGGATGCATCATCAATATATTATGGTTCTGGCTGTTTCACATGTCCTGAAACTGAAATATTACTGTATATAGGTTTCAATCTAAATTTGATCTTATGATTGTACTATTTCTGTCAGCTCAACGTACAGTCTCTCTTAACTGCTTTATCAAATGTAGAGCATTATGAAAATGTTGTGTTCAGACAGACTTAGATTGACTTGTGATCACCCGTGAAGATCCGGGTTAGAATAGATCTTCGGCAACATATGCTTGCCGTAAAAGTCGACCATGCTTGTCGTAAGAGGCAACTAATAGGATCGGGTGGTCAGACTCGCTGACTTGGTTGATGTATGTCATCATTTCCCAATTGCCTGGACCAATGCTCATGATATCAATCACTGGATTGTCTGATCCAGACTCAATTATTTACAGACAGCTGTATATTGCTGGAATATTAAAAAAACAAACAAACGACTGAACAAAGACTTGTGATCAGTGAAATACTCAAGATAAAATACCTTCCAACAGGGAGATGGAGAGACACAAAGAGCGAGAGTGAGAGTGTGACCTCCGAGAAACTACAAACATCCTCCAGCAAGTCTACCCCAGGTGAGCTAGGTGACTGCCACCAGAACCACATGGTGGGCAGATGTGTGTTAGCCTAACAAACAGTTCAGGGAGTGCACCAACAAGATTTGAACTCTGAAAGAGTGTATGAATTAGTTCAGGTAGTCTATACTTCTATGCTTAATATAACATAGGCCTGTACTTTAGTTGTTTATTTATGACACGGACTGATTTTGTAAACCATTAGTACCATTACTGGATGGTAGAAACTCTCATTTAATTCACATGTCCAGATGATGATGTCAGTGTTTGAAACAATTATAAAACCCAACAAGACAGTCGGGCCGGTGACCTATAAATGTTGCCTGCCCATCTTCAAAGTTACCTGCCCACATTCAGACATTACAAACATTGAAAATTCATGAAAAATAAGAGATAAACCATGTCTTCATTCAGTTGAAATAATGCAAACAACAACGTGAGAATGTACAAGGAGGTAAGATAAGATGGAACACGCAAGTAGACTTAAAATTATCTGCCAGTCAGTCGGACAGATGGAGGAAAATTTTATGCCACCCGACAAAAAAGTAACCAGCCCTTGGCGGGTGGGCAGACGGGCAGACGGGCAGGCAGGCAGGCAGGCAGGCAGGCAGTTTTGGACACTGGCTGATGTATACAATAAAACCGTAAGGTAAATTCCCCTTAACCTATGGGTGTGAGTCGGGGACAGTCTGTGATGCAGATTACTCTGTTTCAGAGCGCAGTATGTCGTGTGAGACTGGGACAAGGACGTCAGTGATGGGTGTGTCGGAGCTACAGGCATTGCTGGCCACAGAGAGACAGAAGAAAGACCACTACAAGCAGCAGCACCGCGAGGAGAAGGAGCGCCTGGAGACCCTGCGGCGTCACTACCACGAGGAGCTGCAGGCCAAGGATGTGGAGATCACCAGACTGAAGCAGCTGGCCACCAGACGGGATTCGGGATCTGGAGACATTGGGGTGCTGGAGCAGAGGGTTATGTCACTCGAGGTACACAATACTTGGCGGGTTCTTGACAAGTCAGACATGCATGCTTTTTCGTCAGTGATTGTATTTTGGATTATTAACAAAAATCACAATTTTGCAGACAGATTTTTTCTTCAGTGAGATTACCATGTAAGCATTATTTTGATAATGTCATATTTATTTCTTGATGTCATAGACATTATGATATCACAGACATTGTGACATGACTGACACCACTGAGTCTGTTACAGAAATACCTGGAAGACAAGCAGAAGATGATTGATGAGCTGAACCAGAAACTCCGAGATGTCAAACTGGTGAGAATGTGTTGAATGACATCAGTGAATGATAGAACAGTTGCCCAAGTTCATTTTGACCACTGTCACATATTTCTCTTTAATTTCCAAGATAGCTGTGGAGCAGTCGGGTAGCCTAGTGGTTTAAGCATTCGCTCTTCACGCTGAAGTACCGGTTCTCGATTCACAACATAGGTACAATGTGTGAAGCCCATTTCTTGTGTCCCCCGCCATGACATTGCTGGAATATTGCTAAAAGCAGCATAAAATTAAACTCACTCACTCACTCACTCACTCACTCACTCACTCACTCACTCACTCACTCACTCACTCACTCACTCACTCACTCACTCACTCACTCACTCACTCACTCACTCACTCACTCACTCACTCACAGATAGCTGAAATCATGATACAGGGTGAGCGGTCTGTGTCTACACATGAATAACCTTAGGCTCTGGTGACAGGTTCTTGTAGCAGCTCAAAGCACTTCCATTGAAGCAATCCTTGCACTATGACGACCATAAGCCTATGTAAAGTATGCGAGTTAGGATCACCTTAGCGTTTAGATAACTTTGTGGAACAGGAGCCTGACTCTTGATATTTCTGAGGATTTAATTACATGTTACTGATCTATGTCGATTTCCCCTTAAAATGCATCTATCAATAACAAGGAAAGAATTTTTTAGCAATTTTTGGACACATACACAACTCTGGTTACCTCTGGTTTATGCATTAAGCTGTCACAGTTGCGTCCCTTGGGCAAGCCAGAAACCCATGATTGTGGGTTCGAATCCAGGTTCGCCCCGATTATGTTTCTAGGTTTGTCAGCATCATAACCGTGCTCGTGGGTTTCACCGAAGTGGTAAACGTCTGAGATCTGCATCACTTCAGGCTTTCCTCCCACATTAAGCTGACACGCCGCGATATAACTGGAATACTGTTAACTCACTCTCTTACTCAAGTATCAACAGGACGATAATATGTGAATCTCATTCTTGATATCCCCTGCCTTGGTATGGTATTAAAAGTGTGCACTCACTGATCAAGGCCTTACAAGCATGTGTGCAGAACCATGATGCCTGTTGCAGGAGTGTGAGACGCCGAAGCCAGCCAAGAGAAGCACCATCCCCAGGAAGACAGAGCCCGAGGTTGTGTGCCCAGTGAAGAGTGAGGCCCGGTCCTCCTCACCCAAGCTCATCTACGGCAACCCGTACAAGGAGGAGTCCAAGAAGCTGACCCTGCAGGAGCAAGCAGCAATGTCCCCCCCTGCTGCCGTCTCCCAACCCCCACAGACCCTGCAGGAGCAAGCAGCAATGTGCCCCCCTGCTGCCGTCTCCCACCCCCCACAGACCCTGCAGGAGCAAGCAGCAATGTGCCCCCCTGCTGCCGTCTCCCACCCCCCACAGACCCAGCAGATGAGTCGCTACGAAGAGCAGGAGGAGGTGTTTGTTGATGCCTCGGCGTGTCTCATTCCTCTGCCAAGACCCATGGAACCCGAGGTGACTTCCGGGGCAAAAATGGCCGCAGTCAAGGCAACCATGCCACAGTCAGGTAGGGTCCATGTTGTTTATGTTGGTGTCTAGTGATACGATTCGTGTGGAGAGAGGATGTATTTTTGTGTGTCAAAGGAGAGGTTATGTAAATCTTATTGCTTCTGTGAGTGAGGCAGGGGGAGAATCTTCTGCGGATCCGCAAATTTTAGTGACCACAAATTTGTTAAAATCTCATGGCTTCCCCCTAAACACCCCTAAATTATGCACCACGCTCCATTGCAAATAAGTTTCAGCTGAAAAGGAAAATATGCATTCTCATCCCTGGTGAGGGATACAGGTGGCCCCGTGGTCCAGGGTGCGTCTCCTCTGCTCAGTTTCAGTCCATTAGTCCTTATAATGATAACATATAGCAAACCCCTTAAAAATGGCAAGTTTCTACTAGTCCTTATGATACCTTAACTATTGGTCAGTTTGGCAAGGACTACCATGACTACAGGACTTGTGCCAATTTTCTAACCCTGCTGCTAGTGGGATAACAGTTCTTCCCCATTTACCAGTCCTTGTTTACCTGTGCTCAAGGGTTTCGCGAATGGCTTGCACCTGCCCACCACATTGTACTGACATTCTGTGGTCTGACTGAAATTGTGTACAAAGTGAAGTTAAACCCCACTCACTCACTAGTATGTGTGAATTGTTTCTTTCTTTGGATGCATAGTTTCTCCACCTTGTGGTGTTTACATGTGTATCCTTCCCCTGACTTTGTTAGATTTGCTGTAGGAATACAAGCTGATGGATGATACAGCATTTTGCAAATAGTTCCTTGCCTTGTTGCCGTGATTATTGCCAAAACTGGCAATCTTTTGGATTTGTTATTTGACTGTTAATCTATGTGACGTTGTTCCCCAGGTGGGTCGGAGGAGTTGGAAGGACACTGCTACGGGATGCCAGCCAAGAGGACAGGGATCACACCATCAGCTCCCCCTTCCTTCCCCACACAGTCAGACAGGTACTGGCAGTTACACTGACTAATGAGTCAATATGCCACTTTTTGAGACACCTGATATTAGGGATGTCACGATTCACATATACCTTGATAATATACTCAGTTGATACAATACGATGGAAAAATTATGTGATACACATTTACCCATATCGATGCATAATTTTAGTCCTTGACTGTTTCATACATGGAACAAAAAATTGATCTTTCCTACTAATACTTAATAATATATATTTGTACTATATCGACACTGTACATTGTACATAGTTTTAAGACTTTAAACCTGTTCTAGTCTTTTCCTAACTGGTGTTGGCACTCCAGTGTAAATAAATTATTGATTGACCAGATATTCAGGAAGTTTCAAGCCTTATTAATGAATATGCCCTATGAAATATAAAAATTCACGCACAATTGCCATGAATTAAGTATCTCGATGTGTAGTGCATGGTACACAGAATATCACGACTTGTATCATATCAAGAAATAGTCGTATCGTGACATCCCAGCCAGATATATATCCTTCTCGTGCTGAAATTATTGTTTGCATGAAAACTGAGTCTTTACAGTGATTTCATGGAACGTCAGTGGAGTAGTCGCTCATGTTCACTGAAATTGTTAGTGTGGTTGCCATGGTTGCCATATCACGGGATGCATCATATTGATGAGCTGTGTGCAGGAAGGTTGCAGTGGATCTAAACATATACCCATCATTTGTTGTAGAATAGATTCATTTAGGTTGGCGCCTATTCTAATGTCTTTTTTTGTATAATGTCTTTGTGTTATAAGTTGTGTGTGTTTTGTGTAAATAAACATGGCAGTAAATCGTTTGGCACTATATGATCAATGGGGCGATTCACTCAGGCTTTATGTTCTTACACAGTTTCTAAAATTACAATAGTGAATCACTATATGTTTCAAACTTTAATTATATTAAGAATGACATCATACATTATAGTGGTTATTGTGTGCTTACGTATCATAAGTTAGGAATAAAACACATATGCTCACGTAGTACATTTATATTCCTAATATATTATATTTATGATTCAAAAACACCCTTAGCTTATAATCCCTATTTTTTGGTTTTGAAAATTAAAAAGTGTGCAACATGTCTTGTAGAATTTTTTGGAACTGATATATGAATGTGAATTCTTTTGCATAATTTTTTACAATACTGAATAGAAACCATAATCCTAATGATAGCTGTGTAATATGACACTCACCCAGCCCTTAGGGGGACCAGGCGTGCAGCGTTCTTCCCCTGGGAGGGATACTGATGCCTATTATCTGTACCACTTTCTGTGTGTTGCAGTCGCATGGATGACATCGTTGTCAAGCTGTCCGGTGCAAAGTGGTAAGTTGTCAGCATCTGGGACAGTGTCAGATATGTCAACATGGGTGGAATTCAGTAACAGCTCTCCAAATCGTGCCTCTTTTATCATTGAGTATGATGCCTTTTATACCAATAGACTTGAGAGTTACATGGTAAGATATGACTGTTTCTCTAATACTATTCTGAAACTATAATTATTGTAGTAACGAGCAGCACGAGGTTTCAAATGTGAAATTTATCTTATGTCTGCTAGGGAGTTGAGTTCCTAGCTCTTTACTGAAAAGGGGGCACGGGTGGCCCAGTCGTCTAAGGCGCCGCGATTCGCTGTGCAGAGTTGCGTCCCTTTGGCACGCCAGAAACCTATTATTGTGGGTTCGAATCCCGGTTCTCCCCAATTATGTTTCTAGGTTTGTCATCACCATACCCATGCTCGTGGGTTTCACTAATGTGGTAAACGTCTGAAACCTGCATCACTTCGGGCTTTCCTCCCACATTAAGCTGACACGCCGTGATATAACTGGAATACTGTTAAAAGCGGCGTTTAACCCAACTCACTCAGTCACTCTTTACTGAAAACACAGTATGTTTATCTTTTTCTACAGTGACACAGTAAAGATATTGAGTGAAGTGGCATGAGTTGAGTCCAATAGTACTGCTAAGTGTGTCATTAAACCAACCAATTCACATTTGACTTACTCTACCCTTGTTTTTTCAGGCTGATCAATGCTAATGGTGAGACCCGGAAATGTCCGCAGTGTTCGGAGATGTTCCCGGCAGAGCTGAGGGAGGAGGACTTCATGGAACACGTCCTGGGTCACATGGGACGCATCTGCCCCGTCTGTAAGAAGCAGGTGGACGACACCATGGACGGCAGTGCTTTTGAATATCACGTGCATTGCTGCATCGGCGAGGGCAACAACTGAACAGACAGGATTTGTTGCCATGGTGATGTGTTACCATGGTGAGCTGTATTGCAGAAGAATAACTTTACTTGATGTTTTTTTTTTGTAACATTACTTATAGCCGAAAATCACTTAAAGTTCACTAACAGAATTTTGTTTTATGCTGTGAAACACATGTTAGTCTTGATTGAAACATGAAGTACTAAAAATGTCATGAGGTATTCTGTTGAAAATACCCATTTAGATTGCTCTTATCATGCACACACATGTGAACAGCTTGATTTAGGATGTAGTAGATTATGGCTGTGTGCTGTCTTGCCAGCTGTGTTCTTCGTCAGGCGCTGGGAAACACATACAATTGTCAAAAGCGTTGGGCCAGAACTGCACTGACTCTGGTGTCACCGATACAAGTCTCTGGCCACAGAATCTTGAAGGCCCACAAGTCTATCAACTCTGTAGTATGGCTGTTATAGCAATGGTACACTAGCTTTGGAGGACAACCTGGTTTGTCAGTTGGGGGATCATTTCGTGTTATATCTGGTTTCTTAGTGCTTTGTGTCCGCTTCATGCGCCGGATGAAGGGGTGGGGGATGGCCACACTTCCACATGTTTTATATATCTAGGTTTGGATACAAATTTTGTTGAGGATTGGAGAAGGTAGTTCATTAGGAACAGAATTAAGGATATTGTTGTAGTTGGCCCAGCACTCAAATGAAGTAAACATCTGTGATAATTAGCGTTTGAATACTGTCACCACACTGCACTACAGTTGTATATATCACTGTTGTCTTGAGTTACAATTCGTGTATGGTCATTATGAAAAACATAGCTCCATTTGTATTCTACATTACAGCCCTGCAAATCTTGAATCTGATAATCTAAGCAAGACTTCCCACCCCTTGCTCACATTCACTCTTAAGTTGATGTCTAGTTAGTCAAGCATTTAATAATTACCCTAGAGCCTACATCTCAGAGTCATGACAATATCTGGACCTATAAGCTCAAGATGGAGGCACTGGAATCTTGTACAACTTTGGTGATTAATGTAACAGGTCCTTTATTGATGTTCAAGTTAACATTTACCCTACTTTAAGGGTAGTATCATGTTTAACATACTGTAAACTGGAAAGTTTTGCGAACATGAAAGTACTACGAAAACTGAGAGTGACAGAAACTGGCAATAGTTTCATTACAGTTAGTTTGCAGACCGACAAGAAGCAAAGAAAGTCAGGAGGCATATTTTTGTATTCACTTACACATTGTTAAACCAGCCAGTACATGAGTAAAGAAACAATCCCTCACATCCTGTTTCAGCCCGTTTTTTTGTGCTCTGCTTCCTACTCATAAAAAATTGGTGATCTCATCAACAGGGTGTCACAGTACTTTCCAGAAGCACTTATGGCTATTGTTGGCCACTCGCAATATTTTCATGGCGCAAAGTGTTCCAGATTTACGGTACTGATAAATTTACCTTACAAACAAAATGTATGTCTTTCAGAGATGATGGTAACTAGTGCCGATGCACTCGCTGATTTTAGTCACGTGGCTTGCTGGCTTCCTTTCACTTAACTGTTTTGATTCAACCTTTTTTTGCCAGATATGGCAGATATATTCTTTTGTTGTACATGTTTCACATTTGACCAATATTTGTTTTGATATGGGTTTTACCTTACTATCAGTATTTACTATCATATTTACGTAGGGAGGCCCAACTTGGGGCTAGATGAATATCTTGTAATGTTTTTGACAGGGGAAGATATTTTTGAGACTTTCCTAAATGGGGTTGATCAGTCTCAATACTGTACATTATGTTTGTCAGCTGGGCTAGGCACACTAACATTGTCACACTGTCATCGGAAGTCGTATACTATTGCAATTTTGCCTTGCAAGGCAAGGGAGATGGTTATCCAGGATTGATCATGTTAGTAAATGCAAGTTTCAGGTATCTGGCTTTGAGTGCTTGAAACGAGAGACAGGATGTGTTGTCAGGTACCTGTACCGACACAGTGTACGGTGGTTGGATGTGGTACATGAGGATGCAAGTTCCGTGAGTGGTACACTAGATATTACTTGTACATGATGTGCCAGGCTTTGTGTGAAGTTTGAGTCTTTCCTGTAAGACACTTTAAGTCATCTTTCTGAGGCAAGGGAGTTAACTGACTGTAAAAGTCCAGTTTCCACCCTTGCCGAACTAGGCTGGAATTGTAGCCTCGATTGTAGCGCCACCAGTGGCTATTACGAGTTGTCCCTTCTATGTCCCTCCTATGGACCATTCAGATTCCACCTCTCATATCACTTGCATTTGCTTCAAGCAAAATGGCAGCACCCAGTCAAGATGTTCTGATTGATAATCAAAATCTATATTGTGATAAAATGGGTCACGAAGTGCATCCAGTCACGCGAGCACTTTGATTAAAAACATGAAAAGATTTGTATAATATCTGTTGATGCAGAGTTGGTGATACACATGCTTTGTAAATCATACAATTGACTGAAATCTGCTACGTGATTTTGATTGGACTATGCATAGACTCGCTAGTCCAGCCAAAATATAGCTCCATAATTCCAGCCTAGTTTGGAACTTTTATAGTCAGTTAACTCTGTTGCTTCAGGAAGGTGACTTAGAGTACCTTTTATTATGATAATTAGTGTCTTTGTATTATCATGATAATTAGTTACTTATATTGAGATGATAATTAATTTGTGGTCATGATCATGATAAATAGCTTCTTAACATTATCATAATTCATAGTTTCTTTGCCATGTTTTGATAGTTTCTGAATATGATGATAAATAATTAGTTAACATTATGATAATAAGTTTCTCGACATATGTGCTTATTATATGATACTGTTCCACAATTGTGAACTTATGTGATTACATGTTGATTTTTAGTTTATTCTTGTTCTGTTTAGCTTTGTTCATCAGGTGTATGCAGAGTGTATATTATTTATCTATTTTGGTTTTGTCTAACTTGTGAATGTGATTTTGTTACTTATTGCCACCTAGTGCTTAATCTGACATCAGACACCCCTTGAGTTGGTTGTATGAGGCATTCCACAAACAATTAAAGAGACAACAGCTCGTGTTGTGACAAAGGTATTTACCATATTCAACATATTAAAAACTCTACAAGAATTACCCCAAATTGCTTTGAAAACAAATCCGCATTAATGTCTTTAAACGATTTCCATCAAGTCTCTATATATGTTTCGGTACATATTAATTAAGTATTCAATTCCTTAAAACCTAATTAAATCAAGAGGAAGAGGTAGTATAAACACCCATTTCAACTGTATACACCCTGGTGCTTAATACGTTGAATACGGTAAGACTCACATCAAACAGTACTCAGCATTGTTTATTTCATGGAGATGATGACCCACATGTGATGTAAGCAATAGGTGTGTTGTACCTGCGGACGTGTGTACCTGTTATCAGTGTGAGCAGCGCTCTACATACATGTACCCCCGGAATCCTTCTGTTGTTGACTGTAGGTGTCTCCTGCTCCTTGTGGTGTCTGAATAGATCAAATATATATGTTACTTCCAATTCTCACCACTGTACAACATTCTAAGTTTATGGGAATAAAGTAATTCACTGTAGATACGTTGTTTGCTTGTTATGACCCTAGAAGCGGAACTGCTTTGTTTTGTTGGAAAGGGATCGCCACCAGTGGTGATTTTTCTAATGTATCCTACACAAAGATTATTGACATTAGAGATTATCCTTCCATGGACGTCTTCAATGTGTGCCTAAAACTTTTCATTTTCAGTAGATCTCAGTGTTATCATATGGACTATATTACTAGCTCAGCTAACTAGACCAAACAGACTTTTACTAGACTCGGGCTTTGGACTGCTGGCCAAAGTGGACTCTTTCTTCAAAAGGGCCTTGGGAAATTCTTTTGGCCCATGTCATGTGGTTCAAGGTCATGAGATAGAAAACATTGGGAACGGTTTGTTGTTATTTTTTCATAAAGAGTTCATGATTTATTATTAAACTTGGTGTATTTCTTTTCTAGACTAGAAAGTTTGGTGTCAATGTCATCTTGGAGATTATTTTAAGACATGGTTGTAGCATCTACTGGCAGTTGCTGTTGCACTTGTACAATCCCAAAACTTTGTGATTGTTGGATATTTAAATACTTTTGAAACTTTGAGGAAATGATTGTGACTGGACTGCTTCTGGGTTTTTTCCATGTACCTGAAAACATACACGTGCATACACCACATTTCACCTCCTTGCACCTCATTGACTTCACAACCTGATGCAGGGGATGATTCCTGTCTGGATAACTGAACAGATAACTGAACAAGTGTGTATGGGTGACGGATATAATGTGTCTGGATGACTGAACAAGTATTTCTAAATGACTTAACACATGTGTCTAGATGACTGCAAAGGTGTGTCTGGATGAACTTTTGTGTATGCTTTATTAATGCATGTTAAAGCTGCCAAGTTGTTTGGAATGGTCTAGTCCCATACTGCGCAGTTTGAGAACTCCATGCAGTCAGACTGGTTGGTACTGTTCTAACTCCAAACACGACAATACACTACCCTGTGGCTCGCACTATCACGACGACACCATGACTAGCTTGGCATAGTTAGGACCCTTACGTTCAATGATCCGCTGGCAGAGGAACGAGTCCCAGATTTTCCCTGGTTATGATCCATGGACTGTCAACACAATATCAAAATTGTCACATCATTGTTCACAAGGGAAATGCTGAAATCGTGCATCCGTTTTTCTCAAAGTTTCCCTTGACTCTATTACCTGCAGATTGTCCATTCCTCATTTGCACTAGATTCAAATGCTCCATAAATATCCGTACAAAGGGAGATATATTGCAGGTTCCCTGTCTCAAAGATGAACCATAATCCTTCATACAATTAAGGAAGGACTTTCGTTTTGTTCACAGAAAGTATTTGAGACAACTGGAATTAATACCATACGGAATCTAAAAAAGCGCAAAGCATTTGCTAAAATATTTGCAATCTCGGAACAGAACGAAGAACAATTCTGTCAAAACATTTCATCTTTCAACTTTGTACACCTCTGTCCAACACGACAAACTTCACAGCAAACTTCATTCCTTGACCTAGGGGGCATTTGTCACTAAACGTGGTGGCCAGATATAGTTACTTCACTATCTTCAAATCGTCAGTACAATTAAAAAATATGAAAGCAAATGCCATCTGAAGTTTACTGAGAACACATATGAAATGCTGGACGTCCTCATTGATAACATCTATGTGGAATTTGGGGGTATTGGGAGTAAGGCATTTAGACAAGAAGAAGGCATCCCAACGGACACAGGCGCTATCACAGCAGCTCCAGCCTTTGGTGTCTACATTTCACAACTTTCGACGTATAATCAAACATGCTTTTTCTACGAAGACTGATGGAGAGCTGTTTCATCTGTTGGTGTGGGTGTGGGTGTGGGTGCTGCTGCTGCAGTTGTTGTGGTGGTGCTGATGCTGACCTGTTTTGTAGTATACTGAATGTTGTAGTCTATGGCGCTAATTTCACGGAAAATTTTCCAGAGTATATTTCACAGCCATAGCTGTTTTACCATCTTCCCGAGGCAAGGTAGTTAACTGACGATATAAGTCCAGTTTCCACCCTTGCCGAACTAGGCTGGAATTTCCAGGATCGATCGTAGCGCCACCAGTGGCTGTTACGAGTTACGTCCCTTCAATGTCCCTCCTATTGACCAATCAGATTCAATCTCTCATATCACTTGCATTTGCTTCAAACAAAATGGCGACGTCCAGTCCAGACGACCTGATCGACGATAAAAATCTATATTGAAATAAAACGGGTCTTATCACGCGAAGTGCTTCAAATGGCTTTAGCACTTTGATTAAAAACATGGAAAGATATTCAAAATATCTGTCGACGCCCAGTTGACGGTACACATGCTTTGCAAATCCTGCAGTCGACCGAAATCTGCACGTTGAAATCCATGTTGTTTAAGAACCGGATGTCAAGTTTTCGATTTTGATTGGACTTTGCATAGACTTGTTAGTCCAGCCAATATGTAACTCCTGAATTCCAGCCTATTTCGGCAAGGGTTCGGAAATTGAACTTTACAAGTCAGTTAACGCCCTTGCCTCGGGAAGCTGCTGTTTTCCTAATGGGGGAGAGAAACACGTATATGGGTCTAACAGTGCACTGCCCACCCATGTTCTCATTGTCCCTGGCTATATACGTCACCATCACCCCAACACCGTTCCCACCCACTCCACAAATTCCAAAGGGACATTCTGACAAGAATAGGGTATGGTAAGTCTCTGACCTACAGAGGGAATAATGGGCATGCGGTGAACTCATACGCATACAGACTCGCAAATGTTCAGTCAGTAGTAAGACGTAATTCCTTACATCTGAATGGTGGATTGTTGAGAGGCCAATTAATACATGAGTTTCGAAATTTTGTTTAGGGATGTATCTTTCCTGATCTTCACCTGTGCATTTATTTTGATCAGTGGTGTAATCATGAACCATCATTTACTTCCACATACGACTCGTGAAGATCCGGGGAAGAATAGGTCTTCAGCAACCCATTCTTGTCGTAAAAGGAGCCTATGCTTGTCTAAAAGGCGACTAACGGGATCAGGTGGTCAGGCTCGCTGACTTGGTGGATGCATGCAATCGTATCCCAATTGCGTGGGACTCGTGAAGATCCGGGTAAGAATAGGTCTTCAGCAACCCATTCTTGCAGTAAAAGGCGCCTATGCTTGTCGTAAAAGGCGACTAACGGGATCAGGTGGTCAGACACGCTGACTTGGTTGATGCATGTCATCGATCCCAATTGGGTGGATCGATGCTCATGGTATCAATCACTGGATTGTTTGGTCCAGACTCGATTATTTACAGACCGCCGTCATATATAGCTGGACTATTTCTGTGTGCGGCGTAAAACAACAAACCAACCAATTGCGTGGATCGATGCTCATGTTCTTAATCACTGGATCCCCAAGGCGTAGATCGATGCTTATGGTGTCAATCACTGCATTGTCTGTCCAGACTCGATTATTAACTGACCACCGTCATATAGCTGGAATATTGCTGAGTGCGGCGTTAAATAACAAACAAACAAACAAAACAAACAAATCTTCCACATACAGGAACAACTATAAAACCAAGCTGTGCCTAATCTCTCGCCAGAATGGCGAATTGTATTGTTGCTTAAGAAAGTCAGTTTCACTATTCACTGCAAGAATGTAGGTAGGTGTGTGATATCATTTGGATTTATTTGTTCCAATCTAGCCGTTGACTGTTACTATGTCTTTGACAGTACCTTGACACTAATTACAAAATTGTTCAATTGCCAATGAAGCAAAGAGGCTGGCCGTGCAGTGAAAACATTCAATTTACAGTTACTTATTCCCTTCCATTGATGTATTTTTTATATGATTTTTAGATATGAGACATTTTACAAGTTTGACTGATCAGACAGACTGATTAACAGACAGTTATATACCAGTAAATGATTTCCTGGTACGACAATCAGAAAGCGGACATGGTACCAGAAGAAAGATGACATATTTAAATTACTTTCATGGAACGATTCATTTTGTACAGGTAAACATCATCTCTATACTAGGGAAAACTATTTAACAGTATTAACGCTTGATGTATTCTACTCAAAAGAATTAATAGAACACCCGATTTGTCATATGACTATTGTCCTATTATTCATGAATGTGGTGGGTGAGTGAGTTGGGTTTAACGCCGCTTTTAACAGTATTCCAGTTATATCGCGGCGTGTCAGCTTAATGTTGGAGGAAAGCCCGAAGTGATGCAGGTCTCAGACGTTTACCACTTCGGTGAAACCCACGAGCACGGGTATGGTGCTGACAAACCTAGAAACATAATCGGGGCGAACAGGGATTCGATCCCACAATCATAGGTTTCTGGCGTGCCCAAGGGACGCAACTCTGCTCAGCGAATCTCGGCGCCTTAGACGACATGGCCACCCGTGCCCCCTTTCATGAATGAGTCCGCATTACTTTGCCTTATAGAATCACCACGCTCTGCTATTTAGAAAACATTCCCTTCACAATATGAAACTCTAAAAGTTCACATTATTATAAAGTCTCAGTGATGACAACAGGTGTTCGTGGGCCTGTCGTCAATTAAGGTCAAAGGTGACGGAAAGGTTGGCCGAGAAAACAATGTAGAGTTTCTGTGCCCAGGTGACGGATACATGTTGCAAGTAGAAAGGTGAATTTACAAAGAAATTCCTTTAGACGGGTGATATCAAGTAAAATAATATGTTCCCAGTATAGAGGCCTTAAATTAGAAATACTAGTATTCAAGAATTGATACGTACCGTATTCGATGTATTAAGCGCCCCGTGTCTAATGTATAGACCAATCTGTACGTAATGTCTATAAGCGGCCCTTACTAAGACTGAAACTTCACATTGCAGTCCGTATCAGGGCCATCTGATTGTCTAGTATCTAGCATCGATACTCTCGATCACTGACAACATATTGTTGTGGTTCGTACAGAGTTGCACCCCTTCGTGTAGCCAGAATCCTATGGTCGTTGACACGATTCGTCGTGATTATGATGTTTGGATTACCAGCACCATATTCTTCGTTTTTATCAAAGTCTAAAACTTGCATCACTCAGGACATTCATCATATTATACGCCGTGATATATCTGAAATGCGAGTACTGTTCGTTAAAGCCAGCTCACCTACTAACACCCTCATTCACTCTCAGTTATTCCGAGCGTCACTAATTGTTGAAGCTACTCAAATGAATATAAGTGATTTTATACTATATTCAAAATCTAGAAATTGGGTGGCCCAGTCGTCTAAGGCGCCGCGATTCGCTGTACAGAGTTGCATCCCTTGGGTACGCCAGAAACCTATGATTGTGGTTTCGGATCCCGGTTCGCCCCGATTATGTTTCTAGGTTTGTCAGCACCATACCCGTGCTCGTGGGTTTCACCGAAGTGGTAAACGTCTGAGACCTGCATCACTTCGGACTTTCCTCCCACATTAAGCTGACATGCCGCGATATAACTGGAATACTGTTATAAGCGGCGTTAAACCCAACTCACTCACTCACTAATAATGTCACAATTTTTCGTATCGTTAAATATTATCGTGTATCACGAAGAACGTGTGAAAGATCTATCAAGAGGCAAATATCGTCATTTACAATGGTCAAGTTGAATGCCGAAACATTTCGTCATTATAATTCGCACAAAATTCCGCCTCCGAGGTAAGCTAAAATGTAGCAATTACTCCAATTAAGTAACTATTTTTGACGAATAACACGTATTTCTTGAATTAAACACGTAACCAGTTGAACCATCGTAAACTCTATCGACATAATAGAAGGTTACACGACCACGTGATTATCACAAGATGTGCCAGGAATAGATAGGAAAGGCCAGGTGTTGTGTCCGTGGTTCCACAGTCAGCCTTCAGTACAGGTGACATGGTCGCAATGCAAGCACCCCCCTGGGCCCTCTGGCTCGCTGCGGCCTGCACGGCGCTATGTGTGGCACGCGCCCAGAAGTTCCCCTGCAACCAGCCCAGGATTGGCAGCGACTCCTTCTACGACTTCACCGTGAAGGATATTCACAACAAGGACGATATTGACTTCAAGCAGTTCCGGGGCCACGTCGTTCTCGTCGTCAACGTCGCTAACTACTGAGGCAAGACCCCCCAGTACTTTGGTCTGAATGCACTGCAGACTCAATTTGGGGGGAATGGCGACTTCCACGTGCTGGGGGTACCCTGCCAGCAGTTTAATCTGGTCAGTGCTACCGAGAAATCGGGCGATCGGAGTGTAAGAGAGAGAGAGAGAGAGAAAGAGAGAGAGAGAGAGAGAGAGAGAGAGAGAGAGAGAGAGAGAGAGAGAGAGAGAGAGAGAGAGAGAGAGAGCGTGTGTGTTGTGTTCGCGTGCGTGTGCGTGTGCGTCAATGAGTGAGTGGTTGTATGCCGCTTTTGACCAGTATTCATTGTATAACGACGTTATCAGCCTAAGCTTCAAGTTGTAGTTTACAGTGGTTGGGGGCGGTGGGGTAGCCCAGTGGTTAAAGCGTTAACTCGCCTCGCTGAAGGCCCGGGTTACAATGGGTACATTGCATGAAGCCCGTTTCTTGTATCCCCCGGACCGCCTCCGTGGTCTAGTGGTAGAGCGTCCGCCCGGAGAGCGAAAGGTCCAGGGTTCGATCCCCAGCCGCGTCATACCAAAAGACGTTAAAAGATGGTACTTGTTCTGGTGCTCGGCATTATGGGGCTAAGATAAGAACTGGTCGGCTCGGAGTCAGTATACTGTGTCTGAGTGGGGTATCCATGTTAAACTGCGGCATGGTATCTCAGTGGGACAGCACTATAAATCGGCATCAGCCCGGACTAGTTCAAGCAGCCACAAACACAAACACACACACACACGTGCATGCACGTCGCTATATAAGTGCAATAATCTTTGACGCGACGTTAAACCCCATTCCACTATCTCACATCTTGTATCCGCCGTGATATGCGAGAAATTGCTAAACGCAGCGTAAAATCTACTGACACTCTTGTTTCGGAACCAGCGAACCCTGGTCGCTGTAGAACGTAACTATGCGTTTCAAGGGCGTCGGTCCTGCCCAACACTGAAGTACATGCTGAATGGGTGTCGTTTAGGCAAATGACTTTGTTCGAAATATGCCTCTGATCACTCAGAAGTAAATGGGTACCCGAAAGGGTTAGATGGCAACCCGGCTGTAAACCTTCCAGAGGTTTTATACTAGCCAGGGAGCGGAGACGGAACTCGAGTGAAAACAAACTGATCCATTGGCCGGACAATGATGCTTTGAACACGTTATCAAGCATTGAAAAGCGCCACACAAATGAACTATTATTAACTTGCACAATACACAATTGAGTGAATTAGTATGTTTTTAGCAATATCGCGGCATTTCTGATTACCCTGAATAGCCTCTAGGTTACTGTAGGCATCGCATCCTCCCAAATTGGTACACAGTATAGGTGATGGAGACGTTGGATGTTAACGACAGCTGTTTGTTTCCAGGAGGAACCAGGTGCCAACGGGACAGAGATTCTGAACGGCCTTATTCATGTCCGTCCCCGCATCGTTCCTAATTTTAACCACACCCAAATCATGGACGTCAATGGCGCTAAAGAACACGCGTTATTCACGTATCTCAAGGTCAGTATGGCACGCGGGATCACGGGTCTCATTGCTGTGTTAATACACTTGATGCCGGTAATCAGCTTCAGAAATTCGTTTCCTAAGATTAGCCCAGATGACAACTGTAAACTTTATTTCACAAGTACTCAGAGTATGTAGTTAGTCCTGTTTGGACAAGACAAACACGTTTTCTAAATTTACATTTTGTGTCAGTTTTATTCAATTACAATTGCAGCAAAATTGAAACATCGAGAACTGGTTCAGAATTATAGCCGTCAATGACCATTGAGCACTACCAACACTAGATTTTTAGTTGTCCTCAAAACAATTTAGTAGTCTCGGGCTATCGGACCAGCGTGAATTTCGAATGCCGGTAACAGTGAGTGAGTGAAGTTTGCTAAAGCTTAACGCCACAGCCCTTATTATTCTACAACCGATCAACAAATCACATCACCAGACTACCCGATCCCCATTAAGTCGGCTTTACAATAAGCACGAGTTACTAGGTCCTTTATTCTGACCCGAAATCCCCATCGGGGACATATACGGATGGATGACTTTACGGATGGGTAGGCATGTGTTTATTATTCACTATCCAATAGTGATGATAGCAGGTGTTCGCGAAAAGGTCGGCGTATCCTGCAGCATCGGTGAACCCCGTCACAAACACATGCAGAGGCAAGTCAAATGAAAATATGAAAATCTATGTTAAATTTCATACAGGTTTAACTCCGGTTTTTTGTTTCCAGAAATACTGTCCACCTGTTGACACAGTGTACCGCCCCGCCCTGTTCTACGAGCCACTCAGAATCGGGGATGTCCACTGGAACTTCGAAAAGTTTCTGATTGGTCGTGATGGTCACGTGGCGTGGCGCTACCATCCCATGCAGCAACCAATAGATGTTAGTGATGAGATCAAGTCAGAACTAGCTAAAAAGGCACCAAAACACTTAGACACTGAACTTATTTCATAGCTCTTTTCTGAAAAAATAAGTTAAAACATGGTAAAGGTCACCATGTTATAACCGATTTATCTCTTGTTTTATAAACCATTTGAACCGTCATGTGACAGACACGCGCAGCCAATGACGAGATCGCCCGAAACAGCCAACCAGGTTGCAGGTGTTCTCTGATCAGGTGCTGGCAGGAAGGACCTTCAGTGCATTCGGTCCCCCTTGACGTGCCTGCTGCCCCCGTCTCTCTCACAAACAGTTTACATGTATATAGAACATGAAATAAAATTAGTATTCAGAACATCTGGATCTTGGGTATTTTCTTCACATGTTTCACTTATTTCATAGAGTCAGGCTCAACGTCAAAGTGCTCACCAGATGTTATCTCAGAGCTTAAAACACTTTGAGTGGTACAGTTTGGGTCAAAGTCAACGTCCTCATGGGACCTAATCTCAGAGCTTAAAACACTTTGAGTGGTACAGTTTGGGTCAAAGTCAAAGTCCTCATGGGACCTAACCTCAGAGCTTAAAACACTTTGAGTGGTACAGTCGGGGTCAAAGTCAACGTCCTCATGGGACCTAATCTCAGAGCTTAAAACACTTTGAGTGGTACAGTTTGGGTCAAAGTCAAAGTCCTCATGGGACCTAACCTCAGAGCTTAAAACACTTTGAGTGGTACAGTCGGGGTCAAAGTCAACGTCCTCATGGGGCCTAATCTCAGAGCTTAAAACATTTTGAGTGGTACAGTCGGGGGCAAAGTCAACGTCCTCATGGGACCTTATCTCAGAGCTTAAAACACTTTCAGTGGTACAGTTTGGGTCAAAGTCACCGTCCTCGTGGGGCCTAATCTCAGAGCTTTAAAAACACTTTGAGTGGTACAGTCGGGGGCAAAGTCAACGTCCTCATGGGACCTTATCTCAGGGCCTAAAACAGTTTTAGTGCTACAGTCGGAGTCAAAGTCACCGCCCACACGAGGCCTCATCTCAGAGGTTAAAACACTTTGAATTGTACAGACGGGATCAAAGCACAGGCTAAAGTCAATCAGTTCCTAACTGACAACTTTGTTATGAAATATTTGGCCAGTATCATATGACTAACAACGAGCCATGGAAGTCTTCAACTGTGTCTGATTTTCACGAACCTTGCGGAACCGGTTACAGGGCAGCCAGAGAACCAGGAAATCTCCTTGTCCAGCATAGTCGGTCATGAGTGCATTCAGACCGTTATACTCGTGGTTGTAGCCTAAGTAGGTGGCGACGTCCCCCCCCCCCCACCACACACACACACACACACACACTCCAGCGCCCACCATAATCGAGTCTGGACCTGACAATCCAGATCCACGCAATTAGGATACGATGACATGCAATAACCGAGTCAGCGAGCCTGATCACCCGAATAGGAGTGTACATATACTTTTATATTGTTGTAATGCAAATCTGATGTGACACATTATGCATACAACAATAGTTCCAGAGTTACGCCCATACATCACAATGTTAAAATGCCCCATTGTATTGGAAAATATGGGCCTTTTTCAAATTTAGGAGCTAAAGGCACAAGGCCTCACCCCAGAAACATCCCTGTTCAGTTCCTATGGCATGCTTGCGGTAATGGTTATACGATAGGAATCAGGTTATGTCTACAATTACCGTCAAACGGAACGTCTAGAACTAACGTCAAACAAAATATCTACCGTTACCGGTAGATGGGATGACTGCGGTTAACGTTAAGTTGGATGTCTGCGGTTAGCGTTAAATGGGATGTCTGCGGTTAGTGTTAAATGGGATGTCTGCGGTTACCGTTAAATGGGATGTCTGCGGTTTAACGTTAAATGGGATGTCTGCGGTTAGCGTTTAGTGGGATGTCTGCGGTTAGCGTTAACTAAACTAAGCGGCAAAAGAAAGTATAGGTTGGTAATTTGTAATTTTCCTAAAAACAGCGATAACTAGTGGAAAGTGGTGAAACAGGTTTCCCGCCTATGGCATAAACTGCACGTGCATGTTAGCTGTATAAATGCGGTGGTCTGCAGGGTATAACTACACGTGATAAAAGCACACAAAAGAAACCCCACGACTGTCACAGGAGGAGAGAGAGGGAGCCATCGGTATGGCCGAAATAGGGGGCAACACAGGTCAAAATTGCCAGAAGGTTTGGTTGTACACCATTGACAGTAGCCAGGCTGATTCATCGGTACAGGCAGACAGGGAGGACACAGGACAGGCCTGGAACCGGACGACCCCGAGTGACAACACCACTGGAAGACGGTCAGATACGGCTCATTCACTTGCGAAACAGATTCGTAACGGCGACGGCGACGGCGACGGCAGCAACAGCGTTGGGACATCCCATTAGCCAACGTACAGTACTACGACGACTTCGTGCTGCTGGAATCCGAGCGTATCGTCGTTTCGGAGGAATGGTACTGACTGCTCAACATCGACGCCTGAGACTGCGATGGGCGAGGCAGGTTCGACGCTGGCAAGTGAGAAATTGGCGTCGAGTGCTGTTTTACTGATGAAAGTCGGTTTAACGTGTTTCGAAATGACGGCAGAGAACGAGTTTATCGACGCAGAGGGGAACGTTTGGCTCCGGCGTGTATTCGACAGGTCCATCCATTCGGCGGGGGAGTTGTCATGGTGTGGGGCGGTATTTGTGGATATCAGAAGACTGATTTGGTGATTATACAGGGAAACCTGAACGCTGTGCAGTACAGAGACCAAGTAGTGCAGCCAGTTGTGCTTCCGTTCTTACAAAACCAACAGCAGGGGACATTGTTTCAACACGAAAATGCCAGGCCCCATACTGCAAGACTGACTCGGAACTTTCTAAACCAGCAGAACGTTGACGTTTTGCCCTGGCCTGCCCACTCACCCGATATGAATCCTATTGAACATCTGTGGGACCATCTTGACAGACAGATTAGAGCACGCCATCAGCCTCCCGTCAACAGACAAGAATTGCAGCAGGCCCTGAGAGACGAGTGGCAACGGATTCCAGTCCACGTCATCAGAAGACTGACGTCATCGATGAGGCGGCGTATCACAGCATGCATTGAGGCAGCTGGAGGTCATACACGCTATTGAAGGCAACTGTGTCGACAATGAACTTGTAGTGTGTCTGACAATTTTTTGGTGAATTTTCAGACAACCTTTGAAACTGAAATTTCTTACCTAACCATTGTTTACCTTGAGCTTACATTACCTGTGATTGCACAATTTCATTCAAACTGTGTTTGATCAATCATGTGTTACCCCTCTCTAGATTATATTATAATTCACAACAAAACCTCTTCTTGTTGTTTTTTTATCGATCATGGAACTCGACCTATACTTTCTTTTGCCGCCCAGTTTAGTTTTACGGCATGCCTACGGTAATGATTTGACCAAACCTTAAAAAAGAAACCAGATGTCCTGTTCAAGATAGTGTTGGTCATGGCAGGAAACATACCATGTGTGACCCACGCATCTTGCCACAGCTGGTTAGATAACGCTGCTCTCCCAATATCCCCCTGTCACTCCTCACACGAGTGCTGTAATGGCAGCAGCGACATCGTGGACGGCGGGACTGGCAACGCTGGTCACCGCCTTGTGTGCAGTGCGTGCCGCACAGAAAGTCGCGTGTCAGGCACCTGCAAAAACAACCAACACCTTTTACGATTTTAAGATTAACGATGTTTTCGATGAGAAACTGATTGACTTCAGCGACTTCCGCAACAAAGTTGTCCTCATCGTGAACGTCGCCACCTACTGAGGCCACACCCACCAGTATAACGGTCTGAATGCACTCATGACCGACTATGCTGGACAAGGAGATTTCCTGGTTCTCGGGCTGCCGTGTAACCAATTTCTCAAGGTTCGTAAAATCACGTGTCCTTTTAAAAAATGCAAATTATTATAATTTGTTTATTTGATCTGGAATGCTAAAAACGACGTAGATAACCATGACTTTGGCCCCTTTTCACAATGCAATCTTGGCGCTAAGACTTTCGTAACTCAAATAGTTTAACATAGATCTATGATAATCGTAGCGCTAAGATCGCTTTGTGCAATGGGGCCCTGGCTATATTTGAGCTTTCATAATGTGTTCGCGTCATGGAGCTTTTACGGGTGCATCACCTACCCAAATTTTCATATTCCCATTTTTTTGTCGGAAACATGAACAAATCGATTTTACTATTTTAAAGTTATTTGGTCACCATTTTACCTGTTTACAGACCGTGGAAGCGGGTAGATAGCATCTCAGTCACTGGTCTTATGAAATGTAGTTAAAGATAGATAAAAACATTTGTTAACAGTTCATCTTCAGTCAACCTGCTCAAAGTCGAAAAAATCAGTCCTAAACAAAAAAACGCAAGTGCAAAAAGTTGCTAGACCTATGATCATGTCCAGTTATTTCGATATTTATTTTTTTAGAATTTTCAGAATTTGCTTTTTCTATAATAGTACCCTCATCAGACCTCATTCGTCAGCTAATTCACTGCTGGATACGATTTATCAATTGATTTAAAGACTCCACACATTGAATTAATCAATACATTTAAACACACGACGCACACCAACAAGCACACCAACAAGCACACGCAAACACACACGCACACGCAAACACACGACGCAAACACACGACGCACACACACACGCAAACACACGACGCAAACACACGACGCACACGCACACGCACACGCACGACCTTGTCCACCGATTCCGGTAACACGAGTTGTTCTGTACACAGCAAGAGCCAGGGGCTAACGGCACGGAGATCATGAACGGTGTGAAGTACGTGCGACCCGGCCTCACGCCGCTCTTCAACCTCACCCAGAAGATAGACGTGAACGGACAACACCAACATCCTCTCTACAGGTTTCTCAAGGTAGGCTGAGCGGCAGTCAGTGAGTGAGTTGGCTTTGACGAGTATCTCGAGAGGGGACATCGCTTTCTCGCTTTATCGCTTTCTCGCTCTATCGCTCTATCGCTTTCTCGCTTTCTCGCTTTCTCGCTTTCTCGCTTTATCGCTTTATCGCTCTATCGCTTTCTCGCTTTCTCGCTTTCTCGCGCTATCGCTTTCTCGCTTTATCGCTCTATCGCTTTCTCGCCCTATTGCTTCTTCTAATGACTAACCATAGTCATATGAAGGAATCGGGTGTTCTTTAACTTCTTTTGAATAGTATGTGCTGTAAATCTTGAAATTAACGGTAATTGTAAATGCAAAAAAATTAGCGTAGACATAATAACCGTATTCGACGTAATAATTGCCCAGGGCGCTCTCAAGAATAATATTTTGGCGAAAAAAAAGAGTTGAGTTGAAAGATAAATTTCGTGGTTTATGCTGACAGCCTGAAATGTTTATGTACGACAGATATATTTTTCCCGAATTTAATTGCCCATAATTAAGTGTGCATAAAACGCACGAGTGCGTATTATACGCGAATAAATAAGTCTGGTGTACATTTATCAATCGCAAGGGGTGCTAATTGGGATTGTTCACTAGCCAATATTTTAGCAAATATCGCCGTGGGCGTTGATTAGAGCGGGGCGCTTATTACTTTCGAATAAGGTTGATTATACTTTGCATTTATGTCTCAGAAATGACTGTTGATAAGACGGCCTCACTGAACACTTTGAATAGCGGAAATACCAACTTGAATATAAAACCAATCAACTATCTATTTCCACATTACGGTTACTGAGAACAATATGTCATCCCAAAACTAGAAATTACATAAAGGACATCCGGTAGTATTAACCATTGCTTGGGTGAGGACTTCCACTTTGATGACATCTACTCCGCAAACAGAATAAACGTTGATATAAGCGTTGTTTTTAGGAAAACACTATTGCTTTTTAGGAAGTACGTACTACTCAGCGCTATTGAGCGGTGTTATTTGCTATTTGTTTTGATAACTTGGTCTGGGGGCGGGGGATCCAATAGCTAAATAGGGTCATAAATCAATCAAATTCTTTTTTTTACGCAGAAATACGTGGATTGTTATAAAAGCACATATGTCTGTACTGTTAAATTATATTTCAGTAGATAGTGAGAAAATTTCAACATTCCGTCCATATGTATAATTTGAAATGCGACTGGAAAAATCTCAGCTCTCTTTTATGATTAATACCCACAAGAGGGAATATTGCTATACCGCGAGAAAGCGATAGAGCGAGAAAGCGATAGAGCGAGAAAGCGATAAAGCGATAGAGCGATGAAGCGAGAAAGCGATAAAGCGAGAAAGCGATAGAGCGAGAAAGCGATGTCCCCTCTCGGCCACCATAGTATCATGAGTATTTCAGTTATTGCGCTGGGCCAGGCGCCGAGCCTTATTTGTTTTGGGTTTGAGAAAGTTACATGGGGATGACTTCAAGTTGGAAAGATGTAAAAAATACTTTTAAAAGAAAATTTATCTTTGTCTCACATGTGTATAATGATATGCGTACATATGAAATACATACATAATTATGAAAAAATCTTTTAAAACATTCCTCACTGTAAATTATCACAGTAATGTTTATCTTATTCTGCAACATTCATAAGAACCACGCTCTGTGCTTGACTGGTTTACCTGCCCTTGAGCGCTTGCTCTCCTCGCCTGCAGCCGCTTGGAGGCGATGGGCAGGATACCAGTCTAGCTCTATCCGACCAATTTCCCCACACAGCATAGGTGAACGTAGACCCATTTCCGTGAAGCGGGTCTGTCTGTCGAGAGGGACGGGGACGGGCTTATCCCTACGCGGGAAACGTTGACCCATTTACGTGTAGCGAGATATTAGCACTTGTGGACAGGCTACAGGAGTAAACATATTACCGTTGGGGAGGTAACTCTCATAGAGAAGGATGGTTCATGTTTTAAAATAGCAAACGCACACAGAACGTTGTGGGTTTCCAATATTAACAATATCTGCATGTCTCCTCTGATTTCCTCTTTCTGATTTATTATAAGATAATATTGCAGCAATGTAGCTATTACTTATGAAAGAAATATTAATAATTTTACCACTGTAGATATATCAATATCAACAGTATCCTGTATACCACTATGATTGTGTCAACTTAATACCCCTTGTTCCTGGAAAACAATAACAAACATTTCAGGAAGGTATTGTTGTGAAAACATATTACTACTTTTGTTTTCATAATATGTTTGTTTTCTACTTATGTATTACTTAAATATTTAAAGTGAACTGTGCGATATCCTCATTCCTGATTCTGAAGGTACCACACGCAAATTGCAAATTGTTTTACCTTCTGGGTTACACGCGTGCGCTTTATGACAGTATATAGGTACTAGATAGGTATGCTACACAATTTCTTTGCGCCGTGCTGATCCTCTGGATCAAAGTTATCTTGTACTGGCGTGTCATCGTAAGTGACAGGAAGTGGTGCAGTCTTTACATGTCACGTGAGCCATATGACGTCAAGATATGACGCCAAACACAGTGACTTCTGACATTTAGAGTAATTTTTTACCCTCAGGGTTACAAATATAAACAGAGTTAATAAAAATCGTATCTGCCTAAGGGCAAATATCTATTCACGAACACCAGCGTATTGTTTACGTCATCCGAACGGCATTGTTGAAGTCATTCGAATCTTATTGTGACGTCGGAATGTCGGAATGACGTTATAGCTGAAGTATGTGGACCTCAATTGGGATTTTCTAAGACCCGGGGCGGTCGGGTAGCCTGTTGGTTAAAGCGTTCGCTCGTCACGTCAAAGACCCGGGTTCGATTCCCGACATGGGTACAATGTGTGAAGCCCATTTCTGGTGTCCCCCGCCGTGATATTGCTGGAATATTGCTATAAGCGGCGTAAAACCATACTCACTCACACTCTAAGACCGCGGTCGTGATCAGTGCATTTTTCATATGGGGAGCTCAAAGGGATTAGGAAATACGAATAATGGGTAGTTAAGAATTTTTTACACTCGCATGTGTGTGATACTGATTTTACGAGACTCGTGTAAGAATTCATCCCATACCCTGGTTCCAGCTAGGGAAATACAATAATTCTGACATTCGCTTCGTAAAATCAGTATGACACATATGCTGCCATACAAATTGCCATTATAGACTGGTGTTATAGCCAATGAAACGTCATAACTGCCCTGAATATTTTAATTCTTAAGAACCCGTTTTCATGTCACCACCTGACCGTGTCGAATCTGCCATTCATGTTGTTCTGGAAACACGAGGGCTCGTGATCAGGTCCTGCCTAACATGTGTTACTACAATGAAGTCATGTTTCGATCGTTTCAGAGTTACTGTACAAGAGTCGAGTCGGTGTATCGACCGTCCAGCTGGCTATTCTACGAGCCCAAGGAAATTGGGGACGTGTACTGGAACTTTGAGAAGTTCCTGGTGGGGGCGGACGGACACGTCAAGTTCCGGTACAGCCTTGACGTCCAGCCCATCGACGTACGGCCCGACATCGAGGCTCTACTGGGACGCCATGTACCTGTGGTTGGCTAACCTCGGACATTACATGACATGAACAGATCAAAGAAAGCTGTTTATTATGTTGTCTGGTGCTTGCCATTGTCAAGAAGTTGAGCAGCGAATGACAGATGCGCCGTAAACAACACACATTGTGGGCGTGTCTTGAGAAGGAGCTGTCGGGTTGGGATCTTGTGCATTCGGTCCCTCGCTGTCCGCTCCTGCTGTCGTCCCGTCTTCTTTAACATGGCACGCACAATACACGTGAATAAACAGACTTGTGTACTGTTAGTTGTGTTGTTGTTGTTGTTTTTGTACAATTGTTGAACAGCTGACCAAATATTAATTAATAAATGTCTGATGGGATCACATCTCAAGTAGGTAAGACTAAAGTAGCTTTTGGAAAGGGTACGGGTCGCATGCCTACCAGTGGTGGATATGATAAGAGCCACGTCTTCCAGGGATGGATAGAGTAAGGGTCGTATCTCCCTGCGATGGCTAGAATAAGGGTTGTATCTTCCAGGGATGGCTAGAATAAGGGTTGTATCTTCCAGGGATGGATAGAGTAAGGGTTGTATCTTCGGGGGATGGCTAGAGTAAGGGTTGTATCTTCCAGGGATGGATAGAGTAAGGGTTGTATCTTGCAGGGGTGGCTAGAGTTAGGGTTGTATCTCCCAGGGATGGATAGAGTAAGGGTTGTATCTTCAAGGGAAGGATAGAGTAAGGGTTGTATCTTCAAGGGAAGGATAGAGTAAGGGTTGTATCTTCAAGGGAAGGGTAGAGTAAGGGTTGTATCTTTCAGGGATGGATAGAATAAGGGTTGTATCTTCCAGGGATGGATAGAGTTAGGGTTGTATCTTCCAGGGATGGATAGAGTAAGGGTTGTATCTTCAAGGGAAGGGTAGAGTAAGGGTTGTATCTTCCAGGGATGGATAGAGTAAGGGTTGTATCTTCCAGGGATGGATAGAGTAAGGGTTGTTTCTTCAAGGGAAGGGTAGAGTAAGGGTTGTATCTTCCAGGGATGGATAGAATAAGGGTTGTATCTTCTAGGGATTATTAGAGTAAGGGTTGTATCTTCCAGGGATGGATAGAGTTATCGTTGTTTCTCCCAGGGATGGATAGAGTTAGGGTTGTATCTTCCAGGGATGGCTAGAGTAAAGGTTGTATCTTCAAGGGAAGGGTAGAGTAAGGGTTGTATCTTCCAGGGATGGATAGAATAAGGGTTGTATCTTCCAGGGATGGATAGAGTAAGGGTTGTTTCTTCAGGGGAAGGGTAGAGTAAGGGTTGTATCTTCCAGGGATGGATAGAATAAGGGTTGTATCTTCCAGGGATTATTAGAGTAAGGGTTGTATCTTCCAGGGATGGATAGAGTTATCGTTGTATCTCCCAGGGATGGATAGAGTTAGGGTTGTATCTTCCAGGGATGGCTAGAGTAAAGGTTGTATCTTCAAGGGAAGGGTAGAGTAAGGGTTGTATCTTCCAGGGATGGATAGAATAAGGGTTGTATCTTCCAGGGATGGATAGAGTAAGGGTTGTTTCTTCAAGGGAAGGGTAGAGTAAGGGTTGTATCTTCCAGGGATGGATAGAATAAGGGTTGTATCTTCCAGGGATTATTAGAGTAAGGGTTGTATCTTCCAGGGATGGATAGAGTTAGGGTTGTATCTCCCAGGGATGGATAGAGTAAGGGTTGTTTCTTCAAGGGAAGGGTAGAGTAAGGGTTGTATCTTCCAGGGATGGATAGAATAAGGGTTGTATCTTCCAGGGATTATTAGAGTAAGGGTTGTATCTTCCAGGGATGGATAGAGTTAGGGTTGTATCTTCCAGGGATGGATAGAGTTAGGTTTGTATCTCCCAGGGATGGATAGAGTAAAGGTTGTATCTTCAAGGGAAGGGTAGAGTAAGGGTTGTATCTTCCAGGGATGGATAGAATAAGGGTTGTATCTTCCAGGGATGGATAGAGTAAGGGTTGTTTCTTCAAGGGAAGGGTAGAGTAAGGGTTGTATCTTCCAGGGATGGATAGAATAAGGGTTGTATCTTCCAGGGATTATTAGAGTAAGGGTTGTATCTTCCAGGGATGGATAGAGTTAGGGTTGTATCTCCCAGGGATGGATAGAGTAAGGGTTGTTTCTTCAAGGGAAGGGTAGAGTAAGGGTTGTATCTTCCAGGGATGGATAGAATAAGGGTTGTATCTTCCAGGGATTATTAGAGTAAGGGTTGTATCTTCCAGGGATGGATAGAGTTAGGGTTGTATCTTCCAGGGATGGATAGAGTTAGGTTTGTATCTCCCAGGGATGGATAGAGTTATCGTTGTATCTTCCAGGGATGGATAGAGTAAGGGTTGTATCTTCCAGGGATGGATAGAGTTAGGGTTGTATCTTCCAGGGATGGATAGAGTAAGGGTTGTATCTTCCAGGGATTGCTAGAGTAAAGGTTGTATCTTCAAGGGAAGGGTAGAGTAAGGGTTGTATCTTCAAGGGAAGGGTAGAGTAAGGTTGTATCTCCCAGGGATGGATAGAGTAAGGGTTGTATCTTCAAGGGAAGGGTAGAGTAAGGGTTGTTTCTTCCAGGGATGGATAGAGTAAGGGTTGTTTCTTCAAGGGATGGATAGAATAAGGGTTGTATCTTCAAGGGAAGGGTAGAGTAAGGGTTGTATCTTTCAGGGATGGATAGAATAAGGGTTGTATCTTCCAGGGATGGATAGAGTTAGGGTTGTATCTTCCAGGGATGGATAGAGTAAGGGTTGTATCTTCAAGGGAAGGGTAGAGTAAGGGTTGTATCTTCCAGGGATGGATAGAGTAAGGGTTGTATCTTCCAGGGATGGATAGAGTAAGGGTTGTTTCTTCAAGGGAAGGGTAGAGTAAGGGTTGTATCTTCCAGGGATGGATAGAATAAGGGTTGTATCTCCCAGGGATGGATAGAGTTAGGGTTGTATCTTCCAGGGATGGCTAGAGTAAAGGTTGTATCTTCAAGGGAAGGGTAGAGTAAGGGTTGTATCTTCCAGGGATGGATAGAATAAGGGTTGTATCTTCCAGGGATGGATAGAGTAAGGGTTGTTTCTTCAAGGGAAGGGTAGAGTAAGGGTTGTATCTTCCAGGGATGGATAGAATAAGGGTTGTATCTTCCAGGGATTATTAGAGTAAGGGTTGTATCTTCCAGGGATGGATAGAGTTAGGGTTGTATCTTCCAGGGATGGATAGAGTTAGGTTTGTATCTCCCAGGGATGGATAGAGTTATCGTTGTATCTTCCAGGGATGGATAGAGTAAGGGTTGTATCTTCCAGGGATGGATAGAGTTAGGGTTGTATCTTCCAGGGATGGATAGAGTAAGGGTTGTATCTTCCAGGGATTGCTAGAGTAAAGGTTGTATCTTCAAGGGAAGGGTAGAGTAAGGGTTGTATCTTCAAGGGAAGGGTAGAGTAAGGTTGTATCTCCCAGGGATGGATAGAGTAAGGGTTGTATCTTCAAGGGAAGGGTAGAGTAAGGGTTGTATCTTCCAGGGATGGATAGAGTAAGGGTTGTTTCTTCAAGGGATGGATAGAATAAGGGTTGTATCTTCCAGGGATGGATAGAGTAAGGTTGTATCTCCCAGGGATGGATAGAGTAAGGGTTGTATCTTCAAGGGAAGGGTAGAGTAAGGGTTGTATCTTCCAGGGATGGATAGAATAAGGGTTGTATCTTCCAGGGATGGATAGAGTAAGGGTTGTTTCTTCAAGGGAAGGGTAGAGTAAGGGTTGTATCTTCCAGGGATGGATAGAATAAGGGTTGTATCTTCCAGGGATTATTAGAGTAAGGGTTGTATCTTCCAGGGATGGATAGAGTTATCGTTGTATCTCCCAGGGATGGATAGAGTTAGGGTTGTATCTTCCAGGGATGGCTAGAGTAAAGGTTGTATCTTCAAGGGAAGGGTAGAGTAAGGGTTGTATCTTCCAGGGATGGATAGAATAAGGGTTGTATCTTCCAGGGATGGATAGAGTAAGGGTTGTTTCTTCAAGGGAAGGGTAGAGTAAGGGTTGTATCTTCCAGGGATGGATAGAATAAGGGTTGTATCTTCCAGGGATTATTAGAGTAAGGGTTGTATCTTCAAGGGATGGATAGAGTTAGGGTTGTATCTCCCAGGGATGGATAGAGTAAGGGTTGTTTCTTCAAGGGAAGGGTAGAGTAAGGGTTGTATCTTCCAGGGATGGATAGAATAAGGGTTGTATCTTCCAGGGATTATTAGAGTAAGGGTTGTATCTTCCAGGGATGGATAGAGTTAGGGTTGTATCTTCCAGGGATGGATAGAGTTAGGTTTGTATCTCCCAGGGATGGATAGAGTTATCGTTGTATCTTCCAGGGATGGATAGAGTAAGGGTTGTATCTTCCAGGGATGGATAGAGTTAGGGTTGTATCTTCCAGGGATGGATAGAGTAAGGGTTGTATCTTCCAGGGATTGCTAGAGTAAAGGTTGTATCTTCAAGGGAAGGGTAGAGTAAGGGTTGTATCTTCAAGGGAAGGGTAGAGTAAGGTTGTATCTCCCAGGGATGGATAGAGTAAGGGTTGTATCTTCAAGGGAAGGGTAGAGTAAGGGTTGTATCTTCCAGGGATGGATAGAGTAAGGGTTGTTTCTTCAAGGGAAGGGTAGAGTAAGGGTTGTATCTTCCAGGGATTGATAGAATAAGGGTTGTATCTTCCAGGGCTTATTAGAGTAAGGGTTGTATCTTCCAGGGATGGATAGAGTTAGGGTTGTATCTTCCAGGGATGGATAGAGTAAGGGTTGTATCTTCCAGGGATGGATAGAGTAAGGGTTGTATCTTCCAGGGATGGATAGAGTTAGGGTTGTATCTTCCAGGGATGGATAGAATAAGGGTTGTATCTTCCAGGGATGGATAGAGTAAGGTTGTATCTCCCAGGGATGGATAGAGTAAGGGTTGTATCTTCAAGGGAAGGGTAGAGTAAGGGTTGTATCTCCCAGGGATGGATAGAGTAAGGGTTGTATATTCAAGGGAAGGGTAGAGTTAAGGTCTCATGTATTTCCGTTATGAGTAAGGAGGGACACTGCTTGCAGGTAGGGTGGGGGAGTATAGATCAGGGTCGAAGTTCTCCAAGAAATTGTGCCGAATAAAGGTTGGGTGATTTCCAAGGGCGGAGCAAAGATAGCAACGGGCTTGAAGAGAAATGCATTGTCTCAATATCAACTGAGCAGTATGTTTTTAGTCCTCACAAACAACTCTTGACACTGCAAATAAAGCCGGACATCTTGAATTGTAGATGTGTATACGTAGTGGAACATTTCGTACTCTTAAACAGGGCATGTTTTAATGTACACAAAACAGGGATTTGAAAATGTTATTAAAGTTTGTCACTAACCAAATGTTTTAACTTTTATGAAAGTGTAGTATGTCTGTCCACAGTTTCATTCCTTGTTACATGTTGTATTCTTGTAGTGTGCCATGGATGTGTGTGGTAACAGTCATTGCCCATCTAGGAATAACTACTAAGTATCCATCTGGCAATAGTTGTGCCCATCTATTAATCGTATTCGTAGAAACTGACTTTTCATCCAGTGGACGCATAATAATTTTCCACATCTATGTTTTGAGTTAAGATATATTCTATAAGCTAGTCATAATTTCCCAAGCATCCATGATAACAAAGACACATGCCATATTGCATTTTTATTCACCGGATGAAGTCTGTAAATAGACAAAAATACAAATTAACAGGAAACAGTTTAGTCAAACTATATTTTTTATTTCTCCCTGAATAGAAGATCACAGGATAACGTACCACTGTTGATAATAGTATTGGAAGACAGAACTGGTATCTGTGAACAATTTAGCATCCAGGGCAGAATAAATAGACCCGTATCCCAAATATTGCACATTCTGCCGACTCGGCAAACTTACATATGATACTGTTGACATCAGAAAGCTGTAAATATTCATTTTTTAACATACATAATATTTCAAAATAAGTAACTCGCCATATAATTAAACAGTGACATCATCAAACAATAATCCCTTATTTACAAATCATCTTAGAACCGGTTAGCATCACACTGTAGGACGTGGTGTAGCGGGTTGTAACCTATCTACAGCCTCCATCCAGAGTAAGGAAGGCTAACAATCTAAAAAGGTGGCAGAGTTGTCGACTGGCCGCCTGGTTTGTTGGTAGGCTCGCAGTGACAGCTAGTTATAACATCCATCTGAAACACAAAGCAAGGTAGTCTTAGAAGGGTCTCCAAGACACGGGTCGTTGTTTAATTGACGAGCAACACAGATGGTCACTTTTCAATAGAATATAGTCATTTTTCAATATGTTTGTTGACATATATAGGGGATAGATGATAGTCACTTTTCTATATGTTTGTTGACATAAATACACAGAGGATAGAGGATGGTCACTTTTCAATATGTTTGTTGACATATATATACAGAGGATAGAGGATAGTCACTTTTCAATATGTTTGTTGACTTAAATACACAGAGGATAGAGGATGGTCACTTTTCAATATGTTTGCTGACATAAATACACAGAGGATAGAGGATAGTCACTTTTCAATTTGTTTGTTGACATATATATATATACAGAGGATAGAGGATGGTCACTTTTCAATATGTTTTGCTGACATATATATACAGAGGATAGAGGATGGTCACTTTTCAATATGTTTGTTGACATATATATATACAGAGGATAGAGGATAGTCACTCTTCAATATGTTTGTTGACATATATAGGGGATAGATGATAGTCACTAATACACAGAGGATAGAGGATGGTCACTTTTCAATATGTTTGTTGACATATATATACAGAGGATAGAGGATAGTCACTTTTCAATATGTTTGTTGACTTAAATACACAGAGGATAGAGGATGGTCACTTTTCAATATGTTTGTTGACATAAATACACAGAGGATAGAGGATAGTCACTTTTCAATTTGTTTGTTGACATATATATATACAGAGGATAGAGGATGGTCACTTTTCAATATGTTTTGCTGACATATATATATACAGAGGATAGAGGATGGTCACTTTTCAATATGTTTGTTGACATATATATATACAGAGGATAGAGGATAGTCACTCTTCAATATGTTTGTTGACATATATATACAGAGGATAGAGGATGGTCACTTTTCAATATGTTTGCTGACATATATATACAGAGGATAGAGGATGGTCACTTTTCAATAAGTTTGTTGACATATATATATACAGAGGATAGAGGATAGTCACTCTTCAATATGTTTGTTGACATATATATACAGAGGATAGAGGATGGTCACTTTTCAATATGTTTGCTGACATATATATACAGAGGATAGAGGATGGTCACTTTTCAATAAGTTTGTGGACATATAGACACAGAGGATAGAGGATGGTCACTTTTCAATATGTTTGCTGACATATATATACAGAGGATAGAGGATGGTCACTTTTCAATATGTTTGTTGACATATATATGAAGAACATATATAATGATTTTGACTGTGTTCTACACACTGGTGTGTAAACATGTTACACAATATAAGGCACTTGTGTGATAAGAACACCACACACTATACGGATTTATTATGCCTCAAAGTGAGATTGACCAATGAGAGAGCAGAACTACTGACCCCATATGAGCCCGAGTACTGTCAGTGGTTATTACTGACCTAATATGAGACCATATACCGTCAGTAACAACCATTTTGGATTTTCCAACACCCACCTCACACAATTCACATGAAAATTCTTGCACAGAAATTAGTTATTTGACACTGTTTTGTGTTTTAATATAATTAATTTTGATGTGCAAGGGCATCAATTTGTTTAGATCACGTACGTGACTTAATTGATAAAGATTATAGTTTAAATTACCAACAAGGCTTGAAGAGTAGTCTCCCTTTGACCCTTAACGTCAACTGTTGTAAGTGTCAAGTTTTAATTTTGACATGGCATGTGCGATATGGATACAAGATAGTGTACATTAAATGAATTCGTTATGGTATCTAAAGGCACCATAGCTAATAGTACGCTTACATTATACATTATGGGCCGGATTACAACAACGACAGTATGTATCCTATTGTTCACGTGGTACTACTTACAGTGGTATTGTAGGCTAGTTGTCCGACACACTTGACTTGTATAGACTGTTGCTCCACTGTGGGCGTACAGCACATGGTCGCCACCTTGCCGCAGCCCCCTCCGCACTGACCATAATCCATGAAGATAGACTCGCACCCCTTGTCATCCTTCCTCGATCCCCACGCTGCCATCTTGGAGCAGTTGAGCGGCTTTTCTACAACACAAGGGAGTCAATACTGTACAATGCTGAGAGAGAGCGGCTCGGACTTGCTTGATTGCGTGTCTTCGTACCCTGATGGCGTCGACTGTTGCTCATAAAATCAATCACAAATTGTCCGGTTCAGACTCATTTATTTCAAGCCGAAGCCATTTAGCGTTAAACAAACAGACAAATATAACAGAACCGTAAATCGATGCCTTGTCTGTCCGTTCCAAGTTTTGATGTCTGATCAGCGACATAAGGGGCTAAACTCACGAATCTGTCACAGACCTAACTTCACAAGCGAAGTCCTGTACGAGTCCATCACAGACCGACCTTCCCAAACGATGTCCTGTACGAATCTATCACAGACCTACCTTCACAAGCGAAGTCCTGAACGAACCCATCACAGACCTACCTACCTTCACAAGACATGTCCTGTACGAATCTATCACAGACCCACCTTCACAAGAGATGTCCTGTACGAATCTACCACAGACCCACCTTCACAAGAGATGTCCTGTACGAATCTATCACAGACCTACCTTCACAAGCGAAGTCCTAAACGAACCCATCACAGACCTACCTTCCTTCACAAGGCATGTCCTGTGCGAATCTATCACAGACCTACCTTCACAAGCGAAGTCTTGTACCAATGTCATGGGCAGGCTCTTCACACATGCGTCCTTCTCCAGCTCGCACAGGTTGACGTAGGTCTTGACGAAGTTGCCAACGCGGCCGCACACAGGGTCGTACCCGCGGTTGTCACACTTCTTGCAGGTACAGTCAGTTGCAGAGGTCTCGTTGTTTGAAACACACACCTGACCCTTGGGACACGTGGAGGCAGTGCAGGGGCCTGCAAACAGGTACAAACACACATGAACGCCCATACAGTGAAATTGCATGGTAGAAGTGTTTTAAGGAACGTTTTCTATCCTAGAAGATGCAAGAACAAAGCACAGATTTTACATTTCTTAGCTTCTATGATAACAAAAAACAAACTGTATTTGAGTATCAGGTCCAATGCACTGGGAACTAGATCTGGAGATGCTGTTTAAAGTCAATCTGGAATGTACATGCAAATTGCTCTTGTAGTTGTATACAGATCAACAAATATTATTGAAAATTAAAGGCAAGTATGACATTATGTTATATTTTGTGCAGTGTACGATATACAATGTCTATTTGCCATCTGAGGCGTAGACACCCCTATCCAAGATTTGTCCTGGGTCCCGTCCCTCAAAGCCATCTTAGCGCTGAGATGATCGTAACTCCCATAGTCTTAACATAACCTAACGATACTTGCGGTAATATAGCTTTGTAGAACAGTGTGACGTTGTACAAAACAACATTAGCTCTACGACTGTCTTAAGTCTATGTTAAAGTATGGGAGTTAAGATCATCTTAGTGCTAAGATCGCTTTGTACAACGGCACCCTGGTCCCTGGTTGTGATTCTTGTTTTGGCAGCACCATGCCTGTGCTTATGGGCTTCTTCGAAGTGATGCACGTCAAAGAGCTGTATCACTTTGCTTTTCTTACACATTAAGCTGATGCAGTAACTGAAATACTGTTCAAAGCGGTGTAAAGGTTGCGTCACTCATGATCTGAGACCCCCGGTGGAATCTACAGAAGGGAAGTATCCATCTTACTGCACCATTCTTACCTTCTGGGCATGTTCTGTAGCATAAGGCGATTGCAGTCTCCTTCAGCGGGTTGCCATTGGAGTCTAAAGCGTTGCCAAGGGGAACACGTGTTCTGGATTCGTACCCAGTACCACATGTAACACTGCAGGGTCCCCATGGCCCCCACTGTGCCATAGGATAACCTGGAATATAGCACGAGACATTACATTACAGAAGTGTGTTGTGAAGAGAGTAGTACCCCCTATCCAATCCCTACATTACAGAAAGTGTTGTGAAGAAAGTAGCACCCCCTATCCAATCCCTACATTACAGAAAGTGTTGTGAAGAAAGTAGTACCCCCTATCCAATCCCTACATTTCAGAAGTGTGTTGTGAAGAAAGTAGTACCCCCTATCCAATCCCTACATTACAGAAAGTGTTGTGAAGAAAGTAGTATCGCCTATCTAATCCCTGCATTACATTATAGAAAGTGTGTTGTGAAGAAAGTAGTATCCCCTATTCAATGCCTACATTACGTTACAGGAAGTGTTGTGGAGAAGGTAGTATCTCCTATCAAATGCCAACATTACATTACAGAAAGTGTTATGGAGAAAGTAGTATCCCCTATCTAATTCCTACATTACATTATAGAAAGTGTGCTGTGAAGAAAGTAGTATCTCCTATCAAATGCCAACATTACATTACAGAAAGTGTTGTGGAGAAAGTAGTATTCCCTATGTAATCCCTGCATTACATTATAGAAAGTGTGTTGTGAAGAAAGTAGTATCTCCTATCCAATGCCAACATTACATTACAGAAAGTGTTGTGGAGAAAGTAGTATCCCCTATATAATCCCTACATTACATTATAGAAAGTGTGTTGTGAAGTAAGGAGTATCCCCTATCCAATTCCTACATTACATTACAGAAAGTGTGTATTGAAGAAAGTTGTATCCCCTATCCATCCCTACATAACATAACTGAAAGTGTGTTGTAGTGAAGGTGGTATCACCCATCCCTATATAACGTAATAAAGGTGTGTTGTGGGGGAAATGGTACCTGCTCCAGATCCTTCACATGCCTTGCCGGTGGAGACGACGGTGATCTCCGAGTTGCCGAGGCCGCACGTGTACTTCTCGAAGTCACACCTGCTCTTGAACATCAGGTGGGTGGAGGAGCACACAGACTCTACAACACAGCAACAGGTTCGTATATAGAGTGGAGTGGAGTGGAAAGGAGTGGAGTGGGTAAATAAATCTTTAGATTTTAGGCAATAAATATTTATCATACATACAGCTCTGTATTGGGAGATGCGGTTGTATGCATGAAGATCGTATGACCGAGCAATGTACAATAGCTCTGTGCATGTTATATTCACCTATAGTAACATTCGACTCCGACTCCGTGCACAGGGGGCACTGACACTTCGCCTTGCCGTTCTCCACCACACACACCTGGCTGGGCAGCTCACACTCTGTGCTGGCGCAGTCATCTGAAACACCAAACTAGCATGTAGTTGTACCCTTCAAACACCGTCCGTCCTAGAGTACAACACACATCCACCTGTCCTTTAGAACCATACATGTCCATCTGTCCTTTGGGCTATACATGTCCACCTGTCCTTTAGAACTATACCTCTCCACTTGTCCTTTAGACCTATACATGTCCATCTGTCCTTTAGAACTATACATGTCCATCTGTCCTTTAGAACTATACATGTCCACCTGTCCTTTAGGAGTAGACATGTCCATCTGTCCTTTAGAATTATACATGTCCACCTGTCCTTTAGAACTATACCTCTCCACCTGTCCTTAAGAACTATACATGTCCACCTGTCCTTTAGGACTATACATGTCCACCTGTCCTTTAGGACTATACATGTCCATATGTCCTTTAGGACTATACATGTCCACCTGTCCTTTGGGACTATACATGTCCATCTGTCCCTTGGGACTATACATGTCCATCTGTCCTTTAGAACTATACATGTCCACCTGTCCTTTAGAACTATACACGTCCACCTGTCCTTTAGAACTATACATGTCCACCTGTCCTTTAGAACTATACATGTCCACCTGTCCTTTAGAACTATACATGTCTACCTGTCCTTTAGAACTATACATGTCCACCTGTCCTTAAGAACTATACATGTCCACCTGTCCTTAAGAACTATACCTCTCAACCTGTCCTGTAGTACCAGACCCGTCCATCTGTCGTATATTCACATACTCTTGTAAACGACATGACATTATTATGTCACGGTGAAAAGGCGAAAAGATATATTTGATTGAGTGGCCCATAAATGAAAATATTCAATTTCACTCCTCCATTAAAAACTATATGGTATTTTGCAAAGACATCTTTCATGTATCCCTGCTTCATGTAAGGGTGTAACAACCTACACATGTGCCCGCACTAACGTAAGACCAATTACCACGCCTACCTTTGCATGGACCATCATAGGATTTCTCCACGAAGTTCTGGTTCTTGCAGGCCTTGATCACCAGCTCCTTCTCCGAGTTATATGTCTTCCCGTCAGTGCCACAAACCTACAACGTCAGCAAAAACAAACATGCAACATCAGCAAAAACAAACATGCAACATCAGCAAAAACAAACCTACAACGTCAGCAAAAACAAAAATGCAACATCAGCAAAAACAAACATGCAACATCAGCAAAAACAAACATGCAACATCAGCAAAAACAAACATGCAACAACAGCAAAAACAAACATGCAACATCAGCAAAAACAAACATGCATCAGCAACAAAACCACTTTTGGAGGGCACAATCAGCAAAAGAAATTACATGTAGCCAGTTATGCCACATCAGAAAAACTACAACATATCTGAAAACATGCTACATCCGCTACAAAAGCTTGTGGACCCGTGAAGATCCGGGTTAGAATAGGTCTTCAGCAAGCCATGTTTACGGTAAGATGCGATTATGCTTGTCGTAAGAGGATAGCAACGGGATCGGGTGGTCAGGCTCAGTAACTTGGTTGATGCATGTCATCGTATCCCAAATGTGTAGATCGTTGCTCATGATGTCAGTCACCCAATAGTCTGGTCCAGACTCGATAATTTACAGAATGCAGTCATATGACTGGAATATTGCTGAATGCGGCGTTAAACAACAAACAAACAAACAAAACCTGTGGTATCCGCAACTACTTGAAACATCAGTAAAACCAAACCGGGAGCAATAGCAAGATACACTCGCCACATCAGCAACTCTAAGCTTCCCAAATCAGCAATAAACTGTAGGAACACAACTGCAACATTAACAACCAAATTTGCATCATCTGCAAATACATCCATGCAACATCAGCAACACAATTTGCATGGTCTGCAAACACTTCAGCAAATCTACACCTGCGGCACACCTTGAAACAAGAAGGCTGCACTAGGGGTAGAGTGAGTGCGTTTGGTTGTATGCGTTGTGTCTGAACTGCTGCACCGGAGTCTCCATGAAGGGTGGCCGTCCAAGATGGTATGCATGACAAGGAGACACCTTCTCACTCTTGTATTCGTGGAGAACATCGTCAGTTTCCCATGGTTGTGGTCTCTGTATTAGTGTCATGTCCATCTTCCATTGCAGCCAACGACACTCATGCGTTTGTGTAATACTTGTACACTAGAAGATCTTCAACTTTTAGTTGAGGTCAGAAAACGATTGTCGAGAGTCTGAACAGAAAACTTAGAAATCATGGCACGAACCTTTCCTGGGTTGCTGCACGACTCTCCGAAGCATGAACAACATATGGTTCCATTGCCAACATTCTCAAAACCGGAGCCTGAAAATAAAATAAGGCATTAGTCGTGCAGTATTGGAGGTGCTGGTTCATTGAGAAAACCTCTTTTATTAAACATACTTCCAGGATCAATCGTCACTTCGAAAGTCTTTACAGTTCACTGTACAGTTTTACTACGTCAGCAAAACGTTAGACAAGATAAGAAAAAGCGTTACGGCCATGTAGTTTGCCCAAATACAATAACGTCAAAATGTGTACCGCTACCGTATATATCTAATTAAGATATCTGATGTGTGCAGTCGTGAGTCATTATTAGTGTATTGTTGTTCTGTGAATTAAGCAGTGGAGACTTACCGTCGCTGACTCACTGACTGATGGAGACTTACCGTCGCTGACACACTGACTGACAGAGACTTACCGTCACTGACACACTGACTGACAGAGACTTACCGTCGCCGACACACTGACTGATGGAGACTTACCGTCGCCGACACACTGACTGATGGAGACTTACCGTCGCCGACACACTGACTGATGGAGACTTACCGTCGCTGACACACTGACTGATGGAGACTTACCGTCGCCGACACACTGACTGATGGAGACTTACCGTCGCCGACACACTGACTGATGGAGACTTACCGTCGCCGACACACTGACTGATGGAGACTTACCGTCGCTGACTCACTGACTGATGGAGACTTACCGTCGCCGACACACTGACTGATGGAGACTTACCGTCGCTGACTCACTGACTGATGGAGACTTACCGTCGCCGACACACTGACTGATGGAGACTTACCGTCGCCGACACACTGACTGATGGAGACTTACCGTCGCCGACACACTGACTGATGGAGACTTACCGTCGCTGACACACTGACTGATGGAGACTTACCGTCGCTGACACACTGTAGTCCTTGCTTCTTGAAGCCGCCACAACACACACATTCAAACCCGCCCCTTGTGTTCTTGCACTCGGAGTTAGGAGGGCAGTTGTCCTTTCCTGTAGCGCACTCGTCAAAATCTGCAACATAGTAAGTGAAGAAGTGAGTCAGTGGAAAAAGAGGGTAACAGTATCAGCGTGGGGTAGAGTCATACAATGGATCTGCGAGTGAGTGAGTGAAGTAGTAGAGTAAGTGAGATAGTGATAGAGTTAGTGCTCTATATAGTAAGTGACAGAGAGAGTGAGACCTGTGAAGATCCGGGGTAGAACAGGTCTTCAGCAACCCATGCTTGCGTAAGAGGTGACTATGCTTGTTGTAAGAGGCGAGTATCAGGATCAGTTGGTCAGGCTCGCTGACTTGGTTGATGCATGTCATCGTTTTCCAATTGCATGGATCAATGCTCATGATGTCAAGCACTAGATTGTCTGGTTCAGACTTGATTATTTACAGACGGACGTCATATAGCTGGAATAATGCAGTGTGAGGCGTTAAACAATAAACAAAGAGTGAGTGAGTGAGTGAGTGAGTGAAGTTTAGAACCTGCAGCAGGCAAACCAGGGCCGACAGGCCTCGGTCCGCTATCTAAACCACCGGGTGTGCTGGGGTTACACCTAGGGAGCAGGGCTACATTGACGATTCCTATGTCACCGCTTCATACAGCCAGTCTGGTCACCGGGTGTGCTGGGGTGACACCTAGAGAGCAGGGCTACATTGACGATTCCTATGTCTGCACTTCATACAGCCAGTCTGGTCACCGGGTGTGCTGGGGTGACACCTAGCGAGCAGGGCTACATTGACGATTCCTATGTCACCACTTCATACAGCCAGTCTGGTCACCGGGTGTGCTGGGGTTACACCTAGAGAGCAGGGCTACATTGACGATTCCTATGTCACCGCTTCATACAGCCAGTCTGGTCACCGGGTGTGCTGGGGTTACACCTAGAAAGCAGGGCTACATTGACGATTCCTATGTCACCGCTTCATACAGCCAGTCTGGTCACCGGGTGTGCTGGGGTTACACCTAGAAAGCAGGGCTACATTGACGATTCCTATGTCACCGCTTCATACAGCCAGTCTGGTCACCGGGTGTGCTGGGGTTACACCTAGAGAGCAGGGCTACATTGACGATTCCTATGTCTGCACTTCATACAGCCAGTCTGGTCACCGGGTGTGCTGGGGTTACACCTAGGGAGCAGGGCTACATTGACGATTCCCATGTCACCGCTTCATACAGCCAGTCTGGTCACCGGGTGTGCTGGGGTTACACCTAGAAAGCAGGGCTACATTGACGATTCCTATGTCACCGCTTCATACAGCCAGTCTGGTCACCGGGTGTGCTGGGGTTACACCTAGGGAGCAGGGCTACATTGACGATTCCTATGTCACCGCTTCATACAGCCAGTCTGGTCACCGGGTGTGCTGGGGTTACACCTAGGGAGCAGGGCTACATTGACGATTCCTATGTCACCGCTTCATACAGCCAGTCTGGTCACCGGGTGTGCTGGGGTTACACCTAGGGAGCAGGGCTACATTGACGATTCCCATGTCACCGCTTCATACAGCCAGTCTGGTCACCGGGTGTGCTGGGGTTACACCTAGGGAGCAGGGCTACATTGACGATTCCTATGTCACCGCTTCATACAGCCAGTCTGGTCACCGGGTGTGCTGGGGTTACACCTAGGGAGCAGGGCTACATTGACGATTCCTATGTCACCGCTTCATACAGCCAGTCTGGTCACCGGGTGTGCTGGGGTTACACCTAGGGAGCAGGGCTACATTGACGATTCCTATGTCACCGCTTCATACAGCCAGTCTGGTCACCGGGTGTGCTGGGGTTACACCTAGGGAGCAGGGCTACATTGACGATTCCCATGTCACCGCTTCATACAGCCAGTCTGGTCACCGGGTGTGCTGGGGTTACACCTAGGGAGCAGGGCTACATTGACGATTCCTATGTCACCGCTTCATACAGCCAGTCTGGTCACCGGGTGTGCTGGGGTTACACCTAGGGAGCAGGGCTACATTGACGATTCCTATGTCACCGCTTCATACAGCCAGTCTGGTCACCAGGTCCTGGTTCCAGCTGTCCCTGACCACACGTTACAACACAAGACAACAACGTCCACCTTGGCTGCGAGGTGTACACATACCGAGACAGAAGTCCTCCACGCCGTAGTACCCCTCCTTGCAGATGCACTCCGCCCCACCGTCGATGTTCCTGCAGTCCTGACCTGGCTTGGTGCAGTTGTGCGTCCTCGTGGCACACTCGTCCACATCTGTCAAAAATATAAACAGCATGTACAAGGATGTCAGGAAATTGCAAACGTTACAAAAGCAGGACACTGACTCCTACGGAAGACTTTGGGGGCCACTTATTGTATTTCTTTTTTTTAATTGAAATTTCAGGAGATACACGTTGACTTTTCAAGTTAAAATCTTAAAATTTCAACTTATTATCTTGAAATTTCAACAAAGATATTCAAATTTCAACTTAATATAAATTTCAACTTATTATCTTGACATTTCAAAATAGCATCTTGAAATTTCAAGATAATAAGTTGAAATTTCAACATAACATAAGTTTAAATGTTAAGTTTATATATTTTGAAATTTCAAGTTAAAATCTTACAATTTCACCTTATTATCTTCAAATTTCAACTTAGTATTTATCTGGAAATTTCAACATAGCATCTTCAAATTTCAACAAAGCATCTTCAAATTTCAACTTAATATAAATTTCAACTTATTACCTTGACATTTCAACATAGCATCTTTGAAATTTCAAGATGATAAGTTGAAATTCCAAATTATAATCTTAACATTTCAACTTATGTATCTTGAAATTTAAACTTAGTATCTTGAAATTTCAAGAAACAAAACAAATGGCCCTAAAATGCTTCCGTAGATTCGACTACCTTCGCAAAATTGCTTCGAAGTTTATATCTCCAATGTTGCCTACACTTGTGAAAGACCTCAGCTACGCCCCGGTTAGACACTGACTTTCTCTATCTTAGACTAACATCATGATAATGATAACAATTATCCCAGTAATTTGTCTAGACCCCTCCGATAGTAAATTCTGACCCGGTAGTCGATTCTCTCCTACCCAGAAATCCTAGTGTAATGCTAAGTCATCCCTGTGCCGGAGTGAGGGTCCGATAGAGGGCGACACCATGTATGTTTGTAAACGCTGAAAGAAGTACCTACCTGAAATTCTGTTTTAAAATTATCCGTAAATAGCCTCAAAGTTTGCCGTTTTTATATCCGTTGACGTCATCCTGCTAAGAAACCTACCTATCATAGGTGACGCAGGAGATATGAATGTACGATACCCGTGAAGACCCGGGGTAGAATAGGTCTTCAGCAACCCATGCTTGCCGTAAAAGCCGACTATGCTCATCACTCATGTCAATCACTGGATTGGATGGTCCAGACTCGATTATTTACAGACCGCCGTCATATAGCTGGAGTATTGCTGAGTGCGGCGTTAAACAACAAAACAAACAAACAAAATGAATGTACATGGGGAATATATCCAGGCATTACAGAGTGCAGGCTCACGTACCCACACACGTCTCGCAGTCAGCTGTGTATCCCATCTTGCAGACACACTTGCCCTCCTTACACTCCTGGTTTTTGCTGCAGTTGACTTTGTAACACGGGTCCTCTGAAACACGACGGCGGGGAGATTGAAATCTTTAAGTATACTACAATACACAACAACATCGCAACACCAATAGACGTTGTGGCGAAATAGCAGCAGGAATACCTACGAGTCTTATTCAAGCACTGTGTGACTTTCATACAAATTAAAGCGGTATACCTAGAGAGCTTTGCAGTTGTACCATTAATCTCTTGATTGTCCACGAAGTCAAAATATATACTGTATATAAATCTAACAGTTAATTTAAATACAATGAGGCAATGGCTCACACATGACACTTATTATAACATCGAGTGAGTGAGTGAGTGAGTGAGTGAGTGAGTGAGTGAGTGAGTGAGTGAGTGAGTTGGGTTTAACGCTTTGAACAGTATTCCGATATCTCACGTTGGTATAACGTCCAACTACAAATGAGTAACAATGTGTGGAACATTGGGCTATAATCATGATTTTGTATAGTACTAACAGAGAAAGTCTAGACAGTGTAATAAAGCATTTGTTTCAATCTGAGACAGTGTATATGTGTACTTAGGCTAATCATCAAGTGCTAGAGTGATATATATACCAAGTAAGTTGAGTTTGCTGACAATCAATCTTGCTTTTTTTGTATGACTTGATTCAAATTTACTAAGATGTCAGTTGGCCCGAGCCTTGCCTCTTTGAACCCAAGATGCCGAGGACATTACAAACACAGAGTTTAAATCCTCGAAAGTATTAACCGCATATTCATGAATATGAATCTCTTCAACTGATCCTGTAAAGATATATAGTTGTCATTATTTAAAAACCTACCTTCGCATTTCTCGCCATCGCCCATGAATCCGTCTTTGCAGTGGCAACCGTAGACGCCTTGTTCCAGGTCAAGGTCACAGATGGCGTTCGGGTCACACACGAGAGACTTGTTATTGAACACGTTACCCTCATTGCAGATTCTGTACGCTCCACACCCGTCACTGACGACCGTCTCCCCAGCCTGCGTGCCACACAAGGTCATGTGTTATAACTGTCATGTGACATTGTGTCACATGGTATGGTTCCTGAATGGGGACTTCCGTTTCAGCATCGCATAAGACAATGGGCAATCAGAGGACACACAAACTGATACGTACATATGTATCAATCCAATCACAGTACTTTCATCTGGCGTATTCTGGTTGTTCTATGACGTTTCCATATTTGTAAACGTGGGTCAGTGACATTCGGTGTGTTGATTGCAGTAAAAGATTCAAAACCGATACTGTTGTTTATTTTTGTTTGATAACAAATTCTATCCACTTTAGCTGTAATAACGGTAACGCTATTTTTAACGCAGCCCCAAGTGGTTTATTGTACAATAAACAACGACCACGAGTCTTTTATTTCTTATATGAGATATTAACTTTAGGTAGAGCCTCTTAAGGATGTTAGTAAAAGGTACACGCTTTAACATTTTTTACCCGTATGGAAATAATAATGACTCCCTCAACAGAATCCGACCGCGGCAATGTCGGACAATTCCAATTTATGAACAAAGCTCCTAAAGTTTCACGTCGATTATCTGTACCATTTCTCCCAATAGCAATTGTCACATCTCTCCCACTTTGGGATGCGATTGTTCGGCCATTGCGTTTATCTACGTTGCCCAGCTACAACTATGGGGAACAACTCACTAGACACCTACGTATCAAAATAACGTCGTACAAATGACGACGTCATCAAGTTGCGAGCGCATGTTCGAATCTCCAGAAATGACGTCATGATTGGACAATGTTTTATCGTGAAAAAAAACACACGCTTCGTTCCTCATTGTTCTTTGTGACTTATCGCGTAGCTATCTTATATTAATATTTAAAACATCCCGAAGCACGTTTGATATAAAATGGGAGGAAACTCAATTTCTTAACTGCTCAATCAGTCCTCCATTGTATTATCCATAGTGCGCATGACCGGAAGTGGTGCTACATACCTTCATGTAGGTGACAGAGTCGCCCTCCTCGTAGATGCAGCCGCACTCATCCGCGGGAACGCAGCGGTCTTGGTCCTTGTAGTAGCCGTCATTGCAGAAGCAGCCGTCGAGGCACGACGACGCGGGGACTTCAGTGGTGTTGGTCAGCAGCCCCAGACATGTCTGTACCGGACCTGGGTCGGTGTCGGCCATGCCGCCACACACGCTGTACACCATGTTCACGCCACAGGACTCCCCTGCAACGTTGACTACAGCGTTAGAGGACGACGCTGGTACACACAATATACGACACATCCTACTCTGAAGTTGGTAATTGTAACGTTTGGAAACGTCATCTCATGGCATTTGCTGTAACGTATATTCGCCCAATGAAAGGACACTTTCTATAAACGCCAGAGCCTACCCGACACTGTACACTGTATGTGCAATTCACCGATGGTCTGTATTACAACCTCGGACATTTATAATGCTCCTAATAATCTTCATCGACCCAAATTCATTCTTCAGCCAAGCTTCTGCCCGGAATCTGAAGGCGCCCGTCACGCTATATTTTGAGCTTTTTTTATTTGTGTAATAAATGGTAAAGTACCAACCCGTTTTATTGATAGTTCCATTGAATGAGACAGGTCATTGTCTACAATCAGGGCAAACAGTACCGGCAGATCCAATACTGAGACTGAGGATGACACCTCGGAACATAAATGCATATGGAATGCTGCTTGATGACGTCGCGGAAAGTAGAGGTCGCAAAAGTAACATTGGTTATAAAATCTGGACTAAATCTTGATAAGAGTTGTCTTTCTTTATATTTTGTATATAACTTCACATGTATAATATTAACGGGCGCACCAGCGACCAAGAAAATATCGACAATGTCCTTATCTCCAGGCAGAGGTTTATGTAACCCAACTTGACTCACCACACCGGAGGCCATTGGCGTTCCTCCATACTGGGATCTGTTCTCCAATAGCTCGGCACTCGTCCGCTACCCTCCCCGCGGTGGCGCACATGTTGTCCATGGCGGTCTGGGGGGAGCTGCACATGTCGATGTTGCAGCCTCTGTACAGTCCCTCCATGATGGTGGAGCTGATCTTGGGGATGCAGTCCTAGATTCACAGAAGTAAACCACGATACATCTTGGTGTATGTGTAATGTATCAACATGTATTCATATCAATAAAGACAACCTCCGTGGGCTAGTGGATGGAGCCTCTGCCCGAGGAGTAGAAGGTCCATGGTTCCATTCCTGGGGTCGTCGTACCAAAAAGACGTTAAAAGATGGTACTTGTTGTTAACCTGTCTGACGCTCGGCATTATGGTGATAAAACAAAGACTTGTCGACTCGGAGTCAGTATACTGTGCGTGAGAGGGCTATCCGTGTTAAACCGTATGGTATCTAGTCCGGACTAGAACAAACAGCCACATAGATTGTATAGTTTGTCAGCAATATTCCAGGTTAGTAAACAGGACCAAACAATCCAGTGGTTGACATCATGATCACTGATCCATGCAACCAAGTCTCGGAGCCAAACGCTCGATCCATTTAGTCGTCTCTTACGACAAGCAAGGGTTCAAAGCGACCACTCTTCCTTGAATCCACACAGTTAGTGACCTAGTTATGACATGGTTTGTGACACGGTAATGGCATGGTTCTGATTGAGAAACGATACTTGCCTTGAAGAGACCGGTGAAGATCCAGGGTAGAATAGGTCTTCAGCAACCCATGCTTGTCGTAGGGGGCGACTTACGGGATCGGGGGGTCAGGGTGGCTAAACTGGTTGATGCATGTCATCGTATCCCGTAGATTGGTGCTTATGATGTCAGTCGTTGGATTGTTTGGTCCAGACTCGATTATTTACAGACCGTGGTCATATAGCTGGAATATTGCTGAGTGTGGCTTTAAACAACAAACAAACAAACAAACAAACCTTGAAGACAGATGTCTGGAGTCCTAGGAGGTAGCCACACATCATGGCGGCCATCTGTTGGCTCATGCCGCACACGGGGTTCATGGACGGAGGCTCATCACAGTCTCGCTTGCACCCGGGACTCTGCAGCACTGACGCACTCGACGCCCACGAGGTGCCGAACTGGTTATTGTTGGTTGTCTGTAAAACAGGACCAACTTCACTGAAACAAGCGTAGCTGCGGAATGTGAATCGTCATCACGGCACGTGATTTTGAACAATAACTTACCAAACGCGTTACCCAGAGATGTCCAGGTCAAACCAAGATTGTCACCAAAGTCGCATTAGTATTACAGTTAAATATGACAGGCTATTTCGACTAGCAGCTACACGTACGATCTGGCCTGCATTTGGGCACCCTGGTCCAATCGTCCAGTCGTCCTTGTCATCGTTGTTGTAGTTGCCGCAGATGCCACACACGTTCTTCTGGAACTTCTTGTCCACGAAGATCTGCACCTTGTCCCTGCCATCCCAGGTCACGGTCAGGTTGATGTTGCTGCTGAAAATCTGGGGGAAGACAGACTCAGAGGTTAGGAGTGAGTGAGTGTGGTTTTACGCCACCTTAAGCAATATAGACGGCGGGGGACACCAGGAATGGGCTTCACACATTGTACCTGTCTGGAGACTGAAAAACTCGGGACTTCAGCGTGACAACCGAACAGTAAAACCATTACCCTATCGTCCTTTGGGGTTAGGAATGAATGGATCAGTTGGGTATAACGGCGCTTTTAATTAGATCCCATGTCAACTTAATCATAGGTGTCCCCCGCCGTGTTATTGCTGGAATATTGTTGACATTGAACAAACCTTATCATCGGTTAACGAGGCAGAAAATGAAATTGTGAACGCAAATATAATGAAAAGTCCAGTTGCATACGTGCACGAAGTAATTGAGATACATTTGCCATCATATCTGTAATATCCCAGTAACACAAAAGAAATAGAAATACTTAGCATCCTCCTCTTTCATCGATAGTATGGTAATGATACGTTTAGATATGTATTGAGGGCTACAGGACAGACCCTACTCGAGTCGTACAGTTCAACTGTAGGCCTGTTTGTCGTGAATGAGTGCAGTCAGACTACACCTGTCTTGGCTGAAATGTCCCTTTCCTGATCTTTTAACTACTGAAACAAAACGTGTACGCCACCACCATGTTTTAGATCTACGTACCACTTCCCTGCCGGTGTCGATGACCGAGAAGCCGTTCCCGTTGTAGCCGGCTTTGATCTGTCCGTTCACACGGATCTCCCGATTCTGCCGCATTTCGATCAGCTGGAAGAGAGGTCAGATGAAGATGCAATTGTTGCATGAATACACACGTGAATAGAGCAATTGTTGCATGAATACACACGTAGATAGAGCAATTGCTGCATGAATACACACGCGGATGGAGCAATTGTTGCGTGAGTACACACGTAGATAGAGAAATTGTTGCATGAATACACACGGGGATAGAACTGGAAGATTGCTGGGGACTATTCTATACTTGACAAGAAGGTTGCTGAGGACTATTCTATCCTTGACACGAAGGTTGCTGAGGACTATTCTATCCTTGACACGAAGGTTGCTGAGTACTATTCTATCCTTGACACGAAGGTTACTGAGGACTATTCTATCCTTAACACGAAGGTTACTGAGGACTTTTCTATCCTTGACACGAAGGTTGCTGAGAATTATTCTATCCTTGACATGAGGGTTACTGAGGAATATGCCATGGTGTTTTTGCGCGGTGATCGTATAGATGGAAGCATGTCTGTACTTACAGTGCTCTTGTACTTGACAGTGATCCCCTTTACCCAGGCGGCATGCTCCACTCTCAGACCCTTGTCCCAAGAATTCATGATGACCTCGAAGGTCGGTGTCCCGCCATCACAGTTGTCCCGGCCCATGGTGTACTCACAGAGACCCATGTAGTCCAGCCACTTCTGGTCAAACGACAGGCAATGGGGATCGCCGAAACACACGCATTGGCCTTGAGCTGGGGAATGGATTAAAGAGGAACGGTCTGGTTATTTTACCGCAATCAAACGCGGGGCAACGGAAGTCGCCGAAACACAAGCATGGACCTGGAAAATGGACTAAGGAAGAAAGTGTATTTATTTGTTGTTTAACGCCCCACTCAACAATATTCCAGCTATATGACGGCGGTCCGTAAATAATCGAGTCTGGACAAAACATTCCAGTGAATGAGTATCGATCTACGCAATTGGGATACGATGACATCCATCAACCAAGTCAGCAAGGCTGACCACCCGATCCCGTTAGTCGCCTCTTACGACAAGCATGGGTCTGAAAACCTTTCTGTGTTTGTATCTCTGGAAGACACAATCACACGGTTGGCAGGGTTGGGTGGAGTCCGGGTGCTATGGACTGAGAAGGTTCATTGCGTCATTTCTTGATAATCATAACGTGCATGTTCGTTATTTGATTCATCCTTTGTATACCCTTTGGCGCAAAGAGGCTAAAGGTTGAAATGGAATGTGAAATATGTTGTAGGGTTAACCTCCGCGTCCGGTACAGTTCTCTACTTATGCCGATTGAAAATCAAAGTTCTTCGTGGTATTGTCGCATGCGTTTGATTATACAAGGCTGGCAAAGGACTCACACATTACTTCGGGGACGTATTTCAAGCTGTTCTGTTTATTGTGTTGACGTTAACGTAGTGTTTACCGAAGATCACAGTTCCAGCATGGACATTATACCGCTTTAGGGGCGGTCGGGTAGCCGAGTGGTTAAAGCGTTCGCTCGTCACGCCGAAGACCCGGGTTCGATTCCCGACAAGGGTACAATGTGTGAAGCCCATTTCTGGTGTCCCCCGCCGTGATATTGCTGGAATATTGCTAAAAGCGGCGTAAAACCATACTCACTCACCCACTATACCGCTTTATGGAATGTCCTATACGTTAGTACACATCGAGTGGCTACGTCAGTTATTGTGTAGCTTATACAACAGATCATCATTCTAAATAAATAAAATAAGTACTGGACTGTCTATCCCTCACTAACAATATACACGGGAGCAGAAAACTGTACAGACCAAGTTAACACGTTGCATGCGCTTTGTAGTATACCAAAACAAGTTGCTCTTGCGGTTAACATATGCTGAGTTTTTTTAGGAATATACAAGTATGAAACTTGGACATCATCAAGGAGTTTATATTATCTTTTGCTTTCAAATGTTACGTTATGTGAATATGCCTCTAGTAGCTTTGTTTTAACTTTGTACAATTTGTATCTGTGCTATAAAAAAATCCGGAAATATTTTTAACTTCAGCCAGTCATTGTATACCACAAATAAGAGTACATGTTAAAAAGGTGTGGGTAACATGCCAGCCTCACCATCACAGGTCTTGCCGTCCCCGACGAAGCCTCTCTTACACTTGCACGCAAACGTCCCATCCAGGTTCTCACACTTGGCGTCCGGATCACAGTCAGCAGTTCCCTCGGTACACTCGTTAATGTCTGCACACAACAGCATGATAATAATAATAATAATAATAATGATGATGATGATGATGATGATGATGATGATGATGATGATGATGATGATAATAATAATAATAATAATAATAATGGCGGCAGGACATGACAGTACCAGCGTGATGCTTTTATTGTAATCATTAACAACAATAATAATAAAATAAACCACATCATACATCATCGTTGCTTGCAATAATTTACGTTTCGAATTTACGTTTCAAATGGTGTAAACTTCTACAAGACACATTTGTGTACAGTTATTACCCAGTGCAATATTAACACAGCCTAGCGCTCTAACTAGTAGAGCTCAATCCTATACCGTTGTGTCCAGGGCCCCGTTCCACAAAGCGACTGTAGAGCTACGACTGTCGTAGGTCTATGTTGAAGTATGGAGCTACGATCGTCTCAGCGCAACGATCGCTTTGTGGAACGACGCCCTGGTTAGGTGTCCATCAGTGAAGCGCGGGTATTGCTGTGAGTATGTATCAGCACGTGAGAGGACAGTGCAATGTGACAAAGTAAGGGTACCTTCGCACGATGTCTTCCCAGTCTTCCTGTACCCCTCCTTGCAGGTACAGTTGAAATCCCCGGGGTAGTTGAGACACACAGCGCTGTAGGCACATCTCAGGTAGGAACACTCGTCGTCATCTGTACAACAGGACATTTACATGTACGGTAGCACGAGCAGGAGTGAGTCAGTGAGTGAGTGAGTGAGTGAGTGAGTGGGTAGGTGAGTGCGTGCGTGCGTGCGTGGGTGGGTTTTGAGTGAGTGAGTGAGTGAGTGAGTAAGTTTTAACGCCACTTTGAACTTTATTCCAGTCATATCACGGCGTGTCAGCTTAATGTGGGAGGAAAGCCCGAAGTGATGCAGGTCTCAGACGTTTACCACTTTGGTGAAACCCACGAGCACGGGTACAGTGCTGACAAACCTAGAAAATGGGGTCGAACCGGGATTTGAACCAACGATCATAGGTTTCTGGCGTGCCCAAGGGACACCCCTCTGCACAGGGAATTGCGGCGCCTGAGACGACGGGCCACTAGTGCCCTTCCACAAGCAGGATATTGTAAGCGTAAGGAATCTCATGTGCCTGTCAGCAAATCAACTCAACGCTACCAGCAACCACTGAATTATAAAATAATGTAGAAATAACCGTTTGCTCTCGGTATTCACAGCTTCCACGTAACGGCCCCTGTAAACTAGATATCAACTAAAGCTAACATCATTTCAGCTAGATCTAAATGGTAGGATATCACATGACCCTCAAGTTCATCTGACTTCGAGTAAAGTACATTTAAATGAAACATTGCGTGGCATCAGATCCGACGTTTTGTCAACTAGAATTGTCGTCGTTGATGTAACATCGTTAAAACTAGATCCGGCGTCAAAATAACAATGTGCCGTCTTTTTAACAAGATTGACATCATTTCACAAAACTTGACGTCATAGCAACTAGATGTGGGGCCGTTGCAGCTAGATCAGACATCATCGTTTTGACGTCGTAATAAACAGGTTTGATGGCCATATTATGTGTTTTCTTTTACATTTTCATTGTTCTCTGTAAGAAACAACAGTCCAGAAAGTGTTAATGTCGACTTACCGAAACACTCTCTGCCGTTGGCCCACACGTCGTTGATGCCCTGGCCCCTGATAAGGCCCTGGTAGCCTTGCTTACAGTGGCAGTTGAACTTGCTGACCCGCCTGTTCTCACACTCCGCCTCATCAGCACAGTCGTCGAAGTCCATGTTGCACACAGGAAGGTCTGACAATCACACAAACATATATCCAATATTTGTGTACAGTTATTACCCAGTGCAATATTAACACAGCCTAGCGCTAGGCACACAGGCAGCCCTGTTCACTAACTAATACACGCACGCACGCACGCACGCACGCACGCACGCACGCACGCACGCACACACACACACACATTCGTATCAGATGAAGTATCTTGAGTGAGACGTTATGTAAAATGTATCATTTCCTTTAGAAGAGTGATGTGAGTATGGTTGTACGCCGCTTTTAGCAATATTCCAGCAATATCACGGCGGGGGATACCAGAAATGGGCTTCACACATTGTACCCATGTGGGGAATCGAACCCGTGTCTTCTGCGTGGTGGGCATAGGCTTTCACCACTAGGCTACCCCGCAGCCCGCCTTCACGATAAGTTTAGCATTGATCTTATTTCAAAACTAAAGGTTCGAGCCAAACAGTTCTGGTCAAACTTTTGGTTGATAGAGAGTGTAAATGGAATATAACATGAGTAGACTTCAATATGATAGATGTTCCGTTATGATGTTCAGAAATCACTAACGCCTGAATGAAAGTGTGACATGATTTGTCATTCTGAAATCTTGACGTGGTCGATGTGAAAAGTGCACCTACCGATCTCCTGCATGCCGCAGTACAAGTCACCGATGGTCATGTTGGCCTGGGCGCCGTTACTGCCGGGGGTGGTGTAAGTGTAACTCCTGATGGGGAGGTCCGCCTTCACGCTGAGCACGCCGCCATCTTTCCTCCACACGTCATCGCCAATCTCACAGTTGCACTTCCTGCAAGCGAAGGAACCCGGATATACAACCACATCTAAGCTGTTGCCTAAGCTGTTCCCTCCATGAAATGTCACCCCCGACCCCGTAACCCTTCCATTATATCTCCATAACATGTCGTCCTTGACCCCTAGCCCCGTTATCCCTTATACTTGTGACGTGTCGTCCTTGACTCCGTGTTTACCTGTCCCATTAAATCGGTGACATGTCGACTAAGCCTCCCTGCCCTCTGCTATAATCTCTCTGACATGTCGTCCTTGACCCCAAGTCTTCCTGCACCCCGCCATTACTTCTGTGACATGTCGACTAAACCTCCCTGCCCGCTGCTATAATCTCTCTGACACATATCGTCCTTGACCTCCCTGCCCTTCCCTTACCTCTGTTGCATGTCGTCCTTGCCGCCGACTCCGCCGCACATTCCGTCGTCCCCACAGGAGCAGGTCTGGCTGCTGTCCTTGCCGCTCCCCCAGTACCTCTTGATCTGACCGTCCAACCCCTTCCAGGAGAAGGAGCCATCCTTGATAAACTGCGGAAAGAAGGGATCATACTTAGAGAATGACAAGCCAATGTTTATAAGTGTGTCGAATCCGGGATTCTAACCCAAGAATCAGCAGACCAATAACTTCTATTTCCCCTGACCGCCTCCGTGGCCTAGTGGTAGAGCGCCCGCCCGGAGAGCGGAAGGCCCGGGGTTCGATCCCCGCCTGCGTCACATACACGTGAATGTAAGTCGCTATATAAGTGCCATAATCTTGGACGCGACGTTAAACCCAATTTCACCTCACCCCATTTTTCTCCTGAAATGTTTGGAACGCCATAAATCCTCATGCAGAACGGTGCCTGGTACACACTCGGAACATCCTAACACACGATAAAAAGATTCTATCCAACAAGCTTCTAGTTAGTTGCGGACTTTCCACTCACCCCTGTCTTGAAGCAATCCACGAGGACAGGCTGGTAGCAATTTGTGGAAGTCTCGATCAGAATCCTAATTTGCTCATCGGTCAAACCTTTGTATGGGACGTCTGTCGTACCATTTGGGCTGTTTACGGGCTTATCCGGGTCGTCCACTGGCTTCACCCTAGCAATACCTGTACAGATAGATAAGTGTCAGTACCGAACTTGCAGCCATGGACCCACATGGACCCACACCCAGGGAAGATCACTCGCTTCATACTAAACACGAGATGATCACCGCTTCATACTAAACACGAGATGATCACTCGCTTCATATTAAACACGAGATGATCACCCGCTTCATACTAAACACGAGATGATCACCCGCTTCATCCTTACCCCGGGGAGATTACCCGCTACACACGGGACGAGATCGATATATATATACTTTAGCTATTAAAATAGCTGACCAATCAAAAGATGCCGCTGTGACATGGATGGTAAGTACAATCGCGGCTAGCCAACGCACCCTGTCACTATTGAAGGACTATGTTCATTCTTCTGTCAGCGATGAAAGGTTATGCCCAGTCTTCCCAAGGGATAGACGTGAAGCGAACCTATTAAAATGAGCTTTTAAAATTCGACTTCAAACATGTCAATTAATTAGGCTTAAGAGTGTATCAATTCAATGATACACTGGCTAGTACTCAATCTATCTCTTACGTCTACATTGTCGAATCAGGGTCCACTTGCACAAAGCGATCTTAGCGCTACGACTATCGTAAGCCTATGTTAAAGTATGGGAGTTACGATCATCTTATTTCTGAGATCGCTTTGTGCAAGTGGGCCTAGAAGTAGAACAGCGATCCAGCTGTCGAAGCATTCATATTCCCACCAAATGGACCCAAAGATGTTCCAAGCTGACAAGGTAAATATTCATCTGTGTGATTACTCCATGCATATTTAGAGCGGACTGTTTGGCTGCTGACCTTGTCCGGGGACGAGGTTCATGTCGCAGTAGACGAGGAAGGGAGGGATGGCGCTAGAGGGGTAGATTAGGATTTCACTGCTTGTCATCCCCATCTCCGCTGCTTCCTGGCAGTTCTTTGGCAGACCTGCAGTCAAGGAATCAGTATAGTGTACGACCGATCTCAAAATGGTAAATGGCATACCCGACATATTGTTTATTAAGAAGCACTCAATACAGTTACGGGGCATGCATATCTGACATTGCTACCATGCACATTTGATATCGTACCTTCTTTGATTCCAGATCGTGAAAGAGTTGACGAGAATGCCTAGTGGGAACGATATTCTCGTGGTTTAACTATTTTTTAGGATTCCACTGAATGCTTGGTGAGAAGTTTTGAGGTTTAAATGTGTAAATATTGGTAAAGAATTTGTAGAAAGATTCCTTTGAATTATATACGGGGTCTCTTCCAGCAGTTATCTCTAACCGAATAATTACGCCTCCCGCCGTCTTACCGTCCGGAACTCTGGAACAGTTGAGTGACGTAATGGTGGCTTTGCCTACAGCGTTCGGAGAGGTCTGTCCACCAAACGAAGCAGACACGATCGGGAGCTCGTCCTTTGCGGTAATGACGCCTCTGTCGAAGTCTCCCATTGGTCCCTTGTTGTCACAGCGACATGTGTTGTTCGTGCCGCATGTACCCAGCTTACCGCAAGGACAGCCCTTTGTCGTTATATCATCAGCCAATCCAAAACCAGGGGAGGTGTCCCCATCTGCTAATTTTAGTGATCCGATCGGAGACTCCTTACACTCGTAGAGCACTCCCTGAAATGAAGGCAATACGTCACAAAGTGACGGACTTGCTGCAGCCTTGTCCGTATATCTGGGGTTGCCTAACTGACATTATCCATAACACCTTTATAAAGATAAAAAGGGGTTGCCTAACTGACATTACCGAAGACACTTTTATAAAGATAAAAAGGGGTTGCCTAACTGTCACTAGCCATAAAACGTTTATAAAGATAAAAAGGGGTTGCTGACTCTTGCTAACAAATATTAAATAAACACATGCAAGCAGTAAATCAGGAAACTAAACCACTTTAAACATGGATTAGTCTCAGACAAAATTTGTGGTCCGGGGATGTGTCAGTCTTTCGATTGACACTTAGACGTTGGTAGAAAATGAACTTCTTTATTGTTTGTCACGAAGTTTCAGGGCTATGTCTTGACCCTTCCATGAGGGAATGGATGAAGGACAAGAAGGTGTTTCAGGGCTATGCCTTGACCCTTCCATGAGGGAATGGATGAAGGACAAGAAGGTGTTTCAGGACAATGTCTTGACCATTCCACGAGGAAATGGATGAAGGACAAGAAGGTGTTTCAGGACTATATCTTGACCCTTCTACGAGGAAATGGATGAAGGACAAGAAGGTGTTTCAGGGCTATGCCTTGACCCTTCTACGAGGAAATGGATGAAGGACAAGAAGGTGTTTCAGGACTACGTCTTGACCCTTCCTCCAGGAAATGAAAGACAAGAAGGTGTTTCAGGACTACGCTTTGACCCTTCCTCCAGGAAATGAAAGACAAGAAGGTGTTTCAGGACTACGCTTTGACCCTTCCTCCAGGAAATGAAAGACAAGAAGGTGTTTCAGGACTACGTCTTGACCCTTCCTTGAGGGATTTGGATGAAGGACAAGAAGGTGTTTCAGTGCTACTTTATATTATCAGTCAGGGCATTGGGCAAGAAGGAACCCTGAAACGTTGTGACAAACAACAAAGAAGCTATTATCCATAAAACGTTTTAAGAGGACTACAATGCTCATTGTGTAATTTATCAAGAATATAACAAACTACATTGTTTTTTATTCAGGATCATGACTTTATATGAGAAAACGTTTGGTCGTTGGATAGAATGAGATTATTCTTAATCACATATCTGATGTCCAGTTGATATATCCTCCATAGCCAATTGATGATGCATTGACAGCTGTCGGCTCCAGTTAAGTAGGGTCAAATGCTAAGCCCCTTCACTCACCTGCATACAGAACTTGGAGTGTTTGGCCAGCTCATTGAGTTGTTCTGGTGTGGCCCCAGGGTAGCTGAGCGGGATCTCAAAGTCTTTACTGCCCGTTCCTGTCACTGTCTTTGGACCACCATCAATGGGGTAAGCCTGGGGATGGGGACAAGTGACATTAACGGATTAGAAGTACAGTAAACTACGTTTATAACGAACATGTTTATAGCGAACTGACGGATATAACTATCTGTTTTTTTAGTTCCGGCCATTTGCTGTATATATGCTGTTATAACGAATTAATATTAGTGGTCCCTTGCAGTTAGTTACACCTGTAGTTTACTCTGTACATCGTAAGACGGTTGTTGTTAAGTAAGTTGTTTGTTTGTCTGTTTGTTTGTTGTTTAACGCCGTAGTCAGCAATATTACAGCTATATGGCGGCGGTCTGTAAATAATCGAATAATCGAATCTGAACCAGACACTCCAGTTAGCATCGATCTAAGCAATTGGAATATGATGACATACATCAACCAGTCAGTGAGTCCGACCACCCGATCCCGCCTCAAGCATGGGCTGCTGAAGACCAATTCTAACACTGATCATCATGGGGGGGGGGGGGGGGGGGGGGAGACTATGTGGGCCTTTTCATCACTTTTTAATAACTGTTTCAAAGAGAGACGGTAAGAAAAAAAAGGTGTTTATGAGAATCAATAAATATGTATTTGCCATCTTCAATAGAGGTAATGTAACACATTCATAGGACGGTATATATGTGCCCGAGACGTTGTTTTTTTCGGCTTCATGAGAACAGTATCTCCGAACTAAATACGTGTACTTATATCCACGCTTCAGAAGAGTAAGTGCTAACTAGAGAAGAGTGTGTTGACGATCCTTACATAAGTGTTCCTATGAGCTTCAGATAAGTGCATCTATGAATGTGGAAGGTATGTATGTGAGAAATATCAGAGGACTGAAAAGTGCTTCAGAAAAGTGTTTTGCGGAGAGTAATGTATGTTCGAATTTCGGAGGAGTTTATATATAACTTCATGTGCTTCAAAGGAACGTATCCACAAGCAGCAAAGGATTATTGTACGCATTTAAATGGGCCGCATGAACCTGCTACAGAGGAGTGGACGTACGCGTGTCCGTCAAGACTTTTAGAGCTGCGGGGCCATAGAAACGAAAGGGTACCGGGTTTAACTCATTGTGCTGTGACCTCTACAATACAACCAGCCGTCAGTCTGAGAGTTAGAGACGTGATATATGTAAATTGTTTCAGCTTAGATCGTACCATTGTAATGGCGTTGTCATTCGATTCATCAAACTTGCACACTGCGATGAAGGGGTCGACGCCGCCTGGACCGTCGGGGTCGATCACGTAGGTGCTGTTCCTCCAAAAGACGGTGCGCTTGTTGCGACTTATCATGATTTCATAGCAGTCCTTTTTGATGTCTGAAACAAAACACCAATATCAGCTGACTGCGTGGTTGAGGCTTCCTGAGTTAATAGAGGGGCGCTTTTCTCGGAGTTCAGGTCAGTAGAGATGGGGGTGGGGTGGGGTGGGGTGGGCTGGGGTGGGGTGGGGTGGGGTGGGGTGGTGTAGGGCTTGTGGTGGGGTGGAGTGGAATGGGGCTGGGGGAATACCATAACAGCAGAGTAAATACAAATACATGTCTATAACGCCAGTACATATATTGATATATAGTTTCAAGTAGCAATATCTAAGCCTAAACATGGGGAGACCAGGTTGAATTGGCAGTCGAACCGTACGGCAGCCGCAGGCTCTCTGTCTCCACAAATTCAAAATATGCGGCTACACCAACATATGTGACTACTACAGTATGTGACCGTGGGGATGCTGTGGCGGCCCTATATTTGCCATTGGCTGTAGATATTTTAGACCCCACGGCAAATGTGTCTGAGGCATTACTGAAGAGTTCTGCCAAACGAAAGATTATATTCAGGAGGAATCCGGGAGACGAACCAGTCATCAGAAGGACGCGGGCCTCCATACGTTGTGGTGACTGAGACTACTGAGCGATTAAAGTGTGCAAGAAGTCTGGTGTAGAATAACGATTCATGATTAATCCCAGCTCTGAAATATGTGGGCAGACCTACCATAACACTCAACGGGTCCCATGAAGACGTTCCTGGTCCCTGAGGAGGCCTGGAACTTGATGCGGGTGACGGGGAGGGCAGACTGGTCAATGATGAGGCCTCCATCCTTCTGACTCCCGGGCAGGTTACAGTTGCACAGCCCGTTGTTGCCCTGGCAGGGGACGCCATCTGCAGGAACAGGGCACGCCGGGAGATTATTATCATACATGCCCGACGTGATGGGTAATTTGTGGTTAATATTTACCATGCATGGGATGCTATGTTTAAATGCAGGGCATGCCGGGTAATTCATGATCTACACTGTCTATACATAGCACGCCATCTTTAAGTGCAGGGCATGTCAGGTAATTCATGATCTATACTGTCCATAAATAGGACGCCATCTTAAAGTGCAGGGTGGGTAATTCATGATCTACATTGTCCACACATTGGACGCCATCTTAAAGTTGAGGGCATGCAGGGTAATTCATGTTCTATACTGTCAATAAACAGGAAGCCATCTTTAGGTGCAGGGCATGCCGGGTAATGCGATTGACATACGTTAGAGACACCCTCACATGCAACCCAAAATACTCCCGTGTTACCTTGGCGACAACACTTAGTGAGACCCACCTTTGAGAGGCTCCACCCAGTATGGCTGTACGACACCTTCGCGGTTATACCAGCCGAACTCTCCCTCAACACGGAGGGCGGCGTCTTGGCAGGACATCTCAATCTTCTGGGTGCAGTACTCGAACTTGTCGATAAGAGGAAACATCTCCTTCAGGTTGTAGGAATAGTACTCTACAACTTTGTCGACCGGTTCGTTGGGGGGGATTGTGATATTTTGTTCCTTGGGAAACATTTGCTGAATAGAAAGAAAATCAAACATTGAGTACGTAACCTTGGAAACAATTTAATTTTGACTTTGTCGAAAGTCTAATAAAGACTTGAATAATATATTGTCAATAAGCTGCACTGACCATGGATAATGCAGCATCTTAGGTCACTGAACTTAAATCTCATAAAAACAAATGACGATACACAAATGGTAGAACACATTAAGGCTTACGGAACATCTTAAGTTACATGGCAACACAAAAATGAAAAAATAACGTGATGGCTTACAAAGACGCCTGCAGGCGGGAAGGCCCTGTAGTCACAGAAGACTGGCACGGGGCGAGGGGAGGCCCTGACGTAAATGGTTTGCGATGAACTCACGAAGGAGCTGGTTCGTGCATCCTGGCAGTTAGCGCGGACACCTGTAACATTAGTAGGACATAGGGAGTAGGGCTTCCTGTATTTTGTGTTTGTTTGTTGCTTAACGCCGCACTCAGCAATATTCCAGCTATATGGCGGCAGTCTGTAAATAATCGAGTCTGGACCAGACAATCCAGTGATTGATATTATGAGCATCGATCCACGCAATTGCATCAACCAAGTCAGTGAGCCTGACCACCCGATGCCGTTAGTCGCCTCTTACGACAAGCATATTCACCTCTTACGACAAGCATGGATTGCTGAACACCTATTCTACTCCGGATCCTATATATCACGGAATACACTAAGGGTTAAATGACAGATTGCATTTTCACATAGTTCTTCAATGGAGCAAAACAATTTTGACCTGCAAAGCCTAGTTTCTCAGTTCCTGAAAACACATGAGTATTTCGAGAATTTTCGTATAAAAAGAATATTTTTTAGAAATGAAATATCAAATCGTCGTCCCCTTGCTGTTTACATTACTGACGGAAACTGAAGTCAAAGCGCAGTCGTTGTTGACGTACCCGACACAGCGTTGCTGCACACGAGGTTGGAGACCGTGAAGGCGGCGGAGCGGCTGGGGTTGGGGTTGGCAGGATCTGTGAGGGTGCCGTTCAACTTGATGCACACCTTGCACACAGGGAGACGTGAGTTGTCCACGATGATAGCGCCGTCCTCCCGCTGCTTGCCGTCCTCGGTGTCGCAGTTACATTTGGCGGAGCGGCCGCCGTCGCACGTGCCCGTTACGCCGCACGCGCATGTGTCTACACCGCCACTTCCGGCCCAACCTTGGAATACACAGAGGTGAAATGAGAGTCGTCCTGGACACACATTGTTCTAAGCACTACGGTCGTCCTGATTCTAATGTTAAAATAAAGCAGTCATGACTGTCGTGATGCTGAGATCGGTTTCTGGAACGTGCGCCAGGGCCCCGTTCCACAAAACGACCTTGGCGCTGCGATAATATTCAGCTCATGTTAAACTAAGGGAATTACGATCACCTTAGCTCCAAGGTAGCTTTGTCAATGGGGCCCTGGTGCTTAACGATATACATGAGTGTGATAAACGGGTTGGTGTTGTCATTTAGTCTGGCCTACCTGGCTGTTTCACTCCGTCGCATGTCTCGTATGAGATGAGATCGCTGATTGGGGCGTTTGTGCACTTGAGGGTCAACTTCTGGTTGCATCTTCCTTTCGACGCTTTAACAAGTTGCTGAAACGACAACCATGAGCGTGTTACGCTTGTGTCTCACAGCAATACAGTCAAACAATACTTGCAAATAGTGAAGACCATCCTTGCACTGTCTCTGATTCACCTTGTTCTGGGGCCTCGTGGTGAATTTCCGGGACATTCTACCTCAGCACCCCCTTACACCGCCACAACTCACCACAACTTGTTCTAGGGCCACGTTGTGAACACCACTCTTACACTCACTCACAACATTTTGTTCTGGGGCCACGTTGTGAACACCTCTCTTACACTCACTCACCACAACTTGTTCTGGGGCCACGTTGTGAACACCACTCTTACACTCACCACACCTTGTTCTGGGGCCACGTTGTGAACACCACTCTTACACTCACTCACAACATTTTGTTCTGGGGCCACGTTGTGAACACCTCTCTTACACTCACTCACCACAACTTGTTCTGGGGCCACGTTGTGAACACCACTCTTACACTCACCACAGCTTGTTCTCGGGCCACGTTGTGAACACCACTCTTACACTCACCACAGCTTGTTCTGGGGCACGTTGTGAACACCACTCTTACACTCACCACAACTTGTTCTGGGGCACGTTGTGAACACCACTCTTACACTCACCACAGCTTGTTCTGGGGCACGTTGTGAACACCACTCTTACACTCACCACAGCTTGTTCTGGGGCACGTTGTGAACACCACTCTTACACTCACCACAACTTGTTCTGGGGCACGTTGTGAACACCACTCTTACACTCACCACAACTTGTTCTGGGGCACGTTGTGAACACCACTCTTACACTCACCACAACTTGTTCTGGGGCACGTTGTGAACACCACTCTTACACTCACCACAACTTGTTCTGGGGCCACGTTGTGAACACCACTCTTACACTCACCACAACTTGTTCTGGGGCACGTTGTGAACACCACTCTTACACTCACCACAACTTGTTCTGGGGCACGTTGTGAACACCACTCTTACACTCACCACAGCTTGTTCTGGGGCACGTTGTGAACACCACTCTTACACTCACCACAGCTTGTTCTGGGGCACGTTGTGAACACCACTCTTACACTCACCACAACTTGTTCTGGGGCACGTTGTGAACACCACTCTTACACTCACCACAGCTTGTTCTGGGGCACGTTGTGAACACCACTCTTACACTCACCACAACTTGTTCTGGGGCACGTTGTGAACACCACTCTTACACTCACCACAACTTGTTCTGGAGCTAGGTTTTTCCCATTGCCGTCCAGGTAGTTAATGTCAAAACACTGCTCAACCGGATTGCCACTTGTGCTTTCCAACGTATCGCCGCCTGAAAAAATCAGAAAGATCAGACAGTAAGGTGATATTCTACTGCATCTTGTTAACATACACATAATTATCACAAGTTCCGTTCACAGGTTCATGATGATTTCGAAGGTAGCGAGACAAGGGGAGACAACTACAGTACCTGGGGTTGCTGGTAGAACAGTCCGGGGAAAGTTGCAATCGACTTGGAAGGCATCCACTCCGCCGCTGCCGTCGGGGTCGATTGTGAAGCGGCCGTTTTCTGGAAGACTTTCTCCAAACTTAATCCTGTTTCTCGCAGTGCTGTACACATCCGTGCATGTTTTGAACACCTCTGGTGAAGAAAAGTACAGTATATGTACTTCGGTGCAGTGAAATACGTACCAACCTTCACGATCAAAGGGGCGAGTTTTTGTATTACTATTCTGACACACGTAAACTTTATAGGATACGCACACGAATGTAATCTATTTACAATGTAGCTGCAGTGATTTGGTGTTTTCAATAATGAAAAAAAAAAAAAAAATGTCCTGAGTTCAACAGGGTCAATATGACGTCAACAATCACATTCCGTGATCTTTATGTTTGTGACGTCATTGAATATTACGTCAACAATGTTTGGATAATGTCAGTAACGCTATCGGGGTATTTTCAAGCGTAGGTATAATAATATATTTATTATACAAAATAGTAGTATGCATTAATGTGACAATGGCGGTTGTTACCGAAACACTTAAACGGCCCCAGCTCCATATCCACGTAACCATTTCCGTCATTGTTGGCTTTAGAGAAGTCGACCTTTCCCACTGGCACTGCATTCTTGCTGGTTAAATCTCCTTCATCAACACTGAAAATATCACCAAGTGAATACTACATATTTCATATGTAGGCAATATTCAGTATAAAAGCAACTGTGATAGACAGGTAGTATTAAGCATATACACCACTGTGATAGGTAGTATGTATTAAGCATATACATCACTGTGATAGGTAGTTTGTATTCAGTATATACATCACTGTGGTAGGTAGGTAGTATTAAGCATAAACACCACTGTGATAGGTAGTATGTATTAAGCATATACATCACTGAGATAGGTAGGTAGTATTAGGTAGTTTGTATTAAGCATATACATCACTGTGATAGGTAGGTAGTATTAGGTAGTTTGTATTAAGCATATACACCACTGTGATGGGTAGGTAGTATTTAGCATAAACATCACTGTGATAGGTAGTTTGTATTCAGTATATACATCACTGTGGTAGGTAGGTTGTATTAAGCATATACACCGCTGTGATAGGTAGGTAGTATTAGGTAGTTTGTATTAAGCATATACACCACTGTGATGGGTAGGTAGTATTTAGCATATACATCACTGTGATAGGTAGTTTGTATTCAGTATATACATCACTGTGATAGACAGGTAGTATTAAGCATATACATCACTGTGATAGGTAGTTTGTATTCAGTATATACATCACTGTGGTAGGTAGGTAGTATTAAGCATATACACCGCTGTGATAGGTAGGTAGTATTAAGCATATACATCACTGTGATAGGTAGGTAGTATTAGGTAGTTTGTATTCAGCATATACATCACTGTGATAGGCAGCTAGTATTAAGCATATATACTACTGTGATAGGCAGCTAGTATTAAGCATATACATCACTGTGATAGGCAGCTAGTATTAAGCATATACCTCTCTGTGATAGATAGGCAGTATTAGGCATATACATCACTGTGATAGGCAGCTAGTATTAAGCATATACATCACTGTGATAGATAGGCAGTATTAGGCATATACATCACTGTGATAGGCAGCTAGTATTAAGCATATACCTCTCTGTGATAGATAGGCAGTATTAAGCATATACATCACTGTGATAGGCAGCTAATATTAAGCATATACATCACTGTGATAGGCAGCTAGTATTAAGCATATATACTACTGTGATAGGCAGCTAATATTAAGCATATACATCACTGTGATAGGCAGCTAGTATTAAGCATATATAGTACTGTGATAGGCAGCTAGTATTAAGCATATACCTCTCTGTGATAGATAGGCAGTATTAGGAATATACATCACTGTTATAGGCAGCTAGTATTAAGCATATATACTACTGTGATAGATAGGGAGTATTAGGCATACACATCACTGTGACAGGCAGCTAGTATTAAGCCATACACCACTGTGATAGATAGGCAGTATTAGGCATATACACCACTGTGATAGACAGGTAGTATTAAGCATATACATCACTGTGATAGGCAGCTAGTATTAAGCATATACATCACTGTGATAGGCAGCTAGTATTAAGCATATACCTCTCTGTGATAGGCAGCTAGTATTAAGCATATATACTACTGTGATAGGCAGCTAGTATTAAGCATATACACCACTGTGATAGATAGGGAGTATTAGGCATACACATCACTGTGACAGGCAGCTAGTATTAAGCATATACATCACTGTGATAGGTAGTTTGTATTAAGCATATACATCACTGTGATAGGCAGCTAGTATTAAGCATATACATCACTGTGATAGGCAGCTAGTATTAAGCATATACCTCTCTGTGATAGGCAGCTAGTATTAAGCATATATACTACTGTGATAGGCAGCTAGTATTAAGCATATACATCACTGTGATAGGCAGCTAATATTAAGTATATATATCACTGTGATAGGCAGCTAGTATTAAGCATATACATCACTGTGATAGGCAGCTAGTATTAAGCATATACATCACTGTGATAGGCAGCTAGTATTAAGCATATTGACTACTGTGATAGGCAGCTAATATTAAGCATATACATCACTGTGATAGGCAGCTAGTATTAAGCATATATACTACTGTGATAGGCAGCTAGTATTAAGCATATACCTCTCTGTGATAGATAGGCAGTATTAGGCATATACATCACTGTGGTAGGCACCTAGTATTAAGCATATACACCACTGTGATAGATAGGCAGTATTAGGCATACACATCACTGTGACAGGCAGCTAGTATTAAGCATATACACTACTGTGCTAGGCAGAGGCTCTTAAGCAGTAACATGCACATATTTCCGTGTGGCATAAGGGCGTCTTTTGATTTTGGTCGAAAAGTGTGCAGTTTTCTTTACAGATCACCAGGCAAATATCATTTTGACTCGAATATATGAAAACGGATCTCGGCAGCCAAACACATTAAAGCGGTGGAGAGAGACGCACGATTGTTTATGAGACACTCACAGTGAAGTGGTGGAGAGAGACGCACGATTGTTTATAAGACACTCACAGTGAAGTGGTTGAGAGAGACGCACGATTGTTTATGAGACACTCACAGTGAAGTGGTGGAGAGAGACGCACGATTGTTTAGGAGACACTCACAGTGAAGTGATGGAGAGAAACGTATGATTGTTTATGAGACACTCCCATTGAAGTGGTGGAGAGAGACGCACGATTGTTTATGAGACACTCACAGTGAAGTGGTGGAGAGAGACGCACGATTGTTTATGAGACACTCACAGTGAAGTGGTGGAGAGAGACGCACGATTGTTTATGAGACACTCACAGTGAATCGATGGAGAGAAACGTATGATTGTTTATGAGAAACTCCCAGTGAAGTGGTGGAGAGAGTCGCACAATTGTTTATGAGACACTCACAGTGAAGTTGTGGAGAGAAACGTATGATTGTTTATGAGACACTCCCAGTGAAGTGGTGGAGAGAGTCGCACAATTGTTTATGAGACACTCACAGTGAAGTTGTGGAGAGAGACGGTATGATTGTTTATGAGACACTCCCAGTGAAGTGGGGGAGAGAGACGGTATGATTGTTCAATAAAACACTCACAGTGAAATGGTAGACGTCTCCGAGCTGTCACACTGGCAAACATCCTCGCCTCCAGCACCCACACAGTTCTTGTGTGTACCGTTCCCGGACCAGTAGGTGTACTTGAAGTTGTTGATCAGAGCCGTCCATGTGGCGAACTGACCTACATCAACACCAACATGAACATCACCAGCAGTCCAGCATCTACCCTACGCTGACGTTTGTGTTCATATTCAACAGACAAGCGGACCAACTATAACTGTTGCCCAATAATAAATCTGTATAACGACATGCCAAAGAAATTGTTCAAAAACGTCAGATGTTAGTATCTAAATATTGTGTGTTTTGTGCGCGTCTGGCTCTTTTAGGGTTATTTTTAACAAGCGCTTGATTATGTGGTGCACATTAACAGATATAAACGTGAGAATAATGCTGGTAAGACTCCAGAATGTTTGTTTGTACTGCCTTCATTGTAATCCTGCACCATGACCGTGGAATATATTTATTTTATGAAAAAATAATAATCTTGAAATGCATACAAAAGCAAGTCTAGCCAGCTCAAGCTAGCTCTATTCCACACTCTGAAATCAGCATAGGGAAAAAAATAAATCTTTAGAGTCAAGAAGGATATTGTGTAATATAAGATTTCAGAGACTAAGTGTTAGTCTACCTTCCTTGTGTCATAGTGAAGACTACTTCAATAGGTTTCGTTAAAACTTCATTGATCCAAAAGACTATTATTTTTAATATGTTTAAAAAGTGCAAAGAAATTTATCCTGCTTTGTCTATTTAATATATTCAGTAAAATACTGTCAAGGTGGGAATGTACTTGAATGCTAGTACATTCGAAACATGGCGTTCCTAACTGCACAACTTACGGCATACATATTAAATGCTAAGCATATTGATGGATGGCATTAGTATTTAGGTAATACAAACTTGACAACTAATAACATGCATATCTTACAACTCAAGCAGAATCTCGTTTGCAGAGTCCGTAGATTTGTGTCAAAATGAAGTTAGTTTACACAAATAGGATTTACTTGAGCTGTTAATTAGCACACTGATACACAATGAGGACTAAAAGGTGTTTGCATGAACAAGGATGACAGTGTCTAGAGATGAAACAAATTCAACTATAAACAAAGAGATTGCCAACGGCGCCTACAGAGTTGCAGACGAGGAAAACTGTTTACTAGTGTTTATGGTGGGAAGAAAAACTAATAGTTAAAACACACAACGCTATCTAGAAAGTGTTCAAATGTAACAAATGTTATATTTGGGACAACACTTTCTGAGAAAAGCTGTGTGCTGGCGATTAGGTGCCTCACTCTGGCAGTGCGGGTTCGAATCCCGGACGGTACTCAATCCCACAAAAGTACGAGAATGTGTACTCTACTCAGAAAGTGTTATCCCAAATAAACATTTATTACATAATAGTGATAACAGTACCCATATTTTATAATATATTGCAACCATGAATCATAGAACGATAGCTAACCTTTGGTTTTCAACAGTTGAGAGGGTTGGTCAACAAGTGCGACAGATTGATTCATTAGGGCCCCGTTCCACAAATAATCTAAATGAGTGTTGTAAGGTTACGTTAGAGCACGGCGATAAGGTCGGCTTAGGCCAAACGTGGCTTTGTGGAACAAGGCCCCGAAAGCTATCCACTACAAGATTGGAGAGTTAAAGTTGAAACAAGGTCCCCTAAATTCATCAGATATGATTTGCTGGTGACAAGATATACATAGAGAAAACGTTGTCGTGAGATCTGCACTAACTAGGATAACTGGACAGAAAGACATATGTGATGACAAACTGTGTGGAGGCCGCGGGAGCGAGTGTCATCCCCACTGTGGTATTGTGATGCATTAAGTGAGTGAGTGAGTTGGGTTTAACGCCGCTTTTAACAGTATTCCAGTTATATCACGGCGTGCCAGCTTAATGTGGGAGGAAAGCCCGAAGTGATGCAGGTCTCAGACGTTTACCACTTCGGTGAAACCCACGCGCACGGGTATGGTGCTGACAAACCTAGAAACATAATCGGGGCGAACCGGGATTCGAACCCACAATCATATGTTTCTGGCGTGCCCAAGGGACGCAACTCTGCACAGCGAATCGCGGCGCCTTAGACGACTGGGCCACCCGTGCCCCCTGTGATGCATTGAACATAACGATAGACAGTGTCTCGACACCGACATTACACCCAAGTGAGGATTAGAACTTTGGCCTTTTCTGTGACGAGCTAATGCAGTTACCGTTAGGCCGACGACACTGATGATACGGCTGGTTGTCTAGTGACTTGTCTGATCTACACCTATCCGATATATGGTTCTAATGGGCCACAATGCAACGAGATATAGTGACTGGAGAGGGAGCAGTGTGAGGAGCTTGTTTCACACTATTTGTGGCTTTAATATGCCGCAACGCAGTGTGAAGAGCTTGTGTCAAACTAGTTGTGGCCTTAATGTGCGGCAACGCATTCAATCTAGAGATACTAGAGAGAGAGCAGCGTGAAGAGCTTGTATCACACTATTTGTGTCTATAAATTGCGGCAACGCAGTGTGAAGAGCTTGTATCACATTATTTGTGGCTTTAAATTGCGGCAACGCAGTGTGAAGATTTTTATCACATTATTTGTGGTTAAATTGCGGCAACGCAGTATGAAGAGCTTGTGTCAAACTATTTGTGGCTTTAATGTGCGACAACGCAGTGTGAAGAGCTTGTATCACACTATTTGTGGCTTTAATGTGCGGCAACGCAGTTTGAAGAGCTTGTATCACATTATTTGTGGCTTTAATGTGTGGCAACGCAGTGTGAAGAGCTTGTATCACACTATTTGTGGCTTTAATGTGCGGCACCGCAGTGTGAAGAGCTTGTATCACACTATTTGTGGCTTTAATGTGTGACAACGCAGTGTGAAGAGCTTGTATCACATTATTTGTGGCTTTAATGTGCGGCAACGCAGTGTGAAGGGCGTGTGTCAAACTATTTGTGGCTTTGATGTGCGGCAACGCAGTGTGAAGAGCTTGTATCACATTATTTGTGGCTTTAATGTGCGGCAACGCAGTGTGAAGGGCGTGTGTCAACTATTTGTGGCTTTAATGTGCGGCAACGCAGTGTGAAGAGCTTGTATCACACTATTTGTGGCTTTAATGTGCGGCAACGCAGTGTGAAGAGCTTGTATCACACTATTTGTGGCTTTAATGTGTGGCAACGCAGTGTGAAGAGCTTGTATCACATTACTTGTGGCTTTAATGTGCGACGACACAGTGTGAAGAGCTTTTTCACACAATTTGTGGCTTTAATGTGTGGCAACGCAGTGAGAAGAGCTTGTGTCAAACTATTTGTGGCTATAATGTGCGGCAACGCAGTGTGAAGAGCTTGTGTCAAACTATTTGTGGCTGTGGTGTGCAGCAACGCTATCGCGCTAGAGATACTTGAAAGAGAGCAGTGTGAAGAGCTTGTATCACACTTAATATGGCTGTAGGTGCGCAGGGAAATCAACACGTGACTGTGGCTGAATCGACAGGACTGCGGGGTTATCTATATGTTAGTAGGGCTGACTAGCTTTCAGCAGATTCGCAGCGATCCGAACAGGTGAATGTAGTTGAATTATCGTGTGCGCTTGGGTTATCAATAGGTGGGTAGAGACGATCAGCAGGGGCGCGGGGTTATCAATAGGTGGGTAGAGATGATCAGCTTGTGCGCGGGGTTATCAATAGGTGGGTAGAGATGATCAGCATGTGCGCGGGGTTATCAATAGGTGGGTAGAGACGATCAGCTGGTGCGCGGGGTTATCAATAGGTGGGTACGGAGGGATGATCAGCTGGTGCGCGGGGTTATCAATAGGTGGGTAGTGATGATCAGCTGGTGCGCGGGGTTATCGATAGGTGGGTAGAGATGATCAGCTGGTGCGCGGGGGTTATCAACAGGTGGGTACGGAGGGATGATCAGCTGGTGCGCGGGGTTATCAATAGGTGGGTAGGGGTGATCAGCTAATGCGCGGGGTTATCAATAGATGGGTTGAGATGATCAGCTGGTGCGCGGGGTTATCAATAGGTGGGTAGTGATGATCAGCTGGTGCGCGGGGTTATCGATAGGTGGGTAGAGATGATCAACTGGTGCGCGGGGGTTATCAACAGGTGGGTAGAGATGATCAGCTGGTGCGCGGGGTCAGCCAAGGAAAAGAGGTGACAAAAGTGAATCTGTGTTAAGAAAGAAGGCATTGCGCTTAAGAGCGACATTAAGCTTACGTCTGAAGCGGCGCCCTGAAACGCATTAAGCAACATTAATAACAACATGTCATCAGTTCCTACTCGCATAGTCAAACATTGATATTCTCAACTTTTGAGGTCAAAATGTAGAAAACATATGATACAAACACTCCAAACATACTACACCCCTGTTCCGGGTCTGTGACATAATGTGTGCATCTTCCCGAGGCAAGAGAGTTAACTGATTGTAAAAGTCCAGTTTCCGCCCTTGCCGAACAAGGCTGGTAGTTATGGAGTTACATTGGAGTTACATGGAGTTACCTTTTCATGTTTTGATAAAGGTGCTCTCGTGATTTAATGCACTTCGCGATGTAAGACCGTTTTATCACAACATAGATCTTGATGATCGACCATATCGTCTTGACTGGGCGCCACCGTTTTGTTTCAAACAAATGCAAGTGATACAAGAGGTGAAATCTGATTGGTCCATAGGAGAGGCTTAGAAGGGACATAACTCGTACTAACCACTGGTGGCGCTACGATCGAGTCCAGGAATTCCAGCCAAGTTCGGCAAGGGTGGAAACTGGACTTTTAAAGTCATTTAACTCTCTTGCCTCGGGAAGATGTAATTTGTGTTACCTGGAGTTTCACTCACCTGTCAAATGATGGGTTCCGTTAGACTTTAATTTTATTACAATGTGAAAATATTTACGTACACTCCCACTCTTCCAATTCTTAAAGTGATTTAAGGAAAAGTCCAAAGAATATGTAAACTTTCCAACTCGGGATTCAAACTCATCCCGAAATCAACCTGAAACTCAGTGATGTAACTTAAATACTTTTTAATGCGGTGTTAAACTCACTCACTCACTCACTCACTCACGTGTCAGCTGGGTTGCTAACATTACAACAAAATTTGATTTGCCCGGAGTGGGATAGACAAGATTCATGTTTCTCTCCAGTCCGTATTGACAGACACACCCGGAAGAGCAGCTGGTATAACTATTACGTTTCAGTATTGTAGCCCAGTGTGGACGGCACCGCGGTGTTCTGGGCGTGATGACACTTACCATTTTGTCCCGTCGGATGGAGCTGGAACTTGTTGCAGCTGAGTTTCATGTGTTGCTGGACGTACGTGCACCTTGTCTTCAAGGCCATCAGCTGGTTCTTGGTCACGAACCTGTAGTTCAGTGAAAGGGCAAGCTTGCTGCTGTCGAATCGGACCTGAGAGAACAACATGGCGTCAGCATCCTTTTACACCGCTTTTGGCAATATTCACGTACGGAGGAAACCATAAACGGAATTCACATATTTTTGGTTTGTTTCTTTGTTTGTATAACGCCACACTCAGCAGTATTCCAGCTATATAACGGCGGTCTGTAAATAATCGAGTCTGGACCAAACAATCTAGTGATTGATATGATGAACATCAATCCACGCAAATGGGATACGATGACATGCATCAACTAAGTCAGCGAACCTGACACCCCGATCCCGTTACTCGCATCTTACGACAAGCATAGTCGCCTTTTGAGCAAGCATGGGTTGCTAAAGACCTATTCTAACTCGGATCTTCACAGGTCTCACGCATTGTAACCAAGTGCGGAAGCAAACCTGGGTCTTCGACGTGAGTAAATGCTTTAACCACTTGGCTACCCCACCGCCTTAACACAAGGGATTCGTGTTAGTTGCCCTGTCGTCATAGATTGAATAAGAGTATGCTCCATCATCACGCCATGTTGCCAATGTGTGGTAATCAAGCTATCAGAAGCATTAAGTGTGTGCATGTTGTACATGATGAAGGTGATGACGTACCGTGTCCCTGACGTCGTGCTGGATGATGGTGATGCCCATCGGGGGCTCGGACTGCATCACGCATTGAGCCCGGAAGGGAGCAACGTTGGCTGCAATACGACGTGTTTGACGGTCACTAAACTGACAGTGTCATATCACCCTCACTACTGACCTTAACACAATGTCCCAAACTGAGATGCATATCTTCATACCCACAGTAACAGACCATAACATACTGTCCCAAACTGAGATGCATATCTCCATACCTACAGTAACATCCCTAAACACAATGTCCCAAACTGAGATGCATATCTCCATACCTACAGTAACATCCCTAAACACAATGTCCCAAACTGAGAAGCATATCTCCATACCCACAGTAACAGACCTTAATACAATGTCCCAAACTGAGATGCATATCTCCATACCCACAGTAACAGACCTTAACACAATGTCCCAAACTTAGATGCATATCTCCCTATCCCCACTAACACACCCTTATGACCAGACGTTCCCAGGCGTTCATAACAAATTAAAAGAGCCATGTGTATGTGAAATTATTTCTTACGACTGAAGAAAATTGTTTCACCAAAGTCTAAGTTTCCATGGTACATAATATGACAGAAGTAGTACAATATACGTGCGAGTGGTGGTGGATACACAGAAGGGTAATATTTTTCAAAATAATCCCCTCCCACATAAGTACTCTTTTGCCACCGATGTTTGAGGGATTTTATCCCATTTCGTACACCCCCTTCTCTTGGCTGTCCAAAAGGTTCCCCACTGCTTCAATGACGCTAATAGGTTCCGGCCACAGCTTTCTTCATGCTGGGAAACAGATGGAAGTGTAAGGGACCCAGAGTGAGTGAGTATGTTTTACGCCGCTTTTAGCAATATTCCAGCAATGTCACGCCGGGAGACACCAGAAATGGGCTTCACACATAGTACCCATATCGGGAATCGAACCCGGGTCTTCGGCGTGACGAGCGAACGCTTTAACCACTAGGCTACCCGAGCGCTCCATCACGGAGCCAGATCAAAACAAGGTGGAAGACGAAGGAGTTCCAAGCCACATTCGCTGATTGGCCATGGCCATGGTTAATTTGTGCACTGGAGTATTGCCATGATGGAAGAGCACTCATTGTCTCAGCTTTCAACGTCGATGGTCTCTTAGTCTTAATTTCATCCAGTAATAGCCTCAAACATGCAACCAACATGCTCCGTTTATTGTATGGCCTTCTGGAAGATTGTCCACTGTGGTGACGCCCTAGGCATCCCAGAACATGGGCTCCATAGCCTTTCCAGCTGATTGGCAGTCATTGCCTTCTGTGGTGATCAAACGCTCCCGCTGCTCTGATTTGGGCTGGAAGTGGAGGACCTAGGTTTCATCCAATGTCACAAATCGTTGCAAGAACCTTTCTTGACCAGCTTCAAACAGAGCTAGATTAACACACGACATGTGTCTTGTTCGTTTTTGATCAGATGTCAGAAGCTTTGGAACCCAAACGATCTCACTTTTTCTGCAAAAACTTGACCAGTGCACGTTCTTCAAGTTTTCCATTTTCTACAGGTCACAGACCCCTGCTTTGTTTACTGACGTATCCCAGCGAAACAATTTGCTCAACTGACTTAAGAAATTGTGGATGTACCTCTATGACATCATCTAATGTCCACAACAAATGATTTCACTATTACGCAATTCCTTCTCGGCGAGGCTCAGAACTTCTCAATCAACCCTCGTATAACAATTGTAATAAAGGCGTTCACGTTACACTTAAAACATCCAATATTGCAATTATAAGTGAACAAAACTAAATATATAAGCTGTACCGATATAATCAAACTAAGATCTTTATCACATTTCATACATTTCAAGAATAAAAAAATATATAATATATATACACATAGTACCGATTGAAAAAGTGAAGTATGCAAATATTAGAAACAAGCATCAAAATTATTTTGAAACATGTAACCCACTCCAAAAGAAAGAAAAAAGGATTAATCGAAAAATGAACAAATTTGAAACTGTCTTGTCATAAGCAGTGGTCTATCATCCGGGACGTACCCCGGGGTGACACGGGGCGTGGTCAACAGTCTTACTATGCATACGAGACATGAGACTACATCAACATTTTGCATAGTGGCGTGATTTAGTCACATTGCGCATTCGGAACGAGGCTAGCAGTCATACGTATGCATACGGCACGTGGATTACAGTCACATTTTGTGTAGGGGGTGGTCTAAGGTCATACTTTGCATATGGGGTGGCCAACAGTCATACTACTATTCGTGGACTACAGTCTATCTACGAGACGTGGACTATTCACATCATACGGGGGTGGTCTACCGTCAAACCGTGCATAAGGGGCGTGGACGACAGTCATACGCCAAATCAATGGGGCGTGGACTACAGTTACATCGTGCATACCGGGCGTGGTTTACTGTCAAAGTGTGCAAAAGGGGCGTGGACTACAGTTACATCATGCATACCGGGCGTGGTCGACTGTCAAACTGTGCAAAAGGGGCGTGGACTACAGTTACATCATGCATACCGGGCGTGGTCTACTCTCAAACTGTGCAAAAGGGGCGTGGACTACAGTTACATTATGCATACCGGGCGTTTTCTACTGTCAAACTGTGCAAAAGGGGCGTGGGCTACAGTTACATCATGCATACCGGGCGTGGTCTACTCTCAAACTGTGCAAAAGGGGCGTGGACTACAGTTACATCATGCATACCGGGCGTGGTCTACTGTCAAACTGTGCAAAAGGGGCGTGGACTACAGTTACATCATGCATGCCGGGCGTAGTCTACTGTCAAACTGTGCAAAAGGGGCGTGGACTACAGTCATACTATGATTTCGAGGCCTCACATTGTGCATGGGCGTGGTCTCGGAGAATACATAGCCATGAGTTCTCAGCTAAAGGGGTGTGGTCAACACTTCTCACAAATGAAAACAGCTGTAGACATGTGGTCAGTGCATTTCTACTGTCAAAGGAACAAGGACATCGCCATGCTCCCGACATAGATACTGAGAGGAATTAAGAACAAGAACAAGAACACGAACAAGAGCGTATTGACCACCCTGTTTGGGGTGTACTGTCGCTGGGATGGTGACGAAACACAACCTCTGCTCATCATTCTTCAAAGTAAAATAGGCTCAGGATTTGTTTTTCTTCAAGTGAGTCATCTCCTGGACAAGGAACGCTTCGGGTCTGTCGCGAAGAAGTGGCTATCGAAGCATGCATAGCGTGATAATCCTCATTTATCACTTACCACGGAAGTGTGACATATTACCACTAAGCATTGCAATTACGCTTCATTTCTTTGCCACGTTAAGCAAAAGCACCAGCTACCAATCACACGGTTTACCATCAATCCCACATTCTGGGAATTCGGATGTGATCTGTTTGTGTTATGTGTGTGAATCTTGAATACCAAGCCATATTTCTGTGAACATTCTGAATACATATTTGAAGCAGCATACTCACTAAATGACAAGCCAAATCATTCACGGACTTCAAGCAAGGACAGTGTTGCTGTTTTGTTTCCTTTGAATCGGATGTGAGAGAAGTGTGATCTCAATATAATATACTTTAAAAGGCTAGGGTAACAAACATTTACATAAAGTTTCACCGCATTCGAAAAGCCACTTCTGAAAAGTAGACATTTTTATATGTTCGCAATATTGTCGTCAGTGACTGTTTTTGAGTGCCTAAAAGACATTTATACCTTTTAATCAACATCCCTGATCAAATCTAAAGGCCGTTTTTGTGGGATAGTGCTTTCATGATGTCAATTCTCTGTGTAGTTTTGTAAATGATGCTTAAACGTTGTCGACAAGTGAAAAATAAGACTATGAAATGTTATGCACTGATGCAGAATATGATCCGTCGAATCCTCGTAATGATTCAGATCTCTTGGCCTTGGACTGTCTGGAAAGATTCTTAAAGAATCTTTCAGTGATTACCATTTAAACAATTCTTTTAATAACGCTACTTTAGCGACATGAACAACTGTTAATCCCGTTGTGTATCTACCTACTCATCATGTCGATGTTACATATTAATAGACCGTGTTGAAGTTGACATTCTTTCAAAATGTGTATTATTAGTTAAAGCCCATAATACTAGACTTATCTATGTCTGGACATTTCAACAGTATCTGTAGAGTGAATGTACATGGTTCTATATGTGTACACCATGATGGATCTGCATCGATACTCAAGTCATCATGAGGCATGGTTGCATCTGTATTGATACTCAAGTCATCAAGCGGCATGGTTGCATCTGTATTGATACTGCAGTCATCAAGCGGCATGGTTGCATCTGTATTGATATGAAAAGAGAAACACTTCTATCTTAACGAAGCTGACGTGCAAGCCGGCGCCCTGCAAACGACTCGTGGAACAGACGCTGACATCACTTACCGATCTTGCTTAGACGGGCTGAAACAGCAGGTAGGCCTCACTAGTTAAACTTCGTATTCAAGACATACGTCCAGTAATACGTCCCAAATTAGGGGACACTCATGCATTAAATGAGATGCACAATGTATCATGAGGCACGTACGAAAATCTAGCTGCATGCTTTCAAATAAGCACAATGTATCCTGAGGCACGTATCAAAATCTAGCTGCATGCTTTCAAATAAGCACAATGTATCCTGAGGCACGTATCAAAATCTAGCTGCATGCTTTCAAATAAGCACAATGTATCACGAGGCACGTATCAAAATCTAGCTGCATGCTTTCAAATAAGCAAAATGTATCATGAGGCATGTATCAAAATCTAGCTGCATGCTTTGAAATAAGCACAATGTATCATGAGGCACGTATCAAAATCTAGCTGCATGCTTTCAAATAAGCAAAATGTATCACGAGGCACGTATCAAAATCTAGCTGCATGCTTTCAAATAAGCAAAATGTATCCTGAGGCATGTATCAAAATCTAGCTGCATGCTTTCAAATAAGCACAATGTATCACGAGGCACGTATCAAAATCTAGCTGCATGCTTTCAAATAAGCACAATGTATCATGGGGCACGTATCAAAACCTCGTCGCATACTTACAATAAAGCACAATGTATCATGAGGCATATGTCAAAACCGAGCTGCATGCTTTCAAATAAGAACAATGTATCATGGGGCAAGTATCAAAGCCTCGCCGCATGCTTTCGAATAAGCACAATGTATCATGAGGCACGTATCAAAATCTAGCTGCATCCTTTCAAATAAGCACAATATATCACGAGGCACGTATCAAAATCTAGCTGCACGCTTTCAAATAAGCACAATGTATCATGGGGAACGTATCAAAACCTCGTCGCATACTTACAATAAAGCACAATGTATCATGAGGCATATGTCAAAACCGAGCTGCATGCTTTCAAATAAGCACAATGTATCATGGGGCAAGTATCAAAGCCTCGCCGCATGCTTTCGAATAAGCACAATGTATCATGAGGCACGTATCAAAACCTAGCCGCATGCTTTCAAATAAGCAAAATGTATCACGAGGCACGTATCAAAATCAAGCTGCATGCTTTCAAATAAGCAAAATGTATCCTGAGGCATGTATCAAAATCTAGCTGCATGCTTTGAAATAAGCACAATGTATCACGAGGCATGTATCAAAATCTAGCTGCATGCTTTCAAATAAGCACAATGTATCATGGGGCACGTATCAAAACCTCGTCGCATACTTACAATAAAGCACAATGTATCATGAGGCATATGTCAAAACCGAGCTGCATGCTTTCAAATAAGAACAATGTATCATGGGGCAAGTATCAAAGCCTCGCCGCATGCTTTCGAATAAGCACAATGTATCATGAGGCACGTATCAAAATCTAGCTGCATCCTTTCAAATAAGCACAATATATCACGAGGCACGTATCAAAATCTAGCTGCACGCTTTCAAATAAGCACAATGTATCATGGGGAACGTATCAAAACCTCGTCGCATACTTACAATAAAGCACAATGTATCATGAGGCATATGTCAAAACCGAGCTGCATGCTTTCAAATAAGCACAATGTATCATGGGGCAAGTATCAAAGCCTCGCCGCATGCTTTCGAATAAGCACAATGTATCATGAGGCACGTATCAAAATCTAGCTGCATGCTTTCAAATAAGCACAATATATCACGAGGCACGTATCAAAATCTAGCTGCATGCTTTCAAATAAGCACAATGTATCATGGGGCACGTATCAAAACCTCGTCGCATACTTACAATAAAGCACAATGTATCATGAGGCATATGTCAAAACCGAGCTGCATGCTTTCAAAAAAGGACAATGTATCATGGGGCAAGTATCAAAGCCTCGCCGCATGCTTTCGAATAAGCACAATGTATCATGAGGCACGTATCAAAACCTAGCCGCATGCTTTCAAATAAGCACAATGTATCATGGGACACGCATGGAAATCTAGCTGCATGTTTTCAAATAAGCACAATATATAATGGGGCACGTATGAAAATCTAGCTGCATGCTTTCACATAAGCATAATGTATCATGAGGCACGTATCGATACCTGGCTGCATGCTTTCAAAAAAACACAATGTATCATGGGGCAAGTATCAAAACCTAGCTGCATGCTTTCAAATAAGCACAATGCATCATGGGGCACGTATGGAAATCTAGCTGCATGCTTTCAAAAAAACACAATGTATCATGGGGCAAGTATTAAAACCTAGCTGCATGCTTTCAAACAAGCACAATGTATCATGGGGCAAGTATCAAAACCTAGCTGCATGCTTTCAAATAAGCACAATGTATCATGAATGTATCATGGGGCACGTATCAAAACCTAGCTGCATGCATTCAAATAAGCACAATGTATCATGGGGTACGTATCCAAACCTAGGTACAAGCTTTCAAACAAGCACAATGTATCATGGGGCAAGTATCAAAATCTAGCTGTATGCTTTCAAACAAGCACATTGTATCATGGGGCAAGTATCAAAACCTAGGTACAAGCTTTCAAACAAGCACAAGGTATCATGGGGCAAGTATCAAAATCTAGGTGCATGCTTTCAAACAAGCACAATGTATCACTGGGCAAGTATCAAAACCTAGCTACATCACTCAAATAAGCACAATGTATCATTAGGCACGTATCGAAACCTCGTCGCATACTTACAAATAAGCACAATGTATCATGAGGCATATGTCAAAACCGAGCTGCGTGCTTCCAAATAAGCATTATGTATCATGAGGCAATTATCAAAATTTAGCTGCATTGTTTCGAATAAGCACAATATATCATTGGGCACATATCAAAACCTACCTCCATGCTTTCAAATAAGCACAATGTATTATGAGGCACGTATGGAAATCAAGCTGCATGCTTTCAAATAAGCACAATGTATCATGGGGCAAGTATGAAAATCTAGCTGCATGCTTTCAAATAAGCACAATGTATAATAGGGCACGTATCAAAGCCTAGCTGCATGCTTTCAAATAAGCACAATGTATCATGAGGCACGTATCAAAACCTAGCTGCATGCTTTCAAATAAGCAAAATGTATCATGAGGCACATATCAAAACCTAGCTGCATGCTTTCAAATAAGCACAATGTATCATGAGGCACGTATCAAAACCTAGCTGCATGCTTTCAAATAAGCAAAATGTATCATGAGGCACATATCAAAGCCTAGCTGCATGCTTTCAAATAAGCACAATGTATCATGGGGTACGTATAAAAACCTAACTACATCACTCAAATAAGCACAATGTATCATGAGTACACTACAGCAGGGTATCCTTCGTGGTCTAGCGAACAGAGCGTGAACCCTGCCGAGCCTGGCATTAATTGGTTCACCTAACAAAATGTTTACAGGTAAGACCGGTGCATTCACCTGCATCACGTGACCTAACCGAACGCAACACTATTGATGTTCAAGGAAAGAAGTTTAAATCTCCTGAATAACACATTATTGATTGACATCCTAACAGTTTATAGTGAACTAGAACATCTATATACTATTTACTCTACGATCTATACTCATTCTACTCTATGCCATAACATCTAAACTAATTCTACTAGATAATATAAGATCTATTATATCACTAACTATCTATGAAGTTTTCACAAAGGCTTTACTATCTGTGGCGTCTATCCTCAGGTACAAAAAGTAAACAATTTTAATCTTTTTAATTTGACAAAATAGGCACTTCTTTGTTTATCCGGTACACTCCTCTGTTTATCTAGGCACTAAAAGTACACGCCTTTTTCGTTTATCAAGGCACTGCAGGTACACTCATTTGTTTATCTAGCCGGCTGAAGACATGGAGGATTAGATATCCTGGGCAATGAGAAGAAACACACTTCTGTTTGAAGTGAACAAACTGATCATGTTATAGCAGAAGATTCCAAGCTGACTTACCCCTCCGTCTCCGTCCTGAAATAGCACATAGTTCTCAAAAATTAAGCCATGAAATTGTTAAATAATACATTCCTCTAAACAATACGAGGGCGGTGAACACAGTTCACAATCCGGTGTAAAAGGATATTGATTCAGTGCAATGTGATGTCACCGTATTCACATGGAGCTCAGACGAAATCATTTACATGTTAATATTCATATACCGTGCGATGCCACCCGATCACACACTTAGGTTAGACACAGTACCGAGTACACAACTATCGTCTACGATGCGGGGCAACTGATTAATGTCATTACTGCCACACAAGTTCAAAACAACAGTAAACCAAAGAACGGCAAATCATTATTGATAACAATGTTGTATTTCTTGGTTTGAAGATTAGATGGAAGGTTTCTAATTCATCAATTATACACTAGATATGCAACGCAGAAATCTATATACCTGTTATACACTGTGACTATATACTTTCCACTGGTGAGAGAAATAAGAGCAGAACGTCTCTATATCATAATACAATAATTGGAGAGAACAGTTCTATATGTCAGCTATGCCCTGGTCAGAGAAAACAGTTCCGGAGCTAAGAGAGTCTATTTAGCAGCCATACGAAGAGGTCCAGAGTTAACAACGTCTATATATAAGCTATACACTGATGAGAGAAAACAGTTCAAGAGTTAAGGGCGTCTATATATATGAGTTATACACTGATGAGCGATGACGGTTTCAGGACGAAGAGAGTCTATATATCAGCTGTACACTGATGAGAGAAAACAGTTCAAGAGTTAAGGGCGTCTATATATATGAGTTATACACTGATGAGAGATGACGGTTTCAGGACTAAGAGTGTCTATATATCACTGATGAGCGAGAGTAGTTCCAGTACTAAGAGTGTCTATATATCACTGATGAGCGAGAGTAGTTCCAGTACTAAGAGTGTCTATATATCACTGATGAGCGAGAGTAGTTCCAGTACTAAGAGTGTCTATATATCACTGATGAGCGAGAGAAGTTCCAGTACTAAGAGTGTCTATATATCACTGATGAGCGAGAGTAGTTCCAGTACTAAGAGTGTCTATATATCACTGATAGCGAGAGTAGATCCAGTACTAAGAGTGTCTATATATCACTGATGAGCGAGAGAAGTTCCAGTACTAAGAGTGTCTATATCACTGATGAGCGAGAGTAGTTCCAGTACTCAGAGTGTCTATATATCACTGATGAGCGAGAGAAGTTCCAGTACTAAGAGTGTCTATATATCACTGATGAGCGAGAGTAGTTCCAGTACTAAGAGTGTCTATATATCACTGATGAGCGAGAGTAGTTCCAGTACTAAGAGTGTCTATATAACACTGATGAGCGAGAGTAGTTCCAGTACTAAGAGTGTCTATATATCACTGATGAGCGAGAGTAGTTCCAGTACTAAGAGTGTCTATATATCACTGATGAGCGAGAGAAGTTCCAGTACTAAGAGTGTCTATATATCACTGATGAGCGAGAGAAGTTCCAGTACTAAGAGTGTCTATATATCACTGATGAGCGAGGGAAGTTCCAGTACTAAGAGTGTCTATATATCACTGATGAGCAAGAGAAGTTCCAGTACTAAGAGTGTCTATATATCACTGATGAGCGAGGGAAGTTCCAGTACTAAGAGTGTCTATATATCACTGATGAGCAAGAGAAGTTCCAGTACTAAGAGTGTCTATATATCACTGATGAGCGAGAGTAGTTCCAGTACTCAGAGTGTCTATATATCATTGATGAGCGAGAGTAGTTCCAGTACTAAGAGTGTCTATATATCACTGATGAGCGAGAGTAGATCCAGTACTAAGAGTGTCTATATATCACTGATGAGCGAGCGTAGTTCCAGTACTAAGAGTGTCTATATATCACTGATGAGCGAGAGAAGTTCCAGTACTAAGAGTGTCTATATATCACTGATGAGCGAGAGTAGTTCCAGTACTAAGAGTGTCTATATATCACTGATGAGCGAGAGTAGTTCCAGTACTAAGAGTGTCTATATATCACTGATGAGCGAGAGTAGTTCCAGTACTAAGAGTGTCTATATATCACTGATGAGCAAGAGAAGTTCCAGTACTAAGAGTGTCTATATATCACTGATGAGCGAGAGAAGTTCCAGTACTAAGAGTGTCTATATATCACTGATGAGCAAGAGAAGTTCCAGTACTAAGAGTGTCTATATATCACTGATGAGCGAGAGAAGTTCCAGTACTAAGAGTGTCTATATATCACTGATGAGCGAGAGTAGTTCCAGTACTAAGAGTGTCTATATATCACTGATGAGCGAGAGTAGTTCCAGTACTAAGAGTGTCTATATATCACTGATGAGCGAGAGTAGTTCCAGTACTAAGAGTGTCTATATATCACTGATGAGCAAGAGAAGTTCCAGTACTAAGAGTGTCTATATATCACTGATGAGCGAGAGAAGTTCCAGTACTAAGAGTGTCTATATATCACTGATGAGCAAGAGTAGTTCCAGTACTAAGAGTGTCTATATATCACTGATGAGCGAGAGAAGTTCCAGTACTAAGAGTGTCTATATATCACTGATGAGCGAGAGTAGTTCCAGTACTAAGAGTGTCTATATATCACTGATGAGCAAGAGAAGTTCCAGTACTAAGAGTGTCTATATATCACTGATGAGCGAGAGTAGTTCCAGTACTAAGAGTGTCTATATATCACTGATGAGCAAGAGAAGTTCCAGTACTAAGAGTGTCTATATATCACTGATGAGCGAGAGAAGTTCCAGTACTAAGAGTGTCTATATATCACTGATGAGCGAGAGTAGTTCCAGTACTAAGAGTGTCTATATATCACTGATGAGCGAGAGAAGTTCCAGTACTAAGAGTGTCTATACATAACTGATGAGCGAGAGAAGCTCAAGTACAAAGAGAGTCTATATATAAATGATGAGCGAGAGTACTAAGATAAAATAGTTTGAGAGAACAATTTTATATATCAGCAATACACCGGAGAGAGAGAAAACAGTTTAAGAGGGTCTATATATCACATATATTCTGATGAGGGAGCACAGTTCCGGAACTAAGAACGTCTATTCATCAGCAATATAAAAATTGGAGAGAGGAATTGCAGAGCTAACATTTTCTACAAATCAACTGAACGCTGATGTGAAAAAAAACAGTTCCACAGCTGCGAGTGTCTATATCACTTTACGGATAACGAAGTACAACTCGGAAAGACAAAGCTATAACTATATCCAAGGTATACAAATATACAGGAACATAGAATTAAAGTCTATACGTCTATACGCAGACAGCAGCGCATAACTAGAGAAGACATAGCACTCTGCAGACTTACGCCTGTAGGCTCCACCTGAAAATGATATCAGTCAGAATGAAGTTTGAGGTTAAATAAAGTTTTCTTAGTGTCGTTCTATGAAAGTGTACTTTCCACGTCCTAAATCTGACGCCTCCTGAATGAATAGGTAGGGACAACGCATCACCATCTCCTTGGAGTCATCCCCGTCGTGTGTCCCAAGTACAATTACAATTGATTTTGTAATCGCAATATATAAATATAAATACAATTCCACGCAGCACAAAGAAGTGATCGCCCTACGTCATTCATCACACGTCAAACATTATATAAAACGATGAGGATTTTTCTGTCACGCAATCTCCGTGTGTTGTTGACGCGGTGTCGAGGTACATTCGTGACTGCTAAGTCAGCATTCGTGACCAACTCGTGCTATTCCGGGACAAGCCAAATAGCGACTCGTGCCCCTCTCGTGGCCAAATTGGGTTCCGTTTAAGGGCAAAAGGGCATAGTAAAAACAAATTGTCAACTCGTTTTTTTAATTATTCACGTATAACGTGTAACCCCCCCCCCCCCCCCCCCCCCCCCTTGTTATATATTTTTTCAGATGCTATTTTAACCACATCGGGATTAACGGTATTTATACAGTATGATTGATAACGTTTAACTGTATCTAGGGTATATTTTAGGGCATAAATTAGTTCTGAGGGATTCTTTGACCGAAGTAATTGAAGTCATACGCGCATTCTGATTGGTTTGTCGTATTTTCGCATTTAACATTCATCGATAGGGGGGACGAGTCTTCTTGCAGGTTACGGAAAGGAACGGGTAGTCACGAATGCCAAGCCAACAGACTTGCGGTCCATCTCAATAAGGGCAATAACGTCTGTGTTAATGATCCAATATATAGATAGCTACAGCACAAGCAGTCGGAAGGTCATGGCGCATTAGGAAACACTATAACGAAGAGCTTTGAATGGGGACGTCATGTAACGTGGGGGATAGTTGGGAGACTGAGTGGAAGGATGGTGCGGCAGATGGTGCGGCAGATGGTACGAATCGTGTAACATAGATGCTGAAAAATGGAAATCAAAATGTAAATATCACAAAATCGTCAAAATACCGTAAATGTAGGATAAGAGAAACTGGTTATCATAAGGGTGAAAATGTAAGTCAATGCCGAAAGGTCTTGAATAAGCAGACCATTTCGTCGACAGGGTCAAGGTCACAGGAAGTGACCCTACCCAGTTGCTACTCACGCCATCGTCGTCGCCTAGCCTTTCTGCCTGCAATGACGCTACGAGGTTAGCTGCCGTTAATGTCGGCTATGTTTACATGGGTAAGTTGGCAACAAAATGCCATTTCCAAGTAGAGATTTCTTATTTTGTTTAGTGAACAAATCATATTCTCTGCCCTGATATTTCAGTGTTGTTACGTATGTATCGGGCAAGACAAACTAATACCTCTCAAGGGCATAATTTCGCTGATAAAAGTAATCTGATTGCGATGATAAATTCAAATGATTATGAAAATCCTGATTTCTCATTTGAACGTGTATACCTGAAAATGTAAAGGATGGCAGAATGAGTGACTTATCTGTTCAGAATGTCACTGGCCAACTGCTGGTGGGATGAATGGTCAAGTCGGACCTATAGTTGTTTCACTCTTTAAATGTTTATTTGTTTATTTGTTGTTTAACGTCGCATTCAGCAATATTCGAGCTATATGACGACGGTTTGTAAATAATCGAGTCTGGACCAAACATGAGCATCGATCTACGTAATTATGAAAAGATTTAACCAATTAATCAACCTGACCACCCGATCCAGTCAATAGCCTCCTCTTACAACAAACAAGCGTCACTGAAGGCCAATTCGACAAAGGACCTACACGGGGGTTCTAATTTTCTCACATATTACTCAGTAATCACTTAAACAAAATTAAATTTGGGTTTCCATTACAAGAGGCTATAGAAAAAGGTAATTACAGAAACCAAACAATTTTATCAATTTCGTACAATAAATATTTAGTGTTGAGATAACAAGAGATAACATTGGCGTATTCGTTTAGCACTGTTATACGTAGAGGTACTGTTCACACACAGCATCAGTGTACGTGATATCTAATAACAAAGTTATAAAGGGAGGTAACCTCACCATTTCCGTCTGTAGGGGGACCATCAGGATCAATCAGATATGTGTAGCTGTCTGCTTTACCCAGCGACCTGTACTTCTCACAGTTGGCCTCGATTCCTGAACAACATATTACAAGATATTACAACATGTATCAGCATATATCTACATATTACAAGTCCAGTTTTCACCCTTGCCAACTAGGCTGGAATTATGGAGATGTATTTTAGCTTGAATAACGAGTCGATGGATGGTTCAATCAAAATCGCGTTACAAAATCGACATCCGGTTCATAAACTGCCGTACAGATTTCGGTCGTCTGCAGGATTTGCAAAGCACGTGTACCGTCAACTTAGCGTCAACATTTATTTTCCAAACCTTTTTATGTTATTATGAGACATACCTTGTAATAGCCACTTGGGGCGCTGCAACGAGCCCCGAAATCCCACCCTAGTTCGGCAAGGGTGGAACTGGACGCTGCTTTTAGCAATATTCCAGCAATATCACGGCGGGAGACACCAGAAATGGGCTTCACACATAGTAACCATGTGGGGAATCGAACCCGGGTCTTCGGCGTCACGAGCGAACGCTCTAACCACTAGGCTACCCCACCACCCTCAATATGATGAGAATAGACATGGACGTACCAAACTGTTCATTGCTGCAGCGGATTGGTCCAACGAAAGACACTCCTTTCTTCTGTCCATCGAATGACACGTTGATGGACACGATTGGGAGATCGTTCCTGTCGATCTGGACCCCGATGTCCTTCCTTGTCTTTCCGTCGTCTATAGCACAGTTACAGCCGGCGCCACGCTCGTCACATGTGTCCGTCACACCACACCCACATGACCCGTCTACCTCGGGAATACCCCCGGGGAGGTAGGTGAGGGGGCGGGCATCTTGACCAACTGCAACCTTCACATCCTGTTTACCGCTCTGTGGGGAAAGAGAAACACGATCACAGATGCACAGAATACTTGTTGAGGAAGCTAGATAAGATACCTGTTGAAGAGACTATCACCTGGCCTCTGCAACACCCCGCCCCTTCACCCTGCCCCTTCACCTGGTCCCCCAACCTGCCCCTCCATCTGGTCCCTCCATCTAGTCCCTCCCTCTGGTCCACCCCTCACCCTGTCCCTCCATCTGGTCACTTCACCCTGTCCCTCCATCTGGTCACTTTTAACCCGCCCCTCCATCTGGTCACTTCACCCCGCCCCTCCATCTGGTCCATCCCTAACCCTGTCCCTCCATCTGGTCCCTCCCTCACCCTGTCCCTCCATCTGGTCCACCCCTCACCCTGTCCCTCCATCTGGTCCCTCCCTCACCCTGTCCCTCCATCTGGTCACTTCACCCCGCCCCTCCACCTGGTCCATCCCTAACCCTGTCCCTCCATCTGGTCCCTCCCTCACCCTGTCCCTCCATCTGGTCACTTCACCCTGTCCCTCCATCTGGTCACTTCACCCTGTCCCTCCATCTGGTCACTTCACCCTGTCCCTTCATCTGGTCACTTCACCCTGTCCCTCCATCTGGTCCACCCCTCACCCTGTCCCTCCATCTGGTCACTTCACCCTGTCCCTCCATCTGGTCACTTCACCCTGTCCCTCCATCTGGTCCACCCCTCACCCTGTCCCTCCATCTGGTCACTTCACCCTGTCCCTCCATCTGGTCACTTCACCCTGTCCCTCCATCTGGTCCACCCCTCACCCTGTCCCTCCATCTGGTCACTTCACCCTGTCCCTCCATCTGGTCACTTCACCCTGTCCCTCCATCTGGTCACTTCACCCCGCCCCTCCATCTGGTCACTTCACCCTGTCCCTCCATCTGGTCCACCCCTCACCCTGTCCCTCCATCTGGTCACTTCACCCTGTCCCTCCATCTGGTCACTTCACCCTGTCCCTCCATCTGGTCACTTCACCCTGTCCCTCCATCTGGTCACTTCACCCTGTCCCTTCATCTGGTCACTTCACCCTGTCCCTCCATCTGGTCCATCCCTCACCCTGTCCCTCCATCTGGTCCCTCCCTAACCCTGTCCCTCCATCTGGTCCCTCCCTCACCCTGTCCCTCCATCTGGTCCACCCCTCACCCTGTCCCTCCATCTGGTCACTTCACCCCGCCCCTCCATCTTGTCACTTCACCCCGCCCCTCCATCTTGTCCATCCCTCACCCTGTCCCTCCTGCCCCCTGCCCTGCCCCCATCTGCCCCCTGCCCTGTCCCTCCAACCTTACCTGGCATTCATAGGAGAAAGTCTGGTCGCAGTGGACGGAACCCTTGACCAGTGCCTCCACGGCCGGGAGGGGCACAACGTAGTTGACTGGCTTTGACCCGGTCTCCGTGAACTCAACGACGTCCTTCCTGCAGCACAAGCCAGTAAGTGTCAATACAAGCCAGTGATTGATAACACAAGCCAGTGATGGATAACCAGTGTTATGGATAACACAAGCCAGTGATGGATAAAACCAGCGAGTGATTGATAACACAAGCCAGTGATTGATAACACAAGCCAGTGATGGATAACACAAGCCAGTGGGTTTCAATACAAGACAGTGATTGATACTACAAGCCAGTGATTGATAATACAAGCCAGTTAGTGTCAATACGAGCCAGTGAGTGTCAATACAAGCCATTGATTGACAATACAAGCCAGTGATTGATAATACAAGCCAGTGAGTGTCAATACAAACCAGTGATTAATGATACAAGCCAGTAATGGATAATACAAGCCAGTGCTAAATAACACAAGCCAGTGATGGATAATACAAGCCAGTCATTGCCAATACAAGCCAGCGATTGATAATACAAGCCAGTTAGTGTCAATACAAGCCAGTGATTTATAACACAAGTCAGTGATGGATAACACAAGCCAGTGATTGACAATACAAGCCAGTGAGAGGGTTTGAGAGAGAGACACCTACCCGTCGTGGGGTACCACCGTGACCCCCAGGTTGGAGTATGAGAAAGACACACCTACCCGTCATGGGTTATATCACCGTGACCCCCAGGTTGGAGTATGAGAGAGAGACACCTACCCGTCATGGGTTATATCACTGTGACCCCCAGGCTGGGGTATGAGAGAGAGACACCTACCTGTCATGGGTTATCACCGTGACCCCCAGGCTGGAGTATGAGAGAGAGACACCTACCCGTCATGGGTTATATCACCGTGACCCCCAGGCTGGAGTATGAGAGAGAGACACCTACCCGTCATGGGTTATATCACCGTGACCCCCAGGCTGGAGTATGAGAGAGACACACCTACCCGTCATGGGTTATATCACCGTGACCCCCAGGCTGGGGTATGAGAGAGAGACACCTACCCGTCATGGGTTATATCACCGTGACCCCCAGGCTGGTGTATGAGAGAGACACACCTACCCGTCATGGGTTATATCACCGTGACCCCCAGGCTGGAGTATGAGAGAGACACACCTACCCGTCATGGGTTATATCACCGTGACCCCCAGGCTGGGGTATGAGAGAGAAACACCTACCCGTCATGGGTTATATCACCGTGACCCCCAGGTTGGAGTATGAGAGAGAGACACCTACCCGTCATGGGTTATATCACCGTGACCCCCAGGCTGGAGTATGAGAGAGACACACCTACCCGTCATGGGTTATATCACCGTGACCCCCAGGCTGGGGTATGAGAGAGAGACACCTACCTTTCATGGGTTATCACCGTGACCCCCAGGCTGGTGTATGAGAGAGACACACCTACCCGTCATGGGTTATATCACCGTGACCCCCAGGTTGGAGTATGAGAGAGACACACCTACCCGTCATGGGTTATATTACCGTGACCCCCAGGTTGGAGTATGAGAGAGAGACACCTACCCGTCATGGGTTATATCACCGTGACCCCCAGGCTGGAGTATGAGAGAGACACACCTACCCGTCATGGGTTATATCACCGTGACCCCCAGGTTGGGGTATGAGAGAGAGACACCTACCCGTCGTGGGGTACCACCGTGACCCCCAGGCTGGGGTATGAGAGAGAGACACCTACCCGTCGTGGGGTACCACTGTGACCCCCAGGCTGGGGTATGAGAGAGAGACACCTACCCGTCATGGGGTATCACCGTGACCCCCAGGCTGGGGTATGAGAGAGAGACACCTACCCTTCGTGGGGTATCACCGTGACCCCCAGGCTGGGGTAAGATTCCATGTCGCAGTACACCAGGATGGGGTCGAGGGGGCCGTCGGGGCCGTCCACGTCAATCAGCTGTGGACCATTCAGCTTCACCTTCAGTTTCTGCTTTATCTCGTGGCAGTTCTTGAGGATATCTGAACACAAGTCCTCAAACTCATATAATGTCCCTTTGCACACCTACCCGTTGGGTAACCAATTTACGTCGTAAATGTATAATACCGAAGACTCACCTATTGTTATAGGTCAGATATTATTATCATCATTATCATTATCATTATTACCCTGCAGGCTCACCTATTGGTTAAGGTCAGATATTATTATCATTATTATCCTGCAGGCTCACCTATTGGTTAAGGTCAGATATTATTATCATTATTATCCTGCAGGCTCACCTATTGGTTAAGGTCAGATATTATTATCATTATTATCCTGCAGGCTCACCTATTGGTTAAGGTCAGATATTATTATCATTATTATTATCCTGCAGGCTCGCCTATTGGTTAAGGTCAGATATTATTATCATCATTATTATCCTGCAGGCTCACCTATTGGTTAAGGTCAGATATTATTATCATCATTATTATCCTGCAGGCTCACCTATTGGTTAAGGTCAGATATTATTATCATCATTATTATCCTGCAGGCTCACCTATTGGTTAAGGTCAGATATTATTATCAACATTATTATCCTGCAGGCTCGCCTATTGGTTAAGGTCAGATATTATTATCATTATTATTATCCTGCAGGCTCGCCTATTGGTTAAGGTCAGATATTATTATCATCATTATCATTATCATTATTATCCTGCAGTCTCACCTATTGGTTAAGGTCAGATATTATTATCATCATTATTACCCTGCAGGCTCACCTATTGGTTTAGGTCCGCACTTTAGGGGGCCAACTGTCCAGTCTACAATTCGGCCGTTGTTGTCAAACTTCACATGTACAGCCGGGAGCTCGGACTTGTCCACGATGATGCCGGTATCGATTGTTCGGGAGGGGTTTTTGCCGTCACAGTTGCAGACACTTTTAGGATCTCTACACACTCCGAGTACGCCGCACGCACACTGAACATATAATTGAAAATGATGACAAGAACGACAGAGCTAGTGTACGGAGTTTCAAAGAATTTTTTTTAATAATATAAATACGGTATTTTCCAATACCACGTACACCAGGAGTTAAGTTTCGGTTGCCCAGCCGTCTAATTCGCCACAAATCGATATGCAGAGTTTCGTCCCTTTGGCACGCCAGGAACCTATGACCGTTGGTTCGACACCCCGTTCGACCCGATTATGTTTCTACGTTTGTGCTCGTGGGTTTCACAAAAATGGTAAACATCTGAGACCTACATCACTTCGGGCTTTCCACACACATTAAACGGGCACGTGGAGATATAACTGGAAATACTGTTAAAATACTGTCACTCACCCAGAAGATAAAGTGATGGGGATCGACTACAATACAATATCGAAAGCGATGATTGGTCGACAGGAACAGAATGAGGATGCTTGTAGCAGGCACATTAGCAGACAAAAACGAAGGGGAATACATTTCTACTGGAGAGACTGGTTTACCGTATCCTGGTGCGACGTTCCCCAGCCTGTGCGTGTGTTGTTGTTATCGTTTACCCAGGTGACATGGGCCGCAAGGTCATAGTATGAAGCACACTTTATCCTGAAACATGAGAAACATCACATGAAACATGAGAAACATCACAACATTACTGTTGGATGTCAACACCTGACAGTCGGATCATTTTTGTTGTTGTTGTTCAACGCCACACTCAGCAATATTCCAGCTATATGACAGCGGTTTGTAATTAATCGAGTCTGGACCAGACAATCCAGTGATTGCCATCATGAGCATCGATCCTCGCAATTGGGACACGATGACATGCATCAACCAAGTCAGCGAGCCTGACCAACCGATCCCGTTAGTCGCCTCTTACGATGAGCACAGTTGCTCTTTACGTCAAGCATGGGTTGCTGAAGACCTATTCTACCCCGGATCTTCAAGGGTCAGTCAGATCAATAATACAATATACAACTACATATTACAATATACAACTACATCACACCGTCATATCAGGCGGAATTCACACATTCAGGTCAATAAATCGTGACGTCAATCCAGATCCACATCTCGAGCTGACCACAACGTCAGGCCAAGGTCACATTGCATCTTCTAGGGACACAATAAAGTCCCGCTCCATCAACACCATCAGCTACTGCCGGTCAACATCATGCAATCACTTCCACTCAACATCGTACAGACACTTCCGGTCAGCACTATACAGTTATATCCGGTTCATACTATACAGTGAATGAGTGAGTATTGTTTAACGCCGCTTTTACCAATATCCCAGCAATATCACGGCGGGGAACACTAGAAATGGGCTTCACACATTGTACCCATGTCGGGAATCGAACCAGGGTCTTCGGCGTGAAGAGCGAACGCTTTAACCACTATTCTACCCGACCGCCCCTCATACATACAGTCGGAATAAACGACGAGTGGTTTATTCTACCTGCATTGTTTTATTGTACGATAAACAACGACCACGTGTCAATTATTTCTCATATGAGATATCAATATTAATACGGCCCCTTTGAAGATGTTACTAAAAAATTAAAACAGTGTTCTATCATGACGTCATTTCTGGAGATTCGAACTTGATAACGTCGTAAATTGGACGACGTTATTTTTTAGAGGAAGGTGTCTAGTGAGTTGTTCCCCGTAGATGTAGCTGGGTAAGGTAGATAAACGCAATGGCGATAAACGATAGCATCCAATAGTGGGAGAGATATGACAATTGCTATTCGGAGAAATGGTTCAGACGTGCAAATTATGAGAATATGGGAGAATGACCACATTTACCCCCCATTTTCATGTGTAAGATATTACAGAGATCGGATTCTATTCAGGGAGTCATCGTTATTAAAATACAGGTAAATATTTTTGAAGCATGTACAATTTATTAGCATCCCTCAACAGGCCATACATACTATTGATATCTCATATAAGAAATAAGCCATCGTCGTTGTTTATCGTACAATAAAACACTGCAGGAAGAATAAACCTCTCGGCGCTGCGCCATTTATGGTTTATTCTCCCTGAAGTGTTTTATGGTACGATAAACAACTCCCACTCGTTTGTTTCTTAAGTAAGATAGACCCCACACAATTAACCACAAAACATACCAGAATTCCTGAGAACAGAAATGAGAGCCTTCCACTAGAGGCTTTATCTGGTCTGGTGTAGCGATGTAGGGCACAAGGAGATCTTCGCCAGTTCCTTTGGACTTCTGGACATTCTCGTCTTTAGGGAAGATCACCGTGATACCCATGTCTTTGCGCATGTCACAGTTCACCTACAACAGTAGGAGCTTACATATGAACAGTATGTACCCTGTTAACTGTTTGTGAATAATAACAAGGCGCTGACATCATCAACAAATGTGACCCACCGGGAAAAAAGGGACCTTATTGGTGCAAGGATACAATTGTGCTATGACGTCATAAAGACGTTTGACGTTAACTTACATGGGAAATCACCGTGTGCGTGGACTGTACAAAAATATCTTATTTCTCTCTCGTTAGTTCGTAAGGTAATAAAAACTTTATGTCAAAACCTTTCAGCATACATGTCTATTTTCAATTCATCAGACATTATGTCTAAAAACTGCAATTATTACATAAACAGTTAAAGGTCGGAACATGACTCCAAATGTTTGATGTCATGTATCTCTGTAATAAATATGAATTGAAGTTTGTGAATTGTATTCTTGTGTTCCGGAGATATTGTAGTTTTAAACTGTGATTTTTCATCTAAAAGGTCCCTTATCTCATGGTTGGTCAGATATAGTGTTTACTGGTCACAAGGCACACAGTACATCACCATCTATAAGGTCCCTTATCTCATGGTTGGTCAGATATAGTGTTTACTGGTCACAAGGCACACAGTACATCACCATCTATAAGGTCCCTTATCTCATGGTTGGTCAGATATAGTGTTTACTTGTCACGAGGCACACAGTACATCACCATCTATAAGGTCCCTTATCTCATGGTTGGTCAGATATAGTGTTTACTTGTCACGAGGCACACAGTACATCACCATCTATAGGGTCCCTTATCTCATGGTTGGTCAGATATAGTGTTTACTGGTCACAAGGCACACAGTACATCACCATCTATAAGGTCCCTTATCTCATGGTTGGTCAGATATAGTGTTTACTTGTCACGAGGCACACAGTACATCACCATCTATAAGGTCCCTTATCTCATGGTTGGTCAGATATAGTGTTTACTTGTCACAAGGCACACAGTACATCACCATCTATAGGGTCCCTTATCTCATGGTTGGTCAGATATAGTGTTTACTGGTCACAAGGCACACAGTACATCACCATCTATAAGGTCCCTTATCTCATGGTTGGTCAGATATAGTGTTTACTGGTCACAAGGCACACAGTACATCACCATCTATAAGGTCCCTTATCTCATGGTTGGTCAGATATAGTGTTTACTTGTCACGAGGCACACACTACATCACCATCTATAAGGTCCCTTATCTCATGGTTGGTCAGATATAGTGTTTACTGGTCACAAGGCACACAGTACATCACCATCTATAAGGTCCTTATCTCATGGTTGGTCAGATATAGTGTTTACTTGTCACGAGGCACACACTACATCACCATCTATAAGGTCCCTTATCTCATGGTTGGTCAGATATAGTGTTTACTGGTCACAAGGCACACAGTACATCACCATCTATAAGGTCCCTTATCTCATGGTTGGTCAGATATAGTGTTTACTTGTCACGAGGCACACAGTACATCACCATCTATAAGGTCCCTTATCTCATGGTTGGTCAGATATAGTGTTTACTTGTCACGAGGCACACAGTACATCACCATCTATAAGGTCCCTTATCTCATGGTTGGTCAGATATAGTGTTTACTGGTCACAAGGCACACAGTACATCACCATCTATAAGGTCCCTTATCTCATGGTTGGTCAGATATAGTGTTTACTTGTCACGAGGCACACAGTACATCACCATCTATAAGGTCCCTTATCTCATGGTTGGTCAGATATAGTGTTTACTGGTCACAAGGCACACAGTACATCACCATCTATAAGGTCCCTTATCTCATGGTTGGTCAGATATAGTGTTTACTTGTCACGAGGCACACAGTACATCACCATCTATAAGGTCCCTTATCTCATGGTTGGTCAGATATAGTGTTTACTTGTCACGAGGCACACAGTACATCACCATCTATAGGGTCCCTTATCTCATGGTTGGTCAGATATAGTGTTTACTGGTCACGAGGTACACAGTACATCACCATCTATAAGGTCCTTATCTCATGGTTGGTCAGATATAGTGTTTACTTGTCACGAGGCACACAGTACATCACCATCTATAAGGTCCCTTATCTCATGGTTGGTCAGATATAGTGTTTACTTGTCACGAGGCACACAGTACATCACCATCTATAGGGTCCCTTATCTCATGGTTGGTCAGATATAGTGTTTACTGGTCACGAGGTACACAGTACATCACCATCTATAAGGTCCTTATCTCATGGTTGGTCAGATATAGTGTTTACTGGTCACAAGGCACACACTACATCACGATGCTATATCGCGGCGAGGTGTCGGAGCGGGACATGCAAGTCTGGAATATGACTTCAGAAAAATCACACGAGAAAACAATTATTGTTTAGCGAAACAGACAATACAATAACCAGTAAGTGGACACTGAAATATGCTCATGAGGTGAGTGTTCTTTTTCGAAGGGTAACGGGCCACCCCCATTCACTATATATATGTTTTATTTGTTTAAAATGAGAATAGATTTTACAAGCGTTTATAACAGGCCGAAATACAAATTGTTCAAAGTGGACAATTTTTTACCAACCATATAATTATCTCCGTTGTGAATACGAATTAAATGGGTTTATACACGCGGGAAACATAGGGTGAGTCAGTGACAGAGGCAGGCTAACTCAACCATGTGTCCAGTGGGGGTACGTCGGCCATGGACGTCTTCAGAAGAGGGTTATACAGGAAACTATGGTTATATCGAACACGCTTATAACTAACTGACGGATATAACGAACTGTTTTTTGGTCCCGTCCATTTGCTGTATATATATGCTGAATGTATATGCTTATAACGAACTACGGTTATAACGAACTAAACTTAGTGGTCCCTTTGAGTTCGTTATAACCGTAGTTTACTGTATACTGAAAGTTGTACAAAGGGAATGCGTCGGCCATGAAAAACCGTCAACGGTAGGGTCTAGCGGTCAATTTAGATCTAGAGGCAATACATCCCCAAAAGCAAATGAAACTGCAGTAATGTTTTTCGAACGTAATTACATTCTAATGTTAAAAAAGATCGCAAACATCAGTCCCGGCCCACTATTTGAAAAAAAGTAGCATAAATAAATGCTAATGGTATATTCTGAAGCTTCCATTGGCCCTTTTTCATAATGGAAATTGATTTCGTCGCTTTTATTTGTAAATATAGAGCACACTTTATGTGATCAAGGTCAATTTCCTGGGCGATGACACGACTGAAGTACGTGCAACAGTTGCTGTGGCATCTATGGAATACTGTAAGAGACATTATCGCGTTGTCGCGATATCCCCGATCTCGAGATGTTGACCTTTGGAAACAAGCTAAATATGCAAAACGTTCGAGAATTTGACAAACACTCGCATTCTCGCACTTTTAACCACCTATTTATCTTGTTTCAAGAGGTCGAGAACGCGAAAATGTCCCTTACGTTATTCCATAGTATCTGAAAAATATCTCACCTCAACGGGTTTGACGGGCCCAGTGCCGTCGGTGTCGATTGTGTACTTTCCAGACGGGGACGAGGAGGCGTTTCGGAAGATTTCGTCGCAGCTTGTTGGCAAACCTGCATTATTGATCAACTTGTGTTTATAACCTGGCTGACTTCTGTTCCATGTTCGTGGTGACTCAAGGACAACAGTGTATATGGAGGATTACTTCCACCATCCCATAATTTCACAAATCGCGAATAAAAGTTCGTTAACAACTATAAAACTAAAAGCTTAGGTCATGGCGTTGTTCAAATGTGACTTCGTTTTACCAACCATCCACTTTTAGAGATAAAAATATATAAACTGACGATCAAAATAAAGCATACATCAACACCAGCACGTCAAACTGGACAACGTCGAGACTCGCAACGTCGAAACTGGCAACGTGTGCTCTTTTCTCATGAGAGCAGGTTCCAGCAGTTCAGAGCCGACGTCAAAACACGCATGAAGCGACGTGGCCAGAACCCGTATCGTCCCCAACCCCCAATGAATGAACAGAGCATGTACAGGCACTGAGAGAGGAATGAAGGGCAATTCCTGAAGTCGTCATAAGACGCTTACGAACTCCCCAAAGTCGTGTGCACGCTTGCGTGCTTGCACAAGGACGAGTTAAACGCTACTTAATCATTGACGTCCATTTAGTGACAGTTATTATCAAGTTATTAACATATCGTTACACAATGCAGTGTTCTTGGTAGCGAAAGAATGCTGTGACGTTGCATTATGGCGCGTCACGTACATATATTAAGCCGTCCTCGAATTTTAATCATATGTTCTGACAACTGACAATGTGAACGTCAGTACACATTCATTGGTGCTGTTTTTAAGAACTACACCTTTTACTATACTAGAATACAAACGATGACGCACGTTCGCATAATTTGCCGTCCCCGCTGAAGCCGTCTTTGCAGACGCAGGTGTAGTCACCCTCCGTGTCTTGACAGTTGCCGTCCGGGGAACACTCAAACAACCCATCCGTGCACTCGTCGATGTCTGTTGTCATATATAAAAAATAACATTTACACGTGCACAACACAGTCATGCCATAACACAGATATAACAATGCACGTGCAGCTATAAAGTGTTACCTAGACGGCTGTTTCTCCACGTGCATATACTTCAGTCATTATACATGTATAACACTAAACATGTGACCAGTACTTGTATTTCATGTGCAGCCACTGCGATTATAAAACGCTAAAAACTGCACGTTCAGACACTACTTTATCAAACTGATTTCGAGCTCAGGAAAATACTTTGGTCCAATGGGTGGTCATTATATTTGCCAGGTTGAGAACATTTTATACGCTGATAAACTAGTGTTTTGCGTCGTGAATGTCTCGTGCTTCGTGAAACTTGTACATATCAGGATGGCAGGCCCAAACCACCAACACTTGACTGCACGAACCGTTCAGTTTATAGAGGTGTGAAAGTCTCGTGCTAACTGAAACTTGCATATTTCAGCATGGCAGACCTTAAACAACCAACACTTGACTGCACGCCCCGTACAGTCCATACGCTACCGTGCTACCTGCTTCGAATGTGAATGGTGGAGTTTGTGCGACCTGCAGTGTATAATTCGTAGAACTCGGGTTTCCATGTGCTCTATGATAGACAGAAAGCTTGTGCCAGCACTGTATCGGGATATGAAGCTACTGTCGCGAGGACATACGACAGTAGGTTTATATCCCGATAAAGCATTGGCACTCGCCCTCTACCTATAACATAACACTGCATGTACAAATACTATTGCACATACAGAAACTATGGCCATAACACTATCATAACACTGCAAATACGGCTACCATAACACTGATATGCCAATGTGTGGTAAGCTATACGGTTATAACACTTCACGTTACGCTACTATGGTTATAACACTGATATGACAATGTGTGGTAAGCTATACGGTTATAACACTTCACGTTCAGCTACTATGGTTATAACACTGATATGACAATGTGTGGTAAGCTATACGGTTATAACACTTTACGTTCAGCTACTATGGTTATAACACTGATATGACAATGTGTGGTAAGCTATACGGTTATAACACTTCACGTTCAGCTACTATGGTTATAACACTGATATGACAATGTGTGGTAAGCTATACGGTTATAACACTTCACGTTCAGCTACTATGGTAATAACACTGATATGACAATGTGTGGTAAGCTATACGGTTATAACACTTCACGTTCAGCTACTATGGTTATAACACTGATATGACAATGTGTGGTAAGCTATACGGTTATAACCCTTCACGTTCAGCTACTATGGTTATAACACTGATATGACAATGTGTGGTAAGCTTTACGGTTATAACACTTCACGTTCAGCTACTATGGTTATAACACTGATATGACAATGTGTGGTAAGCTATACGGTTATAACCCTTCACGTTCAGCTACTATGGTTATAACACTGATATGACAATGTATGGTAAGCTATACGGTTATAACACTTCACGTTCAGCTATTCTGGTTATAACACTGATATGACAATGTGTGGTAAGCTATACGGTTATAACACTTCACGTTCAGCTACTATGGTAATAACACTGATATGACAATGTGTGGTAAGCTATACGGTTATAACACTTCACGTTCAGCTACTATGGTTATAACACTGATATGACAATGTGTGGTAAGCTATACGGTTATAACCCTTCACGTTCAGCTACTATGGTTATAACACTGATATGACAATGTGTGGTAAGCTTTACGGTTATAACACTTCACGTTCAGCTACTATGGTTATAACACTGATATGACAATGTGTGGTAAGCTATACGGTTATAACCCTTCACGTTCAGCTACTATGGTTATAACACTGATATGACAATGTATGGTAAGCTATACGGTTATAACACTTCACGTTCAGCTATTCTGGTTATAACACTGATATCACACTTCACGTTCAGCTACTATGGTTATAACACTGATATGACAATGTGTGGTAAGCTATACGGTTATAACACTTCACGTTCAGCTACTATGGAAGCAACACTCACTGTCACAGGATCCGACGCCGTCCCCAGCATAGCCTGGCTGACACTTACACTCCTGGTTCTCGCATATGCCGTTAGCGTGGCAGTCACGGTTGACGCGACATTTGACTGGAAAACAGACATGGAACTAAGGTAACGCTCTGAATCATCTACGTCATATTCCTTTGTCAACATTGGCTTTAACAGATATACAACAATTAGAAAGAAGTTACACTTTTTTAATATAGGAGATAATCTGTATAAAGGGATTGCGTTCATTTATGCAAACTAATTCTTCAATAACTGTAGGATTAGACTAACGCTAGGATTAGACTAACGCTTAATCTATGAAGACATACAATTTTGATAGAAATACAAAACCCATTTAAATTAAAAAGGAGCCCCCCTGAAATGCCTGAATCATAGGAAAATCTAGACTTGCTTCACGGGTGTCCTGACATTTTTATTAAAGTCGCTAGTTCGCATTTTGCAAAACAGATATATACTGCTAAAATTTGTAAATCTGAAATTTCACAATATTATATGTTAGCATTTCGAAGAGTGTTCTATGTTTGTTATCCATATTTGCTCATGGATATCTTTCGATATAGAGTTAACAAGCATATTTAACAGACAAGTCTGTGATGTTCATATATACCTTAACACCAGTAGGTAAAACCTTTCCCCCAAATATTGCCATTATGAATATACACTAAAAGTGATCATTCCGAGGCTAAGAGTTTACCATAAATAATACTGCTTTTAACTAGATGACAATCTACTAAGCTCTCAATAAATCATGCAATTATAAGTGCTTTTCCTGAAGGCACAATAATTTTTAAGGAATCGTAAATCTACATTTTCAACACAAGATGAGTTTTCAAAACTCCATACTTCGTTACCATTTAGGAGTAACTAAATTATCAAAGAGTCATTAAAAAACAATCAACAGACAGATTTAGTTTTCGACTTTGTCTTAAAACGAAAAGCATAACTTTGGCTGCTTTTTCATTCAGAATTATCTTAGTCTTTGTAAATTCATTAGTTTTCTCAGCAGTGACACCACCGTATTGACAAGAATCAATATTATCTGTTACATCATTATCAACTTTGTGTATGATCCTCTGTCTAATTCACTTACAGATGCACTCATCCCCGACACGCTCGAACTTCGGCAAACACGTACAGTTGTAGGAGCCAGGCGCGTTGTGACATAAGGAATATTTGGGACACGGGTTCTCTATGTCGCATTCGTCAATGTCTGGAAAAAAACGCAAACACATTTACGTCATGACTGTAAACCGATCTATTCAAATCCAAAACATTATTTGACATACATCTTACATTTCAACATACATTTTTCCAAGTTATATTCAAACGTAAGGGAATGAGACATGATAGCTACAGTACCGTTACAGGTGGTGAGACATGTGAGCTACAATACCGTTACAGGTGGTGAGACATGTGAGCTGCAGTACCCTTACAAGTGGTGAGACATGTGAGCTGCAATACCGTTACAGGTGTTGAGATATGTGAGCTACAGTACCGTCACAGGTGGTGAGACGTGTGAGCTACAGAACCGTCACAGGTGTTGAGACATGTGAGCTACAATACCGTTGCAGGTGTTGCCATTCCCCTTGTAGCCGTCCTTGCACTTGCAGGTCCGGTTGTCACAGTTGGCGTATGGGTGGCACCCCGTGTTGTCATGGCAGTTGTAGATAACTGCGGAGGAAAGATCACAACACGTCACCTTCCATACAACTGTTGTTCATAGCTCTAACACTGACACTACCACGCGCCGTCTGACATACAGCTGTCACTTACAGCTTTAACACAGACGCTTCCACGTCCCCTCTAACAGACAGCTTTCACTACCAACCTCCCTCTAACAGACAGCTTTCACTACCACCCCCCATTTAGCATACAGCTGTCACTACCACGCCGCTTCTAACATACAGATGTCACTACCAAACCCTTCTGATATACAGCTGTCACTACAATACACCTTCTGATATACAGCTGTCACTACAATACGCCTTCTGATATACAGCCGTCACTACAATACTCCTTCTGACACACTGCTGTCACTACAATACTCCTTCTGATACACAGCCGTCACTACAATACTCTTTCTGATACACAGCTGCCTCTACAATACCCCTTCTGATATACAGCCGTCACTACAATTCTCCTTCTGATATACAGCTGTCACTACAATACGCCTTCTGATACACAGCTGTCACTACAATACCCCTTCTGATATACAGCCGTCTCTACAATACGCCTTCTGATACACATCTGTCACTACAATACGCCTTCTGATATACAGCCGTCACTACAATACTCCTTCTGATATACAGCCGTCACTACAATACTCTTTCTGATACACAGCTGTCTCTACAATACCCCTTCTGATATTCAGCCGTCACTACAATACTCCTACTGATATTAGGCCGTCACTACAATACGCCTTCTGATACACAGCTGTCACTACAATATCCCTTCTGATATTCAGCCGTCACTACAATACTCCTTCTGATATACAGCCGTCACTACAATACGCCTTCTGATACACAGCTGTCACTACAATACCCCTTCTGATATACAGCTGTCACTACAATACTACTTCTGATACACAGCTGTCACTACAATACACCTTCTGATACACAGCTGTCACTACAATACTCCTTCTGATACACAGCTGTCACTACAATACCCCTTCTGATACACAGCTGTCACTACAATACTCCTTCTGATACACTGCTGTCACTACAATACCCCTTCTGATATACAGCTGTCACTACAATACTCCTTCTGATATACAGCTGTCACTACAATACTCCTTCTGATATACAGCTGTCACTACAATACCCCTTCTGATATACAGCTGTCACTACAATACCTCTTCTGATATACAGCTGTCACTACAATACCCCTTCTGATACATAGCTGTAAAACATGCTTAAACAGTAAGAGCGTGATGATGTTAAACTGTTAGCACATCGGGTAATCTTTCCTTATAAATAGGTCATAAAGTCTTGACTAATCAGCTTTAAAATAATCTGACAAAGTTACAAAGGAATATCTACCGATTTAACGCTATAACAGTTTACAAATTAGAGTATACATATATAACGAAAAATATTAGTGAAAAAAAATCATGCTTCAAACTGTTCAAATAAAAGAGATTGTCTGTCACAAAAATTACATTCTTTCAAGTTGTTTTTCGAACATTCATGTAAGGTTTTAATTTTTGAAAAATGTCAGGTTTTGCAGTTGTTGCTGAAAAAATATCTAATTACAGACACAATCGGAATGTGAAATGGTCGGTCCCTCACGGGCGGAAGACATGCTACACCAGATCAGTAAGGACTGTGTTCAATATACGACCCGACCCGCTATACTTACTTTTTCCACAGCCGGTACCGTTTTTGAGACCGTCTCCAGTGTTCGGTTCCGGACATTTGCAGTACGACTGGTTGTTGATCAGCTCAGTACAGATGGCCTCCAGGTCGCAGTAGAGGAACTGGTTCTTGGAGCAGTTGCCGTTGAGGGGCGTGGAGTAGTTGGGTGCGCTTTGTTCCACGATGGTGTCTAATGACGCACCTGCAACAGCAATGCAACACACAACTGAGCAAACAATGTTTGTGACAACACACACGGCATCAGATCAAACACTGTTTGTGACAACACACACGGCATCAGATCAAACACTGTTTGTAACAACACACACGGCATCAGATCAAACACTGTTTGTGACAACACACACGGCATCAGATCAAACACTGTTTGTAACAACACACACACGTCAGATCAAACACTGTTTGTGACAACACAGACACAGCAGGTCAAACACTGTTTGTAACAACACACACACGTCAGATCAAACACTGTTTGTGACAACACAGACACAGCAGGTCAAACACTGTTTGTGACAACACAGACACAGCAGGTCAAACACTGTTTGTGACAACACAGACACAGCAGTTCAAACACTGTTTGTGACAACACACACGGCATCAGATCAAACACTGTTTGTGACAACACACACGGCATCAGATCAAACACTGTTTGTAACAACACACACACGTCAGATCAAACACTGTTTGTGACAACACAGACACAGCAGGTCAAACACTGTTTGTGACAACACAGACACAGCAGGTCAAACACTGTTTGTGACAACACACACGACATCAGATCAAACACTGTTTGTGACAACACACACGGCATCAGATCAAACACTGTTTGTAACAACACACACACGTCAGATCAAACACTGTTTGTGACAACACACACGGCATCAGATCAAACACTGTTTGTGACAACACACACGGCATCAGATCAAACACTGTTTGTAACAACACACACACGTCAGATCAAACACTGTTTGTGACAACACAGACACAGCAGGTCAAACACTGTTTGTAACAACACACACACGTCAGATCAAACACTGTTTGTGACAACACAGACACAGCAGGTCAAACACTGTTTGTGACAACACAGACACAGCAGGTCAAACACTGTTTGTGACAACACACACGACATCAGATCAAACACTGTTTGTGACAACAGACAGGGCATCAGATCAAACACTGTTTGTGACAACACACACGGCATCAGATCAAACACTGTTTGTAACAACACACACACGTCAGATCAAACACTGTTTGTGACAACACAGACACAGCAGGTCAAACACTGTTTGTAACAACACACACACGTCAGATCAAACACTGTTTGTGACAACACAGACACAGCAGGTCAAACACTGTTTGTGACAACACACAGGGCATCAGATCAAACACTGTTTGTGACAACACAGACACAGCAGGTCAAAAACTGTTTGTGACAACACCCAAGACATTAGATCAAACACTGTTTGTCTCTTTTATTAACTTGATAATGTCAAGCCTCAAATAAAACGTGCTTTCGGCAGTTGTCACATTCACACAGGCGGCGAATGGTTGCCAGAAGGTAAACTCAACACAGCATGATCCGAACATGCTTACAGCACGTGTTGAACCAATGTACACATAAGTCTTCTTTTGCTTAACGCCGCACTCAGCAATATTCCAGCTGTATAACGGCGGTCTGTAAATAATCGACAATCCAGACAATCCGGTGATTGACATCATGAGCATCCATTCAATTGGGCTGGTTGGTTGGTTTGTTGTTTAACGCCGCACTCAGCAGTATTCCAGCTATATGACGGCGGTCTGTAAACAATCGAGTCTGGACCAGACAATCCAGTGATTAATATCATGAGCATCGATCCACGAAACTGGGATCGATGACATGGACCAACCAAGTCAGCGAGCATGACCACCCGATTCCGTTAGTCGCCTTTTACGACAAGCATAGTCGCCTTTTACGGCAAGCATGGGTTGCTGAAGACCTATTCTACCCCGGAATCGTCATGGGTCTCATGCAATTGGGATACGATAACATGCATCAACCAAGTCAGCGAGGTTGACCAGCAAATCCTGTTACTCGCCTCTTACGACAACCAAAGTCTCCTTTTACGACAAGCATGGGTTGCTAAAGACCTATTCTACCCCGGATCTTCACGGGTCCAGAAGTTTGTCTTATATTACATGACAGTCCAGGGCGGTGGGGTAGCCTAGAGGGTAAAGCGTTCGCTCGTCACGCCGAACCCCTGGGTTCGATTCCCTCAATCCCTCCGTGATGTTTCTGGAATATTGCTAAAAGCGGCATAAAACCAGCTCACTCACATGCCTAGTGCCTGACAAACGACATCCAGTTGATACACTAAAATGCATCCAATCCAATGTAAGACATATTCTTAAACATTACTTTTTAATGCAGTCGTGATTAACCATTGTCGAAGCGCATACAGCCAGAAAACTGCAGCATATACCATGTGGCGTGTGACGCTGTAGGCGCCATGTGTTGACGAGGTGGAAATCTATACATGCCAAATGTCAAGCCCTCAACGTGATCAACCGTTTCTCTACAATGGCAAGGGTTACATGGGAAGGTATGTAGGTCGATATATGGTAATGTCTTCCTTTCATTCCGCATATGGTTGCGTGATGTTTTTTCATATGTTAATACCATGAGGAGGTTTATAGGAAACATCATATTCAACATCATAATACCACATCCAATGTATAACCTGGCTGTCAGTGTCACCTGGGCTCGAAACCTAAACGTGGCACTCCTACCTCTTGAGTACCATTTAGGTTCTGTCAAACCACTTCTACCAACAAATGGTCGATTGTAGCATTGACATCATCAAGCTGTCTAGGTTTGATTTTAAAAGCTGTCGCAGCAGCATCCGACTTGTCCTTCAGTGTTGCTGCACTCAATGTACTTTTAAGTCCTTTGATGCATTTTTTTGTACTTTTCAAAATAAATAGATTAATAAAACGTACTGTGAAGTTACACCATGTTGCGATATTGGAATGGGGCAGATGGTTTGATGCCAGGCGGTTGCAATAAAATGCATCAATCAACTCAAAAATCTGTCTGATTGTCTGTGTGTTGAGCTCGATTTATACCACTTCGAATAATGTTTCAGTTATTTTATGGCGTGTTGGAACGAGAACAGGTGTAGGTCTCAAACGTTTACCATTTTGAGGGATTCCAGTTGAATTGGTAAGTTGCTGAAAAACCCAATAGCGTAATCGCACTCTGGCACGACTTTGGATCGCAACAGCGAACTGATACGTCTTAGACAACAGGTCGACATGTTTTTACACCAGTCAGATGTTTGGGTACAAATAACCCACATATCGTTGTTTGTTTGTTTGTTTGTTTGTTTGAAGTGTAACGCCGCAATATTCCATATTATATGACGGCGGACTGTAAATAATCGAGTCTGGACCAGACAATCCAGTGAGCATCGATCTCATCAATTGGGATACGATGACATGCACCGTGTCAGCGAACCTGACCGCCCGATCTCGTGGATCGCCTCTTACGACAAGCATGGGTTGTTGAAGGCCTATTCTATCCCGGATCTTCACGGTCACTACACAGTGTAGGCCATTCAGAAACCATTGCCTCTGTCGGAATGATTAGCAGAGGACGTAGCTATACAAAAATCTGCTTGGCCAATCAGAAGGTTTTGACAACGAAAAACATGTATTGCAATGACCAATCATGAGACATAACTGCGTAATGACAAAATAGTGAGTGAGTATGGTTTTACGCCGCTTTTAGCAATATTCCAGCAATATCACTGCGGGGGGACACCAGAAATGGGCTTCACACATTGTACCCACGTCGGGAATCGAACCCGGGTCGTGACGAGAGAACGATTTAACAACTAGGCTACCCGACCGCCCCTTAATTACAAAATAGACACAATTTATGGATAATAAGTGCTTGACAAAGGTTTAAGGATCTACAACGAAACAATATATTATAAAAAATAAAAAAGTATATCAAAGACTTGTTAATCATAAATTGTGTCTACTTTGTTATCCGTCAACTTCAAATGCTTATCCAACAATGCAATGGAATGGCTAATCTGAAGACTTGGGTGCGTAAAATCTGACCAGTCAGAATACGTGTACCTACCCAGCTGAAGAGTTACTGCCAGGACCAGGCCCAGGCAGCCAATCAGCGCCCAGTTTGCTTTAATCATTCTTTAGGCCAGCCTCATGAGATGGATCTGCAAAAAACCAATGTTCTTTAAATCTTTGAAAAACTAATTTCATTTATATAACTATATTATGCTCTAATGTAGCAGACATAGTCGTACATCTCATGTAAATGATTATATATGACCATTTCCTTTTTCACTGAAGACATGGAGTGAACTAAGGCATGGTTAGTGAAGATAGGCACCATCTACATCTATGACGATGTTTCACCTGCCTCAGCAAGGCCTCGGGAAATATTTCAAAAGGTTTTATGTAGACATGTGGAGGACATTTCCAAATTTGACGCTCCAGTGACGAAAATGATGTCCAAAGCAAATTCCCTATTTTGACTTGTACCATATTGCTCAAGGTGAACAATTGCATGTTTCTGTGGTGGGTGCTAACGGTTGGGCAGAATGCGCTCATCTTTTCACGACCACTTGGTGTCATCATTATTTGATAGAGTTTCATGTTTATACTATAGAATAGCTTATAATAGTTATTTGCTCATGATTGCGGAGATGTTTTTGTCGCTTTTTATTCATATTGTAGACATCCTGGAACTGAACCTTTCAAAGTGACCAATTGCCCACTTGCACAAAGCGATCTTAGCGCTACAACTGTTGTAAGCCTATGTTTAAGTATGGGAGTTACGATCATCTTAGCGCTAAGATCGTTAATTGCAAGTGGGCCCAGGTCGTGGACGCTCATGACACTCACGAGCACAGGTATTGGGCCTATTTGAAGTCGGTGATTCGAACTTCACTCACTATTAAACACAGCATGTTACCTGGTATACGTATGTTCCGCTCAATGAAATCCTTGACTCATTGCTACTTCCAATGCATGACCACTCACCTAATGTACCACAATGGCCAAGTGCTGACAGCTTAATATATCAATAATGAAAAGCAATAAACATATCTATGGATTACCATGAGTGAGTGAATGTTGTTTAACGTCGCAATCACTTTCCAGATGTATCACTGCGGCATATCTGAACCAACACATACCAGTGACTGAAACATACCAGTGACTGAAACATACCAGTGACTGAAAGCATGAACAGCCTAGTCTCTGGACCAGACCACGCAGTGTCTAGTGCCTGACAACCCACATCCAGTTGATACACTAAGATGCATCACGGCGGCAACAACACATACCAGTGACTGAAGGCATGAACAGCCTAGTCTCTGGACCAGACCACGCAGTGTCTAGTGCCTGACAACCCACATCCAGTTGATACACTAAGATGCATCACGGCGGCAACAACACATACCGGTGACTGAAGGCATGAACAGCCTAGTCTCTGGACCAGACCACGCAGTGTCTAGTGCCTGACAACCCACATCCAGTTGATACACTAAGATGCATCCAATCCAATGTCAGACATATACTTAGACATTACTTTTTAATGCAGTGGTGCTGAACCATTGTCGATAGGCATACAACCAGAAGGCTGCACATGTGGCGTGTGATGCTGTAGGCAAGGCTTACATTGGAGTGAGTGAGTGAGTGAGTGAGTTGGGTTTAACGCCGCTTTTAACAGTATTCTGGTTATATCGCGGCGTGTCAGCTTAATGTGGGAGAAAGCCCGAAGTGATGCAGGTCTCAGACGTTTACCACTTCGGTGAAACCGACGAGCACGGGTATGGTGCTGACAAACCTAGAAACATAATCGGGGCGAACCAGGATTCGAACCCACAATCATAGGTTTCTGGCGTGCCCAAGGGACGCAACTCTGCACAGCGAATCACGGCGCCTTAGACGACTGGGCCACCCGTACCCCCGGCTACATTGGAAGGAAGGCAGGTCGATGTATGGTAATGTCTGCCTTTCCGTTCCAGATATGTTTCAGTGATGACCCAATCCCGAGGATTATCAATGCTGACGACAAGAATGCTTTACTGAGGACCAATTCTTCAAAGGAATCCCTAAAGAGGTTGTGGAGTGTCATCACTGCCTACAAACAGTTATGTCTAAACAAAAGTAATACTTTTAGATACACGATAAATGCCTATCAAACAAGACAGCTACTGGAAGAGCTCCAAGCAAAGAAGATATCAAGCTGAAGGGCTACCAAGCAAAATAGACAGCAGGTACCTGAAGGGCTACCAAGCAATGAAGACATCAAGCTGAAGGGCTACCAAGCAAAGAAGACATTCAGCTGAATGGCTACCAAGCAAAGAAGATATTCAGCTGAAAGGCTGCCGAGAAATGAAGATATTCAGCTGAAAGGCTGCCGAGAAATGAAAACATTCAGCTGTAGGGCTGCCAAGCAATGAAGATATTCAGCTGAAAGGCTGCCAAGCAAAGAAGACATTCAGCTGAAGGGCTACCAAGCAAAGAAGACATTCAGCTGAAGGGCTGCCAAGCAAAGAAGACATTCAGCTGTAGGGCTACCAAGCAAAGAAGACATTCAGCTGAAGGGGTCAAGCAATGAAGACATTCAGCTGTAGGGCTACCAAGCAAAGAAGACATTCAGCTGAAGGGCTGCCAAGCAATGAAGACATTCAGCTGTAGGGCTACCAAGCAAAGAAGACATTCAGCTGAAGGGCTGCCAAGCAAAGAAGACATTCAGCTGAAGGGCTGCCAAGGAAAGAAGACATTCAGCTGAAGGGCTGCCAAGCAAAGAAGACATTCAGCTGAAGGGCTGCCAAGGAAAGAAGACATTCAGCTGTAGGGCTACCAAGCAAAGAAGACATTCAGTTGAAGGGCTGCCAAGCAATGAAGACATTCAGCTGTAGGGCTACCAAGCAAAGAAGACATTCAGTTGAAGGGCTGCCAAACAATGAAGACATTCAGCTGTAGGGCTACCAAGCAAAGAAGACATTCAGTTGAAGGGCTGCCAAGCAATGAAGACATGCAGCTGTAGGGCTACCAAGCAAAGAAGACATTCAGTTGAAGGGCTGCCAAGCAATGAAGACATCAAGCTGAAGGGCTGCCAAGGAAAGATGACAGCAGCTAACTGAAGAGCTACCAAGCAAAGAAGACATTCAACATCAGTGACGATGTTTCACCTGCCTCAGCAAGGCCTCGGGAAATATTTCAAAAGGTTTTATGTAGACATGTGGAGGACATTTCCAAATTTAATGGCCCAGTGACGAAAATGATGTCCAAAGCAAATTCCCTATTTTGACTTGTACCATATTGCTCCAGGTGAACAATTGCATGTTTATGTTGTGGGTGCTAACGGTTGGGCAGGATGCGCTCATCTTTTCGCGACCACTTGGTGTCATCATTATTTGATAGAGTTTCATGTTCATACCATGGTGTAGCTTATAATAGTTATTTGCTCATGATTGCGGAGATGTTTTTGTCGCTTTTTATTCATATTGTAGACATTCTGGAACTGAACCTTCCAAAGTGACCCATTGCCCACTTGCACAAAGCGATCTTAGCCCTACAACTATTGTAAGCCTATGTTAAAGTATGGGAGATACGATCATCTAAGCGCTAAGATCGTTAATTGCAAGTGGGCCCAGGTCGTGGACGTTCATGACACTCACGAGCACAGGCATGGGGCCTATTTGAAGTCGGTGATTCGAACTTCACTCACTATTAAACACAGCATGTTACCTGGTATACGTATATTCCGCTCAATGAAATCCTTGACTCATTGCTACTTCCAATGCATGACCACCCACCTAATGTACCACAATGGCCAAGTGCTGACAGCTTAATATATCAATAATGTCAAAATAGGGAATTTGCTTTGGACATCATTTTCGTCACTGGGGCGTCAAATTTGGAAATGTTCTCCACATGTCTACATAAAACCTTTTGAAATATTTCCCGAGGCCTTGCTGAGGCAGGTGAAACATCGTCAGTGACTGAAACATACCAGTAACTGAAAGCATGAACAGCCTTGTCTCTGGACCAGACCTCGCAATGTCTAGTGCCTGACAACCCACATCCAGTTGATACACTAAGATGCATCAAATCCAATGTCAGACATATACTTAAACATTACTTTTTAATGCAGTGGTGCTTAACCATTGTCGATAAACATACAACCAGAAGGCTGCCGCCTGTCCACTGTGGCGTGTGGTGCTGTAGGCGCCATGTGTTGACCAGGTGGAAATCTATACATGCCAAATGTCAACCCCTCAACGCGATCAACAATTTCTCTACAATGGCAAGGGTTACATTGGAGGTGAGGTGAGGTGAAATTGGGTTTAACGTCGCGTCCAAGATTATTGCACTTATATAGCGACGTGCATGTGTGTGTTTTTATGGCTGCTTTGAACTAGTCCGGACTGATGCCGATTTTTAGTGCTAGCCCACTGAGATACCATGCCGCAGTTTAACATGAATACCCCACTCAGACACAGTATACTGACTCCGAGCCGACCAGTCCTTGTTTTAGCCCCTTAATGCCGAGCGCCAGACAGGGTAACATCAAGTACCATCTTTTAACGTCTTTTGGTATGACGCGGCTGGGGATCGAACCCCGGACCTTCCGCTCTCCGGGCGGACGCTCTACCACTAGACCACGGAGGCGGTCGGGTTACATTGGAAGGTAGGCAGGTCGATGTATGGTAGTGTCTGCCTTTCCGTTCCAGATATGTTTCAGTGATGACCCAATCCCGAGGATGGTCAGTGCTGACGACAAGAATGCTTTACTGAGAACCAATTCTTCAAACTTAAGGAATCCCTAAAGAGGTTGTGGAGTGTCATCACTGCTTACAAACAGTTATGTCTAGATTTTAGATACAAGATTAATGCCTATCAAACAAGCAACCAAACCAAGCAAAAGAAACTGCAGCTTTCTTAAGGGCTACCAAGCAAAAGAAACTGCAGCTACCTGAAGGGCTACCAAGCAAAAGAAACTGCAGCTACCTGAAGGGCTACCAAGCAAAAGAAACTGCAGCTTCCTGAAGGGCTACCAAGCAAAGGAAAATGCAGCTTCCTGAAGGACTACCAAGCAAAAGAAACTGCAGCTACCTGAAGGACTACCAAGCAAAAGAAACTGTAGCTACCTGAAGGGCTACCAAGCAAAAGAAACTGCAGCTTCCTGAAGGACTACCAAGCAAACGAACTGCAGCTACCTGAAGGGCTACCAAGCAAAAGAAGCTGCAGCTACCTGAAGGACTACCAAGCAAAAGAAACTGCACCTACCTGAAGGACTACCAATCAAAAGAAACTGCAGCTTCCTGAAGGACTACCAAGCAAAAGAAACTGCAGCTACCTGAAGGGCTACCAAGCAAAAGAAACTGCAGCTACCTGAAGGACTACCAAGCAAAAGAAACTGCAGCTACCTGAAGGGCTACCAAGCAAAGGAAAATGCAGCTTCCTGAAGGACTACCAAGCAAAAGAAACTGCAGCTACCTGAAGGACTACCAAGCAAAAGAAACTGCAGCTACCTGAAGGGCTACCAAGCAAAAGAAACTGCAGCTTCCTGAAGGACTACCAAGCAAACGAACTGCAGCTACCTGAAGGGCTACCAAGCAAAAGAAACTGCAGCTACCTGAAGGACTACCAAGCAAAAGAAACTGCACCTACCTGAAGGACTACCAATCAAAAGAAACTGCAGCTTCCTGAAGGACTACCAAGCAAAAGAAACTGCAGCTACCTGAAGGGCTACCAAGCAAAAGAAACTGCAGCTACCTGAAGGACTACCAAGCAAAAGAAACTGCAGCTACCTGAAGGACTACCAAGCAAAAGAAACTGCAGCTTCCTGAAGGACTACCAAGCAAAAGAAACTGCAGCTTCCTGAAGGACTACCAAGCAAAAGAAACTGCAGCTACCTGAAGGACTACCAAGCAAAAGAAACTGCAGCTACCTGAAGGGCTACCAAGCAAAAGAAACTGCAGCTTCCTGAAGGACTACCAAGCAAAAGAAACTGCAGCTACCTGAAGGACTACCAAGCAAAAGAAACTGCAGCTTCCTGAAGGACTACCAAGCAAAAGAAACTGCAGCTACCTGAAGGGCTACCAAGCAAAAGAAACTGCAGATTCCTGAAGGGCTACCAATCAAAAGAAACTGCATATTCCTGAAGGGCTACCAAGCAAAAGAAACTGCAGCTACCTGAAGGGCTACCAATCAAAAGAAACTGCAGATTCCTGAAGGACTACCAAGCAAAAGAAACTGCAGCTACCCGAAGGGCTACCAAGCAAAATAAACTGCAGCTTCCAGAAGGGCTACCAATCAAAAGAAACTGCAGATTCCTGAAGGTCTACCAAGCAAAGACGACAGCAGCTACCTGTAGGGCTACCAAGCAAAAGAAACTGCAGCTTCCTGAAGGGCTACCAATCAAAAGAAACTGCAGATTCCTGAAGGTCTACCAAGCAAAGACGACAGCAGCTACCTGTAGGGCTATCAAGCATAGAAGTATATGGAACGAATTAATCCGTTGGAACAAACCTATTGACGTTCGTGTTGATCTGCAAAGCGTCAGTATTTTAAGGTAAGTAAATATATATACAATGTCAATATAAGTATGTATTAATACATGCAAATATATGCAGTATGTTCTTTAAGCGCATTAAATGTGTAGCATTAGGATTATATTGACTATAATATAATATGTAATATATAAGAGATTAGTGGGAGTAACGTGATGTTCATGTTTATGCAGGACTTACATTCTCACCCCCGTTTCACCACGTACGACCGACAGACATTTGTTTGTTTGTTTGTTTAATGCCGCACTCAGCAATTTTCCAGTTATAGGACGGAGGTCTGAAAATAATCGAGTCTGGACCAGACAATCCAGTGATTGACATCATGAGCATCAATCCACGCAATTGGCATACGATGACATGCATCAACCAAGTCAGCGAGCCTGACCACCTGATCCTGTTAGTCGCCTCTTATGACAAGCAAGGGTTTGCTGAAGACCTATTCTAACCCGTTTTTTCAGGGGCCCCTGTCGACAGACAGCCATGATGGAGGCCATAGGATGGGAGGATGTCTAGCGAACACATATAAAACATCGCAACTCATGGTTTAATCATGCAAATCAGACATATACTGTTTTTTTCCGTGATTTAGAATAAGGGAACAAACGAGTTGTATGTAACTATCGTGAGGTGTGCTATACCGTGTCGTTGCATCTGAACACAACATCTAATCATAATGAAATTTCATATCAAGCATGAACACACAGAAGTGTGTGCCCCTAGAGGGGAACTCTCGACCACTATTGCAACTGAGCCAAGAACACGCTTAGAAATGTCTCAGGTACAGTACCTCAATGAAAAGACAAGATGGCGAATTGTGGGTACGATAGAGAGGGGACGTCAATATCGCAAGTCAAAATGTTTGGCAAATCAAAAAGTGTCGTTTCTCGACCGTCAAACAAGTTGGGTTGCAATGAGACCTAGGCGTGGCAGGCCTAAAAATCGACATCTAGACAAGAAGTGCACTACGCAATACGTTCAAATCTGCTCCTGTTATCACTATTGAATTCCGTACAATAACAGGAAGGTGAATTTAAACATCTCCCGTTGAAAACCGACGTTAAGCAGCCCGCCTGAAAGCAAGGCGTCCTGTAAAGTTTGTGGCCCTAACAGCTTACCATATAGGCGGCAAAGTGGGATGGGCTAAACATCACCAGGGACGGCCTGTGCGCCAATGGCGTTGCACCATGTTTACCGACTAATCAAGGTTTTGCCCCCGATTCACAGATGGCAGAAAACGTTGTTGGCGACGTATCGGCGAGCGGAATGCCAGGGCAATATTTTTTTACCAGGATCGGTATGGAGATGGGATGTATGACACATAACAGGCGAACTAATTTGGTTATTGTGAATGGACATTTGACTGACCATCGATATTTTGACGAAATATTGCTCCCTGTCGTTCCAGAAATTTTGAACTGCAAGATGACAATGCCAGACCACATCGTGCCAAGGTCATCACGATGGTCTCCGACAATAAGGCATACGGACATTGGACTGGCCCGCTAAGTCCCCGGACATTTCCCCATAGAGCATCTGTGGGATGTTCTCGGACGGAGGGTGTGCGCCAGAGACCTAGAACCCGCTGATGTGGCCAGCTTGGGCAGCTCTACAGGCGGAATGGCGGCAATACCAAGGGCAACCATACGCACGTTAATCAACACTATGCCATCAAGGTGTCGTGCACTCACTCACTCACTCACTCACTCACTCACTCACTCACAATCAGCCTCCTGTAACGTAAGTCGGGCGATGCTGTACGTTGGCTACGGTCCAGTTGTTTTCACGCTACTTTCAGTGGTAGACATTTACCAGTTTCAAGACACAGGTGGAATATAAACCTTAAGCTACAGTCACACAGACAATGCGAACGCGATGTAACCTCTTGGCGACTGGTTTCTTTTGCGACCGACTTCGATTGCTGACACCGGTGCAACCTCTTCTGCCCATATTTGGAATCAGGGTATGATCGCCGGTCAATCAGCGATATGTTTTGCAACTTGTAAGTGATTGATCGGCAACTGTTCACCGCAGATACGCCGAAATATTAGTTGAGACCGATCGGTGACTAGTAAGCGAATCTTCGGTGACTTGTTGCAACTGAATGGGGACTTGTCGGTGACTAGTTGTCGATCGATAACCGCTCAAAACATGATGGTAAATGAATCAAATCATTTCTTTGCATCACCGCCTCATCACTGATCAATCACAGATGGGTTGCCATTAGGTTGCAAAAAGTCGACGAGTAGGCTAAAACCGATCGTCGTAGGGAGAAACCAATCTGTGATTAAAATTACACCACTTGGGGACCTCTTGGAGAACAATGAAACCTCCGAGCGACCACATCGGTCGCAGCCAGTCTTTCCTGCTTGTTCAAAATACTGGTTGCGACCCAATGGGTTTTTCGACAGCACTGAAACCTTGTTGCGATTTCAGTAAAACCTTCCAGAGACCCCTCGAACCTCATTCCGATTGTCAAATATTTTGGTCGCAAGGAGGTCGCATCGCGGTCGCATTGTCTTTGTCCCTGAGGCTTTACCAAACAGGTAGCATCTCACCTAGTTGATGAGAGGATGAGCTGGATTAACGGGATTTGAGTAGTATTCAGTTATATATAGGCGTTGGCGACGGTTAAATTGCTTGTAATAAATTTGCAGCAGAACCACACTTTGAGTCAATAATCTTAAAAACACATTATGAAAAACTCACTCATAACGCCACCCCAACTTTTTAGAAATACAAACACACAAGATTAAAACAACATCATTCGTATACAAAAGCCTAATGTTGCCATCTAGGTGGCATAATTATATTTTTCTCATTATTTCAAGTTTATTTTCGAAATTTCGAGGTTTTTCTAGTTATTTCGATTATTTTTTAGTAACAAATGTTATTTTTGGGGTATGTGGGATTTGTGTTTTTAAATCTTTAGTAAATTTGATAATTTTCTCGTTTTTTCAATTTTAGATATTTCTGCATTAAATTTCGAATTGTTTCTTGTTACTTCGATATTTTCACATTTCCGTTATATTTGAAATAATAATCGCAATTACAAGACAGTAATCAAGTAACGAGAAAAAAATCGAAAGTTCGATTTTTTTCAAATAGAATTGAAATCGAAATTAACGAAAACAAATAATAGAAATAACGAGAAATTTCGATTTAAAAAGAAATACGCTACCAAAGTGGCACTATTAGGCTTCCGTAATGGTATGACTACCTTTAGCTCTGCCACGTGTAGGGGCGAGTGACAAGGGGTGAAGCCACGTGACTAATCACAGAAGTATCTAACGTAGTAGTCTCTCTTGGTGAGGGTCGTAGTGGATGTTGACACGTACAGCATCGATCTAACTCTCAATAAAACTTAGCCCCGTTCTCACTCAATAAAGTCTTTGTTGTCCTTATAAAGACTTATCGACTACTTCCCACTATGAATACAATGGATAGATGAACCCACAAGATTTCTAATACACTAGGGCCATAGAGTTGAGTTAGCGTAAAATGTCAACAATATATTTACTTTAGGAGTTTCATTTGTACGATAACCATGAGGGATGAGAGTATTCATTCCAGATTTCTTATCTAAGGCATGGGAGCTCAATTTCAGTTGTGCATCACTATTCTCCTTAGTTCGAGATTTATATAAGGCCAACCATTTGAGGTTCGGGAGTGGGGTGTAGGAGGGGTTAGGGGATTTTGAATTTTGTATGGAGACAGGATTATTCCAGTTACAGCTGCAACACCACACTCGATGAGTATTATTAGCCTAAATTCTATTTTCTTAAAAAGAAATTTATTTTTGGTGGCAGACAATATACCTGTCTGAAGCATGCACTACATTACTCGGGTACATAGTTACATGGCTAATATGGCAACATTACTCAGGTACATAGTTACATGACTACATTACTCGGGTACATAGTTACAGGCTTAGTATGGCTACATTACTCAGGTACATAGTTACATGGCTACATTACTCGGGTACATAGTTACATGACTACATTACTCGGGTACATAGTTACATGGCTAGTATGGCTACATTACTCAGGTACATAGTTACATGACTACATTACTCAGGTACATAGTTACATGACTACATTACTCAGGTACATAGTTACAGGCTTAGAATGGCTACATTACTCAGGTACATAGTTACATGGCTACATTACTCGGGTACATAGTTACATGACTACATTACTCGGGTACATAGTTACATGGCTAGTATGGCTACATTACTCAGGTACATAGTTACATGACTACATTACTCAGGTACATAGTTACATGGCTACATTACTCAGGTACATAGTTACATGACTACATTACTCAGGTACATAGTTACATGACTACATTACTCGGGTACATAGTTACATGGCTAGTGTGGCTACATTACTCAGGTACATAGTTACATGGCTACATTACTCAGGTACATAGTTACATGGCTACATCACTCAGGTACATAGTTACATGGCTACATTACTCGGGTACATAGTTACATGACTACATTACTCGGGTACATAGTTACATGGCTAGTATGGCTACATTACTCAGGTACATAGTTACATGGCTACATTACTCAGGTACATAGTTACATGACTACATTACTCGGGTACATAGTTACATGGCTAGTATGGCTACATTACTCAGGTACATAGTTACAGGCCTACATTACTCGGGTACATAGTTACAGGCCTACATTACTCGGGTACATAGTTACATGGCTACATTACTCAGGTACATAGTTACATGGCGAATATGTCTACATTACTCAGGTTCATAGTTACATGGCTAGATTACTCAGGTACATAGTTGCATGGCTAGATTACTCCGGTACAGAGTTACATGGCTAGTATGGCTACATTACTCAGGTACATAGTTACATGACTACATTACTCGGGTACGTAGTTACATGACTACATTACTCAGGTACATAGTTACATGGCTCGATTACTCAGGTAATTAGTTACATGACTACATTACTCCGGTACATAGTTACAGGCCTTCATTACAAGGGGACATAGTTACAGGCCTACATTACTCAGGTACAGAGTTACATGACTACATTACTCCGGTACAGAGTTACAGGCCTACATTACAAGGGGACATAGTTACATGACTACATATCTCAGGTACATTGTTACAGGCCTACATAACTAGGGTACATAGTTACATGACTACATTACTCAGGTACATAGTTACATGACTACATTACTCGGGTACATAGTTACAGGCCTACATCACTCGGGTACATAGTTACATGACTACATTACTCAGGTACAAAGTAACAGGTCTTCATTACACGGGTACATAGTTACATGACTACATTACTCGGGTACATAGTTACATGGCTACATTACTCGGGTACATAGTCACATGGCTACATTACTCGGGTACATAGTTACATTGCTACATTACTCGGGTACATAGTTACATGGCTACATTACTCGGGTACATAGTTACATTGCTACATTACTCGGGTACATAGTTACTTTGCTACATTACTCGGGTACATAGTTACATGGCTACATTACTCGGGTACATAGCTACATGGCTACATTACTCGGGTACATAGTTACATGGATACATTACTCGGGTACATTGCTACTTTGCTACATTACTCGGGTACATAGTTACATGGCTACATTACTCGGGTACATAGTTACATAGCTACAATACTCGGGTACATAGTTACATGGCTACATTACTCGGGTACATAGTTACATGGCTACATAACTCGGGTACATAGTTACATGCCTACATTACCAGCGTTGGTACTTAACGGGATATAAATTATTCGCTACGACCCTACCTGAAGTACCTAATAAAGCGGTTCTCACTGCAACCTGTAATCTGTGAATCCTATTCGATATTTCTAAAAAAATACCTTCAAGTGATCGCCCAACTTAACAGTGATTATCAACAGTAAATCGTCTCATGTTCAGTGAGGGTTTATGGTGGCAACCATTTTGACATCTTGTAATTTAAAGTCAGTCTATTGCCACGCATTGTGAAGTCGTCTTCTAGAGAATGTACGAATCTAATGATACGAGTTAAATTGATAACAAACAATTAATGTCACGTCAGAGTGTTTGAGTCTTTGTTTTATCTCTCGTTTGGAGGAACTATATTTTGGTGGTTATATTGACTGTGACGGGAGAAACGGCTCAACACTCCCATGAGAAAGCCGTTACAGCCATGGTTCGACATGAAGATACATTATGATAATGATTGAGCTATATGTTAAAACGTCATTGTTAGGAAGTCAATATGAAATATATTACAATTTCCCACCTCAGAATGTCCTTTCATACGATTCCTACCCAAATTCAATAATTGTTCACAAACATTCGATAATATCCTATAACTGTATTCTAAGCCTTGATCCCTCACGCTAATTAACTCAGGTGACCCACTAATGCATTTCTTTCTAGAACTAGAACATTACTGGGTAATAAAGAATATAAAGAAAATGCATTTTGATAGTGACACAATGTGTTACAGCCATCAATTCGTCCTTAGTATAACTGAGCGTAATACCTCCAGCGCTGGCCACCCCCCGCTTTCTGGCTGTAATGGGGAAATGATAGAAATATATTCATAACCCGCCGATAACGGGGAAAACATTTTCGATATCCTTTCTTGCCCATGCCCACATCTGTTCCCATATCTCTACCCATCTTTGTCTCGAAACCAAAGCCCGACCGCCATACATTCCCATAAAAGGACGATAAAACGTGTGGATAATGGAAGCAGGACTTGATATAGTCTGACTTAAGGTCGATACTGTCACAAGTGTTAATAGTTGGAGCTGTGTCCTGCCTTGCTTGTGACGATGTAAACTCGCTTGTGAACTACGCGTGGCTCGACAACGCCAAGTCAGCGTCAAGTCAGGGAGGTTAGGGATCAATGCCACTTATTAACACATTAGGTCGCAGTTTAATGGTGCGGTTCACGGTCTACTGTGCGTTATACAATAACACGTTCACGGAAGTAACGGTAAATTTGAATGAATACGCTATTCGTGTGGACGTCACTTGTCGCTGCTCTAGTTATTGCACGTAATATTGGATCTAATGTTAGAGAGAGTGAGCATGGTTTTACGCCGCGTTTTGCAATATTCCAGCAATATCAGGGCGGGGGACACCAGAAAGGGGCTTCTCACATTGTAGCCATGAGAGAACTCGAACCCGCATATTAACGACTAGGCTACCCCATCGCCCCTCGAATGTTAGAGAACCGCCTCCGTAGTCTGTGGTGGAGCCTCCGCCCGGAGAGCGGAAGGTCCGGGGTTCGATCCCCGGCCGCGTCATACAAAAGACGTTAAAAGATGGTACTTGTTGTTACCCTGTCTGGCGCTCGGCATTAAGGGGCTAAAACAAGGACTGGTCGGCTCGGAGTCAGTATACTGTGTCTGAGTGGGGTATTCATGTTAAACTGCGGCATGGTATCTCAGTGAGCTAGCACTATAAATCGGCATCAGTCCGGACTAGTACAAGCAGCAACACAAACACACACACGTACATGCACGTCGCTATATAAGTGCAATAATCTTGGACGCGACGTTAAACCCAATTTCACCTCACCTCACCTCTAATGTTAGATGAAGACGTTACCAGGAGTGTAATAAATTGTGTCATTTATTTGTCATGTTTGTCATTTATCTATTGTAAACTGTGAGTGAGTGATTGAGTGAGTGAGTGAGTGAGTGAGTGAGTGAGTGATTGAGTGATTGAGTGAGTGAGTGAGTGAGTGAGTGAGTGAGTGATTGAGTGAGTGAGTGAGTGAGTGAGTGAGTGAACACCTGTACCAAAACGTCACGTTGACAAAATACAGAGGTAGAATTATGTGCTCCAACTCTATATTAAACCTCAAGGAAACCGAACCATTATTGTAAAGCATTATAATTGCTTCTGTGGAGGAATAAAAGAGGTTGTTTTAATTCACTTCACCGACTAACCAGTCTCATGAAAATTGTAAACCACGAATAATTCCTAAATAATTATTTAAGCAAGCCAGAAAACCATGTTCTCAACAAGAGCTTGGTACACCTGCGTCTGTTCACCTGTCCCGTAAGGCCCAGCATGACTAAGCCCCAAATATAAACGCCTATACTTAAAATGCGTATAAAGTCTGAAAGAGAACAAATCTTTCAGACAAAATAATACCGTTTTATAGTACAAACTGATTACTGATTAAAATTTTGAATATTACACACAAAATAGAACAACGCCCAACAGATATTTTTTTTACAAAGGTAATAAACACTATATACACGACATACAAAAGTTACTTCTTTTTCACATCAATAACACATTGCGACTGGCCTTCAGCAAAAGGCGACTAACGGGATCGGGTGGTCAGACTCGCTGACGTGGTTGATGCATGTCATCGTCTCCTAATTTCATAGATCGATGCTCATGATGTCAATCACTTGACTGTCTGGTCCAGATTCGATCATCTACATACCGCCGTCATGTAGCTGGAATATTGCCGAGAGCGGCATTAAACAACAAACAAACAAACAAAACAAACATTAAGTGAGTGAGCGAGGAAATGAATAAGTATTGTTTTGCCAGCAACATCACGGCGGGGGACACCAGAAATGAACCTCTAGTAGAATCAAATAAGCATTAATATAAAAATCTACAAAAACATTAATGAAAAGGCAACTGATCGAAAATTCAATTCATATATAAATCATATACAAACAAATTATGTTTAATTTTAAGAAGATCCTATCCTCGTTGTTATACAATGTACCTGGTCGCTGGGTCAAGGCCAATGCAGGACAAATGTCTAAACACCTTTCCCCAACAGGAATATGAGACAACGTGTTATACATGGGGACCCAGGGTTTCTGACACATTGGCAGCATGAAATACCACAGCTGACTTCTTTGTAATATAAAGCTATAAAAACATTGGCAATTTCCATTGTTCAAGTTGTTTTCCCAAATTCTACACGTCAATCAAGGATATAATTTCGGAGATTAATTTTATCAACTTTTTCTGTTTCATCAGCTGCACAAATACATAAAAAATCCATTGTACGTACAACTATTGTTGTGTTAGGTCAACAAGAGACGACTGAACAACGTGATCTTCACACCTACTGCGCACTCATCTATAAACAGCCTTGTTATAGACAACTGTATAAAGCGCCAAGGTCATCAATTCACCATGCCCAGCCTGTCCCTCCTCGCACGAGTACCCCTTTACGTCATCTTTAAATCAAAGGAACCCCCAAAGAGCGTTCCAGGAAGCAGCTGGTGGATTTCCTTTGTCAATTCTTGAAATTAAAAGACCAACGAATGTAGGTAAACAATTTTTTTTATCAAATGGTATCGGCGAGATTGGTAGCTAGTTTGCAACTGTTACAATATAGCTGACACAGCAATTATAATCCATAAGTGCCGACAAGCATCAGTGCAGTAGAAAAACACTGTCAGCTGTTACCAAGACCAGGATCAACTTGACTGATGAAATGACAAAGTATTAAAAGCATCACAGTTTTTGAAATTTGATTCCGTAGTCTTATTTGCCTCCCAGTCATTACGTAGATTAAATGTCTAAAGTTTTTGACGTGCTACTATCGTTATGGTATCCTAGTAATAGAGCGAATACGCACTCTCTGGTAAACGTTTAGTGGGGTATCAACCCGTTTCGTCTAAACAATTTAAACAGGTAAACAGTAGCTATTAGACAACCCAGGTAAAGTCAGGGATGAGTGTCTTTGCTAGTTAGACGATGTAGGCATGTGGATCAACCCATTTTACTGTGAACAGGGATGCACGAAATTCGAACAAAGGGGACATATTTTTTTCATTCATTCATTAATGTATATATCTTAGTACTTTAAAGGCGCCACAAGCATGTGGGGGCGTGAGTGTGTGTGGGGTGTGTGTGTGTGTGTGTGTGTGGGGGGGGGGGGGGGGGGGGGGGTATGTGTGTGTGTGTGTGTGGTGTGTGTGTGTGTGTGGGGGGGGGGGGGGGGGGGGGGGGTCGAATAGGCCCCCTAGCTGCTGAAACGTTGGATTATTTACTCTGGTGTGAATTCTTTTACTTCAGTGGCCAGAAAAATTAGCCATCACTGTAAATGACATGTCAAATTATATTATACGGGTCTTGGATAAAACATAATTTCTGTTTGACTTTGCCCAATGTAGTGCTGCTCTCTTCGTTTTAAGATTGATAAATATAGTAAAGCTCTATTCGTTTTGACATTGACCAATGTAGTACAGCTCTCTTCGTTTTGACACTGACCAATGTAGTACAGCTCTCTTCGTTTTGACATTGACCAATGTAGTACAGCTCTCTTCGTTTTGACATTGACCAATGTAGTACAGCTCTCTTCGTTTTGTCATTGACCAACATAGTACAGCTTTATTCGTTTTGACATTGACCAACATAGTACAGCTCTCTTCGTTTTAACATTGACCAACATAGTACAGCTCTCTTCGTTTTGACATTGACCAATGTAGTACAGCTCTCTTCGTTTTGTCATTGACCAACATAGTACAGCTTTATTCGTTTTGACATTGACCAACATAGTACAGCTCTCTTCGTTTTAACATTGACCAACATAGTACAGCTCTCTTCGTTTTGACATTGACCAATGTAGTATAGCTTTCTTCGTTTTGACATTGACCAACATAGTACAGCTCTCTTCGTTTTGTCATTGTCCAATGTAGTACAGCTTTCTTCGTTTTGACATTGACCAACATAGTACAGCTTTCTTCGTTTTGTCATTGTCCAATGTAGTACAGCTCTCTTCGTTTTGACATTGACCAACATAGTACAGCTCTCTTCGTTTTGTCATTGTCCAATGTAGACCAGCTCTCCTCGTTTTGACATTGACCAACGTAGTACAGCTCACTTCGTTTTGTCATTGTCCAATGTAGTACAGCTTTCTTCGTTTTGACATTGACCAACATAGTACAGCTCTCTTCGTTTTGACATTGACCAACATAGTACAGCTTTCTTTGTTTTGACATTGTCCAATGTAGTACAGCTTTCTTCGTTTTGACATTGACCAACAAAGTACAGCTCTCTTCGTTTTGACATTGACCAACATAGTACAGCTTTCTTTGTTTTGACATTGTTCAATGTAGACCAGCTTTCTTCGTTTTAACATTGACCAACATAGTACAGCTCTCTTCGTTTTGACATTGACCAACATAGTACAGCTCTCTTCGTTTTGACATTGACCAACATAGTACAGCTCTCTTTGTTTTGACATTGACCAATGGAGTACAGCTTTCTTCGTTTTGACATTGACCAACATAGTACAGCTCTCTTCGTTTTGACATTGACCAACATAGTACAGCTTTCTTCGTTTTGCCATTGACCAACATAGTACAGCTTTCTTTGTTTTGACATTGTCCAATGTTGTACAGCTTTCTTCGTTTTAACATTGACCAATATAGTACAGATTTTTATTGTTTTGACCTTAACCAACATAGTACAGCTCTCTTTGTTTTGACATTGACCAACATAGTACAGCTCTCTTCGTTTTAACATTGACCAACATAGTACAACTCTCTTCGTTTTGACATTGACCAACGTAGAACAGCTCTCTTCGTTTTGACATTGACCAACATAGTACAGCTCTCTTCGTTTTGACATTGACCAACATAGTACAGCTCTCTTTGTTTTGACATGACTATTTCATTGCATGTACTTATTTTGGTACAATTGACACATGATAATGCAGAATTAATTTTTAACAACCTGTGTCTATTGATGTATATGGTCTGTGCCTATTGAACATAAACACACTTCAATTAGTGCACGGTAAGAAAAAGTTGGAATCAATTCTTATTCATTTCCAGCACGAACAATCTGTGTTTCTTTATCTAGCTCGCAATGTGTTTGTGAAACATGTATGACTAATGTATTTGTGTATTTTTAAAATCTACTTGATATTGGACCATTTACGTATTGAACGATTAAAACGGTTCTATTGTGTAACTATTGCTAAAACGGATCGATCGTTTCACTGTAAAAAAGGAAAAATCACATTTAATATTGTAAAAGGAAGGCTACTGGTAGACGATTGTAAAATAGGTACTGTTGTTTTATTGTGGTAGAAACGGAAGACATCACAGTTTACTAATTGTAAAAAAAGATAAATTGTTTTATTATTGTGAAAAGGGAACTATTGTTTTATGATTGTAAAAACGGAAATACCCCATGTTACTATTGCGAAAAGGATCTATTTGTATGTTTGTAAAACAGATCTATTGTTTTATGATTGTAAAACCGTGAAACGCTTCTTAAAATGCCAATGGGAGCCCTTTTAAGTTGTAATAAAATGTACGCTGACTTTGTATTTCACTTTCCAAAATCAACCTAAGAAAAAGTATCTAGATACTGGGGATTCTACTCGCCGCCGGAATACAACGCCAATATCTGCATGGACGTCAACACGCCGACCTACGACTGAAACCAATAAAATACCCTGGGTAGTCGAAACTAGACACTGTCCTTGGGGCTTTACTACAGTGGCTTGTGCGCACTCACATCTGAGACCGGTTGCAAATTCAGCTTGTCAGAGAAACTAGCGCAGCCATCAGATTTTATTTGAAGTCATTTGTGTCCGCTAACTCAGCGAGTACAGAATTAACTGTACACTCGAGCTACAAGTAAATTCTATATATTCTATATACTAGTATATGGGATGGGAGTGAAGCATATAAATAATTTAAGGGATCTTAATAATATATTTTTATTAAAAAAATGTCACACATTCTCTGTACATTCATGTTTATGACTGTAAAATCGGAACGATTGTTTTACTACTGTAAACAAGGAAAAATCACATTTACTCGTGTAAAACAGATGAATTGTTTTATTATTGTGAAAAGGGAACTATTGTTTTATGATTGTAAAAACGGAAATAGCCCATTTCACAAATGAGAAAAGGATCTATATATTTTTATGCTTGTAAAAACGGATCTATTGTTTTATTATAAAAAACTGAACAGCCGTAATCACTGAAACATCATGTTATTATTACAAAATCGGATCTATTGTTTTACGTTTGTAAAACCGTGAAACCCTTCCTAAGATTCTAATGGGCGGCATTTTAAGTTGTAATAAAATACACGCTATGACTTGGTATCTCACTTAATAAAATCAACTAAAGAAAAGTTATATAGATACTGGGAATTCTACTCGCCGACGGAATACAATGCTAATATCTGTCTGACAGAAATGTAGACGCACACACGTTTCTCATGATTGCTTGTGTAACGAGGTCATATACGACATGAATGTATAATAGCAATGTGTCGTCTCTACAAACAAGTGCTGTAGCCGGAGTCTTAACACCATGCTTCAATACACAGGAGGTGAGGTGAGGTGAAATTGGGTTTAACGTCGCGTCCAAGATTATTGCACTTATATAGCGACGTGCATGCACGTGTATGTGTGTGTGTGGCTGCTTGTACTAGTCCGGACTGATGCCGATTTATAGTGCTAGCTCACTGAGATACAGTGCCGCAGTTTAACATGACCACCCCACTCAGACACAGTATACTGACTCCGAGCCGACCAGTCCTTGTTTTAGCCCCTTAATGCCGAGCGCCAGACAGGGTAACAACAAGTACAATCTTTTAACGTCTTTTTGTATGACGCGGCCCGGGATCGAACCCCGGACCTTCCGCTCTCCGGGCGGACGCTCTACCACAAGACCACGGAGGCGGTCTCAATACACAGGAGAAACAGAAGTAAGAAGGCGGCCTCCAATACTTCATTTTACGGCTCGGTGAACACAACACGTGTTACACGCAATGACAGCCGACAGTGTATTAATGGTTCGTAGATGAAACTCGAGTCATCACCTCATATATAACTCATCAATGTCCCTACCATTAAGAAATACAGTATAGGTATCGCCTCTTGTCTCTTGATGTGCGTCGTTGCGGCACTTATCGATTGCCGTCTAAATTTAATTTTGATATGAGTTAGGTTCTCTCCTCATTATTATATAAATGAATAAATATATATATATATATATATATATACAGAAACTACGGTTATAACGAACTCAACGGGACCACTAAGTTTAGTTCGTTGTAACCGTAGTTCGTTATAAGCATATATTCAGCATATATACAGCAAATGGCCGGGACTAAACATAAGTTCGTTATATCCGTCAGTTCGTTATAAGCAAATTCGTTATGTCATTGACAAAAAGTAGACTCACGCTAAACAAATCCCCGAATATGTAAATATGTAATGTTTCCCGGACTGACAATTATTTTTTATGAAAGATAATACTGAATAACACCCCTTGCAAGTAATTTCAATGTATTCTATATTCTAGTATATGGGATGGGATTGACACATATAATTAATTTCACGGATATCTATATATCTTCACAAGTAAGGTCTCGTCACACATTCGCTGTACAGTTAGTGACTTGGTGACAAGCCATTATTCCTTCCAGGCCTATATCCTGGGGGTTCTTCTCGTCCCCCCGCCCCGCCACACCTACCTGAAGCTGTGGTTCCTGTATGTCCGATAGAAGAGGCACTTGTCGGTGTTCCGCTCACATAGAACTATGCTAAGTGTGAAGCTATATACTTCATTTTACTGGAGTTTGATTGGTCGATAAGCCGTCAGCATCCTTCCCAGCTGGTGGTGGGAAGTTTAAAGGGAGACTACCGGAATGTCCACTTTGTCAAACCTGAGCAGTCACAGGTGGTCGTGCCTTGGATAGCGACAACGTACCATGTGCTTCAGAGAGAAGAAGCTTACAGTCATGTTACACTTGCTTCATTCTTGGTATACTTTCTACACCCAGTTCAATGCAGACTCGCTTTCCAGAATCAGTGCCTTACTAACACCTACCCGTCTCTGTCTCTGCAGTCAGCCAGTGTCTACTAACACCTACACGTCTCTGTCTCTCCAGTCAGTCAGTGTCTACTAACACTTACCCGTCTCTGTCTCTCCTGTCAGTGTCTACTAACACTTACCCGTCTCTGTCTCTCCAGTCAGTGTCTACTAACACTTACCCGTCTCTGTCTCTCCAGTCAGTGTCTTCTAACACTTACCCGTCTCTGTCTCTCCTGTCAGTGTCTACTAACACCTACCCGTCTCTGTCTCTCCAGTCAGTGTCCACTAACACTTACCCGTCTCTGTCTCTCCAGTCAGTCAGTGTCTACTAACACCTACCCGTCTCTGTCTCTCCAGTCAGTCGGTGTCTACTAACACCTACCCGTCTCTGTCTCTCCTGTCAGTCAGTGTCTACAAACACCTACCCGCCTCTGTCTTTCCAGTCAGTGTCTACTAACACCTACCCGTCTCTGTCTCTCCAGTCAGTGTCTACTAACACCTACCCGTCTCTGTCTCTCCAGTCAGTCAGTGTCTACTAACACCTACCCGCCTCTGTCTCTCCAGTCAGTCAGTGTCTACAAACACCTACCCGCCTCTGTCTCTCCAGTCAGTGTCTACTAACACCTACCCGCCTCTGTCTCTCAAGTCAGTCAGTGTCTACTAACACCTACCCGCCTCTGTCTTTCCAGTCAGTGTCTACTAACACCTACCCGTCTCTGTCTCTCCAGTCAGTCAGTGTCTACTAGCACTTAACCGTCTCTGTCTCTCCAGTCAGTCAGTGTCTACTAACACCTACCCGTCTCTGTCCCTCCAGTCAGTCAGTGTCTACAAACACCTACCCGCCTCTGTCTCTCCAGTCAGTCAGTGTCTACTAACACCTACCCGCCTCTCTGTCTCTCCTGTCAGTCAGTGTCTACTAACAACTACCCGCCTCTGTCTCTCCAGTCAGTCAGTGTCTACTAACACCTACCCGCCTCTGTCTTTCCAGTCAGTCAGTGTCTACTAACACCTACCCGCCTCTGTCTCTCCAGTCAGTCAGTGTCTACTAACACCTACCCGCCTCTGTCTCTCCAGTCAGTCAGTGTCTACTAACACCTACCCGCCTCTGTCCCTCCAGTCAGTCAGTGTCTACTAACACCTACCCGCCTCTGTCTCTCCTGTCAGTGTCTACTAACACCTACCCGCCTCTGTCTCTCCAGTCAGTGTCTACTATCACCTACCCGTCTCTGTCTCTCCAGTCAGTCAGTGTCTACTAACACCTACCCGCCTCTGTCTCTCCAGTCAGTGTCTACTATCACCTACCCGTCTCTGTCTCTCCAGTCAGTCAGTGTCTACTATCACCAACCCGTCTCTGTCTCTCCAGTCAGTCAGTGTCTACTATCACCTACCCGTCTCTGTCTCTCCAGTCAGTCAGTGTCTACTAACACCTACCCGTCTCTGTCCCTCCAGTCGGTCAGTGTCTACTATCACCTACCCGTCTCTGTCTCTCCAGTCAGTCAGTGTCTACTATCACCTACCCGTCTCTGTCTCTCCAGTCAGTCAGTGTCTACTAACACCTACCCGCCTCTGTCTCTCCAGTCAGTCAGTGTCAACTAACACCTACCCGCCTCTGTCTCTCCAGTCAGTCAGTGTCTACTAACACCTACCCGCCTCTGTCTCTCCAGTCAGTCAGTGTCTACTAACACCTACCCGCCTCTGTCTCTCCAGTCAGTCAGTGTCTACTAACACCTACCCGCCTCTGTCCCTCCAGTCAGTCAGTGTCTACTAACACCTACCCGCCTCTGTCTCTCCAGTCAGTCAGTGTCTACTAACACCTACCCGCCTCTGTCTCTCCAGTCAGTCAGTGTCTACTAACACTAACCCGTCTCTGTCTCTCCAGTAAGTGTCTACAAACACCTACCCGCCTTTGTCTCTCCAGTCAGTCAGTGTCTACCAACACCTTCCCGTCTCTGTCTCTCCAGTCAGTGTCTACTAACACCTACCCGCCTTTGTCTCTCCAGTCAGTCAGAGTCTACCAACACCTTCCCGTCTCTGTCTCTCCAGTCAGTGTCTACTAACACCTACCCGTCTCTGTCTCTCCAGTCAGTCAGTGTCTACCAACACCTTCCCGTCTCTGTGTCTCCAGTCAGTCAGTGTCTACTAACACCTACCCGAAGCAGAACATTTTTGTTTGTTCACATGCTGACATTATTGTGTTAGCTTTTAGTCCTCTGTACCTATGCAGAAATATGTGCATATTGTCCCGGGGCTGTGCTCATCAGGCCAGGGTGTAATAATAAGATATAAACGACTTAGAGAAATGAATATTATCAAAGGTTCACAGTTTTATTATTATCAGCTATATGTAATTTAAGACAGGCATCCTGAAGGGTTCACAACCGAAGTGTCAAAACTATTTTATGCACAAGGACCGACCCATCCAACGGCTAAGTTGTAGTGTCGGAATGTTCAGTACCGACCTATCGAAAAGCCCCGGTTCGGGAATCAGTGCATTAAACTCTACTGTCGAAAATATGAAGGACCAGAAGAGATCACCAAATCAATTAGAGCTACCGATTTAACCCAGGCTTCATCTTCTCTTCTCTTTCCTTAATATGATAAAAGTAAAACAAAAGTAAAAATATACAGAGTTTTAAGACCAAAGTGAGATGAAGTTAGAGCGGAAATAAGATAAAAGTTTACTTAATCTTGTCTCTAGCTTATTGTAAGTGTAACGATAAAAGACTAGAACATGGTAAATGAGTTCACCCAAATTTCATAACGGCTAATGCGCAACTTCAGATCATCCTTCCAGGGAATTCTTATGGAGTTTATTCTCGTTGCTTCGATTTTTTTTATAATTTTCTCGCAACTTCTATTGTTTTCGAGTTTTTTTAAAAAAAACAACGAAATTACGAGAAAATAATCGAAGTAACGAGAAAATAATTGAAATGATGAGAAAATAATTGAAGAAATAAGAAAATCGAAATTTCGAGTTTTTTAAAATAAACTCGAGGTAGCGAGAAAGAACTCGAGGAAACGAGAAATTATTTAAATAACGATAACTTATATGGTAACAAAGTGGCATCATTAGGCTTTCGTACCAGAGAAGAAACTACCCCCATCAACCGAATCAAAGACGACAAGCTCATCACGATGAGAGGCGATACAGACAACATGCCTGACAACCTACCCCAGAACATAGCGATGTTCGAATACATGAACACCATCATGTACCGGGGCAGACACGAGAACATTACGTGTGCTACATTAATTCAGTAAATTAAAAGTGGCAATGTATGTAGATGTCTTGTTTTCTTTATACTACGCCGAACTCCCGAAGGAACTTAATGCAACGATCGTCAAGCGACACCGAACTAGCGAAGGAACTTAATGCAACGATCGTCAAGCGACACCGAACTAGCGAAGGAACTTAATGCAACGATCGTCAAGCGACACCGAACTGCCGAAGGAACTTAATGCAATGATCCTCAAGCGAACCCGAACTGTCGAAGGAACTTAATGCAGTGATCCTCAACCGACACCCAACTCCCGGAGGAACTTAATGCAATGATCCTCAAGCGAACCCGAACTGTCGAAGGAACTTAATGCAGTGATCCTCAACCGACACCCAACTCCCAAAGGAACTGAATGCAATGATCCTCAACCGACACCCAACTCCCGGAGGAACTTAATGCAATGATCCTCAAACGAACCCGAACTGTCAAAGGAACTTAATACAGTGATCCTCAACCGACACCCAACTCCCAAAGGAACTGAATGCAATGATCCTCAAGCGAACCCGAACTGCCGAAGGAACTTAATGCAATGATCCTCAAGCGAACCCGAACTGTCGAAGGAACTTAATGCAGTGATCCTCAACCGACACCCAACTCCCAAAGGAACTGAATGCAATGATCCTCAAGCGAACCCGAACTGCCGAAGGAACTTAATGCAATGATCCTCAAGCGAACCCGAACTGTCGAAGGAACTTAATGCAGTGATCCTCAACCGACACCCAACTCCCAAAGGAACTGAATGCAATGATCCTCAAGCGACACCGAACTGCCGAAGGAACTTAATGCAATGATCCTCAAACGAACCCGAACTGTCAAAGGAACTTAATACAGTGATCCTCAACCGACACCCAACTCCCAAAGGAACTGAATGCAATGATCCTCAAGCGAACCCGAACTGCCGAAGGAACTTAATGCAATGATCCTCAACCGACCCCGAACTGTCGAAGGAACTTTATTTTTAGATTTTCGACACTTCTATCGACACCATCTAAAGAGCTAAGACCCCAATTGTCACAAACAAAGATCACTGATAAATCAACAACCAACGAATACACAAGCTCGTTACTATAGCAACTGTAAACCAGCTATTGTAAAGATAGCAAAATCCACATGCTGACAAGACCATCGTCAAGACGCATAGGCAGCCAATTAATTAACTCCGCACTCTCATATGAGTGTGTAACCTCGGCTTAGCAAGATTGGGAGAAATTGACAAAGTTTTGTTTGTTTGTTGTTTAACGCCGCACTCAGCAATTTTCCAGCTATGACGGCGGTCTGTCCATAATTGAGTCTAGACCAGACAATCCAGTAATTGATATCTTGATATTCCACGCAATTGGAATACGATGACATGCATCAACTACGTCAGCGAGCCTGACCACCCGATCCCGTTAGTCGCCTCTTACGACAAGCATGTTGCTTAAGACCTATTCTACCCCGGATCTTCAAGGGGTCAATTGACAAGGAGGGCCATTCCCCTAAATGTGTGTCTTGGACACTAAAGTTAACAATAACAATAAACAGGTATTTGACTTTAGCTGGATTACTCAGAGAAAATTAGTTATTCACGGATGGCTAGAACAAGAGGACATAGAATATAATACACTAGCCAATAAGTTTAGCACATTAACACCGGAATTAAGTCGGTGTAAGTTCAAAACTGCCATCATTACCTACTGGCGTAACTAGCAGTGCGACCCGTAACAGGTCTAGCGATTTCTTAAACGAGACGCGCGGACATCAGAGTCGACACCCGCCACTAGCGAGCAGGGAAAACTGTATGCCTACCGAAAGTTAACTGAAGTGTGCTTGCTAACGTAGGGAAAACACGATAACAGAAAAGTAACAACTAAACCAATATGGGAGATATAGACATCAAAGGACTGAACATAAGCTACACAAAGGTACCATTAAACATTTACAACCAGATACGTACAATTAGTAAGGTAGCAAAAATGACTATAGATAATTGACTTAGTGCTAGAAAACCCTGCTACTGCGAAAAAATCAATGTTATTAAAACACTTTCAACACATGAATGACCTTAAGCATACACACATGAGATAACATATATCATGTCAACACATAATAAAAACAAAAGACTTATATGCTGGAGAAAAGAATATGCAGACAACAAATTCGCTAACGACAGCTGAGAGATAACAATTATAAAGACGGAGGAAGGGGGGAAACGCTATGATCTCTAGGCCGCGACGATCTTGGTTTTACGACTCTGTAACAATATCAATGGTGACAACAACGTTGGTTCAATGTCTGTCTTGGTTTACATTAGACTGCATATGAAGGTGAGCTACAGTGTATTATTATTAATTGGCTTGATCATATCTAGGTTGTGGCGAACTCTTCCTTACATAAACATGGTGATGTTTAGATCTTTAGATTCGTATCTTTCTGAGCTCTGTTCTGTTTCTTTTGGCATAGTTAATAACTCCATTTTGTTTCTTCTGGCATAGTATAATAAACTCTTTTCTGTTTCTTCTGGCATAGTATAATAACTCCATTCTGTTTCTTCTGGCATAGTATAATAACTCCATTCTGTTTCTTCTGGCATAGTATAATAACTCCATTCTGTTTCTTCTGGCATAGTTTAATAACTCCATTCTGTTTCTTTTGGCATAGTATAATAACTCCATTCTGTTTCTTTTGGCATAGTGAGATAGATTATGTTCTGTTTCTTCAAGCATTGTAAAATAAACTCCACTCTGTTTCTTCTGTCATAGTAAAATAGATTCTGCTCTGTTTCTTTTGGCATAGTATAATAACTCCATTCTGTTTCTTCTGGCATAGTGAGATAGATTATGTTCTGTTTCTTCAAGCATTGTAAAATAAACTCCACTCTGTTTCTTCTGTCATAGTAAAATAGATTCTGCTCTGTTTCTTTTGGCATAGTATAATAACTCCATTCTGTTTCTTCTGGCATAGTATAAAAAAAACTCTGTTCTGTTTCTTCTGGCATAGTATAATAAACTCTGTTCTGTTTCTTTTGGCATAGTATAATAACTCCATTCTGTTTCTTTTGGCATAGTGAGATAGATTATGTTCTGTTTCTTCAAGCATTGTAAAATAAACTCCACTCTGTTCCTTCTGTCATAGTAAAATAGATTCTGCTCTGTTTCTTTTGGCATTGTAAAATAAACTCCACTCTGTTTCTTCTGTCATAGTAAAATAGATTCTGCTCTGTTTCTTTTGGCATAGTAAAATAAATTCCATTCTATATCTTTTGGCATAGTAAAATAAACTCCATTCTGGTTTTTTTTGGCATAGTAAAATATACTCCATTTTGATTCTTCTGGCACAGTAAAATAAACTCAATTCTGATTTTTTTTTCATAGCAAAATAAACCCCATTATGTTTCTTTTGGCATGGTATAATAAACTCCCTTCTGTTTCTTCTGGCATAGTAAAATAGATTATGTTCTGTTTCTTCAAGCATGGTATAATAAACTCCATTCTGTTTCTTTTGGCAAAGTAAAATAGATTCTGTTCTGTTTCTTTTGGTATAGTAAAATAAATTCTGTTCTGTTTCTTATAGCATAGTTCAATCAATTATGTACTGTTTCTTATAGCATACATTGTAGTTTAATAAACTCTGTTCTGTTTCTTTAAGCATGGTATAATAAACTCCATTCTGTTTCTTTTGGCAAAGTAAAATAGTTTATGTTCTGTTTCTTCAAGCATAGCACACTAAATTCCCTTCTGTATCTCTTGGCATAGTAAAATAGATTCTGCTCTGTTTCTTTTGGCATTGTAAAATAAACTCCACTCTGTTTCTTCTGTCATAGTAAAATAGATTCTGCTCTGTTTCTTTTGGCATAGTAAAATAAATTCCATTCTATATCTTTTGGCATAGTAAAATAAACTCCATTCTGGTTTTTTTTGGCATAGTAAAATATACTCCATTTTGATTCTTCTGGCACAGTAAAATAAACTCAATTCTGATTTTTTTTTCATAGCAAAATAAACCCCATTATGTTTCTTTTGGCATGGTATAATAAACTCCCTTCTGTTTCTTCTGGCATAGTAAAATAGATTATGTTCTGTTTCTTCAAGCATGGTATAATAAACTCCATTCTGTTTCTTTTGGCAAAGTAAAATAGATTCTGTTCTGTTTCTTTTGGTATAGTAAAATAAATTCTGTTCTGTTTCTTATAGCATAGTTCAATCAATTATGTACTGTTTCTTATAGCATACATTGTAGTTTGATAAACTCTGTTCTGTTTCTTCAAGCATGGTATAATAAACTCCATTCTGTTTCTTTTGGCAAAGTAAAATAGTTTATGTTCTGTTTCTTCAAGCATAGCACACTAAATTCCCTTCTGTATCTCTTGGCATAGTAAAATAGATTCTGTTCTGTTTCTTCAAGCAAAGTATAATAAACGCCATTCTGTTTCTCCAGGCATAGTAAAATAACCTCCCTTCTGTTTCTCTGGGCATAGTAAAATGAACTCCATTCTGTTTCTTTTGCCAGAGTATAATAAACTCTGTTCTGTTTTTCTAGCATGGTTCAATAAATTCTGTTCTGTTTCTTATAGCATAGTTTAATACATTCTGTTCTGTTTCTTATAGCATAGTTAAATAAACTCTGTCCTGTTTCTTATAGCATAGTTTAATAAACTCTTATCTGTTTCTTCTAGCATAGTTTAATAAATTATATTCTGTTCCTTATGGCATGCATTGTAGTTTAATAAACTCTGTTCTGTTCTGTTTCGTTTTGCATAGTTAAATAAACTCTGTTCTGTTTCTTATAACATAGTTTAAAAATTCTGTTCTGTTTCTCAGAGCATAGTTTAAAAATTCTGTTCTGTTTCTTATAGCATAGTCTAATAAATTCTGTTCTGTTTCTTATAGCATAGTTTAATAATTTCTGTTCTGTTTCTTATAGCATAGTTTTATCATTTCTGTACTTTTTCTTTTGGCATAGTATAATAAATTCTGTTCTGTTTATTCAAGCATTATTAAATAAACTCCATTCTGTTTCTTCCAACACATTATGATAACACACGCAGCTCGATTAGCACCAGGGTTGCGCCCATCATCTTTCGAACACCAAGTATTCTGGTAACCTTGAACTTCGGTTGGATAAATATATTTGACATAAAGGACAATTATTTGATGTGGATTGAACGGGGCAGGCATGCATAACCACATCTGGAAGAAGGACATCACACGATGGGTGTGTAAGGTTCACTGAAGGGTTTAGGGGTGGACTGGTGGTTTCATTGAACTGTTTGATGTTTACGCCGCAGTCAGCAATATTCCAGATATTGAAAAAAATATACAATGATTGATTTTGTGACGCCTGGAAACGATGATAAACCATCAATCAAGTGACCGCCCGATCCCCGATCCATAGGTAGGTTACTGAGACATAGCCTCACCCGATTCATCTGAACAAATACACAATGATCTTCCTTGGCAAAATACTTGACATGTGATACACAGGACAATTATTTGATCTGGATTAATGTTAATTATACACTCTTCAAAAAAGCAACGCATGGGAGATTTTGTTTATTCATGAAACGTTCAATACAAATGCAATATTTCTATTGAACGATGTTAGTCACATGTTCGTTAACTTGTGTATCGAACAAAAGCACCGGTTTTAAACTTTTGTAGCCTTCTCTGGACCCGATAGAGCATCTGTGGGATGAACTCGATAGACGTCAACGACAACATACAACACATACGCTTGCACAACTGGTCAACGCGTTGCAAGAAGAATTGAGGATAGTCACACTGGACAGAATCCGTAGACAGTCTGTGCAAGGGAGGTGAAGAGCAGTGATAACAGCACACCGTGGTCACACCTGGTACTGATCAGTACGCCCCCCTCGTGGACGTACGTGTCTTGTGACAGGACAATCAGCACTGCCATTATGTCTACAGAACATGTGACTATCACCATGCTATGTTTCATGCAAGTAACAATCTAATTAAATGAAATATGCACATTTTATTAAACACAGTAAAACAATTCAAAGTTAGCCGTCGTGTTTCTTTTTTTAAAGAGTGTATTATTACTGAGAAGCCGATAAGGTGACGGTCATGGCTACAGTAGATATTTATCGAGTGTAAAACTAGACGGACATTCCATCCCCGGGGAAACAGAAGGCACATGCCACTGTCACGCTTTCTCGGTCATAGGAAAGGTCACGGTGACCTGACATTCGTGTGTTTGCACATTTTGAATGAACCATTTTGTGACAGTTTGTTTCAATATAACCACAAAACCCTTCCATATTCATAAGAAATGTCTGTTCAAAGTAGTCGATCGTACGATTCCGACTATATCATGAGCATGTATTTCCGTGCAAAATCCGTACAAAGAGTGAGATATTGCTCAACGATTACCCATAGCCCTAAATACAATCAAGGAAGGACTTTACTTTATCAGAGAAGGTATTTGAGACAATAACAATGTAATGTGGCCGAGAAGTTAACATAAGTTTCAGGTATATCGATGATCTGACATTGTTCAATAACCATCAAATATCCAATCCCCTTCCACTGATTTACCCACCTGAACAAGAAATAAAGGAGATCAGTGAGACCGCCTCATTTGTTTCATACTTAGATATATACAAAATGATTCAGAGTGACAAATCACTCTCCATTAGACACTCTTCTGTATGACAAGAGGGATGACTTCAACTTTCCAGTATGCCTGCAGCTCCAGCCCTTGGTGTCTACATTTTATTACTTTTTAGGTACAATCGAGCATGCTCTTTCTATCAAGATCTCAAAGAACGTCATACAACTCCTGCACCGAAGTTGTTTGATCAAGGTTATGTACAACATCATAGGCCTCAACTTTCAAAAAGTTATATGGCAGACACGGGGTAGACACTTCAAAATTTGATGTATCAGTGACAAAAATGATGCATTTCCCTGTTTTTAATTAAAATAATTACACTCTTCAAAAAAGAAACGCACAGGTAGACGTTTAGTAAATTTATTGTACCTAATATAATCGATATAATTAATTCAATATCATAGATACAAATATGTAATTTTGGAGCTCGATAGTCGTACAACGGTATTGAAAACTGTTAATTGTCATGTCACATAAGGCTAAGAGGTTGCGCTGAACTCAATATCTCGTGTGATCGCCCCGAGCAGCAATCCGGAATTCTGCGTCATACTGCTTGTAACGCGTTGGCCTGTTGTGGGAGTGTCTGCGGCGTGTTCTGCCGTTGACGTACACGTCGATCGAGTACATCCCAGAGGTGTTCGATTGGGTTGAGATCTGGAGATCTCGAAGGCCAGGGCAAGTCGTTGATGTTGGCAATATGAAGGTAGTCTACCGTGACACGAGCTGTGTGCGGTGGAGCGTTGTCCTGTTGGAACAGCTCCATCTGGCGGACAATGATGGGAAGAAGGTGAGGTTGAAGAATTGGATTCATGTAGCGATTTGCTGTCAAATTTCCCTGACCATGACCCTCCCTCGCCATGACACTACCGCCACCGAAATTGTGGGGCAAAACGCTCATTTGGACGACGATAAACACGTTCTCTTCCATCTTGCCGGTGAAGAAGAAATCGTGATTCATCGCTAAACCACACACGTCTCCACTTTCTCAAATTCCAAGGCTGTAAGGTATGGCACCAACGCAAGTGTCACTGTCGATTGATCTGTTGCAAAACAGGCACGATAACTGGTCTTCTGGGTCAGGTTCCAGCCTCGCGAAGATGGTTCCTGACAGTCTGGTCCGATATCCTCCTCAAACCAGGGATGCGTCCTCCAGTCTCCGTAGCTATGGCATTGGGATGACGTAGGTTGAACAGTCGAATGTAGCAATCCTGTGCAGGGGTGGTAACTCTTGGTCGGCCGGTTCTCGGACGGTCTGCAGTGAAATTGAACTGTGTGTATTGGTCACAAAGGCGGCAAACGGTGCTGTGGTGGACGTTGACGTGGCGTGCAACAGAAGACTGCCAATCCCCTCTTTGGATACGTCCTATGGCGACGATTCTCGGCATTTTCGAATTTGAAAAATTGGATGCCAAATCTTTGGCTTATGCTTGCCTTTTTATAGCCACTACCACGAGTTACGAATGCCATAACTTGCACGTGTATTTTGCTTTACTGTTTTCCTCCATTACAATTTTGAACAAGTGTGAAAACAATGCCGTTTAAGACGTTGCAAATCGACAATGGCTGCTTTTTGACGCACCGTTTGTCGAATATCAGGCCACCAACATTTTCCAATAACATATATCCAATTTATAAACCGGATGTTGTGTAGTCAGGTTCAATGAAATTCTGTGAACACGTTTGCTTTTTCAACTTTGAACACCTCTATCCTACATGATAAACTTAAGGGAAAACTTCATTCCTTGTTCCAAAGTAAGGATAAGATATATGGATGAACAACTTCTTTTCTACAATTATGAGTGACGTTTCGGTGAGGGTTCTAACACCGTTATCAAGCATGTGATGTACAGAATACAGTTGACAAGCATATATAGAGGTGTGAGGCAGTGTTTATGGGGTATGGGGGATGGGGGATGTTTCCATGGTTTTTTTTCTTCCAGACGTGTCATAAAGATCTCGGTGATTAAATTGAAGCCCTTTCAGCCAGCCTCAAAGACTTCAAAATCAGAAAACTGCAAGAGGCTATCAACATCAAAAGAATCCAACCATCAATCGGCCGCGATCAAGGCTAGTACATACTCCTGCGTACCACAAACTCAACAAAGACTCCACCCAGTCCTTATCCCTTTGTACTCTACTGGCTTCACTGTCAAGATGTTTACCTTATGTCACCGTCTTGTGTACATTACAGTCTTCTCGACTCTATCTAATCCTTACATAGTACTCCAACTTCTAAATTCCTCTCAAAAAAGTTACCATAGATATAGTTACATATCTCTCTTCAGAGTTTCAGGCCACTTTTGCAAAGGAAATCAAATACCATCTCAAGTTTACTGAGTTAATAATATGTGAAATCCTCATTGATAACGTCAATGTAAACTTTGGGGGTAAGACATTTCGGCAAGTAGTAGGCATCCCATGGGCACCAGTTGCTCACCCTTCTTGCTCATCTGGTTTTTTATGCCGGAATCGGAATTTCTACTCGGATTGGCAAAGTAAAATAAAAAATGTCCTTTGGCCAGGACGTTTACATAAGTTCCAGGTATATCGATGTTCTGATAATGTTCAATTACCATCAAATAACCTTCCACAGATTTTTCCCTTCCACAGATTCAATAGAAATAAAGGCGACCGGTGAGACAGTGAGACCGCTTCATCTGTTTCATGTTTAGAGCCATGCAAAATTATCCACAGTGATAAATCACTCTTCACAAGACTGTAGGACAAGAGGGATGACTTCAACTTTCAAATCACTCTCCACAAGACTGTAGGACAAGAGGGATGACTTCAACTTTCAAATCACTCTCCACAAGACTGTAGGACAAGAGGGGTGACTTCAACTTTCAAATCACTCTCCACAAGACTGTAGGACAAGAGGGGTGACTTCAACTTTCAAATCACTCTCCACAAGACTGTAGGACAAGAGGGATAACTTCAACTTTCAAATCACTCTCCCCAAGACTGTAGGACAAGAGAGATGACTTCAACTTTCAAATCACTCTCCACAAGACTGTAGGACAAGAGGGATGACTTCAACTTTCAAATCACTCTCCACAAGACTGTAGGACAAGAGGGATGACTTCAATTTTCAAATCACTCTCCACAAGACTGTAGGACAAGAGGGATGACTTCAACTTTCAAATCACACTCCACAAGACTGTAGGACAAGAGGGATGACTTCAACTTTCCAATATGCCTGCAGCTCCAGCCTTTGGTGTCTACATTTCATACATTTTGAGGTACAATCAAGCATGTTCTTTCTACCAAGATTTCAAAGATTGGCATACAACTTTTGCACAGAAGCTGTTCGATCAAGGTTACAACATACAAGGCCTAAACTACAAAAGTTTTATGGTAGACACGTGGGGGGCATTCCAAATTTGACGTATTAGTGACAAACAACATGTCTGATGCAATTCCCTATTTTGACTTATAATAATTATTTTTCACACAGATTTCGTTAATTGGTTTATGGTAGTGTTGTGACCCTTCGTGAGCACTATGTTTTAGAGCTAACAAACATTTGACCAATTTAAGCGATGGACCTCACTCAGCTTTATAAATAAACAAAGTACACCTCCACCATCCATGGTACAGTATAATATTTGAATACACACTGTCTTAAATTGTATAAAAATACAAATATATTTGTATCTACTCCAACACCCACTGCAGAAATATAAAACGAGAATCATGAGTATTCGTTAAGAAATGTGTAGTCTGGCATGTTCGTCCACCATGGGGTGCACGGAAACAGGCAGCAGCTGCTATTAAGTTCTTACAGCATGATTTATAGTTCGGTGCATTACATATGTTAACGAGACAAAGGAGACGAGGCGCGGGTCGCCAGTGGTAAACAGCGCATAGTCGGTAACCATTTACCAACAGCTGTCTCCATCAACATTGACAGACAGATTTCAGATTATTTTGAACGATATTATATTTGGGAGGTAAACCCCACCCCAGACAGACAGAGCGAGTGACACATATACACACATCTACACACATACAGATTGACGTGGAGTGAGGGTGGCACATATACACACACAGACACACACACAGACACACACAGACACACACAGACAGACAGACATACACACACCCAGACACACACATACATATGCAGACACACACACACATATGCAGACACACACACATGCACACGCACACAGACATGCGCGCGCACACATACACACATATACAGACACAGACACACACACACACACATATGCAGACACACACACACAGACAGACATGCACGCACACAGACACACGCACGCACATGCAGTCTCCAACAGTGAGGTCGACAAAGCAAGTCAATGGATTCCTCTTATATATGTTTCAGTTGTTAGCCGTACCGGGGAACATGCCACTCGGCGATTGCACTATTTACACCTTGGTGGCCATCATATCATTTTATTTGACCTTTTTTTACAAACATTATTTTACTCCCACCAAGGTCGATGTGTTTCTGAGGCAATGTGATACATAGGCTGTGTACATACACTGAAGGACGACATGCGTTATACAGTGCATCTTCAGTGCAGGGAGATATCTGTTGACGTGTGTGCACAGAGGTACTTGGTCTGCAATGATTCACTCCTTCAATACTGGAATTTATAGGATCTGTTGGAGCGTGTATGTGAATTAGAAACACTTTTGCAACAGATTACAAAAGTAGACCATTTTAACTCCCATTGAAGACAACAAAGATCACAAAATAAAACTGCATTAAATATGTGTATGTGTATGTGTTTGTGTGTGTGTGTATGTATGTGTATGTGCATGTGCATGTGTATGTGTATGTGTATGTGTATGTGTATGTGTATGTGTGTGTATGTATGTATTAGTATGTGTATGTGTTTGCGTATGTGTATGTGTATGTGTATATGTATGCGTGTATGTGTATGTGCATATGTATGTGTCTGTGTATGTATGTGTATGTGTTTGTGTATGTCTGTGATTGTGTATATGTATATGTGTATATGCATGTGTATGTGTATGTGTGTATATGTGTATATGCATGTGTCTGTGTATGTGTTTGTGTGTGATGTGTATATGTATGTGTATGTGTATGTGTATGTGATTGTATATGTATATGTATATGTATGTGTGTATGTGTATGTATGTATGTGTATGGGATTGTATATGTATGTGTATGTGTATGTGTATGTGCATGTGCATATATGTGTATGTATGTGTATATGTATGTGTATGTGTATGTATGTGTGTATGTGTATGTATGTGTATGTGTGTATGTGTATGTGTATGTGTTTGTGTATGTGTATGTGCATGTATGTGTATGTATGTGTATATGTATGTGTGTATGTGTATGTGTGTGCATGTATGAGTATGTATGTGTATATGTATTTGTGTATGTGTATGTGTATGTATGTGCATGTATGAGTATGTATGTGTATATGTATGTGTGTGTGTGTATGTGTATGTGTATGTGTGTGCATGTATGAGTATGTATGTGTATATGTATTTGTGTATGTGTATGTGTATGTATGTGAATATGTATGTGTATGTGCATGTATGTGTATGTATGTGTATGTGCATGTATGTATTTGTGTGAGCATTTATGTGTAATTATGTGTGTGTGTGTGTGTGTGTGTGTGTGTGTGTGTGTGTGTGTGTGTGTGTGTGTGTGTGTGTGTGTGTGTGTGTGTGTGTGTGTGTGTGTGTGTGTGTGCGTGTGTGTGTGTGTGTATGTGTATATGCATGTGTAAGTGTATGCATGTGTATGTGAATGTATGTGTATGTGTGTGTTTGTGTATGTATATGTGTATGTGTATGTTCGTGTGTATGTGTGATGTGTATGTGTGTTTGTGTATGTGTATGTTGGTTGGTTTGTTGTTTAACGCCGCAGTACGCAATATTCCAGCTATATGACGGCAGTATATAAATAATCGAGTCTGGACCAGACAATCCAGCTATTAATAACATTGGATTGTGCATATACAAGAATGAGGAAGCGAATTTGATTTAACGCCGCTTTGTACAATGTTCCAGTTATATCAAGGCGTGTCAGTTAGATGAAATCCCGAAGTGAAGCATGTCACAGATGTTTACCACTTTGGTGACGCCGACGAGCACAGGTATGGTGCTGACAAACCTAGAAACATAATCGGGGATATCCGGGATTTGAACCCACAATCATGGGCTTTTGGGATGCCCAAGGGACGCAACTCTTCACACCAAATTGCGGTGCGTTAGACAATTAGCATAATGTTAGCCATTAATAGACTGGCATTTTGGATGATACACTTTGGGCGTTTCCGGTCAGGAAGCAGAAGCCTTGGAACCCAGCGTGCTGAAATCTTTATCTTGCCCAGTCCATTCCTCAGAATGTTCTCCACAGTCTCATGAGAGTAACGTTTTGGCTCAGTGACGTTTGAAGACTCGTCGATCATCCTTAAGCATATCCTAGCATATAAATCCTTTCCCAGGTGGTAGCAGTTGAAGGAATCCCTGATCTTTCACCATCTTCAAGGCTCCATCTTCCCCTCTTGACTTCCGCTGCTCACCTTCTAACAGTGGCAGAGGAAGCATCATCATCCATTTCTTTCAGTTCTCGATACGTGATGACATTTTTTTCAATTTTCACGAACAGAGAACACCTAGTCACTTTAATTCCCGAGAAATACGCTGCCTGGTTGCGGTGCCAGTGCAGCCTGTGAGCATGGAAAGTATTATAGTTGATAAGGGCTAAGTGTTAGGGTCAATGTCCATCATTCGTAGTTAGGCTCAGGACCTTCCAGACACCGCTTGTGTTCTGACCTGGATTCGGTACTACCTCGTATAACGCTATTCCGTAGTTGTTTTTACCCTGGAGCCTACATCCCTAGCATCTGCTTACCAAACTCCTTTTGGGGGGACTGTGAACAGGTGCCTTGCGACATGACGTCCACCGAAATCATATGGACGTCATTTAACAGCCAGTTCACAATAAACATGCCTAGTTTCATAAACATAAGCGCATGAAATATGCATATACATTTCACGCACTTAGTTATATCATATTTATCTGTCAATCTAATATTATTCAAGGAGGATTTTTGTTATAATAGTGAGTCAAATAAAACCTTAAGCCTGAATTAATTTCTTTCCATCAACCTTCCGCTGCGGTGATCAGCAAGGAAATACATACCAAATATAAAATTTGACTTGTCTTGTCAAACAACATGTTTATCTAATGCCAGGACCTGATAATTATTTCCTTCAACCTTTCGCTGCGGTGATCAGCAAGAAAATACATACCAAATATAAAATGTGACCTGTCTTGTCAAACAACATGTTTATCTCATGCCAGGATCTGATAATTATGATATTTTCACTCGTGACTACGCAACTTAGGAAGGTGACAACTTTTCAGATATCTTAAAATTTGTTATTTGACAAATTCAGACAACTATCGCCAATGTGTGCCTGCGAGACAGGCATTGTGTTATCATTCAATAAGTGAAACCCAAGACATCTTTGAGCGTGATGTATTCAGGATCAATGTCAATATGTTGCAGAAGCTGCCTGGGGTAAAAATGATGATGTCGTTATTGGTTATAGTTTAGTGTCATAAACATCGTGTGAAATAAAACATCATAGTTGAATGAAGTTACAAAACACTGGCTATTGCGCCGGCTGGTAAACGCTCAATACATCTGGGGTGGGACATGGAATACTATCAGGCTGACGATAGGTGAAATGTGTATATGCGTCAAGGGATGCTTATAATGAGTGTCGTCGGTGAATGAGTGACACGGGTGTCGATTTGGAAAGTACCTGCCTTAGTAATAAGCCTTTGACAACAGTAGATGTCATATCGCCCTCATGATAATGATATACTAATTGTTCTAATTCCGTGGCGTCGTCAGATGAACAAGATCTGAGGTGAGGTGAAATGCAGTTTAACGTCGCGTTCAAGATTATTGCACTTATATAGCGACGGGCATGCATGTGTGTGAGTCTCTGTGTGTCTGCTTGTACTAGACCGTACAGATGACGATTTATAGTGCTAGCCCATTGAGATACCAGGCCGCAGTTTAACATGAATAACCAACTCATGCACAGTATACTGACTCCGAGCTGACCAGTCCTTGTTTTAGTTCCTAAATGCCGAGCGCCAGACAGGGTAACAACAAGTACCATCTTTTAACGTCTTTTGGTATGACGCGGCCGGGGATCGAACCTCGAACCTTCCGGTCTCCGGGCGGACACTCTACCACTAGACCACGGAGGCGGTCGAACGAGATCTGAGAATCATGACGTGGTATCAGTTTCTTTTATAACAAGGACGGACATAGATTTGGGATCAGATATACCTATCATGCGTGTTGGTTACTGCGGTTCCCATGTAGGTATTAGGCATCTAAACTTTTTGTACTTAGGGTTTGTATAGTATGCAGTGACATGGTCAAAACCACTGTAAAACTTCAAACCTGTTTGAGTGGATTACCTCTTCAGTCTTTTATTCAAGATGGAGTGTGCCACCGGCCCATATACAGTGATATGGTGAGTGAAAGAATATGGTTTTACCTCGCATTTAGCAATATTCCACCAATATCACGGCGGGGGACACCAGAAATTGGCTTCATTGGCTGAATTTGTATCCATGTCGGGAATCAAACCCGGGTCTTCGGCGTGACGGGCGAACGCTTTAACCACTAGGCTACCCGACCGCCCCAAGTGCTATGGTCAACAGCCATATACGTTGTACAGTCAATGATGAGTGTGATAGTGTATTTCTTCTTACAAGCATTGCATAGTAAATATATAAACTAATACTTTCTATCTGCTTACGTGGTATTAACATATAAAAAAACCCATTAAACTGTAGTCTTTTGTAGTTTGGTTACAACGAGAAATATAGTATCATCATTAGATGAGAAATGTCTGTTAAAAACTACCTCAGTTAGTCAGTCATGGTGGTACTGCATTGCAAAACATTTACTTTAAGTATGGGACGTCATAACTGATGAATGAGTGACTTGGGTTTAACGACGCCGTGTCAGCTTAATGTGGGAGGAAAGCCCAAAGTGACGCAGGTCACAGACGTTGGCAACTTCGGTGAAACCCACGAGCGCGGCTATGGTGCTGACAAACCTAGAAACATATTCGGGGCGAACGTACGTTCTAACCGTTTTCAGGCAATCGACAACATGATAACTGAAATAGTCTATAGGATATATAAGTAGGCATGCGCTAACCGCTATTAGGCAATTGACCACAGGATAACTGAAATGGTCTAAAGGATATATAAGTAGGCATATGCAAACCGCTATTAGGCAATTGACCACATAATAGCTGAAATAGTCTATAGGATATATAAGTAGGCATACGCTAACCGCTATTAGGCAATTGACCACATGATAACTGAAATAGTCTATAGGATATATAAGTAGGCATGTGCTAATCGCTATTAGCCAATTGACCACAGGATAACTGAAATGGCCTGTAGGGTATATAAATTGGCATGTGCTAACCGCTATAAGCCAATAGACCACAGGATAACAGAAATGGCCTATAGGATATATAAATCGGAATGCGCTAACAGCCTAACACCTTTCAGGTAATCGACCACAGGGTTACTGGACAAGACTAGAACACATATAAGTATGCATGCACTTACTAACCGCTTTTAGACAATCGATCCCAGGGCAACTGGACAAGACTAGAGCACATATAAGTATGCACGCACTTACTAACCGCTTTAAGACAATCGATCACAGGGCAACTGGACAAGACTAGAGCACATATAAGTATGCACGCAGGTACCAACTGCTATTAGACAATCGACCACTGGGTAACTGTATAGGAGAGATTGATGACAACCAGGGGCGAGTTAGAATATTCTACGATGAGTTAATAATAAGATTCTAATAACTCTAATTTAGTCTTTTAATGAATATTATCTACAGAAAAGGTGTTTGTGTTTTAGCTATGGTTTCCGACCCAGCTTCAAGTAAAGTCTTACTCTACAGGTCGCTACAAAGGGGTCGCTGTCGCAGACTGCAGTTTGTTCGCTGGTACGTGGCGAGAGGTATGAGTGAGTGAGTGAGTGAGTGAGTTTGGTTTTACGCCACTTTTAGCAACATTCCAGCAATCTTACGGCAGGGACTTCACCCATTGTACTCATGTGGGGAATCGAACCCGGGTCGTTGGCGTGACGAGCGAACGCTCTAACCGCTAGACTACCCCACCGCACCTAGAGGTATCAGAATATGTCCTAAAAGAAAATATCACGGCAGGAGAAATGCTTTTGTTTCTACAAAGTTTCGAGTTTCTGTGCAGACGGAGTGTTTGTTCTGTTGGTCGACAGAGCACAGCTTACACTGACAGATGAAACTGGATACACACTATTTTCCAATACTGTTGAATGTCAATGGGCTTAAGTGCGCCACTTTGCAGACACGTCCTCGTGGCAGGCTTGTTCAACAGCATATCCAACAACTGCTGGATGCAGAGCGTGCTATCGTATGACGCTGAGTGGCTGTTGACAATGATACATACACCTATAGTATATTTTTTTTATTACGTTGAGTTTTGGAATTGGGTGTCTTGGCAATGAAATAAGTATGGTGTGCATGGACGGGTTAGAGAGGGTGAGGGGCATTTTTTGTTGATTTGGGTGTGGAATTCGATGTCCACACTCACCGCACCAACATCCACACTTAGGCCGCTGCGACACCCGCATCCGCACCCACACCCGCAGCCGCGGTATTTATTCTCCCACAACGACAGTATTCAAGAAAGTAAAGGGGGTCTTCAGTCATTGACGGTGCCTGCGAGTAACAGTCCTGTTTTGAAACTCTGTCTACTTTGTTTTCATAAAAATAACATGATCATGCCAAAATGTCAATTTACAAATCAATAGCGTGTGTGTCCACCTCTGGTCGCGATGCAAGCAACACATCTTCGTCTCATGGAATGGACCAGGCGTCGCACAAAGTCCTGTGGGATATCTGCTGGAGCATGTTTCGAAGTTCCTGGAGTGTCTGTGGAACATGTGGTTGACGTCGAAGGCGCCGATCCATCTCATCCCACATGTGCTCGATTGGTGAGAGATCAGGGGAGCGAGCCGGCCAGGGTATGACATTCACGTTGTTTTGTTAAAGAGACTCCTGAACAAGTCGAGCAATATGAGGCCGGCCGTTGTCATGTTGAAAGTAATGCCTGTGCCATGTCGACGCATAACGGTAGAACAACAGGGCCGATGATCTCTTCGCGGTAGCGCTGTCCAGTGAGATTTCCCTCTACCACTATCAAACGGGTCCTCTGTCTTGCTGTAATCCCACCCCATACCATAACGCTGCCGCCCCCGAACCGATCTTCTTCCATGACACAATGATTGAAGTAACGTTCACCTCGACGTCGGTACACTCGAATCCGTCCATCGCTGTGGCTGAGGTGAAAACGAGACTCGTCAGTGAATAGAACTTGTCCCCACTGCATGGCCGTCCAGCGTAGACGCTGTCTGCACCACTGTAGACGTGCTCGACGGTGGTTTCCTGTCAAAATGGGACGTCTGGCGGGTCTTCTGGCGACAATCCCTTCACATCTGAGGCGACGACGTACGGTTTGTGAAGATATTCGTCGAAGGCCAGGGATGCTTCTTGCAGTCACTGTTGCTGGCTGGAATCGATTCCATAGTTGTGTTGTTCGAATCCAGTTGTCTTGTCGATTATTGGTTACGCGTGGCCTGTCACTCTGAGGATGGCCTCTGACGGCATTCGTCTGTTGCCAACGTTGCCATAAACACCAAATGGTGTTTCTGTGGACGTTAAATTGTCTTGCAACATCACGTTTACTCGATCCTGCTTCAAGCATACCAATGGCTCGCAGACGCTCATTTTCGGACGTGGCGTGGCATTTCGTGATGTTGAATAATTGCGTAATGTTGTTGTTTTTCTGAGTGGTTGTTGTCAGCACGATGCTAAACAATGCATATGGAATCCCGTTAACGCACATGTTTTATACCCATGCTTGGGTAGTGAAATGCATGGAGCTTGCATAAAAGTCAACTTTTGCATGAAATGCAAAAGTCATCTGTAGCAGTTGCGTTTTTTGTAACTTGATTCCATACATGTACTACAATATTGAAAACCAAACTTTACTTGTTTGAAAAATACACTAAAATATTGGTGTCACAGGCACTTTTGTTGTTGAGTATATATAGTTACACATCTCTCTTGAGAGGTTCGGGTCAGTTTGTCAAAAATGAACGCAAATGCCATCTCAAGTTTACTGAGAAAACAATATATGAAATTCTAATTGATAATATCTATGTAAAATTTTGGGGTAAAACATTTCAGGCAGGAAGTAGGCATCCCCACGGTCACCAATTGTGCACCCCTTCTTGTTGATCATTTCTTTATGCATATGAATCGGAATTTCTGCTCGGATTGACAAAGTCAAAACAATGTAATTAAGCTTCAGGCATATCGATGATCTGATATTTTTAAATAACAATAAACTAATTCCCTTCCACCGATTTACCCATCTGAACTTGAAATAAAGGACGCCAGTGAGACTGCTTCATTTCTTTCATATTTAGTGACCGCCTCCGTGGTCTAGTGGTAGAGCGTCCGCCCGGAGAGCGGAAGGTCCGGGGTTCGGAAGGTCCGGGGTCTGGGGTTCGATCCACGGCCGCGTCATACCAAAAGACGTTAAAAGATGGTACTTGTTGTTATCCTGTCTGGCGCTCGGCATTAAGGGGCTAAAACAAGGACTGGTCGGCTCGGAGTCAGTATACTGTGTCTGAGTGGGGTATTCATGTTAAACTGCGGCATGGTATCTCAGTGAGCTAGCACTAAAAATCGGCATCAGTACGGACTAATACAAACAGCCACACAAACACACACACGTACATGCACGTCGCTATATAGGTGCAATAATCTTGGACGCGACGTTAAACCCCATTTCACCTCACCTCATATTTAGATCTATGCAGAGTGACAAGCTTCAGAGTGGAAACCTCCACAAGACTTCAACTTTCCAATAGTCGACCTTCCCTTTATGTCGAGCAATATGCCCACAGCTCCAGCTCTTGGTGTCGACATTTTACAACTTTTGAGGTACAGTTGGGCATGCTCTTTCTACGAAGATTTCAATGAGCGTCATACGCCTCCTGCTCAGAAGCCGTTTGATCGAGGTTACAGCATTCAAGGCCTCGGCATTCAAAAAGTCTTATGTAGACGTGTTGAGGACATTTACAAATTTGACACGTCAGTGACAAAAAGGATGTCCGATGCTATTCCCTATTTTGACTTGTACCATATGTTCCCGTGTTTTTTCAGGTGATCAGTTGCCTTGCCTTTGCATGTGTTTGTGACGGGTGCCAACGGTGGGGCAGGAAACGCTCACCTTTTCGCAAACACCTGGTATCATCACTATTTGATAGGGATTTGTAAACACATGCTCATGATATAGTCGCTCTCGTACAATCGATTCTGCTCTTAGCAGAGATTTTCCAAAACCAGGTAAAGAAAGAAAATTCTCTGTTGAACTCTGCATATAAAATTCCTGCATAACAAATTGATGCAAGAACACTTAAAGATATTTCATAATTGAACATATATTTTTGCACTTTTTACCTTCATTGGTTTGGATAAAAGCTCTCGACTCTCGACTTTAAACTCATGTCGCAAGTATCGAACAAAGAAAGCTGTCTTCAACCCATATACTGAAGAATGGATATTCATATTGACGGAAAATACATCATCCTGTGTAATTCAAAATGTCCACCTTTCTGATTTTGTCTTTAATGAGAGAGGATGTAGACAAGGAGATTCTTTTTGTGGCTGAAAGTTTGGGTATTATGATTCGGAAAAAAACAATGATATATAAACATAAAGAACATACACTAGGACACTATGCCAATGATACCTAGCCTTAAAGCAGATATTGACACACTATCTATTTTGTTTTCATAATGTCAAGTAAGGTCAAACTATGTCAAGACGTTACATCAGCTTGGCATGAAGGACATTTTGACGTTTCGGGATAACTATCAATGCTCCGATGGAAAAGGAAAAGAATTGAAGCTATTCACAAACTTCAAGGAAAATTAAGAAACAAAACCTAATCGATATTTTGTAAGATAGCAATTATTAAATCATTAGAATTATCAACATTAGTGCATATATTCTCACCTTTACGGAATCAACATAAGACATTTATTGAACAATTGAATAATTTTTAATAAACTTCGCGGCCAGAGAAAGTATAGGTCGAGTTCCTTGATCGATATAAAAAAAAACAAGAAGAGGTTTTGTTGTGGATTATAATATAATCTAGGGAGGGGTAACAAATGATTGATCAATCACAGTTTGAATGAAATTGTGCAATCACAGGTAATGTAAGCTCAAGGTAAACAATGGTGGGGTAAGAAATTTCATTTTTCAAAAGTTGTCTGAAATGTCACCAAAAATTGTCAGACACACTACAAGTTCATTGTCGACACATTTGCCTTCAATAGCGTGTATGACCAGCTGCCTCAATGCATGCTGTAATACGCCGCCTCATCGATGACGTCAGTCTTCTGATGACGTGGACTGGAATCCGTTGCCACTCGTCTCTTTTGGCCTGCTGCAATTTTTGTCTGTTGACGGGAGGCTGATGGCGTGGTCTAATCTGTCCGTCAAGATGGTCCCACAGATGTTCAATAGGATTCATATCGGGTGAGTGGGCAGGTCAGGGCAAAACGTCAACGTTCTGCTGGTTTAGAAAGTTCCGAGTCAGCCTTGCAGTATGGGGCCTGGCATTGACGTGTTGAAACAATGTCCCCTGCTGTTGGTTTTGTAAGAACGGAAGCACAACTGGCTGCAACACTTGGTCTCTGTACTGCACAGCGTTCAGGTTTCCCTGTATAATCACCAAATCAGCCTTCTGATCTCCACATATACCGCCCCACACCATGAAACCTCCCCCGCCGAATGGATGGACCTCTCGAATACACGCCGGAGCCAAACGTTCCCCTCTGCGTCGATAAACTCGTTCTCTGCCGTCATTTCGAAACAAGTTGGGATGTCCCAACGCTGTTGCTGCCGTCGCCGTTGCCGTTACGAATCTGTTTCGCAGGTGAATGAGCCGTATCTGACCGTTGAATCAGCCTGGCTACTGTCAATGGTTTACAACCAAACCTTCTGGCAATTTGGACCTGTGTTGCCCCCATTTCGGCCATACCGATGGCTCTCTCTCTCTGCTCATGTGACAGTCGTGGCATTTCTTTTGTTTGCTTTCATCACGTGTGGTTATACCCTGCAGACGAACGCATTTATACAGCTAACCTGCACGTGCAGTTTATGCCATATTTTTCTCTAACCGCACGAGCGCCGTCAAAGGTGGCGCGTTCGGGTGAGGTGTTTTTTGGTACCTGTTCCTATGCAGTCATATTCCCAATACCCACTTTCCACTAGTTATCGCTGTTTTTAGGAAAATTACAAATTGCCAACCTATACTTTCTTTTGCCGCTTAGCTTATCAATTTAGCTGGAATGGAAAACCTGACAAAATTTAAAGACAACTTTTGTTCACTTCAATTATCCACAGTGAAAGATCTTAATCTCAATTTCATTTACCCCTGCAAAATACCTATCTACGAAACTGTATCATTAAATCGCAGAATATTGGGAGATATGGTTTCTGACAATCTATTTTACTTAATACACTACTTAAATACACCTTTAGGCTGTCAGACTTTGCACTACTGTTGGGACTTAACTTGATGCATGACTTTACTATGGAAAAGGCTTTGTCGCTTTCTATTTCTTAACCATGTGGTTAACAATGCTGCTAGAAGACACCAAGCCTCAAGTTGTTACTTTGAATACTCTGTCTACACAATACTTATGTTCCTCTGCAATGAATAAACAATATTAATAACAATAAAAAGTCTATCTGGACCATCTTCGCACTGTCAGCTGTCTCGATCTTCTTGATGACCTCCACAAAACGGAACAAGTTGGGGTGACAAGGTGGTGAGACGGTTGTGGTGGTTGTAGGTACGCGGCGATTCTGCCCCCACTGGACCGGTAGTTAGAAGCTCTCTCTGGCAATAGGCCGCACAATGACGGTATTGATGTTGATCCGGACATGGCACGAAGAATATACACTCGGTCCTGCAGGTCTGCCCAAGATGTAAAGGTGCCGTCCATGTAGACTTCCAGCAGACTAGAGAGCTTCAAGCTGGGCTGAAAACTTTAGAATCATCTTGTCTTCAACGTAGGAAGCCTTGACTATCCAAAAGGCTCGCCTCTCTGTCCAAACTCCATCCACCTGAGATCTGGTCTATGGCAGAACCTGTACCGTCTTCTTTCTGCGTCTGTACAGAGCGCTGATCATAGACGGGATGGATGGTAGGATAGGATCTGGGTTCTCCGTCCTCTCTAATCTCTATCTCATCCTCATACAAGCTGCATCTTGCTGGTTTCATTATGTGCTGTCCTCTTTATGTTGCTGATGGAGCCGACTTTGTTGCTGATGGAGCCAACTTTGTTGCTGATGGAGCCTCCTTATGTTGCTGATGGAGCTGACTTTGTTGCTGATGGAGCTGACTTTGTTGCTGATGGAGCTGACTTTGTTGCTGATGGAGCTGACTTTGTTGCTGATGGAGCCTCCTTATGTTGCTGATGGAGCTGACTTTGTTGCTGATGGAGCTGACTTTGTTGCTGATGGAGCCGACTTTGTTGCTGATGGAGCCGACTTTGTTGCTGATGGAGCCTCCTTATGTTGCTGATGGAGCTGACTTTGTTGCTGATGGAGCTGACTTTGTTGCTGATGGAGCTGACTTTGTTGCTGATGGAGCCGACTTTGTTGCTGATGGAGCCGACTTTGTTGCTGATGGAGCTGACTTTGTTGCTGATGGAGCTGACTTTGTTGCTGATGGAGCCGACTTTGTTGCTGATGAAGCCGACGTTGTTGCTGATGGAGCCGATTTTGTTGCTGATGGAGCCGACTTTGCTGCTGATAGAGCCGACGTTGTTGCTGTCTGCTGGAATGGTGATGTTCTTGGCGAAATCACCGACGATGGTCCTTATTCCTTTGCATGTCGACCTCTCAAACTTAAAGTTAACACATGTCTGTCTGGCGAAAACCGTTCTATGCACACCATACCGATTTACCAAGTCACCCAATCCACAATTTCATCCCCAACCTAACCTCAAAAACCATCAGGTATTATTTCTGCCTATAGTCCTGGCCCATTCGCTCCCCTAACTTCGTTGTATCCAAAGCAAGCGGATACTCCTCAGCCATGTTAAACATGGGTCAATACAAGCAAAAACAGCACTATCCTTGAAATGTTTGGTAGCTGGCTGGGTACTGAAGACCCAACACGCCACGTGCACGAGCCCACAAAGCACTTGCGTCATGGATATTGCTTAAACACTCCAGATATGCTCCAAGGACTATGCCCCCCGCGCCGGCTGTTGTATGGGGGTCAACAGGGGAGCACGAGTGCTTCTCACAGCAAGCAGGGAAATGGTCTGTCACAGAGGTGTTCTCTTTCGCCTTTGTTTTTAACTCTGAGTCAATAAAGAGGCGGGCGGCAGTTGAACAGTCAGTTTGTCAAATCAAATAAGCTTTCATCTGACATATTGATGGAAATCTGATACTAAACGGCTAGACGACAGAAAACTACAATTATTGGTCATCAGATATATGTGAACTGAAGGTTGAAAGTGGTTGTATGTTGTCGTTTTCACTTTATCAAGTCGATAGTACCTGAAGCGGTAGAATAGGAACAACTTTATGTCATCTCTATGTAGGTGTATATGGGACGAAATAATCGTGATTTACCTATCTTGGGTGCAACAAGTGTTTAGCAGATACAAGTGAGTGAGTGAGGGAGTTAGTTGGGTTTTACGCCGCTTTTAGCAATGTGGCATCCCACTTTGTACACATGTCGTGAATCGAACCCGGGTCTTCGGCGTGACGAGCGAACGCCTGAACTACTCGGCTACCCGACCGCCCCTCAGCAGATTACAAAAGAATGTTAATACATCAACTCGTAGGAGTGAGTGAGTGAGTTGGGTTTCACGCCGCTTTTAGCAATATTTAGCGGGGGACAACATAAATGGGCTTCACACATTGTGCCAAGGAGCTAAATCGAACCCGGGTCTTTCGGCGTGACGGGCGAACGCGTTAACCACACCACTCGCAGGAATAGACCGAGTGAGTGACTGAACGTCTCGGATTTACTTTTACTAATTACATAAAACCTAAAATGGCGACTGCAACTTAGAAAATAGCACAAACCTGATATAACACTTACACAGAATTTACTAAACCATTTCTCCACAATATTATTATGAGATGCCAAAACGCAAGTGCGAAACAGCAGCTCTGCCTTGCGCTACCTTTTATTCTTTCGTCGTTCTAGCACCCAAAATGTGTTTATGGGGAAGGATGATGGTCATGATGATGGTTTATATTTGCTCACGCACAACTGCCAGGCAAAACAAAGTATACACACATGTTTTATGGCGGCTAAAATGAAATAATCAAGAAATGGCTATTCGATGATGATGTATTTGATACGGCTCAGTATCAAAGTTGTGTTTTGGGCCTAAATTTACAGTAAAGAGTACATTAGGTAGACCGTTCTTGTTGTAAAGTCTACTAAAGGTACACCGGGAATACCATTCTTGCCGTAAAGTCAACTAAAAGTGGATAGGGTGGTCACAATGGCGGCAGAGTAAGACTATGACCACAAGAAACGCGCAACTGTCACGTCGTTTATAACTGCAATATGGCTGCCCAAAGCCTAAAACACCCCTCGCTGTCACACTGTGTCAGTCCGACCTGTAGCATGTATCAGTAACAGCAATACTGCCTCGATACTGCCCTCGGGAATCTCCAGCAAAGTAAGTCTACAGTCATCTTCCAAAGGCAAGGGAGTTAACTGGCTGTCCAGTTTCCACCCTTGCCGAACAAGGCAGCAATTATGAAGTTATTTTGGCTGGACTAACGAGTCTATGCATAGTCCAATCAAAATCGCGTAACGAATTCTAAAACTTTTCATGCATTTAATCAATTGGCCTACGTGATTTGATGCACTTCGCGAAGTAACACCCGTTTTATTTCGATATATATCTTGATCATCGATGAGATCGTCTTGACTGGGCGCCACCATTTTGTTTGAAGCAAATGCAAGTGATGTCAGAGGTGGAATCTGATTGGTCAATAAGAAGGAAGTAGAAGGGACATAAATCGTAATATACCTTGGTGGCGCTACGATCGTCCACAGAAATGAAGCCTAGTTGGGCAAGGGTGAAAACTGGACTTTTAGTCAGTTAACTCCCTTGCCTCGGGAAGATGGTCTACAGTTTGACCCTATATCTGTCTTCAGAGCCGACTAAAAAGGCTTAGGTGGCTGCACGATGTAAGCTATCTGCGTGTGTATCATGCCACGGAGGTTTACATGGTCCAGATTGTTTCTCTACAGTTCGATACCCGTGAAGGTCCAACCAATGCTTGCCGTACGAGGCGACTAACCGGATCGGTTGGTTAGCCTTGCTGACTTGGTTGATGCATGTCATCGTATCCCAATTGTGTGGGTCGATGTTTATGATATCAATCACTGGATTATTGGGTCTATATTCGTTTATTTACAGACCGCCGTCATATAGCTGGAATAATGCGGAATGTGGCGTTAAACAACAAACAAACAAACAATCTCTACAGCTCAAATAGTGTTGACTGGGGCGAACGCGGCTTTGTCTCGACCTAGATACTTCAAAAACTAGATAATTTATGTATATAGATTGGTGAAAACCAGTTCTGAATATCATTTAGAACAGCCTGTAGGCAAAATAAATACTGAATAATCATCTTAAGGAAATACCTATACTACTTGGCGATGTTGTCATTGCAACTAGCGTAAGCTTTAGGTTGAAGTCAGGGATACGTGCAGATTGAAAGCGTCATGGGTGAACCAGATGTTAATTTGAATAATGCTATAACCCGCCAATCAATGACATCAATGTTATAAGTAGGGGTCTGTATGGCTGCACTGGGGTGCTTTGTTTCAGGGACATCTGTCGTACACGCCGTGCTGGAGAAGGGGTCGACTTTGAAGGTCTAACAGCCATGGTATTACTCACGTCAATCAGTTAAAAAACTACCAACAACAAATATGTTTATTTTTTGTGAATAATGTTTTTAAGATTACAGAATAGACATGGACTTCGTACATTGTTTCTTGTAGTGTCGCCGTGCAACACACGCCCTAAACACACGCACACACGTACGCTCACACACACATACACGCACGCACGCACGCGCACATTCACACAGACGCACACGAACATGCACATGCTCACGCAACACTGTCAGTCTGTGTTGGTATTTGAAGCAGTACGTTTCCAGTCGTGAAAAATCACTCCCCAAAAATATGGACAGACGAATAAAGATCACGCCACATTCTATCCCGTTGAACTGCTTATATTATAAGTCACGGAAGGACTAGATTCTTGGTGAAAGCCTCCTGTGTTGTTGACGCTGTGATACACAGTAGGTGTTGCCACGTTGCAGCATTGTCCTGACAACTGCACAACAAGTCCAGCAGCATTGTCCCCACAACTGCACAACAAGTCCAGCTCATTCAGCCCTATAATGGGCATAATGCAGGAAGCATAAAGACAGATTGCTGGTTCATTCAGATGCTGTGTAGTAGGTACCTTATCTATTGTATGGTGACACATGTCGATGCATGTCACAGTACTTACTGTACACACATCTACTTGTTCAATGTCTGTGGCATAGTGTGTGTGTGTGTGTGTGGGGGGGGGGGGGGGGGGGGGGGGGGGGGGGGGGGGGGTCAGACGAGAGCCATTGGGCCTGATCTAACCCATCGCCAGCATAGTACACCATGTTAAACAACTACAAACACACACCACATCGACATCCAGGTTCCGTGTCCCTCAGTTTACCGTATTTCCTCTTATTAGACGTAGACGCCCGGGCTTCTATTTATTTCGGACAAGCCTTTGACCCCGCGTTAAATAGAGGCCCGACGTCCATTGGAGGCCCGGATTCTATTAATACCCCCATTTCACTATGACCACGAATGTCACGAATCGTCACGAAATGGAAATATTTTGTGTTCGTAGATATCCGTAGATATATCTCAATCAATTCTCGAAGTCCGTAGTTGAATCTTATTTGATTCCCAGATATCCATGCAGTTCGCACTCGGAGACGTTCGGGAAATCGTTGAAAAGTCATTGATCATTAATTGTATCAATTGATCGACCCGGCGTCTATAAGAGGCCCGGCTTCTATTAGAGGCCGGCGTCTAATAGAGGAAATACGGTATGCATATCCACGGCTTGGCGTGTCAATGCAAGGCACAATCTATTTCTACAGAATATATTGCATAAATACTGAGCTCGTCTTATTTCGGACAGTCTGTACAAATAGAAGGGGCGATGTGTCCATGTTGTACTGTACAGTGTTGACGCGGCATCACTAAATAACATTGACAAGAACCGCGTATTAAGTGCATGTCACACAAATAAATCTACTATAGTTCAATAAGTTCTGACACTGGTTCGACACAGTGATAAAACACAGTGGCGTGTCTAAGTGGTTAGTGGGAGGAATCGTAGCTATAAATGACATAACCTTTCACCACAGATTGTATTGATGTGATGACGTGGTGAAAACACATGAACGAAAACAAGAACAACACATCATTAGATGTTCATGTGCTATATAAAAATCTATTAGCGTTGTACGTATGACATCGTGCGTCTGTTGCGTTGCCCTTTACCCTTAAGCTGTTTTGGGTTTTTTTTCTAAAGCAAGGATCCTCGAGCAAGGATTTCTTTGTGGTTCGCATGCCTTTGTAAAGAACGCTGAGACAGGATGTTTTAATCAGCAGAAATCGGTGCCACACATTCGTGTGAAAAAATATAAAAATACTGAGTTTGACGTCTTTATTACTGTATGCGTAACGAAGGTTAAGTCATGTTAACGACACTAGGGAAACCACGTGTGTATGAATGATTTAGCTCGGTCAGTAGACCAAGCGCACCATATCGCTAGATCCAGTCTTAGCTGCACTTGGACCCCATAGCAACACGGCAATTTAAAAAATGTTCTGTCACAGCAAAATCTTTTTATGCGTTTGTTTACTAGCGAAATATCAGTAACATTGCAGGACGATTTGTCCCGATAACACTCATAGACCTTCAAGACACATCAGACCTTTCTGATATACATGTACAACATAAGTACAAAATAAGAACGGAAGTTTTATCTGTCGAAACATTGGACGTTGGCACCAAACATTGGCACCTTCCTTCGTCATATCCTTTCCTATATCATGTCCATATTGTGTCTATTCTATCTGGGGTAGCCTAGTGGTTAAAGCGCTTGCTCGTCACGCTGAAGACCAGGGTTTTATTCCCCACATGGGTACAATGTATGAAGCCCATTTCTGGTGTCCCCCGCCGTGATATTGCAGGAATATTGCTAAAGACGGCATAAAGCCACACTCACTCAATCTACTCTTTGTAATAAGAAAAAAACTGTTTTATGCAACAGTAAGCAATATTCAAGCATATGCTATGTCACCAATCGATTTAGTGGTTGATGTTATGATCAACGTCCCACGCCAACATCAAAATCTTTATTCATGGGTGTGTGTGTGTTCGGACTTGGTGAAAAGTTTATTCCCACAGGTTTGTTTTTTTATATGGAATAGACTAAGAAAGGCATTTAGAAGTGATACACACGAGGAAGAGATTATATACTCACTCCTTCATCAGGTTCACTCAGTAAGCATATACTCTGAAACGTTGTGTTCCTCGTAATAAAGAGGTTGACATCCATAAATTCTCTTCCTTAGAATAGACTACATTATTGATCATCTTTGTGAACATACAAAGCTTTTTTAAACACTAATCTTATTACATTTAAATGGATGATGTTCGTCCAGTAGTGAATCTACTGCTGATTTACGTCCATTATGAAAGAAATCACGTTTAAAATGGTCTCTGGACACGAGTCCGATATCTAAGTTGCAACGCGACACATTCCATCTTCTCTTGTAATTTATGTACCAACGTCCATGTCAAGGTATAATAACACGCAATCAAACCAAATCACCGAGTCGGACTTTTAATCGCCTCTTATGACAAGCATAGGCTGCTTGTGGCCAATTATATAACCCGGCATACCCAATGGGAAATACGGTATGTATATATAGAGAATCTCACCCGAGTGTCTTTTGATATCAATTATATCAACACGAGTTGATAAAAGTGAGAAAACTCCGAGGCTTGCCGAGGATTTTTTCCACGTTTATCAACGATTGTTGTTATATTTGATATCAAAAGACACTCGGGTGAGATTTTATTTATCATCCAACATCATTCTTCCAGCCCTATTCAGTTTGTAGACAGTAATAAGCAGTGTCTTAAGTGTAAAATGTAATATAATGCTAACAGCTTCAATAGCAGCGCCATTAGTGATGTCATTTGATTGTGACGTCATGGTAACAATGACATCACAATGGTCTGCAAAGCATTGTGATGCAATTTCATTGCAGCGATATCTACAGTTTCCTCGTTCCTGTAACAGTTTGTAATCTGCGGATGGGTAATTTTGTGTAAACATAGATTGGTTTAATGACGACTGGGGTAAGAAATGAATTTGCAACCACATGTCACATACTATGTTTTAAATATTGTAAAGTTTGTGCGAAAAAAAGCAAACATTGATTTTCAAAGATTCGATGTTTTAGGTACCCATCAGCAGTTCTATGCTAAAAAAAAATGGTAAAAGTTTAAAATCAAATTATAATTTTTTAAATGACCCCTGTAGAAGTACGAATATTCTTGAGCGCTGACTATCAGTTATCGGTACACAGGAAAAGTCCAAGGTGAAGGTCAGCTACTATCAATAAGGCGTTTGTCCCCCGTTGGAATCGACAGCGGCCTGACATCTCCTGCCCATGGAAGAGACAAGTATGCGAATCACATCCTGGGGAATGGTAGCCCACTCGGCCAGCAACGTAAAAGCCAACTGCTGCAACGTCGGGGTTTGTGGTTGACGTCGGCGTCGCCGTCTATCCAATTCATCCCACAGGTGCTCTATCGGGTTCAAATCCGGGGATCTGGAGGGCCAGGGGAGAACATCAACGTTGTTGTTGTGTTGACAGGCAGATGCCACACAATCAAAAACCTTGCACCGCGTTGCAATGGGCTGCTGCACGTGCAGTACGTGCAGCTAGATGGCCCTTTTGTTAACGCACTGGATGCGTTTTTCCGAATTGTGCGTGTTTCCCGACCAATGGTTTGCTTGTCCTTTTTGTGATAATTTTGATGCGGGAAATTTGTCACTGACTCTGTAACACATTAAACCTCTTCATTTTGCACCTCTTGGTCCGCTAATTTTGCTTTTATGGCCAAAAATATCTGTATTGAGTTTCCTTTTTTAAGAGTATATATTGACTATTGTCTATTTATTTATTTCGATCTTCCTCGAACCTGTTGAACGTCATAGTTCAGAAGATCGAAGCGCTCTACTCGGAACTCTTTATATATAAAGTGGAGTGGAGCGCTTCGGTCTACTGAACTGTGACGTTCAACAGGTTCGAGGAAGATCGAAATTTATAAATAGACAATAGTCAATATGTGTCATCCCACGTAGTCCCCTGCACTGTATCCCGGATGTCAACAGTGCTGTTACACAAATTGTAACAATAAATAAAAGCGATAAAACCCTTTCTGTAATCTATTGTAACATAGATATATCAGAAGCATCTGTTCATGAATTATTATCAAATGGACTATTTGTGATGATACCAGTTCTTCGTGAAGAGGTGAGCGTATCCAGCAACATTGCGGGCACCCGTCAAAAACACATGCAAAGGCAAGTAAATCGTTCAACTGAAAATGCACGGGAACATGTTGCACAAGACAAAATAGGGAAAATAGACATGGCCTTCTGAACAGGTCTTCCTTACAACGTTTGAAAGCTTTACTAAGGCCTAACCTGTTATGACCCTCACCACACAACTATGAGCAAGAGTAGTTAGGGCAATTGAAATCTTCGTAGAAAGATCAGGCTAGAAATGAACCTCAAAACTTGTTAATACATATTCTGACAGTGAAAAGTTTCAGTATTTACAATGAAACCCACCAAACCCAGGCGGCACATCTTCTTGGCTGACAAAGTTTAATGATAACAACTATGTATACTATTACAGCGACGGTATAGCTTGGCAACAGTATACGGAGCTATACCGAAACGTGGCTATAAGAAACTGGGCGGCAAAAGAAAGTATAGGTCGAGTTCCATGATCGATACAAAAATAACCAGAAGAGGTTTTGTTCTTAATTATAATATAATCTAGGGAGGGGTAACAAATGATTGATCAACCACAGTTTGAATGAAATTGTGCAATCACAGGTAATGTAAGCTCAAGGTAAACAATTGTGGGGTAAGAAATTTCGTTTTCAAAAGTTGTCTGAAATGTCTCCAAAAATATGTCAGACACACTACAAGTTCATTATCGACGCAGTTGCCTTCAATAGCGTGTATGACCTCTAGCTGCCTCAATGCATGCTGTGATACGCCGCCTCATCGATGACGTCAGTCTTCTGATGACGTGGACTGGAATCCGTTGCTACTCGTCTCTCAGGGTCTGCTGCAATTCTTGTCTGTTGAAGGGAGGCTGATGGCGTGGTCTAATCTGTCTGTCAAGATGGTCCCACAGATGTTCCATAGGATTCATATCGGGTGAGTGGGCAGGCCAGGGCAAAACGTCAACGTTCTGCTGGTTTAGAAAGTTCCGAGTCAGTCTTGCAGTCTGAGGCCTGGCATTGTCGTGTTGAAACAATGTCCCCTGCTGTTGGTTTTGTAAGAACGGAAGCACAACTGGCTGCAACACTTGGTCTCTGTACTGCACAGCGTTCAGGTTTCCCTGTATAATCACCAAATCAGTCTTCTGATGGGCCTCTCGAATACACGCCGGAGCCAAACGTTCCCCTCTGCGTCGATAAACTCGTTCTCTGCCGTCATTTCAAAACAAGTAAAACCGACTTTCATCAGTAAACAGCACTCGACGCCAATTTCTCACTTGCCAGTGTCGAACCTGCCTCGCCCATCGCAGTCTCAGGCGTCGATGTTGAGCAGTCAGTACCATTCCTCGGAAAGGACGATACGCTCGGATTCCAGCAGCACGAAGTCGTCGTAGGACTGTACGTTGGCTAATGGGATGTCCCAACGCTGTTGCTGCCGTCGCCATCGCCGTCGCCGTCGCCGTCGCCGTTACGAATCTGTTTCGCAGGTGAATGAGCCGTATCTGACCGTCTTCCAGTGGTGTTGTCACTCGGGGTCGTCCGGTTCTAGGCCTGTCCTGTGTCCTCCCTGTCTGCCTGTACCGTTGAATCAGCCTGGCTACTGTCAATGGTGTACAACCAAACCTTCTGGCAATTTGGACCTGTGTTGCCCTCATTTCGGCCATACCGATGGCTCTCTCTCTCTCTCTCTGCTCATGTGACAGTCGTGGCATTTCTTTTGTTTGCTTTCATCACGTGTGGTTATACCCTGCAGACGAACGCATTTATACAGCTAACATGCACGTGCAGTTTATGCCATAGGCGGGAAACCTGTTTCACCATTTTTTTGTCACCGCACGAGCGCCGTCAAAGGTGGCGCGTTCGGGTGAGGTGTTTTTTGGTACCTGTTCCTGGGCAGTCATATTCCCAATACCCACTTTCCACTAGTTATCGCTGTTTTTAGGAAAATTATAAATTGCCATCCTATACTTTCTTTTGCCGCTTAGTTTAGTATATTAAATAAGTTGTTATCCATGACATTGTGTGTACTTTGTCCCCCGTCAACTTCTTAGAAATGCCTATCAAATAAATCTGTTACAGAGTAATTGTTCTCACGTACAGACGGCCCAGTGCTCAGGACAAGGCTCTGTGCAGAGTTGCGTCCCTTAGTCTTGTAGCTTCGCGGCCATCAGGAAAGATAAGGACTCGCTGCATATAATGGATAACGAATTGTGGCAACCACACTAAATGTAACACTATTGTCACTTGATAAAGCTTCTTTCAAGTATATATAGGGATTGGTCTCCCATTTGTAGAGGCTGAAGGGATAGTTTGCGGAACTGATATTTTATCTTAGATTGGTGACAGTAAATATGATTTGTACAGGTATGCAAAAAATACCTGTGTCAGAAACTGATATTGCGTTCAATACCCCGCTGTTGCGAGGAGAGAAGGCGTCATGATTTGAACCCAGATCATACTCCTTCCTGCTATGGGGACCAACTGACTGTCAAGTCGTTGGTGAATAGAGCCAGTGACACAGTACTCATCACTGATCGCATCATCTCGCACTTCTTCTTTACTAGCATCCCGCTAGGCCTGCCTATGTTTCCGACAATATACCATCTTCAATATTCTCATGTAGATTTAATGTCAGAATCAGCTGTAATGGTCTGTACTGTTGAAGTGATGGGACACTTAATTATACCAGATACCTGTCGGCTATAATTGTTCGATGCTTCCAATAAAGCGGCACGCGACAGCTCGGTGATTTGAAACGAAGGATCAGGCCGTCCTTACTTAATTATGTGTTTCTTAGATCCCGCCATCTGCAAATTTCCCTCCCACCGAAATATCTAGTTTTCAGACGTTTATTTGTGTTAGCATGCCGCGTCTTGAAAAAAGTATCAAGCTTCACATTGAAAACTGCTTTAAAAACCACGGTCGAATATATACATGACAGTATGCGTTCTTAAAGTGAAGTGTTGAACATAGAATGGAAGCAAGACTTTGCTACCTTTCCGTCTGTGTTGCAGTATTCGCTACCACAATAGTTCCCATAACGGGGAGCTGTGTTGATGTATGAGAAACACATGAATTCTGTGAAAATGGCAATTCACAATCGGGCCTCTCTGTCGTTTGTAACGTTCGAGAGCAACCGAGGTCGTTAAAGTAGACATAACCTACTGCCGCTTCTGAAAACTTCCGACTACTATCTGCGTTGATTCCCTCAGCGAAAAGACAGTTAAGGTGACTTGTACCAGGACAAGCTTGATTCAGAACCAACACAGCCTTTCCAAGCATCCACTCATCAACCTACACGCCTGGTTCACATGCGACGAGACATCGTGGTAACATTTACTGTGATTCCGTCTATTTGTTATGAAGAAAAGTTTTAATGTGCTTAAGTCAATGTTCTCGAAGTTGAAATCTTGTGTAAATGAAGTGGATTTAGCGATCATTTCAATTGCTTGGTGGGAACAAGGCAAGGCTGCATGATTTGTCCAACATTGTTTGTCCTATTTCTGAACTGATGAAACATTCAGAATGCAGGAGTATTTCTGTTGGGGACATTTTAACTAATCTGACAACGTAGTGACAAGATTAATGCAGGTAAATAAAGACAGGACAAATATTGTAGAGTTTAAAAGAGGAGAAAGGAGGTATTATAACGGAAGTATGTGACAAACAGTTCCAACGTAAAAGTGCCCAGGAGTGATCTTTACTACTATATTATCATGGAGTAGAAGGCACATGTACATGTACCACATGCCAGAAGGGCAACATTTTGCCTCTAAAAATATATCCGGAAACATTGAATAAATGTTCAAAATATCACTGTTTTAATTTGGCAAGATGTAGGAACCCATATTGGGGATTTCAATATACAGAGAATGTTGAGAGAGTTCACTTTCTCTTTTTTGACAAAGTTTGAGAGTTGGAAGCAAAACAAGTAATGAGGTAGTGTTGGGACATTTACCGCTAGCGGTGACGTATGTGAAAACGTGCATCACAGATTGGACAAAGATATCATCTATGCCAGATGCAAGATATCCTATATGTATTTATCAAACGCTTATCTCCCTTGACAATGCTGGTCAGTCAATCAAGGTTTATTCATATAGTATTGGGGGCCACAGGCCCATTCTACAGTTGCATCATTGCTTCAGAGAGTAACAGCAAATGTACATTGTTCACACAAATGATTGTGTTAGTGTCATTGAATAATATATAAAACAATGCAAGATTTTTAACAGGGTCTGGATTTTTTAAAGGCATTAACTAGTTATATTAATGTAATGTTGGATAGAAGTAGTGTACAAACTCCTGAGATCGTCATGAAGACAAAATTGTATTCAGCTTCTATGCATCTTTGTTTGCATACAAGACTTAGTCTTTTAACGTATCTACCAGCTTCAATTCGGAGCGGGTGTGAAGAAGATCTAAGTTGAGCTAATGCAGCACACATTTTGGAAATATCTTTGATATAGAATTCGAAGCCAAAGTACATTTACCAATTTATAACTAGAAACAAGTGTTGCATGCCAATCTTGTTCATGGGATGATTTCAGTCTGTATACAAACTTAGACATAAAACTAGATACATTATATCATTAATTTCTGAAGCCCAGTTTTATTTCTATTCACACAATCTAAAACTAATAAATTGTAACATTTCTTCACACATATGGTGTCAGGCATATTAACTATTTACACTAGTATTAAACATCCCTTTTATGTGTGAATATATACATTTGATTTGAAGACGATGATTTAACACACAAGAGGCCTTTACAACTAAACATTTGTATTGTTTCAATTTCTTTGCGCGTATCCACACCCCAAATGTTTTGACGATAGAGTAAAATTTGACTAATTTTGGTATCAAATTCTTTTTTAAAAGGATTACATGGTAAGGGCTTTATCATATACAAGGATTTGAATACACCACAAAGAATCTCCTCCGCTTGTAGAGCAACATTACCAGCGTGAGGGTCCATGATAAAGACCTTGAGAAAGCATCACCCGGATATTCATAGAATGCCGTTTAAAGTTGAGTGCCATACAAATACCATTTTTCATGTTTGGACAGTATGCCACAATTTTTAAAAACAAAATTTTTAGTTAATTTCTAAGTTCACACATAACCGGTGACTTTCACAGAAACATTCTAAAACGGTTATACGTATTTGTAAACTACATACAGAATCAGATAAAAATACTACGTCATCTTCAAGGAATAGTAAAAATAGATGCTAAATTATCGAAAGGAATTAAATTCCAAGTTCACACTTTGACTCAATTTCTCAAGCTAACTCATTGATACATATGGAAATAATAGGGACTTAACACACACCCTTGTCGTACACCTAATGGTCAATCAAAACTTGTGACACATTATTGCATTCGCGTACTCGGCTGTTTACAAACTTATAGACTGATTTGCATTAAGCATTTTCGACGAAAAGCCTCTATGTTTCAGTACAAACCATAGCTTGGATTTATCAACAAGATCAAAAGTCTATCTGAAGCTTAAGTCAACCAATATGGCATAAAGCTTAACTTTCTTTCTAACGCTGTGTAACGGCTTGGAGGATAAATATGTTATCAAAAGTCCTTTTCCCTTGCCTAAACCCCGCTTGTGACTGAAGCATTGTTTCATAATAATCAGCCCAGAATGTCAGTGTGTTATTGAGTATTGATGTTTACAATTTACTAAATGTGCTGAGAAGAGATATTCCCCTATAGTTGTCAGGGTCTTTAGAATCACCTTTTTATAAAATGGTACATTAACAGCTGTATTCCAGCTGTCAGAAAAAACAATACCATATAAGGTACTTATACATTCATTGAGTACTTGAAGAATTCAGGTATTAAATTATCTTCGCCAGGTGACTTGGAGGGTTTTGATTTATTGATAGCTATGCTAATTTCCTCCTTCGTCATGGGTGAGTCTAAAATACCAGCAGTCATTTCACTAAAGGCAAAGCCACAGTCCTAATCTAACCGTTCATATGATTCATCATCACTACGATCACCCTGTTGAAATGATGTAGCTAACTGAAAAAATAATAATTGATACGACATATTTAATTGCCTGATGATCAAATGGGGTTTCAAATTATCTCACTCAAAATCAGTAGCAATGATGATCACTCGTCGTTAAATTTCCCCAAAGGTTAAGTTATCTCTTGTGGATGATGACCTAGATGCTGTATCAGAGTTTAAATTCCTGGGAGTAGTGAGTGAGTTGGGTTTAACGCCACTTTTAACATTACTCCAGTTATATCACGGCGTGTCAGCTTAATGTGGGAGGAAAGCCCGAAGTGATGCAGGGGTCCGACGTTTACCATTTCGGTGAAACCCACGAGCACGGGTATGGTGCTGACAAACCTAGAAACATAATCGGGGCGAACCGGGAATCGAAGGGACGAGTGCACAAGGGACGCAACTCTGCACAGCGAATCGCGGCGCCTTAGACGACGGGGCCACCTGTGCCCCCTCCTGGGAGTATATTTTGATCAGAGACTTACATGATCATGCCATACATCCCATCTTTGCAGCCGTTGTAACAGCGTTATTAATCTATTGAGATGTGTCTCCGAAACTCCACGGGGAGCTGATAAATCTACCATGGCTGCTAAGTATTCATGTTTGCTTCTAAAAGCCACCTCATCAAACTTGATCGCATTCGGTCTAGAGCTCTAAGAATTTCCACTGGATGTTTTATTTGTTTGTTTATTTGTTGTTTAACACAGCACTCAACAATATTCCCGCTACATGACTGAGGTATGTAAATACTAGTAAATTATCGAGTCTGGACCAGACAATCCCGTGAATGACATATTGAGCATCAATCCACGCAATTTGGATACTCTGATATGCATCAGCCACGTCAGCGAGCCTGACCTACCGTCAGTCGCCCCTTACGACAAGCATAGTCGGCTCTTATGGCATGCATAGGTTGCTGAAGACCCATTCTAACCCGGATCTTCACGGGTTGAGCTTTTGTAACAACTCCAGTCTCGGCTCTTTAGGTTGAGTGTTCCGAAATGCCCATGTTACTTCAAGGTCAACAGATATCACTTAAATACTTCCTGGAGGTGAGAGTTATGAGCAACTACCATTCAGTTACTGATATATATGTGACTCTGTCGAGTATGTCATGTGTGGTTGGTCTCATGGCAAGATTCTTGAACACTCATATATTGGCAGCACAACGTGAAGTTGGTCACCTTCTAAAGCTGCTCCTTGGCTTTCCTTGAAGCCAGAATTGTGTCATGAAGTCAATTCTATTGTTAAGAAGAATATGAATTCAAATATAGTCAGAGCTTATATAAGAACGTTATGCTGACTTTACACACAGTTCTATTGATGCCTCCAAGGATTCCGTCATGGTTCGTACTGCTGGGGCTCTCTGGAAGTCTGATTATACCATCTCCGACGTGTTCAGGATTCGTGATTACATTTCGGTATTTGCAGCAGAACTTATTGCAATTCTACAAACACTGACAGAGGTGGATAAATATGACCATGAAGTCTTGAGTCTGGAGTTAATTGGTCCAGGAATTATTTTGTTTACGAAATTATTAAACTGGACATAATTTTGAATACTGACTACATCTCATGTGATATTGTATGTTCCAGCTCATGTCGGCATGGCGGGTGATGAGTAGCAGGTCACCTGGCCAGGTCAGAATTGCTAAAGGATGAGGTTGACAATTTTGAATTCAGGCCTTGCCAGAGAGATTTCGAATACGCCATTGCGAATCGGTCTCTTTAGAATGGCAGCGATTGTGGGATGCTGGTTCTACTGGGAGACATATGGACAGACTGTCCATCAGTGACACAAAACTGTAAAATTCGCCGTCAAAGACGCGATGAAGTTGTTTCAACTAGGCTCCGTCTCGGTCAATGTGCACAGAATGCCTACTCTGTGTGACCAATGTAGTGATAATACGCCTGGAAAGTTCACTATTAGCTGTAAGAATGCCCTCGTTATGTAAATATATCACAAAATCTTAGAAGTGCGGTGCCCGAGAAAAGTATAACGTTTTCCCTTGCTGCAATACTGGGCCCCACAATGCTGTATGGGCAATACTCCATTATGTGACTGCATCAGGCAGTGAGACAATCTCTTATATGTCGTCTAGTAGAAACAAAACATTAAACCAAATATTTGTATCGCTTTTAAATGTTAAAACATTTCTTTTTTCTGTTGTTTTTTATTAAACGAACAGAGTGGTACAATTATTATACATTTTTCATACGTGGTAAATTAATTCCTTTAGTGCAGTAAATCTACTTGAATTTTGTATTGCAAAACATCATTTGATGTGCTGGGCGCAAATAGAACATTTTTTCTGATCCAAGTCGCCCTTAAGCTATAGCACCACCACCCAAACTACCCCAATGGATTGCCGCATACGTCAAGAATAAACAACATAAGTAGGCAATTGTTATTTAGCCTATATGTCGTTCGCAACTGTCTAAAAACAGGTTTCAGTTGGAACTATTTTGACAGTTATCTCTGTCAGACTGACATATCACTGACCTTCTGGTGTAATAGATGTATTAATACGCACATTCCAGGAACACTTGCAATGTTTTGGTACCGTGTGTGAGTGACACGACGACAGAATTTTAGAATGACATTCTATGATAAAGTGATAAAGAGGTTATCACGCTTGTGTATTTTGGGATGGTAAATATCCTGTATTATGAATAAACATTGTATTTAGCGAGCCATGGCGAGCTAAATACACAGTGTTTTTTCCTAATACAGAATATTTACCATCCCTAAACACATTCGCGTTATAAACTGTATGGTCGTATATCATGATACAGTTCAGTGTCTTGTAAATAGGTCAATGAAATAAATATTGCATTAGCAAAGCGATAACAGGGATCAATCGATGATCCGGCTATGGATGAATGAACAGACACACTACGGTCGTTGACTCAGTGTTGCACATGTTGCGGTGCTGTGGGTAGTACGTGTGTGGCGCCCGGATAGTGGTGGCCGGACGCGCCCTTAATTCAATTATGACCGTTAAACCTGCGAACTCAATTCAAAACATTTCGCACAGTCAGGAAACAGAAACATTTTTTTCCCAAACTAACGCTGCATGATAAAGATTCCACACAGTAAAAGCAGCTATAAATTGCAGCAACGAAGTGTATAATAAACTGGGCGGCAAAAGAAAGTATAGGTCGAGTTCCATGATCGATAAAAATATAACATGAAGAGGTTTTGTTGTGAATTATAATATAATCCAGGGAGGGGTAACAAATGATTGAACAACCACAGTTTGAATGAAATTTTGCAATCACAGGTAATGTAAGCTCAAGGTAAACAATGGTGGGGTAAGAAATTTCATTTTCAAAAGTTGTCTGAAATGTCACCAAAAAATTGTCAGACACACTACAAGTTCATTGTCGACACATTTGCCTTCAATAGCGTGTAGGACCTCCAGCTGCCTCAATGCATGCTGTGATACGCCGCCTCATCGATGACGTCAGTCTTCTGATGACGTGGACTGGAATCCGTTGCCACTCATCTCTTGGGGCCTGCTGCCATTCTTGTCTGTTGAAGGGAGGCTGATGGCGTGCTCTAATCTGTCTGTCAAGATGGTCCCACAGATGTTCCATAGTATTCATATCGGGTGAGTGGGCAGGCCAGGGCAAAACGTCAACGTTCTGCTGGTTTAGAAAGTTCCGAGTCAGTCTTGCAGTATGGGGCCTGGCATTGTCGTGTTGAAACACTGTCCCCTGCTGTTGGTATGTAAGAACGGAAGCACAACTTGGTCTCTGTACTGCACAGCGCTCAGGTTTCCCTGTATAATCACCAAATCAGTCTTCTGATCTCCACAAATACCGCCCCACACCATGACACCTCCCCCGCCGAATGGATTGACCTCTCGAATACACGCCGGAGCCAAACGTTCCCCTCTGCGTCTTTGGAAACGATGACATGCATCGACATACTCGCCTCTAATCGAGATCTTCTAGAAATGGATGGCATGTGAGTTAGTGAATACTAACCCTTAATTAACGCACCTTTAAGCACTATTTAAGCTGGAGGAAATCTCTAGGATTTCAGCCAGATTCCGATTGATCCTGGTACGGGTTTTGGAACTTGCGAGAAAAGGTACAGGTAATCGACGTGAGGATGGTGAGAATATGCGGGACATACCGACCTGTTCATAAAATGGACTTGTCCGACATTGTCGAGGTCGCATTCTATTCAGGGAGTCATCATTATTTAAATACTGGTAAATATTTTTAAAGCTTTTACATTTTATCATCATCCTTACAGGCTGAACATAATATCGATATCTCATATAAGAAATAAACGACTCGTTGTCGTTGTGTGTCACCATGCCAAGCCCCTCATGGTTTATTCTCCCTGCAGTATTTTATTGTGCGATAAAACAACTCCTACGTGTCAATTATTTGTTAATGATGAACATAGCCCGGTGGTGGAACGCTTAACGAAGAAAAAGCGAAAGGTGGGGTTTAGAACTTATGAACGGATCACTCTGGCAGCTGTGTGTAAACCCACTGAATCTTCCACATCGAACGTATTGGCCGTCAGGTCATGCAGTACACATCTCGTTTTCAAGTACGTACGTTTGCAGATGTTGCTGGTGCCTTGTCGAGGCCAAGGGCCAAATCAAGCATCAAACCAAGACTGTGTACATCTGTGCTTGGCTCAATAATACAGTCGCCGAAATGGGGAGATGGTAGGGGGGGGGCTTATGCGTGGTCCGTTTATTCCGTCTTATCTTTGTGAGTGAGTGAATATGGTTTTACGCCGCTTTTAGCAAATTTTCCAGCAATATCACGGCGGGTGACACCAGAAATGGGCTTCACACATTGTGCCCATGTCGGGAATCGAACCCGGGTCTTCGGCGTGACGAGCGAACGCTTTAACCACTAGGCTACCCGACCGCCCCCTTATCTTTGTGAGTAGCCATTCTCGGAAGTCATCTGTGACGTAGAAGTATTGTAGCTATGAGTGAAAAATATAAGTTCTAAACATTCTTTTAGTGGTCCTGCAACGCCTCAAACTGAGACCTCGAACTAAGACCCGTCCAGAGCTAGCCCGCTTGCACCAGGGTAGAAACGGGGGGCGGTTGCAACTAAAAGACAAACGGGAAAACGAAAAAATGTGAAAATTATTTGCTGCAACCAAACCGAAAGTTGTTATCGCGTAGAAACACGTGTATTGAAATAAGAACTGCCGCCATTTACATGGGGTTGTACAGATTCAGCGTCTGTCGAAAAAAGTGCCAATTATCAAGTTGTATTAACAAACGTCAAGGGGTCGCAGAAAGCAAGTGGCATTGCCGCCTCGGCTATGATGGCTTTGAGCCAAGACCATTTGCTACGTCTGACAGCACCACCCACGTGAGTGGTGAGGTGAAATGGGGTTTAACGTCGTGTTCAAGATTGTTGCACCTATATAGCGACGTGCATTCACGTGTATGTGTGTGGCTGCTTGTACTAGTCCGGTCTAAAGTATATTTTATAGTGCTAGCACTTTGAGATTCCGTGCAGCGGTTTTAACATGTTAAATCCAGAAACTGGTCCTTTACGCCATGTTGATAACATGCCACGCGCCAATAACCATCTGGTTATGGACGACAAGCATAGATTGTAATCGGTAGTTCTATTGAGCGGGAAGCTTTGCATGGATCTCGAGATCCTTGAACCTTTTGGATGATAATTGATTCACAAAACATGCAAGACCTTACTGCACCACAAGTGTTTATATTTTATTCTTTCTATTGTGCAGCCTGTCATGTGGGCAATTAGTCTCGATCCATATGTATCAACTGTATTTGTATATCATTAGTCACGTCAACATGGCGCCATGTGTCGTGATTGCCGACCACGTGTGAATAAACATGTGGCACTTGACATACATACTCGCCAAGTAAACATATAGACCTGTCCCACTGTCAGCCATCCCCCATGGTAAACACACTGTCAGACATCCCCCATGGTAAATACACTGTCAGCCATCCCCCATGGTAAATACACTGTCAGACATCCCCCATGGTAAACACATTGTCAACCATCCTCCATGGTAAACACACTGTCAGCCATCCCCCATGGTAAATACACTGTCAGCCATCCCCCATGGTAAATACACTGTCAACCATCCTCCATGGTAAATACACTGTCAGCCATCCCCCATGGTAAATACACTGTCAGACATCCCAAAATGGTAAATACAGTCAGCCATCCCCCATGGTAAATACACTGTCAGCCATCCCCCATGGTAAATACACTGTCAGCCATCCCCCATGGTAAATACACTGTCAGACATCCCCAATGGTAAATACACTGTCAGACATCCCCAATGGTAAACACACTGTCAGCCATCCCCCATGGTAAATACACTGTCAGACATCCCAAAATGGTAAATACACTGTCAGCCATCCCCCATGGTAAATACACTGTCAGCCATCCCAAAATGGTAAAT